>NC_043760.1:11925541-13125541 GCF_902148845.1 Salarias fasciatus
AGGGATTGTTTGCATTCTCAAAAGTTTGTTTGATTTTATAGCCATTGATTGTATTATAACTTGATTAAGAGCTTAAGGTCTTTATATATCAAGTGGCTTATTCAAAAATGTATGTATTATTCAAGTTTATAGCAGCTGCATGGGGCCTCTTAATAGTTCATGCATGAGCCTGCTAATGACAAAATAGTGGAAGTTAGGTAGAATGTTAAGAATCCCCTAAAAATGATAATTGGAATAACTGACTCACTCTGACTGCAGAGATATTTCCTCTCAGGAAGAATGTCGGCTATTTGACATTTTCTTTCTTGGTTGCTAATTAGGAGAGTAGAGTGCACTTTGAAATCTTGCCTTTGTGAGGCGAAGAGTCACATTGTCTTTGGGCGTTCCCTTTAAAGACGAGACGTTACAACCCTGGCTCAGTGTTGGGGAAAAGGGAACACCGCATAAAAACCAGATGGAAGTAGGTTTTAACACATTCATTTTCTTCTTGTTATTTAGTGTTAAACATAAAGGATTTCCAAATTGAACAAGAAAGTGCCACAAAAAGACAGAACTATGAAAAAAGATGTCCAATCGGGGACAATATCAAAATTGGAAGTGAAAGAATGGGAAGGTGGGAGTTACATACACTCCAGGCTCCCTGTGTTATTTAATGGAAGATTCACAAGTTTCGGCTAATGAACATCCCTGAACCGAGCCAGCAACTCTCTGTGCTCGTCTCCCGCCTCCTGAAAGAGTTCTCGCTTCCAAGGGCTTTCAGAAGGCCGTCCATCGATCTCTGATGCTGAGCAGCTGTCACACTGATCCATGGCCGCACCGATCAGCTGCCTGGTGCTGCTGAAAGCTTCTCTTCAGGCATTGAATGATGTTTGGGTACACCCATGGCAGCCTGTCAAATATCCCTCCACTGCTCTACACTGGGTGAAAGATGGATTGACCAGATTGAATGGCGGGGTTGGGAGCAACGCTTTATAAAGCAGCATGGTCCTGCCGTGTCGCTCCATTTCTCAGTCATACAGAAATTATTAAAGCAGTAAGATTAAAACTACACCAAGATCTTGACTTGTTCTGTATGTGGTGGATGGATATAGCCATGGAGCGGATGTTTTCTTTACAATGACACTGAACTCTTGTTGAGTGGAGAATTAACAACTTATTATTTCCAAACTGGCTCCAGATTCCCAGTATAAGTGAAAGTATGTGCGTCCAGCCTAAATAAAAGTAAGCTTCCCTCTTTGCTGGCTCTCGGATCCATTTCTTGAAATCCTAGGTGTGACGATCAGTTCTGCATGAATACAGAAATGTACAACCGATTTTAAGGGCATGTTCCACAATCCCATAATAACAAGTTCCTTTTTTTCTTTTTTTTTTTCCAAATCCATCCATCTACTTTATTCAGTTTGTGTTAGCCATTTGACCCAATCCTAGGAAACTATAGAGCAGGAATGTCAAACACATTCAGCGCTCAGGAGCCACATTCAGTCCAGTTTCTGATGTGGGCCTCACACGGAGAATAATGCCATGAAAACCTTTAATTTTAAACTTTAAAGTGTTGCTTTGTTGTATCACTGGGTGTAGTCATAAAAATGTTTATATTTTCACAAAAACAAACAGGACACAATTATTACAATCTAAGCCTAAAGATTGTTTTAATGACACCTGTTGCAAAATACAGTGAACAAATAGCTGTTACTTTATGCATGTTTTGAAAAGCTCACCTTGACACCTTGCACAATTTGCGGCCATCTCGCCTCTCGAGTGTTTGCTCTCTAGGGTTTTTTAAATTTTCTCAACCACTGTCCAGTTCTTCTGCTCGTGTTTGGCTTTCCTAATTCCTGCTTCCTGTTTTTCCAGACTCAAATCATGGACATGAGGCTGGGTCGCTTAACACCTAATGACACAGTAGTATAAAATCGCTAATCGTAAACAAGTTTGAAGCAGCTTTTGCACCATTCCCATAAGTAGCTCTGCTCTTTAGGTGTATTTAGACTTGTTGACTCAGTATAATCCATCTTCTGCGGAAGTTATCAATATTAATGAAGTACATTTTCACTTGCCGTTTTGATTATGATCAGTAGCTGTTCCATCTGGAACTCATTAGTTTAAGGCCTAACTTATGAGTTTATCGATATTTTCCTAATCCTCCAAGTGATCCCGATTATGTTGTTAAAACCACGTTTGTTGGATGATAGACTCAAATGACTCACCAAACGGCTGTTAGAGCTTTTTGTGTTCTTACAAGCTTATAGTATTTTTCTCGTGGTCTTTTCATTCGTCCATTTTAAAAAGTAAAGGAACATTGTGTGAAGTTTTCTCATTGGGATAATTACACATTTTACCATTTTATTGAGACTCTGTAAACATGTTATCTTGCTTGTGGTTATAATTTAAATGTTAAAGAATTTACATTTTTACCAATTTCTGGTTTGATCAGTTACATTTCTTTGGAGTGTCTGCAGACGCTTCTGTCTGAAGAGTGAACGAAGAACAGCGTTTTGTACTCGGTGTCTCCCAGACAAAGAGGAACAGAAATCAAAAACCTGTCTTTGCCTTCCTTGGACAGACATATTGTGGCTTATTTAACGCTCGTATTTACAAGAGACTGTCTTTACAAAGACCAGTCTGCACCATGTCTGCCTTCTTTTCTTCCCCTCCATAAGAAATGACTCTGCTGCAGCCATGGTAGCTGGAGGCTCTCGGTGACGAAGAGGAGGGTAAACAATCTTGCTTTGCAATTATTTCTCCTTGAAGTTTGCCCAGAGAGGTTTGGTGGTATGTGTTTACGTAACCAGAATGGGCTGGGTGTCAGACAGACACCCACATCACCTGTGTCGATGTGCAATTTCCCTGCTGCTGAATGACCCAGTCTGCGCCGCTTATCAGCCCAGGAAAGAATCGCGCAAGTACAATGAAGAAAACCCCCCCAGACTCTGCAGGGAAACACCCCAGACATCATCACATGGGACAGAAATAAAAACCGCCAGCCTCTGAGAAGGCAGGGTGATTTGTGGGTTTTTGATTGGCGTCGCCAGGCCCCGGTATGAGGTATGTAATTGTCCAGGTACAGAGGGAGGGTGGGCTGAAGCGGGAGCTGCTGCCATCATTACCCTGGAAGACGGGGGTCTGGCTGGTGGCTGTAGTGCAGACACGAGGACAGATCAGGGTGGATCCCAAGAGAGGAAAAGTTTTCCTGCAACTTTGTGCCATCAAGGGACAAAAACTCGCCACTCATGTCAGGGGGGAATGAAGTGAAACTTTAAGTTGTAAACTCACACATTCATTAGCGAATAACTGTTAAGCGGCATCCTTTTTTCGTGGACTGGCAGCACAGCGTATGAAAAGACCTTCACAAGGCTTAACCATGCATGAAAAAAAAACCTGGCTGAGTTTATCGCTGTAAAGGAGCACGGAAGCATTTTTCCAAATAAAACTCAATGCAGACTAACAGAATTTAAATATACATTTTCAGAGTAAGAATTTTGATTGGTTCTTTGCGGTGTACCAAATGTTCCACGGACTGGAACCGGTCTCCAGCCCGGCGGTTGGTCATCCTTGCGATACATCCAGTAGGATGTATCAGTCTTTCATCAAAAGCCTCGCTCACTGTGAAAGGTTCAAAATACACAGCTGTTATGAACTCGATTAGGTAACCACAACAAGGAACCTCAAAACTTTACCAAGCCATTGTAGATATGCTGAACCAGAACCAGATGTGCCGTTGTTACACCTCGCCAATCTGACTCCTTGACGATCCTCAATGCATTCTGGGATGGCTCAAACTGCCACAAACTAAACATTGAGATTGGCAGTGAGTGACAGCCGACTGGACATCAAGTCATTGCTTTATTGAAGTCCAAATCCCTGCAGAGAGTGAGCGATCGGTAGGTAAGGATTTTCCCACACTGGTTATTATGGATGCCGTCTGACAAGACAAGTGTCACCTCTTGTTGGAAATCCATAGCAACAGCTTTCTTTTTCACGCAGGTGCTTTGGGTGATTTCTTTGTGTGAGGCTGTCGTATTGCTTATTGATTTAATATGCCTGCCATAGAAAAAAGTAGAAAAGAAATGGCCATGCCCAAGGTTATCGGCCATGTGGATTGCAGGAAAGGAAAGAGCTTCAAGCCTCTGACGTGGTTTTGATCACATTCAGACCGTTTTTTGCACAGAGATCGTAGATTGAGCCGTGGACCGGGATTGGAGCTGGGAGGTAAGCTCACTGCTGTGGAGACTTGACCTAAAAACAGCATGGATGAGGGGCAGATGCAGGGTTTCCCAGCACATGCTGGGAGAGCAATTTAAGATTCGCAGGAGCTGCCGGTGCCTCTCACATGGTTCCAGACCAACTTTTCTCCAGGAATTCACAAAGGCTGGCTCTTCTGTCTGCACAGAGCTGGAGAGTCCAAAACAGTTTCTCATATTTGCAATGTTGTACTCCTACGTGCGTACCGGGATAGTTATTTAAATCTGGTGATGCAGCCTCTCAGTCGGGTGATTTACTTCAGTCTGAGCTACTGCTGTGAAGCCTCTGCTGATTTCACTGAGCCCTTTTCCCTTCCTGCTGCCACCTGCTTGAATCTGCTTTTATGTGCTTTGGGGGCTTTAGGGGGTTCTTTATTAATGGTGCAGAGGGACCGTATCCAAACGAGAAAGTGTATGTGGAAAAAAAATTCAGATGATCTTGTGGTTTAGTGCTTAAAGAAGCCAACTCAGAGGGAGTGCTGGTTTGAATCTGATGGGCATTACTGCGGATCTGTATTAGCCCTTTGAAAAACTGGTGACCTCTCCAGAGCGTGTCCGTTGTCGAGCTGTGTCTCTGTGGTTGGGTCCAGGCCACGGACACTCGTCTGGATTGACAATTTTAGAGGATGAATGGGTCCATGAAGACGTGTCTCCGGGCTTTCAGGGATTCATCATCATCGAAAGTTGGAGCTGGGAGTGAAGAACACACAATAAGTCCTAGACTGCCTAATATCCTGAACAAAAATCTAAATAAATTGTACTACTGTTAACAGGCTCTGGAATAAACTGAAGAAATTTTTTGTAGACTTTAGTTTTTCAGTGAAAAAGTATGCTTCATGCATTCATGTTTCAGAAAATTTCGCATTTACATGGCAGTGTTTTCTAAATGATGTCTGTTTTCAAGGAAACGGCAGAAATTCTGAAAATGGTGTAGTTAGCATGCCAAGCCATGAGCTGGCATTGTTTGTTGTCATGTAAACAGATTGTTTATGTTTTCAATTTTTACTGAAATATAGATTTTCTTGAAAATTATTAACATGGCCAATCCTGATTTATTTACAGTCATACTATATATGATATTTCATAGTCGGCCAAGTTCCTCTGCCAATATATTCTGAAAAAGTGAAGATGAGTTTTTCTCTGCAGCCCAGCACACAAGTACTGCAGTCTGTGAAAGCACACACCCATTCAGTGAATTATGCTGCTCAGACCTTTAATTTATCACAAAGCTCAAGGTTAGGTTTTGGTGACACGGCCTCATTTCTTCTTCCACACGAGTCCGAGTCGTCAGAGCACTGAAAGTTCTTCCCTGTTTTTCCTCAGGACACGGAGGTCCGACGGAACGCCTCATCTTCAACGAGCTCTGTGCCATGAAGGACGACCCGGGCGACTGCAAGGCCATCAAAGACCGGTTCTTCTTCAACATCAACACCGGCCGCTGTGAGGTCTTTGAATACGGAGGCTGCGGCGGCAACGAAAACAATTTCGAGACCCTGGAAGAGTGTGAGGAAACGTGCGTTGTCTCAGGTGAGTGGGACCCTTTTTGCTGCCATCGTGGAAAATGGTTTTTCATCGATCTTCTTAAAAATTGACTTTGATTTGACAGCAGGCTCCTCAAAATGAATACGAAAGAGCTAATGTCTCACAGTCATAGTACACAAGACAGTGATTTATGATAGCTTAGCATTGCTATGTTGTTGTTAGCAAGTGATTAGACTTGTTTTCAAGGACTGTTGTTCCTCATTAGACTTTATTGCTACCTTGGGCATAAAATCCTATTACAAACTCATTTTGTCAGTGTGCAGCGAACATGGAATATTGCCAACACATTAATTCAGCACAGTTTTGCTGAAAGCATTTGGTCAATGAAAGAAGGGGAACTTTGGAGAAAGACGGTATTGTTATTTATGAGTTCTGAGCTGATAATGAAGTTAATTTGAACGAATCAATCATTAGTAAGATCTTAGTCTCCTAGATGGGGATATATTTATCATGCTGCTGTTTTGCATATTATTTACTGATGCAGATGTTGGATGCTTCAGCTCTTTTTGCAGAAACAAATACAGTGCATGAGTGGTGTTTGTGGGTAAACACCTTGACGTGTACAGCTTCAACTCACGCTGCATTTTTTTTTAAACCATTTAGTAATTTTGCAGGGGAAATTTGATTTGGTATCTGGGAATCGAGCATAATTTCCCATTAATCCTTGCTACATAAGAGCCTAATCAAATCCCGTCCAGTCACTGTGGTCATATTTCAGGTAACACGATGAGAAATATGAGTTTCAAAACAGTTAAATTAGATTAGGTTCTTCATGGCAGCATTGTTTGTTTATTGTTTCACGTCAGAAACGTTTCTTATTCAGAAATGGTCACCAGATGGTGCTATGATTTGGCTTTTTTTGTGTTTTGTGGCATTCCGGAGCGTTCTGTGGCGAAGGTCGCCGCAGCTGCTTGTTTCCATCTGTTTGAATGACAAAATCATTCCGCCTGGATCAGGAAATCACACCTCTCTGACCTAGATGTTCCCCTGTTCCTGCGCACGATGAGGTAGTTATCAAGCTTCTGAATTGCTCTCGGACGAGTCCTTGACTTGAATCAGACTGTGGTTTCGTCAGGGCGAGGGGTGACGAGCGCCACCTGCATCCCTACGGTTTGGAATCTGATTGACGTTTCAATTACTCTGACAGAAAGAAAATAAAAGCATGACTCAAAAAAGACAAAGAAGTTTATTGTTTCCATGTAAGTGTTCATAGCATCGCATCTGTCAGTTTTGCCCCAGGCCAAGAACTGCCTCATAGAACTGAATGAATTGATTAGTTTTGGTAAAAAGCATTTGTTTTTCAAATCACACTCTTTTAAATAAAACACAAAAATAAACTATTGATTGTCAATGTTGTGGACTGTCAATGCATTTGACCCACACTACTGGATCTAAGTCCAAGTCAACAGGTATTGGTCGAGTTTGAGTTGGAACAGCATCAGAAACACGATCATTTAAAACTTTAACATTTTGATTTTTTTTTTTTTTCCTGTATTTTGGATTATTCTTCCTCTCCATTTTGTTACAGGATTCCTGATGAAATGATGAAAGCTTTAGGCTTGGCTGAAATCATAAACAAATGCCAAGATGAATAAGGTGTTAAAGAAATGAAACATTGAATCAGTCCTTAAATTTAAAGTTCAACATTCTTCAATTCTTTGAACACTGAGAAAATTCCTTTCCTTTGGTGTTGCCTCAATGCTAGCACCATGAGCATGGAACAATGGCAACATCCGCATCAATATATAATAATCATCATATTATTCACTCATTCATCTACCAAAATCAGTTTTTTAAGATGCGTTCACTAATAACAGAACTAGTTATCTTCCACGCTGAACTTATAAGTATCAAGCTTCTCTTGTCAACATACTTTTTTTTAATTCGTTTTATTTATTTTGAGTACTGATTAATAATATTGCTGGACCTGACAGGGGGGACGGAAAGTGAAAGAAACAAACTAAAAACGCTTCAATTGCGCTTGGTTGTGAATAGATCAGGAAACCAAGCTTGTTTGCAGGTGCGCTGACTTCACAATGCAGAAGGAAACTCGCAGATATTTATAACAGAGCTGCAGCTTATTTCTGAACACCCTGAAACGCTACATTACAACTGGGACGTGTGTCTTAATTTATAATGTGTCTTCATGGTTTCAGTTGGGAAGCTTATTTAAAAAAAAAAGACAGTTCAACATGTTCTTTTACCTCTAGTGGAAAATTTCCCTCATCCGTCCTCTTTGCTGTGGCGCTCATCACTTTCTTGCACATTTTAACAAGTTGAAGCATGTTGCCTGGCAGCTGTTCCTCCAGCGCATGGCGTGACTGAAGGTAATGGATACGCACACAAATACACACACACACAAAAAAAAAAAAAAACAGCTCCAAATCCTGGATTACACGCAATATTGAAACTGGAGTTTTACAACAACACCCGGACATGATTAGATGTTGAAGGTCAACCTGAATGTGTGTAGGTGTGAGAGAG
Organism: Salarias fasciatus; assembly: GCF_902148845.1. Classification (NCBI taxonomy): domain Eukaryota; kingdom Metazoa; phylum Chordata; class Actinopteri; order Blenniiformes; family Blenniidae; genus Salarias; species Salarias fasciatus. The sequence continues at coordinate 11,933,809 of NC_043760.1, forward strand.
AGAGCAGCGACGCGCGAGACGTGGGCCGGTTGAAAAGGTGTGACGGAGACGCCGGCCGCAGCGTCTTTAATTGATTGCCGCTAAAAGCGTGATGATACCTGCTGGGAGCGTTCGGCTTCTGTGGAGGTGGGATGTCAGAAATTCATTTTCTCCTGTGACATTAAAGACAGACACTCTGCAACCTGCTGCTCTTTAGCAATGCTTTCTTTTAATCAGAGTTCTGTTTTTGTTGCGTTACAGAGAAAACAGAAAACTGAAACGGCAAATTGTGCAATGATTTGCTTGGAAGGAAAAATGGAACTCACTAAAGCGCGGCAGCAGTCACACTTGGCTCAGTCAAGTTTATGAAACCAAAATGAAGGAAACTTGAGAACCGTAAAGGGACAACTTGTTCTGTTTTTCGGTATCTGCCATTCACACAGGATGGAAAGCTCCTTAAATGAAAAAAAACACATTCCAATTTGCATTAAACACACCCTGAAACACCACAGGTCGCTCTATATCGACCTGTTTGACGGTGTTTTGTTTGTTATTGGACGCCGCGGGAATCAAAACGCAGCAGGGAGACGAGAACGCGGCGCATATCCTGCAGGCATGGCGGCGTACAGTAAATCCTTCAGTTTTTATCGGGCCGAACACACCTCCGCCGTCGTGGATTGATGAAAAGGCGACGTTAAATAAAACCGGCTCGGACAAAAATGGGAAGATGAGAGGAGGATAAAGCTGCCCGGCGTGTTCGGCCTCCTCTCCACTTCCAAACCCGCTTTATTCTCACCGTAAAGAATATGACACTGCATAAAGCATCGCTGTAAAACAAGGATATTCTATTGTGGCTTTTCAGGAGTGCTTTCATTGAAAAAAACAACATGTTACGGCTCAGTATAGCAGAGCGTAGTATTGCTTTATCTAAATTGAATCGCGCCTTCAGTTCGGGCGGCGACTGGACGTCAAAACTACAATAAAAATGGGAAAGTGTGTGAGGCGAGGCCCGCTTTAATCCTGCAGATTACAAGCATGTTTATGTGGGTTGAAAAGTGAGAGAACAAAGCAGAATCTGAGCAACTTTCCAGCTGTGCTGCACCAACAACGATTGATTTTTATATCCAATTTATGGGATATACGTGAGTTAAACACTTTCCTTGAAGTCTTTTTGTCAGATTTTTTGATATAGATTAGCTTTAAAGTGATTCTCTCAGTAAGGAGAGTCACTTTTGGTTATCATCAGTGTTACTATATGACAACGTCATCTAAATATTAGCATAAAAAAGGAGTAATATCAATAAAAAAAACAAAAGAAATGTGTTTGTAATTGTAGTCACGAGCCTTTTTGAATCTGAGAACCACCTTGTAATCAGATTACAGCAATGCTTGTTACTCCCCATCAGTGTCACCAACACAAGAAAAGTCTCCATTTGACAAATGAAGCTCCTTAGTCACTGCATTCTGATAGAAAGTCAGCAAGCTGGTAACGGTGGTGTTGAGGGTGCTGAGAATGAAAAGAAAACCTTCCAGAGGAAATGAACCATTTTCCCCTCTCTTGTACTGCATCCCATCTAGACGGGTGTTAATCATACCCTGATGACACCAGAACCCTCAAGCTGATGATAATTTAATTCAAAATTCTGATAATGGAATAGATTTTCACTGTCCAGAGAATGAATGCCTCTTTGTAGGACATGGCCCGTTTTAGTGAGATTCATTTAAAATCAAGAGAAGCATTTGATTTGATTGATTTGCGCATGCCAAGGAAACCACAAATCTACAGACCCGGGACACGGCACCTCGCTTTTTTTCCCCCACATAGGTTGGAACGAGTCCTTCATGGATTTGGCTTCACTGTAATGTTCTGGTGTAATTCTGTGGACCCAGTACAAAATCAGAGTTCCGGGAGGAAATCCACAGGCTCGTTAGAGGAAAAACTCAATTATTCGTTGCTAGGGTCCTTATTGTAGTAAATGTGTCCGTGTTCTGTAAATATCAAATGTTTCTGTGTTTTAAATGCTTTTTTCTGTCTATATAATGCATCAGCATTTTTTTTTGTACCACAACTTCCCTTCCTGCCTTTGACCTCAGCGCTATTGTAGACAGTTGTGAGAATCAGTTACTTATTTGGCTGTCAGCTTATCCTCATGTTTGCATGTGGATGATTAATTTTGCTTCCCTATTTTGCTCTACTGTCACTGTAACTTGCAGAAAGATTACCACAATACTACCGCTAAAGGCATGTCACATAGAAGTAAACAATGCAGGATTTTAATTCTCGTAGAAGTGGGCCTTGAGCATCTGCACAGTAGATGGGAAACGTTGAAATAAATATTTTTTTTTATACTTGTTTACACATAACAGAAGAAAAAGTGCTGTAAGCACAATAAACAGTAATTTCTAAAGAGATTTATTGCTGTCTGTGAGCCGTGTTTCTGAAAGCGGCACACTCGTGAGGAGGTGTTCAGTTAGTATTCCACGTGTAAGTGACAGAAAAACAAATGTGAGACAGACTGCTGCGAACGACCGAAGCCATTAATGAGGAAATGAAAGAAGCCTTGAGCTCCGCTGCAGCGCAATTAATGTCACATCGATCCAGGCTCGCAAATTAGATCTCAATACATCCAGAGATGAATCTGGAACAGAGCTGGATGAACAGCAGCTTTGATTTCCAGTCGTAAACAGATCGCTTGAATACTTGAATACTGCCTTTTGAGTTTTGTAGATTAAGTGTATTCAAAACTTGGCTTTCTTTTTTTAGGATCAAATCAGAGTTAAAGAAAATGAGCGATTTAAAAAAAAAAAAAAAAATTCTGATGATTTTTTCATCCGCAAATGAAAAAAATAAAAAACAAAAGGGACAGTTCTACTGCCACAGTTCTAAGACGATGTGCTAAACGCTCGTACGAGGAAACGCGTCAAATCCTCCACGTGAAAACTCACTGTGGTCACCGGAACAGGACGCTGGCGCTGGGCTTCGCCGACATTTGAAAATGTCATTGCATTTCTAACTTAAATAAAGTCCATTGTGAAAGCTGGCCTTTCCTTCCCCTGCAGCACGACTCTAATCATCAAATCAGTCACATTTTAACTCCGGCACGCTCGGCTGGAGTCATTCCAGCTCATGATGTTTCCGACATGTGATTGGTCGGTGATGGTCAGCTTTAGAGAAAAGTTCTTGTAAAAGTCACAGACCGTGGGGAGAAATATTGTGGCTTACAGCTCAGCTTCTAAAACGGTTTTCAGGCTTTTTTACTCAGCAGCTGTGACTTTTGCCCAAATATGTGTCCAAAAAGCCGTGCAGCATCAATCCGTGCCTTCTATAGAAGAGGTCAGGGACATAAAGTGTTTCTTTGTGAAAAAAGCCCCTTTTTTGTTCCTAGCTCTGGGTTTATGCTCAGTCTGCACACAGAAAAGTGAGAAATGGAAGGAAGAGCAAAAAAAAAAAAAAAAAAAAAGAAAAAAGCTAACAGCACAAACAACATTATATGGATGAAAGGGTGCAGAGGAAACATTTCCTCCAAGAAAAATGGTCCTCTCTCCTAAATAACAAGGATATATTACTAAATTGTTTTTCCAATTGTGTTGTGCAGCAACTGAATTATGTTCAGATTTTTTTTTTCCCTTCTGGTGAAATCACATGAAGAAAGTCCAGGCTGGCTTTGTTAACGCTGGTCTCCTCGTATCGAGTGTATATTCTGACCTCTGCTCATGAAGAGGTTCAGACGACTGAAACTAATGACTGCAATTTATTTTTACATGTTTAATGATGCGCTTTGCGCACTTCCATGCATCAAATAAATTGAACAAAGTTCAACTGCTAAAGTAATGTTAATTAAACGAGCTTCCTGTTGCATTTTTTTGTATTAAATTGGAAAATTTCAAAATGCTTTTAAATTACTGAACTTTTAAAAACCTCATGGTGACAGTGTTGTAATACAGTTTTTAAGTCGGAACCGAAACAGTTATGTTGAATTATGTCGCCTTTTTGGTTGAGGGTCACTTAAATGTACCACATTTTCACATAAGTGAATCAAATCAAAGTATTTATGGGATCTGATTGGAGTGTTTTGAAGAGGGGGTCTGTGATCTTATTGGCTGATTTACTTGAAAATTGATCACATTTTGTGCAGGTTCATATAAACCAGAAGCTTTTTCTTTAATTAAAGCTTGATGAAGAAGAGATGAGGAACGGGCGTTCTCTTGCATGGTTTCGTAACTTTTTTCCTGCTTTAACCAGTCATGGTCTGTATCTCTTTTTTATTTTCCCAAAGAAGCATCACATAGTCACGTTATGTGGAAATCGTTTGACTCCAGCGAGGTTTAGATGATCAAATCGAGAAAAGACGGACTGTGAACACACCTCTGGGGGAGTTGTAGGTTCTGTTTATCAATTTTGAAGGTTCTGTTTATCTGTTTTTCGAGTGAAAATGGAAAACTTTCATTGTGGTTTTGGTGTCCCTTTACACACCAGCGGTGGTTGCAGCATTCGCAAAGGAGTTCCAAGGTGGAACTTTCGGAAATGGTTAAAACGGTAACTTTTTGAAAACGCTCTGACCCTGTATAGGTATGAACAGTGGAAAAAAAACTTTTTCAGAAACATTACTGAGATTGTTCTATGTGGATATTACAAGCTATAGCAGCCTTATTCTCCTGGGATTTGATAGTTTTATAGTTGAATAACCTGTAATAGCGACCCCCGCCACTGGTAATATTCATAGCATATTCTTCTCTACCCGCATGTGTGTGCGGTTTGTTTTGAAAACAAACCATAGCACCCTCGAGTGGCCCTTCTGGCATTTAGATAGTAGATAGATAAATACTTTATTAGTCCCGAAGGAAATTGTGCAGTAGTAGTCTGATGCTCACATTCATAAACCCAGAAATAGAAATAGTTAAAAAGTACAATTAAAAAGACAAATAGCAACAACCATAATAAATAAATCCAACATTAGAAAGTCAAGTGCTACTCCATAAGGTGCTATGAGGTAAAAGTTAAAGTTAAGCACTAAAAAGCAAAGTTCAGGACCAGCATCAGACCCTCCTGCTCCTCCCTGAAGTGGCTGCGTCCATGTAAACGGACGCTAAATTAAAAACAGTGCTGTGCAAACGCATGACTGTCAACTCAAAAACTACCAAATCGAAAGAGAATCTGGACTGGAAGTCCGGACACTCTGGTAGATGCTATTGCTGGTATTGTTGCGGCATTTCAGAAAAGTTGCCTCTTTACCCAACTTTGTTGGAACTTTTTTTTTCTAAAATTTCCACCTTCGGTGCTGTTTTCACAACTTTGCTCAATGGCTCGTGAACAGACACTCCGAATGAAAATTTTCCCTTGAAAACTGAGGTAAACTTTTAAAAAGAACAGTCCTGCTCCAAAACACTGGAGCGATATCCACAACACATTAAACCCCCGGTGGCTCGGATCGCTGCGATTACTGAATTGGGGCTTGTCGGCGTCAGTCAAACAGGAGATATGTTTTAACTACACTGATAGTTTCTGACTGAAATCTTTTCCGTGCGTGTCACTCTGGAGGATTTTCAGGTTTTTAATGTTTGTGTGTGGTGCCGTCCAGGGAACCGTTGTTAATTGAGTGAGGCCAACTTTATTTCTATTCAGGCTTTTAGGGAGAAATTTTTCTTGGCTTTATCACTGTTTGTTTAAATTTCACAGTCTTCATCTCTAATCAGCTGATCTTTGGGCCTAATTGGCAGATCGCGTCTGAAGATAATGGTTAATGATAATAATTATCCGCAGCTCTGCTCCTTTTTGTCTGGCTCAGTCGTTTGTTATCTCTGAAAGTAATTTAGCTCTTTCCAGTTCATGATGACAGTGTCAGACTTTTCTTTTTTTTTTTTTTTTTGTTCCTGCTAAGCTCATTTTTCCTCCCCTCGGAGCTCAGCTGGCAAACACTGACCTTTAACACTGCTGACTTTATCCCACAGAATACGTTTTTCTATTGCCTTTTTTTTTGGAGAACCAAAAATAACATCATGACTGGGAAATCAGAAAATATGAAAAAGATTATTGAGGTCAGTGTCTGTCCGTGTGGATTTCAGTGCGACTGTCGCCATCCAGTGGCCCTGTGCCATTTCTCCTCCCTGATTTCATTCATTAAGCTTTAATTCCTCAGTTTTCTTAGGTTTTGTCAAAATTGTGTCGCAAGTTTTACAAGCAGAGCAACGAAAACAATCCTTTTTTTGGAAGAGTGAAGGGAGAAAACAAGGCGAGGAAATAAAAGTTGAGGAGATAAAGGAGCGACGGGGAGATCCAAAGTGTTGTCAGTGCAGGCTTTCAGTCGATTCACTCCCTTTTTTCATCAGGTCGCGGATGACAAATGCGCACCAGACGTCTGGAAACGGAACACAGGCGCTGTGTTTTCATGCCCGATGTGTGTGAGCTCTTTAAATCTTTCACGGCTGCCTTGAATGTTGGGGTCTGCCTTGCTGAAATACTGAGGTTCTCTTTAGAAAACGGCCAAAAATAACTCAAACGATGGACTTCTATAATAGAAAATAAAGGCGATAATTCTCCCGAAAACACAAATCACCTCGTCCACCTTCACAGCGTTAATGGAGAATTGTGTTTGTGAATTATTCATGGCTCTGGAGAGAGAGCCAGCCTCCCCTTTTGACTCGTCTCCCTGCCCATGCTTCTAAGTCAAAGTCACCTCTTAAAAAGTATTTAGATGTTACAATGGTAGCATTTTAATGGTGGTCACCCTTCAGTGGAGTGTGGTTATTCAAAGGCTGAGCAGATAGAGCAAATAGAGGGGTGGATCTCCGAGAGATACACTGCCAGCCGTGTCGGCGGATGCTGCTCCTCGATGGCTTTCGACGGGCAGAGGGCGTTTTTTCAAAAGCCAGGAGGGCCCGGCTGAATCCTAATTTACAAGCGTGATCGATTTCTGTGTGTTTTTGCCTTGTTAGCCAGCGAATCGCGCTTTCCTCGTCACCTTGTCGCAGTGTTTTTTCGAAACCCATGATGCCTCAGCGCCTCCTCATTTATCTCTTTGCGAGTGTGAGCGCGCAGGGTGTGGTTTTCTTCCAGAAAGTTGACCTGATTCTTCATCGTCCAACGCTGCTTAGCATCTCACCAAGGCCAAAGAGTTAAAACAGCGTTGCTCAAATAATGAAGATTCGGAATTGTGAAATCTAGTGATGGTTTGTTTGAGAGTGAGATGCTTTATGCGTGCTTTCAGTGGTGATCTTGCCTGAAGAAAAAAAGGAATGAACCATCCATCCATCCAGCCATCTGTTAATCTATCCATCAAGCCACTCACCCCACACACCCATTCATCCATCTGTCAGTCCATCCATCCAAACTAAAAATTGCTTGAAGTTCCTGAAATTAATAATAACTCATGCAGATTCAAGAGGAATTGATTTGAACAATTTTATTTAAAACTGACAAATTAGCAAGTTGATTAAGTTGATTAAGTTTTACTGTTGCAGTTACGAATGAAGATTCAAAAAAAAAAAAAAAAAAAAAGACTGTTTATTTTTGAAAAAAGTCTCAATCTGACTGTTACTGGTTTTATCTTTGTGATCCGATGTTACTGGAATGTCCTGGAGCCAGACTGTTGTCTGCTTGGCTGTATTTTCAAGAAGTTTTGGGTGTTTTCCTGAAGTTGAAACAGCTGGACGTTTTTATAGTGAAAGAGCGGTGAGGTTGCTGATATATCAAGTGCGCAACAGAACGGCAGAAGCTGTCAAACCGATGTCCACCAGACTTTGATTCATGAACGTGCAACATGATAAGACCTGTAGAGGAGGAAATACTGCACAAGTTGTCCTTTTTTAATGTTCTCGGAAGAAATATGCTGTTTAGAAACTCACAGGAGTGTTTTCTTGACTACACTTTACCACATAAGCCAGTGGGTCTCAAACTTTTTACAGTGAGAACATAATAATTTCTCTAAATACTATCATTAAAACCACCCTGAACTTATAATAGATTACTTATTTCAAAATAAATTAATAACACTGTTTATTGGTAAAATATTTTATTGACATTATTACATTTAAAATGGCCAAAGGCATTATATTATTGGTTGATTCTGTATATTTTTGGATGGATTCCCTCACTAGAGGGAGTTCGTGTGCCTACTGTGATACACTGAACATAAACTAAGAATCACTTCAGTCACAACCTTGAGGAGAACCGTGAGGGTCAGACACACTCTAAAGTTAAATAAAATGAATATTGTCCCCCGGCCTTTATCAGTGTTAAAATACTGACTAAAAGACATTCGGGGAGCGATAGCAATATTTTGGGCTTCTTGTTTGTGAGGCTGTTCATCACTGTCACATGTAGTGTAGTTTGTGGAAACACTGTCAAGCGATGGCCTTCTGATATATTTAAAGCATGATGAATGTCTCTCCCAAAGTGCCTTGAGCAAAAAGTTGCAGTAAAACTGTCACTAAAGAATGTAATCAGAATACAAATCATGGGAAGTCAGACGGATACTTTGGAAACCTGGTACTCCCATGTTGTAATCTCAACTTAATTTCAGCTGAAGAGAGTCACAACTTATATTGGAGGATTACTGGTACATAAAACAGACTAATGTCAAGAAGATGTTAAAAAACTGGGAAAACAACTGTTGAACATCGAGCAGGTGGTCTTCCAATCAAAAGGTTGTAGATTCAAGTCCCTGCATCTGCCTTGTCCACGTGTCAAAGTGTCCTTGGGCAAGACACTGAAGATAAATCAGCCCACTGCGCACGGCAGCCGTCACACTGGTGTGTGAGTGTGAACGTGACAGATCTTGGAAAGCAATGTTGAGATTGCTCCAGTGGTGAAATGATAATTATCTCCTCCGTAAATGAGGCCTGTCACTTTAATTTTCATGTGATGTGCCAGACTTCCTGAACATGCTCTTCTCTTTGTTGCAGGCTGTTACTGCAGGAGGGAAAAAAACAAGCAAGGAACATTTTGAAAACCGTTTTCCTCTTACGGGAGAGTTCTGATTTCATTATAAATCTGAGATGTATAAAGGGATTGTAAACATTACACTTTCACTTGCTGCTCATGTGGACTCATATTAGAATGAGACATACACGTCATGACCACCTGAGACCACTAGGTCACTGTATGACAATAGAATGACTCTACAGGACCACTGAAACCAACATTCCTGCTGCGTCTCACTGACGAGCACATGAAATGTTGCAAACAAATACTACACAGATGATTTAAACTTGAAATTGAAAAATAATACAATGTGGAAATGCAGGAAGAAGGCTACCCGGTACATCCTTTAAGCTGGTGTTGTTCAACAGAATAGTCTTGACTGGTTCCTTATTTGTTCTCAACACCAGTGTTTTGTATAGTCATTTATTTTATTTTTTTGTCTCAGGACACATTTTATGTTGGATAGTGTGATACTGAGAAAATACACCTCCAAATATTGGTAACAACTATCATCACTGATGTAAGGGGCAAGAGAAAGATTGCTGTTATTTATTGCAAAACTCAACAAGATTATCGCATTTCTCTTGATATTGCACATCCTGACTGCCACGGCTCACTGGTAACAGCCTGATGAAATCTGTTCTGCAAAGTGGTGCTGAAGAGTTTCGTTGTTTTGTTTGTTTTTTTTTTCGGTTTGTGGATGAGATTCGGGTTTCTGCCGACGCTGTATGTTTAAGCAGAGCATTCATCCAATTGTGCATCCTTTTCACAAACACTTCCCTCAAATTCAGCGTGGCATGTTTATTATTTCTGGAAAGCTCGAGATCTCCACTAGAATATGAAATAACCTTGATGAGATTGATCACAGCGTGTTTTGGTGCTGGCCGACTCACTCGGCAGGTTGGGAAGGGTTTTTAAGATGGTTACTTATTTATTTTAACTGCTCCCACAAGCTTTGGAATTCATGCAGCAGTAAAATAGACCATTAGTGTCCCTTCAGAGGCAAAATAGGGGTAAGTTTTGATACTTTGCCCACTCCGAGCATTTAAATATATGAGAAGAACCTGGCATATGTGTAATGAATAAAACACAGCCTGCCTGAGGAGTCAACGCCGCTCTGTGGAAGAAGCGGTGATCAGTACAGGAGAAGTGCTGATAGCCTCTGATCCCTCCGATGCCGTTGTGTTTGCATACTGAACTGAACTGGATCGTGCGTCTTCGGAAGTTTTTATGACAAGCTCGGTCTGATACGCAGCAGGACGCCACACAGCCTCCCGCAACATCTGTGCCGTGGAGGCCGCCGCACGGCGGGGGGGGCGGGTGGATGCAGTGAGGATGCCAGATCTCAAGAATAAACAGCGTAACCTGAATCACCTTCATCACTCCCGATACCAAACAAAAGAGGCAGCGTCTGTGTCGCAGCATAGCAGCTGTGATTAGCATTACTGGTGCTAAGCTAGTAGAGATTGTTTGTACATTATGTAGAAACGGCGCTCTGATCTCCTACATTTTGGTCTGATCAGTACTGTTAGTACTTTTGAGCTCAGTCAGACTTGTCTGGAACTCCATGTTCAAGTCACAGGAGCCAGGTTCCTAAACGCCCTGGAGTGATCAGACATGCAGCCACTGCTGGGAAGAGGTATGACAGCTGAGGTGAAACAGTGGGGAAATGTGACAGAAGAGACTCTGCAGGGGGAAGATGTGGCCCACCAGGGAGGAGAAGGAAGTTCCAGTTGGAAGTGTTGACTTTTCCGCCTGCGGTGGATTTTTATCCGAAACCTGACAGGAGTGGAAATGTCACGCCGCCTTCCGGGACACAAGTGGTGGTTGTGGTCAGGGTGAAGTTCCGCTGATGGAAAGTGGGTCACAGCCTGCAGTTCATCTACCGTACAGGCTGCGGACAGTCATACCTTCAGTCCCTATGTCTTTAATTCTGTGTATAGCAGCTCAGAGGTCACATAAGATCCTTTTGATAGTGCTGGAACACTAAACATAGCAACACAACCACATGAATTATGGTTTTTTTCATAGTTTCAGTGCAAAGAAATACATTCATACCAAGAATTCATAGGAATTATTCTGAAAATGTTCATGTATAACCTGTTATTGAACAAGTGGGCACTATTCTTTCTTCAAAACAAAGCATTAGAGGTGAGGAGAATTGCAAAGCACATCACGATTATGAAAATGGAGCAGTTCTTGCAGGCTAATCTCTAATAGTTCACAGGATGAGACAACCGGATTGTGTTTTGAATGCATTCAGGAAATGTTATCCAATATTGAGTTTTTCTAATATAAGTTGAGAAGCACAATGTAATTTCGATTCAGTTTTAACAGGCATAAATAGCATTTTGGGGTTTTTATTGAAACTAACAGTGAAATTTAGTAACACTACGGTGTTACAAAATTATCAAAAAGGAGGTGTTAGACCCTGTTTATATATCAACAGTGCATCCTTGATTTCAAATCAACACTGCAATATCAAGATGCACGATATAGGTCTTGCAACAAACTTGATTGCATCCATTTAATTAAGAAATTAGAAACAGAAGTACCACATAATTCCAAATGGTTGATATCATGCAGCCTTTATTAGTACTTGACAAGGGGATTGATTTCTGTGTCCCTGCGGATTAAAAAACAGATGAAAACAAAGTCATCTTGATGAGATGCCGTGATGGTCTCGTTCTCCCTCATGAAAGTAGCTGCATTTTCAAGCTCAAAGACTCAGTAATAGTCAACCTCATGAATTTTAGAGGCCAGATCAAAGTTTAGTGAGGAGTTGGATTGAGCTCTGTCCCCTCAAGTCCCTTGAGCTGAGCATCGAGGACTGTCAAGCAGCCTGAGAAACGCCACGCTGAGACTTTATAATAAGCTGAGGGCGATAAGGATGCTTTGTGGAATGCAGGTGCAGAGCAAATCAACCTAGAACTGATTCCGATACCAGTGTCCAGTATGGGTCTGATGAAGCACTCGTGCTTATTAAAAGATCCCCGAGACATCATGTGGCCAGCGGTCTGGAGATCCTTGAATAACTACAAAAATAACACAGACTGTAGATTCTGATCTGCCAAAAATATCAAGAGGAGGCGAAAGCTAGTTAGTGCAACACCAGCAACCTAATCACCAGAGACATTTGGACCAGCAGTTCCTTATTAGCTTAACTTCTCAGTGGATCAAGAGGATTTTATACTCCAAGCTACATGTGATTAAAGTATGACTGATGACAGAGCCTTCACGTATCATTTGTGTATGAAGTATAAATCAGGCTTAATAATGACATTGAATCACTACTCAGATCTTTACTCGGTACCGGTAAGTAGCTAAAGGTTAACACTCGTGCTAAAAAAAGGTGATATTTGTGCATCCCTACTTAAAATCAAAATGCATATCTTATGCTTTTCAGCTAATCGTTGATGTGTGACTTTTAAGACTAAATGAAGAGAAAAATCCACATTCATCGTTTCTCCATCTTCCCTGTCGTTGTTGAAATATACCCAGACATGTGATAAAAGAGGCCAGTTGGACCTCGGTGGAGGTGGTGCTCACCTTCCTGTTAAATGCTATCATGATGTTCTATAAGCGTTTTCTCTCTCTCTCTCTCTCTCTCTCTCTCTCTCTCTCTCTCTCTCTCTCTCTCTCTCTCTCTCTCTCTCTCTCTCTCTCTCTCTCATTTCCCCTCCGTAGATGACAAGGACCCCTGCCACCTCCCCGAGTCTAACGGTCCCTGCCGCGCCATGTTGTCGCGCTACCTCTTTGACAGCGCGAGTCAGCAGTGCAGGCATTTCTACTACGGCGGCTGCTTTGGCAACGCCAACAACTTCAAGAGCATGGCCGAGTGCCAGGCCAAGTGTCAGAACACGGGTAAGGTCGGTGTCGCTCTTTTATCGTCTCAGTGTGGGAAGAACGGATGTCGTTTGAGCTCTGAAACTACTTATTTTCATCTGTCAAATCGACGTTATAGCTCACGAATTTGCAGTTTTATTATTTTATTCGACATAAACAATATTTTTCAGCATACATCATGCATTATTTGTTATATTTTCCAATTCATGTTAATTATGTATTTAGTAATCTTTATGCAAAGTGAATGAATGGATGACAGATTGTGTGGCTCTAATTAAACAGTGAACAGTGTGTTGTAAATGATCGCAAGACGAGCTGCAATTTCAGTTGCTCTTCATTGTTTCTTCACTTTGTCAGCGTGAGCTTAAAGCAGAAACACACACAGCCTCGTACACACACACACAAACACACACACACACACACACACACACACTCTGGGGTCTGCCGGTTCAGCCGGAGCTCAGGCCGAACCGGCGACCGGAAAGTCATTTCCAGAGAGTTGACGTCGTCAAACTGGTGCCACCCCAGAAAATTAACTTTGTGATGAACTTCAGCTGACCATGAAATCACACTCCGCCTTGATTTAGCATTTAAATCGTTTCAAAGTGACCAAAGCACACTCAATTATCCCGGACTTAGGCACGACTTACAAGTCATTTAGCTGTTGAAATTGTACAGAAAAATAATGAGCAAGCCGCCTGACTGTGACCGATTATGCCCACGGTGCATGTCGTACAGGAAATCAATTGAATTTTTTTTTCTTTTTTAAAGGTAAGTAATTTCAGATAAATTGAGTCTTGGGCTCCATTTGTCGACGATGTGTTTTGCAAAGCAACACCCGCCTCAGACTAATGCTAATGAAGTTAAACTTTCTTTAATGATGATTGATCAGTGGGAGGTAATGAAGTTTGCTGGACTGGATTGATGTTCTGTGTGAGGAACGCTTTGCTAAATTGTTCATTTTCTGTCTGTCGATACAGTAAAACCTACCAAGGCTTCGGAGGTCCCGACGCAGGCCACGAGCCGAGCCATGGAGGTTCAGCCAACCGTACCGATAGGTAAAACTAAATCAGCCTGAATGTGGAAAAACTGGGTCCCATGGGGGGTTGTGGTGGGTTTTCCTCTGCTTGTTCTGGTTCCGGTGCATCACAATCACATCTTAAAGCGATACTTCAACATTTTGGCAAATTGGTCCATTTAGGGCAATTCCCTAGTCATTTAGAACAGCGTACTTACTTTTTCTGTGAGGGCGAGCTGTTGTTTATTCAGCGGTGGGTCCGAGGAGAGCTTCACGGCGGACATAATGGAAGTGGATGGTACAGTTGCTTCCCTCGTCAAACTCATCAAATACACAATCCAACAACCCCAAAAACATTCGGGTGGACACGTTATAATCTGCACATTCACTACGCTGTGAAACACCTACAAATAATATTGTAGCGTTACGACACTGAAGCAAATACTGGGAACTACTTTTTCTTATGAGATCACTACGCCCAGACGCCATGTTTAGTAAGTAGTTCCGTCTTAGCAATCTTCGCAAAAACCACTCAATCTCGGAATTTTGCATTAATATTTCACAGCGTAGTGAATGTGCGGATTATAACATGTCCACCAAAGTGTTTTGGGGTTGTTGGATTGTGTATTTGATGAGTTTGACGAGGGAAGCAACTGTACCATCCACTTCCATTATGTCTGCCGTGAAGCTCTCCTCGGACCCACCGCTGAATAAACAACAGATCGCCCTCACAAAAAAAGTAAGTAGGCTGTTCTAAATGACTAGGGAATTGCCCTAAATGGGCCAATTTGCCAAAATGTTGAAGTATCGCTTTAAGGCTAATTTATGTTGTTTTAATTTGTGTTAATTTAGTTTGCTAAGCCTACCTTTGCAGGTGAAAATGGTCTTTATGATTTATGGGTGCGCTTTTAAAATGACAAAAAGCCAAATTATTAATTAATCTTTTCATCAATGTGTTTGTCTTGTAGAAAAACGAGCTGTGATTGAACCTCTGATCCAGGCCAACAACACAAATGCCCTGACTGCAGGTAAGGAAATGTGATGCTGTGCTGATGCAGGGGTCTGTTGACAGTCTGGTGAAATGTTGTCCATCTGCTCGTCTGTTTTCGGGTACATGAACACCCAAAACACTACGGAAGTTTTCTTTTTCACTTGAAAACATCGTCGTTTAAATTTGTTCTTTGATCAATTCTGCCTTTGTGCTCTGGGTGGCAGCAGAGAGTCAGTTTTCCTCAGAACTTAAGATCTGTTGTTGTTTGTTCGTGCTGTGAATACATTTTATGAAACTCAGACTTTGCCTTCGTTTGCCTTTTGATCAAATACAGGAAACTCTAACATAACCGTCATGTTGACCTGCTGACCGATCAGAGCGGTCATTTTAAATCAGCTCTCATCAGAACCTTGTTCACTCTCCACAAAACCAGTCTGAACCAGTTTAGAATACATAAAACTAAGAAAAAAGAATGTATTTTTAACTCCCATGGTTTAGAAAATGTTTAGAAAAGAAAGCTTCAGAGCTCCAATAGTTCTCTCATTATTAAACTCCTTCACTGTAAATCCTTTGATAAAATCTCCATCATTCATATAAAACTAATGAATTCCTCAGAACTGAAGCTCTATAAATCTTCTGGAGTAATTTCATGATGATTTTAGTTTTCTGTTAAATGGGGTTTTGATGCCTCTGGGCTGAGTGGTTCAGTCTTCTCCTATTTTGAAACTAAAGACTGACATCTTGTGGCTGATCACTGACACACACTTTTAACGTTGTGGACCCACTCAGAATGAGGATGTTTTCCAAAAATACACACATGAATACCTAAATGAACTCTGTTGAGCACTGCCTTGGATTATTTAATGGTAAATATGAAACGTTTGTGTTTCTGCAGCATTGAAAAACACAAGCCATGAAAAACACAACTTTTTGAAATTGGTTTGCAAGATGGTACTGTCTGAAAATGCTCTGACTGTCTCCAACTCTGAGGAAGGGCGGAGAATGAAACTTTTTGAAAACACTCCAACTCCATGTCAGTGCAAAAACAAACAATTAAAAAGAAAACAAAAGTGGAAGTTGCTTTAGTTCTCTTATTTTGGGACAAAAATAATATATAATATATATATATATATATATATAAATATATATATATATATATATATATATATATATATATATATATATATATATATATATATATATATATATGTACATAAATTGTGATTAATCAATGTAAGGATGACTGAAGTTTTTTTGTTTGTTTTTTTTTTAATCGTGATTAATCACATAATTAGGCTCAGGGCTTTTTTCCAGTTTAAAGCTGTATTTTTAACATAGACACTGCATTAATTTGGCCGACATGGCACATTATTTTGAAGGAAAATCCAACAAGGTCCGAAATGAAATTCTTTCTCTGTTTGATTCCCAATCAAGATGCTCTGGTAAAACATCAGTCATGAAATGCTAAACAGACTTTAAAGAAATGCAGTTCAAAGTGTGATTAACTGATTAACTGTGATTAGCTATGGAAATAACACGATTAATCAAGATTTTTTTTTTAAATTGTTTTGACAGCCATAACTGGGATATTGGGATATTCCTGAAAGCTTCCTGAAGGCTTATTCAGAATAATGTCATATTTTTGAAGCATGTGATGTACTGTAGTAAAATCGTCTCTCTTCATCCATGTGATAAAATGGAAAATGCTTTGCACGAAGACATAACTGTGGAAGAATGAATCCATATCTGTAACAGGCAGTGCACGGCCCCTGGTTCTGAGATGTGAGGAGAATATCTGCGTGCATTTAGCCTGATTCAATACCTTCCTCACATGAGGAGAAATGGAGAAGCATCTAGTTTAAAGAGATTCAATCAGATGCTGAAGACAGAAAGTTCACAGTGTCAAAGCTGAGATCACTTTGGATTAGCCTCATGTCTTATTGTCCAAAGAAAAGATGTAAAATGACAGGGATGTTAGCTCTGTATCACAGGTGGAAAAGCCTGTTTGTATGGTTTAATGAGCTCTCGGTTGCATCTGACCCCGGGAGGGCAGCTGCCCAGCCCCGCCGAGAGAGCAACGATAACAACTCCTGCTTCTTCCTTTTAATCTGTCGATTTCAGTCTGAGAGCCGCAGACGCAGGACACAATCTATCCCAGTCAGACCGCAGCTTAAGGCATTAAGTGTACAAACCCACGTGGAGTTCAAAGCTAAGACGGCGCTTATGAAAAGCAAACACTCGCTGCTCCCCCCCCCCCCCCCCCCCCCCCCGGGCGCGTTCCCACAGCCAGACAGCGATGGATCTCAGTCAGCTGAGGGTGGGGGGATGTTGTGAGTGACCGCCTGCCGCTGTGACCCGCAGACTTCAGCCCGTCCGAGCTGTGCTTCAGCCCCCTGGACCGGGGGACGTGCCACGGCGCCGAGAAGAGGTTCGCCTACAACCCGCAGACCAAGAAGTGCCACACGTTCACCTACAGCGGCTGCGGGGGCAACAAGAACAACTTCCTGCTCCGGAAGCACTGCATCCACAAGTGCATCGGGATCAAGACGGGTAGGAGGACGTTCTGCCCGTTAACACCCAGCAGTGTGTGTGTGTGTGTGTGTGTGTGAGACTCTGACATGCTGAGTTTGACGGTTTGGTTGCAGGTCACGGGAGGAAAGTGATCCGGATCAGGAAGAAAAACATCGAGAGCATCGTGAGCCGCTTGGATTGAAGACGCCGTGAAGTCCCGCCTCTCTGTATTTATGTCCATATTTTGCGTCTGGCTTTACCCGTCGCAGGTGTTTTAATACCACAGTGCTGCTTCTCTCAAGCCAAATCTGATCTTGAAGTTCGATGACAAAACACCAAACGCACTCCAACACGCAGAAACCCTCCACACGCTGAGGCACGACGTTAACATTCAATAGGAAATATCTCAAGTTAAATGTTTGTCGTGTTTCTCTAACTTTAATATTAGAACATCTCATCAACTCACACTTCATGCTAAATGTGTGTGTGGTGTTCAGCCCCACTGTGATTGGCCCCATTTGCCAAACGTTTTTCGCAGATACATCAAAAATCTCCTGGCAGACACTTCATCCTGCAGACGCTGGATTAATAAATACATCCTGAGGCAGTTTCTTCAAGTCCTCCAATTGTAAAAGATGAGACTGGCGGCACTCATCAACAGTAAATCCCATCCAAATCCAATGAAATTCCTCATTGTGACTCTATTTTCTGTTATGTACGCATAATATTGTAGTGGCCTGGGGTGAGTGGCCGAAAGGCATTGTGGGACATGTTCTGGGCGGGGGTTGTTTTGTTGGTTCAGAAGCGATTGTGTTAATGTTCTTAAGCTGTTGTTGTTGTTTTGTGCCATAATCAGTTATGTTATTCAGCATTTATTGTGTTACTGTGGCCGGGTTCTGTGATTTATGTTACACTGGGAGTGATTTTGATACCGCTGCTGCATCAGATGCTGTGTGTGTGTGTGTGTGTGATGGTGTTTGGGTGTCTGTCATAAAAATTGGAGCTGCAAAATCCCAAAACACTCCTAATTTCACCTGCATCGGCATTACAACATGCATTCTGGAGAAGATGTGCAGTTGAAAACACACAGGATGTGGCGGATTTAGCTCGATAACACAACGTTTGAAAAGGAAATTCAACGTAAAATTTTTTTTTGTTTTTCAAAATTTTCAATCAATGACAAGAAACATGGCTTGTTTTGCTGGTGTGTTCTATAGCAGCTGATCTCGCTGAGGACATGGGCTTCACTGTGATGCTCCTGTGTGTAAATTTCTAGCAGTGAACAGAAGGGGGCAGTGTTGTCCAAAGAATGGAGGCTCTGTTCAGCACTGCAGCCTTCACTGCTGTTTCATAATCATTTCTGTAACAAGAGTTCATGTAATAAAATCCAACCAACATATCGTCTTTCCTGTGGTTTTGTTTGTGTGTTTTCCACTGACCTGTTTGGTGCTCAAGGGGTGAAGGTGGTCAATCTAAATGCAGAGGGCCTGGAGACGGACGTGGATGTGGCAGTTTATTCTGGGTCGGGGGAAACACGGGGATAATCTGAGGCCTGGCTGGAAAAGCAGGGTCAAAGCTCAGGGGAACAAGGGGGCTAATTAAAATCCTGGCGCTAACGCCGGTGCAGACGTGAGGAAAGCGTTTAAATACAGTGCAGTGCATGTTGGGATCGGGAGGCGATCAGGCACAGCTGGGAACACTCAGGAAGAGGAAACGGAGTTGAACACACCTGGAATGAAGACCCATGATTTGAAGAGCTGTACCACAAGAACCCATTTTACAATATTTTCAAGTGAGAATGGAAACTTTCAATGCATTTTGGGATATCTGACCATTTACATGACTGTGGTGCTGAAAATGGATTCAAAGGTGCAACTTTTTCAGTGTTTCTGCCGTTGACGTCTTGTTTCTCCCCTGTACTCTCTAGAATCCACCCAACAAGTTGTCATGAACCCCAAGTCAGGAAACTCTGAAGGTCCTTTAGCCTGAAGTGGTGAAAATATTATGAGTAAAGAGCGTTTATCACGTTTAACCTTTGGAGGCATTCAGAAGCAGCTGGAAGGGTTATTTTAAAACTGCACTTGTCAAGTCAGAAGTTCTTGTTTTTTTTTTATTGCTGTATGACTTAAGTGGATTGTGAAAGTGGATTTTCTCATCGTGACGAGCCCGCAGAGAATTGCCACCTGATTCTGGAGCTCCCCAACAGCTGCTGGGTATTACACTGTCCGCCCACTCCTCCACCAAGTTTTACGATTTGGAACTCTTTCTGCCGTTTAGTTTGGTCTCTGATAACCTCCAGTCGTTTGACCCCAGCAGTATAGAAAATCAGATTAGACCCACTGTCCTCTCACTACTCTGCCGCTGTGTTTAAGTCAACTGATCATATCTGCAGAGAAGCTATAAACTGTATGATGGTGTCTGAATCATTTCATTTGAGTGCCAGTGTTATGAAAGTGGCCAGAAAAAAATAAATAAATAAATAAAAGCACACTCAAAAATACACAGATGGAATTGAAACAGGCCTGTTTTCAGCGATTATACAACACACCGGATTTATCATTGAGAGAAATTTAGATGGAAGGACTCGGCAGCTGTCAGCTGTAGCGATAAGTATCTGAGATATGAATACACTGCTCCCCACTGAGCGAACACTTGAGAGTGTGTTATGTAAGAAGCAGTGAATGGGTGAACAAGGGGGAGTTTTGGAAATCGGCCCAAAACACAGCTAAAAGTAGAAGAAACACTGGAGGTACGTTCATCATTCAGGATTCCTGCATCTCTACCTGCAGGTTCCGGCCTGAGCTTGGATGTACCAAATCTGATTAGATATTTAACTTTTACAAGCATGATATAAAGGTCAGAAAGTCTTCTGCAACCATTTGTTTGCTCATAAATCATGACACATAGTTATTTCTTTTCAAAACATATATGAAAAAAAATGGAAGATTCACTTTTCTGAGCTTGAAACCTTCACATAATCACACCACGAGAACTCATCAAAGACCTTGTTTAATCAGTACCATTTCCAGTGGAAATTAATTGTTTTGTGTTTTGGTTTCAGAAAAGTTGCACTTTTTAAGTGGCTTCCAGCACCATTGTTGTGTAAACAGAACCCCGAGTGATTTCCTGTTTTCACTTGAAAACGTTTTCATGTAAACGGGACCTTTTAGTCAAATGAAAGAACCTCTTAGAAAGACGAGGACTGGGAATCACATCATTTAGTTAGAATAGAATATGTCAGAAAAAAAATGGATTTATTTCAAATGAATCAACCAGAATCTATTTATAGTGAACTTTTTGAGCAATTTCAAGCTGGTTTGGTCACTGATTGTATGGATTTTTAGTTAAAGATAATCTTCAGTTAAAGTTAGTTTAGAGGAGACCCAAAGAGATATTTCTTTTTTGTAGTTTCAACAGCTGCATTGCAAAACATGTTTAATTTCATAATAATTAAGATAAAACTTGCTTCAGCATTTTCAGACATGTTCAACTACATGTACTGTATGTGTTATAATTGTTCATAAGTAAGCATAACTAGGTGTGTATGTGAATATATGGGTATCCACACTGATACATTCATATTAGTGTAATTATTACATTTATGCCTTTTTATCTGTATTTGTGTTTTGACAAGTCTGGAATTAATTATTTACAAAAACAAACTGAATTATTTTTTTTTAAAAAAAGTGTCTATTTTCATCAAAGCTGCATTAATAAGGTGTAAAAAATACAGACAATTAAGAAATGCTGACAGTTGAATGAAATATCTAACAGTTTTAGTCATTTCAGCAGTCTGGAGCTGTTTTGGCTGTGATTTCCTGCTGACGCCTTTTGTTGTTTGGTGACATTCTGTCCACATTTTCCTCAACCATTCCTTTAGTCACATTTATCACCCAAAAATACAAGTTTAGAAATGAAAAGCATAATAAAAAAGATACGACTGAAATGTTTATTTACACATATTCTGTGAGCGCTGTGGGGAACCACATGCAGCTCCAGAGCTCTGCTTTCCAGACCCGTGATCCGGCTCGGTGTTTGTACCAGCACCGCGTGTGTGTGTTGTTCACGGAGATGAGAACGGCACAGTGGGGGAGATCGAGTTGCCAGAAAATGACAAATGTCTTATTTGATATGACAACACATAGTCACATTAGCAGCTGCTAACAGCCATGCAGGCTGAGGATGAAGAGGGACGGAGAATATTCTGCTGTAAACAGCCGAACAGCACCTCCCATCATGCACCAGGGTGTGTGGGAGCTGAAGCGTTTTACACTGTGGGATTCCAACTGATATATACTTAGAAAACACAGACTTTAAATACCACAAGTCTGTTTCTGGATCGATTCTCTTGCTGAAATGTTGTATTTAGATCTATCTCTGGATACATTTAGGTTAAAACACAGCTATATGATAGTGCATAAACAATGTTTCATTTCGTAAAAATGTAATATGGATGGGATTAAAAGCACATTATTATCTATCTACAGCATGCAAACTCCGCAGAGAGGCCAAACCCAGACTTGAACCCATGGTTTACTCACTGTGAGGCATGAGAGCTAACCACTGCACCTCCATATGCTCTCTGATCTAATTTCATCCAATGGAATTGAATCTAATCTGTAATGCTTACTTACCTTACATAACATTGAAGTGGATTAGAATCAGATGTATTATTTTTTACTAATTAAAATAATTTTTTTTCTCTAGTATATCTTTGCTGGTTTGTTTTTGTTCTCTCACTACTTTAATTTTCACTGTATTCATTTATTAATTTATATCTTTACTCATCTATTTGTATATTTATTTTATAAGATATTCCACTACATTCAAATGTAGATATCTATGGTTATATCTGTCATATTTATTTAATAAAAAAACCCGAATAGGAGTGTTTTCCTCATTGTATTTTATTAATAAGGCCTTTCGTGTCCGTGGTACTGTACAGACTGTTTCAGGTTGCATCGTGCATGCAGGCTGGGAGCGTCGTGCACGTGGTGCGCGGCGCGCGGCGCAGGCTGCAGCCCCTCAGCTGGAGCTCCTCTGTGATGTAACAGGAAGTAGTGGGTCGCCTTCCAGCCTCAACCTGACAGCCGCTTCAGCTGCGCTCAGTGTGCGCCGGAGACCCGCCGCGTCCGCTCCCCCCTCTGCGCACCGACCCGGGACGGCCGCTCACTGTCTGGGGAGGGAAAAAAATAAAAAGCGAGGCTTTCTGTGGGATTTTGGGTGGAGAGTTTTACCCCCGCTTGGATCTGTACCCTCCGGTAAGAGATCCGTGAAATGTACCGACCGTGCGCGATGTGTTGTTACTTTCAGCTGCGCAATTAGCGCGCGGCTTGACGAGGTGGATGTGTGTCTATCGAGGTCACTTCCACTGTGTGTGTTTGTGTGTGTCTGTGTGTGAGGGGGATTGTAGAGGACGTATGCATGAATACACCGCTGTTTCCTCCCCGATCCGGTGTGCACGGTTGGATTGTGACGATCTGTAACCGGGTCCGGTTCATGTGCGTCCACCCGTCGGTCTGGGTGTGTTTTGGATAAAAGATCGCGCCGGGCAGGATCACTTCTACATCATATTGTCTTTAAATCGATCACTTAAATGGAGATCACACTCGGCTTCAGCTGATTCGGTGCGTCGCGTTGGGAAATGGAGAGATGTGCACGGGATCACACTTCATTGCGCGCCGTGTGGAAAATGCGTAAAAGTGCGAAAACGAGCACATTCATATTTGATTCCATTGCACATGAGCCGAGAGGAGTGTGTTCGTGGCTGACACGGATTATGCATCCAGGCTTGGCATGGTTTCCATAGATTGAGTAATCACTGATAAAGTACCCGGGCGTTCCACATCGATTAGAGTGGGAATCTTCCAGCTCCATCAAGCTCCGTTACTGATGCGAGGGGACGGACACTGGCTGCTAAATCATCTGCATTGGTTACATAAGAGGCAGAATTTTATTTATTTATTTTTTATTTTACAATCTGGAAGTTTGTGGGCTGGAGAGTGGAAAATATAAAAGGATGACGGTGATGGTGGTGTGTAGGAGGATGTGATGACGGTAACTCTTGGTGGAGAGAGTGTGTGCATCCAGAGCCGAGGAAAGATGTGCTGGACTCAGGGAGGTGACAGAGCACAAGTGAGCTGTCCACCTCTGATTGGACACTTGATAATGCAGCGCTGCAGGAATTCAAGACGACAGGGCTGTGATTATGAATCACACATTTCAAGCCCATCGTGAAATCAGCTCAGTGAGACTCTTGAATGTTCTCTGCACCTGTTGGTTCAGGGTTTGATGCAGCAGCAGTTAGCAGGATTGCACAGTATTAGTTAAGCATGCAACATGCAATATCTTACTTGAGCATTGCAGTCCTGATATTCAATTCAATTTTATTTCAATAGCACCAAAGAAAGAGCTCCCTTAAACAGGAAGAATCCTGCAGAACCAGGCTCAGAGGTGGAGATTTTCAAACTGAAAGGCCAGACAGAGGGAAGAGGATCGGACACAGTGGGGAGGGATTGAAACCCTGGTTCAAGTCGGGGGTAGGGATGGTTGATCTGACCTCTGATTAATAGAAACATTAGTCTGAAATGTAGTGTATGGATATATGGAAGTATGATGTTGATGTCTTTCCTTTGTGATTTTTAAACACCCAAAATACAGCACTGTCTCTCCTTTAAGACCCAACTTTTCTGTGTTTCATTTCTTTTCGATCACATGTTTCAGAAGTGTTGGTTTTTTTCCCTCCTGGCCTGTTGCCACCAGCTTTGATGTAATGTTGAAGTAAATCTCCTGTCAGTTTAATATTATATACTGTAGACCTTCTGATCTGAATATGAATGTTTTATGTGATTTTTCACATACAGTTTACTCAGGTTGTGTTTATCTAGCCCAGGGGGGTCAGGGCTTGCATTCAGGCCAGATCGGAGCCTCTTGCTGGCCGGTTTTGGCCCAGGGGCCTTGTGTTTGACACCCCTGATAGAAGGAGAGCATACATTTTCTAGGTAGTTGGTGTGCAGTCATTTCCGGTTATTTTGCGCCACCGCTCAGATTCTTCATGAGGACTTCAGCTTCAAGGTCTTCAGCTTTTCTGTGCATCGCTCTTGGTGGACATCACCTCGCCTCGGCTGAGCACGAGGTCACTTTGTTCCAGACGGGGTTACCGCAGGACACCAACTGTTGTGAAAGAGCACAAAGTGAGCGGCTTGAAACCGTGTTTTTCTGCTCACTGTCCATGCATGTCGGCCGTCAGCAGTCTTTGGACGGCGAACGTGTCAAAGCTGCCAGTTGGCAGGGCCGTCGGATGAGCCTTTGAGGCCGTTTTTTCGCTCTGACATCTTCCAGTGGCTGAATGCATGAGCTGATTGAGTGGTGGGGAAAATATCGTGCAACTCGTCAGACTCAACGCCTTCCATGCCGTCAGGCTGATTGTTTTACTGCCCCGAGTCCAGAAGTCCACCGAGACGAAGGTCTTCGCAGCATCGTACCCCGAAGCCCCTCCAAGCTCCACGGAACGGCGAATCTGTTCCTTCAGCCGCGTCAGTGGAATCTCGCTCTCTCCGGAGCTGATTCTGGCATACGGTGGATCTGTGATGCAGCTGGACTGAATCAGCTCTGATCATTTCTTTATAGAGTTGCACAATATATCATGATTGTGGTATCAGCTTGTGCAATATACACATCGCAAGACACTGGAAATCAAGGAAAACTGTAAACAATAAGGCAAACTGACAAAATTCTCGGTGTCTGAAATGCTGCAAAAAACATCTTCTTGATGAATCAGCGGGGAGATGTTCCTTCGGTTTTCTGCAGCGGTTCCATATGTGTTGGAGTGGGGCATCGGCGAGGGACCCGGCCTCGTAAACGGCGGCGACTCGCCACCCCTGACGGGTGCAAAGGCCGCCCGATTCACAGCCGTGTGAGTAATGATGGCTCCCATGAAACGCAACCCCTCATAAATCATGGAGGCGCAGCGGACTCTGCAGCCACGCAGCGTTCTATTGATCCCCCTTGTTTGTCCCGGCGTGGACGCGGCGGGCCATTAATAAAGGATACAACCTCTGATTCTCAGGTCTTACGGCGTCTCTCGCTCTGTCCCTCAAGCGTGTTCATGTTGGGTTATGTTCCAGCTCTGATAAAATCAGCAACCCCAGTTTTCACTGTAGATTACCCCCAGCTGTAGTTATCATCTTACACAAAAGCACAATGATGTCCAGCTGCAGCGTCCCCTCCCCAGCCTCGGGTTCTGGATTCAGTTTCGAACCCTTTTGAGGTAATTTTTCCGCTCATGCATTATGAAGGCTGTTTTTTCTTTTTTTCTTTTTTTTTTTCCACTCCCCCATCTCGATCTCCCTCTATTTTGATTCCGGCTGCTGATGGAAGCATGTCGACGCGTTATCGGAGGCCGAGCGGTTTCTAAGGGTGTTCCGTGTTTGTGCGAGCTAAACAAACTGCTACTGACACAAGCTTCCTGATTTACTGTGTGGGAGTGGGCTTTCTGGCACACGGCGGAGCGGAAACCGTCCCTGGGAAGCCCTGCGTCGTTTGTCTGCCTTCCAGAAGGTGAGCCTCCAATTCTGGATCCTGACCTCAAAGGACCGTCAAACCACTGCCAGTTTCAGAAAATGCCCACTTTTAAATTTTGTACCTGTTTAAAGAATCAGGCGCAGAGTTTTGTCAGCAGATGTGAACTTATCCCAAATCGCTCTTCAGCTTTAGATGTTCTGCTGCTGCGAGCGAATGATTCCGGTAGCCGTGTCTGTTGGATCTCCAATTAGCCAACCTACTCTACTGTGAAAACAGGACTGTTGTTGTAAGTTTGGGTTGCTGTAAGCGGTGCAGTAAAATGAAAACCTCTCCGTTTTATTGCAGTTAATTGGGTCCCCCAGGTTTGTCGAGGCTTCAGACAACTCATTTCCTTTTTTTTTTCTTCATGAAAGGAAAAGAAGTGATATTTCATTGACCTGGGATGAACTTCTGCAACCATCAGGACTAAGTCATCCATTCGTGCCTATTTACACCAAATAAATTTGATTGAGCAAAACAACCATTAAACTTTTATTTTACTGCATTTTTACTTCTTTCACCAACAGTGTTGGCTGTAAAAACTGATCCTACATGTTGGCACACGTTCCTCATAATAAAAGATTAACTCAATATTAACCGTTTTTTGATTGTTTTGCCTCCAACAACATAATATTATAATGTTAAAAGTGAATCGTGCTCCTCTGTGAAGGAGAACTGGATACCGGATTTAAAAATGACACGGAGGAATGAGACTTGCTGGCCTGAGGTTGAGGCCATAAAGGTTTGTGGCTTCTGCAGTGGGCACATGGTCATTAGTGTTTCCCTCAGTGGGATTCCCACTGGGCTCACACACAAAGGGCTGAAACCTGCTCCTGGACGGTGATGCTAATCAAAAATGATTGATTCATTAAATAAATCACATCGAGTTGGATGTGGTCTGTGATCGGTTTGATTTTAAAATGAAGGAGAAGTGATTTTAGGCCAGTGGTTATTCACTATTAGAAAACTTTGATGAGTTTCCCCAAGTTTAAGTGTTTTCATCAACTGATCATTTGTGATCAAATGTTATTATTAATCACATTATGAATAAATGATTCTTTAAGTTTGTTTATTGGGATCTATTGGGAAACTATTGTTTCTCTTACACTTTTGAATTTATTAAATGGGTAAAATCAAAATGTTTCCTGGGAGCTATCTCCAGTTGAGGACTGGATTTCCCTCACTGAGCTTTAAGTGTAATATTTCTACATTCCTTTTCTCGGTAGCTCACACACGTTAGCGGTGAAATGTTTACGTTTCTCACACCCGAGGCGCATACGGCAACTTGAACCTCCCCGTAGTGACGTGAATCGCACTCCTGGAGGTCAGGTTGAGAGCCCCGCAGGCGGGCGCGTGGAGGATATTCCTCGGCTTCTTCGGGGGCCGTGGAGTGTGAGCGAGCTATTTTTATCGTGGCATTACCCAGAGGGAACCACTCACACACCGGTCCCTGCAGACCCCGCGTTCCCCGGCGAGCGGACTCCAGCGCGCCGGGAAGAGCCGGGACTGTTGTGGCAGGAGCGGTGAATAATACAGCGGTTATAGCTGCGTAACTACCTCGCTGCCTTTTCACGTCCGCTGTTATCAGAGCAGAGTGTGAGAGAAGCTGCGTTTGCCTTTTACTACCTGCGGGATGTGTGTGTGATACGGAGCTGGAACGCATCGAGGATGAGGAAATTGTTCTTGACCAGCGAGCCCGATGGCCGTCTTTACTGGGTTGTAATGTGTCTGCTGATGGGACGATGATATGATACTGCACAAATTAAAATGTAGATTTTAATACCGTCAACAGCTTACAAAAAATCCTTGTGATTAAATATAAGCACTGATTTTTATCTTAGAATGACTATTTGGGTTTTAAAAAAGGCAAAAAATAAATGCTTAAACCGCATGAAAATGCAAAATCATTGGGGCGTGAGTGTGTTAAGCACTTCGAATTGGTTTAATTGTTAAACTTGTTGATTAAAAAGGGCGGGATTGGTTTAGTATAAACAGGTGAAATCACTTGACAAGTGAAAACGTGTTGTTTTTGCCTCACAAAAGGGGCATTCAGCTCATTCTGACCTCCACACTGCTTTCAATCATCACTGATTTTATTCAGAGTCAAACTTTTTATTTTAACTTCCACTTAGTGTCTTCATGACACTACAGACATATAAACGGAGTAGGAGAGCAAGCTTCTGTGCTAATGAATTCATGAAACTGAATTCAGTGGCTTGTTAGGAGACCGAAATATTGCATAGAACAGGAAAAAAAACGAGCGACTAAGGAAGCTTAAGCTGTTTTGTAAAGCTGTCGGCCTGTCAGAGCCGCTCAGCGCACTTGACAAAGAAAATGTAGTGACCTGTGAAAATGTGGTTCCATGTAGTGGAAGGAATTGTTGGAATTAGCCACACATTCCCAGCAGACTGTACTGTGTGCCCCGAGTGAAGCAGCGAGGAGCACACGCTCCGCAGGTGAGCCTGTTTCCAGCGCTGCCCGCTCGCTCTGCAGCTCCATCAAAACATTTACATTAACACCAAGGAGGATCGGCGGCGGCTATGCAGGTGCAGTGCGCGGCGGGGCCGGGTTTATTTTTACCCTGTGTATTTCCGTCGAGGTATTTGTACTATTTTTTCCTTTGCGTAGACCAGAGAGGCCTGGAGAACCCGATCCTTTCTCTATGGTCAGACGTGGAGTACTCGTAGCCTCCTTTTGAAAGAAACCCAAGACAGCGAAGGTGCTTGTTGTTTTCTGTTGTCCAGCATGAACGAATCAGGACTTTGTATTGAAAACTGTGCGATTTTATGTTTTTCATGCATGGATTAGTTCACGTCTAAAAAGGTGAATGACCAAAAGCTTCTCAGAGTTCCTTATTTGATCCGTTACCTCCTCCCCGGCCTCCTGGTGTTTTATCCTGCTGGAAGTATCAATCGCATTGTGGTCAGGAAGGGCTGGACAATACTGACAAAACACCAAGAAAATCTCCTCCGCACCATTACACCAGCAGCAGAACTGTTGACACAAGGCGGGATGGATTCACATTTTCATGAGACATGAAACCCTCATTTCCACATTTCAGAAGAAAAAATAGAATTTTTGCATTTTGAGACTGATTTTTAATTTTGCGGATACAACGGTGTAGTGGCATGCCTGTTGACGTAGCTGCATCCTCACAAAGTCATGTTTCCCCCGTTTCCATGGAGACTGAGTTGGACTTTATTGAAAAGTGTCACCTTGGAAGCCGTTTTCAAGAAGTTACGTTGTCATGTGAACAGACGAGCTTTACGTTTTCACTTGAAAATGTTGCCTTGTAAACGGGATCAAAGCTTCATCGTCTCTTTTTTCCAGTTTTCTCTTGTGGAGTTTTGCTGGCCCTGTGTGAACTGTAGCTCAGTTTCCTGTTGTCAGCTGACAGCGTTGTCAGCTCAGGGTCTTCTGTTTCTGCAACAGGCTTACACTTCTGGAAAATGAGGTGCAATAAAGCAGAATTTGGCATTTCCATTTAAAAAGCAATCAAGCAGTGATTTATTTGGTGGTTTGAGGGTTTAGCTCTGTGATGTGAAGCATTGTCCAGGCGCAGCGTTGCTGTCAGTGTATTGGTGTTTGATAGTGCTGTTGTTTGGCAGCAATGCCTCCATGAGTCACCATCCAGAGCTTTTTTAGGACCTTGTTAGCTACCTCTTCACAGATTGGCAGTGTACTGGCAGGCCTTGTTTTTAAAGTTAACACCTCCTGGAAACTCAAAGGAGGGTGTCTGGCCTGTTTCACAGTCTTTTGTACAAGCAATTATTTCATCTTAAGGCATACATATTGTGTGGAAAAAGGGCTGTAGAGCTGACATGTGACCTTTTTCTGTTCGTCTATTTCCCTGTAATGGGTTTCTGACTCGCTTTTGCTGTTACTAACCATGACATGAATGCATCTTTGTGTTTTATTTCAACTGGGGAAAAGGTCTTCCTCGTGTTTGGGAGTCTCTTTACGAAGACATCAAGGTCTAGTAGCTCCTTCCTCATTCCTCATCCTGCATTAATTAGAATATGCATCAGAACATACTTTTAATTAGTGACCCTGCGTTGCCTGTAGGTTTGAACATTTGTCTCCAGACGGTTGCCTGCCTCTCTGGTGGTCCTGTGATTGACTGGTGACCTTTCAAGGCCGTACCGTCATATCACTCAGGATCTTCTCCAGCCCCCCAGAGAGTCCATTTAAAGTGGGTACAGAAGATGGATGGATGTTTTTCAGATTTGCTAGGTGGGGGTCATGTTTGCCTCGAGGTCGTTCTCATGTGAACTCTCATTTGCGTCCCAAATGGGAGGTTCCCCCAAATTCCCAGCTGCTGGATCGCACAGTGAGGTCCCACGAATTTGCCAGAATATACAAATATGTTTATCTCATCATCTTGCGCCAGTTAATTTTACCCTGTTTTGTAAGCTACACCAGAACAATTCCCCAGATGAATTAAAATGAATCTGAGGGATAAGGACTTAATTTTCCCCAGATTGATCGTATCAAAATTGATTAAAGAACAAGATTTAAGGACAAGTGCAATAACCAGTAAACCTAATAGCATTAGGGATGTCTTAATCTCAATTGTTGCTTATCTTTCATCCCATTCTGGTGTTTTTAAGTGATTATTGACCAATCCTGATACTTGCTGATCTAATACTTAGTATTTTCAGTGCTTGTTGACCTGCTGTTACGGCCAGCTCGTTTGGGAGATGGGTCAAGGCAGTAACATAAAAGACCACAGATTGAAAGTGGAAATTAGAGTTATTTATTTAACAAAAGTAAGATCAAACGGTAACCAAAAGAGACTCCAACCTAGAGTCGTAAACCCAGGAACACAAAACCAAAAGGTAATTAAAAACAGAGATAATATAGAAAAACGCAAAGGATTCCTGAAGCTAAAACCAAACCAAAAAGATTATTCCAAACACAGAACCAAAAGCCTCAAACAGAAACGAGTGCCTCAATATCTAACAGCAGACATAACACTAACCTCAAGAGGCACATGAGCGTGGCGAGCTGCAGCCAGCTCCAGTCCTGCTGGCTGCTTTTATCCCCTCAGCTGCTCCGCAGGGTTGGTTGACGAGGTGCTCTCTGTCCAGGCTCCTCAGGTGCAGGCAATGAGGAAGATTGGAGGAAGATTGGGTCCTGCAGCAGCCTGAGAACCACGCACTCTGACACAGAGACACACTTACACATGGGGGGGAGAGAGCTGAGAATACGGTGACGGCCGTAACACCCCTCCCCTTAAGCTGCAAGCCAAAGCATGGCTTGCAACAATAACAAAAACACAGTTTCACAAATCAGTCCCAAACTCTGGACAGCGCATCAGCGACCACATTTTCGGACCCCTTTTTGTGTCTTATTTCCAGGTTGTAGTCCTGCATGATCAGTGCCCACCGCATGAGCCACTGATTGTGGTTATACATGTGTTTCAGAAAAACTAGTGGGTTGTGGTCAGTGAAGACCACCACCGGCTGAGGACTGGAACCGACGTAAACTTCGAAGTGCTGGAGCGCCCACAACAAAGCAAGAGTTTCTTTTTCTATGGTGGAGTAGTTCACCTGGTGTTTATCAAACATCCTTGAGAAGTAGCAGACTGGATGATCAACTCCATCACCATCTTCCTGCAGGAGAACGGCTCCGGCACCAACCGCGGAGGCATCTACCTCTAGTTTAAAGGGGCGCGAGAAGTTGGGCGCAGTGAGGACAGGCACATGGCTGAGGATGGACTTGGCACTGTCAAAAGCATGCTGACAAGAAGGGGACCAAACAAAGTCAACTTTCGGACTAAGCAGCGCAGTTAGAGGCTGAACGACTGAGGAGAAATTACAGCAGAAGCCTCTGTAATATCCTGCCATTCCCAGGAAACGGCAGAGAGCCTTCCGCATGCTCGGAACTGGGAATTCGGCTATGGCAGATATTTTAGCTGCGAGGGGTCTGACTTGGCCTTGGCCCACTTGTTTCCCCAGGTATGTAACGGTAGCTTTGCCGAACTCACACTTCGCAAGGTTTAAGGTCAAAGTGGCGCGAGCCAAACGAGTGAATACCTGCTCAAGGATGTGGAGGTGCTCCTCCCAAGTCTCGGTATACACAATTAAGTCATCCAAATAGACATTACAGTTCGGCAGCCCGGTGAAAACGGTGTTAGCTAGACGCTGAAAGGTAGCCGGGGCATTACACATTCCGAATGCCATTACTGTATACTGCAGAAAACAGCCGGGCGTTACAAAGGTGGAAATTTCGGATGCACGTTCAGTTAGCGGGACCTGCCAGTATCCCTTTAACAAGTCCAATTTGCTGACGAATTTTGCAGTCCCAATAGTGTCGACACAATCTTCCATACGAGGAAGGGGATACGAGTCGAGGTTGGTGACAGAATTCACACGGCGATAGTCGGTTATAAAGCGCGGTGAACCATCTGGTTTCGTCTCCAACAGACACGGGGAACTCCAAGAACTGGAACTGGGAATAGCTAAGCCATTTTCTAGAAGATAATCGGTCTCTTTCTTCATCACAGAACATTTAGCTGGATTTACCCGATACGGCGGCTGTCGGATGGGCTTCGCATCTCCGACGTCGATATCGTGCTGTAGAACGGTGGTACGAGTTGGAACATCATTAAGAAGACACGTAAACTGACCTACTAACTCAGTTATGTCACTCTGTTGTGCGCAGGTTAGGTGACTTAACTGAGACAGCAGGGCTTTTAGCATCTCAGAGTTCGGTAGGCGAGCAGTCTACTGATGGAAGTGATGTGATGCTAAACCATCGACGGTAGCAGAGGGCTCAGTAACTACCAGTGCATTCACAGCTACGGTATTAGACTTTGACGAAGTCACCAGCGGTACAGCAGTTGGGTTTGATTCGCGGGTAAAGTAGGGCTTAAGCATGTTTATGTGACAGACGCGTTTTGCGTCTTCTCTCTGGGGTTGCGATAACATAATCGGTGTCACTGAGACAGCTACGGACCTCATAAGGACCGGCGAACTTGGCGGAGAGAGAGGTACCCGGAATCGGTAATAAAGCTAGAACTTTGTCACCTATGTAGAAACGATGAGGGACAGCAGAACGGTCATAACGATGCTTCATCACCTTTTGGGATGACTGAAGACACTTCTTAGCGAAGGAATTTGCACAATGCAGCCGTTCTCGGAATTTGCTCACGAAAATGAGCACGTTTTCCTCTCTGGAGACTTCAGAGGAAAGAAACTTTTCTTTCAAAGACGAGCTCTGCTGGACTGAATCCTAAGGACTCCTGGACAGCATCGCGAGCAGCAAATAGAACAAACGGAACTCCCTCGTCCCAACTCTTTCCTGAATCTAAGCAGTATTTGCGGAGCATAGACTTTAACGTCTGATGCCAGCGTTCTAAAGCTCCTTGGGACTCAGGATGATATGACACCGCCGGGGCATAGCAGTACAAATACATGTGTGAAACACTCATTTCTTGTATTACTGCTCTGACATTTTGACCTGAACTATTTAAGACCCCAGGCTTTAGCAAAATTGTGTTTTCAAGCTCTCACAGTGCTGCCACACTTATTTTTATGAGGGAAAAAATTCAGGCAAGAATGAAATTCATCCTAATTCAGTGTGCTGCAACATAAATAAATCTGTGCCAGTAGCACCTAGAGTAATTCTGACTGCACTGGGTGAAAATACCGATTGTCAGCTTTCAAATGAGACCCCAACCATGCATGTACTCCAAACAGTTCAAGAGCAGCATTCAGTTTAGTTTGGGTACGTCTTTAGTTAAACTTTTAGGCGAAAATGGCCCCGAGCTTAAAGGGTTAAATCTCTCTTCAAAACATTTTTATCAAAGGAGACATTTAAGTGGATAGCTATTTCCTTTAAGACATCCTTTTTGCACTGATGAATTAAATGAAATGAGGGAGCCGCCAAGAAACTTTTCAAATCGAACGATGCCATTTCACAAAACAAGAAGTCTTACTTTTAATAGATAAACAACTTAATGTCCGGGTCTCCTTCAATGGAAATGGTTCCCGGACGAGCCCCCACTTATGTTACTTCCTTCCTCCTTTAAGAGCCCTGGACGTAACACCTGCAAAGTGGGTTTATAGGAAACAAAATGACATGATCTTGTTTATTTGCCAATTGTTCATCAGCTCCTGGAAATCTTCTTCCACACACTCAGATGTATGAATCTAGTATCTATGAAACGGTTGTGAATGCAACACTGGAGTCGATCCAGTGAGCAGTGCGGACCAGCAGTGACATGAGACTAACATCAGAACTCCAGATATCTGAAGTAAAACATCAGTCGTGTCTTCTTTTAAAGTATTCAACTCTGATAAGATTGACTATGGAATATAATGTGGCAACAGCAGGACGTAGCACAAGCTTTGATGATCACATGGTTACAGACGGGAGGTTTTTCTGCCTTTGTGCAGATTGTTACATGGAGCAAATAAAATACACATCATTAGCGTTGTGGGTTGTGCGTTGTGGATAGTTGTGTATTTCTGAAGCAATCTGCAGTGCTCCACAGGCTACTGAAGTCTTCTCCTATACTGTGCTCCTATTTACGTTTTAGATTTGCTATTGGGTTGGCTGTACTGAAGGAAGCGCTGACACTTACACCACTTTAAAACGCTATTATTGTTGAACAATATTTGTTTACTACTTTTAAATATTTCCGCACCTCAGGTGTTAATCTGATGCAACTACGTTGTGGCCATAAACTGGCAGTTTACCGGCAGTTTTCATGGTGCTCAGTTTGGCGAAGCTGTCACTTTAAAAAAAAAATGTTGATTTGCTGATTACTGTTCAATTAAAAATGTTAAAATGTTGCTCTTATCTGCTTATCTGATATGAATGACATTAGTAACACAGGGTTTATCTTTAGCAGGACCATCATCCTAAGAAATCCATTTGTTGCTATGAGACTAAACTCCTGTTTACTGCATGTGGAGTTCCTCATTCATCCAGAACTCACTCAGTTTTCCTGATAGCATGAAAAATAACCCACTCTAAGTAACATCAGCCTGTATCCACAGTAACTGTCATGTATGAGCAACATTATCAACATTGTTTTCCATTTTTTGTTGCTTCCTGAACAATTTATTTAATCGGTTTCGTTGCTGTTTCTTCTTCAAGACATGCTAACATCCATGTGCTTGTATACTAGATGATATACTGTCACTGATTTGCTGTCAAGCTTTGATGTTCTTCCTCTGGACAGACCACGCATGCTGGAAAATGCAGTAAAGCCATAGATAATATAAAAAGCTTCCATGTACTGTAAATCAGTGGCTCCCGGGACGTCCCTGGGGAGCTGTCTGGGGTCGCAGAAGGAATCTGAGGAGAAATTTGATGAAAGATAAAATACTTCGATTTTCATTAAAGTGATTTTGACAAAAAATGTTTGAATTCTTGGAAAAATCAGACATGAGCTATGGGGTCCCCAGCCTTATCCATTATGGTTGAGGAGCTATTTTCCTCCCAGTGTCATCTTGAGTGTTCCAGACTGGTAGAATAGTGCCATAATAACATTAGAATTTAAAATTTGTTTTTTCCTTGCCTGTGATACAGGATATACATAATGAAAATGTCTATATTTTCACAAAAACCAAACCACTACTACCGAAAATGGTCTTTTTTGACAAAAAGCCACATTTAATGGCACCTTCTGATACGAAGTACAATGAGAGGTCCTAAACCAGAAGCTGGCTTTGATGGAAGAGTCACCATTTTCCCACTTTGGGTCTCAGTGTTGTCTTATGTTTTCTTGGCCCATGAACCTTATGTTTGACACCGCTGCTCTAATGTCTAGGAAACCTTTATTTTGAATGATGTGTTTGTATTTTCATGAGCATGTCAAAAAATGTTTAAATTCGCTGTACCAACGGGTCGGCAACCTTTCTTAGACTCAATCTTGTGGACGTCCATTGAATAAAGTTTGCGACGACCTGCTCAAAATTTCTACTCTGGCAGATAGTGGGAACAATTCTGTCCTGAAGTAAAGCCTGCCTCAGTCCCGATGACAGTAGAACTGTATGTCCTCGAAGAGCAGCCCACCCTGCACACACACACACAAACACACACACACAAACACACACACTTGCTCTCTGGCCTGCTGTAAAAAAGGACACGTGCTGCTCTGCTCAGCCACTGAAAACTGGCACTGGATGAAGATTGCGTGCGACATAATCTTTCAATATTCATAATTCGTTGGGATACTCGGCCACGTCATCTGTCCTTTGACCACGCAGCCTCGGGGGCTTTGGGGAGTGCAGCAGTGACCGGTTCTAAGCCATCTGACATCACCTAGAGAGATTATTTAGCAAGCAGCGCGAGCATCTCCTCTCCCCCATTTTCCAGCGAGCATGTGTGCATTAGCGCCACAACTGCAGTGTTTTCCTCCTCCTTCCCGGTTGTAAATAGATCCATGTGCTCGCCTCGAGGACGTTGGCACGCCGGCGAGGGCGTGCATGCAGTGACATGAGCACTCTGGTATCCCTGCAGTCGTCCGCTGTGAAAACACAGGGACATAACCTCCCTCTTTGTCCGTTTAATGCAAACAATACTGCGCGCTCCGAGTCTCTCACGCAGCCGAGACGGCTCCTCCTTTACATCTGTGTGGGATACTCACTGTCCACCCCCTCTCACCCCCAGCTCCCGACATCTGCTCATGCCCCTCGGCTACTCTGAGGTCTGTTCTCATGTCTTCGGCTTGATAACATCTCTGACTTCCTACGTGAAATTCAAATTTAGAGAGAGACGGAGAGACAAAGTGTTGGAGAGAACAGCTGATCCCGTGTGAAATGTCCACCAGCTATGTGCCGAGTTGATTCAGGGAAGATATTCTCATTTTTTTAAAGCTGCTTTGAGTTAATCCAGCTCCCGTATCGCATATCTCGCAGACAGACGGTATTTTCTCGAGAAGTTCACACTCTCTGAGCTCTCACTGTGCTTGCTGCTTCGTCGAAGCTAGTGACAAATAAAGCAAGTTTTCTTCTGTGTTTTAGCTTCAGAGCCTTCATTGCAAACTGTAGGAACGTGTTCCGCATGTATATGTGCACGGCCAGTTCACCGCTGCTCGTTGGTGATGTATGGCTTTCTCTCTCTGCGTGCATCGGTTCCCAATAACCGCATAACACACTGGAAAGTGGAACGATACATGAGGAAGAGAGGAAGCAAAATCCTATATGGTTCATTGTTTATAGCTAAAAAACGTTCAGAATAGTTCTGTAAAAGGTCATGTAGCATTTGTTTGATTCGTTACATCTTCAATACGATCTTCTTAACCTTGGGAGTGTGCTCGAGAAGATCTATTTAATCCATTTTATTAATGATTAATCCAAATTTGGACACATTTGTCTTGGATTTTGTTGGTCTCATTGATCCACTAAAGGGTTAAATTA
The DNA here is from genome assembly GCF_902148845.1 of Salarias fasciatus. Classification (NCBI taxonomy): domain Eukaryota; kingdom Metazoa; phylum Chordata; class Actinopteri; order Blenniiformes; family Blenniidae; genus Salarias; species Salarias fasciatus. The sequence goes on from NC_043760.1 coordinate 11,971,011, forward strand.
ACATATCGTCAGGAGACACGGACAACAGAAACACTGTTCAAAGTGCTGCATGTGAATTAAAGTGTGAGAGAGCAGACTGCTGATTTCCTGATCATAAATAAAGCTTTGATTTTCACTGATTGATCAAAAAGAACAAACAGATAAATGGAGTAATTTCTGGTGCATCCACATCTTGTACAGTTAAAATAGGCAAAAATAGCTCTATTACATATGGCGTACATGTACCTATTCCCTCTTGTACTCCTTCGTCAAATAAATGAACCGTGTCCTCGGTTCTGCCAATCGATAACTCCAGTTAAATACATTTCAGAGGCAACTGCTGAGAATCAATGGGGATGTTTGACCATTTAATAGCTTTTACCAATGAAATTGTGCTCTTTGTCATCACCAATGGGTGCTGTTGGTTGGTTTTGCAATAGAACCGCAAAAACTATTGAGTACGGCCACGGTGTGCATGCACAGGAGCAGCGCTGCAATAAGCTGCATTTTCTCTTTTTCCACAGAGATCTAGTCAGAAAAATTTCCAGGGGCTCCAAGCACCGTTGATGTATGAACACACACCTAAAATTCAATGAAAGTTTTTCATTTTCACTAAATAATTTAATATCAAAATGAGAACAGATGTCCTCAAACTTTATACCAGTATTCAACAAAAAAAAAAAAAAAAAAAAAAAAACCCTTCCATGTGAATTCAGCAATTACGTGACTGCTGTGGAGAAGAAGCTCCTTGGACTCAGTCTGTGTGGATTTGTTTGCACATCTGGACTCGACAGCTTCGAATTCATTTATTTTTGCAAATTTGCACAAACTCTGTCCGTGTCGGGGCGTGAAAAGACCTTTTCAAGTACGGCCAGAAACTCTGTTCTCGGTTGAGTCTGGACTTTGACTTGGCCGGTCCACAACCCATTTCTTCTGATCTGTGAACCATCTCTGTGGAGCTTTCACTGTGCTGGATGATACAGTTTGTCCCAAGTCAGAGGAGTCGAATTAATTTCATTTCAGTTAAGGGGCCCACACGTGTGTGTTGATCTCAGCTGGGCTGGAGCAACGCAATCGCAGCATGAAAACCGATAAATGAAAACAAAACATCTTCAGCACTGAACTCCTCCACAGTGATGGTTCTCAGACTGAGGAAGACAGTCTTCTTAGACTGTCTTAGACAACTGTGTTAAATACAATGAGTCGTAACAACAATCTGTTCCAGTGTGCCGAATGTGTCGACGTGCATAGAAACATAGATTTTATCGCTGATCAATTAGAATTTTGCAATATCTATATTTCAATGCTGTACTAAATATACAGTCTATTAAACAGTCTTAATAAGCAAGATATTAAAGATGCATTGTTCTGTGAAAACACAAACAGCCAATTACAACTGAAGCTGCTCTTCCTAAGCTAGAAATTGAACAAGAGGCCTGAAATTGATACTGTGCAGTCACATTAATCCTTGCTCTCTTTTTTTAATAAGTAACAATGAGCCTGTGTAGAACAAATAACTGCAGCTTTAAGCTTGAAATGATGAGGCGGAAACACTTTTGCATCCACGAAGTGAAACCTAAAGCAAGGCTAAGAGGTGTAAGAACAAGACAGATTTTTATTGGCAAGTCTTGATCATGTCTTGGTCTCTGGATGTTCTGGTGTTTTTGACTCGGTCTGTTTTTTTTTTGGTTAAAAGTGTCATATTGGTGAACTATTAAAGTTCCCCAGTGAACTTTAAAAATACAAGCTACAACAAGACATCAGATATTCTGTTCTGTGAAATTCAGAGGTCCCTGTGCTGTGTTTGTGTTTCTGAATCCTTCCCTTGATCTTGACCCTCTAACCGAATGTCCCACGACTCCCACCGTTCTTCAGATGACTGCTGATGAAATCTGCGAGTCATCTCATGGTTCAATCCAGAAGGCACAACAGTCACTCTCCCTTGTATTCCTACTTTTTTTTTTCTTTTCCCATCAAGCTCATGACGTTTGGGGTCAGTTTAACTCAGTTTCTCGTTTGTTTGGCTTTCGATGACTGATATCGGTGTTGTGCAAATATCGCAACGTGCCGGCACAGAAGGGATTGTTGCCTTCTGATCCCACGTAGCGCCGTTCCTCTCTCAGCAGATGTTCATGGAAGGATTGTGATCTGTGCATGTCGCAAACATTTCTCTTGCCTTCCAAACCTGGTGAAGTGGGTGAGTTTATTTTCCATGGCTGTGGAAGAAAACTCACACCCACGTAAATGCTAATAAGCAGAGACGATCGAGAGAGTCTTGATGGTCAGTTCTCCAGGCTGCTCTCGTCTCCACATCCTGCCGCACAGCCGGGCAGTAATGAGGTTAAAGGCCCTCGCCGGACTCGTGCGCGTCCGAGTGCCACTGGGCGGAACCTTGGTGGAACTCAAAGCATGGGGCGCCGAACATCCTGTGAGTGCAAAAGGATGTTTACAGTGCAGCACGAGGGAGTCGATAAGCAGGGGCGGGGCGCCGGTATGCGGTGGGAAGACAGCAGATGTTCGGCCGCGGCTGTTTTTCCCGGTGACTCCGTGCGCGCTGGCAGATGTGGCGGGTGACGTCAGCCCCGGCGCGAAGTGGACATGAGTAACCACTTGAGCGCGACACTCCGCGCTACGACAGATAACGGTGGACCACCCACAGCTTTCACTGGGATTAGATCGACCTCGAGAGATCAACAATCGAGTGCGCTGTTTTTTTGTTTGTGTGGAGGTTGGTTTTTTAGCTCTGTGTTGCAATTATAAAAGAAAAAGTTGAGTTATGATTTTGGGGTGTTGTGAGTCAGCTGTTCACCTGTTCTGTTTGTTATTGTGACGCAGAACACCTCTGAACAGTGGGAGAGTCCAGACATGACGACACAAAGTCTCACCAGAGCAGAACCAGCAGCCTGAGTGGAAGTATGAGAATTTTAGTTATACTTACTGGTTACTGAAAACTAGTATTTCTTTCTTCTTCTCAGTCAAGTTGGCTTCTGAAACATACTTTTGACATTTTTTGACAGCGTTCCTTCATTATGAGAAATTATGTAATTTTTTTTTGTCTTAGGCCACTATTGGATACAGTTTTTATATAATTAAAAGCACCCAGAAAGGCATTTAAACAGTCTTTCATCATCTAGGATCAGGATCATTTGTTTGTAGGAAGAAAAAAAACAAGGTGTCTCTCTCCACATGTTATCCAGATGATGGTGTTGTAAGTACACTTTATTGAAGAAGCTGTTGAATTCAAGAGTGAAGAAAACACTTCTTTCATTGTTACCAATGTATCCTTCTTGCATATGTGCTGAAGAGCTATTTACTTCTGCTTGCATGGTATCTGTTTCGGAAAAGTTCTGTTTTCAACTGTCCGCACTGTGAAAAAACATCCATATGGCAATGTCTCACAACACTCAGCTGCTTGATATAATTCCTCTTTTGAACGTACTGTGATTACAGTAGGACTTTGAACCTCCTCTCTAGTGAACCCAGGAAACTAAATCCTGCATGTTTCAGTTACTGTGTGAGTTGGAGGCATTTGCGGTTGTCTCAGATGCGAGAAACCTTATGCACTGTTTTTATGATTTCATTTGCAGTTTGCAATGCCACATTTTTTTTTTTTTTTTTTTTGTCCAAGAGATTTGCTTGAATTCGAACAATAAAAAGCAAGGATAGTTTTGAAGTAAAACGTTTTGACTCAATTTGCTTTTGAATGATCAATATCATCTGATGTGCATCTACTGCAGCTTGCGTTGTCTTAAATTTTTAATTTGAAGTTAACTTTATAAAATATTGCAGTATATCATGATATCACAATATATCGTGATATTATTGTATCGCCACCCAGGTATCGTGATGCACCTCATATTATGATGTCCTGTGCACACCCCTAGTCTACACGGAGAAACAGGCAGAGCAGAGATGCTCTGGAAGTCTGGATGCTGACCTTGTTGTCATTGTTCGTCTCCACACGCATGTATAAAAGGAATATTTACCATGAATACTATGACCCTTAACCATTCAGGAAATATAGCAAATGAGTCAAGAAGAGTCGAGAAATGGTAAAACCGCTGTGGACTGAGTTACTGGGACACTTCACTGCTCCCAGCAGTGGAACTAAATACTGCCATCAAGCAAACTGCTGTGATAGATTAGCTTGATCGTGTATGAAAGGGCTGTTTTCCTCAGCAGTGAATTAAAACCTTTCCCTGTCAGAATAATTTGGTGTGGACAAGGACCGGGTGTTTGAAGCTGTCTTTCAGGGAAAATTGAAAGCGACAGGCTCACGACGCCCTTCCACTGCATTCACAGCCCAATTCTGTAAGGTGTAAAAGGAGCTCGTCTGGAGTTGACCATACTCTGCAGAGTGTCTAACTGTGATCACCTTGACGCAGCAGGAAGGTGTTTATAGTTCAAATAAATAGACCGTCGTGCTGGAAATTTCCATCGTGACAAATGGATCCTATTTAGACACGAGAGGTCGGGACTGAATGGTCCCGAGTGACCGGTGAAAACAAACTCTGTCCCAAGAATATTGGGAGCGGGACAAAATCGCAACTGCAGCCACAAGCCGTGTCGGTGTGAGGCCCGGGGACAGCGCTCGGCGCCGTGACGCCTGTTTCCCGCTGCCATCTGACAAGACGCATCCTCTCTATCATCGCTAATGTATGAAAAACAAGCCCTGCCAAGAAACAGCTGGGGAACTTGGCAGAGCGCAGCGCTGCGAGGGTGTCTCTGCCCAACTGTGCACGTGTGCTTTTTTTTTTTTTGTGTGTGTTTGTGCATGCATGTGTGACAGAGCAGCTGACCTTTCCCTGGCTGTTTCTAATTTGCACATCACCATAATGTTTTACAATCCCACTTTCAGTAAGCCCCGCCCCCTCCCCCTCCTCGCCTCACTAAGTCTTCACAGTGTAAAGCTGTTTAAACTCTGGGACCGTCCTTGTTCTTTAGGTTCCCTTCAGGACTAACCGGTTCAGATACCTTTTCATGAGCACTGATGGACGATCTCTTGCTTTATCTGTGCATTTAACTTTAGACAAAAATCCTGTACTATCTATCTCGTCAAAGCAAGACTGGATATATTCATATCATGTAATCATATCATGTATTCATGACTGCCTGTTCCTTTAATAGTTTTGAGAAACTTTGACAGCAGCTCAGAAATGCTGAGAGTCATTTCCTCTGCCTGCTCCCCACAGCCTTTATCTCCGGACGTTAAGATCAGATATGTTCTGTTGCAGCGCTGCACTGATGTTTTTCTGCCCTCTTTTCACGTTGCTTTCACTCTGTGACAAATCATCTCCCTGATTTATTTGCTGTAATGTTCAGATATATTTGATAACTTCCTTCACCATCTTGTTCAGCTCACAGTATCACATGTCATTTTGCGCTTTGGTGAGCTCCGTCCGACAGCTGAGCTAAAACGAAAGCAAATGAACTCAAACCAAATGAAATTAGGGATAACTTCTACTATAATTTAGCTGCACAGCTCTTCTGATGGTTTTCCATTTGTTCTGTTCTGCTTACGTTACAACAGCCTCTCAAACTGTTTTTAGGAAGTCAAACAAAGTCGTACAGAAAATATTTGTAAAGCTGAAAACATACAAAAAGCTATACTTCAGAGACTTCAAACCACAACAAAATACAAAATAAATCCGGGAAATTAACGGCTTCAAAATAATGTAAGTCATAATTATCATTAAGCATCGATGGTGCTCATAGGGAAATCTTTGAAGAATACCCACTTCAGTAGTACAAAGTGTTATTGCCCAATTTTATAAACTTGTATCATGAATCTATTTGAAAATATTAGGAGTTACTAAATACAAACTATATACTGTTGTGTGTTGTTTGCTCATTAGTAGATTAGGGCCCCGTTTATACGAGAAGGTTTTCAAGTGAAAATGGAAAACCTGCAATATATACAGTTATTAGAGTACTTCAGAACATCTACCTTTCTTCCTTATTACATTACTGGTGTAGCTGTTCTGTTCCACCACGTTTAATTAGATTCCAGATGTTCCAAATAAAACCAGTGACCAGTGTTCTCGAGGACAAATTGTTGTGTTTTAAATCCTGTTTTAGATAAATGGATGATTTCTAATCCCGGGCTGAGAACCTCTTTCCATCTCTCTTTTTTCTTTTTCTTTTTTCCTTCTTGCATCACACTAAATGCAACTTAAACTGTTAACTCACACCCGTGGGGACTCGCTCGGGACCCCTGGCTCAGGCTGTGATCTGTGTGTGGCAGAAATTACAAACAAACAAGGAATGAATGAATAAGTGTGTTCAGTAAGTCGTGCAGCTCGTGGTCTTCAAAGGCTAAAGATCAAAGTCTGAAGAAACTGGAGCCTGTAAGTCTTTGATAGCCAAATGTTAGCTGCTTAAACCGAAGCCACTGGAGGCTTTTGGCAAAACCCGCCGTTTTGCAAGGCAAATTACTCCGACCTGAGGGAGAACTTTTCATTTGAATGTCGTCTCATCTGCAGCCTTGACAGGAAAAGCCCGGCGGGCCGCGGCTCGGCTCCAGACGGACGTCTGGGGCTCGGCTGTGATGAGACGCAAACGTCACCTTTTTAAAAGTGAAGTGTTTTAACAGGCACATCACGAGATGAGTCATATCAATCCACAGGAGTAGAGGAAAGATGAGCGCTGGTGTTTAAGTCACTTTTGTATATATATGATTATGTAATTCAGTTTTTTTTTCTTTGGTGGTTGTTTTAGGATTTTTTTATTTCTCAGTTGAATTTCTCAATTCGTCCACTGGCTTTTTCACAGTTAGTATTTTTCTTATATTTATTATATTGTCTTCATATTTAAATTCCAATCTTCTCTGAATACTGACAGGACTAGAATCTGACTCAGTGGATCAGCAGACATAAAGGAAGCTTGGTTTATTTAACCAAGGAGTGTTAAAAAGGAATGACTTTTGTTGCTTTTTAGGTGTTTGTTTAGTGCTCGGTGGCAGTGTTCGGAGTTACTGAAAATGCAACTTTTTGGTGATGGAACCCAAGGTCGAACTGTTCCTGAGCACCCAGACTCAGTCTCTATGGAAACAAGGCCAGCGCAACTTTGGGAGTCACACATGATACCAATCCAACTTTGTGCACACTAAAAGTCATTATTTACATTTTAAAATGAGATTTGGGTAACTTATAACGTACGGTAATATGTTCCCAGTATTAAAGCTGTGTTTAACATTGTGTTTGTGATGTTCCACAGCGGTTTATGTGTTATTATTTTTTAGCAGTTTTAACCATTTTACCCTTTTATTTTCACCGCTGTGCGGTTTTAGCTGCTTGATCTTCTTCTTCACCCTTTTTGCAATTTGAACTATCCCTTACTGACTTGACTCTACTACTGTTTCAAAATGTCATCATGAGGCTGAGCGCGCTGGAGCTCGACGGCTCGCTCATCAACTCGATTAGCATGATGATTCTCTCTTCTTTCGACATATGGTTTCATCTCATTTTTAACAGTTTGTTGCCATTTAATCCTGAGATCCGAAGGCTTTGGATTGGGTTGATTTCGGCGGCTTGTCAGTCCAGCTGTGTGGTTCATTGATTGCATTGTCGTTGGACAGATGCTCATACATGAAGGCTGATAAAAGTCACCATCATAAAGAGTTTATATGACAGCAGATCAAATGAAGTGCTTCTGCTCGTCAATAAATCACTTTGTTGTCTTTAATGATGATCATTTGCATACTGTTTGATGCACTTACTGTTTGTTTTGAAGACATTAAACTTGAATAAATTGAGTAAGAACTGCTGGTATTGCAGTTAACATTAGAATTGTAAGTTGTTTGTCACATTAATGTGGGGTGAATTAGAAATACGGCTTCACGACTCGCTCTGGGGTCGTCTGTGGGAGTTAAACCTCCCTTCTGCTCCCTCTTTATACCTGTTGGTTGGATTAATCCAAAAAGGTGTGGGTGTATTAAAAAAAAACATCATTATGCATCTTCTTTTAACCCCTGGTTTCATTAATCCCACCGTCTGTTCCTGGATAAATTGACTGTGACGGCGGTGACATTTCAGTTTTATGGCCATTTGGCGAAACATTTATCAGCTGACGGCGAGAAGGGCGGTGCTTTGATCACCTCTGCGAGCGCATTTCATCTGAGTTTAATGACCACGGTTAAATGTTTGCTCTTCATTCCAGGGCTCCAGCTGGTAAATCACCAAGCAGCTCAGACATGGCTGAGAGGAAGCTGGAGGGCTTCAGGTGGAGTTGGATGGTGGCGCTCGTCCTGCTGTGTGACCTGACGAAGGTACGAAAGCCTTCCCCTCTGCTCCACTTACTCACTTGCTCGCTTTGCTATTCTTGGAAGTACGTGAGATGATGAAAAAGCTGCTGCGAGATGGTATCTGCTGCTGGACACATCTGGTTGGCAGTCCGTCTGCGTGGATGCCATAGTTTCCAGCAGGATTTAATGAAACGTTGTGTACAGCTCCCGAGTCGAGTCTTACATTCGTACATCCTGTGAGTATGAAGCCAAGAATGGGATTCAAACAAGCAGCGCTCGTATTAGTCATTTTTTCCCTCCCAGAAATGGCATAGAAATCTTTGAAACGTACCAGAATTAGAGTCACGGTGATGTTTAAGGAGCATGATCGCGACCAGTGGTTGAACTAAACTGTTTTTACCTGATGTTTATGTTGGTATTATATGTTAATTCAGACTTTCAGTTTCAGCAATTCTTGCCAAACCGTAAAAGGGTCAAAGTTAAAACTACTCAAAAAAAATGTTTATTTTGACATTTAATTAAAATAGAAGTTCCAGTTTTGTTTTGGAAAAACTTTGCACCTCATGAGTTTTGAATGTGTCATCCTTAATTTCAAGTTGAGCAAGTTTTACAGCGAAAGACACGTTTCATTCAAAGTACTTCAGAAGTACTGTCAAAGAGCGACAGACTTCTGAACAGTAGTACAGAATGTAGTTAAAGATGTGTGTGCGTATATTCTCCTGGGAGCTAACGTAAGGCGAGTGAGAAGATTTTCTGTAGAGTTGGTTTATTAAAGGCTTTTTTTTTTCTTTTAATACAGCTGAAGTTTTGATGGTGGCTTTCTCAGTCACATTTGCAGCAGTTACTTTTACTGCAGCCATCAGATGTTTTATCTTATCTTATGAAGTTCTGATCCAACAGTTAAATCCTCTTTTGCAGCTTTCCACTTGTCATCTGGGTACAGAATCAAAAGAACATGTTGGGTTATTGTTGGCTTCGCTCTTGGTTCAATGTGTCACCAATTTAGTTTTCTTTTTTTTCCCCCCTGTGCCTCTATTTCATTTTTAAAGAAGCTAATAAAACCTCGTGTACCTTTTCTCTGTGCTTCCAGTTTTTGGTGAAGGCCAGCATGGAGGTCAATGAAACCCAGCAGCTGCATCCAACCAACGTCTACCACGACATGACCCTGACCAGGAACAAGATCGTCACGGCACAGTTCGAGTGTTACCAGAAGATCATGAAGGACAACACCAACACCAATAGCAGACAAGGTAGCTGGTGATTCATGTTTCCCAATAGTGTAGGATTGACAAATGAGTGTGAAAGTCCTCCAGTAATTCCCTTGCTGTACCTGTTTCGTTTCTTTTAGAGCCCATGTGTAATCGCACCTGGGATGGTTGGCTATGTTGGGACGACACCAGTGCAGGGATTGTATCGGAACAGCACTGCCCGGACTACTTCCAGGACTTTGACCCTTCCGGTGAGATGGTCCTGCTTCTGTTCAGGCAGAATTGACTCTGCGAAGGTTGAGAAATCCAGACTTTTACATTGTGGCCCAAACTCTTCGATGCAATTCCTTAAGTGACGTTTTCTTAGTTTTTTACCTTCAAACTGTGTCACCTTTTGGAAGAACATATCTAATTTCTTCAGCCAGAAATCATCATTGTGCTGTAAATATTTTGTTCTCCTACAGAGATGGTCACAAAGATTTGCACTGACAGCGGCCATTGGTTCCATCACCCTGAGAGCAACCGGACATGGACCAACTACACCCGCTGTAACGAGCACACCAATGAAGGCAGAGTGGTACGTTGCCTCATCAAAAGGAATCCAATGTCTATACATTATTCAACCGCTCTCCTCTGTTCTATATGGTGAAATGTCCGTATATGATGCATTTGACATAGATTGTACTTAATATGAATGTGGTCGGTCTAAAAAGGTTTGGTTTCTGGAGACAATGCTGTCAGCTGCATGTCGATCTTGTGGTGGTGTATTGTCTCAGTACACGAGTTCTCATCAGGGAAATAGATCAGACCGACCCAGATAATCTAATTCCTGCCTCCTCTTTCCTTTGCAGACTGCAATGAATCTTTTCTACTTAGCCCTCATAGGACATGGGCTGTCGCTGACCTCGCTCTTCATATCCCTTGGAATATTCTTCCATTTCAAGTGAGTCTGCGTCTCTTTTCTCTGCCTCTGCCCGATCCAAAAGCAGTGTGATCTAACTCCCTTCCTGTTGTTGCAGGAGTCTGAGCTGCCAAAGGATCACCCTTCACAAAAACCTTTTCTTCTCCTTTGTTCTGAACTCTGTAATCACCATTATTTGGCTGACCGCAGTTGCGAACAACCAGGAGCTGGTGCAGAGGAATCCAGTGAGTACTTCAAGCCGGTAACCATCCCCTTTATCATGTTCTATTTATCACTTTCCAAATGTTCCTCACATGCATGCTGTTCTCCTTCAGACGAGCTGCAAAGTGTCCCAGTTCATTCATCTCTACCTGTTTGGCTGTAATTACTTCTGGATGCTGTGTGAGGGGATTTATCTGCACACGCTCATCGTGGTGGCCGTATTTGCCGAGAAGCAGCACCTGATGTGGTATTACCTCCTCGGCTGGGGTGTGTAGGAAACCACAGTGAGATTCAACTCATTTGCCGCTCAACAGAGAGCTGTCCTTAACCGTCTTCTCCTTTTCTAGGCTTTCCTCTCATTCCGGCTTCCATACATGCCATTGCTCGAAGCTACTACTACAACGACAAGTAAGCTATCTGTGCATCTAGATTCAGTTATTAGTTTTCTGATAAAGCCCACTGCTAAGCTGTGACAAATTGGATGTCGATTTCTTGAAGATTTTGTTGAATGGTGATCAAGTCTTTGTTTATCTAACTCTTCTCCACTCCAGCTGTTGGATAAGCTCCAAAACGTCGCTACTCTACATCATCCACGGTCCGATCTGTGCAGCGTTGTTGGTAAGGAGGCTTTCTCCGTGTTTACGACAAAAGGCAGTGGACAGACTGATTTTGCTCCATGTTTTTTCTCATTGCGCTGCTCTTATTGCACAACTGACACAATAAACTGCTTTTGTCCTGCTCCGAGCGGACACCGTGGGGGGCCGTGAGAACAGGACACAGTTTCATAACATGTATAATTGTGTTTATCTAGTGAAATCAATGCACGTCCTCCCTGAGTGTCTGCCGACTGGACCTCGGGTCTGTGTTGTTTTCTAGGAATTCACCTAATCAGCTCAGAGGGGCACGCTTCTGAGAAAAGCGGTCCCGGAAGACTCCATTGGCACTAAATGTTGAGTGTTAAACAACACGGAGTCAGATATATTTCCAGGCAAATAATGGCTTTTGGTCCTTTTTGTCATTAGTTTATTCTGTTTTTCAAGCTGAATTATGGGCGATTTATCTGAAAATGTATCTTAATGTATCTTAAAGCCATTATTTGAAAACATCCGCAACATGGTGGACAGTTGAAGTAAATACAACAAGTCAAACCACAGAAGAATAATCTGTTGTACCTTCCAGCTCTTCAAATCAGAATCAAAGCTTTCTTGTTTGATAACAATCATTACTGCTTCCTCAGACTTCCTGCAGATTTCGATCATTGCATAAGTTTGTTCAGAGGGACAGAATGTTGCAGCAAACAATGTTGCTTTCCTCTAAGGCCGTGTTTACACAGTGTTTGCAGCTTTTCTGAAACACTGCTACCGCACATGTGTCCCACCGCATGAGTAGATGGGAAATAACTACAATCGTGGTCACTAGAGTGTCAAGACTCCCAGTCCATGTTCTCCTGGAATTTGGTAGTTTTGTAGTTGAGAGACACCGTAATAGCAATCCAACTTGGTCGCCTGTCTATACAAATGTCCATGCACTCGACGTTGTTACAGATCCTTATTGTCATTCAACATACAAATGTAGTTAAAAAAAAAAAGAAAGAACAAAAGAGAAACCATTCTCCCTGGATTTGAATAAAAATAGTTGATTTAGTTATTTCACACATTCTCATTAATTTAAAGTCCAACCATTTTGTAACCCTCAGTGGATCTTTACATCCTAGATTCCACACATGTGCTGGTAGATGAATTTTGCATGAAAAGTAATACAAACCTGAGCAAAAAGAATAACCGATGAGGCAGAATCTGATTTATAATTGACACAGACAAAGATGAAGACTTTTGGGATTGAGAAAATGAACGTGAACCTCATGCTGCCTCCATTAATGCTGATCCGGTTCTCCTCATTAGGTGAATTTGTTCTTCCTGCTGAACATCGTGCGAGTTCTCATCACCAAGCTGAAGGTGACCCACCAGGCGGAGTCCAGCCTCTACATGAAGGCGGTGAGAGCCACGCTCATCCTGGTGCCTCTTCTGGGAATCCAGTACGTGCTGCTTCCCTACAAGCCCGAGGGCCGCGTCTCCTCAGAAATATACGACTACATCATGCACATACTGATGCATTACCAGGTGAGGTTCCACGGTTGCCTTATTGAAGCATTACGTCGACATGTTGCTGCAAATGTGTGTCCAGTGTGTATTTTTAGAGTGGCATTCAAAGGTTTGTTTTGCTCGTTACATTCAGTACAATGCCTCTGGGAAGATGCGCTGTCGCTGTCACATATACATAATTTACAGTAAAACCTGCTTCAGCTTGGCTGAAAATGAACTGATTTCCTCTCTTAGTGTTTCCATGGCTTCTGCTAAAAGCCACACATTCCCGTCTGCCTCTGATGGGGCTTTGTTTATGCTGCAGCCACAGGCTGAAACAGCAGGAAGGAAGACATGAATTATGTGAGCTGAAAGGGGGCAGAATTCGGCTGGATGTTGACGAGGTGTTATCTGATCGTCCTGAGTCGTCCCAGCATGGGCAGCGCCGGGTCCCCAGCAACAGCCCTCCAAAAGTCTTCGCTTTTGACCTTTTAAGCTCGTCTTGCTTCAAAACAACACTTTCAAAGCCTGACATGTTGTCGCCAGACAGCTTTCCTAATACGAGTCAATAAGCTGTGTCAACTCTTTTGTTCTGTTTTTCCATTCCAGGGTCTGCTTGTGGCCACAATCTTCTGCTTTTTCAATGGAGAAGTAAGTTTGAGTTATGCCCTTTTTCTTTTGGTGTGTTTTTGTTAGACTTGAATGCCGACACAATATTCAACACTTCCTCTTTCTGTTCTGGGTCTTCAGCGGTGGTGGGACATGCTTGAACAAGCTCAGTCGATTTTCAGGCTGATTGGGATGCATCCGAAATAATTATCACGCAAGATGAAGTGTGTAACTCGCTTCTGACGTGCCAGATGACTGAATGTTGCTCTTTACTGCCATCAGGCCACGATGCAAACCGGGGGGGAAAAAAATGGCCCAAATCAGAGCAAAGGTTCAATTCATTCTTTCACTTCAACTAAATCTGACGCTGTTGAGGAAGCAGGAGATCACGTCCAGCTCCATGGCACAGTGGAAGTGTGCTGACAGTGATCCATCACTGTCATGAACACTGCCTTTCCTTCTATTGTTCCTGAACAGAACAGTCAGTTTTATTAAAAAGTTATGCTCACTTTGATTGGTTAGCAGAGACTGAAAATATCATTTTGACTTGAATGCTGCTGCAGCATTTTACTTAAATTTTGAAAAGCATTCATTTTATGTGTTTTGTTTGGTTATTTGTTGAAGTAGCGTCAATCCTTGAGAAAAAAGGAGGCTTTGTATTTTATCTCATTAAATCAAATCCTATATAAAGTGGATCTGAACTGTGCTCATGCACAGAAAGTGTTGACTTATAAAATACTTCTGCTGAAGGTGTTTATATGCCACAACCAATAGAACTATTAATACACCAGTTTTACGGATCATAAACGTCTTTTTCAAAATTTTATATATTGTGCAGCGACGTGACAGTTTTGGCTTCTCTGTATTTTTTTGGTGAACCACAGGTTGGAGAAGGGGTCTGCGGCCTTCTTTAGAGCCTATCCAAAGATAAGAGTTTCAGAACCACTCATGTTAAATGTGCCATTATTTGAGATCAGAGTTAATTTATCAACTCTTCATTATTAAAAAAGGCTGATATTCTTCATTTTGAAAATTCAAATGTGATTTATAGGTATGTGATATGTAAACAGTGCATAAGATCAATATTTTCAGTGAATGTATGTCTGTGGATCAGCATTGGATCCATAATGTGGTGAGCATACTACCATTTACAGTCAACATATATGAGACAGGAGCAGTAGGATTTATTTTTCTTTTTTCTTTGGCAATAGTACGCCAAAGTTTCTGACATAGCTGTGGATCTGTGTACCAGATGTTGCCAGTTCTTTCTGTTTTCTCAAATACACTATATTAATATACTGCACGAAAACGGAGAAACCTAACCACTCAGTCAAGCTACTCATAGGCAGTGTTGCTCTCTGAAGCTTTAGATAATTTTCACTCCTTTATCAAAGTTTGCCGCTGTGACTCTGTCTCTGTTCTCCGAGTTTCACACGGTTCAGTCAGAGGTTCACTTGTACTCATTTTTCTGAGAACTCATGTGTACAGACTCAGTCATTCACACCAAAACATTTGTGAAAGTAAACAAGCTTGAATGGGTGCTGAAACAAAAGGCTGAGGGGATGATCGCTGTTGATAGTATTAAGACTGTCGACGGAATATCTGCAAACCCCCGCCTCACTTTGACTTCAATACATCTGGCTGCAGCTCATGGGTGAGGTCTCGGGGTGTTGTCGGAGTCGAGCTGTCAGGCAGCTGGCGGAGACATTGCACAGAGGTGCTGGGTGGACGGATAAACTGTTTGACCATCAAGAAATAGTTGCAATTCTCCAACTCCCTCCTCGAGCGCTAGGTTTTGTTCACCACATGTCTCGTGGTGTCCAGATTGAAAATATGTCCAAGACTTCCTAACTGGACAGAATCCGTGGGGCTTGCATGGATGTTTTCCTTCATACGACTCTTGCAGGGAGTTGATTGCTGTGTTTCTCTGAATTTCGAGGTCTTACATTGAATTCAGGGTTGACGTTTGCTGGGAGGGTTTTTGTGCTTTTGACCCCATTTTGTGGCCACATGGTAATGATCAGGATTACTTGCGTTTGTCAACTTTGTGTCTGGTTCGATCTTCTCTGCAAAAGTTGATCTCGCTTCCTCAGATAATACTAATGGTCCTTGGGGTTGAGAGGAGCTCTGAGCTGCTCCATGTGGAAATGCAAAAATGATTGTGACTCACCAAAGAACCTTACCCGATGCAACTTTGAGGTCAACCATGAGTTGCTTTCAGATTATCCTTTCTTCACCATCACAAAGTCTCTGCAGACACTTAAACCTACCTGAGTGTAGAGGCGTCTGCAGGAGGCCTTCAACTCACCAGCCAAATATGTTGATTATGCTGAGTGTTAAAGTTCAATTGCAAAGTCTGAAATTTGGTTTCTTCGTTCAGGTCCAGGCCGTTCTGAGGAGACACTGGAACCAGTACCACGTGCAGTACGGCAGCAGCGTGGGGAACCACTCGGACGCGTTGCGCTCTGCGTCCTACACGGCCTCCTCCATCACCGAGGTGCAGGGCTGCTACAGCATCGACGGCCACACGGAACACATGAACGGCAAGAGCTGCCTCGACACGGACGTCTCCATCTTAAAATCCGACAGCCCCTTCGCCTGACGCCAGCACCCCTCTCAGACTCCGTCCCTCCCGACGCCACCATCACCCTTAAAACCCGCGGCATGTTTGGAGCTCTGTGGAAACCATGGAAACTTGCCTCTACCTGTAGATACAATGATAGAAGGAATGGAAGAGGATCACCCGCCTGGAAGAAATCGTCCGGCAGACCCTTTAGCTGCGTGTGACGGCGCGCTCCGTGCAGCCACTCCAGGACTGCTTCCCTTGGACTCGGATGCTTTCTGATAATCACAAAATTGTTGCAACCTTTCTCTCCAACAGAATCTGTTTTTAGAGGGGTGCATACTGACTGCCTGGTTGACCTTTCAGGGTCTTGATGTGCACAAAAAAGCCTTCGGTTACACTGTAAATTCCTTTGACACTGTTTGTGCCAAACCAAAAAAAGTTCTGCCTGCCTCATTTATGTGTTAATAAGGAATCAGAAAAAAGATATAGGACATGGAACAGTTGCATAATATATTAAAGCGCTATATATTTCACATGTTAATTTATCAAAGCATATTCAGTTACATAAACACATTAAATACCATTCAGTATTTATTAAAGGTGACATGCTACGTTCTCTTTAATAGGACACAATGGAGTACTGGTGTGACTTGTTGCCAGCAACATTGTAAACTTTTTAAATGTTTCAGTGTTTGTTGCTTTGTGTACAGTCGGTGCGGATGAATGCCAGAATTAGCTTGTTAGCTAGCACGCTTGCTAGTGTCTGAAGGTGTTATAAGTGACCCTTATTGACAGGTGAACCCTTTCAACCACGTACGAAATGCAGCTTTCTCACCGAAACGTGCAACACTACATCAGTTCAATACATATGAATGTAAGTTATCGCCTTCCCTCTCACATTTCTTTCTTTTAGTTGCACCCCCTTTTTCCCCCCCACTGATTTAGCTACATATCACAGAGACTTGAGCATTAGCTCGTGTCGCAACCGAAAACGGCGCAGTTGCATGAACGCATGAGTGGGGTTGCATCGCTTCAGGTACAGACGAGAAGGTGAAATTCAGGTCAGGACGCTCAGATTTGCTGATGCACACCTCGGTGAGTTTTAAGCTTCAGCGCATTTCAGTGCTATCCTTACATATAGCAAGCAAAAAAAGAAAAAAAGCTTACGTAATGAAGTGTTTGTGTTCGCCATGGTTAGCAGATTTTGCAGCTCTTGATAAGTGCCAATAAACATTAGCTCTGTTAAAGCTAATATAAGTAGCCAAACAAATCCTGTATTTTTACACGACCCTAGCGGTTTAAACCTCTACCTACATATCTTCATCAAAATTAGCCTCAATCAAAATTATTAATATTTACTTAAGCAAATACTGCTTAAATCCACAACTTCTTAAAAACTTTCTCTTCTTGTGCACTTCACCATAGAAGTCACTACATGATTACATAAATGAGGGAATTCCTGATAATTGGAAGCTAAAGTTTGCAATTTGCTTGGTAAGTCCTTCTGAGTTCCTGTTTGCATAACAGCGGCGCTTAGGGAAACTAAAAATGCAACTTTTTGAAAATGACTCTTGAAGTCATATTTACTCATTTTATCCTTTCTTTTATGATAAAATGGAAAATGAAACAAGACTGTTCGGGTCAATTTTCATATTAGAAATCTACATAAAAACTACATTTCATAATGAAGAAGTTGATAGAACAAACATGATAATGAACGTTAAGCCATTTTTTTGCTACTTCCTCATCAGGCACAATTGTTTTAGTCTAAATTTCTGTGCACAACCTCTATTCAAAGGTACATTTATCACGGTTTTTACAAACTTTTCCAAACCTGTGAAAATAATTGAAGTAAATTTATCAGAGAAATTCCTCCTCTGGGCAGCGCTCAGCTAAGCCCATATTTTCAGACCTTCCTTTTATTTTATTTTTCAGCATCGTCCTGTTGTCCGTTCATCCTCCGGAGCTTGTACAGAATGCTGGGAACATGAGTTACTATCAGTTCATGTAAATATTGTTTTGTAAATTCAACATTTCAAAGAGGACAACGTGCGAGTGTGTGTATGCGTGCGTGCATGATTTCTATATACAGTGTTCATGGGTAGATTATATTCGAAGGCATTCAAACCACTACTTGTGTCAGGTGGGGTTATTATTTTCTGTCATCAAGCTACTGTATCTGTTATGTCTTCATCTTTAACATTTCATCACCTCTTTAATTTTCTTGAACTCTTAAGCACAAAGATCCGTGTATGTCGAGGTTTTATGTATTCTCCTCATGCCACACCGCCAGTGTGTGTGTCCAGGATCACAATCAGCCCTCCAGACGCCGTGTTATCTCTGTTTTTCCAGCACATGGTCTGGAAAATAACAACCTACCTTCTCTGTCGAGACTTTTAAGGTGTTTGTTTTTGGATAGAGTAGCTCCGAGGTGGACAACCTCCAATTTTCCTATTTCGTCTCTCAACGGCCCGTCGTTTTCTTTTCATGGTTCATTTCACGGTAACTTCTGAATGTCTCCATTTTCAGTCTGGTGGCTTAACGCGCTTTCTGTCGTACGAGGGAGGAAAGGTGGTTTGTATTTTCAGGAGGCAAATTAATGCAGGGATGTCAAACTCACACATACAGCTCGATTTGATCGTTTACACGATGTTTTCAAGTGAAAATGCAAAACTTTTGTTGCATTTTGGGGGCCCATTTACACGACAATGGTCGTCTGAACCACTGAATATGCAGCATTTTGAAAATGGCTTCTAAGGGGGAACATTTTGAGAATGACTTCATCGTTGCCTGTGTGTGGTTTTATTACAGAAACGCACAGCACCCACTAGTGGCCCAACATGAAACCTGCATCGTTTTCAGCATTTCTGCCGCTGTCATGTAAACGGACATCATGCAGAAAAACTGAATTTTCACTTGAAATTTATTTAAAATGTCTGTTTTTGTATGAGGAGCTGTTGAAAAGGTTTACATCCAAACAAACAAAAACTCAAACAAGCTGACAAGTTTCACGATCAATTTCAACACCGTCTTTTTTGTAAATAATACCACATTTCTGCTAGCTTTTACTGATCTCTCAGCTCAGGCCTCAGTGTTGTTTGACGTCCACCACTCTATTGAAAACACCACAGTCCCTGCTGGTAGACAGATGACCAGTTTTGGCCCTGGGGCCGTATATTTGACATCCCTGCATCAGATGGTATGAAGACGTCCTCGTTTGAGGCGCCGGCTTCATTCGGTGTATCGGCAGAATTACAGCAGTTGTTCTTTTGGAAAATCAGATCTGCAGGACAGTTTCTCCTTTTTAAACACAAAAAGTCATTTACGGTGTCGTGACTCAACATAATCCCATAAGTGTGTGTGTGTGTGTGTGTGTGTGTGTGTGTGTGTGTGTGTGTGTGTGTGTGTGTGTGTGTGTGTGGCGGGGGGGATTATGAAAGCCAGAGGCTTTTAGTGAGCATAGCGAATCCTGTGTGTCATTTAAGTTGTGTATTTATGTGTGAAACGTCTTCGGGGGCGTTTGTGAAGTCCACTGTGACGCTCCGGTGAAACCTTGTAAAGTTTGACTAAAGCATTGAGGATGATGTCTGTAGTTTTGGTTTCTACTGTACTGTATCTGACTTTTGACTCCACACTGATGTTTGAATGTAAATGGTTTTATTTTATTCTCTGGATGTGAAGAACATATAGATATATATATATATATATTTACGTATAATGTCTTTTTTTATTATTTCATTGAGTTAGACAATGTTGCTATCTTGTGTGTATCTGCATAGTAATACAGTATAGCACTGCACTGGCCTCGGTTTTTACTTGTGTGTGTGTTTTTTTTTTCTCCATTCATTCATTCACCCTCCTGCAGGTGGTCCAGCATGAGTAGCGTTCACATTGACACTCATAACGTGAAGGAAGATGGCGTCCAAACACATTTATCTGAAGATAAGGATCCAGTTCGGAAAGCAGTTTCATTCTGAATAACTGTGGATTTGTGCCAATCTTTATTCCGTCCATGTCTGCCCACATCTACGACTCTTCACGCACGACACATCCGGGCTTCTGGATGTAGGATCATTTGAGTGTACGTAATAGTGCAAAGCATTATGGGATTGATCCATTGACCTAATGGTCTGGTGTCATTCTGTACATGTAAATTCACCAACCTGATTTCTAGGCCAAATAAAATCAAATATCAGATTAAAACTGAATTAAATGACTGATACAGCTGTAATTTTCCCAGGAAAGCTCACTCATCTGCTGTCAGTGTCAGTACTACGTACACCTAACTGGGAACTTGTTTTTTGGGTCGTGGGATCAACACTTCACCCAGCATGCCTTCTCGTCCCTCTATTGATCCTAGTGGCATCTTTAAGGATGACAATCAAAATATCAAAACATGCGTCTGCTTTTTGACTGATTCTCATGTTGAAATACTGAAGACTAGCCTATTTTTGCATTGTGTAATTTGGGGTCTCGTGCTTGAATACTGTTCACTTTCTGTCTTTGTAATGGCTAGAATGTGGAGGAAAATAACTAATTTCTCTTTCCATAAATTCTCACCCTCATATTGTTATATAAAGCATTGATATCGTATTGGTATTTCACATATATCAGCTACAGTTTTACTTGATAATGGGGCAGAAAGGAGTTGTAGGAGTCCACAAATAATCTTTCACCAAATCAGCAGAAACACGGTAAAGTTATGGAGCTCACGACTTCACTCAGTAAAAACGTTGTTTTATTCCAGTGAGACTTTACAGACATTGATCTGTTCTTCATTGAGAGCCATTTGAAAAATTCAGCTTTAAAGTGAAGCCATAAAACTCTCCAGACGTGTTTTCTTTGACTCCACCAAAACCAAATGAAAAACGTTTCTCTTAATCGGTGTTGCCGCTCATCAAGGGGAACCTCCATCCCAGCAGTTTGTCGCACCAATGTTCCCTGATGTTCGTCCTACCTCCTGTAATCCGTCCTGAACGCTGAAGTGCTGCCGGGGGAACACGGTGTGACTGAAATGTGCGTTTGCTCTTGACACGTCTGTGGCTCGACTGTAATGAGAAACATCTGCCAGGCTGGGAAAGAGCACAGTGTAGCTCACACAAGGAACAAACACGCTGGATTCTCTTTTCTTCTGCAGTTTATTTCCCATGTGACCCTTCATGTTGTGAGTACTTTGAGCAGAGTCGCTTGCAAAATACCTGATCATAAGGGATCATCACCAACACAGTGTTAATCCCAGTGATCTGAATCCAATCCACTCGTCAACAATACCGTCACAGACGACTGAGCGAGGAAATGTTCAGCTCACACATAATGCATGATCACACATCTGAATAAATTATTGGTGATAATGTTTTACATCTGGAGAAGCCGGTTTACACAGACTTTATTAAGAGGGGTAAAACAAAAAAAGAAAAAAGTTGGTCGAGACATGAGTTGGTTCAGAGCATTTAACAGCTTTAGAAAATGAATAAGTAAGTAATTTAGCCGTTATGGCTCCTTGGATGGGATGCATTAGAGAGTAAAGTGTTAGTTCTTGAAGCTGATGTTGTTTTAGTACAAATGGAATATTTTCCTAATCAAATGTTCCATCTTATGTTGACTTTATATGAAAAACTCACAGCTGTGAGTCACATCTAAAGAGAAAGACCACTTTCACAAATTGGCAAAAATACACCAAAGAATTACACCAAGATCAAAGATCTGTAAACCATCTGCTGCGTTTCCCTGAGGCTTTCACAAAGTACCTTCAAAGAAACATTTCTCTTTTTTTTAGCTTTCATGCACAACAAACAAATGATCACAGTAACTCATATCTGTCCTTGTTGACTGTCCTTGTTGACTAACCATATTTCCCTGAGAGATAATTCTGCAAAAAATACAATATCTGCATGTTTTAGATGTTCCCTCATTCTGCAGACCTTGATGACGAGTCGATCATTTCAGTCAGGTGTGCTTGAAGAGGGAGACATCAAAAACATGTAGGACAGCGAGGCCTGAGGTCCAGGATTAGGAAATACTGCTTTAAAATCGATACAGAAAGACCAAGCAAGAGTCATTTGTTTAAAGCTGCATCTCTGTTTGACAGAAAAGCAAAACATGATGGAAGTACCTGTCAAGATGAAAAACTTACAACACGCTGAGGAATGGAAGAAAAAGACAAAATGGGTAAATTATGAGTACAAAATGTTTAAAAAGGTGAATTTGCTAAAATGGATGAATGCATGGGTCTTTAGTCTCATCTTCATCCATCTTTTCATGCTTCTTGATTCTACCAGAGCATATTCAAAACTGTGGTTTGCTGTATCAGTTCCTACCAGACAAATCTGAGAAGGAAAACTAAAGAACCATCAACAGGATCATGGCTGGACGACAAATTCAACTGCTTCACCCAGATGGTCTGATCCCACATAATAGTCACGGTAGCTCAGATCTGAGCAGGCAGACTGCCAGAGTTTACTGCTGTCTACCTCTGAAAGCACCTAAGAGGACATGAAGGGTGGACGCCCGTTGGTGAGAACCAAATTATCAGCTTCTGGCGCTGCTAAGATTTCAGGTTTCTTGGGGTCAGGGCCAGGGCGTTATTTTGATGGGCACACCGTACCGTATCGCTTTTCAGTTTGTGCTTGTAAGGGCTTAGCGCTCCATCTAATCACTCCATGGTAAAAGCAAGCCAATGAACACAGAAACGATAGCATTTCCAGAAGATCGTCTCGTATAAAGAAGTAATGCTCTCAGTGATCTGCTGCTGTTTGCCTGTGATCCCACTCGTGCTATTTTTCATAGATCACATGCAATTTGTCACATTTTATAGAAGATTTTAGACAATCAGCAATATTGTCCATGGGTGCATGAACAGGATGATGCAGGGAATCGATCTACTGTCATTTGCAGTAGAAGCCAGAAACGTTTCAATGACACAAATTACATTCATTTTCATTCATTATTGACGTGTGACTAGTGTGATACATGTTTTGCTTCCTGTGTTATTTTCAGATTCGGACTCTGTCTCAGTCTCCTTGATTTCCCCTCCTTGTTTTTATTCATTCCTGCTCCACACCCTGATGAGTTTCACCTGTGCCTGAGTGTGTGATTGTCCTCACCTTGTTGCTGTGGTTTATATTTGGCGGCGTCTCTGTGTTCTGGTTGTTTGTTTGTGATTTGTGTGGGTTGCTTTTCAGCGTCTTGGCATTAGTTTCTGTGATCTCCAGGATTTTGTGCTTTGATTTTTGTGCTCCTGCTCTACCAGTAATATTGACTCGGATATTGAGTCGACCTTCCAGTAGATCTCACAACCTGTGAAACAGCGAGTGATGATCCAAATGATCACAAATAGGAATTGGTTCAGTCAGCATACTGATCAGGTTTCTTTAAAATCCCACCAATCTAAACCACACTCCGGTGTGACTGTTGTGTGAAGTTTTAGTATGTAATTCTTGACTTTACCAATAAAAGTGAAGAGCACTTCTCATTAAAACTTTAAAACATTCAAACACACTGCATCCCTCACTACTCAGTGCTGATCTTCACTTTTTATCTGCATCAATCAGCCTTCATATGCCTTTAAGAGAAAAATTGCTTAACATCCACTTCATATGAAGAACTACGATGTTCTAAAATGACTCATAGCTCATAAATATTTCAGATGAGTCTCTATGGAATATTTAGTAGTGTACCATTATTGATAAGGATGTAAGCTGCATTCCTGCTAACATGGCATATCATGCACGTTAGACGCTGCACACACATAAGCCAGACATTTCATTTCAATCCTTCTGATCCGGCGTTGGAATGCAGTGCTGTTTATTTTTACTGACTCACAGAATTTTCAACATCTGCATAAATAAATGCAAATGCAGTCGTTCTGCAACATCAGGATATTCATTAAAATGTTTACAGACTCTGAACTGAATGAACCAAAAAAAGCAAGATCTCCACTACCCCTGGCAATTATCCGTTTTTTTGTTTTTTTTTTATCACTGCTTCATCCAACCTGGGTCTTGAGTGATTGGATGGAGCCCCCACAAGCACAAAATGAAATATGATACCATGAAGTTGGAAATTTTGCAGACAAAGTTCTGAAGTATCACAAATACTTTTTGAATTTAGTAAATGAATGTTGCAGTCAGCTTGTTGAGTAAATGACAGTGACAGAAACATCTCTGTTAAAGGCGGAGTTGATTCACACCTCAGAAAAAATACAATCACAAACAATGCAAGAGTTTTTTTTTTACTTTAATTAAATTATCTTACTGCTGTTTATGCTAATAGGTTAATATTAAAGTACAACATGCAGTCCAATCTTCAACCTTTAAAAATATAACCATCTGTTTTCACCATACTTGAAAAGATGGTGCAAATTAGCTCGATATTTATCAGAGATTATGGTCGGAGGCGTTTCTTCTGTTGGCTCGCCACAACTTTTATTTGCAGACTTTTCATTTAAATAGAGTGGGACTTTCCAAAGTCACATTTATTTGCTGTAACACTCCGATGTTCAATAAGTGCCTCCACCAACAACCCCAACTCCACATTTTTGTGCTGCAGACTCCATGGCTTCCAAAAGCAAACCAACACTGAAGCAATAACAGATTGTTGTGTAAACATATGATCCCGAAACCCTCATCTAGATACGGTTGAGAAATACACAGAAAGCTATTGTGTGAGTCGACAATTAGCACGCTGTATGCAGGGTCTTGGTAAATCACGCCCTATATGTTCTGTGTCTCTTTTTGTAGTTTTCATTGACTGCTAAATCCAAAAAATTCAACATTACACAGAAAGATCAGCTGTTATCTGCCGCTCGGCTGTCTCTCCACAAGAATGCATTCATAACTCCATTTCAAACGCTCTCTGATGAGTTCAAAAGTTCATTCAAATCACACAGCAGCACAAAGCTGAAGGCATTCCTCCACCACGCCTCCTCTCTTATCCCTTTCTGTCCAATTACAACCGCCGGCACCCCTCATTTACCACCGCTCCTCTGCAATACCCCGTCTGAGCAGACATATGGAATTTCTCCTCGCTGTCATCGCGTTTCTCCTGCTCGGCATGTCATCTTGGTTAAAATTTAAAACGTTTTCCGGTTTCCTGATGAAAATGGCCGGGCCGCACATTTCCTGTAGCTCCGTGTCACCAGACATTTCATGCCTCGCTCTCTGCTGCTGGTGGCTCGTCTCCTCTCTTACTTGACCTGAATAAGTGCGGCCGCACACCAGTGGCTGGTAAATAGCGAGGAGAGACTGCTTTAGGGTGCTGTCACCTGCGTTTAGCCTCAGCATCCGTGGTACAGTTGGACACACACTGCAGCACAGGGGCGCTGGTACATTGTTCTCCCACACACACTTTGACAAAAAACTGGAATTCATGTTTGCCCCTGCAACAGCAATTAATAATCCAACATGTGAATCTGCAAAGCAACAATTCAAAATGACTGCAGGTCTCAAAATTCCTACAGTTTTTGTTGCATAATGCATTTGTACTTCATCAAAAGTGCTAAAATTCTAAAAGTAAGTGAACTAAAAGATTATAATTTTACTGATGCTGCCTTCATGCAGATTGGAACTCAAAATAACAATTGGAAGAGATTTATTTACCAGTCGGGATCCTGTACCTGTCAGTACCATGAAAATCTGCATATACAAAAACTACATTTTGAATCATCGCATAAACCAAGATTAAAATACACATTTGAGCCAATATGGTCATTAGAAGTCACTTTTATATTATTTCCAAACTAACTACCAACACGAGCTACCGTACATCAAAGGGTTAAAAACTTTTGGACCAATGTAGCAATTTGACTTTTACCATCAAGTTATGTTTCTCAAATACTGGAACCTTTCCAACCATTGAGATGAAGATGAAGCCTTTGTTACAATAAAAGAGCTTGATGATAATTGGCCATGACTTTTTGCAGTGAGATGCTGCCGACATGGACAAATTGGAAGAGGGATCCAGTAGAACCGCGTGTGGCTGGCTGCAGACCAGTGATTTAGGAAAATGAAATCTGGTTATATTCACTTAAACATTAAGAAAGGTTTTGTATCTTTAACACATGATGACTTCTCCAGCATTCGTATGGCTATATTACAAATAACTTTGTTTAATCATGGACTTTGTAATTACAAACCTTACTGGAGTGTCGAGCATAACTAATGTAAATTTCCATCCACAAAAAAATCCAGAATTTGGGCTATTTAACAGCTTTCTAATAGGAGTATTGATTAAAAAAAAAAACAAAGGAACCCTAGATCTATGTTGGCTGGAATATTCTACTTCTTGCAGAGCCATCCATGCCAAACAGGTGGAAGGGTGGAGACCAGACACAGAGCGAGCCCAAGGCCCTGCAGGTTGGTTGTGGCACAGTGGTAACCCGGAGTAAAATCTGCATATTAAAGAAAACAAAACTAGCAGTGCACTGTCTGAAGCCTTCAATGCATTGCACCAAAAAGGCTGCACAGGATAAGAAGGCGCCGATGTGCAATGCTCTTCACTATCTAATCACCCTCATCCCACGCCGCCCCTCCATGACAGCAGAGGAAACCGGGACAAGGGGGGTCTTCAGCTATATGAAAACATTTACTCTGCCTTGTACTGATAGCTGCTGCTGTATGTGTGCTGGAGACGAGCCAACTCCACTGGACACACTCTGAGGAAGACTGTTTACCTTTGGGGAATCTCGGAAATTACTATGCACAAGTCAGACGGGGCAGGATTTTGAAGAATGTAGCCTGAGTTGAGGGCAGATGCGTGTCAGGAAAGCAGGGGTCACTCCCACATCTGCCTGCCGCTCAGCATCCACATAAACTGAAAGTACTCATGTTCAGAAAGTACTCGTCAGCATTTAAAGAATGTGTCTTTAAAAGGAATATTTTCTCAAGTTCTACATGTACTTTTGCTATATACATAAATTGTTTGTCTTAATTGTGTTTTTTGCCCTTCTATCACTTTCAACATGGTGATTTTCTTTTGTTTTATTTTTCCCCAATTTAACAGTGTTAGAGGTTTAAGCCATCTAGAGTCTTTTTTATATTTTGGATATTTTCCTTTTTAAGAATTTCCACCATGTTTTATCTCAAATTTTCTGATTATTTCAGGGATTTATGTCATTTTAGCTAATTCAGCTGTTTTACCTTGTTCACCTATATTGCAATGTTTTAGCTATTTTATTTTTCCAGCCATTGAAAGGGTTAAGTTGTTTTTCAAAGCACAGTTTAATTAAGATTGCAGTTTTATCTGTTTTAGCTATTTTAACTGCTTTGTCTTCATCTTTATTTAAGCCATTTTATCTCTTTCACCGCCGATCTGTTTTTGGCAAATGGATGATGAATGAATGAATGAATGAATGAATGAATTAATTAATTAATTAATTGAGGTAAGAAGAAACAATTTTGTAAGGTGAATACACTTTTTTCGTTTTTAGGAAAGTCATCATTGCTTCTAGTGGAAATGTTTTAACTTTGGATTATTTGTCTGCTTGCAGTCATGGCGGCTGCAGACTAGGATAGCCTTATCTGACCGGCTTCCTCTGGTCCCCCAGTCGGATTCCCTACACACAAATTTATCTTGACCCATTGATACGGCTGACACTGGATCTCATGATGTGTTCAAGAAATGCAAAACTAGAAGGCCTCCACGGCTCTTTATTATTAGCAACAACTGCAGACAGACATCTTCAGCTGTCCGATGGCATAAGTAGTAGAACCCGTGTTCTCTGTGCATGCACTGGTTTTATTAGGTTCAGGTGCATCAGTGACTCTAAGGCCTCGACTACACGACAATGTTTTCAAGTGAAAATTACAAGTTTTTGCTGCATTTTGGTGCTTGGAGCCATTGAAAATTCAGCTTTTTGAAAATGTCTCCCAAGGTGGAATTTGAGCCTCACAGACAACCGCCTCCTGCAGCGCTGCCTCCGATTCTGCCTCTTTCTCAATATCAACATTGGAGTTACTTCCTGTTTCCTGTTCCCTGTGATCTTTGACTTTCTTCTTCTTTCAGACAAAGAACTCCAGAATAGAATCAGAGTGTAAATGAGCCTTTAAGTGGATTTATAAAAGAAATAAAAAGTTGGGTAGATAAACAGAAAATAATACCAGCACACATCTTTGGTCTTTGCCTTGAATTTTCATTTATTCAAAACCTGAACCAAATATTTTGTTCTTCGCCTCATTTGATGCAGGACAATATTAACATGTTTTCTTCACTAGATTTTCTTAAGCAATCTTCTCTGGTTGTAGTTATTTCATCAGTGTTTCAAGCAGGATGCATTTTCAATATTAAAGCTCACTATTTATCCAGCTGTGTGGAATAAATAATTTTTAATCCACTGTGGTGAACTCCAGTTAGTCCTTCTTATCCAGGAAATCGGAGCTATCTCTATATCACTGCGACGTTTGAGGAAATTGGGCCTGACCTTCTACGTGCACCCTTGCTGTGCGCTCTGTTTGTCTTTCCATGTCGTTCTGAAGGCTGTCAAACTTGCCTCCGTACCCCGTAACCTCCGAGCGGGGGTAATCTCCGTGGGGTTGCAGCCTGGACAGGTGCAGACATCTGAGAATGCTGCTTCTTAGTTCTGTCCGGTCTGCGGGAGCGAAGGGTTCCACATTCCCGGGGAAACCTTGAGGAGTGCTTCGGTGTGCTGGGCGTGACATTGTGAGATGGCAAACGTCTCCTCTGTGAACCTCACAAGGACGCAATCAACTTGTATTCGGACGGATAAAAATAGTCTGCCTGGAACAGTGATGCAAGTCTGATAGAATTTTTTCCACTACATGAAGTTAAGTGATCTTATTCCACTTCATAAAAGCATGCCTCCCACTTTTAGACCACAATCTATAGCATGCAGGTTGACATCATTTCAAGTGTTCGTGTAAGTGCTGCAGACAGGATGACTCATTTTTACTCGATCAGGCTCTTCGTTGGATTGTGCTGTACGATACTTCTATCGCGGTTCATGTTTGGTTTCTTGTGTTTTTAGGGGGGATTCTGGCTCCTCGGCTTCCCCTCTTCGTGTCTCATTACTCTTCCCTGCCCTGATGTGTTTCACCTGTGCCTGGGTGAGTGACTCAGGCCTCGAGTTCTCTCTCAAGTAGCTGGTTGGAACACAGTGAGGCTGGTGAAGGAGGAGTGGAAAACTGTGGTCCAACAGGTCGAGGACCTTCTACTGGCAAGAGGTTGGAGTCAATGTGATAGGTGGAGGTGAGCGGTAAGGAAAGAAGGAGGCATGCTACTGAGAGGTGTCTCTTTTGCTGGGAAGTAATCCGAACTGAATTCTGATGTCAGAGGACGGGCCGAATGTGTGTGACTGAAACACAGAGCATGGATGTTGATATTCTTGAGGATTAGGAAAGATTTAATTTAGAAGATGCAGCTGTAGACTGTTGTGTTGTTCGTGATACAATGCTGGTGACACTCTGACAACTCAGAAAGTTTTAAGTTCAATTATAGAAATGCTCAAAGTTTGAAGGATACAGCAGGATGTGGAACGCTGATTTTAAACCCAGTAAACCAAAAGTGCATTGTTATTGCATTTGAATGCATACCGGCGAGTCAGCAATCAATAGCATATGGCTTACTTGATTAACTTGCAGAAATGCAGACAAAGCATTGCACAGGATCAGTCTAAGCAGAGCTGCCATAGGTCTTTCCATAGGTGTACCCAGCGATACGGGCACCAACACCCTTCGTCAGACACAAGTTAGCAGCTTGCAGCTTCGCTGGTCGGGCTGTGAAGGTATGCTCCGCCTGTGAATCTATATCCAGCTTGCAGAGCTTCCAGGAAGTTCCAGCGCACATCAGGCTGAAAGCTGTTTGGCAGCTGACGGCGGAGAGTGTGATGACAGGTGTATCGTGACAGCGGCACAGACGCCACAGAAAGCGAGAATGGAAGGATAAGCTGACCCAGCTTTTACGTGCGTGAAATTAGAGCCTCGTGCATCTCTGTGCGTGTGCACATAGGTGTGTGCTGCAGTGTGATTCTGCCTTTTAGGCGAGTCTGCACGACGTGGACAACGTGCATGCTTTTTTGTTACGTGCAGTGTGGCATTTGTAGTGAAAAGGGTTGTCATATGCACTCCTGTCTAAGTGCCCATCAGGCAGTGTTGTTGTTCCATGCAAGTCATGCCTTTGTGTCCATGACAACAAACACACACACACACACACACACACACACACACACACACAGTGCGAAGTGTAACTGTTATACTTCCTGTGCACTTGGATTTAGCACCAGAGGTTTGGGGATTTAAGGTCTTGCTAAATCTGTCACTTGGAACCCCGAAGAGATCAACATTTCAGAACACACCAACACGATTAGGAAGAATTCCAGTTGCTCACACAGAACAAGAGCCGGGACAAATGTGCTTTGTCTGAGGCGATCAGGATATGTTGTATTTGCAGAAAGGTCAGGTGCGGCTACACAGTTGAGTGGGTATTTTGGTGCAACGAGGAGACTTAGCTTAATGGCTTTGGATTAGTTCTCCTATTTCTAGACTACGGAAATGTTTGCCTATTTCAACTCTTCACTCCATCGGCTGCAGATAAAATAAAATACTCACCTGCTAACGGAAATGAAGAAACTTTGATCATATCCCACCAGTATTGAACTCTTTGCACTGGATACATTGAACTTATTAAACTTTATCAAAGTTTAAAAGGTGTGTTGCTCACCTTAACCCACTTCGTTCAGTTCAGTTCAATAAAATTCAATAAATTGGTTATTGATGTTTTTTTGAGTTCATCTCATGTTATAAATAAAGCATTTATTTTCAATAATCTCTACAACTCTTCAGTCAATAAGTGCTGTTTTGAAATTGCTTTATAGATTATGAGTAGATTTTCATTTGATTTTTCCAGACTTTTTCGAGTTCGGAAATTCATGTTGTACTCGCTCTACTTTCATTGTCCTGTCATTTTTCTTTTTTTTTTATTTTGCCGCGGTTTTCTGGATTTAGGATTGTATTTGTATCCAGAGTTGACCATGTCATTTGTCTGGTTTGGTCAATACACAACCTTAATGGGTCAATCTCTGTAAAAATGGGAGAAAACAAAAACACTCTGAATTTGTCTCTGCACAGACAGCAGAAAACCCATTTTTCTGAAATGCTGCTGCTGCATATGCACACCTCAGCCTTAGTAAATAGTTCTACTGCACATGGGCAAGTAGAGGAGCAATGTTGACCTCCAGAGTGTCATGACACCCAGAGGCCATACACTTGGTCGTCCGTCCACACGGATGTCAGTGGACTCACCATGGTTAATTCGTTCTCTGCATATGAGTGTGTGGCTTTCATCAGAAACAGCAGCACCCAATACTTACCCACTTTGGTAACAACATCATCTTCAACATTTTTTGTCTAAATGCCAAAAACGAAGCTTATTTAAGCAAAATGTATGTTAAATATATTTTGAAATACATTGAGTTTTACAATGTTGAATAGGGATAAACATATTATTATCTGGGTTCAGCTGTTTATTCACCTTCTTTCTTGAATGACCATTTTTGGAAACTGTCTGGTGGGCCAGACTGGTCCGTGTACCTCTCGGCCATTCGATTTTCGTTTTATTTTGGGAAATCCAAAATCGGGAAACGAGCCGACTTCCGTTTCCCGATTTGATGTTGGGAAACAAAATACGGGAGATGGTCCATTTCCCGTTTCTCGTTTGGAAATTGAAAAACGAAAAACGAAAAACGAGCCTTCATCTGATTTCTAATTATGCGTTTATCAAACAGAAGTCGGGAAATAAAATACGGCCATTATTCTTTTTCTCAAACTTGCTTTGACGGAAACCGGAAGACTTTCTTCTTCGTTTGAAAAGTCAGAGTATTGTGTATGTGCTGCCCCCTTCTGTATGTCTGTGAGCTTCAAACGAAGCCCGCCACCCGATAGACATCAATATTATGTGTGTCAGCATCCCAGCTGTCCTCCCTCACCCGCCACGCGGCCTCTTTCGCCATCTCCGATCGGTGTGAAGATTAAAACGTGATGGAGTCATTTGTATTATTTCGCGGAGGGAGAAGAGTGTCTCTT
The DNA here is from genome assembly GCF_902148845.1 of Salarias fasciatus. Classification (NCBI taxonomy): domain Eukaryota; kingdom Metazoa; phylum Chordata; class Actinopteri; order Blenniiformes; family Blenniidae; genus Salarias; species Salarias fasciatus. The sequence continues at coordinate 12,002,850 of NC_043760.1, forward strand.
AGAGGGGAAGACATGACGGTGGACAAAGTCTGCAGGATTTTTCAGGTGAGTAAACATCACATAACATGATATTAAAGGTTTGAATTGTGTTTGTGGGAGATGATTGAATGGAATTAGCATCAATCCAGGTTAGCTAGCATAACTTGGTAATAATTTTCCACTGTATTGTTTATTAGTGTTTTACTAGTTTTTATTACTACTGTCTATAATGCACTGCGCAACACTTTTTTACTCTCAGTAATAGTAGTCAAACACTGTTTTTGGTGCAAAGATGCTATGATAATTTTGAACTGATAAAACTTGTGTTGTAAAGATCATTCCAAATAAAATCTATCTTCCATTTTATCCAATTATACAGGTTAGTGCTGGCAGTGTCTTCATCACTGACGACACAAACACCGCCATTTTCCCTGACATCTCAGGGACTTTCCCCCGAACAAACCTCACGAACCGTGGCCATTATGAGGTCCACGGAGACCAGGGGTCAAGTTTAACCCCAGTCAACAGGGCACCTGTCCCATTCTCGATGCCCTCGTCATCTGTCCCCTCAGTGGGCTCAGGAAGAGCACCAGGATTGGGGATATCAAGACCCATTGGCTTCTCAAGACCACTGCAGAGGTAACGGTTACTACATAATCATGGAATTGAGGCTTAAGCTGAAATTTCATTCTTCAACCTTCCCCAGTCAGAACATACCTGTTTATTGCTGATAATTATTTATTAGCTGGAAATGTTGTATTATATATTTGATTGTGAACTACTGGATGATTCAACATCCCTCAACAAGTAATAAAGTGTCTATTCATCCATTCATTCATTCATCCCCAGGTCAATCCATATCGGTGAGGTTGTCAATGGGAGGTTAGCAACCTCCAGAACAGTGGTCATACGCTTCTCTGAAGCAGAGGCCACTGTTGAGGGGATTGCCTCCAAAGTCAGAGATGCTCTGGACAGTGAGGAGGACATTACCCTGACTGACAGTCAGGGTAATGAAATCATTGATTGTGAGGGAACAAGAAGTAAGTTGTTTTTTTCTCAGACACGACAGGTTATCTGACTGTTTGGTACATATCACACATCTAAACTGGGAATTATATAATAGGAATTTATCAGTCTTTTGAGCTTTTAAATGGAAAAGTAAGGTAGATTCTCTCTGACTCTTCAGACTCCCACTATTGGAAGCAGAATTCCCGCAAAGTATTTGCATTGCTGGACAGTGAATTCCGGGAATTTCAGAGTGGACGGAGGGCCAGAACAAGGTATAACATTTGACATGAAGCAAAAATGTGTGATTTAGGTTGTGAGATACAATGTTTGCATTTTACCTGCACTAACACAGAAATCTTCAATGATTTTTTTTATCCTATATTGTCTTCAGTTGCTTCTTTTTTGTTCCCACATGTAAGTCGAAGGGCTCCAGACAGCCATCTGCAGGATGTCATCGACAAAATCGATGAGCTGAAAAATGCTGCCGAGAACCTCCATGGCATCTCCAATAATATCAATCAGCTATCTGAGATGGCCATGAAGAAAATTCAAGAAGCTGATGTCCAGCCAGCTGTGGAAGCTTTTACCTGCTTGGTTTGTAAAGGTATGCAGAAGATCGGTTATATAGAGACTTGTGAAGTGCAAGATCAGCTGACTTACACTTTGTATAATTTTCAATGAACTGTTTAAATGTGATGATTCTGTATCAGAATTGTGTTTGCATTTACAGCTATCATGGATGAGCCCATGTTTTCCACCTGCTGTTGCTCACTGGTGGGGTGTGGAGCCTGTGTGAGGCAGTGGCTCATAAATGCAGACCACTGCCTGAAGTGCAGAAGCCCAGACTTTGAGTCCAACATCCACCAGGCAAGGGGTCTGGATGCTGCCTTGGCCTTTTTCAAATCAGTGATTTAATGTGTTTTCTCCTTTCCCATGCACTTTTTTTTGTTTGTAGTTCTCATTTTGTGATTGTACATAGTTTGTTTTGCTGTTGCAGTTAGGTTAATGTTTATAATGTCATTGTTTGAAATATTGTGTAATAAATTTATTGATATTTTCCATTGGGCGTTGGTTAAAATGAAGTTCTTGATTCCTTTCTTAATTCATCAATAAACCTTGTCTTAATCTTTTGCTGCAAAAAGAAAAGGAAAAAAAATAGACATCCAAACTTTTTTCAAGGAACTTTAATGGGAGAGCAAACTCTCTCCACTTTTTTTCTGTTCCCTGATCTCTTCACTCACTGCTGACACGGATGAGGTGCTGCAGAGCATCCAGAAAGGCCGTTGGATTGTCATTGGTGATGCCATCGAACAGCGGAGTGATGTCGCCAAAAGCCTCTGAAAATCGTCTTCCAGCCTGTTGTCTCGCCTCTTCTGTGGTGAAAGGGTCGACTCCAAAACCTGAGACCCTGGTCAGGGAAGAGCCTCTCTCTGCATTGTACCAGTCTGCTGCAACAGAGGCACAAGGCAGCAGGTTCTCAGGAACCTGGACTGGACAGCCACCTGAGGCCAGAACATTGGGGATCCCTCTTCCTGCATTGGGTTACAAAAAGGACACAAGGGACAAGAGTCGCACGTGAGCAAGTGAAACAGCCTATTAGCAGTACATCATGATCAAGATTTGCAGTGACTGGTCACTATTTTTCCTCAAACTGTCATGAATATAGACACACTTAAACAATGAGCATGAAAATGAAAGTACCAGGAACTCTGTGAGCATTCCAGGACTCCACAAACCGGCTGATGCCAATACTGGTGACCTGGCATGATAGAGCTGAGACGCAGAACCTGACAACCCCATCCTGCATATCAAGGACCTCCTGGTCTTGCAGATGTGTCAGGCAGGCCTTGATTTTATAGTTGACCCTGTTGTTGACCTACATAGTCACACATACATCACAATTAAATTGTATCTGAGCTCAGTAAAACAAATTTAATATCTCACACAATGAAAAACATACAAACCTCGACCCAAATCCGCTCAATGCGATGGTTCTGAAAGTAAAGAAGTACAAAAAAAAGGAGGGATTTGAATTCATGAATAATGATCGGTTGCATGTAAACAAAAGATGGATGAAATGGATGGTGGATGGTGGATGAAAAAGTAAAAATAAAATATTTTAACAATATCATTCCTGTGAAGTAAAATCAAACTGAATTATCAGAGCATGTTAATTTCACAATGTATTGTTCGGAAAAAGAGCAGCAAAGAAAACCTACTGATGTTGATGGCGTCTGCAGAAATGCCGGCCGCTCCTTGTTGTATCTGTAGTCAGACAGTTTCTCTTGCATGAAGAGACTCAGGTGAAACTCCGTCCCACAGTCTGCCCGAAGCTGATCCCACAGCCCGTACTTCATCACTGCCTCCCTAAAACAACAGCAGTAAACAAAATGAGGTGTACATATGCTGATATGTCTGTGTTTAAGAGCAAAAGACAGCAGGGTCTAAAAGTCATGCTCACTCCGTTCTCACAACATGCTGACATGAAATCTCAGTTGAACATCCTGTGTCTCTGTTAGAACTAAACTGTTTTTGAAATACGTGTAAGAGTTAACACTCTACCTGTACACCTCCTCATATATTTTGAGGTTGTTTTTAATTGGCATGGTGGAATGGGCAACCAATTTCCCACTGTACCCATCGATGGCTACTACATGGGTCACTCCAAACATGACCAACTTCTCATTCTGGTCCATGTGGAGCTTCTGTCCAAAGTAGTCAGCCCTGTATGGGACTGGGTTCAGGTTCCGGGCTCCCTTAAAGAAAGAAAAAGAAAAGACATTTGGTAAATCTGACAGAATTAACTACTGTTCAGTTGTGATTCTCTGGAAAGTAGGCTTACATGTTGGCGAGCCTGGTGGTGTGGAGGGTGAACTGCTCTTAAAGCAGCTCCCACTCTCCTCTCACTGGCATGGATGCCTTTAGAAGACAGGAATCCTGTCATCATTTTCCTTCCGTATGTTGGCCCAACCTATCAATTCCATAAACACACGATTCAGTAAGTTAATGAAAATTCCACACAACAACAAACAGAGATACATCAGGTTGTTGAGAAGAACAATAATAGATTTTTGGATTGTATTATGAATCAATAACCAATATACAAAATGGAATAATTTGTTCATTAGAAAGTGTAAATACCCAATTGTAACTGAAAACAACCTTACTGATACTGAAAGCATCTGTAGCCTCAGATTTGATATTGTTATTTTTTATGTGTATTTTTCTCTCCTGAAAATGTTTCTGTCAACGTGATGAATGAGATCTGAGTCAGCATAATCTGCAGTGTACTGCTGCTGCCAGTAGGTGTCGCTGTACAACTGGTAAAATCAATGAAAAGCCGCGCTTTAAATCATATCCATATAAATTAATGAGGTTTGACGCCGCTCACCTCGGCAGATGCTGCAGCGACTTCAGCCTGGAGTTGATCATCAGACACAAAGGTGGAGAGGCCATGCTCAGAGATCCATCTTCGGACATTTCTGTCTGAAAACCCCCGGACCGGGCCAAACTGACTGCACAGCTGTGCAGAGATTTCACCTGCAGTCATGCCGCTGGCATTCATGTCCACTATTAAGTGGGCGTAATCGTCCAAAGACATTTTTAAAGAAAATGCACGTTTTTTATTGTTCGTTGTCGAGGATGGCGAAGCAGAGGAAAAGAGGGCGAAGCAAAGTAGTAGGAGAAGAAGAAGAAGAAGAAGAGACTCGACTTCCGGTTTTCCGGCAATGCAAACTTGAAAAATGATTGAATTAAATAATGGCCGTATTTTATTTCCCGACTTCTGTTTGATAAACGCATAATTAGAAATCAGATGAAGGCTCGTTTTTCGTTTTTCGATTTTCAATTTCCAAACGAGAAACGGGAAACGGACCATCTCCCGTATTTTGTTTCCCAACATCAAATCGGGAAACGGAAGTCGGCTCGTTTCCCGATTTTGGATTTCCCAAAATAAAACGAAAATCGAATGGCCGAGAGGTACACGGACCCCAGACTGCCAGTTTCCCATGTCTGGTGTACAACAAAAAACAAACAAACAAAAAAAAAACAGTGAGAACAAATGTGAGGCGTGTTACAAATATGCTGGTCCAGTTAATGTGTTGTTCTGCCTTTCTCTGAAGACAAAACAAAGTGTTGCCAACTAGTCCGTCAATCAGCAAGTCTTACCGGAATGATCAACAAGTAAGACTGGTCGGCTCCATGTCAGGGAAAAAGAGGGGGGAAATCAACTTGTTTGTGAAGTCCATTGTTCAGGACGTCTGCTAACAAGACGAACTGCGGAGTGCAGCTCTTCTATCACACGAGGAAATGTCTGTCCAGGCCGCTCGTTGCTGAGAGGACCGGAGTCTTCCTGCAATTGTAACTAAACAGGCCCTTAAAGTGCACAGACTGTCCTGGCTTTGCTTTTAACACCAAATTGTGTCCCATGGGGCTGCTCTATGGTCGAATGTACAGGTCCATTACTGACAGAGAGCCAAAAGTCTGATTTTCTGTGTGCAAGGGACTACAAAAGATGAAATCTTCTAACTTTCCTCATGTCACAAACACAGATATATGTAGGATGTTTCAGACTCAAACAAAAGAAATTAAAGCACTCGATAAATTATCCAGAAAATGACATACATTTCATAAAGACTGTTAAAAATTTGCAGGTTTACAGTTTAAACCAAACATTTTGGGAAAAAGTAAACCACAAACTACTACTGGACAAGCAACCTGTCCACTTTGTACCCTGCTATTGCCCATGATCAGCCGGGATCTGTACCAACACCCGGCAACCCAGAACTGGTTAGGATGGATGAACGGATGAATCCTCAGCTACATTAAGGGAACCAAAAAAATACAATTCCGACTTGTTTTATTAAGACTCAACCCAATAAGTGGATTTCCACTCGACCCTAAAGAAACCATTTGAAACAGCTCTGACTTTGCCTGATTTGTAAACTTGTAAAACTGTAGCTTTTGACGGCATGCACCGCAGTATATATTTCTTCTGCACATGTGCAATGTCTGCAGCATATCGTTCTGTTTGGCTTCTTACAAAAAAAAAAAAAAAAAAAAAAAAAAAGCACTTGCTAGTAGTGCAACATAAAAACTAGATATTTTTCAGTGTTTCTGCTGTTTGTGTGAAGGGACAATGTTTTCAAAATGTTGCTGTGTGAACGCGAAACTTTCCTGCAGTGAAAACACACAAATGTTTAATTTGAGACGTCATTTAAATTGGGTCTCATTTCAAGCAAATCTGAGCTGTATCAGTACTTTGACTCAAACAGAGAGCATGAGCAGCTGGTGGACTGTGATGAAGTGACATTATCCTTCTAACAGAGCGATGCCATGCCTGGTCACAGTGGCACTACAAAGCTAAGAAGTATGCATATGGGAGACACGGCGTGCTCTCACATCCATCACAGCTCATTATCCCGACACTGCCTGCATTTCACTGATCTGCTCGTCCGCCGGTTCCTGAAGCCAGATGCAGCCCGCAGTTGGGCGAGGCGATCCGTGATGCCATGACAGTGATGTCTGGAATGTTGCTATGCAGCTAGTTATCTTTTAATGCTAACATCTTCCTTCCTTTGTAAGCTCAGAAGTTTTTTTTTGTTCATTTGAGAGATGAAGGAGGTTCATTTGAGATTCTTCGAACAGGTGCTACCTTGGCTAATATGTTAAATTCTTTGCGCCTTGTCTGGTACATGCAGATCTTTCACACTGTGCAGACAGAGCCTTTAACTTCATACCGCCTCACAGACATCTGAGCACAAATTAATTATGGCTTATCTGGGAAGACGCTGGATTTATTCATTTACTTTCCTGCTATTCATAAGTTCCACTATATATAACTGTACACTTAGGATATCTCTGCAGAGAGGCCTTGAGTACCTTGACAGTTATTACCATTACTCTTCATAATGATGCTGTTGCCAGTAATTGTATATACTGGAACGCCAGACAATGGGAGAAAGGCCCTCACATACAATAACAATATATTGCCCTGGTATCTCCAGTCTGCAGCGCTGCGTCTCCGGGTTAATTGCAGCTGAGGAAGGAGCTTTGTCCTGATCTACGCTTGTTGCTCTCCGCCCGCCCGCCTGCCACCGTAAATCAAATGAATAATTGAAGCACTCAAGCTGGTTAGGACACATCGATCCTGCCATTATTGATCCACTCATTATTTTTTTATACAGTCATCTTCACCAATCATCTTGCTTTACGATTTGAGATGTGTAGTGTTTTACTTCCCTGCAGCACAGCCAGCAGTTTAGTAATAAACTCTGAACGAGATGAGGCGTCATTCCTCAAACACTGTTGTTTTCCTTTATTGCCACTAATCTCCCAAAATAACATTTTTATGAGCCTTCTCCTTTTATGAAACCTCTATTTTTATAAGTTCCTTTTTCAGTTGAGTTTAGAATTTCTAGGCGTCTGTTATGCTTTTCTACAGCACATTGTGTGCTAATTAATAATACAAAACAAAACTGTGTTACACTGTTTTCATTCAGTTTTGCGAATGATCCACCTGATCTCATTAAAATCTTTGTGTTGGAGCCATTTACAGTCAAATCCAGTAACTACAGTTAGCACTATACATCGGTTTCATTGAAGAAATGGTGTCTTTTGAGCTGTGTACCATAAATCCTCTAATAATGGCCTGTATTCCATTAAAAGCCCGTCTCCTTTAATGACCGGGTGCATTTTTGAAGAAAGTTAATAAAAGCAGCCTCCAAATACAAGCCTGTTTTTTTTCTTTTCTTTTTCTCTGTGAAGCGCTACAGCGCTGTACTGACAATAGTCCTCCTGGTATGGTGACTGTGTGTATAACACGCGTCTGGTAAAAATGGCGGAGGGACAGAAAACATTAAACTGTTGAGATTTAATTTTTTCACATCGATTGAAAAAATAAATGAGCTCAGTACATTTTACTGGGTTCAAACTGACACAAAAGATCTTCCTGCTCTTTTTAAAAATTTTAAAATACAAGCCTCTCTCTTATGCATGCCTCCTTCCATTAAAAGCCTGGTGCCAGCTACAGTTCAGAGAAATAAAAGCCCCGACTACTATAAGAGGATTTACGGTCTGTGTGTGTGAACGTGAACTGGCAGTCAGCCACGGTCACACATGTGAGCATATAAGCCAGATTGTGATCCAAATGACAGAGAGTACAAAACAAAACCAAAACCAGAAAATTAAGGTTAGGCAACAGCACCGCAAAGGAAATGAGAACTGGCGACAAGCAATACCGCCATCAAAACTCCGATGGACAATTTCCACAGATTTTAACGTATTTTAATAAAATGATGCTCAAAATATATCTAATTGTGTTCTATTCTTATCAATAACGTACATAAGCTGCCTTTAACTATGGACATGACTGCTCTCTTGCCTCTGTTGTGTTTTTTTTTAGCCAAAAACATTTTAAAATTTGGGGAGAAATGATATCACATCAATGCAAACTGAGTGACCTGAACTTTGTAACTTTACTATTAAGACATTGAAATGCACAAATAATTGTTGCTGTTTCGGCGCTGTCCTGTAAACATGGCTCAGTGAGCCGCAGTGCTGTTTCCTCACAGAGCGGCCCCTCCTCGGGCCCCATCCCCCTGCTGCACACCGCCAGATAAGACCGCCACGTAAACACCGGACAGGCTGCTCACCAAACGTCCGCTCCCTCGTTTGCGCGTAACAATGCAATTAAGGAAATTATACTGCATTACTGTTGACTTTGGTGCGGAAGTGCAGAGGATTATAAACAGAAAAAAAAAAAGTTTAGGTAAGGATGAACTTATAGAATAACTGTCTGTCTACAGTACTTATTCCAACATGGAACTTCATGGTACTTCTTAAACTCTTAACAGAGTTATTAGCTTCATATATATATATATATATATATATATATATATATATATATATATATATATTGTAGCGTCTCACATTCATTGTATATATCACATATTGTTACAAGAGTTCCAGAAACAATGAATAATAACTTCCATTTTATGCAAAAAGTGGAAAAATTCATGCATCAATTCATCCTTGATTTCTGTTGTTCAGCTGTTTCCTTGTCGCACTCCTTTTCATGTTTATCATTGAATTGTCTTCCTGTTTCATCTATAAATGTTCCGTCACAGGAAAGACACAGGATTTTGTATATATGGTATTGGATTTGTTTCCTGGATGGATTTTGTCCTTCTGTTGGACGAATGACCGTCTCAGTTTGATCAGTGTGTTAATGCTGTATAGTCTGTTCTCTTTGTACTTGTTGTGCCCCTTTTCTTTTCACTCATACATCCCACACTGACCTACAAGTTGAAAAGACAAGAACCTTTTTTATTGTATATGAAACCAAACTACCGTCAGCTTTATTTATTATTTATTCATCTTGTAATGTGACAGACATTAAGGAGTCTGGCACTCACACACACAGAATGCCACATGGCGTGAGACACAGCCTGAGCAGCTTGAGGGTTGTGGTTTCATCTCTGAGAAGAGACTCATCCTTTTATACTGAAAAACATCTGTCCCAAAGCGTGACGAGAACCAGAGAACCCAGTAGTTAGCATTTTAAACAGTTCAATACAGCCTAATGCGACTGCTTTGATTTCCTCGGCACTCTGAGGAGCTTTTATTTACTCAAAAAGTACTTTGTTTGGAAAAGTCGTCTCTCTTCCTCTGGGATCTCTCTGCTTGAGGAAGACACAGACAAATATAATTCTACATCAGGAAGAGACTTGATTACACACTTGAGGACAGAGTTCAAAGCTCAGCAGATTGTTTCTTTGAGTCTGCATTAGTCCGATGTGTATTTTCTATTTTCCCGTGTGTGTGTGTTTGCAAATTGGGATAATACACCATGCATATAAATTGCTATTTAATTGTGAGAGTATGAAAACTAAATAAATGGCAGAGACGGTCCTCTGACGGAATGAGATCTGGGACTTCCTGATGGCTTCAGACCAGATTACTGCAGTGGCTGGCGGGAACGATCCGACGCAGGGTGCTCGATGCAGCACTGCAGCACCAGTGACTCATCATAACAATGACTAACATGACCTGCAAGCACACTTCAAGTGACAGTCAACTCACGGACAGAGAAGAAATGGCTCTCACGGCGGGAAAAAAAAAAGGTCGTCCAGCCCGCCTACGATTTGAAGTACTCACAGAAAGGTTTTAATGGGTTTCAGGAATAGTCCAGCAAACCCTCATGCGCATTGAATGCCCATGTGCAGTTAGAAAAAAGCAAAAAACAAAAAAAAAAAAAAAAACCCTCTTCAGTTTGGTTTTAGATGTGAGTAATCAAAGTGTCACAATTGGTAAAGATCAAAATTGTTAGTGGATGTTACTCCGTTTTCATTTCATTTATTCACACAGAAATTGACGCAGAACAACTACAAAGTGGAAAAGTTGAATTACAAAGTGCTGCGCAGGAGAGAAATGAAGCCCAAAGTCCTCTTGATCAGAATGTCAAAAACAATATCACATCAAATGCTACACCGGAATGAATGAGAACACGAATCAGCTAAAAATACACTGGTGACTAGAAGTCATATAAATTTAGATCAAAGATTGTTTTCAGATGTATTTTAAAAGATTTAAAAGCAGATATCTTCGAAAATGAGCTTCTTAATCCAATTTATACCACACTTTCTCCACTGAATCAGCAAAACACTTCAGTGTTAGTTTTCTGTTTTATACCTCAAATTTTGACTTCGCGACTGATTGTTTCCTAGATTGCTTTGATTTTGAGGAGCTTTTTTTGGCGGCTGTGGAGGTTAAATCCATTTACTCTGATATGTTTAATAACTTGTACACCAGCATATAGACTCCTCATCTGAACCTCTGGTGGAGCATCCCCAGTGGTGTAGGAGTTTGTTCTCTCACCTCTCAGCAACAGTGTTGAGGGTTTGAGTCCGGGCAGATCCATATGGAGTTTGCATTTTGTCCCTGTGTGTGTCTAGGTTTTCTCTTGGTACTCTGGTTTCCTTCTATGGTCCAAAATCACACACTTCAGGATTATTGATGACCCCAGATAGCTTGTAGACTGCCTTCACCCCTTGTTAGCTGCAATCAGCTTCAGCGCCCTGTGAGCCTGGACGGGATCCTGAACTGTCACTGACATGGTAGGAGAAAGAAATACACCAAAAACATTTGTTAAGCTTGGTTCATTCAAGAAAAAGTTCATTATTTGGTTTAAATTAAACCAAGCCCCATTCACCATGGCTCCGTCACGTTAAAGCTTCCGTGTTGCTGCTGTTACTTTTATGATTTTCATCAAGCTGTCTCTAGTCAAAAATCTTCTATACAGAATGTTCTTTATTTTTCACTGCTCCATGTAGGTCTTGAAATATTCACAATCAGCATATTCAGAGTTTACAGAATATTACAACACCAACATTTACGTCTTGAGACTGACTGGTTCTTCTTGCAGTTCTTGATTTGTAAAATGGATTTTTTTCAGCATTATTAATCCAGCAGATGCTGTTTAGAGACACATAAAAGTGCAGTGAGTGAATGGTCTTGCATTTTCTGAAATTGAAATTTAGCAACTTGCAAAAAAAAAGAAGTAAAACATGAGTCAGAATGGGTTTCTCATGCAAATAGTTTGGAAGAGTGAAAGGAAAAGGGTGGATCGTTTGTTTTTAATCTTCAGCCAGAAAACAATTCTAATAAAAAAAGAAGAAGAAAAAAAAGAACCGCTGGCACCCCTGAGGCTGCAGTCGGGCTCATCTGGAGTTCAAACAGCTGCCTCATCAGATTACCCTGCTGTTTCACTTTAACAGGAAGAGCTTTTATAGCGATCTGGCCCAGAGCGTCGCCGAGCTGAGTGACGGCAGGGGACTCTCAACTCACTGCTCAGTTCAAGCTGTGCGAGCACTGTGGCAAATATGCATTTGGCTTCATTATCAATAACAGTTGGAACCAATGATAATATTTAGTGCTGTTGGCTCACAGCTTGACGGTTCCACCATCCAGATAATGTGTTGATGGAATCAAGTGTTCTATATCAGTGATCTCCAGCCTTTATCCCAGAAGACTCTTAAAGAAGTGTTTCCAGACCACACTTTCAAAAAGTTGGTCTTGACTGTCTCAGCCCCCTAAAACGTTAGTCCTCTCTTGGTCTTGATTACAATACTCAACGTTGTCCCTACGAAAGGCGGTGGATCCGTTTGTGATATCTGAATATTAATATCCATCTTCTACAGAGCTTTATCCGGGGTGCTGGAGCCAATCCCAGCGAACTGAGCCGGTGCAGGTTACACCCTGGACAGGCTGCCAGTCTGAACATTAACATGCTTTGGGGAAACACTCACTGTCAACATACAAAAGCAGAAATTTTTAAAATAGAAGCAGTAAATAGTTTACCGAATCAGCTCTAGATTGTAGAAGGTGTCTTAATTTAGTTTTGTTTTAAAGCAGACAAAGAATTGATCTTCCTCTGGGTTATGTTAATAAGTAGGGGAATCACTGTCAGTTTGGCCACAGTTGCCTTGAAAAAGTAATCTAATTACTGGTTTGAACTAATGTAGTTGTTTTACTGATTACTCGATTTTAAACGTAACATTAGAAGATACTTTATTAGTTACATTCAGAATTGAATTGCATTCCTCCCAAAATATAGAATAAAGACAGTGTTTCTTTACTTAACTTTATATAAAACTTTTCTAAGTGTCAAGAGATGATCTGTGATTAATTTAAAAAGAATTTAATGCAAGTTTTTTTTTTTAATCAGGTTCAAATAAAACAATATTCCAACAGTGTCACTGGCCAGTCTTTTAGAAAGACAAACAAAACTGCACTCCCACATCAGAGGAGCCAGGAGTGGCTTCACAAAATAAAACAGTGAATAATAGCATATGTAAGCTCTCATGTCTACTTTTGTGACTTTGGCCTAATCTTATGTTGTAATCACATGTAGTGAGTGAAACAGTGGAGTTTGGTGGTTAAACCTGTGGTCGTGTCTCATTAACAGAAGTTTCTCAAACCTCTTGTCAGAAAGTCTATTTCTTGTAGGCGGGAGCAAAAACTGAAAAGTAGCTCCACTGAAGCACTTGATGGGGTTGGAGTGTTTTACTTTAAGAAAATGTTCTTTATGTTTGCAAATTGATACAGAATTTTCATTCCCTCCTACCTGCATCTCTCAGCCATCAGAATTTTGAACAACTGACAGCTGTGAGAAGGCCATCTTTGTTGTCCAGCACACCTCCAGAAAGAGTCTGGATAGTCTGAGAAAAATAATTAATGTTTATGCCTACAAGGCCTATTTATTATGTCACTGACTGAACCGCTGATCTGTTTGAGGGCCACGGGTTGCTGGAGCGAATCCCAGCTACTGATAAACACCGTGGCAGTTCACCAGGCCTTCACAGGGCAAACGCATGGAGATAGTCAACCACACACACATTCACAGTCACCCAATAACTTCACATTGGTCAGAGGCCAGAGTACTCGAAGGAAACCCACACACCCAAGGGGAGAACATGCAAACTCCACACATGAAGGCCAAAAGCCCCAGTCGGTATTTGAACCCAGGACCTTCTTGCTGTGAGGCAAGAATCACTGCCAACATGCAGCCTGCCTGTTGTTAATAGTAATTGCAGTCTTGTTTTAATATGGTATCAAACGAGGTTGAATAAACCGTGTTTTAAGGGAAACATTTCCTCGACAAGACACTGCACAATTAACTTATTCAGCTCTCTCCTACTTGATGGTTTTGCACCGAAGTCCAGCTTCAGTTGTTGGGGTTTTGGGGGAGCGGATCTCCTGCAGTAGTCGCAGCTCAATATGACTTTGTCACCAGCACAAAGTGTACAACATACTCTGAGTTTGTGGCAGGTAAAAATTACAAAGTCAAAGTAGTAACAGTATTTCCAGCGAGAAAATGTCCGATTTTACTGTCAAAAGAAAGAATTTCATTAAGATCACATTGTTTGGATGGACTCCCTGTACCTATGAAAAACTTCTTCATGTACTTGGCTTTCACACACAACCCACAGACATGCTTGTTGGAGTAATTAGTGAGTAAATTCTTTGTGGGCGACAGTGATTGTGTGTCAGCCTGTTTGCCAGTTACGCTGCCTTTCTCCCATCGACTCCCCTCAAAAACCTTTTCTAAAGAGGGTAAAAAAGACGGATGGATTGATATGTCAAGTCTGACACAGTTATTGCTGAAGACAACTTGTTCTTTTCCCCTCTGTGTCTCCAGGGATTTCAGCCTGTGGCGTCGAAGCATCGGCATGTCTGTCACAGACTTGCTAAAATGTACAGAGAAATACATCCCCCCTCCGCTCACACTGATAAAATCAGCCGTGTTCTTGGCAGCTGAGACGGACACAATCATCTGAACGCAGATCTAAACCAGACACAGAGACCCTATTCATGCCTTTTTTTGTCACAAATAATTGCACAGATAAGATCCGGGCCGAGCCTCATTGTGCTCGTCACAATCTGTTTCCTGCCTCTGCGTTTCGCTGCCATTGTGATGATTTCATCTGACGGCTGCTCCGTTGGAGGAATAATGTGTCTCTCGTGACGCTCGATCACATTTTGATAAGTCATTGTATTCTACACATTATCTGAACATGATGTTTAATCCTAATCAATCCAAGGTTCATCTGGACCATGTACTGTATCATCTCTAATCCTAATGGTGTCTCTTCTTCATAGCTCTCTGCACTGAATCAATTTAATCACCACTTGCTGGAGTCCCTGCTCTGTCTCACTCTGCAATTGTACAGCTGGAGTCTCCTGACTTTCAGTTAAAGGGATAGTTCGCAATTTTTGACATGAATCTGTATAGCATCCCTGTCAGCAGTGTTGTTCATTCACACAGACTGACCCCTGACGGCGTCCAGTGAGCAGAGATCCTGTCCGGTTTTGGTCCAGACGAAAGTAGTCCGGCAAGTTTGCTGGGGTCCCGAAAATAAAGCGTTTTTCTTCTCAAACCAATATGTGTTCGAAAGAGCGATATATTTGCATCACAAACCGTTGTCTGCGAAAAAGTCAGACCTCGTAAATGCTTGGCACTATTTTCTCTCCCTTCATATCACTCCGCGCCGCCTCCAGCTGGCGGCCGTGCTGGTTTCACTTTGTTTACCGCTTGTTAAGAGCTAGCTAGCTCTAGCTCTAGCTGTTAGCATCTCCGTGCTGCCTCCAGCTGGAGCTATGAGCTGGACAGGATCTCTGCTCACTGGACGCCGTCAGGGGTAAGTCTGTGTGAATGCGCAACACTGCTGACGGGGATGCCATACAGATTCATGTCAAAAATCCCGAACTATCCCTTTAAAGCTTTGCAGCCACCAGCTGGTTGGCCGACTAGATGGTTGGATTCCACTTGTGTTGTACTTTTCCACTGATTCAACAGTAGCTCAAAGCATACACACTCACACACCAGGACGGACCGGAAGGTCAACTTTGGGCTCAAAGTCTTCTTCAAGGACACTTCAAGGTTATATATTTGCAGTTGTTCAGGCAATCAAAGTGCAACTTTGCAAATGGAAGACATCCTATTTTACCAACTGAGCCACGCCTCATCGATGACTCATGTGACTTTCGATACCATCAATAAATGATCATTTCACTCTAAATGGAAACACTTGATGAGTTTCAGAGCTACTGTCTTTCTCGGACGTGCTCAGATGGTTAATTTCAGGATTTATTCGTTACTATTTTGTTAAACTCCTGTTTACTCTCAGGTTGTGATGAAGAACACCAAACCCGAGACCGAGCCAACACCAAGACAACAACATCCAGAAGAAGTGGACTAGATGTGTTTACAAGAGAAACTTTTCCTTTCCACAGTCGCTTATGCTTGCTCATGTGGATCTGTTGGGTTTCTCTGTAAAAGTGTCTAGAATCGACCATGTTGTAATTGGCACTTCATAAATAAAGCTGAATTGAATTGAACTGAAACCTGTTCAAACTGAACACAAATTAACATAAGAAAACATGAAGTTACAGAGAGAATATAAGAAAAGTATAAGATGTTTGACATAACAAATACTCCTACTTCTATGAGTATTTATTACTTCTAATCACATTTACTCCTTTAATACTTAAAATACTGTATAAGACTGGTTTGCTGCTGTCTGCTTCTTAATAGTTCTTTCCAGCGGATTTGTTGTCTTATTTTTTGCACTAAAGTCCCGACAACTACACTTTACATTAATTTTCTAAGTAACTAGTTCCATAATACATCATCTCAGTTATTTTCAAAGAAATGGCTTTGACCTGATATCATAAATAGTTTTTAGTGCACTTTCAAACTCATCGTTAAAAAAAACATTTTACTGCAGAATTGGAACAGATTCTCAGTTTTCACCAAAGACATCAGAATAACAACATAGGCTAACCTGAAAAAGTAAAATAAAATAAAAAAAACAAATAAAATGTGAAGTGGAGCCTGTTAAAAGGTGCCTACATTGTGGCAAACGGAGGTAGGTGTGGTGCGTGAAGATGTTTTGTGTCCTCAAGGCGCCTGCTAGAATGTGCAGGAATGATAAGGTGGAGCTAAAACAAAGAAACACTGACAGACAGAAAGTCACGCTGAGGTGAGGTCAAATCAGGGAGAAACACGTTTGACTTTTCCCTTCGTGGTGAGTGCAGCTTGTACCGTGTATTATTCCACTGACTACCCAAGAATGTGTTTAAACTCAAGTTGAATGAAAACATGTGCCAGGACTGAATCATGCTCTCAAAATGTTCTGATATCTTCCGCTGTCGACCCCAGACAGAGATAAACCACATCCCAGGCTGCTCATCCAGTGGTTTTTGGAGGGTCACGTGAAACAAGATCCCCTCCCGAAACAACCCAACCTCAAAAACAAACCCTCAGCAGATGATGTGAGCTGCTGGCAGTGTTTGGCAGGATTTATAGTCCGAGCTCCTGCACCGGGACTGACCTGTGGAAACTTCCTGCATGTGTTGAAAAGAGAGTTCCCGTGCCCTCAATGTGGATCTGGAGCACGCGCCACACACACACACACACACACACACACACACACACACACACACACACATGCTCACACACGCTTTCTCCTTTCCATTAGCAGAGGCTTTCCCACAGATTCCCTGAATAAACCCAGAAACTGTTGTTATCGACAATCATAATATCGCTGGCAGGGTTAACCACAGGAACAGGAAACGGGTCGGTGCTTTAAGTGCTTGTCAGTAAACAGTTTGGCGATAGAAGCTTCTGATATGCCCTCTTGCTCTTATTTCACACAACTGTTGCATTTAGCTTGAAAATATCATCAATAACTTAAATCTGAGCAAAGCATTGGGAACATAAAACAGCATTTATTTTAAGCCAGACTCTTGTGGTAAGTCTTATTCGGGCCTCTTTTGTGTAGATAATAATTATGTAAGGAGTCAATTATTTATAAATACAGTTGGTGATTTATGATGTTTCTTAACATGTTTTATCATGCATTAATAAAATATGAGGGTGCTTTTTGAAGTATTTAAATATCCTGAACCCCCAGGGTGTGTTAATGAATTTTTAATGAAAGGTGAAGCATTGATTTCTTTCTTTTTTTTTTTTTTCTTAAAGAATTTAAAGTTGATGTGTAGGAAACCTTGCAAAACAAATAAATAAAGATCGAATTTAAAAAAATGCTTTTTTTTTTATTACTGAATTTGGGTGTCTAAAAGGGTGGGGCCATTTAGACAGTGCATACCTCCAAAGAATTAAGTTGCTCTCTGAGAACTTGGGCTTTACCCTCCTCCAAACTCATAGTAGAAAAGTTTCTTGTAGCATTGCTACTTGGAGCCGAAAGACTTGCAGATAAGTCAAAAATGACAGCAAAACCCAAAACATAATGATCTTTGTAAAGTCACTAGACTTCAGATCCACACACTGTATATGGAAACATTGTTCTTTTATGAAGATATGATAATCTAATGTTTACATATGATATGATTAGTTCATTTCAGAGCCCATCATTGAGAACCAACATTTCATTTAGATGAACAAATGCCAATTTACAGCACTGTTTCTATAAAGATGAGCTGATTTGATTTTGATTTGGTCTCCTATGGACCGGCCCTGCTCATTGGTCAGAACACAGAGTCCCTCACTGAGGTTCTGTTGACACATTTTCTATCTGCATGTTTCCATCTTTTCATTAAATTAAAAGATAAATGATCTTAGCTGTCTCTTATCTTTACAGTAAATTCCTTTGGAGTGTTTCATCCATATAGAAGGAAATGCTAATTAACAGCAGGCGTCTTGAGCCTGTTTGGACCTAGATAAAGACTGACTCGCTAATCTGGTTACAATTTATTCTGTTTCTGATTGGAATTTTCTTCATTACGAGCACAAACCTGTTTACAGCAGCCAGCTGCACACACTGATTCTGTCAAGTTGATGAGCAGGGGGAAGCGGAGTTTAAATACTGAACTGAAACAAAATTGTTTTTAAGTCTTTCGTCAGTGTTTACTTGTACCGCCTTCATTTGAGCACAGATTGACAGAAAAACACCGTCAGCCAGATGGGTGAAGAACTCAACACAAGTTGACAGGCCCTTTTTTCACGCATTTCACTAAAAACTCTCATTTTTACCACTTACCAGCGGAAGGCTTAACTTCCTGTGTTTTCTCAGGTAGAGCACGCACCCTCCTCACAGATCCTCTGCAGTCTTACTCCAAGACTTAAATCTCAAACATGCAGTTTTCTATTTTACGCAAACTTCATGGGAGAGTCCTCCCCAGTAATAACCTGGAACAATCGATTTGCTGAGTGTACTGGAAAATAAAAGAAGCACACTGCCTTCTCTGGGTAGAGTTTCCCATCTTTCTTTGATTTTGGTGAAAAGTGGGTCATCTTTAATCTGTTTAATGAGGCTGACATGAGTAATGGCGCACAGATGTGGGAAACTCAGCGCAGCTGATGCACATGTATAGGTTTAGAGTAAGAAAAAACAAAACAAGCGAAGATGCAGAACCCTCTCTGACATAGGAAGAGCTCATCATTTGCTGCGGTCGTCTTTCTTCCACAGGAATTCCCTCTTCACACGACACGGAGTCACTTCCCCTGAGAAAGGCGTTACGTAACACACTGCCAGTGTTTCCAGAGATCTGTCTTTGCGCTGACTGGCCAGCCTTCTACAGCCTCATTTTAGCCTTAAGGCCATGAATACATAATTAATGATCCCGAAGAAATGAGCTAGCGGTTAAAAATGCATCCATCATCAGTAATTGCCTGTCACATTGCTCATTTAGTCTGATATGGTCATAACTTTTCCGGTTATTAAAGGATCCAGGTGGGTGGATGAACATTTTAACAGGATCAGGGATTATCAAACATATCACCAAAACACTGGATGCGTGCTTACATCTGTGTACACTCACTCGGAGCCTCAACCCACACTACCTGCTTTCTGTCAGGAGGTTTCGTTTTG
This sequence comes from Salarias fasciatus, assembly GCF_902148845.1. NCBI lineage: Eukaryota > Metazoa > Chordata > Actinopteri > Blenniiformes > Blenniidae > Salarias > Salarias fasciatus. The sequence goes on from NC_043760.1 coordinate 12,022,229, forward strand.
ATTGCTTTGTTAATTAGTGTCTGGTTTCCCTTCAGCGGTTACGGTGACCTTTTCCTCTCCCGCTATCAATACTTGCCAAACAGTGCCTGAGTGAAAACTGATGCTTGATGTATCAGCTACAAATGCTCTGTTTTCCTCCTGGGTAATAAAGACAGTTTATCACTAGTTAAAAGACACGCTGGATTCTCTGTGGCTGGGATCCATACAACCTGTACAACAGAGTTTTTAAGCGTTTGCAGAACTATCTAATGGTGATTTCTTGATGCTTTTCAAACTTCAACATATTTCTAAAGGATTTTAGGATCCATAGGTTAAAGGTGTAATACAGGATTTTCGCGAAAAGACAAAGCCAAACGTCTGTAACTCACTTTTTGAAAAACGCGCATGCGCCACACCATCCGCCCGGCTCTCCTGCTTCGCCCAGAAAATGCCTATCAATGGCGGAAGTGTGCGAGCGCGTTCTCATCTTCTCTGGGCGTGCACGGCTCTGTTTACAATTTCTGTGATCGGCCTCGCTCATAAAGCTTGTTTTCCGAAACAGTTACAGTTTCATTATGTCAGACTGGCCATCGGTAAGTACTAGCTGAAACCGAAGCTCACCGGCTACATAAACACTCTGAATGCACATGCGCAATACGTAGAACGTGATTGGGAGCAAGCACACAACGGCTTGATGAAAGCAGCTCGTCAGAATGATTGACAAACAGACCCACCAGTTATTTTGATGATGCACTCAAAGCAAATAGAAAATCCTGTATTACACCTTTACTAACAGCAAAATTCTTGTTTTGCTACATCCTGTTTTAAAGGGGCTGTATCATGCTTTTTTTTAGCTAGTCCAAACCCTATTATTGGCATTAACATGGTAACAGTTTATTTTTGGCGCTAAGGAAAAGTCATTTTGTGTGAAATAAAAGACTTTCTGGGGTTAATTCTGAAACCCGGAAGAGAAAACGCTCTGTTTCACTGAAAATCCCGCCTCTCCCCCTGTGGACTTTGACTGACAGCGAACTTCAACCAATCGGAGCTTCAAAACAAATACGTAATGCGTTAGCGTCTCTAAGGCTACGTTCACACTGCAGGGCTTAATGCTCAATTCGGATTTTTTTGTGAAATCCGATTTTTTTGCGAGTTCGTTCACATTTACAATAAAATGCAACTTGTATGTGATCTCCAGTCTGAACGGAATACCACCCAAAAGTGTCCCGCATGCGCAGAAGAGGACAGAATGACGTCACGCAGCAGCGCGCTTCAGTGTTTGCGGAACCCAGAAACAACATACAGAATCTGTAGCTTTTCAAGCGTCGATGATTTATTTAAGAACTGATCAAACACGTATTCTCACAATTGAATAGTGAGCAATCATTTCAGTGCTGCGCTTCTAATCAGCCGCGCCGAGCTCCTTCTGTGTGTGTGTGTGTGTGTGTGTGTGTGAGAGAGAGAGAGAGAGAGAGACAGGGAGAGAGAGAGAGAGAGAGAGGGAGCGAGAGAGAGGGAGAGAGATAGGGAGAGAGGGAGAGCGCGCGTGTGGATATAATTATTATTTTTCCCTCTCTGTTGTCCTGGCGCTGCAGAATTTAGCGAATGAGAAGGAAGAGAGCCAAGTTTTTGGCCATGGCGTTTTGTGGGGCAGCGGCAGCAACAGAGAAACGCAGTCAGGAGTGGGGGGACAGTGATGAGAGGCTTTAATGATACGGAGTTCAATAATATTTTTCGGATGACAAGAACTCCCTTAATGTGCGTCTGCGAGCGCCTTTTTTTTAACACTCACGGTAAGACACACATCTTCAGCGCCCCACATCGTGACGTGTTGGTCGGATAAATGCGACCTGGCCGTTCAGACTGAAGTCGCATGGCAAAAGATCCGATACGTATCGGATTTAGGACCACATATCCAAGTGGCCTGGGTCGCATTTGAAAAAATCTGATCTGTGTCATTCAGACTGTCAGGAAAAGATCCGATACAGGTCGCATAGGGGCAAAAAAATCGGATTTGGGTCACTTCAGCCTGCAGTGTGAATGTAGCCTATGGGTTAGCTTTAGCTCTTTAGCTCTAGCTTCTCTACACGCAAAGACACGCGAAAACGTCTTTTCCTGTTAGAAACTCACCAAGCGCAGACCCTTCAGACCCTTCAGACTCTTGCTCTTGCTTGATTGTTGCTTTCAGACGATGGTTAAAGTTTATGTCCGTAATCGGAGTTACAAAAAGCGGCAACGCTGATTGCCGAGGGCCTGCGGGAGGGGGGCTCAGGGGAGCCATCTTCACTGTGTGACGTCAACGTGGGAAACAGAGCGTTTTCATGGGTATGGGAGGGGCTGCCTCTCTGAGCTGCTGAAAAAGGAGGAAAGCTCAAACACACAGGCACGAAGGAAAAAAACGCATTGGGAGTGTTTTTGGTGAGTACATAACTATATAACAAGGTTAAAACATACAGAAAGTGAATTTTGCATGGTACAGCCCCTTTTAGCATTTTTCATCGCATGCTCATCCAAACGGATTGAGCTTTCAAGTTTAGACAAGATCGATCTGCAGGAAATGGAGTAGACTCCATGTTTGTTTGCATTCATTTGCCAGTTGAGTATTTAAAAGGAGCTCTGAGTCCTAAAAGAGACACAATTAAATAGGATACCTTGGATTTGGCTGTAATCCAGGAGGAAGTTATCAAAGAAAATGAAAATGTGAAAGCAAATCCAAAGGATCACATTACTGAGGAAGGCATGTGTTCCAGTGTCCGATCTTCACGCTCACTTTTGGGGGTAACAGTTTCATTCCTGGGTTAAGAGTCATTCTTTGTGTTGCACGTTGATCCAACCAGGAATTAACATCTTGTACCTCTGCTTTCCCACACTTGTTTGCAGTAGCAAAGCTTGTATTGGTTTCTGTGAAACTCTGAATTTTATGGGAGTAATTTACAAGCCCACTGCCCAAACCCCCAACCCGGATGGCCAGGGGATCGTTCTTCCTCTGGTCTCTACCCTTCAACCTCTTCCATGTGTTTCATAAGAAACAGAGAATGACTTTATTAAAATCCACAAATGGAAGTCATTGAGGGACAGCTGTAGAAATGTCTTTCACTACATTAAGTCAGTTTGAACCTCCTTTTTAAGTTCTTTAAGAATCTTTAGCAAGAAATTTTGAGACATAATCCGTTTTGTATATTATTCCACAGGCTTTACCTCCTCTCAATATTTTGCATGAGCTGGTACACACATGTGATAATCCATGTGCACTGTTTGGTACGTCTGTCTGAAGCATTTCTCAGCCTGTCCCATTGGTAGATCAGCTTCCACATGTGAATGCGTGCAATATCACATTTCCGCATTTTTATATGTGCCTTCAATGAATCGGGCTCCATGTGTGCAACTGTAGTTGTAGAATTGCACCAAAGCGTTTTTATTTAATTTTATTTATTTTATTTAAGAATGTGTATATTAAAAATAGTTTTACCTTCAACTTATTTCTTTTATCTTCTTTTTCATATAATCAAACAAAAGAAAAAAAACATAGAGAGTGTAAAAACATTTGAATCAGCAGTACATATAAAGAATGTATAACTTTTTTCATTTTTCTGTTCAATAACAGCAGAATATTTCCAAAATGTTGCCAGAAGAGTGACAGGAGGTGGTGAAAGTTGTACTCTGTCTCTGAGCAGTGTGTGCTCATGCAAGCACAGACAGTTCGCTCTGATTAGACATATGATGAAAAGTTTGAATATTCGTTTTTCCACCCAGTAGACACTGCTGAATTCTCTGGGGAGTCTGAACCGATTTATTTGTGCTCCAGTCAAAATCCGAAATGCTCCAAAGATGAAGATTTATGCAAAGATTTTCATTTGTATGACCTGTGTAAACATCTCTATTACAGGCTTTATTCATAATGTAGAGTACATGTAGCCTGTAGTCTTGCCCGCATCTGTGTTGATATTTCTTTTCTCTGTAAGCAGATACATTTGCCAAGCACTAGAGCCCAAGGCAATTTTCCCATCGGGGACAATAATGTGCATTTTATTCTATCTCAGCACAGAGATGAGGCTATGAATCTGTGCTGATCCTTTTTTTTTATTTCCCTGGATCCATCCACAGCTTGTCACAATAACGCCAAACAGAAAGAGTCCATTTGGAAGCAACTTGTATTAGCATTACCTGTCCTGGATTTGAATATATTTATGTAATAATCCAGATTACTATGATGGTTGTTGTAAATTACCAGCTTCTGTGCCGAGTATCAAAAAGTCCAGTTCGTGGTGTTTGTTTTCTTCTCTCGGTGTGGAAGACTGAGCTCGGCCAAGCAACCCGTGACCTCCGACCTCAACGCTGAGACTCCCCCACATTCAGATTCTCTAGAAGAGTCTGAGCTTCACTGCAGGAGTGACCTCTCTCTGCCCCTGACATGTAATTTACAGCACTTGTCGGTGCCGCATTATGAAGAGTCTCCTCTCTTTGTGCAGCTGGTATTGTTCTGCTGAGCCATCACTGCTAATTTCATGTGGTCTCTTCAAACACTGAGGATGTTTGTGTTGGTTCCAACACTGAATTAATTTAAATGCAGTTATGTAGGTTTACTTGTTAGTCAAACAGATGCCTGAAAGCACAGTTTGCCGGTCATTACACAATAATTGACATGATTATATTCTTCTAAAATAAAGAGGTTTTTTTTTTTTTTTGCCCCAGAGGAAGAGAATTCCAATATACCATACAGGAAACTCCTGTCACTGAATTTAGGGAGACATCCACACTCAGCTGTTGATATCAGTGCCGCTTTACAAAATTAACTTCCATAGATACAAGCTGGATGCAACAGGTGCATCCACTCTCTCCCAGAACGGTCAGAGTATTTTGGAAAAGGGACAACGGAAGTCCTGAAATATCATTTTTCAAGGAAGACGTGAGGACAGCTGAAGGCAGTAGTGTAGAGAAGTTGGCCTAACACTATAAAAAGAAACATGCTCCTGCTGTGAAGCAAAATCATATTTTTCATCATTTATTGTTTTTAATTGACTAGATTGGGTTAAAAAAAAAAAAGAGATGAACAGGAGAATGCATCACGACAGGGTGAATCTGCAGGAGATGAATGCCTCTGCATTTCTATCTGTTTATGGTTCTGTGGTGCAGTGGTTAGCCCCGTCACCTCAAAGCAAAAATACAGAAGGTTCGAGGCTTTTGTCTGCAGATTCTCATGAGCAGACAAAAGCCGCTGTGCCTGCTCTGGGTTGCTGCATTATGAATAACCAGACTTGTCCCAAACAGCCCAAAGAGAGAAAACAAGGCAGAACAATAGAAATAGAAAGTGTGGAAGTAGAAGTTCCTGTTCTTCTTTCGTCCCCTCCTTTATTTGAGGAAAGTGTTTGTGTGTGTGTGTGAGTGTGTGAGGGAGAGTGAGAGAAACAAAGAGTGCCAGAGTCTGGGTGTGTCTGTCTGTTTTTTCTTTTTTCATAAAGTAGGAAATGGGGTGAGGGAGCTTGAAGACCCCGTCCCTGGAGAATGCAGGAAGCTGAGGGGAAAAACAGAGGAAACAGTCCCACATTTTTGTGGGGATGCTGGGAAGGCAGAATCGGTTTGCCCGACTCAGCTTCGGCACGCTTTGACTTTGATGATCCCCCAAAACAAAATGCCATTGTTAAAGCATGTGGCAGACATCAGTCCAGAGACGGAAGACAGGGAAGGAGTGGAGAGAGGAAGGAAGTCTGGACGGTGCCAGCTGTCTGCTCGCAGACTCGCTCAGTGCGGAGGATAAGTGGTTAACACGGGCCGCGTGTGAGCCGGGATCAGTAACTTCCTGCAAATATTTTGACACCCAACCCTCTGTTAATCCACTACCTGTGGTTCCTGTGCCCTGGACGCAGCGCAGCGCTTTGAATTTGCACCAAAAATGTGTTTTCTCAAATGTCAAGAAACTTTATCGGCACTTTGTAGTTGATTCATGAAGATCCTTCAGTTTGTATTTTCCAGATTATCTATCTAACTAAATGTATTGATGACTTTATGTACAAACAGAAGTGTTCATATTAGTTGTCTGCATGCATGAAGCGTTCTGGAAACAGTCTTGTTCCTGTGTTTGTTTGCTTGTGTGTGACACAGAGCCGTTGCATGGAGCGAACAAACACAAAACGAAATGTGATCCCGAGGAGCTGGGTTCAGACGTAACTGGTCAAAGCTGCCGGAAAAAGAAGAGGAGTACTAGAAATCCAGAAAAGGTTGCGAGACCTAACAAGGGGCTACACCACATAAAAATCTCATTATGAAGTCCACACACACACACACACACAAAAAAAAAAAAATCAAAGCGAGGCAGCTGAGGAATTTCCTCTCACCGCAGCAGCAGCGTCTCTGCTAAAGTCTCCCCTGATTTGTCCTTTCTTTTAAAAACAGAGGCCATCATTTTTGCGGAAGCACCGACATAAATTTTACAAAGCACAAGTATGAGTACCAAACTTTTAGCCACTCATTGATACTGAGTACCAATACAAGCATTTATTGAACGCTATGAAGATTAATTTATACTCCACAGGAAAATGATATGCTTAGGCTAACTCGGCTAGTGTAAATGCTGGTGATTGAGTGATTTAGTTGTTTGTGTTATTAAAAGCATCTTTCATCTCCTCTTGATATTTTGAGTAAACATAATGTACATTCTGTCTCACTTTTGCCATTATTAATTAATATTAACCTGTAAGCTTTTACGAGTACAAGTGCAACATTGGACCTGATACACAGTGCTGGTATTGGTTTCAGTGCATCCTAGTTCATAAACAAAACATTTGCAGACAAAGTTAATCACATCATGTCTTAAACATGTTGTTGCTGTTGGTGAAAGTGACTTTTGTCCATCAGGGTTTACCAGCTTGATGTTTTGCCGGATCAGAGATCGTAAAGGTTGTCCACAGTCTTAATTAAAGGCATTGTTTCTGGTCTCTAAGAAAGAAATGGTTGTGGACCACTGTTGTTAAACTCTACAATAAGTGTGTGTCTTGCTCTAATAATAACTAAAGTAATCAAGTTTTATAATTCTCCTCGATGGAATTCCCTTTTCTGTACTTACCCGTCCTATTTCTAGGACGTGGTGAGCAGTCAGCCGCTCCAGGGAGCTGATGGGGGTCAAGGGTTTTTGCTCTGGGAGAATCATTAGTGACTTGTTCGCTGTGGGACGAGAACTTCAGAACTTCCGATCCCAAGTCTGCTTCTGTGGTCTCTCGGCTCCCATTGCTGCGCTTCGTGTGCGGTGAATGCTCCTTTGACTGCAAGGTGTGGAGACGTCCTCTGTGTGTTCTTCACGAGCCCGAAATGAGATCAGAACAAAAAAAAAAAATAAATAAACCTGTCCGCACTTGATTGCATTTCGGCAATCATCCTTTATCTGTGATAAGAGTATGAATTTATAAATATAAATATTCACAAGATTAGCTTCACACAACAACTGTTTATGTTGCACGAAAGGTCAAACTACACAGGTACGATCGTATCAGTGATGCTGCATCCTGGCCTTCATCCCTCTGCAGCTGGGGCCCACTCCCCTCCCCTGAAGCAGGTGTGGAAGGTGGAGGCTTGGAGGTCGATGAGAACAGCTGTCAGGCTCTTTGGTAGAAGTAGTTTCCATCGAACCATTGTATAAGTCACACTCGGTTACGATTGATTTTGTTTACAGCCAACAGAGGAGGGCGGATATTGAAGCGCAGCTGCTTTTGGGCCTGAAACGTCTAAATGTTCAGCAGTGGCTGTCACACACGTCTGAGTCTGCTAACAGGATTCACGATTTTGTCTTCCCCACCCTTTATATGCTCCTCATTGTTGATTCCAGAATGTTCCCATTGATTATTGTCATCTGCTGTGTAAACGGAGCCCCATAATGCAGCGAAAGGTTTCCATGTTGACTTAAAAACGATGTTGTGTTAAATCGCAGCTACTGATGTATCACTGCGGTGGAGACAGGCTGAAGCTTTTGTTACTGGTGGCCACTCATCTTTCACGGTCCTGTCCGGAGGTCTGATATTAGAATTATTTAACCTACTCATCCTGCAGCGAACAACAGATTAATGTATCTTTGAACATTAATTTTAATTTCTTCAGTAGAATGATCAGAAGTTCTGAAAGTTCAAATACCAACAGTTTGATCAGCCAGTTTTGAGTTGTTACTAAAAGACTAAAAGGGATGGGATTGAAAACACTTCAGTCAAATTAGATTTTGCTGTGGTTATGATTGCTAATTACTCTTAATCACAAGATGCTTTGGGTAATAAACGTGTTCCCATCACTGAATGATTTGAGCTTCCACAAAAAAAAAGACTCCAGACAGGGGCAACAGGTCCCATCATCCAGACCCAGCCCCGTAAAATGAAGTCCAGATGTTTCACCAGAAAGTTCTCACAGGAGGAGAAAAAAAGTGCTTGTATCATGCAGAAAAAAAAAAAAAAAAAAAAAAAAACGAGCCATATGGGACATACCATAAATAACAGATATCCTTATGGCTGAAACATGACAGCATACTGACTCTGAGAAACATCTTCCTTTCTCTTTTGTTCCCCCCTCAGGAGGAGACTCATATCATTAGGCGCTCTCTAAAAATGGAAAGCAAAGAGTATGAAAGTAAATGTCAGCACCTGAAACCTTGATGGCCAAAAGTACACACACTGTGCCTCAGAGCAAAGTAACCAAGACAACCGCTGACCTGCTCGCTTGTGTTCGCTGAACCTCTGTAGTGCCTTTTCCTCCAAAGGCACAGGTTGTGATGAGGGATCCTAGGAAAATCTGGTCTGGTTTTTAAATTGCATAACAGTGCATTTTATTCACAGTGTTGATATAGCTACTGATGAACGTAGAGCTACTGAAAGAAAAATGCATTCAATGAGATTCAGCATCTCAGCTGAATTCTGATTCACACACAATCATAAGCAAGAAGTGAGCATTCGTCACGGTTCACGTTTCTTCTCTGGTGTTCTTTTTAGTATTCTGATTCTGACCCCATTAACACAGTAATGATTTCAAACACACCCCCAGCCCAGGAGACAACAGAAGGAGGGTGCAGGGAAGACAACCCCCAGCTGGGAGGGGTCCACAAGAGAAGGGGAAGGGGCACCAGGCACCGGCAAAACGCCAGCTGACCATGATGGACAAGGTCCAGAACCCCCAGATTGAAGAGGCCAGGATTCAACCCAGACCAGGAGGGGTAGCTTGCCACGCCTCGAATAGTCAAGCAGTTTTATAGAAAAATGTTGTTTAGTTAAAAAATTAAATCAACAAACTCTTTGTTTTCTAAAATGGATCAAATGGTGATGTCATATTGCTTGTTCTGAGGTATGAATAAATAAAACACTGAAAAATATATTACCTAATTAAAGCAATGGAAGTTTTTCTAAATTGTTGCATCAAGCACAGCTTTTTCCATTGCAGAAGGGACCATTCCATCCACTATGTTGATGCATTTACGCTGATGATCATGTTATTTGCTCTAAAGATGCTGGAAATACCTGTAAAGTGTAGCATAAATGGATGAGAGCAGATAAATTACAGCACGGCACTTTTGTTCAGGCTCTTTCATTAGGTTGAAAGAAGAAGCTCCAGTTTGAACCTCAGCACTGTCAGACCTATGGATCTCTGCCATTATTTGGACATGTGTGGTAACAAACCCCCTTGTTAACAGCAGCTGCTCGATCAATGGCTCCGGATCAAACGTGGGGTCGTTACGGTAAATCAATAAACATACCGGCCTTCAGGAAAAACCGTGATCAGCCGTACCTCCAACAAGCTCTGACAGGCGTTGAATAACACGACTGGTGCATCCTCTCTGTGTTCTTCAGAAGACATCTTCACCAGCCAAACACTGAATACAGCAAGCAAGCTGGAGGTTGATGGTTTCACGTCTTCACCAGACACCCACACCTGCACGCAGTTTACCTCAGATGCAGAAAGCGACGCCAAGAGTCAGAAAAACTGCTGAAACATAGAGAGATTTCTTCACGAGTCAAGTAAAGTATGAATTCTGAGGTTTAGCCTTTTTATGGCAAGCTTAACTCCGATTCAGATTAAAGCAACTGAACACGGCTGCGATAGTTTCCGGCATCACTCCTGTAAAACAGACCGACTGCACATAAAACCCTAATTTGAATACTCCTGTTTGCACATAATATCAGACATTATTCTGGGTTGATCACTGCAAAATGCAAAACAAATAATATGTTCAATATATTTGTGTTATTTGTGTAAGAGTGCAGTTCTGAATGTTCGATGCAGGATCTTCATGAAAGTGACAATGCTCCATGTGTTTTCTGGTCTGCAGAAGTAAGCTGCAGACTTTGTGTCAATCCAGGTCTGAGGAATTATCATGCACTGTTTTTTTTCACAGCTTCACAAACTGTTCATAGTAAAATGTGAATGGTAAATCTGCAGGATCAGACCAGAGGATAATTTGAAGACAGGCGTTTCTTGAAGGGCTTCATGTCTTTTCATCAGACTGTTTTATATTCTTTATAACCGAGACAATTGTGCCAGCACTAAAAGAAAATCACCCTCGGCAGGCAAACAAAAGGAGCAAAAGAGCAATGGAAATGTTCAAGTTGATGTTTGTTATTCTCGAGATTGTATCTGTTTTCCTTTTCTTTTTTTCCCTCTCTTCCCTCCCCAAGCAGCCCCCTGCTGTCTCCAGATAACAGTGACACATTTCAATGAGGAAAATGGGGGGAGGATAAAGGGAGACAGAGGCTGGTGACGACAAACAGACTGCAAAATTTCCTTCGCTAAACTCAGCACATCAGTGGTTTTATGTATACATAAACGAGTAGCTCATATTTCCCATATTAAGCTCCACAATGTTGTAACCTGGGTCCAAATTTCTTAATTCTTTTGATTTGTTTCATTCTGCATTAAAGGGAAAGGACGGATGGCGTCACTGAGGCCGACATGCTTCATGACTGTCGACCATCGGCGAGCGTCAGTTACATAACAACAACCACTTCTACACCAAGCGTTTCAAGTGATGATACTCGACAAGGAGAGAGGAGTCACATTATGAAATGAGCCGCCGTAGCGAGGCCAGCGACTCACGTCGCCTCCTGTCCCTGGGGAGCAAACCAAATGCAAGGGAAGGAGTGCATCACAAATAAAGCACACACTTTGTTTATTTTAAACTTTTGGCTGGCTGGATTCACAACCCCAAAGGGGTCATGTCAAGTGGTGTTACTGTCTCCCTCCTTGGAATATAGATGGACTCTGCTTTCAGTGCTCATTTGTTTAACTCCAGATCAGGTTCTGGCTTCCTACCTAAACAGCCACGGCAAGCAAGAGACGTCATGTTAAAAAGCCTTGTCATGCACATGCATTAGTGCTATGTCTAGACTGTGAGTGTCTTTGTGAGGGCAGAGTTTTAAAACATGGGAGTCGGACTTCTTTCTTCTGTCTGAAACTACAAAATAGACGGACTCTCATTCAGTTACACAGCAGTAATACTAGTTTATTTACTGAGAAATGCAGAGGAAAGGATGAAGGATGCAATTGGTCCACTATACGACGTCATGGGGCATGTTAAGAAACCCCACGTGTGTTACAGATGACGGTGTAGTAAATGTGCACTTTAATGGAGAAAAGTTGTTAAACTCAAGAGTGAACACCGTGCAGGACGTTAACTACTCACTGCTCTATGTGTACTGTAGATACAGCCGTCTGTATAAAAAGACACAAAAAAAGTGTTATCACATGCAAAAGTATTTACATAACATTTCGAAGTTGATTTCCAAGTTCAGGTAGAAAGATTCTGCTTCATGTTTTTTTGTATTTTTGGGATGATCAACTACAAATAACACAATGGCATCATCAAAGAAAAGTCGTGGAGAGCCAGTTGAATAAGCGTCTCTCACCAAAGCAACAGAATTTGATGTGTGCCACCTTTTCAAACATTTTGATAAGACTCGTGATGAACAACGCAGATGTTTTCAGACATTGTGAATCAAATTGCACATTGTGCATCGACTTTTCTCCTGATACTCCATCCTCATGATTTCTAAATTGAACGTGCATTTTTTTGCCTGTCAGATGCAACGCTTCGGCGTATTCAGTTAGTAAATCAGTGTTCACATGTCTCTGTGCACAACAAGTTTACGCCCATATTTTTACATGCAGATCAAACCTGTTTTCTTTTGGTTACTGAAGTGAACTTGAACATTCTAGTGTAAAACAGTCACTGTGAACATTTTCATTCCAGAAAACGTTCACATGTACACAGCAACATTAGAAAACAATGTCTGTTGTCATCAAAATGGCGCAAAAACTCTGAGAACAATGTCGCTTTCGCGTTGGGCCACTAGTGGGTGCTGTTCTTTGTTTATGTAATGAAACCACACACACAAGCAGAGAACAGCTTTCATACTATCCATCCATCTATCCTTCTGTCTTCTGTGCTGCTTCAACCTGTTCAAGGTTGCGTTGTCTGGATCTGATTCAGGCTCAGTGTGGGCGAACGGAAGAGCACACAGTGGAAAGGTCACAACCCATCCAGCACATACGCATGAATCATTTTTACAGCTGAAAGGATTACATCTGCACCATTTCAAACAAGTATGTGTCAACTCCTACACAATGAGAAAATGCTCTCATTTAAATTACTCATTAAGGTGAGATGGTTGAGGCTCTGGCAGGGGAACGGTTTGAGGTTGTGTAATGCATATGGATGGGAGCACATCCAATTACAGAAAAAAAAAAACACCTGTATTTTATTGCAGTTTCAAGAAGGTGGTGTTCAGCAAGTTCTCCAACTTTGTAAGGTGCGGTATTTGCAGTGGTATCTTAAAATGAACTGGCTGTGGACAAGAGAAAGATTCACCAGATCTGTTAAGGGGCCAAATGGTGAATCAGTGATTTTCACTGACACTTCACTTCACGAAGATTAAAAAAATACTGCATGTGAAATGATTTATTGAAGCCAACATCCTGCGCAAGGAGAAGCAGACTGAAACAGAAACAACCCTGCTGAAAAAAACACCGCAACATCCCCCGCAAATGAAATTACATTTATTTAGAAACGCATCAAAATGACGATCTGCTGCACGAAAGGTTAAACTGGGGTCGTGGTAGGATTTACCCTCATATCTTCCAGATGGCCGTGCTGCTATAGATAGCATTATCTTCCTGACATCCGAGTGGAAGCACTAACAATGCTATTTGGCTCAATTAAACTGACATTTGAAACTTTGCCTCAGTCTCATATTATCCAATTTCGAGCCGCTGCTGCAAGTACACACAACCGTCTGTGTGCAGCCACCGATTTACAATTTGGCTAGGAGGAATCATTTGTTTTCATTATTTCCATTGCCAAACGTTGCCTGTCTGCTTATTGTCTTGTGGATAAACCAGAGCCGGCTGACCCCTAAAAGAGCGTCTAATGCTGGAGAAATCTTGTTTAAGCTCTTATCAGCGGCGCTTCATCACGTCGTGGATCCAGGACCAGAGCCGGGAGATCAAAACCGCGGTCTTATCTGAGTCCACGCAGGTGTCAGACCTCAAACATGGCAACTCAAACACATTATCCCAGCACGGAGCTCCGCTTCCTTTTATTTGTACAGCTGAAGCTCTTGGGCCATCATCGACCATCCTGCGTCTGCCTGAGTGAAGAGACGAGGGACCTTTTGAAGCCGTGCGACCATGAGAAAGTCACGCAGAGTAAACATGCTCATTCACTGCTGTCATATCTGTTTACTGTGCGCTTCGGGCTGTTAAAATTTTTTTTTTTTATTCTGCTGGTGGTGCCCACTCATGCAGCATCTTTTCCCACGACTCACGAGTCACCTCTCTCAAACAGCATGCGCCCAGAGAGATGCTTCCTGCAGACCTTCGTCTCATGGCTTCATGTCATAACATGCATGCATTCCCATTATTAATCCAGATTTCTGCATAGGTCACATAAGAGCGTGTGCGTTTGACTTGTGCTGGAAGGATTATCCTTGAGGATTAATGATATACTGCTTTTCATAAAATGCAGGCACAGTATGTGCAGTGCCTACCCACTTCCTGTTGGCTACATAAAGTTGTACTGCAACTGGGGGAATATAATGAAGTCCCTACAAGGACTATGGCTTCATACATGGGTTAACTATATTTCCCTTGAGTTGAAAAGTGTCTCAATTTTAAAATATACTGCTTAAAAATGCCTAAAAAGCTGCGGTTTGTGTGGCAAGCTTTGAAAAAAAAAAAAAAAAAAACGCCAACCATTGAAAAGGCTTTAAGTTATAAGATGGGATCATTCCAGCTTACTTCGAGTGGGAAAAGGTAACTGATTCTTTCATGCCAATTCCATCTTCTCTTCTGGGGAAACATTTAGCTCAGGGTATAGATTTGACACTGGCATTCTTGTAAAGTCCATGCAGATCAATCTGCAGCACATTTTAAAAGAAGGCGATGGCGAAATTCAAGTCAAGCTCAACAACCGTCCCCATTACCTGATATCACCTGTGAGACGTTAAAGCACAGACAAGACACAGACGGAGCAGAGCCGAGCGCCTTCGCCCAGCAGTTCCTGGGGTATAAACGTCGGCCTTGGAGCAGCATGAGAAACAGCTGCTCTGCATTTACTGGCCAGGCCAAATAAATACGGCAAGACCTACCAGGAAAACGTAGAAGGCAATGCTGCCGGCCAGTCCCTGCAAGGGCCTGAGTTTGCATGTAATTCAGTCAGCTTTGAAAGGCAGCCATCGTAAATCAATTTGCTGTTTCTTGGAGCTTTCAGGGCATCAACAGCCATCTTTGATCCACCCTGTCTGTTGAACACATGTCCAGTTTTCTTTTGTTCACTTTCAAAATTCTCTCTGAGAGAATTAGGACGTTGGAATCAGAAACAATCCAAACGCCAGGAACGTACATTTAACGCAATTACCTAATTGTTACAGATGTGCTGTCATGTTGTACATGATGTGGGCCGCGCTAGCTGTCGGTGTTTCGCTGGCAGTGTCAGACAGAGAGTCAATTCGATTAATTGATTTAAAGAATCTATACAGATTGTTCTGGACTTCACTTCATGCACCAGTTGGGATTCCCTCCTGGCGCCAGCATCTGGTTGAACTTATTTAGTCAGAAAGATCTCAACAGCTGGTGAATGGCTTGCCATGAAGTTCAGGGGATGATCTCAAACAACTCTGTTTCCAGCATAATCCATTCAGTTAGTCAGAGAGTACTGAAGCAGGTCAGTGTTCTCAGTCTGTTAGTTCAACAACTCGGCATAATCAGGATGATGGTCTACACAAGATATTTGTTGGATGTAGAAAATTCAGAAAAAAAAAATCAACTTAAAACTGACGGTGGCTTCATGCGTACGAGCAACAAACAAACTGCAGGAAGTGAAGGGACACTGGAGATGGCAGGGATCTCTCAGGGTGTCACTGTCCACTGTTTTTCAACTCCGGGCCATTTCAGAGCCCGTTTATGCCAAGTGCTGCTATTTCGGGGTCAACGCGGAGACTGGTGCGCTCGCCGGGGAGAGGCGATTGTGTCACACCAACTCCGAGAAACATTATTCATTATTCAAGGGTTACTGCGTGACACATGTGGATGGCTCCAGGCTTTGACACCTGTCAGTCCAGCTCAGTGTTCCCGACCCAACCACTGCACCGGCTGCATGAATCTCCTCTGGCCGTTTATCTTGACAATTAGAAAAAAGGTAAACCGGGATGGAGCTCATTCTGAGTGTGATCATCCAATCTTTAACAGCTAATAAAGCTTAGGTCCTATAAATTAAGATGAAAAAAAGAAAAAGAAATTGCTTCTTTTTTTAACCACTCAGAAGACATGTCAAGAAACCCCTGTGAATACACAAGACGAGCATGCCTGCTAATGGCCTGCTGTTAAAACAAATACTGTTGAGCTGGCCCCTCGCCTGTGTAACAGATCCACTCTTTTCAGCGCCGGCTTGCATCGGCTGTCTGGCCTTGCAGGGGTTCATGTTTCGAGAGCTTGGCAGCGCGGCGGCATGTGAAAAATGTCCTCCGTGTGGGGGACTGCGGGAGAAAGGCAGAACAATGGGAGCAGGTTAATGTATTCCGGAGCTCGGTGCCATGTTATCATGTCGCCGCGTCCCGGGAATGTCGGGGCTCGTTCGGATGCCTTCTCTGCTCGGGTTGTGTTTCTACTGGAAACGGTTCATTCCAGTTCACGCTTGAGTAATGGGCAACACCTCAGATTGCATAATAACATGTGTAGCATGCCTGCTGTGAAATCTTCTGACAAACTGCAACACTGCAACACAAACCAATCTAATGCAGCATGCATTGCATTTTTGTTCAATTTATGTCTAAATCCAGAAAGTCAGACCAAATACCAGTGTATTTGTCTTCTGTAACCTGTTTTATCCAAGAGAGGATGTTAGGTTCAGTCTAGACATGTAAGGTTTGAGGAGAAAACTCACTCAGATACAGAAAGAACATGCAGTCCTCACACAGAAATGCACCGTATTTAAGTCTTGTCTTATTTCACATTCACATGACAACGTTTTGGAAATGATATCTGCTGACACCGAAACAGCAGAACTGTCTACTCGCTACAGTAGTTATGCTAATTCTTCTATTGTTGAACTACTAAAAGAATATCTCTCTTCTCTTATCTTACCTTATCCGGACACTGTTGGCAGAGTTGCATGCTGCAGGTTATTTTAAATGCAGCTATATTCAACATTTGTCTAGAGTACACTCGCGGTTTGCAGTAGATAAAGTGCATCCTGTTACACAGTGAATTTATGACCGCGCAGACTGTCAGCACACAAAAGACATTCAAAATGTATTTGGCTGTAAATAAAAACAGCTTTTCTCAGCCGATCATTCACAGTCGGGTACTTAAGCCTCAGCAGAGGTTCAAAAGCTGTAAAATATACGTCTGTGAGTCAAGCACAAGGTCCATGTGTAGAGAAAAAAAAGTGTGTCATTCACTGTCCCCCACAGGCCCGTGATAATCCTGCTGGTGTTTTATGATCCACCAAGTGCGTCAGACTGTTTCCATTCCAAACGGATCCTGCAGCAGCCTCAATCCTCACGTCCAGAGCGACCTGGGTCGCAGCCAGGGAGAAGGCCTGCGTCCAGGACGGAGAGGCAGGGAGGTGTTACTCCGAATGTTCATGTTTCACCTGCCAGGGGGCTTCTCCCTACCAACACAGGATCCAACCCAATTACTGTGACTGTGTGAGGTCTGTGTGTTCTGTTGGGATGAAGTCCACAGGATCTCTGATCTGGGAAACCATTAAAATGAACTTATTGGGTAATTATGCATCATAAACTACTCTGAGTGTGTGAAGAAGACAGAAACTGATGGTAAAATCATGAGTTTCATTTAAATTCCGTTTGATTTAAGTGTGCACATTTGAGGGGAGAAGGAATTTGAGGTGTTTCATTCAAATTTTTGAAAACTGTCCCTTATTTATGGGCCAAATAAACATTTCTAATGAAATGACCTTCAAATTATAGAATAGTTCAGCAATTTATGTGATCCTGCAGCTTTTCCTCCCAAAAAAATGTTAATAACAAAATTTGTACAATAGAGACATCTAGTGGATGATAAGAGACTTCAGCATGCTTTGTGGCATCACATTGTGTTCTGAGGTTGTTTTTTCTTATTTGAACTATGAACATTGATTATATCATTTCATGAATAAAACTTAAGGTGCAAATTACAAAAAAATTGAGGTGCATGTACATTTGAAAATAGAGAAAAGGAGTATTTGTAAAGTGTTTTGCATTTCTTTCCGGTGAGCATTTTTGATTAATTTGAATAATTTAAAGTCGAAATAAAATACTTTAACTTGTATTTTATCACATTATGATGATTTATAGAGTGAATGCCTGGTGAGAGTATAATAATTAAAACAATACAAAATTGGGCTAAAACATCTGAAGGGCAACAGAACAACAGAACTCAGGGGCCTGGATGTTTCATATTCTACAAGTGAATCTGAGCTCTTTTTTTAGGCAGAGACCATTCAAAGCATCATACCGTTAGAATAATCCAGCCTAATAAAATGCACAAACAAGTTTCTCTCAATCTCAATCTGTCAAAACATTCTGACACATCCTCTCAATATTTCCCTTCTGGCCTATATACCTGAGGGGCTGTGGTCATTCACTGACACTGGTATATGGAGCTGCTTGTTATCTGCATAGTTACAGCAGGAGATGCTGTAATGTTCCACAATCTGAGCAAGAGGGAGCATGGAGAGCTTAATTAAACGTGGCCCCAGGATGGAGCCTTGAGGAACCCCACAAATGATTTTGAAAAGATGCATGTTGTCCCTGGGCATGTGTACATCTTCCCCAGGTATTCTGCTTTCCTTCCACAGTCCAACATGCATTTGAGGTCAACCAATGACTGATTGGGGACCTTTCCCAGTGTAACTGTCAGCTTCAGCACCACTGTAACCCTTAACTGGATAAAACAGGAGAAAAGATGAATAATGAACAATTTGCATGGATTCAAAGGCCCCGTTTACATGATGTTTGCGGAACTTCTGTTGTGTTCTGGGTGTCCATTTATGTACATGAGAAGCATGCCCGTGGAATTTCTTTGACAACAATCCGATCAGTCTGTCAAGTAAATGGACTTTCTGGAAATGCAGCCACAGTGCATGCACAACGCAGCTGCAGTAAACAGTTCAGATCCACATAGACGTAAGGTGAAAGCCGTATCATTTCATCCCGTTCCCACATAGGGGCACTGCAATCTTTCAACGTATTTAAAAAGATGCATTGGTTCTGAGCAACACGTTAAAAGTTCTCCATTTGTAATCCTGCAGTTTTTTTTTTAATCAGTGTTTGAAGTCGGTACTATTTACTTTACTGGCGTAGTTATATTGTTGTCATGCGTGCTGCGGTTTGAGTCATGTGGAACCTGCTGGTCCAATCGGAGAGCACAAAATATTCAAGATGGCTGCGACCTTCCAGCAGCTCAGAGGATGAAAACACAACGAAAACTTTTAAGAAGTCATCAGAAATACGCTGTACGCTCCTGATATCTGAGAAAAAAGAACAAATACAGAATTTTTCAGCAACATGATGGGAAACATTCAGAAACTGTGTCAAAGGATGGCTTTGTTTGATTCTGTCTTTATCCTTTGGAGAGATAAGAACCTCTATTTTCTGTGAGGCCGAATTGTGCACTTTATTCATCTGAAAATATTCTTTTTTGTGTGTGTTTATGCCTGAAGAAGACTGACCCCATTCGAAACGTCGCTTGTAAAAACACGCATTTAAGGATTATTACATTTTTTTATTGTTTAGCGCTTTCTTTTTATTTTCTTTCTTTTGCCAGCCTTATTTATTTTTTATTTCTGCCAGTTCGGGGTCGGTAATGTGGGAGGAAAGTGAGGGGTGGACTGTGGCTCGCCGTGCGCACTTCCAAGACGCTCAGCAGGAGCGCAACTTCCCGGAGCGCCGGGGAGGGTCCTGTGGGAAGCGCGGGGGGAGAGAGCTTCATCCCAGGAAAGACCGGCTGGGGGCGGGATGATCACGACAGAGTTTGTGTTCTGCACCTTCTCAGGCTGTGACTCTACTAGTGATTGTCATGACAAGTGGAAAAAAAAAAGACATTTTCTGTAGCTTGTGAGAAAGCAGATTACCTCACGGCATTTTCAGATCTGGGTAGAAGTTTTAACCTGGACCAGTACATCTTTGAAGTACTTTGCAATAATGTGCCACCTGTATGGCCAGTCATCTGCTGAAAATGTGAGTGATGCAAGATACAGAGCATTCTGCATGGCATCGTCAGCTTTATCAGAACTATCAATGCCTCCAGCACGTGATGCTCTACACCAACACTGCAAAAGGTCAAACTAAACCACCAAGCAGCAATAATGAGACATTGTCTGAAAGGTGGGCCACACGGTGATGCAGTGGCTAGGGCTTGTGCCTCACAACAAGAAGGTCCTGGGTTCAAATACCGGCAGGGGCATGTTCTCCCTGTGTGTGCGTGGGTTTTCTCCGGGTACTCTGGCTTCCTCCCACAGTCCAAAAACATGCATGTCAGGTTAATTGGTCACCCTAAATTGCCCCTCGGTATGAATGTGTGAGTGAGTAAATAGTTGTATGTCTGTGTATATATGTCAGCCCTGCGACAGACTGGCTCCTGATATCTGAGAAAAAAGAAAAAATACAGAATTTTTCAGCAACATGATGGGAAACATTCAGAAACTGTGTCAAAGGATGGCTTCACACATCGTTTTCAAAACGATGTGTGAACACAAAATTTTATGAAATGAAAATGTAAAAAAGGTGCATTTTCACTTCAGGTGATGTGCAAACGGGACCCATATGTAGAAATTTTATCTACAGCTAAAAGGATTTCTGTGTTTTTGCATCTTACATAAAATTTGTTTTATTTCCGTTGTTCCTTCAAAAAAAAAACAAAAAAAAAAAAAACACATTGCCAAATATTTTTTGCTCAGGTGACATTTTAATGGAAGTGAATACTAAAACTATTGCCAAGCCATGCTGTAGATCTAATTTTTACTATTAGACTAATATAATTCAGATGTATTTGCAATATTTAAAACTCAAAGAGATCAGTGTTTCTTGCAACTTTGTGTAAAAATACAAAGAAATATATGAATGATGTAAAAAAACAAAAAAAAAGGGACTTTTTTTAAAGTCTAAATCACATTATCAAAAATGTTTTTACAAATTGTAACATCAGATATTTGTAATATGCTTTGAAAGGCATGAAAATCTCAGTCAATTCAACTATTTCATGTCTAGAATGTTCTTGAGTTGAGGATAAGTATCCAGACAGTCTGGTTCCTCGAGAAGTTGCAGAAACTGGGCGCAGGTCTCCTGACCTTTCCCGATCAGGACGTCCAGCAGCTCGGTGACGGCCTGCGACGGCTTAGTCATGTGCTTCAGGTCCTGATACTGCACGTAGCTGATGAGGCCTTTGGCATGCACGTGCTGCAGGATGATGGGATCCGCTCTCAGGCAGTCCATGAGCTCCACCCTGTGCTCAGTGATCCTCCTCACTGCGGGACCCTGTGGAGGACAGCAGCTCAACATCTGGTATGAACAAGTAACTTTCAATGTGCAGTTTGAAGATGTTTAAAGGTGCATTAAGGAGTTTGCACGTTTTATGCGAAACAACGGCCCCTGGAGGCCTTGGGCGTAACTGCAGCTTAGTGAAACAGTCGTGCCTGTGCCTTGTGTCCATGTACGTGCACGGAAGAGGGGAACTCCTTGCTCGCTCTTTTAGTAGCGCTCGAGTAAAATTTAACTTTCTTTTGCCTGCGTGGGGTCTGTGCTGGAGTTGTGGCAGTGCTGGAAGCCGGCCTTTTCTTACTTTCTGGAAGATCAATCCTCATACTGCTCAGTTGTTGCTGCTTAGCGTCCGGTGGAGTAATGGTGGACAAAACGAAACCTAAGGATATCAGGTCAGCGGGATCGTGCATCACGTCACATCATCTCAAATTCTCCCAAAAAAAATTCTGGTGCCGGACCGGCACTGCAACTTTCAAGTGACAATTTAGCGCTGTTAGAGGTACTTGCAATGAATATGTCAGGGCACATTGTACACATTATTGAATATTTGTAACATATTTAAAGTGGGAAATAAGTATTTTTAAAGTTGAAAAACTCCTTAATGCACCTTTAACTTCACTATTTGTTAGTTTCTTCAATGTTTGTTGATGCTGGTCCGTCATGTCAGGAATAGTTGATTTGTCATGTTCTCTCATATTGTGCTTGCAATGAACAAAGATGTCTGAACTAACACTGTAATAATGGTCAATAGCATAATAACGGCCAATAATGTATTAATTTAGACATTCTGCTTTACACATGCTGCATAAAATCTGGAAAAACTGTTTTTTTTTTTTTTTGTCCTGAAATGAAGTAAAATGTATGTGTTCAAGGCTGGCTGGAGTTATTGCATTTTGAGTGCATTTCAAGACAATGTTTAAAAAAGTACTTTCACAGCTGGAAAAAAAATCAATTTTTAAAATCCTTCTCAACTGAGATTATTGATATTACCCAGGCCAAGAAACACCTTCTCTTAAAGGGAAAATGGGTGAAAAGGCACTCAAGGTTTCAGGCACTGTACCATCAGTCTGCCTATATATGGCTTTTGACTCTTAGCTTTTATTTAGACTGTCTAATTTCGATTTAGCAGCGAGTGATTGTGTGATTAGAATAACAAGACGTATTTAGTTCAGTTGTCATATCCAGTGATCTCATTTGAGCTTTACCAGTAAAATACCAGCTAAATACCACCGGGAATAATAATGGAATGTGTTTATTACACATCTATTACGTTGTCTTTTGCAAAAACATTTCTAAAAGCACAACATTCCTTCGAAAATGACGGATGGGTCCAGACAGGCTGCATCAATTCTTTCAAGTGTTCCACTAAATATACATCACTGTACCCACTTAAAAATATTATGTAAACATTCACAGACGATACTGTGTTTTCTTTCAGTGCACGGTGCATACCTGAGGAAGAGCTTGTTCCTCTCTCACTGTACCTGGGAACAAACAAACAAAAAAAAAAAAATTCAAACAATTGTGGTATTCACTGAGGAAAAACATCTGAAGTAGAAATGTTACCTGTACATGCTTCAGGTGGTTTTACAGACGCTGAAAAGATGATTTCACCGTCAACTGTGACGCCACACAGCCTGTCAGCCAGGATCCCGCTGCTACCAGTAGCAACGAAAGTGGCTTGAGGCACTCGCCCATCTACCGGTCCTGTATGAGGAAACACAACTTGGTCAGTCTGCTCTCCCTGGAACTGATGTGTTCTGAGGTGCAGTGTGCCGTTTTGATTTATTACCAGGATCAATAAGCTTGGGAAAGCAAGCGGCCATGAAGTAGAGTTTATCGATATGACTGACTTTGCAAGAGGGGCTTACACTATGCTGTAGGGGTTAGCACTGTTGATTTGAGCATTCGAGTCCTGATTTGTGAGACTTTTCATGCTGAGTTTGCATGTTCTCAACACCTATAAACTCACAGTTACAAAGAAAGAAAAAAAATGGTTGAACTTTACAAGCATGATTTCAATCTGGTGCACAATTTTTACTTGGAGCCAATAGAGTTGGATCAAAACTTCAGAGTAAATGGGCCATTTTCACAGCTCCACTACTTCCTGAAATTAACTGTGCACATTCATTTCCTGTCTTGCATTATTGGCCAAAATGATTAATCCAGGTGTGTCTTGTTGCAGCAGTCTAAACCAGACACACCTGGATTAATCAGTTTGGCCAATAATGCAAGACAGGAAATGAATGTGCACAGTTATTTTCAGGAAGTAGTGAAGCTGTGAAAACACCCCATTCAATTGGTGTAAAACACACCACGCCCACCGACTTCCTTTCGATTTGGCGTCATTGGAGTCTAGTGCTTGATCAGTCGAAGACATCAAGGGAGTGAGAATGACACTCACTTGGAGGTCGGACTAAAAGAATGCCGGTAAGTTCATTGGTTTTTTTTTTATTTTTTTATTTGTTGTTTTACTAAAGGTGATGGACGAAAAGTGAAACAGGTAAACTATAGCTAAGCTCTCACAACTCAAATCCTAAACGTTTATTGTCATATCAATAATTATTGGATCCTGGGCTTACTAAGGGAAATACTGCGTTCACTTAGTGGAGAGAATGTTATATTATAAGACTGTAGAGGTTTCAGGAGTTAGCGTATTAGCAAGAGAGCGCTGTAACGTGTATCTGACTCTGAACTGAATGGCTAAATGGCGCTGACCCAGAGTTGCTGCAGTCAATCACGTTCAACCTGCGTGTTTGACTCTCTCTTTTGTCTATTAACGGGGGTTTTGTGAACTTCTGTGTTGGTGAGAACGGGTGTAGCACGTGCATTTGACTCTGAACGGAATGCTTTAAGGAGCAGATAACCATTAATATGGGGCGGGATAGCATGTAGCTGCTCTTAAAGTAGACCAAATGGGGCAATAATTGTCCCACATTTAAATCTGGACAAATAAAAGGAGTAATAATTATCAACTGCGTTGAAGTTACGGTAAAAGTATTTTCGGTATGATTCCATTCACTCAGGAGCACACCTGGTTATATTTTACGCAGTTGCAGCATTTGGCCAGTAGATGGCACTGTGGGCATTTATTGTTGAAAGCAAACGCCTGGTTGTAATAGAGTGAGACATTATTATCTGAGGTACGGGTCTGTGACAGATTGTCGGTGTGTTGTTAGTGAAGCAAGCTAGAATTATGGTAATTCATGCATTCATGTGAATTTTGGGATATCAAACACTTAATGATTTAATAGAAATGTTCTTTAATGTCCACAGTAGTCATGTATGATTTCCTTGTGCCTAATTCAATAATGATCATGTTGTGAAATTTTAACAGTATTCTGAATAAAGAATATCATTAGAGGCATAGCAAAATATTCCTCATATCTGTTTTAATATTTGCATATTCTGGGGTAGTTGTTTGTAGTCATTGTGGGATTGTACATCTAATGAGTTGCCAATACACTCTTGGTAAATCTGCCAGATGGCGTGTATATATGCGTGACTATACAACTGACATGAACTTTCTTCTCTTGTTATCAAGGATGCAGGCTGTACGAGTCAAGTATGGAGATCGTCAAAAGCACATTTGTTATGAGGGCCAACTGACTTTCAAATGCTTTTTGGAATGTGGTGAGTGGAAAATGTAATTGATGTCATGAGCATTATAGATTTGAATTTTTTTTTTTAAGGGCCACTTTAAATTTACATGGTTGCACTAAAACTTGTTACAAAAAAGACAGCATTACTGATGTTCAACATAGATGTTGTAGATAAAGTTTGCTTCTAACTCCTGTCCGGTTGATCTTTCAAATAGAAAGAAAGATGGATATCTTTCATCTACTACCCACCAACCTCATCCGACTTATAATTCAAGCTTGAATTTATTTAAACTGATGTAAAAGAGAGGGTAAGTCTAGTTGTAGTGTAGTTTTTTAATACTTAACAGTTTTTTTTGTCCCTTATTAAATAAAATGATTAATAAATAGATCAGTGAACTTTACCTGTAAGGGCACATTGAGTCAGTTTGATATTTTACCTACAAGTCAAGATAAGATGCCATTTGATTTACTCTTAATACTCAGCAAATTGCAATTCTACTTTGTCATCACTGTTGTCAAGAAATATGACATTCCAACCCTGGACCTCAAAACTTTTGATGACTCCAAAACTGAAATTGATGAGGATGTGTTCGAGTTTCTTCTAAAGAATCCAGACCTTGGAATGCTGGAAGTCTGTTTGCTAGAAAAACCAAATCCCGATGGTGAGTTGATCCTGATCATTTAAAGCTAACATTTCTGTGTTAACCTGTCACTTCCTATTCCAAACCTGAATGGGACTAACATTGTGTAGTTGTTTGTATTAATCACACCTGTCAAATCTGATCGTGTTTGCTAGATTCAATGAGCTCCTCTGCAAGTTGCTCTTTCGAAAGATTCATTGGAGACAATGAGGGGGACTCCGATAGCACCATCATACTGCAGCCAAGTTCTACTCAAAGGCATGCAAATGAGAATGCTTCTCTAGCTCAGGTGAGTTCAGCAGAAATTTTTTCACATTTTTAGAATTTTTAAACAAAATTTGAGACTTTAACATTGTGAGTGATAAGTGACAGGTAAATTGAAGTTTTGACACGTTTTACTGTACAGCTCTTGCCAGTCCTTGTTAACCTTTCACCGGCCGCTCATTGAAATAATTAAAAATAAAATAGGCACACAAGCATGATGTTATTTGAGGATATTACAAGACTGTTACCTTGTTTCTTTGTTACTTTTTATGACATTTTTATAAAATGATATGAGATTTTTCACAACACAGTTGTAAAAAAAAAAGTACATACACTTCAGAAATGGACTTTTCACAATACCCACTTTTCTGAAAGGTTTTTGAAAATCCAACCTGACCATCATTACAATATTTGTTCCTTGATTAGATCATTAAGTAAAAAAATCTGACTTTTATTTAGAAAATTGAAAATATTTGAAGTAACAAGCCTGGAGGAGAGAGGATCCTGAATGAGTATGCCTGCACAAAAAGCCTAACTGATTCCAGAAGACGTGACTATGGTAAAGATACTGGTTGCACATATGACAAGTGAACGTTAATTAACCTATACATGTTAAAATTCCTTGTTTGAATCAAGTAGTAAAACATCCCTCTTCTTTCAAGTTTACAATACAAACATTTTTATCTCAAAGTGATGTCTATGTATCTGTGTGCATGTCAAGGACGAGTCCTTCAAGGTGTGTTAAAGAGGAATACGCAAGGGGCATCAATTCCTTGTTTCCATACTTGGCTGATTGTAGGAGCAGGTTTGGTTATGTAAGTGAATCAAAACAAAGTCTAACCCATTTCTCCTTCACCTCTGTTCTTTGGGAGTCTTAATCTCTAAAAGTGAAAATACTTTGGTATATGGTGGTTCAGTCCAACTTCTGATTTTTTAATGCCCTCCTTCACTTTCCTAAAAAAAAAAAAGCCCAAAAATTGTTTGACTTCCAAACCTTTACTGAGCAAATCTTTCAGTGGATATGTATATTATAAGCGGAAAAACTGAAAATATATACAACCAGCTCACCACAAACAAATGTCTTTTCAGGAGCATTTTTCAAATGCAGAAGATGGGAGTGGGTATCTGGCACGGAGAAAGAGATTTGTTCAAAAAGAAGCATCAGAGGGACAAAAGAGGACCCGCCAATGGTTGCTCACACAAACGGGTCTGTTTATTACTGAAATTCATTATTTTTGACAGTAATCTGAAAAATGTCTATACTGTTACAGGCGGTCCTGAAGGTAATAGAGAGCCCTTTGTGGAGGAGAGCTGGCTGAGCACGGACGCCCTGTGTTCAGAGGCCATTGCACTGATGAAGCATACAGTAGATGACGAAGTTGTCGAGGAGAAGATGAAGCAGACCTTTACTTATCGCCAAAAATGGTTCATGATCCTGTGAAATCATCTGACATATTCAGTCTTTTCAAGATTCTTTGACATTCCAGGATTGGTATGTGGACCTTCAACTCCATTAGTATGAAACTGTGAATATCCTTCATAACTATAGTATTAGTTAATGCTCTGTCTTAATCACTCTTGTCTGCAGATTGAGCAAGATTTTTAGTCTGATGTTTAGTGATGCCATCTCTACAAGGTTCCTGGAGAAGTGGCCCACAGTCTACAAGAGGAGAGTGCTTCAACAAAGCCGTGGCCTCACACAGACGGCTGAACTTCAAGACCTGCTTCAAAATGCTGAATCTACAGATAAGTACAAAATGGTATGCTGGGCGGGACAATAATTTGGGATTGTTTTTGAAGGAAGTGTTATGACTTATTAGTGAAAACAAATTTCTGTATTTTCATTTTCAGGATGGGACAGTGAAATATCTGCCATTTTGGTCCTTGTGCACCTTCTGCCACCATCACCTCATGGCCGCAAGAAACCAGGAAAGCCCCTCTGCAAGGGAAGCCAGTGACCACCTTGTGAAGTTAATTAAGGTGAGGTTATAGTCAAATGCAGTTTGGAAGATGTGGCTGCCATGGGTAGCGCTTATAATTTTTTGTTTTTTAAGAGCTGGGAGTGGTTGTTTTCAGGTGTGCATCTTTATCAGGACAGTAGGCCTTCCCAGCAATATAGAGGGTCAGAACAGATATGGGAATTTTAGAACCACCAATTTTAATAAAGTATCCAAAGATGCAGAAATCAAAAGAGCAGGAAAACTTAAGGGAGGTAATCTATTTCCTGTTTAAGAAACTGTTTAAGAAATTCTGTGGCATTTAGTGTTTGCATGTATATATCCATGTTTGTGAAGTGGTTTTAAACTGAGCTAGGTCATACAACAGTTATGGCATTTGATTATCAATACTTGATTAGTACTGTACACCAATGTTAATGGATTTTGAAATATTGTCTGAATTGTAAAAAGAAAGCTATCTGTTAAGCTGGCTATCATTTTTGTCTTTAAACAAAATAGATAAATGTGTGCTTTAAAAGTACTTCATTGTGCTTTAAAAGTACTTCATTGTGATAAGAAGCAATCTCTCTGATTACTGGCTAGCAGCAACTACTCTGATAAAGCACATTGTGCATCCAAAGTCAAAAGCAGTATGTCTGATTCATTCAAACCTGCTTATTAATAATTGAAAATTTTTTTTAAAGTTTTCATTATATTTGTGATTAGTTTTTGATTTTTCTCTATAGAGTCTATATAGAAAAGATCGTTTCTATGTTTCCAATTCAAGAAAATGTTAAAATCATATTGCGATCAAATGTATTTCCTCAAACTGTTAATGAACTGTGACTTATTTCAAAAACACTAAATTAAGTTATTGTGTCACAGACTAGCACTAGCATCCAAGGGCATCTGGACAGCATCAAGGAAAGCCGTCAACCCTATCTTCTGGCAGTGGGAAAACAGAGAAGCGCAATCTGCAAATATTTCATCATCATTGACAAACACGAAGTAAACTGCAAGTCACTGGACTGTCTTGCCTGTTTTTAGGAGCTTTTTAAAGCTCACTTTGTTTTTGGGACTTCGTACAACCACAATCTGGCAAATATGTACAACTTTTTGCAAACCACCATCTATGAAATAGATGTTTCTACCACCAGAGTGAGTCCCAGGGTTGCTGAAGTGAGAGCTCGGATGCTGCACTGAGTTGGTACAGAGATGTTGTGTTTTCTTTGCAAATGTCACCAGGCAGATGTTAATTCCCTGATCAAGCACTTTAAGTGAAACCTAGATGTATGTGATGGCGGTATGGAACCTTTTCACACGGCAGCTGTTTTCTTCTGGCGTTACACTAACCCCTTTGAACGGCAACATTTTAGCTTCCCACCCTATACAAAACATCAAATGTGGTGTTTTATCTTTAAATATGGCTTGATGCCCTCTGGATTTTCACCGTCCACTCCCTCTTCAGCTGCTGATAGTTTGGAAAAATGGGAGAGAACTCATTTCCCTGCCCTCCATTTTATTCTGAGTATTCTTCTGCATTTGTTGTTGTTTGTCATTGAAAAGTTTTTAACCTTCTTGTTGGAATATGCAATACAAGTGAACTGTCCAAGTACAAATGACTCCAAATGACACAAGCCCCAGGAACAGAACGATTTTTGTTAAAATGCCATCATATTGTTCTAAAATATAAATCTTGGCTAATAATGTCATGTTTTTGTGTTGCCTAGTAGGTGATAAATGTGAGTACATTCTCCAATTCATAATGACAACACTGTCACTCTTGTTGCACTGATTTATTATGTTTTTATCTTTAATCTTTGCTTTTAGAGATGCCTGTGTCACGTCCTGCACATCAACGTCCTCTTAAGGGTGCTGTGTGGTTTCTTGTTTTGTTTTTCAGGTGGGTGGAGCTGGAGCGGCTGTTTACAGAAGCGTGGGACCAGTTCATCAGTGGGATGACTTTCAGCTTTCAGCCAATCGCTATTTAAGCCAGCGCTGGGTTGAACATCTACTCTAGTGTGTGATGTGCGCTTGTACATTTCAGCATTTGTTGTCGCTCGTGTTGACTTTGTTATACTCGTCCTCAGTTTGGAATCCCGCTTTGCTCACCGCCTTGCCCAGCAGCTTCCTGCCTCTCCAGCCACCTAAATGCTGATCCTGGACTGCTTCCCTGAACCTCGCCTCGGACCACCTCGGTTCTGTGAACCATCTGACCTGCCGCCTGGACTCTCCGACTTCTGGACCTATAAATAAACTTCTAACACTTACAGATCTGCCTCCTCGTGCTGTCTGTGTCTAAGTACTAACCGTGACAGCCTCAGTGTGATTTACACCAGGTTCCAGGATCACCTGCGAGGAAAATGAGGGGTGTGGTGTCTTCTTGCTGTCATATCTATCTATCTATCTATCTATATAACTGTTTGTATTGCATCTTCATATATTGCATTTATATTAGATGACATTAATGTATAGGTATGCAAATGTTTGATTAAACATTTTGATAGGATTAGGACAATTATGTAATACATTGTTGAATATTGGAGAGGGGTAGAATTAGAAAGGTTTACTTGAAAACATGATGGAGAATAG
Source organism: Salarias fasciatus (assembly GCF_902148845.1). Lineage (NCBI taxonomy): Eukaryota > Metazoa > Chordata > Actinopteri > Blenniiformes > Blenniidae > Salarias > Salarias fasciatus. The sequence goes on from NC_043760.1 coordinate 12,052,237, forward strand.
TCCTTTGTGCCAAAAAAGTAGAAGAAAAAGGGAACATCCACTTAATTTAGTTAATAATACACGAGTTACAAAAAAACAATACTTAACAAATGAAATTAATGCTTTATTAGAGCTGAATTTGACTCATAATCAGTCTATGAAACCATGCAGCTTGTCACATGCACAAAGCACGTGAGCAGAATGAAGAGCGAACCACTTGACAGTAGGGGGGGGGGGTGGGGATTTGCCTCGGACCAGTCATATTCACAGTTGGTCTGTACTGGTACTAAGTATGTCAGTAATAATGATATTATTAATACAAATTCCAATGCATTTTTTTTCTTTTTTTGCCAATAATTGTAGGGGTGCTTGAAATATTTGAACATGAGCACCCCTACAAAATGGGCTAGCCTTTTCTGATGGCGTCATCATCAAAGCGTCTCATGACTTCAATGGCAGATGGCAGCGTTCCTGCACCACACAGTAGATTTCTGTTTTTTTCTGCTATTCCACCTTGTATTTCAGCCTTCGCAAAACCACGCACTCAAAACGGACATTTTCCAATCATATCTGAGAGTTGCAAATGGACCAAACAGCGTGGAAGACCCAGCCTCCAGCTACTGCTTGAGGTAAGGCTAAGCTAGGCTAACATAGCATATACTCCATTTCAAATCCTGAAATGTCCATATAAGGGACTTTTGTTATGTAGGTTGAAAAGTTAAGATGACAGCAGGATGCAGAACAGCATTTTACTTCACTCTTCAGCAGTGTAAAACTCCCAAGACTTGTAGTCATATTTTAAGAGGTAGTCGCCTGGACCAAGACCAAGTTCATGCATGTTGGTGAGAGAACAGACCAACCCCCTATCCTGCTTGGTAATGACACCGTTGAGCATGTGAAGAACTTTGTGTATCTGGGATCCACAGTGACAGATAACGGGGATCTTAAACCAGAGATTCTCCGCAGGAGAGCCCTGGCAGCCTCTGCCCTGCAGTCTCTCTGGAAACCACTCTGGCGGCGCCAAGCCATCTCACACAAGACGAAGCTCCAAGTCTACAACACCGCCGTGCTCTCCATTCTGTTATATGGCTCTGAAACATGGCCCTTAAATAAGACCCTGGCCACAACAAGAATAGATGGCTTTGACAGCAGGGCTCTCAGAACCATCGAGAACATCAGGTGGCCACAGCGAATATCCAACGAAACGCTCAGAGCCCGCACAAACCAGCCCAGAGCCTCCTGCCTGGCTGCGCAACTCCGCATTCGCTGGTTCAGCCATGTTCTCCGTCTTCCCCTTGACCACCCGACAAGAGCCATTCTCAAGTTTGATCCAAAGGCCGCAGGCTGGAGACGAGACACCAGCCCAATGCAGGAGCACTAAGTAAGTAAGCTGTTTCTTAGAAGGGTTTGAATTAACATTGGAGTGTACTGGTTCAGATGCATCACAGTTTTGTTCAGCCACAGAGGGGAAGTGTGCAAGGTGAGTAGCATTCCATGTTTTTCCATCGCTCAGCTGGAAAGAGTTAAGACTCATTTTTTTCCTTATGGTCACAGGTGCAGTAAACCTGGGCTGGGCTTTTGGGTCATGGTACGGTTTCTTTGCCCTCACATTTTCTCCTGGTCGAAAAGTAGGTGGCTGTGTGCCACCTTTTGCATCTGTGTAACGCAGGGGTGTCCAAAGTCGGTCCTGGAGGGCCACAGCCCTGCATGTTTTCCATGTCACCCTGCTTCAACACAGCTGAATCTCATGAAGACTCATGGCCAAGTCCAGCAGAAAGCCTGATAACGAGCCTCATTGCAGTCCCTTTAGCGAACGCATCTTGAATGGATGTCTGACTGCTACTTGCAGATTGAGCTGTGAATGTGGAGGGTGTGGATCTTAGTTAATGACATTCCTGGTACTGTAAAACCTGTTTTTGGCTAAGGTGGTGAAGCTAGTTGCGCGTTTTAGCACCGCCGGCTAACCAATTCTGTTCGACAGCATTTGCAAAAGATAGTTGTTTGATCCACGTCCAACGTTTTAAAGCCGAAAAACCTCCAAACCACAGACGTGGCTCCTCTTTTTGTTATTAGTTCCTCTGGGTAAACAGCGTGTGCTTCATTTTGAGAGCTCTCGCCGGCAGCCAACAACACAGCGTGTTGTTGGTGTGCAGCAGTGAAATGGGTCCCTGCTGAAACACTTTACCACTGCGCACGTTTCGGACGTTGTTTGGGCTGTTCACCGGTATTGCGGTATATGAAAAATTCATATCATAATGAAAATAAAAACCGGTATTCGGTACAAACCAGTATACAGCACAGGCCTACCTGGAAGATCTTTCAGAATGTCAACCATCATTTTCTGAAAGGGAGAGGAGGCAGAAGCAAGACCATATGGGACTCTACAAAATCTGATAAGTCCTTCATGTGTAGTGAATGCTGTAAGGTCTCTGCTTTCTTCATGAAGAGGCAGTTGGTAGTCAGCATTAGCAAGATCAATTGTAGAGAACACCTTAGCTCCTTGGAGATTTGACAATAGTTCATCTACATTCGGGAGTGGGTAACAGTCAGTAACAACAGCTTTGTTTGGTTCACGCAGGTCTGTGCACATTCTTATTCCACCAGTTTTACGTCCTGTGACTACTATTGGTGAAACCCATGGTGATGCATCGATTTTCTCGATGACTCCTGCTTTTAGTAAGCGATCCAGTTCAGCAGCAAAAGGCAAGCGTCTGATTTTTTGATGTACTGGTTTCACAGTTGAGTCAGTTTTCACCTTATGTACCAAGTTATGTGCTCAACCAATGTCAGGAGTTGCTGTGCTGGAAGCAAGCACAGGAGTAGTCTGTACTGAGACAGGTGAGGCAGTAGTCAACACAGGAGCAAACAACTCAGCAGTTGGAGGAAGAATAGTAATTCCTTTAAAGGAGTCATATTATGCAAAGTTCACTTTAAAAAGGTGTCTTTACAGTCATGTTGCCTCCCAGAGTATGTATGTATGGTCCTGTATGATCCCCCAGACGTGAAAAATTCAGTCACCTCCCTCAATTGTGCACTCCACTTTTAAGAAAATATACACTCAAACACGCGGTTCTGAAATCTCCCTCTTTCTGACGTCAGGAAGAGGAAGACCACTCCCCCTCAGAAGAGAATCCAGCCTTTGGCCGGCTGGGCCGCCACAGCAGACCCTGAGCCTACAACTAACTCCTGTTCAATAGCACATGAAGCAGATGCATTGAACAACATTTTACACAGGAGTGTCTTTGGAGCAATGGATGGGTCTTCTAAGTAGAGAACTGTCACATGTGGAAGCTTTACTTCACGTGAATTTATTTAATTTTTCTGTTGTGTGTTTTATTTTAAAGACTTAACTTTTTTTTTTTTTTTTATGTAGGGGTTTTGATATGGAGCCGTCGCGGGAAGCCTGCTGACCGTGTAGGTCGGAGCTGCTTATGCCCTCCAAAAGGCTGTAACATGCTCCGGTCCCATTCTCCTAACTCGGTGACGCTGAGCGACGCCTGCGATGAGAGATTCATTCATAACCTCCAGGCAGACGGTAAGGTTGCTGAATCTACTATTCTTATACTATTCAGGAAGTTAAGCAGCGATTTGGCTGGTGTGATACTGTGCTACTGACTGTTGTGAAGCCGCGTTGAGCTCCCTGCCGTGCGGGGCTTGCGGTGGCCCCCGGTGCAGCGGTCGTGCGAGGTGCCGCCAGCCACAGCAGCACGGCGACAAAACACGGCGGAAAAACAGCGTTAATGGTCTTGTAACAGAGTTAATGGTCTTAAAACAAGTGTTAATCGTCTTAAAACAGCGCTAATGGTCTTGTAACAGAGTTAATCATCTTAAAACAGCATTAATGGCCTTAAAACAGCGTTAATGGTCTTATAACAGTGTTAAAGTGTAACGACGCTGATTGAATTTCTTTGGTATATCACAACAGTTTGAATGTGATTTGTTTGAATTTTTTTTTTCTCCCCCCTGACCTGCCACCTTAAAGTGGTGGGGGAGTTTGAGTGCCCGCGTGATCACAGGAGCGACATTGTCCGGGGCTTTATGCCCCTGGCAGGGTCTCCCATGGCAACCAGGTCCTGGGTGATGGGTCAGACTAAGAGCAGGTCATCAGTCCTCATGATGAAGTTACAGTCAAGGTCCATTTTTCCTTTTTTTACATTGTTGTGTTGTTTTGTTTGTTTGGTCTTGTCCTGGTGTTCCACAACAAGCACCTCTGACTTTGGCGCATTGTCGCAACAGTTTAAACCAGGGGTTTGCATTCCTGGTCCTCGAAGGCCGCAGCCCTGCATGTTTTCCATGTCTCCCTGCTTCAACACAGCTGATTGCAATGTGGCTTGTTACCAGGCTAACTGCTGGACATGGCCATGAATCTTCATGAGATTCAGGTGTGTTGAAGCAGGGAGACATGGAAAACATGCAGGGCTGCAGCTCTCCAGGACCAGGAATGCCCACCCCTGGTTTAAACTCTTGCCACAATGTTTCAAACAAGCTTTCAGGTGCCTGACCTTATGGGTTTTTTTTTTGTTTGTTTGGTTTTTTTTTTCCCAATTAATGGACATTGCATTTTGCTTACTTTTTCTTGTTTTCCTAGGAAAATGTAAGTTTCATTTTATTTTTTAAGACTAGACATTCTGGAAAGCCTATGATTGATTTCATGGTATCATTGTAACTTTTGCACTCATTTTTTCGAGTATATTTTTTTCATGTTTTTCGGTCCTCTTATGACTCATTGTTTAGCACGTGTTGAAGGGTTGAGGTTCCTCGGCCGAGCCGATTGTTTGGTTGTGTTGTTATAGTGTATGTTGTATACATCATCCCGAAGTGTTACGATGCTGATTGAATTTGTTTGGTATGTCACAACAGTTTGAATGTGATTTGATTGAATTTTTCTGTTGTGTGTGTGTGTGTGTGTGTGTTTTTAAGAGATATCTTTTTTTTAGCATAGTGTTTCCGATATGAAATTGTCTTCGATCTCGGTTGTTGTCGATTACAGTCCATTTTTTGTTTTTCTGGTCTTTGTTGACATTTGTTTTCATTTCATGTGTTCTGTGGCAATTGTTGCAAACTGTTTTCATGTAATGGTTGCTTTTTACCATTGCATTGTTTTCCACCTCTAGCGGTCAGGTCAGGTTAGGTTGTTAAATCTGCTACTGGTTAACCTGTAATCCAGTACTACCTGCTTCAGGGTCGAGTTACCGGCGACTAAACTGGTACTCCCCCAGACAGTGGATACACCGGGCTGGGTGGTGGGCGGCTGGTCGTCCTGACGAAAGTTTAAAAAAAAGATTCGTCAAAGGCTTGAGGTTCAGGTGAGCCACTGAAAGTCATCCAGATATGGGAGTAAACCCAGACAGAAAATCCTCTGTCCCCTTTTTTGGACAGTGAGTATACTTCATGACAATTTTTGTTTGCTCTACATTGCTGTGTTGTTTTATTTATTGTGGAACACAAGGGACAAGACCAAACAAGCACCTCTGACCTGGGCGCAATGTGGCAACAGTTTAAACCAGGGGTGGGCATTCCTGGTCCTCGAGGGCTGCAGCCCTGCTTGTTTTCCCATGTGTCCCTGCTTCAACACACCTGAATCTCATGAAGATTCATGGCCAAGTCCGGCAGAAGGCCTGATAACGAGCCACATTGCAAACAGCTGTGTTGAAGCAGGGAGACATGGGAAAACAAGCAGGGCTGCAGCCCTCAAGGACCAGGAATGGTCACACTCTGGTTTACACTGTTGCGACAATGCGCCCAAGTCAGAGGTGCTTGTGTGTGCAGGGCTGCAGACCTGCATGTTTTCCATGTCTCCCTGAGTATACTGTACGTCATGACGTTTTTTTTTGTTTTTGTTTTTTTCCCCCCAATAATGGACAGAGCATTTTGCTTAGTTTTTCTTGTTTTCCTAGGAAAATGTAAGTTTCAGTTTATTTTAAGACTAGAGGTTCTGGAAAGCCTATGATTGATTTCATGGTATCGTTGTAACTTTTGCACTCACTTTTTCTAGTATATTTTTTCATGATTTCGGTCTTCGTATGCCTTTTTTTAAGCACGTGTTGAAGGGTTGAGGTTCCTCGGCCGAGTCGATTGTTTAGTTGTGTTGTTATAGTGTATGTTGTATACATCATCCCGAAGTGTAACGACACTGATTGAATTTGTTTGGTATATCACAACAGTTTGAATGTGATTTGTTTGATTTTTTTTTTTTTTTGAATTTTTTTTTTTCTCCCCCCTGACCTGCCACCTTACAGTGGTGGGGGAGTTTGAGTGCCCGCGTGATCCCAGGAGCTATATTGTCCAGGGCTTTATGCCCCTGGCAGGGTCTCCCATGGCAACCAGGTCCTGGGTGATGGGTCAGACTAAGGGCAGGTCATCAGTCCTCATGATGAAGTTACAGTCAAGGTCCATTTTTCCTTTTTTTCACAAGGTTGTGTTGTTTTGTTTGTTTGGTCTTGTCCTGGTGTTCCACAACAAGCACCTCTGACTTTGGCGCATTGTCGCAACAGTTTAAACCAGGGGTTTGCATTCCTGGTCCTCGACGGCTGCAGCCCTGCATGTTTTCCATGTCTCCCTGCTTCAACACAGCTGATTGCAATGTGGCTTGTTACCAGGCTAACTGCTGGACATGGCCATGAATCTTCATGAGATTCAGGTGTGTTGAAGCAGGGAGACATGGAAAACATGCAGGGCTGCAGGTCTCCAGGACCAGGAATGCCCACCCCTGGTTTAAACTCTTGCCACAATGCTTCAAACAAACTTTCAGGTGCCTGACCTTATGGGTTTCTTTTGTTTGTTTGGTTTTTTTTTCCCAATTAATGGACATTGCATTTTGCTTAGTCTTTCTTGTTTTCCTAGGAAAATGTAAGTTTCATTTTATTTTTTAAGACTAGACATTCTGGAAAGCCTATGATTGATTTCATGGTATCATTGTAACTTTTGCACTCATTTTTTCGAGTATATTTTTTTCATGTTTTTCGGTCCTCCTTATGACTCATTGTTAGCACGTGTTGAAGGGTTGAGGTTCCTCGGCCGAGCCGATTGTTTGGTTGTGTTGTTATAGTGTATGTTGTGTACATCATCCCGAAGTGTTACGATGCTGATTGAATTTGTTTGGTATGTCACAACAGTTTGAATGTGATTTGATTGAATTTTTCTGTTGTGTGTGTGTGTGTGTGTGTGTGTGTTTTTGAAGAGATATCTTTTTTTAGCATAGTGTTTCCGTTATGAAATTGTCTTCGATCTCGGTTGTTGTCGATTACAGTCCATTTTTTGTTTTTCTGGTCTTTGTTGACATTTGTTTTCATTTCATGTGTTCTGTGGCAATTGTTGCAAACTGTTTTCATGTAATGGTTGCTTTTTACCATTGCATTGTTTTCCACCTCTAGCGGTCAGGTCAGGTTGTTAAATCTGCTACTGGTTAACCTGTAATCCAGTACTACCTGCTTCAGGGTCGAGTTACCGGCGACTAAACTGGTACTCCCCCAGACAGTGGATACACCGGGCTGGGTGGTGGGCGGCTGGTCGTCCTGACGAAAGTTTAAAAAAAAGATTCGTCAAAGGCTTGAGGTTCAGGTGAGCCACTGAAAGTCATCCGGATATGGGAATAAACCCAGACAGAAAATCCTCTGTCCCCTTTTTTGGACAGTGAGTATACTTCATGACATTTTTTGTTTGCTCTACATTGCTGTGTTGTTTTATTTATTGTGGAACACAAGGGACAAGACCAAACAAGCACTTCTGACCTGGGCGCATTTTCACAACAGTTAAACCAGGGGTGGGCATTCCTGGTCCTCGAGGGCTGCAGCTCTGCTTGTTTTCCCATGTGTCCCTGCTTCAACACACCTGAATCTCATGAAGATTCATGGCCAAGTCCGGCAGAAGGCCTGATAACGAGCCACATTGCAAACAGCTGTGTTGAAGCAGGGAGACATGGGAAAACAAGCAGGGCTGCAGCCCTCAAGGACCAGGAATGCCCACTTCTGGTTTAAACTGTTGCGACAATGCGCCCAAGTCAGAGGTGCTTGTGTGTGCAGAGCTGCAGACCTGCATGTTTTCCATGTCTCCCTGAGTATACTGTACATCATGACGTTTTTTTTTTTGTTTTTGTTTTTTTCCCCCCAATTAATGGACAGAGCATTTTGCTTAGTTTTTCTTGTTTTCCTAGGAAAATGTAAGTTTCAGTTTATTTTTAAGACTAGAGGTTCTGGAAAGCCTATGATTGATTTCATGGTATCGTAACTTTTGCACTCACTTTTTCTAGTATATTTTTTCATGATTTCGGTCTTCGTATGACTTTTTTTTAAGCACGTGTTGAAGGGTTGAGGTTCCTCGGCCGAGTCGATTGTTTAGTTGTGTTGTTATAGTGTATGTTGTATACATCATCCCGAAGTGTAACGACGCTGATTGAATTTGTTTGGTATATCACAACAGTTTGAATGTGATTTGTTTGATTTTTTTTTTTTTTTTTTTTGAATTTTTTTTTTTTCTCCCCCCTGACCTGCCACCTTAAAGTGGTGGGGGAGTTTGAGTGCCCGAGTGATCCCAGGAGCTATATTGTCCAGGGCTTTATGCCCCTGGCAGGGTCTCCCATGGCAACCAGGTCCTGGGTGATGGGTCAGACTAAGGGCAGGTCATCAGTCCTCATGATGAAGTTACAGTCAAGGTCCATTTTTCGTTTGTTTGACATTGTTGTGTTGTTTTGTTTGTTTGGTCTTGTCCTGGTGTTCCACAACAAGCACCTCTGACTTTGGCGCATTGTCGCAACAGTTTAAACCAGGGGTTTGCATTCCCGGTCCTGGAGGGCGGCAGCCCTGCATGTTTTCCATGTCTCCCTGCTTCAACACAGCTGATTGCAATGTGGCTTGTTACCAGGCTATCTGCTGGACATGGCCATGAATCTTCATGAGATTCAGGTGTGTTGAAGCAGGGACACATGGGAAAACATGCAGGGCTGCAGCTCTCCAGGACCAGGAATGCCCACCCCTGGTTTAAACTGTTGCCACAATGCTTCAAACAAACTTTCAGGTGCCTGACCTTATGGGTTTTTTTTTTTTTGTTTGTTTGTTTTTTTTTTCCCCAATTAATGGACATTGCATTTTGCTTAGTTTTTCTTGTTTTCCCTAGGAAAATGTAAGTTTCAGTTTATTTTTTAAGACTAGACATTCTGGAAAGCCTATGATTGATTTCATGGTATCATTGTAACTTTTGCACTCATTTTTTCGAGTATATTTTTTCATGTTTTTCGGTCCTCCTATGAGTCACTGTTAAGCACGTGTTGAAGGCTTGAGGTTCCTCGGCCGAGCCGATTGTTTGGTTGTGTTGTTATAGTGTATGTTGTATACATCATCCCGAAGTGTTACGATGCTGATTGAATTTGTTTGGTATGTCACAACAGTTTGAATGTGATTTGATTGAATTTTTCTGTTGTGTGTGTGTGTGTGTGTGTGTGTGTGTGTGTGTGTGTGTGTGTGTTTTTGAAGAGATATCTTTTTTTAACATAGTGTTTCCGTTATGAAATTGTCTTCGATCTCGGTTGTTGTCGATTACAGTCCATTTTTTGTTTGTCTGGTCTTTGTTGACATTTGTTTTCATTTCATGTGTTCTGTGGCAATTGTTGCAAACTGTTTTCATGTAGTGGTTGCTTTTTGCCATTGCATTGTTTTCCACCTCTAGCGGTCAGGTCAGGTTGTTAAATCTGCTACTGGTTAACCTGTAATCCAGTACTACCTGCTTCAGGGTCGAGTTACCGGCGACTAAACTGGTACTCCCCCAGACAGTGGATACACCGGGCTGGGTGGTGGGCGGCTGGTCGTCCTGACGAAAGTTTAAAAAAAAGATTCGTCAAAGGCTTGAGGTTCAGGTGAGCCACTGAAAGTCACCCGGATATGGGAATAAACCCAGACAGAAAATCCTCTGTCCCCTTTTTTGGACAGTGAGTATACTTCATGACATTTTTTGTTTGCTCTACATTGCTGTGTTGTTTTATTTATTGTGGAACACAAGGGACAAGACCAAACAAGCACTTCTGACCTGGGCGCATTGTCACAACAGTTAAACCAGGGGTGGGCATTCCTGGTCCTCGAGGGCTGCAGCTCTGTTTGTTTTCCCATGTGTCCCTGCTTCAACACACCTGAATCTCATGAAGATTCATGGCCAAGTCCGGCAGAAGGCCTGATAACGAGCCACATTGCAAACAGCTGTGTTGAAGCAGGGAGACATGGGAAAACAAGCAGGGCTGCAGCCCTCAAGGACCAGGAATGGTCACACCTGGTTTAAACTGTTGCGACAATGCGCCCAAGTCAGAGGTGCTTGTGTGTGCAGGGCTGCAGACCTGCATGTTTTCCATGTCTCCCTGAGTATACTGTACGTCATGACATTTTTTGTTTGTTTTTTCCAATTATTGGACAGAGCATTTTGCTTAGTTTCTCTTGTTTTCCTAGGAAAATATAAGTTTCAGTTTATTAAGACTAGAGGTTCTGGAAAGCCTATGATTGATTTCATGGTATCGTTGTAACTTTTGCACTCACTTTATCTAGTATATTTTTTCATGTTTTTCGGTCTTCGTATGACTTACTTTTAAGCACGTGTTGAAGGGTTGAGGTTCCTCGGCCGAGTCGATTGTTTAGTTGTGTTGTTATAGTGTATGTTGTAGACATCATCCCGAAGTGTAACGACGCTGATTGAATTTGTTTGGTATATCACAACAGTTTGAATGTGATTTGTTTGATTTTTTTTTTTTTTTTTGAATTTTTTTTTTCTCCCCCCTGACCTGCCACCTTAAAGTGGTGGGGGAGTTTGAGTGCCCGCGTGATCCCAGGAGCTATATTGTCCAGGGCTTTATGCCCCTGGCAGGGTCTCCCATGGCAACCAGGTCCTGGGTGATGGGTCAGACTAAGGGCAGGTCATCAGTCCTCATGATGAAGTTACAATCAAGGTCCATTTTTCCTTTGTTTCACATGTTGTGTTGTTTTGTTTGTTTGGTCTTGTCCTGGTGTTCCACAACAAGCACCTCTGACTTTGGCGCATTGTCGCAACAGTTTAAACCAGGGGTTTGCATTCCTGGTCCTCGACGGGCTGCAGCCCTGCATGTTTTCCATGTCTCCCTGCTTCAACACAGCTGATTGCAATGTGGCTTGTTACCAGGCTAATCTGCTGGACATGGCCATGAATCTTCATGAGATTCAGGTGTGTTGAAGCAGGGAGACATGGAAAACATGCAGGGCTGCAGCTCTCCAGGACCAGGAATGCAAACCCCTGGTTTAAACTCTTGCCACAATGCTTCAAACAAACTTTCAGGTGCCTGACCTTATGGGGTTTCTTTTGTTTGTTTGGGTTTTTTTTTTCCCAATTAATGGACATTGCATTTTGCTTAGTCTTTCTTGTTTTCCTAGGAAAATGTAAGTTTCATTTTATTTTTTAAGACTAGACATTCTGGAAAGCCTATGATTGATTTCATGGTATCATTGTAACTTTTGCACTCATTTTTTCGAGTATATTTTTTTCATGTTTTTCGGTCCTCTTATGACTCATTGTTTAGCACGTGTTGAAGGGTTGAGGTTCCTCGGCCGAGCCGATTGTTTGGTTGTGTTGTTATAGTGTATGTTGTGTACATCATCCCGAAGTGTTACGATGCTGATTGAATTTGTTTGGTATGTCACAACAGTTTGAATGTGATTTGATTGAATTTTTCTGTTGTGTGTGTGTGTGTGTGTGTGTGTGTGTGTTTTTGAAGAGATATCTTTTTTTAGCATAGTGTTTCCGTTATGAAATTGTCTTCGATCTCGGTTGTTGTCGATTACAGTCCATTTTTTGTTTTCTGGTCTTTGTTGACATTTGTTTTCATTTCATGTGTTCTGTGGCAATTGTTGCAAACTGTTTTCATGTAATGGTTGCTTTTTACCATTGCATTGTTTTCCACCTCTAGCGGTCAGGTCAGGTTGTTAAATCTGCTACTGGTTAACCTGTAATCCAGTACTACCTGCTTCAGGGTCGAGTTACCGGCGACTAAACTGGTACTCCCCCAGACAGTGGATACACCGGGCTGGGTGGTGGGCGGCTGGTCGTCCTGACGAAAGTTTAAAAAAAAGATTCGTCAAAGGCTTGAGGTTCAGGTGAGCCACTGAAAGTCATCCGGATATGGGAATAACCCAGACAGAAAATCCTCTGTCCCCTTTTTTGGACCGTGAGTATACTTCATGACATTTTTTGTTTGCTCTACATTGCTGTGTTGTTTTATTTATTGTGGAACACAAGGGACAAGACCAAACAAGCACTTCTGACCTGGGCGCATTTTCACAACAGTTAAACCAGGGGTGGGCATTCCTGGTCCTCGAGGGCTGCAGCTCTGCTTGTTTTCCCATGTGTCCCTGCTTCAACACACCTGAATCTCATGAAGATTCATGGCCAAGTCCGGCAGAAGGCCTGATAACGAGCCACATTGCAAACAGCTGTGTTGAAGCAGGGAGACATGGGAAAACAAGCAGGGCTGCAGCCCTCAAGGACCAGGAATGCCCACTTCTGGTTTAAACTGTTGCGACAATGCGCCCAAGTCAGAGGTGCTTGTGTGTGCAGAGCTGCAGACCTGCATGTTTTCCATGTCTCCCTGAGTATACTGTACATCATGACGTTTTTTTTTTGTTTTTTTTTTTTCCGCCCCCCAATTAATGGACAGAGCATTTTGCTTAGTTTTTCTTGTTTTCCTAGGAAAATGTAAGTTTCAGTTTATTTTTAAGACTAGAGGTTCTGGAAAGCCTATGATTGATTTCATGGTATCGTAACTTTTGCACTCACTTTTTCTAGTATATTTTTTCATGATTTCGGTCTTCGTATGACTTTTTTTAAGCACGTGTTGAAGGGTTGAGGTTCCTCGGCCGAGTCGATTGTTTAGTTGTGTTGTTATAGTGTATGTTGTATACATCATCCCGAAGTGTAACGACGCTGATTGAATTTGTTTGGTATATCACAACAGTTTGAATGTGATTTGTTTGATTTTTTTTTTTTTTTTTTGAATTTTTTTTTTTCTCCCCCCTGACCTGCCACCTTAAAGTGGTGGGGGAGTTTGAGTGCCCGAGTGATCCCAGGAGCTATATTGTCCAGGGCTTTATGCCCCTGGCAGGGTCTCCCATGGCAACCAGGTCCTGGGTGATGGGTCAGACTAAGGGCAGGTCATCAGTCCTCATGATGAAGTTACAGTCAAGGTCCATTTTTCGTTTGTTTGACATTGTTGTGTTGTTTTGTTTGTTTGGTCTTGTCCTGGTGTTCCACAACAAGCACCTCTGATTTTGGCGCATTGTCGCAACAGTTTAAACCAGGGGTTTGCATTCCCGGTCCTGGAGGGCGGCAGCCCTGCATGTTTTCCATGTCTCCCTGCTTCAACACAGCTGATTGCAATGTGGCTTGTTACCAGGCTATCTGCTGGACATGGCCATGAATCTTCATGAGATTCAGGTGTGTTGAAGCAGGGAGACATGGAAAACATGCAGGGCTGCAGCTCTCCAGGACTAGGAATGCCCACTCCTGGTTTAAACTCTTGCCACAATGCTTCAAACAAACTTTCAGGTGCCTGACCTTATGGGTTTTTTTTTTTTTTGTTTGTTTTTTTTTTTTTTCCCAATTAATGGACATTGCATTTTGCTTAGTTTTTCTTGTTTTCCCAGGAAAATGTAAGTTTCAGTTTATTTTTTAAGACTAGACATTCTGGAAAGCCTATGATTGATTTCATGGTATCATTGTAACTTTTGCACTCATTTTTTCGAGTATATTTTTTTCATGTTTTTCGGTCCTCCTATGACTCACTGTTAAGCACGTGTTGAAGGCTTGAGGTTCCTCGGCCGAGCCGATTGTTTGGTTGTGTTGTTATAGTGTATGTTGTATACATCATCCCGAAGTGTTACGATGCTGATTGAATTTGTTTGGTATGTCACAACAGTTTGAATGTGATTTGATTGAATTTTTCTGTTGTGTGTGTGTGTGTGTGTGTGTGTGTGTGTGTGTGTGTGTGTTTTTGAAGAGATATCTTTTTTTAACATAGTGTTTCCGTTATGAAATTGTCTTCGATCTCGGTTGTTGTCGATTACAGTCCATTTTTTGTTTTTCTGGTCTTTGTTGACATTTGTTTTCATTTCATGTGTTCTGTGGCAATTGTTGCAAACTGTTTTCATGTAGTGGTTGCTTTTTGCCATTGCATTGTTTTCCACCTCTAGCGGTCAGGTCAGGTTGTTAAATCTGCTACTGGTTAACCTGTAATCCAGTACTACCTGCTTCAGGGTCGAGTTACCGGCGACTAAACTGGTACTCCCCCAGACAGTGGATACACCGGGCTGGGTGGTGGGCGGCTGGTCGTCCTGACGAAAGTTTAAAAAAAAGATTCGTCAAAGGCTTGAGGTTCAGGTGAGCCACTGAAAGTCATCCGGATATGGGAATAAACCCAGACAGAAAATCCTCTGTCCCCTTTTTTGGACAGTGAGTATACTTCATGACATTTTTTGTTTGCTCTACATTGCTGTGTTGTTTTATTTATTGTGGAACACAAGGGACAAGACCAAACAAGCACTTCTGACCTGGGCGCATTGTCGCAACAGTTTAAACCAGGGGTGGGCATTCCTGGTCCTCGAGGGCTGCAGCCCTGCTTGTTTTCCCATGTGTCCCTGCTTCAACACACCTGAATCTCATGAAGATTCATGGCCAAGTCCGGCAGAAGGCCTGATAACGAGCCACATTGCAAACAGCTGTGTTGAAGCAGGGAGACATGGGAAATCAAGCAGGACTGCAGCCCTCAAGGACCAGGAATGCCCACTTCTGGTTTAAACTGTTGCGACAATGCGCCCCAGTCAGAGGTGCTTGTGTGTGCAGGGCTGCAGACCTGCATGTTTTCCATGTCTCCCTGAGTATACTGTACGTCATGACATTTTTTGTTTGTTTTTTTTCCAATTAATGGACAGAGCATTTTGCTTAGTTTTTCTTGTTTTCCTAGGAAAATATAAGTTTCAGTTTATTTTTAAGACTAGAGGTTCTGGAAAGCCTATGATTGATTTCATGGTATCGTTGTAACTTTTGCACTCACTTTATCTAGTATATTTTTTCATGTTTTTCGGTCTTCGTATGACTTACTTTTAAGCACGTGCTGAAGGGTTGAGGTTCATCGGCCGAGCAGATTGTTTAGTTGTGTTGTTATAGGGTATGTTGTGTACATCATCCCGAAGTGTAACGACGCTGATTGAATTTCTTTGGTATATCACAACAGTTTGAATGTGATTTGTTTGATTTTTTTTTTTTTTTTTTTTGATTTTTTTTTTTCTCCCCCCTGACCTGCCACCTTAAAGTGGTGGGGGAGTTTGAGTGCCCGCGTGATCCCAGGAGCTATATTGTCCAAGGCTTTATGCCCCTGGCAGGGTCTCCCATGGCAACCAGGTCCTGGGTGATGGGTCAGACTAAGGGCAGGTCATCAGTCCTCATGATGAAGTTAAAGTCAAGGTCCATTTTTCGTTTGTTTTACATTGTTGTGTTGTTTTGTTTGTTTGGTCTTGTCCTGGTGTTCCACAACAAGCACCTCTGACTTTGGCGCATTGTCGCAACAGTTTAAACCAGGGGTTTGCATTCCTGGTCCTGGAGGGCGGCAGCCCTGCATGTTTTCCATGTCTCCCTGCTTCAACACAGCTGATTGCAATGTGGCTTGTTACCAGGCTATCTGCTGGACATGGCCATGAATCTTCATGAGATTCAGGTGTATTGAAGCAGGGAGACATGGAAAACATACAGGGCTGCAGCTCTCCAGGACTAGGAATGCCCACTCCTGGTTTAAACCCTTGCCACAATGCTTCAAACAAACTTTCAGGTGCCTGACCTTATGGGGTGTTTTTTTGTTTTGTTTTGTTTTTTGTTTCCCCCTAATTAATGGACATTGCATTTTGCTTAGTTTTTCTTGTTTTCCTAGGAAAATGTAAGTTTCAGTTTATTTTTTAAGACTAGACATTCTGGAAAGCCTATGATTGATTTCATGGTATCACCGTTTTATTTATTGTGGAACACAAGGGACAAGACCAAACAAGCACTTCTGACCTGGGCGCATTGTCGCAACAGTTTAAAGCAAAAGTGGGCATTCCTGGTCCTCGAGGGCTGCAGCCCTGCTTGTTTTCCCATGTGTCCCTGCTTCAACACACCTGAATCTCATGAAGATTCATGGCCAAGTCCGGCAGAAGGCCTGATAACGAGCCACATTGCAAACAGCTGTGTTGAAGCAGGGAGACATGGGAAAACAAGCAGGACTGCAGCCCTCAAGGACCAGGAATGCCCACTTCTGGTTTAAACTGTTGCGACAATGCGCCCCAGTCAGAGGTGCTTGTGTGTGCAGGGCTGCAGACCTGCATGTTTTCCATGTCTCCCTGAGTATACTGTACGTCATGACATTTTTTGTTTGTTTTTTTTTTCCAAATAATGGACAGAGCATTTTGCTTAGTTTTTCTTGTTTTCCTAGGAAAATATAAGTTTCAGTTTATTTTTAAGACTAGAGGTTCTGGAAAGCCTATGATTGATTTCATGGTATCGTTGTAACTTTTGCACTCACTTTATCTAGTATATTTTTTCATGTTTTTCGGTCTTCGTATGACTTACTTTTAAGCACGTGCTGAAGGGTTGAGGTTCCTCGGCCGAGCAGATTGTTTAGTTGTGTTGTTATAGGGTATGTTGTGTACATCATCCCGAAGTGTAACGACGCTGATTGAATTTCTTTGGTCTATCACAACAGTTTGAATGTGATTTGTTTGATTTTTTTTTTTTTTTTTTTTTGATTTTTTTTTTTCTCCCCCCTGACCTGCCACCTTAAAGTGGTGGGGGAGTTTCAGTGCCCGCGTGATCCCAGGAGCTATATTGTCCAAGGCTTTATGCCCCTGGCAGGGTCTCCCATGGCAACCAGGTCCTGGGTGATGGGTCAGACTAAGGGCAGGTCATCAGTCCTCATGATGAAGTTAAAGTCAAGGTCCATTTTTCGTTTGTTTTACATTGTTGTGTTGTTTTGTTTGTTTGGTCTTGTCCTGGTGTTCCACAACAAGCACCTCTGACTTTGGCGCATTGTCGCAACAGTTTAAACCAGGGGTTTGCATTCCTGGTCCTGGAGGGCGGCAGCCCTGCATGTTTTCCATGTCTCCCTGCTTCAACACAGCTGATTGCAATGTGGCTTGTTACCAGGCTATCTGCTGGACATGGCCATGAATCTTCATGAGATTCAGGTGTATTGAAGCAGGGAGACATGGAAAACATGCAGGGCTGCAGCTCTCCAGGACAAGGAATGCCCACTCCTGGTTTAAACCCTTGCCACAATGCTTCAAACAAACTTTCAGGTGCCTGACCTTATGGGGGGTTTTTTTGTTTTGTTTTGGGGTTTTTTTTCCCCCCAATTAATGGACATTGCATTTTGCTTAGTTTTTCTTGTTTTCCTAGGAAAATGTAAGTTTCAGTTTATTTTTTAAGACTAGACATTCTGGAAAGCCTATGATTGATTTCATGGTATCACCGTTTTATTTATTGTGGAACACAAGGGACAAGACCAAACAAGCACTTCTGACCTGGGCGCATTGTCGCAACAGTTTAAACCAGGGGTGGGCATTCCTGGTCCTCGAGGGCTGCAGCCCTGCTTGTTTTCCCATGTGTCCCTGCTTCAACACACCTGAATCTCATGAAGATTCATGGCCAAGTCCGGCAGAAGGCCTGATAACGAGCCACATTGCAAACAGCTGTGTTGAAGCAGGGAGACATGGGAAAACAAGCAGGGCTGCAGCCCTCAAGGACCAGGAATGCCCACTTCTGGTTTAAACTGTTGCGACAATGCGCCCAAGTCAGAGGTGCTTGTGTGTGCAGAGCTGCAGACCTGCATGTTTTCCATGTCTCCCTGAGTATACTGTACGTCATGACGTTTTTTGTTTGTTTTTTTTCCAATTAATGGACAGAGCATTTTGCTTAGTTTTTCTTGTTTTCCTAGGAAAATATAAGTTTCAGTTTATTTTTAAGACTAGAGGTTCTGGAAAGCCTATGATTGATTTCATGGTATCGTAACTTTTGCACTCACTTTATCTAGTATATTTTTTCATGTTTTTCGGTCTTCGTATGACTTACTTTTAAGCACGTGTTGAAGGGTTGAGGTTCCTCGGCCGAGCAGATTGTTTAGTTGTGTTGTTATAGGGTATGTTGTGTACATCATCCCGAAGTGTAACGACGCTGATTGAATTTCTTTGGTATATCACACCAGTTTGAATGTGATTTGTTTGATTTTTTTTTTTTTTTTTTAATTTTTTTTTTCTCCCCCCTGACCTGCCACCTTAAAGTGGTGGGGGAGTTTGAGTGCCCGCGTGATCCCAGGAGCTATATTGTCCTAGGGGCTTTATGCCCCTGGCAGGGTCTCCCATGGCAACCAGGTCCTGGGTGATGGGTCAGACTAAGGGCAGGTCATCAGTCCTCATGATGAAGTTAAAGTCAAGGTCCATTTTTCGTTTGTTTTACATTGTTGTGTTGTTTTGTTTGTTTGGTCTTGTCCTGGTGTTCCACAACAAGCACCTCTGACTTTGGCGCATTGTCGCAACAGTTTAAACCAGGAGTTTGCATTCCTAGTCCTGGAGAGCTGCAGCCCTGCATGTTTTCCATGTCTCCCTGCTTCAACACAGCTGATTGCAATGTGGCTTGTTACCAGGCTATCTGCTGGACATGGCCATGAATCTTCATGAGATTCAGGTGTATTGAAGCAGGGAGACATGGAAAACATGCAGGGCTGCAGCTCTCCAGGACTAGGAATGCCCACTCCTGGTTTAAACCCTTGCCACAATGCTTCAAACAAACTTTCAGGTGCCTGACCTAATGGGGGGGTTTTTTGTTTTGTTTTGGGTTTTTTTTTTCCCTAATTAATGGACATTGCATTTTGCTTAGTTTTTCTTGTTTTCCTAGGAAAATATAAGTTTCAGTTTATTTTTTAAGACGAGACATTCTGGAAAGCCTATGATTGATTTCATGGTATCACCGTTTTATTTATTGTGGAACACAAGGGACAAGACCAAACAAGCACTTCTGACCTGGGCGCATTGTCGCAACAGTTTAAACCAGGGTGGGCATTCCTGGTCCTCGAGGGCTGCAGCCCTGCTTGTTTTCCCATGTGTCCCTGCTTCAACACACCTGAATCTCATGAAGATTCATGGCCAAGTCCGGCAGAAGGCCTGATAACGAGCCACATTGCAAACAGCTGTGTTGAAGCAGGGAGACATGGGAAAACAAGCAGGGCTGCAGCCCTCAAGGACCAGGAATGCCCACTTCTGGTTTAAACTGTTGCGACAATGCGCCCAAGTCAGAGGTGCTTGTGTGTGCAGGGCTGCAGACCTGCATGTTTTCCATGTCTCCCTGAGTATACTGTACGTCATGACATTTTTTGTTTGTTTTTTTTTCCAATTAATGGACAGAGCATTTTGCTTAGTTTTTCTTGTTTTCCTAGGAAAATATAAGTTTCAGTTTATTTTTAAGACTAGAGGTTCTGGAAAGCCTATGATTGATTTCATGGTATCGTTGTAACTTTTGCACTCACTTTATCTAGTATATTTTTTCATGTTTTTCGGTCTTCGTATGACTTACTTTTAAGCACGTGTTGAAGGGTTGAGGTTCCTCGGCCGAGCAGATTGTTTAGTTGTGTTGTTATAGGGTATGTTGTGTACATCATCCCGAAGTGTAACGACGCTGATTGAATTTTTTGGTATATCACAACAGTTTGAATGTGATTTGTTTGATTTTTTTTTTTTTTTTAATTTTTTTTTTCTCCCCCCTGACCTGCCACCTTAAAGTGGTGGGGGAGTTTGAGTGCCCGCGTGATCCCAGGAGCTATATTGTCTGGGGCTTTATGCCCCTGGCAGGGTCTCCCATGGCAACCAGGTCCTGGGTGATGGGTCAGACTAAGGGCAGGTCATCAGTCCTCATGATGAAGTTACAGTCAAGGTCCATTTTTCGTTTGTTTTACATTGTTGTGTTGTTTTGTTTGTTTGGTCTTGTCCTGGTGTTCCACAACAAGCACCTCTGACTTTGGCGCATTGTCGCAACAGTTTAAACCAGGGGTTTGCATTCCTGGTCCTGGAGGGCGGCAGCCCTGCATGTTTTCCATGTCTCCCTGCTTCAACACAGCTGATTGCAATGTGGCTTGTTACCAGGCTATCTGCTGGACATGGCCATGAATCTTCATGAGATTCAGGTGTATTGAAGCAGGGAGACATGGAAAACATGCAGGGCTGCAGCTCTCCAGGACTAGGAATGCCCACTCCTGGTTTAAACCCTTGCCACAATGCTTCAAACAAACTTTCAGGTGCCTGACCTAATGGGGGGTTTTTTTTGTTTTGTTTTGGGTTTTTTTTTCCCCCTAATTAATGGACATTGCATTTTGCTTAGTTTTTCTTGTTTTCCTAGGAAAATGTAAGTTTCAGTTTATTTTTTAAGACTAGACATTCTGGAAAGCCTATGATTGATTTCATGGTATCACCGTTTTATTTATTGTGGAACACAAGGGACAAGACCAAACAAGCACTTCTGACCTGGGCGCATTGTCGCAACAGTTTAAACCAGGGGTGGGCATTCCTGGTCCTCGAGGGCTGCAGCCCTGCTTGTTTTCCCATGTGTCCCTGCTTCAACACACCTGAATCTCATGAAGATTCATGGCCAAGTCCGGCAGAAGGCCTGATAACAAGCCACATTGCAAACAGCTGTGTTGAAGCAGGGAGACATGGGAAAACAAGCAGGACTGCAGCCCTCAAGGACCAGGAATGCCCACTTCTGGTTTAAACTGTTGCGACAATGCGCCCAGTCAGAGGTGCTTGTGTGTGCAGAGGCTGCAGACCTGCATGTTTTCCATGTCTCCCTGAGTATACTGTACGTCATGACGTTTTTTGTTTGTTTTTTTTCCAATTAATGGACAGAGCATTTTGCTTAGTTTTCTTGTTTTCCTAGGAAAATATAAGTTTCAGTTTATTTTTAAGACTAGAGGTTCTGGAAAGCCTATGATTGATTTCATGGTATCGTTGTAACTTTTGCACTCACTTTATCTAGTATATTTTTTCATGTTTTTCGGTCTTCGTATGACTTACTTTTAAGCACGTGTTGAAGGGTTGAGGTTCCTCGGCCGAGCAGATTGTTTAGTTGTGTTGTTATAGGGTATGTTGTGTACATCATCCCGAAGTGTAACGACGCTGATTGAATTTCTTTGGTATATCACAACAGTTTGAATGTGATTTGTTTGATTTTTTTTTTTTTTTTTATTTTTTTTTTCTCCCCCCTGACCTGCCACCTTAAAGTGGTGGGGGAGTTTGAGTGCCTGCGTGATCCCAGGAGCTATATTGTCTGGGGCTTTATGCCCCTGGCAGGGTCTCCCATGGCAACCAGGTCCTGGGTGATGGGTCAGACTAAGGGCAGGTCATCAGTCCTCATGATGAAGTTACAGTCAAGGTCCATTTTTCGTTTGTTTTACATTGTTGTGTTGTTTTGTTTGTTTGGTCTTGTCCTGGTGTTCCACAACAAGCACCTCTGACTTTGGCGCATTGTCGCAACAGTTTAAACCAGGGGTTTGCATTCCTGGTCCTGGAGGGCGGCAGCCCTGCATGTTTTCCATGTCTCCCTGCTTCAACACAGCTGATTGCAATGTGGCTTGTTACCAGGCTATCTGCTGGACATGGCCATGAATCTTCATGAGATTCAGGTGTATTGAAGCAGGGAGACATGGAAAACATGCAGGGCTGCAGCTCTCCAGGACTAGGAATGCCCACTCCTGGTTTAAACCCTTGCCACAATGCTTCAAACAAACTTTCAGGTGCCTGACCTAATGGGGGGGTTTTTTGTTTTGTTTGGGTTTTTTTTTCCCCTAATTAATGGACATTGCATTTTGCTTAGTTTTTCTTGTTTTCCTAGGAAAATATAAGTTTCAGTTTATTTTTTAAGACGAGACATTCTGGAAAGCCTATGATTGATTTCATGGTATCACCGTTTTATTTATTGTGGAACACAAGGGACAAGACCAAACAAGCACTTCTGACCTGGGCGCATTGTCGCAACAGTTTAAACCAGGGGTGGGCATTCCTGGTCCTCGAGGGCTGCAGCCCTGCTTGTTTTCCCATGTGTCCCTGCTTCAACACACCTGAATCTCATGAAGATTCATGGCCAAGTCCGGCAGAAGGCCTGATAACAAGCCACATTGCAAACAGCTGTGTTGAAGCAGGGAGACATGGGAAAACAAGCAGGGCTGCAGCCCTCAAGGACCAGGAATGCCCACTTCTGGTTTAAACTGTTGCGACAATGCGCCCAAGTCAGAGGTGCTTGTGTGTGCAGAGCTGCAGACCTGCATGTTTTCCATGTCTCCCTGAGTATACTGTACGTCATGACGTTTTTTGTTTGTTTTTTTTCCAATTAATGGACAGAGCATTTTGCTTAGTTTTTCTTGTTTTCCTAGGAAAATATAAGTTTCAGTTTATTTTTAAGACTAGAGGTTCTGGAAAGCCTATGATTGATTTCATGGTATCGTTGTAACTTTTGCACTCACTTTATCTAGTATATTTTTTCATGTTTTCGGTCTTCGTATGACTTACTTTTAAGCACGTGTTGAAGGGTTGAGGTTCCTCGGCCGAGCAGATTGTTTAGTTGTGTTGTTATAGGGTATGTTGTGTACATCATCCCGAAGTGTAACGACGCTGATTGAATTTCTTTGGTATATCACACCAGTTTGAATGTGATTTGTTTGATTTTTTTTTTTTTTTAATTTTTTTTTTTCTCCCCCCTGACCTGCCACCTTAAAGTGGTGGGGGAGTTTGAGTGCCCGCGTGATCCCAGGAGCTATATTGTCTGGGGCTTTATGCCCCTGGCAGGGTCTCCCATGGCAACCAGGTCCTGGGTGATGGGTCAGACTAAGGGCAGGTCATCAGTCCTCATGATGAAGTTAAAGTCAAGGTCCATTTTTCGTTTGTTTTACATTGTTGTGTTGTTTTGTTTGTTTGGTCTTGTCCTGGTGTTCCACAACAAGCACCTCTGACTTTGGCGCATTGTCGCAACAGTTTAAACCAGGGGTTTGCATTCCTGGTCCTGGAGGGCGGCAGCCCTGCATGTTTTCCATGTCTCCCTGCTTCAACACAGCTGATTGCAATGTGGCTTGTTACCAGGCTATCTGCTGGACATGGCCATGAATCTTCATGAGATTCAGGTGTATTGAAGCAGGGAGACATGGAAAACATGCAGGGCTGCAGCTCTCCAGGACTAGGAATGCCCACTCCTGGTTTAAACCCTTGCCACAATGCTTCAAACAAACTTTCAGGTGCCTGACCTAATGGGGGTTTTTTTTTGTTTTGTTTTGGGTTTTTTTTTTCCCTAATTAATGGACATTGCATTTTGCTTAGTTTTTCTTGTTTTCCTAGGAAAATGTAAGTTTCAGTTTATTTTTTAAGACGAGACATTCTGGAAAGCCTATGATTGATTTCATGGTATCACCGTTTTATTTATTGTGGAACACAAGGGACAAGACCAAACAAGCACTTCTGACCTGGGCGCATTGTCGCAACAGTTTAAACCAGGGGTGGGCATTCCTGGTCCTCGAGGGCTGCAGCCCTGCTTGTTTTCCCATGTGTCCCTGCTTCAACACACCTGAATCTCATGAAGATTCATGGCCAAGTCCGGCAGAAGGCCTGATAACGAGCCACATTGCAAACAGCTGTGTTGAAGCAGGGAGACATGGGAAAACAAGCAGGACTGCAGCCCTCAAGGACCAGGAATGCCCACTTCTGGTTTAAACTGTTGCGACAATGCGCCCAAGTCAGAGGTGCTTGTGTGTGCAGGGCTGCAGACCTGCATGTTTTCCATGTCTCCCTGAGTATACTGTACGTCATGACGTTTTTGTTTGTTTTTTTCCAATTAATGGACAGAGCATTTTGCTTAGTTTTTCTTGTTTTCCTAGGAAAATATAAGTTTCAGTTTATTTTTAAGACTAGAGGTTCTGGAAAGCCTATGATTGATTTCATGGTATCGTTGTAACTTTTGCACTCACTTTATCTAGTATATTTTTTCATGTTTTCGGTCTTCGTATGACTTACTTTTAAGCACGTGTTGAAGGGTTGAGGTTCCTCGGCCGAGCAGATTGTTTAGTTGTGTTGTTATAGGGTATGTTGTATACATCATCCCGAAGTGTAACGACGCTGATTGAATTTCTTTGGTATATCACAACAGTTTGAATGTGATTTGTTTGATTTTTTTTTTTTTTTTAATTTTTTTTTCTCCCCCCTGACCTGCCACCTTAAAGTGGTGGGGGAGTTTGAGTGCCTGCGTGATCCCAGGAGCTATATTGTCTGGGGCTTTATGCCCCTGGCAGGGTCTCCCATGGCAACCAGGTCCTGGGTGATGGGTCAGACTAAGGGCAGGTCATCAGTCCTCATGATGAAGTTACAGTCAAGGTCCATTTTTCGTTTGTTTTACATTGTTGTGTTGTTTTGTTTGTTTGGTCTTGTCCTGGTGTTCCACAACAAGCACCTCTGACTTTGGCGCATTGTCACAACAGTTTAAACCAGGGGTTTGCATTCCTGGTCCTGGAGGGCGGCAGCCCTGCATGTTTTCCATGTCTCCCTGCTTCAACACAGCTGATTGCAATGTGGCTTGTTACCAGGCTATCTGCTGGACATGGCCATGAATCTTCATGAGATTCAGGTGTATTGAAGCAGGGAGACATGGAAAACATGCAGGGCTGCAGCTCTCCAGGACTAAGGAATGCCCACTCCTGGTTTAAACCCTTGCCACAATGCTTCAAACAAACTTTCAGGTGCCTGACCTAATGGGGGTTTTTTTGTTTTGTTTTGGGTTTTTTTCCCCCTAATTAATGGACATTGCATTTTGCTTAGTTTTTCTTGTTTTCCTAGGAAAATGTAAGTTTCAGTTTGTTTTTTAAGACTAGACATTCTGGAAAGCCTATGATTGATTTCATGGTATCACCGTTTTATTTATTGTGGAACACAAGGGACAAGACCAAACAAGCACTTCTGACCTGGGCGCATTGTCGCAACAGTTTAAACCATGGGTGGGCATTCCTGGTCCTCGAGGGCTGCAGCCCTGCTTGTTTTCCCATATGTCCCTGCTTCAACACACCTGAATCTCATGAAGATTCATGGCCAAGTCCGGCAGAAGGCCTGATAACGAGCCACATTGCAAACAGCTGTGTTGAAGCAGGGAGACATGGGAAAACAAGCAGGACTGCAGCCCTCAAGGACCAGGAATGCCCACTTCTGGTTTAAACTGTTGCGACAATGCGCCCAAGTCAGAGGTGCTTGTGTGTGCAGAGCTGCAGACCTGCATGTTTTCCATGTCTCCCTGAGTATACTGTACGTCATGACGTTTTTTGTTTGTTTTTTTTCCAATTAATGGACAGAGCATTTTGCTTAGCTTTTCTTGTTTTCCTAGGAAAATATAAGTTTCAGTTTATTTTTAAGACTAGAGGTTCTGGAAAGCCTATGATTGATGTCATGGTATCGTTGTAACTTTTGCACTCACTTTATCTAGTATATTTTTTCATGTTTTTCGGTCTTCGTATGACTTACTTTTAAGCACGTGTTGAAGGGTTGAGGTTCCTCGGCCGAGCAGATTGTTTAGTTGTGTTGTTATAGGGTATGTTGTGTACATCATCCCGAAGTGTAACGACGCTGATTGAATTTCTTTGGTATATCACAACAGTTTGAATGTGATTTGTTTGATTTTTTTTTTTTTTTTTAATTTTTTTTTTCTCCCCCCTGACCTGCCACCTTAAAGTGGTGGGGGAGTTTGAGTGCCCGCGTGATCCCAGGAGCTATATTGTCTGGGGCTTTATGCCCCTGGCAGGGTCTCCCATGGCAACCAGGTCCTGGGTGATGGGTCAGACTAAGGGCAGGTCATCAGTCCTCATGATGAAGTTAAAGTCAAGGTCCATTTTTCGTTTGTTTTACATTGTTGTGTTGTTTTGTTTGTTTGGTCTTGTCCTGGTGTTCCACAACAAGCACCTCTGACTTTGGCGCATTGTCACAACAGTTTAAACCAGGGGTTTGCATTCCTGGTCCTGGAGGGCGGCAGCCCTGCATGTTTTCCATGTCTCCCTGCTTCAACACAGCTGATTGCAATGTGGCTTGTTACCAGGCTATCTGCTGGACATGGCCATGAATCTTCATGAGATTCAGGTGTATTGAAGCAGGGAGACATGGAAAACATGCAGGGCTGCAGCTCTCCAGGACTAGGAATGCCCACTCCTGGTTTAAACCCTTGCCACAATGCTTCAAACAAACTTTCAGGTGCCTGACCTAATGGGGGGTTTTTTTGTTTTGTTTTGGGTTTTTTTTTTCCCTAATTAATGGACATTGCATTTTGCTTAGTTTTTCTTGTTTTCCTAGGAAAATATAAGTTTCAGTTTATTTTTTAAGACGAGACATTCTGGAAAGCCTATGATTGATTTCATGGTATCACCGTTTTATTTATTGTGGAACACAAGGGACAAGACCAAACAAGCACTTCTGACCTGGGCGCATTGTCGCAACAGTTTAAACCAGGGGTGGGCATTCCTGGTCCTCGAGGGCTGCAGCCCTGCTTGTTTTCCCATGTGTCCCTGCTTCAACACACCTGAATCTCATGAAGATTCATGGCCAAGTCCGGCAGAAGGCCTGATAACGAGCCACATTGCAAACAGCTGTGTTGAAGCAGGGAGACATGGGAAAACAAGCAGGGCTGCAGCCCTCAAGGACCAGGAATGCCCACTTCTGGTTTAAACTGTTGCGACAATGCGCCCAAGTCAGAGGTGCTTGTGTGTGCAGGGCTGCAGACCTGCATGTTTTCCATGTCTCCCTGAGTATACTGTACGTCATGACGTTTTTGTTTGTTTTTTTTCCAATTAATGGACAGAGCATTTTGCTTAGTTTTTCTTGTTTTCCTAGGAAAATATAAGTTTCAGTTTATTTTTAAGACTAGAGGTTCTGGAAAGCCTATGATTGATTTCATGGTATCGTTGTAACTTTTGCACTCACTTTATCTAGTATATTTTTTCATGTTTTCGGTCTTCGTATGACTTACTTTTAAGCACGTGTTGAAGGGTTGAGGTTCCTCGGCCGAGCAGATTGTTTAGTTGTGTTGTTATAGGGTATGTTGTGTACATCATCCCGAAGTGTAACGACGCTGATTGAATTTCTTTGGTATATCACAACAGTTTGAATGTGATTTGTTTGATTTTTTTTTTTTTTTAATTTTTTTTTTCTCCCCCCTGACCTGCCACCTTAAAGTGGTGGGGGAGTTTGAGTGCCCGCGTGATCCCAGGAGCTATATTGTCTGGGGCTTTATGCCCCTGGCAGGGTCTCCCATGGCAACCAGGTCCTGGGTGATGGGTCAGACTAAGGGCAGGTCATCAGTCCTCATGATGAAGTTAAAGTCAAGGTCCATTTTTCGTTTGTTTTACATTGTTGTGTTGTTTTGTTTGTTTGGTCTTGTCCTGGTGTTCCACAACAAGCACCTCTGACTTTGGCGCATTGTCGCAACAGTTTAAACCAGGGGTTTGCATTCCTGGTCCTGGAGGGCGGCAGCCCTGCATGTTTTCCATGTCTCCCTGCTTCAACACAGCTGATTGCAATGTGGCTTGTTACCAGGCTATCTGCTGGACATGGCCATGAATCTTCATGAGATTCAGGTGTATTGAAGCAGGGAGACATGGAAAACATGCAGGGCTGCAGCTCTCCAGGACTAGGAATGCCCACTCCTGGTTTAAACCCTTGCCACAATGCTTCAAACAAACTTTCAGGTGCCTGACCTAATGGGGGTTTTTTTGTTTTGTTTTGGGTTTTTTTCCCCCTAATTAATGGACATTGCATTTTGCTTAGTTTTTCTTGTTTTCCTAGGAAAATGTAAGTTTCAGTTTGTTTTTTAAGACTAGACATTCTGGAAAGCCTATGATTGATTTCATGGTATCACCGTTTTATTTATTGTGGAACACAAGGGACAAGACCAAACAAGCACTTCTGACCTGGGCGCATTGTCGCAACAGTTTAAACCAGGGGTGGGCATTCCTGGTCCTCGAGGGCTGCAGCCCTGCTTGTTTTCCCATATGTCCCTGCTTCAACACACCTGAATCTCATGAAGATTCATGGCCAAGTCCGGCAGAAGGCCTGATAACGAGCCACATTGCAAACAGCTGTGTTGAAGCAGGGAGACATGGGAAAACAAGCAGGACTGCAGCCCTCAAGGACCAGGAATGCCCACTTCTGGTTTAAACTGTTGCGACAATGCGCCCAAGTCAGAGGTGCTTGTGTGTGCAGGGCTGCAGACCTGCATGTTTTCCATGTCTCCCTGAGTATACTGTACGTCATGACATTTTTTGTTTGTTTTTTTTCCAATTAATGGACAGAGCATTTTGCTTAGTTTTTCTTGTTTTCCTAGGAAAATATAAGTTTCAGTTTATTTTTAAGACTAGAGGTTCTGGAAAGCCTATGATTGATTTCATGGTATCGTTGTAACTTTTGCACTCACTTTATCTAGTATATTTTTTCATGTTTTTCGGTCTTCGTATGACTTACTTTTAAGCACGTGTTGAAGGGTTGAGGTTCCTCGGCCGAGCAGATTGTTTAGTTGTGTTGTTATAGGGTATGTTGTGTACATCATCCCGAAGTGTAACGACGCTGACTTGAATTTCTTTGGTATATCACAACAGTTTGAATGTGATTTGTTTGATTTTTTTTTTTTTTGTAATTTTTTTTTCTCCCCCCTGACCTGCCACCTTAAAGTGGTGGGGGAGTTTGAGTGCCCGCGTGATCCCAGGAGCTATATTGTCTGGGGCTTTATGCCCCTGGCAGGGTCTCCCATGGCAACCAGGTCCTGGGTGATGGGTCAGACTAAGGGCAGGTCATCAGTCCTCATGATGAAGTTACAGTCAAGGTCCATTTTTCGTTTGTTTTACATTGTTGTGTTGTTTTGTTTGTTTGGTCTTGTCCTGGTGTTCCACAACAAGCACCTCTGACTTTGGCGCATTGTCACAACAGTTTAAACCAGGGGTTTGCATTCCTGGTCCTGGAGGGCGGCAGCCCTGCATGTTTTCCATGTCTCCCTGCTTCAACACAGCTGATTGCAATGTGGCTTGTTACCAGGCTATCTGCTGGACATGGCCATGAATCTTCATGAGATTCAGGTGTATTGAAGCAGGGAGACATGGAAAACATGCAGGGCTGCAGCTCTCCAGGACTAGGAATGCCCACTCCTGGTTTAAACCCTTGCCACAATGCTTCAAACAAACTTTCAGGTGCCTGACCTTATGGGGGGTTTTTTTGTTTTGTTTTGGGGGTTTTTTTCCCCCCAATTAATGGACATTGCATTTTGCTTAGTTTTTCTTGTTTTCCTAGGAAAATGTAAGTTTCAGTTTATTTTTTAAGACTAGACATTCTGGAAAGCCTATGATTGATTTCATGGTATCACCGTTTTATTTATTGTGGAACACAAGGGACAAGACCAAACAAGCACTTCTGACCTGGGCGCATTGTCGCAACAGTTTAAACCAGGGGTGGGCATTCCTGGTCCTCGAGGGCTGCAGCCCTGCTTGTTTTCCCATGTGTCCCTGCTTCAACACACCTGAATCTCATGAAGATTCATGGCCAAGTCCGGCAGAAGGCCTGATAACGAGCCACATTGCAAACAGCTGTGTTGAAGCAGGGAGACATGGGAAAACAAGCAGGGCTGCAGCCCTCAAGGACCAGGAATGCCCACTTCTGGTTTAAACTGTTGCGACAATGCGCCCAAGTCAGAGGTGCTTGTGTGTGCAGAGCTGCAGACCTGCATGTTTTCCATGTCTCCCTGAGTATACTGTACGTCATGACGTTTTTTGTTTGTTTTTTTTCCAATTAATGGACAGAGCATTTTGCTTAGTTTTTCTTGTTTTCCTAGGAAAATATAAGTTTCAGTTTATTTTTAAGACTAGAGGTTCTGGAAAGCCTATGATTGATTTCATGGTATCGTAACTTTTGCACTCACTTTATCTAGTATATTTTTTCATGTTTTTCGGTCTTCGTATGACTTACTTTTAAGCACGTGTTGAAGGGTTGAGGTTCCTCGGCCGAGCAGATTGTTTAGTTGTGTTGTTATAGGGTATGTTGTGTACATCATCCCGAAGTGTAACGACGCTGATTGAATTTCTTTGGTATATCACACCAGTTTGAATGTGATTTGTTTGATTTTTTTTTTTTTTTTAATTTTTTTTTTCTCCCCCCTGACCTGCCACCTTAAAGTGGTGGGGGAGTTTGAGTGCCCGCGTGATCCCAGGAGCTATATTGTCTGGGGCTTTATGCCCCTGGCAGGGTCTCCCATGGCAACCAGGTCCTGGGTGATGGGTCAGACTAAGGGCAGGTCATCAGTCCTCATGATGAAGTTAAAGTCAAGGTCCATTTTTCGTTTGTTTTACATTGTTGTGTTGTTTTGTTTGTTTGGTCTTGTCCTGGTGTTCCACAACAAGCACCTCTGACTTTGGCGCATTGTCGCAACAGTTTAAACCAGGAGTTTGCATTCCTGGTCCTGGAGGGCGGCAGCCCTGCATGTTTTCCATGTCTCCCTGCTTCAACACAGCTGATTGCAATGTGGCTTGTTACCAGGCTATCTGCTGGACATGGCCATGAATCTTCATGAGATTCAGGTGTATTGAAGCAGGGAGACATGGAAAACATGCAGGGCTGCAGCTCTCCAGGACTAGGAATGCCCACTCCTGGTTTAAACCCTTGCCACAATGCTTCAAACAAACTTTCAGGTGCCTGACCTAATGGGGGGTTTTTTTGTTTTGTTTTGGGTTTTTTTTTTTCCCTAATTAATGGACATTGCATTTTGCTTAGTTTTTCTTGTTTTCCTAGGAAAATATAAGTTTCAGTTTATTTTTTAAGACGAGACATTCTGGAAAGCCTATGATTGATTTCATGGTATCACCGTTTTATTTATTGTGGAACACAAGGGACAAGACCAAACAAGCACTTCTGACCTGGGCGCATTGTCGCAACAGTTTAAACCAGGGGTGGGCATTCCTGGTCCTCGAGGGCTGCAGCCCTGCTTGTTTTCCCATGTGTCCCTGCTTCAACACACCTGAATCTCATGAAGATTCATGGCCAAGTCCGGCAGAAGGCCTGATAACGAGCCACATTGCAAACAGCTGTGTTGAAGCAGGGAGACATGGGAAAACTAGCAGGGCTGCAGCCCTCAAGGACCAGGAATGCCCACTTCTGGTTTAAACTGTTACGACAATGCGCCCAAGTCAGAGGTGCTTGTGTGTGCAGGGCTGCAGACCTGCATGTTTTCCATGTCTCCCTGAGTATACTGTACGTCATGACGTTTTTTTTTTTTTCCGCCCCCCAATTAATGGACAGAGCATTTTGCTTAGTTTTTCTTGTTTTCCTAGGAAAATGTAAGTTTCAGTTTATTTTTAAGACTAGAGGTTCTGGAAAGCCTATGATTGATTTCATGGTATCGTTGTAACTTTTGCACTCACTTTTTCTAGTATATTTTTTCATGATTTTCGGTCTTCGTATGACTTACTTTTAAGCACGTGTTGAAGGGTTGAGGTTCCTCGGCCGAGCAGATTGTTTAGTTGTGTTGTTATAGGGTATGTTGTGTACATCATCCCGAAGTGTAACGACGCTGATTGAATTTCTTTGGTATATCACACCAGTTTGAATGTGATTTGTTTGATTTTTTTTTTTTTTTTAATTTTTTTTTTCTCCCCCCTGACCTGCCACCTTAAAGTGGTGGGGGAGTTTGAGTGCCCGCGTGATCCCAGGAGCTATATTGTCCTGGGGCTTTATGCCCCTGGCAGGGTCTCCCATGGCAACCAGGTCCTGGGTGATGGGTCAGACTAAGGGCAGGTCATCAGTCCTCATGATGAAGTTAAAGTCAAGGTCCATTTTTCGTTTGTTTTACATTGTTGTGTTGTTTTGTTTGTTTGGTCTTGTCCTGGTGTTCCACAACAAGCACCTCTGACTTTGGCGCATTGTCGCAACAGTTTAAACCAGGGGTTTGCATTCCTGGTCCTGGAGGGCGGCAGCCCTGCATGTTTTCCATGTCTCCCTGCTTCAACACAGCTGATTGCAATGTGGCTTGTTACCAGGCTATCTGCTGGACATGGCCATGAATCTTCATGAGATTCAGGTGTATTGAAGCAGGGAGACATGGAAAACATGCAGGGCTGCAGCTCTCCAGGACTAGGAATGCCCACTCCTGGTTTAAACCCTTGCCACAATGCTTCAAACAAACTTTCAGGTGCCTGACCTTATGGGGGGTTTTTTTTGTTTTGTTTTGGGGTTTTTTTTCCCCCCAATTAATGGACATTGCATTTTGCTTAGTTTTTCTTGTTTTCCTAGGAAAATGTAAGTTTCAGTTTATTTTTTAAGACTAGACATTCTGGAAAGCCTATGATTGATTTCATGGTATCACCGTTTTATTTATTGTGGAACACAAGGGACAAGACCAAACAAGCACTTCTGACCTGGGCGCATTGTCGCAACAGTTTAAACCATGGGTGGGCATTCCTGGTCCTCGAGGGCTGCAGCTCTGCTTGTTTTCCCATGTGTCCCTGCTTCAACACACCTGAATCTCATGAAGATTCATGGCCAAGTCCGGCAGAAGGCCTGATAACGAGCCACATTGCAAACAGCTGTGTTGAAGCAGGGAGACATGGGAAAACAGCAGGGCTGCAGCCCTCAAGGACCAGGAATGCCCACTTCTGGTTTAAACTGTTGCGACAATGCGCCCAAGTCAGAGGTGCTTGTGTGTGCAGAGCTGCAGACCTGCATGTTTTCCATGTCTCCCTGAGTATACTGTACGTCATGACGTTTTTTGTTTGTTTTTTTTTCCAATTAATGGACAGAGCATTTTGCTTAGTTTTTCTTGTTTTCCTAGGAAAATATAAGTTTCAGTTTATTTTTAAGACTAGAGGTTCTGGAAAGCCTATGATTGATTTCATGGTATCGTAACTTTTGCACTCACTTTATCTAGTATATTTTTTCATGTTTTTCGGTCTTCGTATGACTTACTTTTAAGCACGTGTTGAAGGGTTGAGGTTCCTCGGCCGAGCAGATTGTTTAGTTGTGTTGTTATAGGGTATGTTGTGTACATCATCCCGAAGTGTAACGACGCTGATTGAATTTCTTTGGTATATCACACCAGTTTGAATGTGATTTGTTTGATTTTTTTTTTTTTTTTTAATTTTTTTTTCTCCCCCCTGACCTGCCACCTTAAAGTGGTGGGGGAGTTTGAGTGCCCGCGTGATCCCAGGAGCTATATTGTCCAGGGCTTTATGCCCCTGGCAGGGTCTCCCATGGCAACCAGGTCCTGGGTGATGGGTCAGACTAAGGGCAGGTCATCAGTCCTCATGATGAAGTTAAAGTCAAGGTCCATTTTTCGTTTGTTTTACATTGTTGTGTTGTTTTGTTTGTTTGGTCTTGTCCTGGTGTTCCACAACAAGCACCTCTGACTTTGGCGCATTGTCACAACAGTTTAAACCAGGGGTTTGCATTCCTGGTCCTGGAGGGCGGCAGCCCTGCATGTTTTCCATGTCTCCCTGCTTCAACACAGCTGATTGCAATGTGGCTTGTTACCAGGCTATCTGCTGGACATGGCCATGAATCTTCATGAGATTCAGGTGTATTGAAGCAGGGAGACATGGAAAACATGCAGGGCTGCAGCTCTCCAGGACAAGGAATGCCCACTCCTGGTTTAAACCCTTGCCACAATGCTTCAAACAAACTTTCAGGTGCCTGACCTTATGGGGGGTTTTTTTGTTTTGTTTTGGGGTTTTTTTTCCCCCCAATTAATGGACATTGCATTTTGCTTAGTTTTTCTTGTTTTCCTAGGAAAATGTAAGTTTCAGTTTATTTTTTAAGACTAGACATTCTGGAAAGCCTATGATTGATTTCATGGTATCACCGTTTTATTTATTGTGGAACACAAGGGACAAGACCAAACAAGCACTTCTGACCTGGGCGCATTGTCGCAACAGTTTAAACCATGGGTGGGCATTCCTGGTCCTCGAGGGCTGCAGCTCTGCTTGTTTTCCCATGTGTCCCTGCTTCAACACACCTGAATCTCATGAAGATTCATGGCCAAGTCCGGCAGAAGGCCTGATAACGAGCCACATTGCAAACAGCTGTGTTGAAGCAGGGAGACATGGGAAAACAAGCAGGGCTGCAGCCCTCAAGGACCAGGAATGCCCACTTCTGGTTTAAACTGTTGCGACAATGCGCCCAAGTCAGAGGTGCTTGTGTGTGCAGAGCTGCAGACCTGCATGTTTTCCATGTCTCCCTGAGTATACTGTACGTCATGACGTTTTTTTGTTTGTTTTTTTTCCAATTAATGGACAGAGCATTTTGCTTAGTTTTTCTTGTTTTCCTAGGAAAATATAAGTTTCAGTTTATTTTTAAGACTAGAGGTTCTGGAAAGCCTATGATTGATTTCATGGTATCGTAACTTTTGCACTCACTTTATCTAGTATATTTTTTCATGTTTTTCGGTCTTCGTATGACTTACTTTTAAGCACGTGTTGAAGGGTTGAGGTTCCTCGGCCGAGCAGATTGTTTAGTTGTGTTGTTATAGGGTATGTTGTGTACATCATCCCAAAGTGTAACGACGCTGATTGAATTTCTTTGGTATATCACACCAGTTTGAATGTGATTTGTTTGATTTTTTTTTTTTTTTTAATTTTTTTTTTCTCCCCCCTGACCTGCCACCTTAAAGTGGTGGGGGAGTTTGAGTGCCCGCGTGATCCCAGGAGCTATATTGTCCAGGGCTTTATGCCCCTGGCAGGGTCTCCCATGGCAACCAGGTCCTGGGTGATGGGTCAGACTAAGGGCAGGTCATCAGTCCTCATGATGAAGTTAAAGTCAAGGTCCATTTTTCGTTTGTTTTACATTGTTGTGTTGTTTTGTTTGTTTGGTCTTGTCCTGGTGTTCCACAACAAGCACCTCTGACTTTGGCGCATTGTCGCAACAGTTTAAACCAGGAGTTTGCATTCCTGGTCCTGGAGGGCGGCAGCCCTGCATGTTTTCCATGTCTCCCTGCTTCAACACAGCTGATTGCAATGTGGCTTGTTACCAGGCTGTCTGCTGGACATGGCCATGAATCTTCATGAGATTCAGGTGTATTGAAGCAGGGAGACATGGAAAACATGCAGGGCTGCAGCTCTCCAGGACTAGGAATGCCCACTCCTGGTTTAAACCCTTGCCACAATGCTTCAAACAAACTTTCAGGTGCCTGACCTAATGGGGGGTTTTTTTTGTTTTGTTTTGGGTTTTTTTTTCTCCCTAATTAATGGACATTGCATTTTGCTTAGTTTTTCTTGTTTTCCTAGGAAAATATAAGTTTCAGTTTATTTTTTAAGACGAGACATTCTGGAAAGCCTATGATTGATTTCATGGTATCACCGTTTTATTTATTGTGGAACACAAGGGACAAGACCAAACAAGCACTTCTGACCTGGGCGCATTGTCGCAACAGTTTAAACCAGGGGTGGGCATTCCTGGTCCTCGAGGGCTGCAGCCCTGCTTGTTTTCCCATGTGTCCCTGCTTCAACACACCTGAATCTCATGAAGATTCATGGCCAAGTCCGGCAGAAGGCCTGATAACGAGCCACATTGCAAACAGCTGTGTTGAAGCAGGGAGACATGGGAAAACTAGCAGGGCTGCAGCCCTCAAGGACCAGGAATGCCCACTTCTGGTTTAAACTGTTACGACAATGCGCCCAAGTCAGAGGTGCTTGTGTGTGCAGGGCTGCAGACCTGCATGTTTTCCATGTCTCCCTGAGTATACTGTACGTCATGACATTTTTTGTTTGTTTTTTTTCCAATTAATGGACAGAGCATTTTGCTTAGATTTTTCTTGTTTTCCTAGGAAAATGTAAGTTTCAGTTTATTTTTAAGACTAGAGGTTCTGGAAAGCCTATGATTGATTTCATGGTATCGTTGTAACTTTTGCACTCACTTTTTCTAGTATATTTTTTCATGATTTCGGTCTTCGTATGACTTTTTTTTAAGCACGTGTTGAAGGGTTGAGGTTCCTCGGCCGAGTCGATTGTTTAGTTGTGTTGTTATAGTGTATGTTGTATACATCATCCCGAAGTGTAACGACGCTGATTGAATTTGTTTGGTATATCACAACAGTTTGAATGTGATTTGTTTGATTTTTTTTTTTTTTTAATTTTTTTTTTCTCCCCCCTGACCTGCCACCTTAAAGTGGTGGGGGAGTTTGAGTGCCCGCGTGATCCCAGGAGCTATATTGTCTGGGGCTTTATGCCCCTGGCAGGGTCTCCCATGGCAACCAGGTCCTGGGTGATGGGTCAGACTAAGGGCAGGTCATCAGTCCTCATGATGAAGTTAAAGTCAAGGTCCATTTTTCGTTTGTTTTACATTGTTGTGTTGTTTTGTTTGTTTGGTCTTGTCCTGGTGTTCCACAACAAGCACCTCTGACTTTGGCGCATTGTCGCAACAGTTTAAACCAGGGGTTTGCATTCCTGGTCCTGGAGGGCGGCAGCCCTGCATGTTTTCCATGTCTCCCTGCTTCAACACAGCTGATTGCAATGTGGCTTGTTACCAGGCTATCTGCTGGACATGGCCATGAATCTTCATGAGATTCAGGTGTATTGAAGCAGGGAGACATGGAAAACATGCAGGGCTGCAGCTCTCCAGGACTAGGAATGCCCACTCCTGGTTTAAACCCTTGCCACAATGCTTCAAACAAACTTTCAGGTGCCTGACCTAATGGGGGTTTTTTTTGTTTTGTTTTGGGTTTTTTTCCCCCTAATTAATGGACATTGCATTTTGCTTAGTTTTTCTTGTTTTCCTAGGAAAATGTAAGTTTCAGTTTGTTTTTTAAGACTAGACATTCTGGAAAGCCTATGATTGATTTCATGGTATCTGTGTGTGTGGTGTGTGT
Source organism: Salarias fasciatus (assembly GCF_902148845.1). Lineage (NCBI taxonomy): Eukaryota > Metazoa > Chordata > Actinopteri > Blenniiformes > Blenniidae > Salarias > Salarias fasciatus. The sequence continues at coordinate 12,089,125 of NC_043760.1, forward strand.
GTGTTTTTAAGAGATATCTTTTTTTAGCATAGTGTTTCCGTTATGAAATTGTCTTCGATCTCGGTTGTTGTCGATTACAGTCCATTTTTGTTTTCTGGTCTTTGTTGACATTTGTTTTCATGTCAGTTCTGTGGCAATGTTGCAAACTGTTTTCATGTAATGGTTGCTTTTTACCATTGCTGTTTTCCACCTCTAGCGGTCAGGTCAGGTTGTTAAATCTGCTATGGTTAACCTGTAATCCAGTACTACCTGCTTCAGGGTCGATTACCGGCGACTAAACTGGTACTCCCCCAGACAGTGGATACGCTGGGCTGGGTGGTGGGCGGCTGGTCGTCCTGACGAAAGTTTAAAAAAAAAGATTCGTCAAGGCTTGAGGTTCAGGTGAGCCACTGAAAGTCATCCGATATGGGAATAAACCCAGACAGAAATCCTCTGTCCCTTTTTTGGACGTGAGTATACTTCATGACATTTTTTGTTGCTCTTTTTATTTATTGTGGAACACAAGGGACAAGACCAAACAAGCACTTCTGACCTGGGCGCATTGTCACAACAGTTTAAACCATGGGTGGGCATTCCTGGTCCTCGAGGGCTGCAGCCCTGCTTGTTTTCCCATATGTCCCTGCTTCAACACACCTGAATCTCATGAAGATTCATGGCCAAGTCCGGCAGAAGGCCTGATAACGAGCCACATTGCAAACAGCTGTGTTGAAGCAGGGAGACATGGGAAAACAAGCAGGACTGCAGCCCTCAAGGACCAGGAATGCCCACTTCTGGTTTAAACTGTTGCGACAATGCGCCCCAGTCAGAGGTGCTTGTGTGTGCAGGGCTGCAGACCTGCATGTTTTCCATGTCTCCCTGAGTATACTGTACGTCATGACATTTTTTGTTTGTTTTTTTTTCCAATTAATGGACAGAGCATTTTGCTTAGTTTTTCTTGTTTTCCTAGGAAAATATAAGTTTCAGTTTATTTTTAAGACTAGAGGTTCTGGAAAGCCTATGATTGATTTCATGGTATCGTTGTAACTTTTGCACTCACTTTATCTAGTATATTTTTTCATGTTTTTCGGTCTTCGTATGACTTACTTTTAAGCACGTGTTGAAGGGTTGAGGTTCCTCGGCCGAGCAGATTGTTTAGTTGTGTTGTTATAGGGTATGTTGTGTACATCATCCCGAAGTGTAACGACGCTGACTGAATTTCTTTGGTATATCACAACAGTTTGAATGTGATTTGTTTGATTTTTTTTTTTTTTGTGAATTTTTTTTTCTCCCCCCTGACCTGCCACCTTAAAGTGGTGGGGGAGTTTGAGTGCCCGCGTGATCCCAGGAGCTATATTGTCTGGGGCTTTATGCCCCTGGCAGGGTCTCCCATGGCAACCAGGTCCTGGGTGATGGGTCAGACTAAGGGCAGGTCATCAGTCCTCATGATGAAGTTACAGTCAAGGTCCATTTTTCGTTTGTTTTACATTGTTGTGTTGTTTTGTTTGTTTGGTCTTGTCCTGGTGTTCCACAACAAGCACCTCTGACTTTGGCGCATTGTCACAACAGTTTAAACCAGGGGTTTGCATTCCTGGTCCTGGAGGGCGGCAGCCCTGCATGTTTTCCATGTCTCCCTGCTTCAACACAGCTGATTGCAATGTGGCTTGTTACCAGGCTATCTGCTGGACATGGCCATGAATCTTCATGAGATTCAGGTGTATTGAAGCAGGGAGACATGGAAAACATGCAGGGCTGCAGCTCTCCAGGACAAGGAATGCCCACTCCTGGTTTAAACCCTTGCCACAATGCTTCAAACAAACTTTCAGGTGCCTGACCTTATGGGGGGTTTTTTGTTTTGTTTTGGGGTTTTCCCCCCAATTAATGGACATTGCATTTTGCTTAGTTTTTCTTGTTTTCCTAGGAAAATGTAAGTTTCAGTTTATTTTTTTAAGACTAGACATTCTGGAAAGCCTATGATTGATTTCATGGTATCACCGTTTTATTTATTGTGGAACACAAGGGACAAGACCAAACAAGCACTTCTGACCTGGGCGCATTGTCGCAACAGTTTTAAACCATGGGTGGGCATTCCTGGTCCTCGAGGGCTGCAGACCTGCATGTTTTCCATGTGTCCCTGCTTCAACACACCTGAATCTCATGAAGATTCATGGCCAAGTCCGGCAGAAGGCCTGATAACGAGCCACATTGCAAACAGCTGTGTTGAAGCAGGGAGACATGGGAAAACAAGCAGGACTGCAGCCCTCAAGGACCAGGAATGCCCACTTCTGGTTTAAACTGTTGCGACAATGCGCCCAAGTCAGAGGTGCTTGTGTGTGCAGGGCTGCAGACCTGCATGTTTTCCATGCCTCCCTGAGTATACTGTACGTCATGACGTTTTTTGTTTGTTTTTTTTTCCAATTAATGGACAGAGCATTTTGCTTAGTTTTTCTTGTTTTCCTAGGAAAATATAAGTTTCAGTTTATTTTTAAGACTAGAGGTTCTGGAAAGCCTATGATTGATTTCATGGTATCGTAACTTTTGCACTCACTTTATCTAGTATATTTTTTCATGTTTTTCGGTCTTCGTATGACTTACTTTTAAGCACGTGTTGAAGGGTTGAGGTTCCTCGGCCGAGCAGATTGTTTAGTTGTGTTGTTACAGTGTATGTTGTAGACATCATCCCGAAGTGTAACGACGCTGATTGAATTTGTTTGGTATATCACAACAGTTTGAATGTGATTTGTTTGATTTTTTTTTTTTTTTTGAATTTTTTTTTCTCCCCCCTGACCTACCACCTTAAAGTGGTGGGGGAGTTTGAGTGCCCGCGTGATCCCAGGAGCTATATTGTCCGGGGCTTTATGCCCCTGGCAGGGTCTCCCATGGCAACCAGGTCCTGGGTGATGGGTCAGACTAAGGGCAGGTCATCAGTCCTCATGATGAAGTTACATTCAAAGTTCATTTTTCCTTTTTTTACATTGTTGTGTTGTTTTGTTTGTTTGGTCTTGTCCTGGTGTTCCACAACAAGCACCTCTGACTTTGGCGCATTGTCGCAACAGTTTAAACCAGGGGTTTGCATTCCTGGTCCTGGAGGGCGGCAGCCCTGCATGTTTTCCATGTCTCCCTGCTTCAACACAGCTGATTGCAATGTGGCTTGTTACCAGGCTAACTGCTGGACATGGCCATGAATCTTCATGAGATTCAGGTGTGTTGAAGCAGGGAGACATGGAAAACATGCAGGGCTGCAGCTCTCCAGGACTAGGAATGCCCACCCCTGGTTTAAACTCTTGCCACAATGCTTCAAACAAACTTTCAGGTGCCTGACCTTATGGGGTTTCTTTTGTTTGTTTGGTTTTTTTTTTCCCAATTAATGGACATTGCATTTTGCTTAGTTTTTCTTGTTTTCCTAGGAAAATGTAAGTTTCATTTTATTTTTTAAGACTAGACATTCTGGAAAGCCTATGATTGATTTCATGGTATCATTGTAACTTTTGCACTCATTTTTTCGAGTATATTTTTTTCATGTTTTTCGGTCCTCTTATGACTCATTGTTTAGCACGTGTTGAAGGGTTGAGGTTCCTCGGCCGAGCCGATTGTTTGGTTGTGTTGTTATAGTGTATGTTGTGTACATCATCCCGAAGTGTTACGATGCTGATTGAATTTGTTTGGTATGTCACAACAGTTTGAATGTGATTTGATTGAATTTTTCTGTTGTGTGTGTGTGTGTGTGTGTTTGAAGAGATATCTTTTTTTAGCATAGTGTTTCCGTTATGAAATTGTCTTCGATCTCGGTTGTTGTCGATTACAGTCCATTTTTTGTTTTTCTGGTCTTTGTTGACATTTGTTTTCATTTCATGTGTTCTGTGGCAATTGTTGCAAACTGTTTTCATGTAATGGTTGCTTTTTGCCATTGCATTGTTTTCCACCTCTAGCGGTCAGGTCAGGTTGTTAAATCTGCTACTGGTTAACCTGTAATCCAGTACTACCTGCTTCAGGGTCGAGTTACCGGCGACTAAACTGGTACTCCCCCAGACAGTGGATACGCTGGGCTGGGTGGTGGGCGGCTGGTCGTCCTGACGAAAGTTTAAAAAAAAGATTCGTCAAAGGCTTGAGGTTCAGGTGAGCCACTGAAAGTCATCCGGATATGGGAATAAACCCAGACAGAAAATCCTCTGTCCCCTTTTTTGGACCGTGAGTATACTTCATGACATTTTTTGTTTGCTCTACATTGCTGTGTTGTTTTATTTATTGTGGAACACAAGGGACAAGACCAAACAAGCACCTCTGACCTGGGCGCATTGTCGCAACAGTTTAAACCAGGGGTGGGCATTCCTGGTCCTCGAGGGCTGCAGCTCTGCTTGTTTTCCCATGTGTCCCTGCTTCAACACACCTGAATCTCATGAAGATTCATGGCCAAGTCCGGCAGAAGGCCTGATAACGAGCCACATTGCAAACAGCTGTGTTGAAGCAGGGAGACATGGGAAAACAAGCAGGACTGCAGCGCTCAAGGACCAGGAATGCCCACTTCTGGTTTAAACTGTTGCGACAATGCGCCCAAGTCAGAGGTGCTTGTGTGTGCAGAGCTGCAGACCTGCATGTTTTCCATGTCTCCCTGAGTATACTGTACGTCATGACGTTTTTTTTTTGTTTTATTTTTTCCCCCCAATTAATGGACAGAGCATTTTGCTTAGTTTTTCTTGTTTTCCTAGGAAAATGTAAGTTTCAGTTTATTTTTAAGACTAGAGGTTCTGGAAAGCCTATGATTGATTTCATGGTATCGTAACTTTTGCACTCACTTTTTCTAGTATATTTTTTCATGATTTCGGTCTTCGTATGACTTTTTTTTAAGCACGTGTTGAAGGGTTGAGGTTCCTCGGCCGAGTCGATTGTTTAGTTGTGTTGTTATAGTGTATGTTGTATACATCATCCCGAAGTGTAACGACGCTGATTGAATTTGTTTGGTATATCACAACAGTTTGAATGTGATTTGTTTGATTTTTTTTTGTTTTTTTTTTTTGAATTTTTTTTTCTCCCCCCTGACCTGCCACCTTAAAGTGGTGGGGGAGTTTGAGTGCCCGCGTGATCCCAGGAGCTATATTGTCCGGGGCTTTATGCCCCTGGCAGGGTCTCCCATGGCAACCAGGTCCTGGGTGATGGGTCAGACTAAGGGCAGGTCATCAGTCCTCATGATGAAGTTACATTCAAAGTTCATTTTTCCTTTTTTTACATTGTTGTGTTGTTTTGTTTGTTTGGTCTTGTCCTGGTGTTCCACAACAAGCACCTCTGACTTTGGCGCATTGTCGCAACAGTTTAAACCAGGGGTTTGCATTCCTGGTCCTCGACGGCTGCAGCCCTGCATGTTTTCCATGTCTCCCTGCTTCAACACAGCTGATTGCAATGTGGCTTGTTACCAGGCTAACTGCTGGACATGGCCATGAATCTTCATGAGATTCAGGTGTATTGAAGCAGGGAGACATGGAAAACATGCAGGGCTGCAGCTCTCCAGGACGAGGAATGCCCACTCCTGGTTTAAACCCTTGCCACAATGCTGCAAACAAACTTTGAGGTGCCTGACCTTATGGGGGTTTTTTTTGTTTTGTTTTGGGTTTTTTTTTTCCCTAATTAATGGACATTGCATTTTGCTTAGTTTTTCTTGTTTTCCTAGGAAAATGTAAGTTTCAGTTTATTTTTTAAGACTAGACATTCTGGAAAGCCTATGATTGATTTCATGGTATCACCGTTTTATTTATTGTGGAACACAAGGGACAAGACCAAACAAGCACTTCTGACCTGGGCGCATTGTCGCAACAGTTTAAACCAGGGGTGGGCATTCCTGGTCCTCGAGGGCTGCAGCCCTGCTTGTTTTCCCATGTGTCCCTGCTTCAACACACCTGAATCTCATGAAGATTCATGGCCAAGTCCGGCAGAAGGCCTGATAACGAGCCACATTGCAAACAGCTGTGTTGAAGCAGGGAGACATGGGAAAACAAGCAGGACTGCAGCCCTCAAGGACCAGGAATGCCCACTTCTGGTTTAAACTGTTGCGACAATGCGCCCCAGTCAGAGGTGCTTGTGTGTGCAGGGCTGCAGACCTGCATGTTTTCCATGCCTCCCTGAGTATACTGTACGTCATGACATTTTTTGTTTGTTTTTTTTTTCCAATTAATGGACAGAGCATTTTGCTTAGTTTTTCTTGTTTTCCTAGGAAAATGTAAGTTTCAGTTTATTTTTAAGACTAGAGGTTCTGGAAAGCCTATGATTGATTTCATGGTATCGTAACTTTTGCACTCACTTTTTCTAGTATATTTTTTCATGATTTCGGTCTTCGTATGACTTTTTTTTAAGCACGTGTTGAAGGGTTGAGGTTCCTCGGCCGAGCAGATTGTTTAGTTGTGTTGTTACAGTGTATGTTGTAGACATCATCCCGAAGTGTAACGACGCTGATTGAATTTGTTTGGTATATCACAACAGTTTGAATGTGATTTGTCTGATTTTTTTTTTTTTTGAATTTTTTTTTTTTCTCCCCCCTGACCTGCCACCTTAAAGTGGTGGGGGAGTTTGAGTGCCCGCGTGATCCCAGGAGCTATATTGTCCAGGGCTTTATGCCCCTGGCAGGGTCTCCCATGGCAACCAGGTCCTGGGTGATGGGTCAGACTAAGGGCAGGTCATCAGTCCTCATGATGAAGTTACAGTCAAGGTCCATTTTTCGTTTGTTTGACATTGTTGTGTTGTTTTGTTTGTTTGGTCTTGTCCTGGTGTTCCACAACAAGCACCTCTAACTTTGGCGCATTGTCGCAACAGTTTAAACCAGGGGTTTGCATTCCTGGTCCTGGAGGGCTGCAGCCCTGCATGTTTTCCATGTCTCCCTGCTTCAACACAGCTGATTGCAATGTGGCTTGTTACCAGGCTATCTGCTGGACATGGCCATGAATCTTCATGAGATTCAGGTGTGTTGAAGCAGGGAGACATGGAAAACATGCAGGGCTGCAGCTCTCCAGGACTAGGAATGCCCACCCCTGGTTTAAACCCTTGCCACAATGCTTCAAACAAACTTTCAGGTGCCTGACCTTATGGGTTTTTTTTTTTTTTTGTTTGGTTTTTTTTTTTTCCCAATTAATGGACATTGCATTTTGCTTAGTTTTTCTTGTTTTCCCAGGAAAATGTAAGTTTCAGTTTATTTTTTAAGACTAGACATTCTGGAAAGCCTATGATTGATTTCATGGTATCATTGTAACTTTTGCACTCATTTTTTCGAGTATATTTTTTCATGATTTCGGTCTTCGTATGACTTTTTTTTAAGCACGTGTTGAAGGGTTGAGGTTCCTCGGCCGAGCCGATTGTTTGGTTGTGTTGTTATAGTGTATGTTGTATACATCATCCCGAAGTGTTACGATGCTGATTGAATTTGTTTGGTATGTCACAACAGTTTGAATGTGATTTGATTGAATTTTTCTGTTGTGTGTGTGTGTGTGTGTGTGTGTGTGTGTGTGTGTTTTTGAAGAGATATCTTTTTTTTAGCATAGTGTTTCCGTTATGAAATTGTCTTCGATCTCGGTTGTTGTCGATTACAGTCAATTTTTTGTTTTTCTGGTCTTTGTTGACATTTGTTTTCATTTCATGTGTTCTGTGGCAATTGTTGCAAACTGTTTTCATGTAATGGTTGCTTTTTACCATTGCATTGTTTTCCACCTCTAGCGGTCAGGTCAGGTTGTTAAATCTGCTACTGGTTAACCTGTAATCCAGTACTACCTGCTTCAGGGTCGAGTTACCGGCGACTAAACTGGTACTCCCCCAGACAGTGGATACACCGGGCTGGGTGGTGGGCGGCTGGTCGTCCTGACGAAAGTTTAAAAAAAAAGATTCGTCAAAGGCTTGAGGTTCAGGTGAGCCACTGAAAGTCATCCGGATATGGGAGTAAACCCAGACAGAAAATCCTCTGTCCCCTTTTTTGGACCGTGAGTATACTTCATGACATTTTTTGTTTGCTCTACATTGCTGTGTTGTTTTATTCATTGTGGAACACAAGGGACAAGACCAAACAAGCACTTCTGATCTGGGCGCATTGTCACAACAGTTTAAACCAGGGGTGGGCATTCCTGGTCCTCGAGGGCTGCAGCTCTGCTTGTTTTCCCATGTGTCCCTGCTTCAACACACCTGAATCTCATGAAGATTCATGGCCAAGTCCGGCAGAAGGCCTGATAACGAGCCACATTGCAAACAGCTGTGTTGAAGCAGGGAGACATGGGAAAACAAGCAGGGCTGCAGCCCTCAAGGACCAGGAATGCCCACTTCTGGTTTAAACTGTTGCGACAATGCGCCCAAGTCAGAGGGGCTTGTGTGTGCAGAGCTGCAGACCTGCATGTTTTCCATGTCTCCCTGAGTATACTGTACGTCATGACGTTTTTTTTTTTGTTTGTTTATTTTTTCCCCCCAATTGATGGACAGAGCATTTTGCTTAGTTTTTCTTGTTTTCCTAGGAAAATGTAAGTTTCAGTTTATTTTTAAGACTAGAGGTTCTGGAAAGCCTATGATTGATTTCATGGTATCGTAACTTTTGCACTCACTTTTTCTAGTATAGTTTTTCATGATTTCGGTCTTCGTATGACTTTTTTTTTAAGCATGTGTTGAAGGGTTGAGGTTCCTCGGCCGAGTCGATTGTTTAGTTGTGTTGTTATAGTGTATGTTGTATACATCATCCCGAAGTGTAACGACGCTGATTGAATTTGTTTGGTATATCACAACAGTTTGAATGTGATTTGTTTGATTTTTTTTTTTTTTTTGAATTTTTTTTTTTTCTCCCCCCTGACCTGCCACCTTAAAGTGGTGGGGGAGTTTGAGTGCCCGCGTGATCCCAGGAGCTATATTGTCCAGGGCTTTATGCCCCTGGCAGGGTCTCCCATGGCAACCAGGTCCTGAGTGATGGGTCAGACTAAGGGCAGGTCATCAGTCCTCATGATGAAGTTACAGTCAAGGTCCATTTTTCGTTTGTTTTACATTGTTGTGTTGTTTTGTTTGTTTGGTCTTGTCCTGGTGTTCCACAACAAGCACCTCTAACTTTGGCGCATTGTCGCAACAGTTTAAACCAGGGGTTTGCATTCCTGGTCCTGGAGGGCGGCAGCCCTGCATGTTTTCCATGTCTCCCTGCTTCAACACAGCTGATTGCAATGTGGCTTGTTACCAGGCTATCTGCTGGACATGGCCATGAATCTTCATGAGTTTCTGGTGTGTTGAAGCAGGGAGACATGGAAAACATGCAGGGCTGCAGCTCTCCAGGACCAGATCTCACCTTGCCACAATGCTTCAAACAAACTCTCCATGGGGTAATAGATGGGAGTCACCTTGGTGATGGTGTACCTGGAGTTTTAGAATTCATGTTACTCCTCTCTGTCTCACCTGATTGATCAAAAGGGAAGGGACCCGCCTGCCCGTTTCGGACCTGTCACATCCCCACATGGCAGCTGCAGTACCGGGAGAGAGAGTCTGACTTGCCTTGCATCTGTGGTCGATTCTTATTCAGGTGATGTAATTTAGTTTTATCACTTTTTTAATTATTTCCGTAGGGCATTGGGAGCAGATTCTCTTGGCAGAGTCTTGACGAGACGAGTGCACCAACCGTTTGATAGTTGGGGATAGAAGGTTTCCAAACTCCTCTGCAGAGCTCAGCTGCATGATGGAGTCACTTTCACATTTGTCCAATTATTGATTGGATTGTGACTTCTATTGCTTTGTCGGGAACTTTGGATAGGGGAGGAACTTGTGTGTCAACTCGGGTAAACAGACTTGTTATGCACAGATGGTGAGCGGATGGTGACATTTTAAGAGAATAACCCAAAATGTGGCTCTTCAGCTCACCATGTCCACATCAGTCCTTTCATTTATTGTATATTTTTTTTTTTTACCTCCACAACTTGTCTAAAGACAAATGGGCACAAAACTGTGCAGTCTTTAGTTTTAGATTCCTTTCTTGTCTGTTCCAACTATGTCATATTAATATTACTAATAACACAGTGGAACACTAAAATCACAGTGGTTTTTATTTGATGTTATTAAGAGCAGCTATGGTTAAGGTGAATCTACTCTGCTGGACATAATCATCACTGACGGACTTCAGGAGGACGAGACAGGTCCACACACCCCTCCTCATAAATGGAGAACAGATGGAGACTGTCACCACCTTCAGGTTTCTGGGCACCCACATCTCCGCAGACCACTCCTGGTCTGACAACATCAGAGCCATGGTCAAAAAGGCACAGCAGCGGCTACATTTCCTCCGTGTGCTCAGGAAGAACAACCTGAGCACAAAGCTGCTGCTGGCCTTCTATCACTCCTCTGTGGAGAGCGTACTAACGTACTGTCTGAGTGTGTGGTATGCAGGCTCCACAGTTGGGGACAGGAAGGCGGTGCAGAGGGTCATAAACACTGCCCAAAAGATCATCGGCTGCACCCTGCCCACGCTGGAGCACATCTCCACATCCTGCTGCCTCAGGAGGACTAAAGCCATCACAGGAGACCCTGCACACCCTGCCCACTCCCTGTTTGATCTTCTGCCCTCTGGCAGACGCTACAGGTCAATAAAATCACACACCAGCAGACTGACAAACAGCTTCTTCCCCTGGGCCATACGCATTGCAAACACCCACGGACACAGAAACGCACACTCACTTATGAACAGACTCCCATAACCCCCCCCCCCCATGGACTAAATCAGCCAACTATCTCCTCGCACTTTAAGAGTTTGTGCCTCATGTAGCATGATCACCACTCTGTTACACTGTTATTTATTACTCTTGCATCTTGTGGATGCGTTATGCAATTATATCTGCCCTTGTATTTTTTCTGTTGTTACCTAATGTCTGTGTTGTTTTCTGTTTTGTCTCTGATGTCTTTCCTAAGTTTTCTTGTCCTTGACTTTTTAATCGAGGTGAATTGTAGCTTTATATGAGCTCCCATGTAATTTCGTTGTACCCCCCCGTGCAATGACAATAAAGTCTATTCTATTCTATTCTATTCTGATGATTAACCAGCAGCTGTTTTTGATCAATATTGATTCAGATTAAAAATGATAATTAAAAAAAAGAATAACTGACAAAACATACATAGGATATATTCAACATGATAAAAACAAAATTAAAGCTTGCAACATAACAAATGAAGCAATAAAGACAAAACAACAAGGAAATAAAAAGAACACAAAATATAACAGGATTGAAGGCAATTGGAATTCAATTTCCTGTTCAAAATAAACTTTGAGGTGATAGAGCTTCTGTTAGCAAGTTAAGATTTCCTTCATGACTCGATGTAACTTCTGTAAGAATTTAATGACAACAATATTTGTTAGCCTAATAATATTAGTAATGGATCACATTTCAGTTGGGGAATAATATGCAGTGGAAGTTTGTTTGTAGAAACCCTGCTTCTGCTTTCATTTTTCTTCTCTAATTTATCACAGTTGTGGAATTTTGTGTGCTTATGACATTGGTTATGATGGTCATCCAGGAATGCATGTAATGAACAATTTAATCATGCATTTGAAGAGAGACTATGATTTGCGATGGTTTGAGTTAGCCGTGTTTATCTCCTCTTTCAGGCTGGGCGCTGTCAGTCAGATCTGGCTGCCCTGACTACAGGTATTTGTTGTACCCTCCAGAAAGTGATGTTGAGAGCCACATATGACGCTACACAACTGTTCCCATAAGCTTACATTTACTCCTCAAGATGAGTCATCACAACAGTCGTGTGTAAAACAGATGGCGTGCTCTTTGAATACCATCCCTGCAGACACTTGAGATTCATGTTTGACAGCCTTTTTAAGGAATGAAGATTTTACATGTGAATGACACACAGTGGTGTTTGTCCTTTTTTTCCAGCTCTTCATCCAAGACCTCACCTGTCCTGCCAGCAATCAATCCTGGGACACCTGTCGCCAATCATCCCATCAGCCGATCATCCAATCAACCTCCAGTCCTGCCCATATATATATATTGCTTTGCACCCTGTGTTACTGTCTGTCTGAGAGGAAGCGATCACTTGATCTTTTGGAGAGCATTTTGAAGCTTTGGCAGAAGTTTGAGACTTTTTGTTTTTGCCCTCCTTAACTAAACTAGTGTTTGAGGGCCTATTTTTGGTTAAAACCTACCCGTCCCCACCTTGTGTGTTTTGTAGTCAACCCCATTCTCTGTATTGTCTTCTTCCTTGAAGAAGGGCTCCAGGTAAGACAGCCCGGGGTCTACGTTCAGCACGTAGATGACTTTCTGTCTATACACACCAGGTAAACGTGGGCGGCTGCCACGATCTTCTGTAGCAGGCAGGTAAGGTTCAGGGTTAGTTAGTTAGGGCTAGTTACTGGTTAAGATAGTTAGGGTCACAGGGTCGAGGTATAGGGGAAGTTTTAGGGTTTTTGTGTTTAGTGGCACCGCCCACAGGGCCCTTCTCCTAACGTCCTCCAGCCCTCCATTAGCTCCCCCTATTTTTGTTTCTACCAGCGTTTTGTGTAACGCCTGCTGGCTGCGTTCTGGCATCTTTGTTGTAATTTGTAAAGATTGTTTGTAACGTTGCTTCTGTTTAATTATATCTTTTGTTACATAAATTCCCCTTTTCCTTTGGAAAAGGCCACCCAAATTCTCCTGTGCTGCACTTTGTTTTGTCCGCACACCACCTGAAGCCTGGTTTACATCAGCCAAGCGGGCCTGCGCATAAGCATTGCGTTCCCCCCCCCCCCCCCCACCCCCAGCTTGGCCATTTTTAACAACTTTAAGGGGGGACGTAACATCAAATAAGTTGACTTTTGTGATCCAAACAGTTTGTACCTAAACACTTCCAGGATTTGTTTCTTTCTCTGCTCATCTCCAGTGTGGCATCTGCCCTAAGTTTCACAGGAAATTCTTAAGAGTAAAATTCCCAGAGTAATAATTGTTTTCCTCTCGCCGTTCTACCAGCCCCCTGCGCGTACATTTCAATGGCGTGCACTGGCCCTGGTTCAGTGCGCGCGCGCGTTGCCAAGGCGCTTTCGTCGCTCGCGGCTCGCGTGAAAAATAGAACAGAGCGGAGCGGGCGCGCTGCACTCCTATGCACGTTGTGTGAGGGCAGTCAGAAAGGTTAATAACATTGGAGGCGATCACAAACTCTGTGCGAATGGCGCTCCCGCGTCCAGTGTGTTCGCCGCCAACGGGAGCTCCCCCAATGGGTTGGGAGCTGGGCGGAGCCTTGGGAGATGCGTGCTACATGCTAGTTTTCCAAGATCGTAGACCCTAGCTTTAAGGGAGCACGTAAAGTTGTTTACATGAGCACTTATAACTTTTAAGCCCGCCACACACTACAGGATTTTTTTCAATCTTCCCGGATTCAGACACCACACACTGCAAGACAACAGAGGACAGATCGCACCTGATCTTTATTTACCCTCCACATTTAATAATTCAGTTTATTAGCCAATCTGTTTGTGTGTGTGTGTTTTTTTTTTTGTTTTTTTTTTACTTTTGAGTCCCGAGTGGAGCAGTAGAATAAAGTTATTAGCAGACCATGTCAAATAAAAGCTACTTTTTTAAATCACCAAATATCTTAAATCATTCTTTATGTCCACAGATGTGATAGTTTACACCAGAATAAAAATGCGTTGAGCTTTGATTAGGTAAGTTTCATTATGTGTCTGCTCTGTCTCTGAAGGCACGGAGTCAGAGGAAAGTTTTTTTTTATTTTATTTTTTTTCTTCCCCATTCTTCCGTGATGATTAATAACGGCGATTAAGTAAAATATTGGGATTATGGCAGGACTGGCGGAGATGCAGATATTAGATCGGAGTTTGGGTCTGAACCAGAGCCAGATTAAAACAGACGTGCCCCTGGGCAAGTTCTTTCAAAGTGCCCCCTCTAAGCTAAAATTCTGACTCCTACAAAATCCTAAAGCACTTATTGCCCCCCAAAACACACATTTAGTGTTAGAACAGGAGCAAGTACCCTGGTCTAAGCTGATCTATGAGCCCCCCGGTTGCATAGAAAGTAACCCACTTTTTAACTCAAAGAAAGCAACCACTCTGAAAACTTCAAATACCGTACTTGTAAAAATCTTCAATTTGGGTAAACATATAAAGGAGGCTAAATAACAGGGACAGTGATACTGAAAGCAGTTCAAAACTTTTTGCTTTAACTATTTCATTGCAGTCACAGTTCATGGACAAAAAAAAAAGATAAAATCTGAAATAATCATCAATTTGCCCGAAAATGCTCAAAGCATTTTCATTATCAAACATAAACACTCATTCTCACAACAAGAAAAAGGACTAGTTCAGAATTCTAGGAGTGACAATTATTTTTACATGTCCATGTTTAAGTGCAATTTTGCAGTACATAAAAAAAAAAATCTAATCACGAGTTAACAAATTTATGGGAAACGCTCTTAAGTGCAAACATTTTTTGATCCTTCGATGTCGGCTCTTCCTATCATTGTGAAGCAGAATTCACCAAGTGTTGGATTGTTCACCCACTAATAGGGAACGTGAGCTGGGATTAGACCGTCGTGAGACAGGTTAGTTTTACCCTACTGATGATGTGTTGTTGCAATAGTAATCCTGCTCTGTGACATGTGGACCGTTATTGTTTACAACCACTTTTTTTCGGTTCAACCCGGTTCCAAGAGGAACAAGTTCACTTCTTCTCTTTTACTGAAAAACGCTGCATCGCATCATTGAACACATCACCACGTCCTGCCGGATTTTTTCTCACAACATGCAGAGAGCCTGCTCTTCAGGCGCCCTTCTTCTTCTGCGGTGTCTGTGTAAAATAAGGTTGAACATGCAAACAGCACACCTAGTGGCATGAAGTGTAAATGCAGTCATGGCGTCGTACTATTGAATGCCGAATATTGACTACATGTAATGTATGGAAGTAAATCTGTGCCATCTGATTTTGAATTTGAATTTTTAGACCTGAATTATTTTTGCATCGAAATCTGACTTTCAATTTTAAAAGCATTTGAATTTCCAGCACTGATTTCTTTTAACTGTGTAAAAACTTTCATTGCAAAAAAAACTCAATGTCTAAAAAAATTCTGTGCAAAAAAATTCGACGTCTTGAAAAATTCGGTGTAAAAAAATTCGACGTCTCAAATTCAGTGTCCAAAATTCGGAGTCAGAAATTCGCAGGCAACATCCGGGTAACTACGTCCCTACGGAAGCCCTAAAAGGACAAGATTGATCTTTTTTTTTTTCGGCGAACCGGAAATCCCAGGCTTTCGCCTGACAGCGACGCTCCGCTGCCCCGGACCACAGACAGAGGTGAGTTTGTGCTGTTAATGAGTTATTTTGTGCTGTTGCCCATTCATGAATAACTTATATGATGCACGCAAATCAAAACTATCTGTCCAGAATCTGCACAGTGCAGTAGCCATATTTTGCCTCCTAATACACGGACCTGTGTGTTCTCTTGCTGCTGTCTGTGTTTTAGAGCAGGACAAGCTGCAGCCTTCCAAAGAACGGCAACAACCTCACCAAATTCACCAGGTAGCTTTAGGTAAATACTACTGTTTCCATGCTGTTTGATACATTCAGACAGACGTGGGACACGCGAGAAAAATAGTTGAGCAGTGATTTAAAAGCTGATGGTGACTATATCAAAGACAGCAAGCAAACGACTGGAGAAACTTGTTCCAGGAGTTCTAATCATCTAATGCATCACAAGCCTGGTAGTCGTGGGGCCCCATTAGGTACGTTCCAGACGTGTCATTGTAAATTATCCAGGGATTTCAAGTTGTGTCGCTGATATCCGCCGTCTATCGGGGCCTCCACTAGCAACTAACCGCTGAATACTCGGAAAGGGCCCCATGAGGGGAATTTTCGACACTCTGTCGTTGCAGCGTCTGGTGTAGCGCCTTTAATTTGTCATTGAAATTTACTGATGTCAGCCGTCCCTCGGGGCCCCCTTCAGCTCGGGGCCCTAGCCAGCAGCGGCGCCTCTGGCCGGAGAGAAGCAGCTGCTGCTCATTCCACCTTGGATTTAAACAAACAAACAAAAATCCTCGCAGTGGATTTCACCAAAAGAGGACCCATGGGTTTTCATAACCCACCAACCCTCTGTAAGTTACGCCTCTGCTCTGGTTATGCGGCTACTGCTGTGTGCCCCTGTAGGTCTCGGGCCCCTGGGCAATTGCCCAGTTGCCCTAATGGTTAATCCGGCCTTGACCACACACTACAGGATTTGCGATCGGAAATATTAAACGTGTTCATTGTCTATGATCTCCCCTTCCGACGCCTCCCGAGAGGCTCCGACCAGAAAAAAAACCTCTCAGAACACACCACACACTACACGAAGATCTGACCCGAACTCATTTGCATACTCCCGACAATCGGACCCTGTCTGCCTCGATCGGGAGGAGAAAGAGAATAAAGGATATACTTTCTGTCAAAATGGTATGACGTCATATAAATTTAATCATCAAAAAAAAATACCTGAAAAATAAAAGTCCCGCCCCCAGCACCCCCCACCTGCCCCCGCCCTCGCCCCCGCCCCCGCCATTCTTCCGGAATGAGGTCATGTCTGAGTAAAAGGCGGGAAATTTAAAAAAGGGGTTCTGTCTTTCCATCGGCGTAAGAGTGAGTCAAGATTTGCATATGCTATATTGTAGATGTGTACTGGCTGCTCTGTAGTCTGCATGAATGTGTTGAACTTCCATCCAGAGAGCAGGGTTCTCTTTGAGTGGGAGTTCAGGGAGGTAAGAATCGCGGGCTTTTTTTTTTTTTTTTTGGAGGGAAAGTTTCATATGTCAGGCTGAGGGATGATGATGAGAAACAGATGTAGTAATGTAAATATCACGTGTCAGTGTCAGCAGAAAAAGAGCGGGAAAGTTAGCCTGTCACAAGGTTGCCATTGTATGTTGCGGGCTGAAGGCTGATGAGAACCAGATGTGATAATAATAATATGCATACCGATGTCTGTTTACATTAAGGCCCGCCTTCCTGAGTGAGCTCATACCCTACGGGTGTGATCATGAGGAAAAGAGCGGGAAATTTACTAAAACACAAGGTTGCCATTGTATGTTGCGGGCTGAAGGCTGATGAGAACCAGATGTAGTAATATGAGAAACAGATGTGAGACGGGGAAAGTGGGCGTGCATTGTACTGTACTGTATATAAAATGTTTCACATAAGTGTGATCATAGCAGTGGAATCGTTACGCGGCAGGGAAAAAAACATGGAGAAAGATCTGTTGATGAAAAAGACGTGGCGTCTTGATGATGGCCGGGGGTTGTTAGTCAAATTTAAGAGTGGTGGAGTATCGCCACACGTCGATCTATACAGCTATGAAACCACGCCTGAGGTCTACCATCTGAAAATCTACCAGAGAGACAGATATGATATTATATGTCAAGCCGAAAGGTTTATGGCCCCCCAATAAACCCCTCCCCTCGCCACTTGTGGACCATTTGTCCACCGTATGTCCACTGCGCATTTATCCCCCCCCCCCCCCCCAAACTTCCTTCCGTCTGAGGTCTTTTGAAGTTCAGACAGACGGTTAGAGGGGGGTGAATTTATATTGTACTTAGAGATGGCGGAGAAACGTGTTATGAAGAGGTTATATTACAAGCTGAGTCATCATGGTAGTTTCGGCGGGGTAGAAAGAAAGAAAGTTAGGGTGGAAGATGTGAAAGACTTTTTATCATCTCAAGACTCCGATACTCTGCATAAACCGGCGAGGATACATTTTCCAAGGAACAGAGTTTTTGTTACAAGACCTCTCAAACAGTTTCAGGCAGACCTTTGCGATAGAAAGACGGGCTCACCTTTGAGCGTGGTTGAAAGATTTAACCGAACGCTAAAGACTAGAATTTCACTGCTAAGAACACTAGACGGTGCGTGGAAGTCCTACCAGACTTAGTAAAAAGCTATAACAACACTCACCACAGCAGTATAAAAATGCGCCCGGTTGATGTGACTAAGGGCCTTCAAGTGTTTCACAATCTGTACGGTACGCCTACACCACGAGACAAGAGAAAAAAAAAAAAATAAAGACAGGATTTAAGGTCGGCGATGTTGTCAGAATATCCAAGTTGCGAGGGGTCTTCGATAAAAAAATACGAACAGAGTTTCACGGATGAAGTATTTACGGTGTCAGAATGCATTGTGCGTACTCTGCGTATATAAACTCAAAGATTATGACGGCGAAGTGATCGAAGGTTCATTCTGTGAGCCGGAGCTGCAGAAAGGGAAAAAATAGACTCATTAACATTTAACTCATTAACATTTTTCAATCATACAATTTTCAAACAGTCTGTTAGATATTACATTTTACTACAAACAGATATGTCCGGGTGTCTGTAGCACTTTAGATGGTTATATGAGCTTTTTTAAAAGCTCTCCAGAGGTGAACCTAAAAATTATGATCTAAACAAGAAACTCAGGTTTTATCTTAACATATAAAGCAAATAATCAAAAGTACTACTATTTGTGACCTGAAGATAACCAAATCTGCTCCTAACTTGAAATTTTAAGTTACTGCTCTCAAAACTTTGAAACATGTCGTGTCCTTTGTGATAAGCATCGTGAAATTCTCTGATATTTCCCAGTTAACGTGATCACTGGAAAACCTTCACATCCACCCAAGTTCTAATATATAGATCTGAAAATACAACTCAAAAGGAAGGAAGGTTTTTAAAAAAGTGTATAAAATACAAGAAAAGGTATAAATGAATAGTAAAATCATTCAAAGACAGAGTCTCATTCTAAAATATTCAAAATAAAGCCACACAAACTTAATCAGGAAGCGTAGACACGCGCTTGAATAAAAACAGAATAACTGGTTGATAATTTTCACAAACTCAAATTCAATTTTCTGTATAAGAGACAATAATGATGATGTTGTCGATGTACGCCAAACAAAACCGAGTCAGCAGGTCATGTCAGCTTTGAAAGCTGCTGTCTCACAGCTGCAGCGTAGACGGTTGGACTGTCCGAAAAAAAAACAAAAAAAACAACGTTAATCTTGTAAAGCGATATTGTTGGTCACAGAAGGTGAAACTAAACAAATCCTATGTATTCCTGTGTACAGCAGAATACAAATCCACAACTGTGTACCATTTCGCTCTGGCTGGTATTGATACTACGATAGCATTAACATCTGGTACAACCGCAGTTAAAGGAATGACGCTGAAATGTATTTATTTTTCCTCGGGTCCTGTGCAAATCTGTACTTCTTTGTTCCTGGTTTCAAAAATGGGGTTTATCGGTGTGTTGTTTGGAGACAGACATGACACTCCTCGTTTCAGCAATGATTGAACCACTGGTCTGATCCCCAGTTCTTTTTCCTTTGATAAGAGATACTGTTTAACTCAAACAGGATATTTCACATCGTTAATTGTTGCTTGATAAGGTTCCACAGCCAGCAATCCGACATGATTTGCAAATACAGATTTTCTTCTCTTTTCTAACAAATCCACAGAAACATTACCAAAGAACAAAATATGACAAGCCCATGTAAGGGCAGCATTTCTATCAGAACAAAGAAAGAACAAAATAAAGTGCTTAGTTTAAGAAACAAATATAAACATCAGCTTTACATACCTTTTCCTGTAGCAATTTCTTTTCTGATCAGTCTCAACCAGCTGCACAAGAAAACAGAATATCAGCTCAATTTACATTTTCTCACTCTTTTTCTCCTCTGACAGACAGTAATGCGCGCAGCTTTACACACTCTGTGCTGCAGTTTGCGCCACTGTTTTACATGATTTGCGATGACAGGTTTTCTTCCCCTTTCTAACAAATCCACAGAAACATTACAAAAGAACAAAATATGACAACCCCTTGCAAGGGCAGCATTTATATAAGAAGAAAGAAAGAACAAAATAAAGTGCTTAGTTTAAGAAACAAATACAATCATCAGCTTTACATACCTTTTCCTCTAGCAATCTCTCTTCTGAACAGTCTCAACCAGCTGCACAAGAAACAGAATTTCAACTCAATATACATTTTCTCATCCTTTTTCTACTCTGACAGACAGTAATCACTCCGTGCTGCAGTTTGCACCGCTGTTTTAGGTGGTGTAAAGATTAGTTGTGCGTCAACTCTTGCCTGTATCTTGTTTATAGCACTCCCTACATATAACGTGACTCTGTAGCTCGTCTGATACTTTAAAACTGAACAATCTCTGAATTACTGAGCCAGTGTTCTTTTTTTCTTTTACTGAATGGGGTTTTTATTGGGGTGTTGTTTGGGACACACATGGCACAATGACTCCTCGTTTCAGCAGTGATTGAACCACTGGTCTGATCACCATTTCTTTTTCCTCTGATCAGGGATACTGTTTTAACAAACAGGATTTTCCGCATAGTTAATTGTTGCTTGATAAGGTTCCATATCCAGCAGTCCTACATGATTTGCGTGCTGTGTCCACAATTTAGATGGAGCAGACGCTCAAACTGACGGAGGTTGTAACAACACATCCAGCTGAATGAACCTCTGCTTTCGTTGTATTTTGCAGGATTTTAATGAACAAAAATGCAAAGTGTCCTCATCATACGACCAAACAATAACATTTTAGTTGCTATCTTCATCATCTGGTTGTCTATGAAGAAACCGGTAACAAATGTCAAGCATTTTAGTCCCCGTACTGTCCCAGTGATCACTTGTAACTGCACTTTGAAGTTTTTACGATGGGTTAGGTGTTGAGGAGATGAGTAGGAGCAAGACAGACGGATAGAGGGGGGTGAATTTATATTGTGCTTACAGATGGCAGAAAAGCGTGCCGCCATGAAGAAAGTCAGCGTGGAAGATGTGAAAGATTTTTATCATCTCAAGACACCTGTACTCTGCATAAACCGGCTTGGGTACATTTTCCAAGGAACAGAGTTTTTGTTACAAGACCTCTCAAACAGTTTCAGGCAGACCTTTGCGATAGGAAGACGGGCTCACCGTTCCTCCTCTCCTCTCTTTCATCCTCTGGTTGTCTATGAAGAAACTGGTAACAAATGTCAAGCATTTTTAGTTGCTGTCCCAATGATCATCTGTAACTGCACAGATGAATGGTTCAATGTTTCCGTGCACATCTTTTAATAATAACATCAGTCCCTCTGGAGAGAGACAAACAGTATTTGTGGACTTTCTACTCTGTCCGAGAATGGTTTATCTACTGGTCTGCTTGACAGGATGCTAATGTTCTGATTCCCTCTATTGTGAACAGTCAAGTCACCACATCAACATTTAGAAAAACAGAGGCTTCTTTCTGCCAAACAGTGAAATACTGTCCTACCGTCTGATGTATGTTTGGGATGTTTTACTGTTACTCACTCTGGAGCACAAATTCTATATAATCTTAATTTTGATAGCATATCTTTTCCTAATAATGAAAACATTTCTAAATCACAAACACATGTTGAAATTTCCAGCCATCTCTCTCGACCGGTAACAGTTTTGACAGCGGTTCTCTTGGAGGGACACCAGAAATGCTGACAGTTTGAACAGTGTCATTACTTCATGGACAGTATATCTCCTGCTGACGAGTACAAGAGAGAAATGCACCTACATTTATGAGAAACTTTTTTGGTTTCCCTTTAATGTTTAAACAAATCTTTGGTATTTCTACCGGTGTATCTGAAACTTGTGCCTGAATAACCATCATTATTATTATTTGATCACCGTCAGCGTCCCAGTTCTGTCGGCCGCTTCATTGTGTAGAAGTTTTTCTCCACAGAAATGGTGTAATGTTTGTCTTTGGTACTTGTTGAGTTTTGGCCTTGATTCAACACTTGTGGCACTCCGGTGGGTCTAGCTACTTTAGCTTCATCTCTTTTTCTTTTCCTTTGCTCACAGTCTCTGGTAATGGCATGCATCATTAAGGTTTCTTCACCCTTGCCAGTTTTTGATCATTTGTATTATTATAATAACCTCGGCCCCTAAATCGTCGTTGATTTGGTCTCATCCTGTCTCGTCCTCATCCTCTGAAGCCTGGTTGTGTTGATACAAACAGTCTATACTCTCCCAGAGTTGTGTATTGTACAGCACGAATCTTAGCTTTTTCTTTTTTTTTTCTGATTTGCAAACAATCCAGTTGCATCTAATTCTCTATTCCTTTTCCGTAATTCCGCAGGACTCAATGAAAACACGTCTGGGGCTGCTAATTCTGCGTCAATTGACACAAACACATGGCTTTAGCACCTCTGCATGGTGAGGCTGTAAGGCCTTATTTGTACTCACTTCCAGAATCAGCACCTGTAGCGAGCTTCAGACACTCACAGCCAGACTGAGCGTCTCTACATGCCTGATGTGCTTCTCACCTCCAGAGAGGAGGTGCAGTTACAGATGATCATTGGGACAGCAACTAAAAATGCTTGACATTTGTTACCAGTTTCTTCATAGACAACCAGAGGATGAAAGAGAGGAGAGGAGGAACGGTGAGCCCGTCTTCCTATCGCAAAGGTCTGCCTGAAACTGTTTGAGAGGTCTTGTAACAAAAACTCTGTTCCTTGGAAAATGTACCCAAGCCGGTTTATGCAGAGTACAGGTGTCTTGAGATGATAAAAATCTTTCACATCTTCCACGCTGACTTTCTTCATGGCGGCACGCTTTTCTGCCATCTGTAAGCACAATATAAATTCACCCCCCTCTATCCGTCTGTCTTGCTCCTACTCATCTCCTCAACACCTAACCCATCGTAAAAACTTCAAAGTGCAGTTACAAGTGATCACTGGGACAGTACGGGGACTAAAATGCTTGACATTTGTTACCGGTTTCTTCATAGACAACCAGATGATGAAGATAGCAACTAAAATGTTATTGTTTGGTCGTATGATGAGGACACTTTGCATTTTTGTTCATTAAAATCCTGCAAAATACAACGAAAGCAGAGGTTCATTCAGCTGGATGTGTTGTTACAACCTCCGTCAGTTTGAGCGTCTGCTCCATCTAAATTGTGGACACAGCACGCAAATCATGTAGGACTGCTGGATATGGAACCTTATCAAGCAACAATTAACTATGCGGAAAATCCTGTTTGTTAAAACAGTATCCCTGATCAGAGGAAAAAGAAATGGTGATCAGACCAGTGGTTCAATCACTGCTGAAACGAGGAGTCATTGTGCCATGTGTGTCCCAAACAACACCCCAATAAAAACCCCATTCAGTAAAAGAAAAAAAGAACACTGGCTCAGTAATTCAGAGATTGTTCAGTTTTAAAGTATCAGACGAGCTACAGAGTCACGTTATATGTAGGGAGTGCTATAAACAAGATACAGGCAAGAGTTGACGCACAACTAATCTTTACACCACCTAAAACAGCGGTGCAAACTGCAGCACGGAGTGATTACTGTCTGTCAGAGTAGAAAAAGGATGAGAAAATGTATATTGAGTTGAAATTCTGTTTCTTGTGCAGCTGGTTGAGACTGTTCAGAAGAGAGATTGCTAGAGGAAAAGGTATGTAAAGCTGATGATTGTATTTGTTTCTTAAACTAAGCACTTTATTTTGTTCTTTCTTTCTTCTTATATAAATGCTGCCCTTGCAAGGGGTTGTCATATTTTGTTCTTTTGTAATGTTTCTGTGGATTTGTTAGAAAGGGGAAGAAAACCTGTCATCGCAAATCATGTAAAACAGTGGCGCAAACTGCAGCACAGAGTGTGTAAAGCTGCGCGCATTACTGTCTGTCAGAGGAGAAAAAGAGTGAGAAAATGTAAATTGAGCTGATATTCTGTTTTCTTGTGCAGCTGGTTGAGACTGATCAGAAAAGAAATTGCTACAGGAAAAGGTATGTAAAGCTGATGTTTATATTTGTTTCTTAAACTAAGCACTTTATTTTGTTCTTTCTTTGTTCTGATAGAAATGCTGCCCTTACATGGGCTTGTCATATTTTGTTCTTTGGTAATGTTTCTGTGGATTTGTTAGAAAAGAGAAGAAAATCTGTATTTGCAAATCATGTCGGATTGCTGGCTGTGGAACCTTATCAAGCAACAATTAACGATGTGAAATATCCTGTTTGAGTTAAACAGTATCTCTTATCAAAGGAAAAAGAACTGGGGATCAGACCAGTGGTTCAATCATTGCTGAAACGAGGAGTGTCATGTCTGTCTCCAAACAACACACCGATAAACCCCATTTTTGAAACCAGGAACAAAGAAGTACAGATTTGCACAGGACCCGAGGAAAAATAAATACATTTCAGCGTCATTCCTTTAACTGCGGTTGTACCAGATGTTAATGCTATCGTAGTATCAATACCAGCCAGAGCGAAATGGTACACAGTTGTGGATTTGTATTCTGCTGTACACAGGAATACATAGGATTTGTTTAGTTTCACCTTCTGTGACCAACAATATCGCTTTACAAGATTAACGTTGTTTTTTTGTTTTTTTTTTCGGACAGTCCAACCGTCTACGCTGCAGCTGTGAGACAGCAGCTTTCAAAGCTGACATGACCTGCTGACTCGGTTTTGTTTGGCGTACATCGACAACATCATCATTATTGTCTCTTATACAGAAAATTGAATTTGAGTTTGTGAAAATTATCAACCAGTTATTCTGTTTTTATTCAAGCGCGTGTCTACGCTTCCTGATTAAGTTTGTGTGGCTTTATTTTGAATATTTTAGAATGAGACTCTGTCTTTGAATGATTTTACTATTCATTTATACCTTTTCTTGTATTTTATACACTTTTTTAAAAACCTTCCTTCCTTTTGAGTTGTATTTTCAGATCTATATATTAGAACTTGGGTGGATGTGAAGGTTTTCCAGTGATCACGTTAACTGGGAAATATCAGAGAATTTCACGATGCTTATCACAAAGGACACGACATGTTTCAAAGTTTTGAGAGCAGTAACTTAAAATTTCAAGTTAGGAGCAGATTTGGTTATCTTCAGGTCACAAATAGTAGTACTTTTGATTATTTGCTTTATATGTTAAGATAAAACCTGAGTTTCTTGTTTAGATCATAATTTTTAGGTTCACCTCTGGAGAGCTTTTAAAAAAGCTCATATAACCATCTAAAGTGCTACAGACACCCGGACATATCTGTTTGTAGTAAAATGTAATATCTAACAGACTGTTTGAAAATTGTATGATTGAAAAATGTTAATGAGTTAAATGTTAATGAGTCTATTTTTTCCCTTTCTGCAGCTCCGGCTCACAGAATGAACCTTCGATCACTTCGCCGTCATAATCTTTGAGTTTATATACGCAGAGTACGCACAATGCATTCTGACACCGTAAATACTTCATCCGTGAAACTCTGTTCGTATTTTTTTATCGAAGACCCCTCGCAACTTGGATATTCTGACAACATCGCCGACCTTAAATCCTGTCTTTATTTTTTTTTTTTTCTCTTGTCTCGTGGTGTAGGCGTACCGTACAGATTGTGAAACACTTGAAGGCCCTTAGTCACATCAACCGGGCGCATTTTTATACTGCTGTGGTGAGTGTTGTTATAGCTTTTTACTAAGTCTGGTAGGACTTCCACGCACCGTCTAGTGTTCTTAGCAGTGAAATTCTAGTCTTTAGCGTTCGGTTAAATCTTTCAACCACGCTCAAAGGTGAGCCCGTCTTTCTATCGCAAAGGTCTGCCTGAAACTGTTTGAGAGGTCTTGTAACAAAAACTCTGTTCCTTGGAAAATGTATCCTCGCCGGTTTATGCAGAGTATCGGAGTCTTGAGATGATAAAAAGTCTTTCACATCTTCCACCCTAACTTTCTTTCTTTCTACCCCGCCGAAACTACCATGATGACTCAGCTTGTAATATAACCTCTTCATAACACGTTTCTCCGCCATCTCTAAGTACAATATAAATTCACCCCCCTCTAACCGTCTGTCTGAACTTCAAAAGACCTCAGACGGAAGGAAGTTTGGGGGGGGGGGGAGGGATAAATGCGCAGTGGACATACGGTGGACAAATGGTCCACAAGTGGCGAGGGGAGGGGTTTATTGGGGGGCCATAAACCTTTCGGCTTGACATATAATATCATATCTGTCTCTCTGGTAGATTTTCAGATGGTAGACCTCAGGCGTGGTTTCATAGCTGTATAGATCGACGTGTGGCGATACTCCACCACTCTTAAATTTGACTAACAACCCCCGGCCATCATCAAGACGCCACGTCTTTTTCATCAACAGATCTTTCTCCATGTTTTTTTCCCTGCCGCGTAACGATTCCACTGCTATGATCACACTTATGTGAAACATTTTATATACAGTACAGTACAATGCACGCCCACTTTCCCCGTCTCACATCTGTTTCTCATATTACTACATCTGGTTCTCATCAGCCTTCAGCCCGCAACATACAATGGCAACCTTGTGTTTTAGTAAATTTCCCGCTCTTTTCCTCATGATCACACCCGTAGGGTATGAGCTCACTCAGGAAGGCGGGCCTTAATGTAAACAGACATCGGTATGCATATTATTATTATCACATCTGGTTCTCATCAGCCTTCAGCCCGCAACATACAATGGCAACCTTGTGACAGGCTAACTTTCCCGCTCTTTTTCTGCTGACACTGACACGTGATATTTACATTACTACATCTGTTTCTCATCATCATCCCTCAGCCTGACATATGAAACTTTCCCTCCAAAAAAAAAAAAAAAAGCCCGCGATTCTTACCTCCCTGAACTCCCACTCAAAGAGAACCCTGCTCTCTGGATGGAAGTTCAACACATTCATGCAGACTACAGAGCAGCCAGTACACATCTACAATATAGCATATGCAAATCTTGACTCACTCTTACGCCGATGGAAAGACAGAACCCCTTTTTTAAATTTCCCGCCTTTTACTCAGACATGACCTCATTCCGGAAGAATGGCGGGGGCGGGGGCGAGGGCGGGGGCAGGTGGGGGGTGCTGGGGGCGGGACTTTTATTTTTCAGGTATTTTTTTTTGATGATTAAATTTATATGACGTCATACCATTTTGACAGAAAGTATATCCTTTATTCTCTGGAGAAGATCGGGGCAAAATTCGGCCCGATTATCCTGTAGTGTCTGGAGGCCTTTAAGGGAGCACGTAAAACTCAGCTCCCGTCCATGGGTGTACACCGGTCGCACCGCTATAGGCATACGCCGGAGCGCTACAGCAAACATGATTGCTGGTCTTGATTCAGCTGCACCAGCAGCGGGATGGCTCGGCTATGTTCATGGTTCACAAGTCCCGCAATTTTGGCAAAAAAGAAACTTTTCCGGATTCTGGATATCGATCCTCTCAGGTCTGAGGTGGAGGTAAATAAGGAGGGGCTCTGTGGATGACTAAAAGTGGAATTAAAGGAGGACAGAAACACTTTGTCTGGAGGAAGATCACGCCGCAATGAGCAGCGTCACCGAGGACGAACGGACACCGGCTGAGGTTTGAATAGGTCCGTTAATGTAACCCTGATATAGCAAATAAAGAGGCTGACACACTTACACAGCTCATATTTTTATTGTTTCGTTTATTTATGTCTCATACAGCAGCTGCACCATGGCCAGGTCCCCCCAACACACACACACACACACCCGGACCGGAGCTGAGCAGGACACGGGACCGAGCGACTGCTGCTGGACCGAGAGCAGCCGTCATCATGGCAGAGATCCTGGAAAGATAAACAGAAATCTGCCGTTCATTGACCGCAATAGTGACCAGGCAGGGGAACCAGTAATCAATAATACACTGAACAAAATTAATGACAGTTTGTCGAAGTCTGAATAAAATGTTTGACTAAACATCCACTGTCTGTATTTAATCTTCCGTCAGCTAATATATTATATCTGGGCTACTGGCATCACATTTTATTTATTTTATTTATAGATTTATTGTCATTCAAAAGATGACACAAAAAATATACATAAAAGAAAGTAATACATACATGAATGAAAAAAAGAGCAGAAAGAAGAATAACTTATGTCTGCCTCTTCTTTCATCAGTTCCTTTTTTTTTTTACATATTTTCACAATATTTACAAACACCATAATCTTTTTCACCGAATTTTACACTCATTACACACACCTATTATTTTTTTCTCTATCTACCTCTTCTTTATCCAACCGCTTATATTCCGTCTCCAATTTCAATCATTATCTGTAATCAAAATTGAAAAACAAATTCCATTCTGTCAGAATAAAATGATGCAATGTTGGACACATTATCTCATGTGTCCAACATTGCATAATTTTCCAGTAATGTAGTTTTTACATTTCTTTTAAATGCTGTGATTGTTGGCATTTCTTTAACTTCTTTCTGAAGGGCATTGCACAGATTGGTTCCCTTAACCTTCACAGTGAGTTCCATTATTTTTGTTCTGAATCTGTTTTTTTTTTTTTAATGTCAGTCCCTTAGATTATAACAAATTTCTCTTTTTTGAATCTTTGAATTTTTCCTGATAATATGTTCCTATTAGCTTTATATAATATCTGAAGTATTTAATAGTCAACTATATCATCAAATTTAAATAATTATACTTAATGAATAGTGGGTTTGATAGGTCTCTATTTCTATTATTATTTATAATTTTCAGAGCCTTTTTTTTCCCAAAATGAACAGAGGTTGTGTATAAGTTTTACAGGCCGTCCCCTAAATGTCCACACAATAAGTTAAGTATGGAATAATTAGTGATTTATACAAGTTAAGTAATGCTGACTGATTTAAAACTGCTTTTACTTTATGTAATACTGCAATCGATTTAGCTATTTTATTTATAATATAATTTATATGTGACTTTCAGCTAAGGTCTTTATCAATAATAACACCTAAAAATCTTGTTTCCTGTACCCTTTGAATCCCATCTATTTTAATTGAAATATGTATATTATTTTCTCTATCATTAAACAATATAAAATTAGTTTTTTTTTTAACATTTAAAACTAATTTGTTGCTGTCAAACCACTGGTTTATCTTGTTGAGTTCTACATTAACTACTTCTATTACCTCCTTTAAGTTATTTTCCTGAATAAAATCACTGATTAGATAAATCATTTGCTAAACTTATGGTATATTTACATTTCAGTCGTGGTTCTTCAGGTCCCGTCTCCTCCGTCCAGCCTCCAGTCCGAGCCTCTCCTGGTTCCTACATCAAGTCCTCTCATGGCACCAGTGCATCTAAAGTAACTCCATCAGCCAGTACACTATTGTCTAAAACTACACAGGTCAAAATAAAGTCACACGCCATTTCGGGGCTAAACAGCACCTTTCCCTGCTGGATCTGAAATGCGCTCTGCAGCAGCGCGTGCGCACTGTTAAAACTGCGCTCCTCTTCGTAGCAGGATCCATCAGAGTTATTGAAAGTTAAAAATACTTTAATCCCACAAAAGGAAATTTTATTAGATATTCTGTGAGAGCATTAGTTTTTCTAATATACATTCACTTTTGAATCTGTACTGAATATGTGCTGCTTGGGTTTTACGACATGTTTGAGGTTCGCTTTATAATTACGCTCCGCCAGGTTTTTCTGTGCTGCACCGCAAATCCACACTGACTCAAACTTGTGTACATGATGTCAGACCTGATTTCATCTTTCCATACCGTTATCATATTGATAAATAGAACATAATAGAATAGAATAGACTTTATTTATCTCACCACGGAGAAATTTCAAGTTACAGAGGCTAGAACACACATGGGCGTGCAAA
The DNA here is from genome assembly GCF_902148845.1 of Salarias fasciatus. Classification (NCBI taxonomy): domain Eukaryota; kingdom Metazoa; phylum Chordata; class Actinopteri; order Blenniiformes; family Blenniidae; genus Salarias; species Salarias fasciatus. Next base: position 12,118,653 of record NC_043760.1, read on the forward strand.
AAAGCGATTGAAATGTGCAAATAAAGAGTAAGAATAATTGTGAATCTTCATAAGAATAATAGCAGAAATCCAAGATCTAACTTTATATATAACATGAAAATATAAAAGGAGCTATGCACAAATGCCGATCTCCTCTTTCATATGGCCGTGCACCCTTATGCCGTTTTATGATCGATTAATAAATGAGAGGCTGGCCTGGGTGTCTTTTGTTGACGAAGCTACAGCCTGACGGCTTCACAGACTCACTTTTCAACGTTAACTTCGGTACTGGTTTGTTTGCTGTAGCGCTCCGGAGCATGAGTATAGCGGTGCGACCGGTGTACACCCAACGCTGTGCGCAGATGTCTGTGGAGGGATCCGCGCAGACGGGAGCGTTACGGACGGGAGCTGAGTTTTACGTGCTCCCTTAAAAGTTATAAGTGCTCACGTAAACAACTTTATTACGTGCTCCCTTAAAAGCTTTACGCGCTCACGTAAAGAACTTTACGCAGGCGCGTAAAAGTTTTACGTGCGCACGTAAACAGCTTTACGTGCGCGCGTAAAAAACTGTACGTGCGCACGTAAAACTCCCTTAAAAAATATTTTTTGATGTCCCTTTAGGGGCTCCGTATGATTTCAACTGTGTAGACAAATTAGAAATTCCAGACTTTTCAAATTTTCAAATGAACTATTGTAGGACAGGAACAAATGAACTTTTTGATCACTCGCTGGACATCAAAACACAAAACACTTACCTGACAAAGCACCTGGAGTGTGCACAACTTCCATCTTATTGGAATAGGATTTTCCTTTTGTGTCTTTCACTTCATTGATGGACACCAAACTGCCTCTATCGCTAACCACCGTCGGAGTAAAGGAGCCTGTGAATATAAAACATTTTGACATAAATACTGTGAAACACATGCCTGAAGCTGGTATAATGGACTCAAACAGACCCTGAGCGGAGCTGAAGAACTGCTGCAGGTCTCTGTAATGATCTCGGTTCAGCTCCAGGATGTCGATGAAGCTCTGGCAGGTGCCTTCTCCTTTGTTGATGATGATTTCCAAAAGCACTCGGATCTTCTCCGACGCGCTTGTTTGCTTCTGCACTTCTTTACATTGGTTCATTGACAAAATGTCACCACACTGATCGACTATGTGATCGGGGTCTTCAGAGAGCCAGGCGCGCAGCCTGCTCTGCTCCGACTTTAACCTTTCCATGGCCTGCGATCGGAGACAATTCAGACGATTCAGAAAAGAAATTTCAACTGGGAAAAAATTGTTTTTTGTTATTCTGAGGTTTAATATCAGTAACTTGAAGAATTCTCATTCTCCATTCAGGGACAAAGAAGCAAAAACTGACTGTTCTGCAACTCAGCTGAGGTCACTGCTTTGACCTTGTGGAAGTGAAATGTGAAATTTCACTTCCACAAGGTCAAAGCAGTGAAATGATTATTATGGCTTAATGCTATCAGGTGAACTTGTTGTTGACTCAGTACTTGTTTTGCCTCCTGTTGACTTTGATTCCATGAAACGATCCAGTATCCACATCCGGAATGGGATGTAACTTGTAACTTTTATCATTGTGAACACCACAAAATGTTATTCTGCACTGTCAAGTACTTATGCCATAGGAACTACATTTATGGACACTTCTTCTTTTTTTTTAAATTAAAAAACAATTAATAAAACAGAAAAAAAAAATCTCTAGACATGCACATTCAAGTCATTTTCTTCTTGTTAAATTTACAAAAAGTCAGGCAATTTGTGTAGTTTTTTTTTTTCATTTAAAAATTAAACACAACGTTGGTGCAACCCACATTTTCATCCCACAAATATATATATATATTTCTGACAAACAGCCATATTTAATTTATTAATTAACCATTAGGAGCTGTATGAGGCTCTGCTTCATAACCAGCATCGAGTTTTTTACACGTTTACTTGATAAACACGTTTGAGCTGTGCTGAAAGTGAAAGTGAAACTCAAAGAGAAAAAAGTTTCAGACGCGTGTCCAAGTTTTCTCCGTCTAAATGAAATATGGAATGAATAAATTAAAGCAGACATGAAATGAAACCGAGTTTAACACATTCGGAACTACACGAACGACTGGAGGGGGAAAAAGTATGTCCGCGAACACTGAAGAGGTAAAAGGGTCGTTACTGAGTATTAATGGAATTATAAAGTTACTTCTCACCTTCACAGGATTAAAAAAGACGGAATAAAACAACTGACTTCAACAAAAAAGGAAGAGTAAAGGCTGAAAGGCAAGTTCAGCAGAAGAGCTTTTTCCTCATTTCACAACGAAATATGCTCCTCCTACCACACACACACACACACGCACACACACACATTCCTATTCTTGTGGGGACCTTCCATTGACTCCCATTCATATCTAACCACTAACCCTTATCCTAACCCAGACCAAAACAATGCCTAACCCTAAAGAAATGTTTTTGCACTTTTACTTTTTTTCAGTAACAGCAACATGGCCAAGAAAACACTGTTTCCCCTCATGAGGACCCAAAAAATGTCCCCACAAATGACATTTCACCTGGTTTTCCTATGGTTGTGGGGACATTTTAGGAAAACCAGGCCACACACACATGCAGTTGCCTTACACACAGAGACACATCTTATGCACACACTATGCAAAAAACATCCTCATTTCATATGTAATGTTAAGATTTACAGTTATTATTACTTCCTGGAATGTCTATGAATGAATTTGCGTGGATGTGTAATTCAAGCTTGTCCTGTTTCCTCACGTTTTCTTTTTTCCCTGTGACGCTTCACAAAATGCTCACAAACAAGTTAAAAAAAGATCAAACCAGTGGAAAACAGGCTTTTTCAACTCTGACTCTAAGTTTTAAAGTGATTTAAAATGTTTGAGTGCTGGTTATATTAAATATTATAAAGAAATCTGTTTTCAGCGTGTTGCGATTCAACACCAAAACAATATTCAACTTTCTATAATATAAAATTTCACTGCATATGTTTACCTGAGGAGCAGCTTCCTTTATTAAAAAAAATGAACATTTCAATGTCAATATTATGAAGGTCAGTATTTATATTAAATCATTTAAAAAATGTACATCAAAATATGAACAAAAACACAAACAAACCAAACACAACGTTCAAAATGAAGTCAGATGTCAGTTAGTCTTTGAGTGATGTGCGTGATGAGTCACCTCTAACGCTGTTTTACTGGAACAGTTTTACTGCACAGAAGTTCAGAGTGTGAATGTTGATGGATGAGAGTGATGCTGTTAGGTTGGCAGGGGCAGCTGGAGGTCGCGGTCGTTACTGTGGCGGCGCCTGTTTACAGGCGGACGTGCTTTTCACAAAGGTGGCGTTCCTCTCCAGAGTGACGGGCCTCCTGCCGGACGCCTGGCTCAGCTCGCTCATGTCCACGCCGGAGTCCAGGCTGGTCTCCCGACTCTCCACCGGCCGCCGCCTCCTCTGCTGCTCCGACACGGCGTAATGGATCTCCGCCGCCGGCTTGCCCTCCAACGACACGAACCAGGCCCGGGGAGGCTGCGGCGAGGGGATCGTCCCCAGTCTCCCCAGGGCGTGAGCCGAGCGCCTGCCGTCCCCCATTTTGTTCAGCGTTCCGGGTACGGACATCGACTCTGGAAGGCCGAAGGGCCCCCTGGGTGTGGTGGCGGCTGAGGCGGCTTCCTGCGAGCCGTCTGACGTTCCGGGGCGGTCCTCTGCCTCCTCGGCCTCGCTCGGACCGTCCTGACCTTTGGAAAGAGTCTGGGTGAAGCCGTCTTTGCTCGGCGGCTCGCCGGTCGAAGCCCCCACGCGGGGCAGAGTGGCCGACTTGCTCCACTGGACCAGCTCTGCTTGGTCCTCCAAGTGGAAGAAAGCAGGAGCGTGAAGGATGGCCAGCGGCTGGTTGTAGAAAAACAAGCTGTCCGAGGGAGACGCCGCCGACGCTCGAATCTGCTCAGACGCTTGAAGCGAGCAGGAGAGGTCGTTGAGCTCGAGGTCGTTGCACTCCAGCGCTATGGCCACAGCGCCGGGGTTGCTGATCACATTGTTCCTGTGCTCCGAGATCAGAGAGCAGGTCTGCTGATTGTCTCCCTTCTCGGTGAAGGAGTGGGCCTGAGCGTCTCTCCGATCAGACGCAGACACCTCAAAGACGTCATCGTCGCAGGTGGAAGTGGTCTGGTCTTTTCTCGGGGCCGGCAGCATCCTCTTTGATTTCTTATTACTGGTGGACACTCTGTTCAGAAGAATCAGACCAATGACAGACAATTACACAAATGTCAAAAAACTTACACACTTAACAAACTGACTTCACATACCCTAACAGTCTTGATCAAACCAGCTGAACAGATGAAAGCTTCTCTTACCTGCAGTAATGTATCAACCCCGCCAGGAGGCAGATGACAGTGACCAGCACTCCTCCAAACAGAGCCATGAGAGGAAAGGAATGGCGCAAGATGAAGTCAACGGGGGAAGAAAATCCAAAGAATCCTGCAGAGGATGAATATAAGCGAAGACTTTTACAATATAATCAATACAATGAAAGATATTCGATGATGAATGTTTCTGACTGAAACATGCCTTCCATACTGTAGCTCCAGAAGGTTATCTCACAATCGTCTTTCTTTCTTATTGATGTGGCAATGTTCCAGAAGCAATGAATGGTTATACACAACAGTACTGCCTTCTTTATGTTGAACACTTACCTCTGCTAGGAGACAAAGACGCTGCCATCCAGTAGCCGAGGTGAGGAGCCGTGAAGGTCCAGGAAAGTTTTCCATCCACAGACGTCACCGTTCCAAGTCCTTTTCTCATCCACCCGCCTCAGGAAGACAAGAACAGCAACAAATGTTTCTGACTGAAAGCAGTGTTTCAGTTATCTCTTTTAAATTTAGGTTTCAAATATGACAACAGTGAACAGTGAAAATAAAAGTGGAGTATATGTAAGTATTACTCTTATTGTTTGGACAGGATATTATGATTTGTATTCCTCACTGAAGCTTTATTTCTGTCTGTGTAACACCCGAAAATAGAGATCTGAATAACCTAACAGTGAAACTTTAGAAAAGAGCTTGACTGTCTGCTTCCAAGAAATGATACAACACCATGGCCCCCCTGAGCCTGGACAGACAGTCTGGCAGACACCGTCTTTATTCTCCCGGGGGTACGTTGGTTTTTTTTTTTTAGTCACAACTGCATAAACAGAGCCTGCTGACAGACGAAGAACTGAACAAAGTACAGCTGGCGTCCTTATCTCCACTGAGCAGACGACCCTCATAGCAGATCTCCTGGCAGACATCTGACTGAGACAAGTTCAGGACTCGAATTAAACACGCTCAGTATTTCTCTCACAGCTAAACATCTGGGTTTTTTCATTAGTTGATGAAAGAGGAAGTGGAAGTACCTACCAGTGGTTCTGTTGAAGAACCAGGCTGGAATAACGTGTGACGTCTGGAGTCCACAGCTGTCAGGGACGCCGAGGATGATCTGGATCGGACCACTAACTTCCAACTCGGCGTCTCCAGAGAAAAGGTTCACACTGACGGCTGCCACCGGGACTACCTCCACACTCACATAACCTAGAAAAACCAAACACGGGTCACATGAGAATAAAGGGTTTATTTTTGCCTGTTTTGTCTTCTTTAGAATTGCTTTGTTTTTTTCTCGATTGGGCCACATGGGGCCAGGGTGCCAGTAAGGACAGGGAAGAGACCCAGACATTCCTGTCTCCTGCATCTCTATTTAGTTCATTCAGGCGGACCTCAAGTCACTCCAAAATGGCGCGATTTCCCCAGTCCGAGGTGTGTAGACCTCGAAGGGAAGTAGAACAGGGAGTTTTAGAATCACACGCCCAAACAGTCTCAGCAGGCGAGTCTCATTGTTAAAGAGCTGCTAGATTTTGACTTTATAAAATGAAGCTATATAAGGTAGGAAAGGTTAAGCTGAATGAAGTTATATTGAATAATCTTAAATAACTTATGCTCCATCAGGGTAAATTTAATCAAACTATGTTAAGGTCAGTTATATAAGCAAACTAAGACTAAATAAAGCTAGGTCAGAAGTAGGTCTCCAAAAACAAACATGAATTCAGTTAATTTCTCTCTACAAGAGTCACTTGGTTCAACATGAGTACAACTGTCAGTCAGTATTTTAAGTATGACTGATGGCACCCATTTTTAGGTTTCATGGGAGTCATTTTCAAAAATTTCTGTCTTCTCACTGGCTCCAAGCACTGTTTTCATGTAAAATTACACCCAAAACTAACAAAAATGTTTCATTTTCACTTGAAAACGTTAAATGCATACATCACTGCTGCTGCTGCTTTAAAACTCTGCGGCTGATGAGCACTTCTGAAAATACCACAGAACATGACTGATTCTTTCTGACTTCAGTTTGTCACTCTCCTATGAACTTTATCAAGCACAGAGGGAAAAACATATTGTAAATCAAACAGAAATTGGAAACATACAACCACCAACCTGATTTGCTGCTCACGATACCAAAGGTGCTTCCAAAGCCGTCCTGGCCTGACTTCAGCTTGGAAACGGTCAGGAAGGCTTTGACGGAGGTGAAATTGCTGCTGTGTGTCAGATTGAGCAGGTTCTTAGGAAACCTGACCGCAGGCTGGGACAGAACATCTACAGATAGATGGAGACATGATGAAATTCTTGATGAATGGTTAGATTCAGTATCAAAGAAGAAAGGGTGAAGAGAAAAATGGGAACAGTACCAGACGTTCTGCCGGTGATCAGAACAGAGTCTTCGTACAGCCAGATGTTCCCTTGATTCAGCCCGTTCAGAGACATGGTCACTGATGAAAATACTACAGCAACAATACAGGTGGAGGAAAAGAGAGATGTCATTAAATTACCCAACTTGAACATTTTTCCACTAGATGGCAGTGTTGCATTCTATTTTTTCTCATCTCGACAGACACAAGAAAATCATTTCTTTAAAAAAAAAGCTTATTAACTAAGACTACATTAATAATTCCTCAGAATGAAAGGTTCTTTCTCAACGGCAGTTATGCTACTCTAAGTAGTTTAATAGAAATACATAAATATTAGAACGCAAACAATCTACAGAGGATTGATTTTCTCACAAGCTGCTGTCTAATTATTGAAAATTCACAGAGGTGGAACAACATATGGCCTCGCACTAACACCTGGACATCAGAGAGGCGTCTATTTGGATGTCTGTGATTGGTTTTCTATTCAATATTAGCCCTGAATAATTAGATTTCCCCCCTCTCGGCAGACTGTAAATGTGCAGAACCACTGACATAAACATTTAACGCTTGATGATTTGTCCTAGAATAATAAAGGTGAAGCACCACATTTTTCGTGGAGAGAACGGAATGAAGTCTGGCTCTCAATAAATCAAAACGCTCTTTTATTTTCCAGGATGCTGAGAGCCGGTGATGAATAAATAATGACCGTCTTTCTCGGTGTCCGGGAGTACAGGAGTGCGTTAACCGGCGAACGTACTTGGCATTCTGTCGGTGGTACAAGGCAGCAGTGTACACATGTAGCCGTCCTTGCTGGCCACGAGCGTGATGGGCAGCCCGCTGCGATAAGGAACGTGAAGCAGGACACCGCCGTCCTGGCCCGTGAGCGCCGTGTCAGTCCTGGTGTAGTTGACGAACACCTCCACGAGCGCCCGGCTCAGGTACTGACGACTCAGCACGTCATTCACCTGCACCTTCAGGCTGAAGGTAGAACCTGGGGGAGGAGAAGTTCACTGGGCGTTACAACAGGGGAGTATCGAATTTAAGATTCTCTCCATTCTGGACGACACCACGTCTCCTCTGCACAGGACCGATCAGGCAGAGTTCATTGTCTCTCACCTGCTCCTCAAAACACACTCAAGAACTCTTTTTGTCGCTTTCGGCCATCAGCCTGTACAACTCATCACTGCGTGGTCAGAGGGGGTCGCAATCATCCTCAGATTGGAGCTGATCGATGGTGATTGTGGAATGTCTGCTCACCTTATATGGCTTACCGCAGGTGTTTTTCTGATGCACCCTACATAGTTCACTAAAGCTGGTTTTTCGTGCTGCCTGCTGAAATCACTTTGAGGGAACGTCTGCATAATAGCTGTCAGTCACAGTGCTGAATAAAAGCAGACTACTGTTTCTGACGACTTCCACAGAATGGATTTGAATATATTTAGTATTTCTACAGATGATTATGGTTGTCCATGTGCTCATGCATGTGCAGAAGAAATATTGACAACAAGGAGATGGAGGCTGAGCGTTTACAGAAACTTGCATTTTCACTGACTCCGAGTGTCGTTTCCGTGTAAACATTTCCAACCCCGAAGTCGGATGGCACTGAGGTGTTCCAACTTTTTTGTCCACCCCTCTTCGAAGGCATGCTTTGGAGGTGGCTGCATTTCCAATTAACCTAGACAGGACCTTATCGACAACACAACAGGGAAAGTAATTTGTAGGCTCCCTGGAGGGCATCAGTCAATTAATCCCAGCCCAGTAAGGAGGAGGTTTGCAAAAACAAAGGGTAAAAATGGGCAATTAGGGAGGCTAAACATGTACTCACGCTAAATTATGCCACATCACCATACAGGGAGCTATTTAGAGAACATATTTTCAATAATGTTTTGTCATCAGGGACTCCTTTTTATTACAGGTTTTCAGGCAGAATCACTTTCAAGGTCCAATAATGATAAAGTGACACCTTACCCAATTATGCACTTTCACACAAAGTACCCCATAATAAGTTCATGACAGGAGGGCTGCCAGGAGGAGCGCTGCATACAAATGAAAGAGGCCTCGGTAATTAATCACCTCTTGCCTCTTTAAGTAATGTTGGCCGCGCACGTAACGGATCCAGACAAACATCGGTGAGTGACGGACAGTGGGGCGCATTTCACCGACGCCAGTCAACACGATTTAAAGTTCTTCAACAGGCTTTTGAGCCACTTTTACCTGATTTCAGTAACGCGTGCTGAGTGTGACAAACTGACAGGAAGTCGTCTAAACTGATGTTTGAGTTTGGCACAAGTTTAAGTATTTTCAAGATTTTCAATGAGTGGTTTTTTTTTCATTCCATTTGTTTCATACTTAGCCCATTCTAGTCTCTTTAGCTTCAATTTATGCTTATTTTACAATATTCTGCATGTCTGAACGTTCACTGCAGCTCTCTTTCTTCATTCTGTGCCTCGTTTTAACAAGTTAGCATCTTTATGGAGATATTGTTACTGATGTGTTGCTGTTTGTTTTCATAGTGTTTTCTTTGTGTGGGATTTTAGAAAATCTGTTGCTCCCCATCTGCCAGCATTGTTGTTTTGGAGCTATTTGTCATTCAGTTTGATCATATTAAAGCTCTTTGTGGCACTTCGTAACAAAAATTTCTCTCTTTGTACAACTTTTGTGTCACATTTAGGCCATTGCAGGTCTTACTGTGGTCATTTTTGGCTTCTTTTTGCAGACATACGTTGCCTTTTTCTGGTTATTTTGAACATTTTGCATTTCTTTGTGTTGCTCAATTGAGGCTGCTTTGCTTTGTGCATTTTTTGGATTTCGATCTGATTTTAATTCAATCACTGTTTTTCACTGATAATTAATATGTGTCACATCTTGCTATTTATACATCTCTTCATGATTTATTTGTCTTAATTACACCAATCTGCATTCACTTTGAGGCCTATCTGCTTCTTTCTGCCTCACTTTTCTATCTCTTCTGTACGAGTTTGATTGTTTGTCATCTTTATATCATGGTAATTCGTTCTACAGGGTTTGCACGTCTTTTGTGCGATCCTGTACCGTTATCTGGTGAACTATTTGTATTTTCGTCTGCTTCCTTTGGTTGTTCTGTGTGCTTTTCCCGATATATTTATCCCGCCGGCATCTGGGCCGGTGCCTGGTTGGCCCATTCAGCAACCGGTGCACGGGTGGCCCTGAGACACAGCTCCAAATGAATGCTAATGTCCAACATGTAAAGCCTGCATGTTGCGTCGATGCAGCTTTACAAGTTTGATATTTCTCTGCAGGTGTTGTGTTCTATAGCATGAAGCTAGAACAACCCAAAAAAGCAAAAAAAAAAAAAAAAAAAAAAGTCAAGCATGTGATTGCACAGAGCAGCTGTGCAAATCTGTGCACGAGGGTCTCTCAACAGGCACTGATGAAGCTGCTGAGCAGCACTTCAGACACGAGCGGCCCAGCCTGTGGCAGCTGCACCGAGCTGCAGCTCTCTGCATCACGGAGGTCTCTTCCTTCCTCCCGCAGCTCACTTGGAAATGTAGTCGAACTGACGGCGCTGCTTCTGTGTACACGGCGCTGCAGAGGGGAGTCCGGGGAGTCGTAAATCTCAGGAGCTGGCTCATCACCAACTCCGCCGTCGCTTTTGTGCTGCGAGGCCACGAGAAAGGCTCTTACTGCACTTTTTATTAGCGACTAACTGCGGCAGCGCCGCCACGGCGGCAGTCCCCCCCCCACCAAGTCATAATGCCATAAGCGTCTTTCTCTGACGTCGACAGCGTCTGAACCCGCCGCCGCTCTGATTGCTCATAATCCGGCCGCTACAAATGAAAGAGATCCGCCGAAAGGTTCTAAAGAGAACTGGTGAGGCCACGCTTTTACGCAACCGGCTTTTCACAACATTTCTGCAAGTGCCAAAGCCAGATAACCAGATCAAGCCATATCATTGCCCCTCGAACAATTCCCTTTGAACAGAGGCAGAAAACACCAGCAGCAGCCAGGAGAGCTTCCCCTCTTTTTAATTTTAATTTTTTTTTTTCTAAACCAGCTGCTGCAGCATCAACCTCCAGCTGAGGGACGGACACAGAGGTGGCCTTCCTCGTCGTGTGTTCTGCTTCAGCAGCCAAACATAACAGGGTGGGGGGGGGTCTGGAGGGGAAGGAGTGGGGGTCACTAAATCTGAAGTGGAGGTGTTTCGTGCCAGATTACAATAATCTCCCCATTTGGCAGACTGAACCGTGCCACAAAGAGGTTTATGAAGTGGGCCCGAAATGGGCCGAGCGGCGCAGATACAAAGCAGATCCCGAGTGGCGAGTGATGTGGCTCGAATGCTCTTATTATCAGGCACACAATGGCGCCGTCCATCAGTCAAGCACTTAGCTGAGTGAGCTTTTTCAAACCATCACCACGTTGTGCGCATTTGACAGTCAGATATCAGGCTGTCAAGCACCTCCACCCCACAGGATGGTTGATTTTAATCATCTTGAAAGATGTGGAAAAAAAAAAGACCTGAGTTCTTTCAAGAGTATGAGTACATCCCTGATTGTCATAATTATTTATATTTTTCATTATGCTTTTAAGTGAATATATGTTATGTAACTACATGTAAGTGGAGAATTGGAAATGAATAAAGTGTCAATTCTTTCGGGCTGAAAGATTAAACAATGGCTCCAGACAGACACGTACATGGTGAAACTGCCTCAGGGGGAGCAGCAGCTATCTACTCATCTTCATCAGAGATAGTTCACATGACGCATCTCCTCCTCAGCTTCTTCAATAATCCTTTTTATAGCCTGTGGATCCCAACAGTCGTTCAATTCTTCAGCAAGTCCGACGGCAACCAAAATTTGTTGCGTGTAGCTTGAGAACATGTACCAAGTGTGTGACTTTTGCAGTCAGTGTGTAGGAGCTGCTCTGCTTCTGATTCAAAATATTATTATTGGATGTGTCGTCTGCCCGCCCCGGCGGCAAATCACTCATTATTTACGAGGACAGATAATACTGTTCATCGTTCATTCATTTATCTTTAATACTCACTTTAGTCAGAGAAATGTATCAGAGACTGGAACTGATTTTGACTAATACAGAATAAAAGGCTCACACACTCACACACACATACGCACAGAATGCTGATTCAGACAGTTTTTAGGTTTCAAATTTATTAAGTGAGAAGGCCAAAGAGATGAAAATAAATACCAGCGTTTCTTCTGTCTCTGTCAAATGATTGAGTTAACAGATAAATTAAATCTGACATTTTGCTTTCACTGGTGCAGTTCCTCACTTCTTAATCATTTCATGTGAGATAAAAAGCACAAACATGTTGACTGGTCAGTTCTGTGAGACCACCAGGGAGCCTGGACAGATGGTCCAACAGAGACTTATCTGTTGTGGCCCCCTCCTCCCCTCTGTTTCTGCATATGTGTGTGTGTGTGTGTGTGTGTGTGTGTGTGTGTGTGTGTGTGTGTGTGTGTCTGTGTGTGTGTGTGTGTGTGTGTGTGTGTGTGTGTGTGTGTTTGTGTGTGTGTTGGAATTAGGCCACACATTCCACTGACAGGCGGTAAGCACGGGAGCAGCATTTGAAATGTGGGCCAAGCCCTCCCCCGACACGACTCAGCAATATCCATCTCAAGATAAAAGACGCCTTCGATCTGATGAGGGGGGCAACTTCGATGACCAAGAGGGGCAGAAAAATGTCACCTTCGTCAGCAGAGAGCCAAAATTATGACCCGGGCACATAAACTACAACAAAATATGACTGGATGACTGTTTGTCAGCTGTGGAGAAGCTCTTGATAACAGGAAAGATCATCAGACGCATCCAGAACAGACTCTTTAAACACTGAAGTACCTCTTCTACCCCCAAGAAGTCAATCTACCCCAACACTCACTACTCATTCCCAAGTGGGGCATCTATAAGTTAAAAAGCAAGGGACCCAGGACTGAACTTTGAGGAACGCCACTTTTTATTATTTCATGGATCTCTGAGGGAGATGAATCCAGACTTGACATGAATTGTCCAACTAAAGAGATAAGAGCGGAACCAATCGACGACCAGGAACCTCAGTCTGATTCAAAGATCGATCTACTGTATCAAAAGCTGCATGGAGATTCAGGAGTACAGAGACTACAATCATAAGTCCAGATTGCACCTGATATAATTTCCAAATTTTATCAAGGTTGTCTGTGTACTGTGGTTCACCCAAAAAACAGATTGATATTTCTAAGGGAAAAAAAAAAAAATCAATTCATCAAGGTCCACTGTGGTGCATCGGTTGGCGGGAGTGAAGCAGTAATTCTCTTTCTCTCATAGAGTTTATGGACCTGGCTGTTCCAAAAAAGTGGCCAAACCACTCAGCAAATTCAGTAAAAATGACAAAGAATCCATCAATTTTCCACAGTTTTCTTAAGAAATGTGGACATAATAAAAATTTCGCCATGAAAGCCTAGCTCCCAAATGCAATGGTGACAGGAAATGTTTTCACCTGAAAGTATCGTTAAAATTGTCTTGATGTTGACTTTTTTTTTTTTTTTTTTTTACAATTTTCAGTCCTAATTGTTCAGTTCTACAAAAACATAGACTGATTCAAACTTGTACTTCGTGTCACAACAATGGAAAACTTAAGTTTAAATTTCAAGGTTATTATGGCACTTGTTTGGACTTCAGATGAAACTGGGCTCTATGTGGCCAACCAAACTAAAATGTGTTTGACACCCCTGTATTAGTGCACCTTTATGTTGAGCAGAAATATCACTGAATGATAAATAAAGGTCATAATAAATCATAAGCAAGGGTGCACTACAGTAAAAATGGGTGGAAGTCGCCATGGACAGGTCGCCAGTCTGATATAGAGCAGATACACCAATTCTCGATTGAGAACATTTAAAGTTCATCACTTCTCTTCAAATGGATCTTTTTAAAATTGTGAGAGGAAACTGGAGTATGGAGAGAAAATGCTCAGCGCAGAACCCACAAGATTCTCACTGTGAGGCAAAAAAGAGCGAAACACTATACCTCTGTGCAGCTGACTTAAATAAACCCTTAAATGACTCTGCAATAATTACAAAGTCAGTATAAAGTGATTGACTGTTGCATATCTTGAGGATCGCAGGAACCACATGTTGCACCTGTGAGGGTGACCTGGGTCCGTCATGTTGACGTCTATAACAAGGGGTCCCAGGAGCCCCATCGCAGAATGATTACAAGCCTTCCCTGTGGGCGAATGATTAAATCTTTAAATCTCCACTCACTATGAAGGCCAAAACAATAGAGATCTCAGCATGGGGTGGGGTGGGGGGGACGGACCATCTGCTTGATTAAAAATTTTAAATCTGCGCGTCACAGTTGTCAGATTTGATCCCAAACACATGGAAAGTGGGCAGTCTTTCCTCCCCCAGAGAGTCTGAACTGAGCTGAAAGGGGACACAGGGACTCTTACACAAGCCTGTAAAAAAACAAAAAAAAAAAAGAAAGAAAGAAGAGATGGGAGGGAGGGAGGAGGGAGGGGGTCACAGCATGCTCTGGTACATTTTCCAACTCCAGAGACTGAAGGATCATGTGATGAGGGATGGTAATGCACTCCTACATCAGCATGAATTAGTCATGAATCGGTTGATAAAGTGAGCAGGGGTCACAAATCCCTCTTTCAGCTCCACTGGAGGAGCAAGAAGGAAGAAGAAGAAGAAAAAAAAGAAAGGGACTGTGGTGAAAAGTGCAAGAGTGAGAGTGAGAAGGCCCCGGCATGCTTTGCTCCTCCTGTCAACACAGAGCACGGCTCATGCAAATCACCGCACAGTGCGCAATGCGCGCACCGCTTCATTCGGCTTTTCTTATCTAATGTCGGGATAATGCTGTCGGTGGTGATGCAGAGGGAGGAGACAGATGGAGGGACCGTTACTCAGGAGGTGACAGCACCCAGCTCCCACACCACTTCTGCAGCTCTGTAGATTTGTGCGCAAATCCTCATACAGATGGTCCGTGCCGGCTCAACGAGGACATCTTTAGTCCATAATCTACGACAAATAGCGCTCCAATGTCATGCTCGTTGGGGCATGCCACTAACATCTAAATGGCTTATGGGTGTATTTTCTTTATATACTCGCGGCTAAAAACGCGCACGACCACTTCAGCAACTTTTGACGCGAGTTTTGCACCGACCTGGCGCGGCCTGGATCGCTTGTTGTTGCCGGATGATCTGAATGGGCTCTTGTGTGGGGCGATCCCGCGCTGAAAGGAAGCTCCGGTCATCGGCATGCAGAGCGGCTCCCGCCGGGGGAGTCCGCGCGCCCCGAGCCGCGCCGCCGCTCCGGGAGCCGAGCAGCGCGCACAGCACGCACACGCACAGCAAGCGCATGGCGGTCCGAACGGCGTCCCGAGTGTACTCCTCTCGTGTCCAGCTACCCGGACACAGGTGGTTGAGTTTTTATTAAAAAAAAATTAAATAAAGAAAGAAAATAAAGAGGAAGGGAGATTCTCAGTCCACAGCCATCCCAACTACTTTTCTGTCTGAGTCTTCAAACTGCGCAGCAAACTCCGCCCCCAACAGGCGGCTGCCCACTCTGTATATCTATCTATCTATCTATCTATCTATCTATCTATCTATCTATCTATCTATCTATCTATCTATCTATCTATCTTTCTGTTGGACAAGAAGTAATTTATAAGCGCTCAAATGACGGTGCGTTCAAGACCATCTGGAAAGTGGGACATTTTGTCCCGAACTATTATGTATTACTGCTCCCACTCATAATAAAAGCAGTAATAATAACAACTAAATTATTTTAAACGTAAATGCAAAGTTAACAGAAGAACATCAGATGAATTTGACAAATTCCAGTAAATTTGCTTTAAATATCGTCATTATGGCTCAGTGTCTCTTCGATGAGGCATCTCTTACTTGGTTTTATGGGATGTTAATGGTTATAGGCCGAGAGCATTTTTTGAAGTCATAAAGTTGAAATATTTTTTAATCAATCCTCTCATAAAAATCTGAACATTTCAGTGTTCATTTTCAAGAATATTTCATTGGG
The DNA here is from genome assembly GCF_902148845.1 of Salarias fasciatus. Classification (NCBI taxonomy): domain Eukaryota; kingdom Metazoa; phylum Chordata; class Actinopteri; order Blenniiformes; family Blenniidae; genus Salarias; species Salarias fasciatus. Next base: position 12,134,368 of record NC_043760.1, read on the forward strand.
TCTGTACAGTGCAATGTGTCCAGGTCATGGTGCAAATTTGAGGTTTTAGTCTGAATATTTGAGCCTTTATTGCATCCATTTTTTGTTAACTTTCTAATTTCTTCAAATAGAAAATATAACATTTCTGAGTGTGTGCTGTGAGATAAGTGTAGCTTTTATTAGTTGAAATGGCACGTTTTGCTTTAAACTCTTCATGATAACACAAGAAGTCTGATGACAACCAACATCTGCCTCTTCATAAAGCACCTTGGCTTTATTTGGATTAAAAAAATTAAACAAAGCAAAACATTCTACTAAATGTGGTTTGTCTTGTCTGCTCGTAAAGAAGCTTGAATCACACTGAGCAGGAGATTGTATCCTTGTCAGAAGAAAGATAATCGAGAAAAGATGGCCTGAGGAGACGTAAACCTCAGCTTGTGCACACACAGGGAGAACATGCAAACTCCTTCCAGAAAAGCCCAGTTGCAATTTGAACTCGCACATTTTCACTGAGGTGACAGTGCCAACCACTGCTGTGGGATTTCTGCTGTTTTGTAGCTTCCAAACAGTAATCTAATTTCCCACGTTCCCAGTTGGACTTTCCAAAGTGATAATGTGGCATTAATGAATGAATGAATTAAAAACAGAATAACAATATAAAACAAAATTAACATCAAATATAAATATACATAAAACATGCAAGAGTATTAAAAAGAAGAGAGAGGAAGTACAGATGTGCTCAATATATGCTTTCTCCTTCAGTTATTAAAGTCATGTGCAGCATCTGTATAATCCCTCGATGTTCACATTAGTATTAAGAAAAGAGAATGTGTGCCACTCCACCTCACAGTGCCTGTAAACACTGAGTTATTGTGATCTTCCTGCATACATTTACACAAAAAAACAGAAGAAAAATCCTTTTTATTTTCATATTTCGAAGTTATGAGTGAAAAAGTTGACTGTGTGTGTGTGTGTGTGTGTGTGTGTGTGTGGTGTTCTGGCAGCGGGATCTGTGTTGGTGGAGATAATCGGTCATGACTGTGTTACTTGTATCTCTACCGCGATGCTGGCTCAGCTTCTGTTACGTAAGAAAAACTCTCCCACTCGGATGAAATTGCCCAACTATTATTATCCGCATTTTACATAAACACAAATTTGCTTTTAGTGGACAAGAAAGTCTCATTTTAAATGCTCTTAGCCACACTGTGATTGTTGCCGATGTGTTGAGAGTCATTTATTTCAACTCCTCCGTGGTTATCTAAACACTAATTGGCACATTTTAACCATATTGCACACTTAGAGAAAGTTGTGTCTCATTCAGAGTGTTTGATTCTTTAAAGTCAGCCGGTGAACTGGACAAAAACGTCCAGGAAGACGCATTTCATCATGATTTCACAGTGAAGATGTTTGACTTTCTGTGTGTTCTGAGTGTTTCTCCAGTCGATACTGATAGCCCACAGAATGTCAGTTTGTTCTGAGGAGACTTTGATGTTTACAGAAACATAAAAGCCACTTGCTTCACCTTTGATGAATCTTCCACATGATGACATTCACTGCAAAAGAAATTCATGCAGTCAAATGATTAAAAGGATGGGCTGGGTTTGTTGAGTCCTTATTCATGACAATAGAACTGAGAATGCAACTTTATGAGAATGCAACTTTATGAAAACAGATCCCAAAGTGGAACTTTTTGAAAACACTGTCTCCGTGGAAACGGGGGACCGTGAAACTGTTTTGTTATGCTGCTGTTTGTTATGCTGCTGCCGCACATGCACAGGATGGCTGTAGATGGACATTAACAAACACAGAGGCCTCCAAACTGTCAGGACTCCTGGTGGCCCAACATGAAATCTCCAATACTTTCTTGTTTTTCTCTCGAACTGTTGTCATAAACAGCTCAGAAGAATGGAGAGAAATTTACACCCATTGAGAGTTATCAGCATCCCCAACCTTTGCTTCTTTAGACTTAGGACTTCAGACTTAAATGTCTGATTTTGGACATTATTGCGCCATCATTTCAGAACTGAAATGATATTTTAAATTTTGATTCTCTGAGTTTTGCTTGACTTGTTCAGAACTCACCAGCTGCTTGATGACCGAGAGTACAAATCTTAAGGTGACTGAGCTCCGGAGTCGGTCCCAGCTGACATGGGACAAAATCAGTCACGAGCAAACTCACAATGACAGGATATTTACAGGCAGCTGGGCTGCACACACGCCTACGACTGTAGGAGGATGATTGAATACCAAAAAACTTGCAAACCCGTCTCCAGACAGGGGCGCCTGGACACACTCAGAATAAATAAATACATTATTGGCTTTGAATTTTTTTTTTTTATTATTATTCCAAGTTGAACCAACTGTAATTACTTTGTTTTTTTGTAATTTGTTTATTTATTTTGTGATTACTTTTGATTTTCTGTATTTTGTGATGAAAATGATCAACTACATGGGAGATTTATCAAACCTGATTTATAGATGTATTTATTTATTTCATTTTAAAACATGAAGCACTTTGTGTTAGACATCCTGCATGAAATGTGCTCCCTCTCTGTAAATAAAATTTGTTTTGATTTTATCCTGAATTTGCCTAAACAACTGTCATCGTATTGTGGCTCCTAATTTGGCCAACCAATAAGAAAGAAAACATATTTGTGGAACTTAAACCGATGAGAGGAGTAACCTCTGCATAATGGTGAAAAAGTATTTATTTATTTATTTATTTATTTATTTATTTATTTATTTAAAATGTAGTAATCAAACATTAAAGTAAATACTGTACATTGTAAGATTTATTTAGTTAACCAAACTTTTTTACTTTCAATAATAATAATTAAAAAAAACAGCATTAGCTACTATTTCCATTCGGACCTAAAACCCTGGGCACTGAAATGAAGATATTTAAATCCAACTTGAGTTGAGAAAAGTTGCTCATTCCTCTATTGAATTTTACCTCGAATGCAAAAATACAAAACTCAAAAAAGTGACTGAAATGCTTTTTAGATCTGGGTTTTATAAGACAGTCCATCCTGGTCAGATCGACGACGTAGTTATATTTATTTTAGAACTCGTTTCACTACACAGGGATGATGTAATATTGGCAAACAAACAAACGTATTAGTTGTGAATAATTGAAATGTTTCCTTTGCTGAAATGTGACGACTGAGACTCGGTGTGACGCTGACGCTTCAACGCTCGCTGTGGGAGACAGGTTCCAGAAATGACTGTTCAGGATTCAGCCGCAGCCCTTGGTGTCTTTATGTCCTGCTTAATTATACATTTGTGGGACTTCGCAGGCTTTTCAGTAACTGCAGCGATTAAACATTCATTCTGCCTTGGGCCTCTGTTAAAAATTTCTCTTTCTACTTCACTCTAATGCTTTTTAATCAGCGGTTCAGATTTCATCCACACTGCAGACTGCACACCTGCATGTGTGGAGCCACTGGCTAAAGGCCACTGAAGGTTTTTTTTTTTTTTATGGAGGATTAAGCTACGCAAAGTGAAGATGGGTGAGATTTGCGGCCCTCCTGCTCGGCTTCTGCATCCTTTTCTGCTCCCCCCGCCTTTTATTTGCTTTCATCACGACCTTCAGCAGGCAAAGAGATCTCGAAAATAAACTGTTCCAACCTTTTAACCACCTTCCCGTGCTGAAAAGACTAACAGAGTCCTTTGAAAAACGATCCCCCCGCATGGTGTTTGGACGGAGCTGGTGGGAGGCAGAGTGCTGTGTAATGATCCGACACATTCATCCACCACCTCAGCCCTTCACTTCCCCATCCTGCATCCCGCTTTCAGCGAGGTTTTACCGCTCTTTTCTTCTTCCCGTCACCTGTCTGCCCGTTCTGCACCTTCAGAGGGGGAAAGCGACGGGTCGCGCACACATTATCTGCAGGGTGTCCACACGTATGTCCTTCTAATCCATAAGCTTCAATCACACGCCTCCCCAAAGTCAAGGACCACAAATTTATTTGACCTCTTTAACAGCATGTCTGCAGCGTGTGATGGGGGCGGTCACATATGTGCTTAGTGCCCCCTACTGACGGGAATTAAACATAGGAGACCTTTAGGCACCCTCACTCATAGAAAGTAGTGAATTGATGAGAAATATTGATCATGTTTGGGAGCTGGGGAGCAAAAATTGTGACTGTAAGCTACAACAGTATGGATCAGAATGCTTGCATTCAAGTTTCCACCTCAGCATGAATCAATTTTTAATATATCGTGCTGAAGATCCAAATAGACAATTAAGGTACCACTTGAATGATCTCGGTCAGGGGTGTCAAACATAAGGCACGTGGGCCAAAACTTTCCTGCAAGTGGCTTCAATCCGGCTGACCAAATCACCAAACAAATGTTAAATAGAAATAAAGTAATAAAAAAAAAATTAAATAACACTTGGATGATGCCATCCATTTAAAAAATAAAAAAATAAAAATTGCAACATCTTCGTTATTAAACAAGCCCTACAGTCAGGTTTTCTGGGTGATCTGGTGAAAATATGATAAAAGAAAAAAGTAGAAAAAAATGCACAATGCAATATTGTTTTATAGAACTATTGTTCCAGTTTAGTCGTCTCAAGATGAAATTGGGTTAAATGTGGCATGCAAACTACAAAGTACCTGACAAAGCTGCTCCAGATGTCTGATCTAATGGGATCCAGTTAGAAACGTGAATGCAGAGCTAATAATGTTCAGTTTGGGTTCAGCTCATCAGTTACGACTTGAATCTGTTTTAATTCAGCTCTTTCAGGTCTTTGCAGAGGCCGTAGTATTTCTTGCATGGTTTCAGATCTTCAGTATGTTATGAACCCTCCAGATCTGTATTCAGTTTTTACGCACAAATTATTTAAAATAAACCTGCATCTTTATTCCCAATTTCCAGCTATGATTGTGCATCTGTTGCATTTTGAGTTGCCTTGAGTCTGAAACATGTGACACTAATGAAGTTGCTGGGCCACATGTGCATTTTATGGAGGTTGCATTTTGCAGTCACGGCGAGCTGCACTGCACTATATTGAGATTGAGTCCCATTGGCATGCAGCAGAGGGTCTGCATGTTGGGAAAACACCGCTCAGTATGGCAGAGCTGTTGCACCGGATCACATCTATTCGTGCCTAATATACGAGCAAGTCGCTATAAGTACGAACACAGACAACAGAAAGTTTAGCACAATGTGTGAAATTGAAATAAAAAGGCAGCTGCAGTAATTCACACATCTGTGTTGTTGTAGAAATACAATGAATCCTCCTTCTGCATGCTCAGAATGATTTACTACAACTGCCATGTGCAGAGGGCAGCATTCCAGGAATTTTCTCTTGAAAGCATTACTGAGTAAACAGGACAATAGTTCGGAAAAGTATTTTCTATATTTGAACTTTCTGAAAATTGTGCATATTTCCATTAAAAAGTTTTATATATTCTTCTTTTTAATCTGGCCGAGGATTTCTTTCTTCATGCTGGTTTCTCATTGAAAGGCCTTCTATGTTAAACTACACCTTCTAGGAAAATAAAGTTGCACATCTTGTGTTTTGGTGGGAGTTTTAGGACTTTAATTCTCATATCAACATCCAGCTCAAGTCATTTTTCTTTGTACATCTAAAGTTTTGCACTTTATTGCAATTAACCCATTAACCCCTTTAGAACAATTCTGTCTCTGGAAAAAAAAAAATCTCAGGGAAATTCATTTTTTTTTCATGTTTTCATTAAGTTGTGGCTATTAGGGTTGGCCGGATGCCAGTAAAATTGATCATTTTTAGCTGTTTTAATCTAAAAATTGCACTTTTGAGTGAAACTTTTGTGTAAAAAGTGGTGGAGCCTGCTGACTGACTGAGTCCTCTCCGTTTGCCAGAGGCAGCCGCATCAGATGAGACTGATATTGTTAGAGCCGCTGTAACTGGAGTTTTTTTTTTTTTTTTTTTTTACTTTTTCTTGGAGTCCTCCAGGACAAGCTCAGACTCACCGGGCCGACCTCCTGCCTTCGTCGCTCTTGTGTGACAGCGGAGCCTCAGAGAGACGCTGTGAGCTGACACATTTGTCCTCCCCGGCTCTGTTCCCCTCTGACAAAGTAGAAATCGGAGTCTAAACACTCAAGCGGGGGGGGGGGGGGGGGGGGGGGACGGGGGACGGCTGACAGCCTGAGTTCTCTGGGATCAATTTGCCACAAATTAGATACAGTAATGGTTCATTTCTCCACATAAATAGCTGCATCTACAGGGACTATTTTGGAAATCTGCTCGCTTTCACCCTGGAAATCTGTGTCGGTCCCTCAGTTCCATCGAACCGCTCTCCCCTATTAATCTTATCACAGGACAGATAGACTTCCTCTTTTGTTTTGCCGCACACAGCGACACGGCCCTTATTAAATTCTGTGAATACAGCAAAGAGATCGCTTAGTTCTCCTGCCAGGAACCACTCCTTTATTTCTCCTCAATCACTGACTCTGGACATCATCTTCCATTTAATCATATTTGAGGTAATCAAAACAAACTTGGCAGCTCGCTCCCGGAGAAATAACACCAAGCTGTAACTGAATTTGATGAACATTGGCAAGAAAATGATTTAAATAAACGATAATGAGCACCAGTGTTAATATTCTGCCATTTGAGGGCTTTGATTTTCTGTCAACAACCACTGAGTCCTCTGGCACGTTCCACCATGATGTGGTGTCTTTTAATGAAAACACTGTGTGACTGTAACACTGCAAGTTCATAGCTCCAGTAAGTTCATTATTCCTGATATGAAACATCATGTGCCAACACCAGATGACGTTTCGGATGAAAACGGACGAAGCATGACAAGTGTGTTTTAAAAACCAACTCGCCTGAAAAGAAGGAAGCAAAAATCGAGGTTAGTTAGAGTGATAAAACTAATCCAGGAAGACACAAACTGACTAATTTTCCTAAAAATTTTGTTGTATTGCATAACTCCCACTTAATGACTTTGTGAATGCCTTCCTCAGGCTGGAGCAGTATCACGAGCACGGATCTTAAAATATCGTGCTAATTGGTCCGAGGCGTTCCAGGATGTTGCCAGGTGAGGACAGAAGGCATTCAGAACGTGGGGATCTGCAGCTGTGTTTGCCGGTCCAGAGGCGACGCTGTGACGTGGCCGCGCGCGACGGGAAGCGTGACGAAGTGATAGACAATGTCACACGCTGCACGAGCCCTTGCCCGGAGAGACAGGTGCATGACTCGCCATTAATAAACGAGGACAAAGGCTCCTTGGGGCCGCGCTGACATGCCGCGGAATAGAACAGGGAGATAATAAAGACTTTGGGAAACAGAAAGAAAGTTGTGGAAATTCATGGAGAGATTCGGCGGCAGGAGAGACGTTGCAGGACGTTACATCAGGACTCGGTGAAACGGCTTTCTAAGATATCTCCACAACTCTGAACATCCCATTGTTCTCACAGCTTTCTTAACATAGTCTCTTTCTTACATGTTTATTTAAATAAAAAAAAAAAAAAAAAGAAGAAGCTTCAAATGGGGCTCGGACGATCTTTGCAAGACAGAGAAATTCCCGTGAAAAGGGATATGAGAGGCTTTGCTGCATCAGGGCACCTGTTGCTTTCTGCCGGAGCGCGCATACGTATGAGGAACAAAGACGACGGTGGGTTTCTACTGCAATCCAGGTCTGACCGCTACATTACAGAGGGGTGTTTGAGCGCAGATAGTAGAGGTTATTTGACGGGTTCACCCGGTGTTTTCACGACCATTGTTGGCTTTTTATCAGCCTCTTGCACAGACGGCAGCGGCACACAGCTGTAAAACTCAGAGAACCGTTTCACTTTAACCCCGGCAGTCATTTTAATATGACTGTAGGCGCCGAGCCTGTGCCTTAAGCCGCCAAGATGCTAAAGCAGGATCTTAATTGACATGCTGCCTGTTGCAGCGTCGGATGAATGAAAATCCAAGTCCTTCAACACCTTGTTCCTGTATCAGTATCCAAAGCTGTGGTTTTCATTAAACTCTCACAGATGTGTACCTTGCTTCGGCAGTCACAAACTCTTATAAGCAGTGTAGTTTTCTTAAAATACTGGGCTTGTGAAGCTAAAAAAAAAAAAAAAGCAGATTGAAGTAGGATAACTTTCACTAATTGACATTGTTAAAGTCCAGTCATTTTTATCTTTTTTGCACAAGATTACCAAGGCTGACCAAAGTGCTTCTCAAATAAAATGAAATAAAAGAAAAAAAAGACACAATTTGTGAGGAAATATACAAAATAAGATTTTTCCGGTTTCAGCGCTTGATTAGAATTAAAAGTCAAGAAAAACATATGAGTTTAAAGACTAACTGATATTGTTTCTATGCACTTTCATCAATCCCTGAGAGAAATTCTTGCACCAGTGAAGGTGGCTGCAATGCAAGATGCTCAGTACATCCATCCAATAGGAGCAGCTTGGAGCTCAGTGTCCTGCTCAAGGACATGTGGACAGGGGGAGATGGGGAATTGAACCTGCAATCTGCTGACTGACAGATTGTTGCCACATCCACCCCATATTCCATGTTTCTTATGAAATCTACAATTTCAAAATAAGATATTTTTAAGTGGAGTTGTGATTAACTGTACTTTCATTTAAAAAAGCGGGTGCAATTAACTGTATAAGGATGGAATTGATTGATACTGTATAATATTTCATAACTGGTGGCCTCAGGGAAGAAGTTAGAATCACAAATATTGGGTGGATAATTTTATTAAAGTAAAAAAAAATGCTTTGTCCAATGTGCACTGGAAAACAAAAACAAACAAACAAAAAAAACAAAAAACAAAAGCAAATAAACTAAACAAAACTAAAGGTCCAGTCACAGCTGCTGTAAATCAGGGGCAAGACGAATTTTCTAGTTTGTAGTATTTGTATTGTGTGCTGCACTTATCAGGCAGATAACGTTTCCACCCTTGTGGTGACTTTGTGTACAGCCTCAGGTCATTTGCAGTTTGAGTTTTGACCTGCTGGTTTGCCGTAGCCCAGCAGTATTTGAGGCTGACGTCACACACCCGGCCTCGCATTGCACGCCGGGCAGTCGCCGCCATCTTGGATTGAAAACAAACATTGAGGCGCGCGACGCTCTTTCACTATTCGAGAGGATTATGCCCCTAATTTTGGTCAGAGGAGAGCGTGAGTAGATGGAAAATGACCACATAACGGTAAGGACATAAGATATGTTGTGTTTGTTGTGAATAGCTTTGAGATTTGGTGAAGAAGTGTGAGAGAAACATGCAATCTGAGGTGTTGGCTGTGAAATGTGAATATCGGTTTTGGGTTTGTTTTGCCCCTGACGATGCGGTGGTCGACTCAGAGAATATTCAGCCTGGTGTTATCTTAAAGTGTCGATTTTCTAGTTTCATACGATAGCCAATTTGTTGGGGCGGAGCAAACGGATCTTGCGTTGTGTTGCGTTTTGTTTTCTGGAGGTGCGGGTGAGGGGCGCGTGTCGAATTGTTGCATGGATTTTAAAGCTGTTATAAAACAAACACTCGGTCGTCAAAGTGCAGCTGGAGCATTCAGTTAGTGAGATTAAGGCTTCTTGTTTGAGACACAGTTCAAATAAATGATCCTCACAGCATTTTAGTCGCTTTTTACACACATCGAAGTGGAGCATACAGTTGTTGGACCCGGTGTTCCATATCAACCTGTGACCATGCTAACTGGTGACCAAATGCCTCTAATGCCAGATGTGGAAAAGCCGACTGAAGCCTATAGCTGTCCAGATGAACGCCGTTCCACAACATTTATAATAAAGTTTCAACGCGTGTTACCTTTTGCGACTGTTTATCCTTGTTTCATGAACATGTGTCAGGTCGTGACTGTCACCCAGCTGCTTCTGCTGCTAGCGCGCTCATATTGGCATGATTGAAACAGTCGCATCCTGACACGTCACCGAGGGGGCGGGGTTGGTCACATCTTAACAGGAGGGTGCAGACAGATGGTCACAAGCCATCATAAGCTGGCATTATTGGCCTGTCATGGCAACAGCACTCATGTACATACTGTGATCCATATCTATTGTCAGTCGCTTGATTACTTAGCAGTAGCCTATAAGCATTGCTTTTAGCTGTGAAGCTAGCTAGCTTCCGGATCCCGTGACGTCACTGAGGAGGCGGGCCTACATCTCGGTCACATCTTGACATAGAGTGTGCAGATAGTCACATCAGCCCTGAAGCTGGATCAACCTGTGACTGCTGTCAGTGTGCTGATCTGTTAGATCCAGCCTTTGGTGTTGATGAGGAAAGCTAGTAGCTGTCACCTGAAGAGAAACGGCCCAAAGGCTGAAGAACGTTCTGGTCGGTAAAATGGTGACAGAAATAATTTATCAAATGTCCTTATTTTGTAGTTTGATCCCCCCGGATGACCTGTCCAACTTGTGCTGCAGATGTGGGGTGAGTGACATTCTTAAGGTTTCCTATGGCTGACTGGGCGTGGAAGGAGCACGTTTTGCACACTTTTTTTGTGTATCCGTTTTTTAAACTAATACATTTCATTAGGAATCATCTGGCCACTCCCGCCTCCAGATGAAACAACACTTATATTAATGTGTCTTTTATTTGGACAGTCAGGTATTAACTACTTTTACTGTTGTGGCCCTGTCCACACTGAAGGTGACTCTCAAGATGTGTGCAGTGTGCACCCAAACTGCCGAAAGTGCCAGATCACTGATCTTGATCCGGCAACAGTAACTGGCAACTGCGTTATGCAATTAGAATACAACATTTTTTTACTCTAATTTGTTACAGTGCATTAAAAAAAAGTTTGATCTCGTTACAGGTATATCTGATAAAAACATGGATTACAGATTGATACTGGGATTGCGCTTGAAAATCAGATGGAATATGGCAGCATTACAACAGACATACAGGACTGTCTCAGAAAATTAGAATATTGTGATAAAGTTCTTTATTTTCTGAAATGCAATTAAAAAAACAAAAATGTCATACATTCTGGATTCATTACAAATCAAGTGAAATATTTCAAGCCTTTTATTATTTTAATATTGCTGATTATGGCTTACAGCTTAAGAAAACTCAAAAATCCTATCTCAAAATATTAGAATATCATGAAAAAGTATACTAGTAGGCTATTTAACTAATCACTTGAATCGTCTAAATAACTCGAAACACCTGCAAGTGTTTCCTGAGCCTTGAAAAACACTCAGCTTGGTTCAGTAAACTAAATCACAAGTATGGGGAAGACTGCTGATCTGACTGCTGTCCAGAGGACCATCATTGACACCCTCCATCAGGAGGGTAAGACACAAAAAGAAATTTCTCAAAGAGCAGGCTGTTCACAGAGTGCAGTTTCAAAGCACATTCACAAAAAGTCTGTTGGAAGGGAGAAATGTGGCAGGAAACGCTGCACAACCAAGAGAGATGACCGCAGGCTTAACAGCATTGTGAAGAAGAGCCGCTTCCAGAATTTGGGGGAGTTTCAAAGACAGTGGACTGAAGCTGGAGTCCAGGTATCAAAAGCCACTGTTCACAGACGTGTCCGGGAAATGGGCTGCAATAGCCGTATTCCCATGGTCAAGCCACTTCTGAACTCAAGACAACGGAAAAAGTGTCTGACTTGGGCTATGGAAAAGAAGCACTGGACAGTTGAAGAGTGGTCCAAAGTCCTCTTTTCAGACGAAAGCAAGTTTTGTATTTCATTTGGAAGTCAAGGCGCCAGAGTCTGGAGAAAGGCTGGAGAGGAGCAAAATCCAAGTTGCTTGAAATCCAGTGTGAAGTTCCCACAGTCAGCGATGGTTTGGGGAGCCATGTCAGCTGCTGGTGTTGGTCCACTGTGTCTCATCAAGTCCACAGTAAATGCAGCTGTGTACCAAGAGATTTTAGAGCACTACATGCTTCCTTCTGCTGAAAGGCTCTATGGAGATGATGATTTCATTTTCCAGCATGATCTGGCACCTGCCCACAGTGCCAAAACCAGCAGTAACTGGTGTACTGACCATGGCATTACTGTCCTCGATTGGCCTGCCAATTCCCCTGACCTGAACCCCATTGAGAATTTGTGGGGTATTGTCAAGAAGAAGCTGAAAGACACCAGACCCAACAATGCAAATGAGCCAAAGGCCGCTATTGAAGCATCCTGGGCATCCATAACACCTCAGCAATGCCACAGGCTGATTGCGTCCATGCCACGCTGCATTGATGCAGTAATTCGTGCAAAAGGATTCCCAACCAAGCACTGAGTGCATTAATGAACATTTTCAAATGTTTGATTTTGTTGACTGTTATAATTTTGTTTTTTTACTTGGTCTGAGGAAATATTCTAATATTTTGAGATAGGATTTTTGAGTTTTCTTAAGCTGTAAGCCATAATCAGCAATATTAAAATAATAAAAGGCTTGAAATATCTCAGTTGATTTGTAATGAATCCAGAATGTATGACATTTTTGTTTTTTTAATTGCATTTAACTTTATCACAATATTCTAGTTTTCTGAGACAGTCCTGTATGTGCCGTCCACACATTGCAGCACTTTACAGCATTTTATGGCACAAGCCACTGCACTACCGCAACAAACCCGAGTCAAGCAACCCAAGCAACCATGGATTTTACCACCTGCTGCTCGAGTCACGGCTGCTCGCTGAGAGATAAACTCTTTCTCTGGCTGGAAACTTAGACATCATTTTGTATTTAAGTCAGAGGAGGCCTGTATCTTGTCTGTACAATGCAAAGTATGAATCCCAGCTGTGAAAGTCCTCTCAGCATCGAGGGACTCGAAGTCAGACCTGAAGAAACAATACAGGAATGATACACACGTGAAATCCGCGAGCTGAAGTTTTATTAGCCTGTTGGTAACCTGCCTGTTGAGAACTGCAGCTTCACCTGCACTGAACTCAGAAAAATCTGATGGAGGTAATATCTTTAGCTTATGTGGAATATTTGGAGACTTCACTTATGAATGATATACCTTTGAACTAGCGGCCCCGCTGTGGTGAACACAGAATACTGTACATTACCATAGCAGTACAGTTACAAAGCAGATTGAGTACCCTTACACAGCTATATGCCTCTTAACACTGCCAGTACGGCTACTTGTGCTACTGCTGTACTCTATACTTACTAGTGGAACACAGTTTGAACTGATGGTGCTGATCCTGAGTTCGAAAGAAAGATTTTCAGATTCTCAGTAGGTTTAGAAGATGTCATGTTGTTCAACGTGTATTCGTAATACTGAGAGCTTAGTGTTTGCTGTGCAAGACTTGTCAACACACTGAGCGGATGGCACATTATATTTGTCTATTATTTTTTTTTTTTGTGTTTGCTTGTGAAATAATCCAAAAGACTCTGATAGTACTCTGATACATTACTTTTTTTTATTTCAGTAGTTCACCAGATTACATTTTAAAGCAACCCTTCCAACCCTGGCCTTTGTATGACAGTCCTCCACATGGGATTAGTACCATGGAACATCATGTCAACATGTCTCTGTGAGGAACAGCAGCTGGACTTTGACTGAATTCCTCCCTGTGGCCCAAGCAGCTAGATCACCCACTCTGTGAAGACAACGCCGTTTATTTGGTTGTGCTTGACTGATTGATCTCCTCATATCACTCGTGATTTTATTTAATGATTCAAAGGGTAAAAGCAGGGTTTGTTGTTTTCTTTCCCTCCACACCAAAATGGAGTTATGGATGAAAACAACCTTATTGAAGACAGCCATCTGTCTTTTCTTCTGTTATTGAAGTAGATCCCTCAGTTTCTGGCATTTTCTTCTTCTTCTAAAACTTGAAAGCCGATGCTAGCCTCAGAGTTAAAGCCACTGAATGCGTTGTGGCTCCGTTGCGCCTGTGTTGTGAGGCTGTTTTCCTGCTTGCCGCAGCCAACTGCAGAGGAAGACTGCAAAAAACACACTTTTACATCTAAAACACAGCCTCAGAAGTGTCCGAACTTTAGAGTGTGAGCCAGTTGCAGCCATTGTGACAATTTGTGTGTGTTCTGTATTTAACAAGTAAATAAACTAAATGAAACTGAACATTTGAATAGAACTGCTGATACGCTGACTATCAAGTGAAATGCTCTGTCTTCTTCTTCGTTTGTTTGGGCTTTACTGTTTTAAGGCAACAACCCGACCTCCAATACACCTGTCTGCAAGTACTGAATAAAACATAAAATATACTCTTACAGTAAAATACAAACATTTCTGAGCTGAAATGGAGACTTAGCTGAATGCTAATTATGTTGGAAGTTGCAGGAACTCCAATTTCAGGATTAGTTGAGCCTGTCTGCATGGCTGTAGGTGCTTGATTTGTTCGATTTTGAAAATGCCACTAGCAGCCTACATCAGTGTATAACCAAATTATTGATCATTAAAGAAAAGCCCATCTCTTTAGTCTGTCAAACTCATCTGCCCGTCGAGACGCATTACCCGTGGTAAAAACCCACGGAAGTGTCTGTTGGCTGTCCGTAGTTCGACATCTTAAACTCCACTTCAGACGGAGGGATGCGCGTGAGGGAAGGTTCTCCTGACACTGCAATTAAACTGCCAGGGAAGTGGTGCTGCCCTTCGTGAAAAAGCGAGCTCCTCCAGCTATAACCGTCATCACCTCCTGTTCCGGAGCGCGAGAACGTGACACGACTCTTTAAACGCTGACGTGAGGGAAGTCTGCTTCGGAGTGGGCAGGTGAGACGAGGAGGGAGAAAATTTTTCCTCTTCTCCTCGATCCGGGGAGTCAATCCATAATTCATCGGCCTCGCGCAGAATGGATTTCAGCATTTTGGTGAAATGAAGTTATATTGTGCATGGCAGATGCTTTGCAGCTATATCCAGGTTAACAAAGTAAATGCATATTGAATGAGCTTCAATTTAAAGCGCACAGCACAAAACAGCTTCAGCCCCTCAGAACATGAAGATTTCAGACTTAACCCTTTACGCATTAGTTAAGGCTTCATTGCAGTCTCAAATTGGGAAAACTTACTCAGAGCTTTACATATTGAGATTCTAAAACTCGGAGATTTGAAACACTTTAAAACTTTCACCAATCGGACTGTGTGATGATTGTTTATTAAACAACTTTAGCTTCACGATGCTAGACCTTTCAGTATTTGTTCTTGACAATGAACTGGATTTGTAGATTAGAGGCATTAACGGTGACAAGTGGAACATGACGTTAATTGATATTTATTCATTGCTGATGCTCTGCCGGTCCATTTGCATCTGCATTAATTACTCGACGTCCCATGTCGCAGCAGGGGTTTAAAGCCGATACTTGATGGATGATTGATAGAAACGGCGTGCGAGAGAGTCAGGTGCGATGCTCCAGATTGGTGTGATGTGGAAACAAAATTATTTTAGCTGACTTCCAGAGAGCAGAATTTCATCTGCTTGCTTTGTCAAGAACAGATGCCTCATTTTCAAAGTGGAATCTGGCTCCAGGACCCCTTTGGCCTTTGGGAACCAATATTAGGAAAGATACTCATCTGTCTTCTATGTCCAGGTCATTTAACCCTTCACGTGGAGCAAGACCGAATGTGAACACAGACATCATATGATTGTGAGAGAAAACCCACATAAGCACATGGAGAACATGTAAACTCCTCTCAGAAAGACTCGAAGCCTGGAGTCATTCCACATTGGAGAGGCAACGACGCTCAGAGGCATTGAAAAAGCAACTTTGAAAATTTTGGTTTGAAAATTATCTGTCTCCGTGGAAATGAGGGAAAAGCCAACTTTTCTGAAATGTTGCCCACCATGGTTTTATGGCAATCAAACGTGTTCGTACGTCCACGCGAATGTCTGGTTATTTCAAATAATTATTCACCTTGAAAGGCTGTAGTTTCCATTCCCCATCTCCCCATGTCCACATGTCAAGTGTTCTTGAGCAAGACACTGAACCCCAAATTGGTTCCAACAGATGGATTGAGCGGCTTGCATGGCAGCTGCCTCCATTTGCGTGAGTGAATGTCATTAACAGAATCAAGCATTTTGAGCACTGCTCAAGCATTTATTCCATCATATATACACTTTTTTTTCATTTCAAACAGAAACTTCAAACATTTAGTTTCTAGGTGTGACTGTGGATCAGAGGGTTGATCTGCTTGTTTTTTGACTTCAAGGTTTATGGTTTGATTCCTACCTCTATTTGTATTTTTGGGGTGCAAGACACTGAACCCTAAGATGTCCCTGATGGATGGTGAGTAATTTACTCCATGACCATGCAGAGCATTGAAATCCAACTTTTGTTGTTGCTGTTGTTCATCCCATCCTTAGCCCCATAGTTGTGTCATGGCTCTCATTGTTCAGATGAGGCTGATTTTAACAACTCAGGGGCCAAACATAATATTCACCGTTAGGTTCAATTCAGTCTTTGTGAAGCAGTATCTGCTGTGTCGACAGTCTTACACCAGAGCACACTGGAAATTGTGTTATGAAACTCTCTGCCTATTCTGGATTGTTATATATATGCTATATATAATATTTAGATGTAGGGATGGGTACCGAATTTCGGAAATTTTTTGGTACCGACCGAATTCCCGCTGAAGTACCGAGTATCGATTCACGGGAAATCCGTCGGTACCACATTTCGGTACCTGAACGCACGTTTTTTTTTTCTTTTTTTTTGACCCTGAACGCACCTTGACATTATACATCGGCAAGAGCGGAGGACGCGGTTACGTGGGTCCAAAATCTTCGGAGTGTTTTGACTCGCAGGCCGGGAGCAAATATATAATATACCGGGAGAGCGGACACGCACACGGGCCGTGAGAGCAGGCGGGGGGGGGGACACACCGGCCGTTCGGGAAACCTCCCGATGGCCACCCCGCCCCTGTTCGGAGTTGTTCGCGGGAGGGACAAGCCGCTTCTGCTTCTGCGATGGTCGCTCCCGCTGCATGTCACTTCCTAAACAATGCTCTGCGCATGCGCGGCTCGAAACAAGAGCGCGCATCGAGGCGGCGACTCGACATGATATGTCATCACGCAAAAGCGGTCCCACGTGGCGTTTGATTGGCATTATGACTGCCCAATCATGAGTTGGAACCATACAATTCTGATCCTCCAGTATAGGCTCTATGCACAACTCAGCCACTTCCTGAACTTCAGGACGCTCCTTGTTTCCTGTCTTTCATGATAGGATGAGCTGATTAATGCAGGTGTGTCTGAAGCTGTTCCAGAGGCCAGACACACCTGCATTAATCATCTCGTCCTATCATGAAAGACAGGAAACAAGGAGCCTCCTGAAGTTGTGCATAGAGTCCATACCTTTGAGTGTTTGTTTACTGTAGAGGTGCCTGGTGCTGCTAATGTGAAACATTTCATACAGCTATTTATTTTGAGTCTATTTTTATTATGTTATTTATTATTGTTATTTATTTAAATTTTTTACTTTATCCCCACACACATTTTTCTCAAGTTCTATGTTGGAGTTATTTCAGTTGATGTTATTGAAGCATAAATGTTGAAAATTCCGAAGTTTTGACTATTTTTTTAAATATACAAAATAACTTTAATTACCAAATGCATATTCCCCCCCCCCCCCCCCCCCCCCCCCCCCCCCCCCCCCAAAAAAAAAAAAAAAAAAAGTATCGAAAACAGGTACCAAAAAATACTGGTATCGATTCGCAGGTACTGAGTATCGGTATCGTATCGATTCAGATGTGAAAGGTACCCATCCCTATTTAGATGTGTAAAATTCATTTTCAGCATTTTTGCCGCTTCCGTGTAAACGAACATTTTTGTCCAAACCCAAAACTTTCCTGATATATGAAAACACAAAAATAAGTTTTCACTTGTTGTTGTGTTTATGGGGACTTAGAGGCAATCCAGGGTTCTCCAAGAAAAAGAAGTCATTTAGTTCATGTGGTTAGCATGCATACTAATGCATACTGCTGTTGTTGCAGATGGACCATTTGTTCATTTCTGTCCAGCAGTGACAGCAGATAATCCAGAAACCCCTGTCTTCTTGAAACAAAGCAGACACAGGTGGAGCTGCTAATCCTCAGACTCCATTAATGTGGACTTAACTATTTTCCACTGCAGACTACAGACATGACAAGACCTGAGTTTTAGGCGTTCATTGTTTTTTTTAATTGACAAGATGTCTGTATTTTCTTCAAAGTTACAACAAACAGACTCCTTAGTTTGTGGGGTAAAGACTAATATTTAGAGGTTTACTGAAGCATTCTCAGCTTCCCTTTATTCATACATCAAGTTCAGCTGTAAAATGACCTGAATGCAAAAGTTTCCTGAAAACTTTGTTGTTGCTGGATAAAGTGCAATTTGCTTTCAAAGTTCAATAAATTTACAATGACATACAGTAATCGATGGCTGTAAACAGAACATTTTAAACACTGAATCTAATTTCAAAGTCTGCAGATTTACAATCTCCAAGTGGAATTGGATGGCAGCGTATATTTCAAATAACTGCATAAAGAGCCACAACTCACAGAACATATCTATAATTTGTATGAATTGCCTCCCTGTAATATGAGCGCCTGGTACTGCTGATCCCACCAAGAATTAACTGCCAGGCCTGAGCTTCACCCAGAGCTCAGGCTCCCCTTCCTGCAGCTTTGTGTAGTTGAGCGTCAATTCCCCTGATCTCACCCACTCTGCTGTGTAAATCCATGTGAAGCCTTGCAGCACATACGTTCAGGCAAACTGACTTCATGCAACCGTGGCGATAATTCAAATTTCCTCTCCTCGCACTGATTAAACCCTGAAAAGCCCCATCTCTGCTCATCAAAATTAAACTTTTAGATTGTTTTATAGGAGGGGAACTCTCACACCGCCTTAATGTGGCTTAGATGACGCCATGCACCTTCTGCTGCCATGCAGTACATGTGGATCTATGAATACGAAGCTAATCCCTGCCTCCATCTCCACCAACTCATCTGCCATTGACATTATATGAGGGTTATCTACGAGTTAAAAGATCAGGATTGCCCAGACTCTTGGTGTTGCTCTTTATCCATTTGCCTTTATTTTGCAATTTGATGTAATTTATGTGATTCATTCACCACGCATCTGAATAAATTGCTTCACTCACAGTACATGCTCTCAAACATCTCTTTGACAAATGGCCAAGCTTCAAACTTTGATTCAAATCATAGATACTTTTTGAAATGATCAGAAGGAAAGGAAAAATAAAGAAATCCATATGTTTTTTTCTTCATTACTATTAAGTGTAATAGAATGGCACCAAAATCCCACCTACTGGATATGGCATTGGTCCCACTCACACTGCCAAAACAACAACAATGAATAAATAAACGAGCAGAATTTGCCTGATTCCTATTTTGGCAGCCCTAAATTGATTGCTGTGGTTCCGGGGTTGATATAACTAGCTCTGATGAAAGACGTGCTCGCGTGAATCTTAAAACATTCAGCTCACAGTCAGAATTCGGCAATTCTGTTCAGAAATATGCATCATAAAATTGTCAGAAAATATACTTTGGATGAAGGTGTGCAGTCAGGACTGGTGGGAATGGGTTGTTTTGATGGAGTTCACTGACACCGACTGGCGTTACAATTTCCGTATGTCGCGTCAATCCTTTGCTAAGCTCTGCCAGATGATGGCGAGAGTGATGGAGTCATGTGAAATAACCGATGGTGCACCAGTGCCTTTAGGGATGCGTGTTGCTCTCGTGCTGTATAAACTAGCAGGTTGTGCAGCATACTGTGTTGTTGGTATCCACTTTGGAGTGCACAAGAGCACCGTGAAGAAGATGGTGTTTGTATTCTGCCAGGGAATGGTCGACTCGGTCATCAAAAGGCTGATCAGAGTATCCACTTTAGAGGAGGCGTGTGCCATGGGGCCCACTCCATTCCTCAAAACATAGGTATTTATATTTTCTTCTCTTTTGTTCTGAGAATCTGAGAAGCACTGTTCTGAGAACAGACACGATACACATATAGTACATGTGTACTGTGTGTGTGTTGGTTTCTGTATACTAATACTGTGTCGTATGTTTTTCTTCTTGACCCTCAATCTGTATTAAAACACATTTGTTTTTATTTATAGGTTGGATGGGAGCCAGTGATGGCTACAGTGACTTTATAAATAGGAAGGGATGGCCCTCCTATGTATATTCACTATATATTTGACTTCTACAAAAACTTTTATTGAGATGGCATTTGGGAGATTGAAGTCTTGTTTCTGTGTTCTCTTGAAGCGCAGTGATTTCCATTTCACATTTATACCATACGTGGTTGCAACATGTTGTGCTTTGCACAATTTTGGTGAGACGGAGAAGGAGCATGCGAATCCCAGATGGGCAGAGGAGGCAGCTTCCACAGCCTGTACCACAGGCCAATATGGTAACCAATAGAGCAGCCACAGCCATCAGACAGGCACTTGAGGGGAAGTGAGAGAAAGAAAACAAAGTACCATATATGGATCCAAGCTGCTGATTTGTTTCTTGCATTGTATTTTTTTTTGTTTTTGTGTGTGCGCGTGTGGGTCTTCCAATGTGTATCTGCTCTGGCGTGTGAAATTTGTTTCAGAGTTTGTTGCTCACTGAAAGATAGAGGAAGTAGACAAATGTTATGAAAGATGAAGGAGAAGAAAAGACTATTGAAAAATGTTTACAACCTAGAATCCAAGTTGAATACTGTACATGCAAGGTTTGAAGGAACAAGTAAACCTAGTTGCAGCACACTGACTACTGTTTAGTATCTTGAAAGACATGAATAAAAAGTCTTTGTAACTGAAATACACACTTTGTAAATCTTGATATCTTGTGTTCTTGGGTATGGGTTACAACGTGGAGGGGAAGGGGGAGGCCCGTAATTGTCATAAGTGTTGTTGTATGGAGCATACTTTGGGTGGAGTTGAGCTGGCTGCTGCAGTAGGGTACCTAACCCTGTCAGAAGTTTGATGACTAACATGCGTGTTGGGCGGGTTACTTCACTGATCACACAAGACATGAGGGCCTCGTCCCTGGCGTGGCTCAGCTGCCTCTGCTGCTCAATCCTTTGGTCTGTGCTGCATTCTCTCCATGAACTGTTGTTGAGTAAGTAAAGCCTGGACCTGCAACTCGACCCACCTAGAGAAGACAAGGCAGACCTTAACTTGCACCATCAGGCCTGAGGGCCATAAAAATGAGTCTGAGGGCCACACTTTGGGCCCCCCTCCTCTAACCAGTTATGCCTTAAAAACAAGAGGTTGGAATCGTACCTGGAGTAGCTGCAGTACAATTTGATGGCTCTGTAGACCAAGGAGGCAAAGTGTCATTGGATGGTTGTGTAGAGGGTCCACTTGCTCCACTCTCTGTATCAGGACACAAAAAAACCCCAAAAAACTAAACAAATGTAAAACCTCAATTTAAGGATCACAAAGCTGGCAAATGTTGAGTAGCTGAGTAAGCTATTGCTCTTTCTCGCTCTTTCTCACTCTCATACTCACACACACACACACACACACAAACACATGAGTAAGCAGTGAACTTAATTTTGAGTCGATCATATCTGCTCATGATACTACCTATAAAGCTAACAGTTTACTCTGTTGTCATCCACACCATCATCATCAGCATCATCCTCTCCTTCAAGATCCAGTGAGCCACTTTGACTCATTTTATTGCTAGTTGCAGACAGTTTGGCATTTGTCTCTGCCAAGTAGCAAAAACAGGCAAAAGTTAAAAAAGTGAGGGGACACAGGTTTGGGCTGAGCATTTGTTTAGATTAACATTAATTTACGTTGATTTGATGTTTATTTTACTTATTTATCAGGGACAGTGTATATTAGGGAGCAGATGAAGTACTAATGACTGTCATTACAATGTCTTCTTATTATAGATGATACCTTGATAGCTATCTTGCCCAGTTAAGTTAAGCTAGCTTACCTTGGTTGACTTTGTCAGGTTGCTCTTGTTCATCCTCAAAGCCTACATCAACCCCGCTGTTTCGGCTGTAGTGATGGGTCTTTTCCCCCAAATGTCGCCACGGCACGTGTTTCAGTCATATTGATGTGATTCAGCCTTGTGTTGACCATGAGCACCAAATGCCCCATTTCAACCGTGATACACTGTGGGAGCTGTCCACTTCAGGTGGTGCTGAATCGCCTGTGTGCTGGTCTGAGGAAACAGTGGACAGCACCACCATGAAAAAACATGAGCCAGCTGCGCAGCTGCGTAGGTGGGGTTAGCCAGAGCACCCCCAAGAAATATGATTTTTTTTTTAAGTGGTTTATTTACATTTCTTTACGTCTGAATGTTGGAATTTGTTGTCTGATTAATTAATTGATTAATTAATTAATTAATTAATATGTCAAAATATGTCTATTGATTCATTTATTCAGTTGTTTACTGAAAACCCATATGGTTTGATTCGACCAACAGGTGCAGTGCATGAATAGCTGTTAAACTTGCTGCTTGCCCTTAATGACGGCGCTTTTTATCTGGTGACTGCATAACTTACTTATAGTAATAGAGCATGGAGCGCTTTTTACTAAAAGATTTAACACGAGAGCCAAGGGGAATTTTGACTTGGCAATAAACCACAACAACCAACTTGTCTTTTTATTATGGCATCGAATGGTAAGTGTATGAGATAGAAATGACTGCCTCTGGTTATCTCTGTGCAGTGTTTGTTAATATGTCATTCAAACTGTTGAACAGAATATTTTTCTTTCAGTGGAGGTTTCAGTAACTGGCAGCATGACTGAGGCTGAAATGAAAACCTGCTGTGTGTGCGTTTTGCTCGTGACTGGTTTTGTTCCTCACTGTCAGTGACATAATTGTGCTAAAGTTTACAGTCAGTGGTGCGTTTTAATAGTATGTTTGTAAACGTTTTATCTTGGTTACTTTGGCATTTTCTGCCGAATAATGTTTTTTCTACTTGTGCTGTGTTACTACATGAAGGAAATCATTAAGTTAATTTATTGAGAGTCAGAATTTCTCCTTTTAACCTTTATATTAGTACCTTTTATATCACTAGATATTGCATTCAGGTTTACAGTTCAAGTTTTTTTAGGATCTGCATTAGCACAAAAATTCAGTCTGAGTCTCCCCAGGGCTCTCAAACATCATTCCTATACATATTTCGTTATTGCACAACATACAGGATCACGTCACACGACGGTGCAAGAATTCAATATGAACCCATGAACAAATGACCTAAGAGTACACATGGTACATGGTCCTCAAAACTGAGTTTGACCTCACAGTGGATCCAGATAAACATCATAGCTTTTCTTACAGATTTATCTTTCCACCTTACAAAAGGTACAATAGATATTACTTATTTATTTCATAACAAGACTCCCAAATCTATCAATCTATAAGCACAACAAACTCACTGATTTGATGAAATCAAGAACTCTGCAAAGCACTAGACTGATACTGCAAAGGCAAACAATTATTTCCCACAGGTTTCTCACTTCCGAACATCAAATTAGCTAATCAGGACATCTTGGAGGTCAGAGAGTAGAGCTTGATTTTAACAACCGTCTCTCAAAGCCTATCAGAATTTTCCTACAATCAGCAAGTGCTTTCATTGATTAGGTTTAGCACAACAGGCAAGATGTGTGCATTTTACAGTCAGTGTAGAAAATCTAATTTATTCTGATAGTTTTTGATTGTTTTACTCACTTTTGTTTTAATGCTTATCTCAATGTCCCTGATTTAACCCCAACAAAGTGTCACTCTTCATGGTTTTACCAAACAAATCTGGCTTGCAATGGCAATGATTTCTTTCTTCTTTCTCAGCTTTTCATTTTTCAGTTTCCCTCACCCAAAAAAATTGTCAGTTTCAAAATACATATGAGTAGTTTTTAGCATGTTCAGAGTCCACATAAACCCTGCACTATGACACCGACCCAGACTATCCATTCGAAGTCAAAACCAGCTGTCGTCAGTGTCAGGGGGATCAGGTAGACCTTTACCTCATGTGGCCTGGTATCATCAATCTGGGATTACCAAAAAAAGATCAAGGCAGCTGAGACTGCTTTAATCCACACTACTTGGGGCAAGATGCCACATAACCCACCCACCACGTTCCTGGAAACACGTCCACAAGAAGTAGTATTATTTCATACACACCCTCTGAAGTTTTTTGATGAATGCTGCCAATTCATCACTTGCAGCATTCATTCTGTAAAGATCCTCCCTTCACTACATGTGCGTTTCCTCTTTGCACTGTACTGTGGTAGATGTTCACGGACTATTAAACAGCTGCCTGACCTAAACCACCCAGAGTCCTATGTCAGGTCAAAATCATTACAATCCAATTAGAAGTGTTAGTCAAAACACCTTCAGCGTAGTTGGGAGTCGTATATCAGGTTGAGTATGATTGCACTCGTCTGCCTTTGCCTGTTTTTCCCTTCAGAAGATGGATGGGCTCAAGCCTCTGGTGAGCCGGAGCAGAGTGAGTGGGTCAGAAAGTGGATTGATGCAGTGTTTGGAAATTCTTTCGAAAACCCAGTCTCACTTAGGCCACTGTTCCAAAATAGAACTGTACTGTTCATCCCCTATTCGGCGGGGCACTTTAGCTGAGCATGAAACCCAGAAGAAGATCCTTTGCTTTGAACTGAACATCTGGTCAACCAGTGACAGCTGACTGAAGAGGACAGACCCAGCACATCATCGTCTCAGGATAAAAAGTAGCTATGTATGATAAACTTTCTGGGTCTAAAATCCATGTCTATGTGGATTAGCCCATTGTGATTGTCTTAAATTCACAAAACTAAAAACTGATAGTTAAGATAGTTAAGGAACTTCTGTCAACGCGCCGACTATGTGTGAATGGGAGAAATCTGTTTATTAAATCCATCTTACATCAGTTATATCTTACCAAGTACAAATTTGCCAGATCAATCATAAACATTGTTTCAAAGATTTCTTGAGGTAATTCCGAGGTTGCAGTAGAACTGCCGTTTCTCTCTGACTCGTGCCAGCTTTTAGCTTCGGCATTAACATTTCAAACTTCCTGTTTACTTAAAAAAACATACCATTACCCGCAAACTAACTCGTGACCGCCACATGAAAGATGTCCGACTATAAGTAGCATTATTCACGCATCTTTCCTAAACCCCTTTGATGTATTCGGCAGTCCTAAATAAACATGAGAGAAGTGCCTTTTTTCTGTGTATTTACCTGCAGTGTTAAGTGGTCTTATTGAGTGTTTCAGGTCTTTCACTTGCTGTTGGTGTCGGTAAGTGTAGCCTGTTATCCATCACGGCACTGTATGGCCTCCTTGAGTGACCATGTGGTAACACAAACCTCGACTCTGACATTTTGCTTTCACACATGACAGTTTAGTTTCTTTAACCTCTGATCGAGCCTTCCAAAACTCAAACATACATCCCCACAATGTGTGTCTAGCTTCTTCTATAGTTTTGAACTAAAATGACTTGTAGGTAATAGAATTAGGTAAATAACACATTTTACCAAGACTCATTACAATTTGAATTAACTTTATTTCTTTAATGCTTTTTTTTAAACAATTGTTACTACCATTGTTGTACCATATAGCTCAGTATGACTTGCTGTTGAGCCAATCGATTTAAAAGCTGTTGTATTGACTGTTGTCATCGTCGACCTGCTTGGTAATGATGGATTCGGTCATGGACTGGTTTCTGATGATTTTATATCGTGAGCAGAAGTCTTCTTCCAAATCAATGTCTCTAAAACAAAGGAGGTTTGTATTGATTTTAGATGTTCATCTCCAGTTCCTTTGTGTAGCCACTTGAGCTGGTAATCAGGGACAAATATCTTTGTGAACAACAACCGATAAGTTAGTATTTGATGAGGACTGTGAGATGATGTAAACATCTACACGGCCTTCACTGAGTCCGTCCCTTCTTTCTTTGTTTTTTTTGGCCTGGTAACCAACAAAGAAAAGCACTCGCTCAGGAGAATTGTTCGGCTAGTATCGAAAGGAGCTGGGGTAAAATTCAGCAATCTCGACAAGATCTTTAAAACTCAGATGATTG
This sequence comes from Salarias fasciatus, assembly GCF_902148845.1. Classification (NCBI taxonomy): domain Eukaryota; kingdom Metazoa; phylum Chordata; class Actinopteri; order Blenniiformes; family Blenniidae; genus Salarias; species Salarias fasciatus. The sequence goes on from NC_043760.1 coordinate 12,160,213, forward strand.
AGAAAGCTCAGTCCATCCATATGGATCAAAATCGTTCTCTTAATCTGGAATACAAGCTGCAAAGGAGGCGTCCATTCTAGTATCTGACTAGCTGTTCCCCCTGCTATGAAAAACTGTTAAGTTCTCCTTTGTGCCGCCCTCCATCAGGAGGGAGTAACCCGGCTACACTGCTGACTTTTTTCCCTTTCCGTTGCTTATATATATATATATGTATATATATATAAAATTTATTCTGGTCAGCGTTCTGTTTCCCTGGTGTTCCCCCACAACAAATTTGTGTTTTCACATAAAGATGTTGTCGTGTAAATGGGGCCCGAATCATTGTGAGCTCATGAAAACTAGAACCTCTCCGGCATGCAGCCAGCATCGCCCGGGGCCTGCTGCCTCAGGCGGATGACCACTGGCCCACCTGTCTCCGCTCTTCACCCACACTGCTGGTGACTGCTCTCCCTCTGTCCTCCTCCCTGCTGGTGGGCGGTGGGGATTGGTTAGTGGATGTTTTGAGGTTTTTATTCACACCCTTGTAGTGTTTTGTTGTGTTTGTTCTTCTAACACCACGCTGCACTCGCCTCTCTCCTTCTGTCACAATATTTCAGGCACTTTTACAGTAATCATAAAATTAAATATTTTTAATCCAAATCAATGACTGCTCTGATCTGTTTTTAAGAAAATGTGATTCCAGCGATTCAGGGAACAATAGATAAAGCTTTTGAATGATCCAGAAAAACAGCAACACAAAATATGAAGATATTTACTGTTTTTAAGAAAGGATAAGATGAGATAAGCTGTCATTTATCCCACAGTGAGGAAATTCATCACAGCATCCAGTGGGCAGTAAATAGAAGAGTAGCAAGAGGAAAGAATACTGAAAGTTAAAAAGGTATAACAAACAATAACAAAAGTAGCAATAACATATACTGAAGATAATAACGGTGACACCATTCACATTCTTACAAGGGTAATGTTGGTATTGATTGCTAATATAGTGTCTTTGTAAATCCTCAACAGATCTGTTACAAGTATAAAGGCTTTGTTTGTTGTTTGACTCCACTGTAAAGGTACTGAATAATAACAGAATGTAACTGCTCTTGCACTGTGAGGACATAGAATTTAATTAGAAGTAAAAGAAAAAGAAAAAAAAGAAAACCTCATCCAAACAAAATGCAAAGTCATGTTGATCCCTCTTCAAAATTTCTTTCAATTGCAGTCATATGGGTTTAGCATTGACACGCAGGGAAATTTAATTTGGCATTCCATTCATTCAATAAATAAGCTGCAGAAAATAATTATTTGAATCAAAGTGCCAATCAACTTTATATTACAGCTCCTCCTTTATTTGTCCTTAGTGGAGATCGACTCAAACAACAACTGAAAGATGAAGAATCTGGAGGACGGAGTTGACGCCGCATCTGACTCATAGCTCTATTGTCATCCATCAGCCCTTTCATGTCAGAAGGGAACTTTAATGCCATCATTTTGGGGAAATGCGTATTGTTTGTGTCCTGTTACAGCAGACAGAGTGACGAGAAGTCCCAGCTCTTGTGTCACTGGTTTGATCAGGCCATCAGCGAACAGGGAGAGGGCTGGAAGCTGCAGAGGCAGCTCCATCACTATAAATAATTCCATTTTGAGATTGGACTCCGTTTTTAGCATCAGCTCCGCAATCCAGCAACCAGAACAAGTGTCTTTGTATATTTTCCAGGGTGGACACAAAAGAGACGATCAGCTTCCCAGACTTGGGTTTTCTTCTCCAAAGAGAAACCGGTGCCTCTCAGTATTTGCTGTAGTGTGATAAATCTTTTCCGAATTAGATTTGTCAACTGTATTTATAATCTTCTGGAGGATGCATACAGTGCTCGGCTTCCTAAAGACTCAGTTTTCTTGTTTTATACTCCTCAGCTGAAAACAGCCTGGTGAAAAGAGGCTTAGGAACTACATAAACTTGTTACGGTGAAACCGTGGAAAGTTCCCATGCCCTCGATTTTTCCTTCAGTGAGTAAGTGCAACTAATAAGAAGGCACACTGTATGGTCTCCTTTTTATGTTTAGTTGCTTCCCCTCGCAGCGTTATTAAAGCAAAGTGTGATTAATTCCACTCAGCTACAAGGATCCCAGCGTTCACAGCGGGGCCCAGCAGCTGACACATGCAGCGATCACAAGCTGCTCATCTTCCCACAGGAGAGAAAACAGGACGCGCAGGCATACCTTCAGTCTCCCCGCCTCCGTTCTTTATGGGCTGGATCCTAGCAGCAGGTAGACGCTCTTCCCCCTGTTTATCACTTCAGTGCTGAAGGGCAGAGACGATAAGTCCTCCCCAGTGTGTCGCCAGATTGATCTTCTCTTTATCAAGAAACACTAAGGCGGTTTTGTTATGACACAAATATCTTGGTTTCACTCTTTGGGAAGGGACGGGCGACATGCCAAATGGGACAGAGAAACAGGTCAGCTGCAGGTGCAGCCGGGCTGGAACGGCTCCAGACTGACGAGCCTTTTGCTATGCATCACATGTTTTAATTAGACCGCAAATTGAGTGAGCGGGCTGCTGGGGAAACGTGTGTTTTCGAGCAGGTAACACGGGGTCGCATTAACACAGTATGCGACTGCTGACCACGGCGTGCAGCAAACAGAAATAGAGCATCTAATTGCCCTTTTGTTGCTGCTTTCATTAACAGACAAACAACATCCCAGTCACTGAGATCTTGTTGAAGTGATGTATGGAATATATATCGTCAAATCTGGGGACACTGGATAGACGTGAACAGTCTGGAGCAAGGTACACGTTTTGTTTCTGGTTTTGTTGAAATTCTGACTCCGTCTCTCGTTTCAGGCTCCTCGACTCCTTGTGTCTGATTGCTGTTCCCCGTTTTGAAGTGTGTGATTGTCTCCACATGGAGACTGTGGTCTCTTTTGGGTGTCTTCTGTGTCTTCTGGTTGCCGGTTCATCTCCGTCCGGACTTAACCTCAATCAAATCAAACACACACACACACCCAGACAGTCTTTTCTCGATGGGATCGTTATTGCCGTTGCTTTCCGTGTTCCTTTCTCTGTTTGTGTCGGAGCTGTGCTGCCCAGCACTGCCCCCACAGGTCATCGGTGGTTCTACACTGCTTGCTACACAGTAAGCTCCCTGGGAGCGTACCAAGTTATGCGTTATGAGCGCAGAAGCTGGACTGAAGGCTTTGTTCATGTCCATGATTAGTCTGAAACAAAAGAAAAAAAGTTGCATAACACAACGATAGCAAACTGTACAAAACACTGGAGATACGAGCCTTTGAAGCAGATCCTAGAGATTTAATTCACAGAAAGACACAGTGTTTCCCTGAAGCAGTTGGGCACTGTGGTTTCTCAAAAAATGCAGCCTGGAACAGGAAGGAACTGTGGGACTATTTTCACCTGCAGATTAATGCATTTCTTTAAGGGTTAGCTGCTGTCCCCGGTGGTAGAGGGCAGAATGTGTGGGAGTGAACATGAACAGTTAAACAGCAGTGTCCATGTGAACAAGAATTAAGACGGGATGTTCGACACATTCAAAGTGAACATTAATCGACCCCAGAGAGCCAAGGAATGCTCACTCGTTCAATCGATTAAGTACTGCTTTTGTATTTTTAGTCGATTCCACTCACATCAAGAACATTTATTACTCATCACAAGCGGCATCATTGAAATTACTTTCCAACAGGAATGCTTTGTATTTTTCTCTTTACTGAAGGCGATCATCTGCGCTGCAGTTCATATTCTCACTGTAAAGGGTACTTATGATTTTTTGATGAGCCTTGTCTCAAGACAGAGCACCATCCTGTCATTTTCTTTCTCCCCTTTTTGAACCCTATAAGGATGATATACTTCATCTGGGTTTAGTACAAAGCAAAACCTTCTCTTCAGATATGATACGCAAATACATAATACAGATATGAGACTTTTAGACGGCATTAGTATTACAGGAGCAGTATTTTCAGGGAATGAGATCTCAAGCATTTAGTGAACTTTGCCTCCTCCAGAGCTGAGAGTCCAGATGGGGATGAGTTCATTTGAAGTCCGCTTTAAAGTGTTGAAGATTGACAGTCACACTGTGACTTCGCTGTTCCACCGGCCGCTGCTTGGGCGTGTCCAGTGCAATTTCAGCACACGATACGGCGGAAATTACATCTAATAGGCGAAGCTTGTGCTGTGTTACACTGTGTGAAACCTACCATTCTGACTTGGTTTCCCACTGGACACAGATTGTCGCTTTGTAAGTATTTCTGGAGGAAATGATTTCTTACAAAGGCATGGTTGGATTTTTATGAAGGGCTTTATCAAATGCGTTTAGTAGCTTGTCCTTTACCTAAGCGAAGGATGCAACTTCAGTGTATTTGTGTTGATTCCATTGATAAAACCATGACATCTCAACCAGAGGAAACATGCAGATTGAAAATTTAAAGCACCCAAGTTCGAATTCGGACAGTTATTCACTTCACTGACAAAACAAGTACAAGTTCTGTTTTCAGCATGAAAACAGTCGTAATCCGTCATAATAGCACAAATCGTGTGTCAACTTGTATTATAGATGTTACACAGAAATCACTTTTAAGTTTTTTTTTTTTTTTAAAAAGATGCCAGCGTTAGAGGATACCTGGTTCAGTGTGTTGTTCTCTGCCTGCATGTTTGTGGCTTCATTGCAAAAACAACCAAAAGCACCAACTTGTGGTTTGGTTTGCTAACTTCATCATTTTCAACATTTCTGCTGTTGCTGTGTGAAAGGCTACCGTTTTAAAAACGTTAAACGTGAACATTTTCCAAAAATGGTGCGTTTTTACATAAAATGTCACATAAATGGGTCTTAAGTAGCCTGAGGATGAGACGGTAAGTCTGTGATGGTCTGTACTCTGCAGTACGGCGCAGTCAAGGCTTTAGCTTATCTACAGAAGCATCTCTCACTTGTAGTGTTGCAGGTTCGATTTCCATTCGCCCATATATCAAAGTGTCCTTGAGTAAGACGTTGACCTCCAAATTGCCCCCAATGGATGTATTGACAGCCGTCACATGTGTGAGTGTGTGAATGTGGTTAACAATGTAAAGTGGTTTGGTTGCTGAGAGAACAATACAGAATTGCCAAGTAAGTGAAAACATTTTCTTTTTAATGGTGAGAAATCCTGCTCTCAGCCATGGTCGGCTGGAGCTGGCACTGCAGATTTAAGATGGATAAATGAAAATTGTTAGAATTGGTGAGATTAAGTTGTATAGATGGTTTGAAGATCATGTGTAATCGGCCTGCACAATATATCGTTTGAACATCGCCATCGCAATGTGCGCATGTGCAATAGTCACATCGCAGGATGTGCAATATTTTTATTATTATTATTTTTAACTTTTGTTTTGCTTCGGAAAAGCAGCAAGCTGCTCCATGCTCCGCACAGCCGCTCTCTCCCTCCCTCCTGCTCAGTACTCACCAGCCCCCTCCCTCCACCGCAGCAGAGGAGGGGGGGGGGTTCGGGCTACACTCTGAACACAGGCGACATGCAGGAGGAAGCGACTGAGGATTTAGTCCCCAAAAGAAGGCTAACATGTGAAATTTGGATATATTTCGGCTATAAAAAAAAGACGATACGGAACAAAAAAACGTTCTCTGCCGACAGTGCCTCGTCGTGGTTGCCTCAACACGATTTAATACGTCAAACCTGTTGGACCATTTGAAACACCATCACAAGCTCCTGTATTTCCAGTGCAAAAGCAAAGACCCCAGGTGAAACTTCATCTTCTCAAAAAACAATTACAGAAGCCTTTGCCAGTATAACACCGTATGATAGGAACTCCAAACAGCATCGACAAATCACGGATGCAATAACTTTTTACCTAGCGAAAGACATGGTGCCATTGAACACCGTGGATCGTTAAAGAGGGGTTTTAAAAAATGATCCGCATGCTCGACAAGCGGTATGAAACACCACGTATTTCTCACAAGTGGCCATCTCCCCAAATAGAGCTATTCAGGTCATCTGGGAAAAATTCTTCTATTTTTAATATCGCAATATATATCGCAATATATCGCAAGCCCCCAAAAAATCGCAATGTCAGTTTTTTCCAATATCGTGCAGCCCTAATGTGTAAATGATTGGATGAATAATTTTGCTGATCAGATGAGAATCTTATTGTTAAAGTCATAATTTCTGCATTAGACTGTCTCTCTGGAAAGTGAAAGTACTGTGACAGATTACTTGTAATTCATTACTCCTCACCTCTGCGGCTTGTAAAGTTTCCATTGGTTTCACTTCATCTTCAATATTATCTTGAATTCATTGTTTTGTCGCCTCTGGTCTCCTCGGCTGTAATATTTTTCTGAAGAAGTGGTCAATAAAAAAACGTTGCGAATGGTTGCGACCGTATTTCATCAAACGAAGATCCAAGTGTGGCTTTTAAAGAAGTGTCTGCTGGTCCTGGTGAAGCGCAGAGGTGACTGGAAGATGAATATCAGGGGAAATCAATAGCACTGTCACAGCAACACTTAGGAGTAATCACCACAGTCACCGACAAGCAGGAGGACCAAATCATTATCATTTTTCGCTGGGGATCGTCATCTGCCTCTCCAACCAGCTCGCTCAATAAGGCGCGTGGCAGCGGGCGTGTTGAACACCGAGGCATGTGATTTATTTAGTGGACAAAATAAAACTAATGGAACGGCGTCACAATGGACACTTGAGTGCAGGGGGAGGGCGAAATGTGAGAAGGCCAAGGCATTGCAGGACGCTCGGCTGGATGTCGGCGATGATCACGACAATGCAGCAGGATACATGTCTAGAAAACATCCATGAAACCATTTCACCGCTTTTAATGAAGCGTTCTTGCAGTTCTGAACACACTGAGTCATCAGTGTTCAGTATACTTTGTACCGATCAAATGAGTCGTGTTTGGACCCGTTACTGTGGAAAGGCTTGCTTTGGCCTTGGAGGATTTTTCAGGTTTTTCTTCAGGAAATTAAAAATGTGTGGTATGAGTAAATTGTATCTTTCCATTGTGTTGAGTTTCCCTCGCTTACACGACAATATTTTCAAGCGAGAGTGGGGAAAAAAAAATTGTTGTATTTTGGGTGTCTGTATGAATGTATAATTCTAATAAAATTATTAGGAATTAAAGTATTCTCCTTCGTGTTTACATGTTAATACTAATTCTCAATTAAGGTTTGCATGGGAAATGAAATATCTTGAAATATGTCCATCCATCCATCCATTTCCTGAACCGCTTCTCCTTTCGGGGTCGCGGGTGGCAGATTCCAGCTTCTACAGGCGAGGGCGGGGTACACCCTGGACAGGTCGCCAGTCTGTCGCAGGGCTGACACAGATGGACGAACAAACAGTCACGCTCACACTCACACCTACGGGCAATTTAGGGTGACCAATTAACCTGGCATGCATGTTTTTGGACCATGGGAGGAAGCCGGAGTACCCGGAGGGAACCCACGCACACACGTTGAGAACATGCAAACCAAGACGTTCTTGCTTTGAGGCAAGAGCGCTAACCACTGCGTGCCGTCCACCGTGCGGTCTTGAAATATGTTTGTCTTCACAACAAGACAAGGGAACGAGCGTGAGCAGAACAGCTGGGATTAATTTAAAGAGGAATAAAGATGTACATGATGGAGGAATTATTTAATTCTGCCTTGAAATCTGAATAAACCAGCCACTTTATTTGGAATTAAGTTTAATTCACACTAAGCATTTAATTTGGAACTTGGTGTTTACGTGATCATTTTAAAGTGAAATTAGTTTTTATTTGGAATTCAAGGAGAATTAAAAGTTTCATGCGAATATAGCCATCGTTGATGTTTAGTATATTGTGTGCATTTGTGTGGTTTCATTATAAAAACAAACAACAGAATAAACTACACTGTTTTCAGTGTTTCTGTATAATCGGTATCATTTTAAAAATGTTGCAGTGAAAACATGAAACCTTTCTAAAGATGTAAATGGAAAAACGACACTTTTTCACTTGAAATGAGCACCGTTATGTAAAGGAAGCCCCAAAAAGGCAATAGAAAGTTTCCATTTTCTCTTGTAAACACTGTTGAGTAATCAGGGCTTCTGTTTCCATTTCGTGTTTTTGCCAATCAGAGATCAGAGCGACTTCCCCCTGTCTGAGTGGGTTCCAGGGACAGAAGGTGGAGGAGCCACTGCTGTGCACATCATGAAGGCGGGCTTGAACAGCAGAGAAATCCAGCGTGTGCTGCGATACCTCTCCAGGAACTCAACATGTCAACGTCAAGGTGACGTAACATCAGATCAAGTCCCGGAATTCAAGAAGTAGTTTAAATATTTCAGATAGTCGCAATTTGGGAGCCCCACTGAAACGATAACAAAGCTAACTCTTCCATTTGGAAGCGATTGAAATCTGGCCGCCTCTCAACTAATTAAAGCTGGCGACACTTGGAAGATATCATCTCGGCGCTTTAAGACCCATCCTTCCACATGCTCGGATGAACAAAGCAGTCTCAACACATTTAACGCCCACAACTGTCTTCAATTCGCATGCGGACATAATCTGAATCTGCCATCTCATCTTTAAAATCATAAGCTTTATTGAAAAGCGTTGAAGCGAGACTCTAATCAGTCCTTCCCCGTGCGGAGCATCTCTGGCCCTCCGCAGCAATAAAATATGCTCGACTGAATATAGACGGCGCGGGTGTAATTTCCAGACAACGCCTCCACTGTGATCCACCACTAAGTGCTGGAGGGCGGGGCGTGAGCGCCGCCGGAGACGTCACTCCATGTCCCTTTGTGCGAGTCAAAAACAAATGCAGCGTCTTCAGATCCTCAGGGCCACATCGAAAAGGCTGACATCCCTTTGAATGGATTTTACAGGTGGTGATTTGATTGTAAAATGGGGCATTGTCTGGCTTAGATGAGACTTTCAAAACAGCAGGAACCACGAGGACAGATCAATCATCGCGTGCTGGCGAAACATTCATGCGCTCGAAAGGTTCCAGTCATTCAAATTAGTGACTGAGAGAATGAGGCTGTTCTGTCTTTCCGCCTTATTTCTAGTGTCACGCTGTGTATTTCTTAATTAGGAGGATATATTCGAAGCAGGCTGCAATTTGAACGGCAATACCACAATAATTTATCAAGAACAGTTTTTTTTTTTCAGTTGTTTTGGTTCATTTCGTTTTCCCTTTAGTTACAGAATGACAACTCCACAATGAGTTTGAAAAATAAATCCCCTCTATGTGTTTTTTTAGTGGTTCACTGTAACTTTTACAGGACTACATGCTGTTTTGAAGACCAGTGAAAAAGTTTATAGACCATCACAGTTATTTATATTAAGCCAACTTGCCTCATTAGCCTATTTAACCAGTTTCATTACTCAGTAACAACACTGTTTACTCTTGTCGTGTGTGTGTGTGTGTGTGTGTGTGTGTGTGTGTGTGTGTGTGTGTGTGTGTGTGTGTGTGTGTGTGTGTGTGTGTGTGTGTGTGTGTGTGTGTGTGTGTGTGTGTGTGTGTGTGTGTGTGTGTGTGTGTGTGTGTGTGTGTGTGTGTGTGTGTGTGTGTGTGTGTGTGTGTGTGTGTGTGTGTGTGTGTGTGTGTGGTTCTGTTCAAGAACTAATTTTCCATATATAACTGAATTGATCTGATTTTAATTTATTTAATTTTTTGAATAGTACTTGAAATTCATTAACTACATTCAAAGACCTGCCAGATTTCATTTTAAAGGCTTCTACTAGGATGAAAAACTTGTATTCAAACCGTAGCTTTTTCAACTAAGTCTATGGAGCCCAGCACAGATTAGCAATTTTTATTTTTAGGTGACAAAGACTCAAACTTTTTCTTTTTTCTTATGTTGCAATTGTTTTCCTATTTCAGGATAAAGAATGGTTGAACTAATACACATTTCACAGTTCTCAGGATTTAAAATAAAGCCTCCTCTATCACTATATTCTAATGGGGTTCTTGTCTTTATACATATATTTGTGTACCATTTAAGAACCATGCTTCCAGAGATGAGGACTGGCCGTTTTCTAAGAGAACCGATGGGTCAGTAGGCAGCCTGGTCACATCCAGGACTCTGATCTGAAGTTATCTCGGCAACATACTTTGACGAAACAGTGTTCATGAGTTATTCAAGTCCCCAACATCCTGCGCCGTCGTCCAAATTCCACTTTAAGATATGGCTTTCAGAGATAGCACCATAAAAGATGTTTTTTTGTATTTAAGAGTTCTTTAATTTAGTTATTAGTTCCCAGGTTGGTTAGGATCCTTGCCCCTACATCTTCAGGTGTGCTTTTCTGTTTGTCTGTTTTGGAGTTTGCATACGTGGCTCCATGTTTTTGTGTCAGTTTGTTTCTAAACTTGCATCGCTCTGTCATGAAACTCGGTATCTTCACTTTTAGATTTTTTTTGTTGCCTTTTTTATTTGTTTTTGGAAATGTGCGTCATGATGACAAAACAAAAAGATCTAAAAATGACTAAATACCAAAATATCAATAACTTAGAAAACATATCTGTTTCAACAACTTCTCATATTAAAGTATAGATATTCACATTGTGCGTATTATTTTTGGGTGATTGTGTTTGTCAATGTTATGTTGTACTTGTCGTCATCCATGAAGCCAACACAGCCACACAAATCCCCCACAGACTTCAGCGCTCAGCATCTTCATGTCAGACGTTCAGACGTGTTCAGATGATGGCTGACCCCAATAAAGGAACACTGTTTGCCTTGGTGGAGCTAAGAAAACAACATAACTCCTTACTTTTACCACAAAGGCCTGGGGTAACTCTCACACACTTTTGAACAAAGTGTCACTATCCTGTCAGTATCAGTGATACCTGCTGTGGTTTTTACTTGAGATGCGAGCGATCTGAAGGGGGATCAGTGGTCTCACTCATTGCCAGATGCACGGTTTGATTTCCTGCCTCGCTGACTTTTCTGCAAGACATTGTTGGGGTTACAATACAATTTCCACAAGAAGGAATTGCTTTTCATTTTTGCTTTGTCAGATGTTTGAGACAAACCTCATTACGTACAAACATGCACATGGGTCTAACTTTCTCTGGATTTCCCAAAACTGAATACAAAAGGTTTCAAGTTCATGTGTATTCTGCTTTCTTCTTTTCAGTAGGTTTTTACAACATACCTCTGACAGGCTTTGACTGTGTTCTTCGATCTTGATCAGAACAGTGTTTCTGAACACTGTCGAAACGTGCCAGAGGTATGTTGAAAAGACCTGAACATACCTGAAAAGAAGACGGCAAAGTACTTTTGAATAAACCAAAGGCATCATGAATTCAAATGAACTGAAGCCGAAAGCTATCTTGACACATCTAATCTAAACTTCTGCCATTATGTATGTGCAATAAGAGCTAATCACACCAGGAACACAGCGATTGTTCAATGTTTGAGTTCTTTAAATCCTCGGGTGGACTGTGGGCTAGACTCTGTAACATCCTCTGTTCGCAGAAAAACCTGGACTTCCGACCCCCTCCTGCTTTAACTCCTTGTGCCTGCTGATTGCTGTGTATTCCCCCCTCTGTGCTCCGGCCTTGGGCTCTGTCGTTTTGTTTCAGTCAGTTTCTTGCTTCCTTTGGACTTGCCTCGGCCTTTCCTCCTGTTTTGGGCTCATCCTCCTGGTCTTGATATTTCGTTTGCCCTTTGTCAGTACAGTTCACCTCCTTCTCGTCAGACACGTTGAGATCTTGTTCTCTGTGACTCTCAGCGGTATCCAGCAGGGCGCATAATGTAGTTTTTTTTTTTTTTTAATGCTGCTGGAGAGTTTTTTGCTGCCTCACTCAATAAAAGGAAGTTGAACGTCATTTCTTTCGAGATGATCAAAGCGTTGGAAATGAAACTCAACAGTAGCTTGTCTTTCCAGTGCAAGGCTTCACAATGCTGTGGGAAACAATTTAAAGGGATGCTCCTCAGAGACTGAAGCACAGAACCTGCTTGTCTTCAAGCCTTTACAACGATCAGGCTAACGATCATCCAGGCAGCTGACGTTGACGCTGCACCGCGAGTCGTGAGCGGTTCTGACACTGGAGGGAAAAGCAGGAGGAAGTTTCAGGTGAAGCTTGACAAGCTACAGGGAAAAAATTCCCACTGTTTTTTCTTGTCATTTAGATTATTAATAGTGTAGCATCGATGTGCACAGAACTTGTGAAGATCGAGCCGCTTCTTTTTACAGTTTTGCTTTACAAAAAAGCAAATAAAATGATATAATTTCAGCAAGATGAGAAGAGAAAAAAAATAGATGTTCTGTCAGAATTTGAACTGTTGCAAAAATCTTAACTTTATTTTTGTTTTAAGGAGATTTTCAACCTTCAAACCTCCTGGTGAAATGAAACCACATGTCAAGTTAAAAGGATGAAATCACTGTTGGAGCTTAGAGCAACTCATCAAAGTCTGAAAAACCCCCCAGTGGTTTTTATGAATCGAGCGTCTATCTTTTCCAATGTGCCTTTTCCATGAAAACTTTCAGAGAAAATTGCTCAAGTGATGTTTTTTGTACATACAATCTGGTATTTTAGAACACAACAATAACACCACTCAGTCAGTCATCAGACCATGGTGCTACTATGGGCCAAAAAGGGTTTAGGAGTGTTTTTGTTTGTTTTTTTTAATCAGCATGGACAGCACTGTTCCCTGTATTGTGAGGCAGGTTGGCAGCATTTAAAAAAAAAAAAAAAGGCTTTTTGTTTGTTTAGAATTTCAGGATACATAGAAAGTAATCCCGTTGAGGCATTTTCTGTGTTAACTTGAACCAAAGAGAGAGAGGACAACTCACTGACGAGTTCAAACATCAAGTCAAAATGATTCAATACAGAGAATCGAGGTGAATTTAAATAAAATAATCAGATGTACTTAAAACCAGCCGAAAAGGGTGCAGTCCTCTCCGTCACCGCTTGACCTCCTTTTTCAATTGAAAACAGAAAACTTCTATTGTGTTTACATGACAACGGTGCTTGGAGCCAGTAAAAACGCCAATTTTTGAAAATAACTCCCCCCGATAAATACTTTTCTACAACACTCTGACTTTGTCTCGGTGTAAATGGGGGGCAAAACATAACTTTTCTGTAATGCTGCTAGTGCACATGTGCACCACGGCTGTTGCAAATAATTTTTCTGCAGATATGCAAACAATGGTAACCTGCAGAGCGGCATGTGAAAGTGTTCTCCATGCACGTGAACTAGCCTTTACGTCGTCTACTGTTCATGATATGTAGAAAATTCCAGGTAAATCAGAAAGAGGATAAATAGCGCTGTTTGTGTGTATACATGTTTTTGTGGCACCTCTAAGACTTTCTTTGTACTTCTGCCCAATCAAAGACGCGACTCAGCAACAAGAGAGAAAGTAGTCTTGCAACAAGAGGCAGAAGTTCCTCCTCTGTCCACTGTTGAAGTTAAAAAAAAAAAGAAAAGCCAAGAGGGATAAACTAATGCAATTTTAAATGTTATGTACAGAAAATGGCCCCCTTGGAATTTCCCAGCTCCCCCTGTGGTTTTGTTGTGATGCCAGGCCTGGTCTTGATGTTGCTACTGTAACAGTTTCCCCTGTTTCAGAGAAAGCTGCAGATCACCGGGGCTTTTCATACTCAATGAAAGCAGTCCCACATGCTTTCTGCTCTATTTTACCTCCTTTGTTATGTTTAGTCTTTTTCAGCTTCACTACATGACTGGGGTTTAGTTCAGTTTCTTGCACGGACTTGCTTTCTCTTGCTCACTTTGAGCTGGTTTGTTACAGTGAAACTTGAGTAGACCGAAATGTTAAAAACCCCTGGTTCAGTGGAACAGAAAGTACAGTATTTAAATGAAGTGACGATGCAAAAAAAAAAAAGTCAAAAACTTTTAATACTGTACAGGACTAGATATCCTTGATGCTTCTGGTGTGATCCCGTCAAAGGCCTTCCCAGCATGACAAGGTCACTGCGGAAGTCCACAAAGAAGGACACCTCCGGGGAGATAGATGCGGGCTGTTACCGGAGACGGGTACTCTGACCTTGCTTTACACAATCAAATCAATTCCATCCTTGGTCTGATTTACATTAGGGGGCGACGTCATGATAGATTTGCAGGGTTATTAGGGGACGACGTCTCCGAGGCACCGAGTCGGTCGCATGACATCTGAATCAAATTAAATATCGCAAACCAAAGTCTGAAGAAACTCCAGCTGATGCATACCTTTTTGTTTACTGCTAAATATGTGCTGAAAGACGGTGTGTGAGACGGGGGTTTCATGTGTGAGCTGCCGTTGTGCTACAGGCTGTACACCGGATTTGTGCTCATTGAATGTGTGGAGTCTCTTTCACATTCAGCTTATTCACTGGCAGAAGATAACAGTGGATTATATTATCACAAGAATACGACTCATTGCTTTTTTTAATTCAGTTTTCTTTCGAAGCTCTTGTCTGGCAGGTTTGCTACACGGTCCTTAAAAACCTGAAGTTCAGTTTGGTAGTTTTTTTTAGTTGAGAATCACCCAGAACAGTGAATGTCTGTGTACTCCACATTGGTAATGTTTATAGTGTACTGTTGTATGCAGGCATGTGTGTTTATAAGTTCATAAAAGAAAGAAATGACAGCGCCAACCCGTGGAACTGCACGCTAACAATACTATCAGTGTTTTCACTTGATATGTTGTCACGTAAACAGGGTCTAAGGTGGTCTAGATTTCAGTCGAGACTGAGGCTTTACTGTGTAGTTTGCATGTTCTCCCTGTGCTCATGTTTGCTTTCACAAGATAATCCAACTTCCTCCTTCAGTCCTAAGGTCAACACAATTCTTGTCTGGACAAAGTGCGAATAGAAGATGAATGACTGACTCCGAGTGGAGAAGTTAATAAAACTGGGGGAAACAACTTGACAGACAATAGCAGTAACTCTCAGACCTCCATCTAAATTTAGTTTCCTTTAAAATGTTTCTTCAGCCCTTCTCTTAGGGGACTGTGTTCTGAATTTGTTGTCACCGTACACAAAAAAGGCAGCGATAAACAGCCTGCCAAAGACAATTTATTTCCCATTACAAGAAGATGTGATTCAGATAAAGGTGAAAGAGACGACGGCACTCGTGCTAGTCCTAAAAATATCCCTCTGCGTCGGTCACGTGGCAGTTCCAGCAATACAGCAATATTCCTACAGAAAAACTGTTTTCCAGGGTTACAAAGTTAATATCCTGACTTCCAGAGATGGGGACGTACGTCCCAGACAGTCCGAGCTAGCGCTACCTACAAATGGCCTTGGGCAGTGTGGACACAAATGCATAATTGAGGAGAAAGATACATTCATGTGTCATGGGTGAGATGGTGCAATGTCATCCCAAGAATATTAACAGTGTGCCTTGAGCATCCCTCGATATGGGCGAGGTGCAATCTTATCTGTCAGCCTGAATCTGCTCTGTCAAACCTTGAATTCTTTTCACACCTCTCAAGACAACCCTTCCTGTTAACCCGTGAATGAACGAGATGCTTTTTCAGTGTTGTAATTGTAACGATGGCAAGGTCACTGATGAATTCTTGAAGTAACTGCTGGAAATAACTGTTTATTGCAAGATTTTTTATCTTAGCTTTAATTTTGAAATATGTTCGATATATTTTGATAGAAAATGAATTTATTTAGACAGGACCTTTCATTCACGCACACAGGGAATACATCTAAAGCATGACGAACTATTGTACCTATGTTGGTTTTTCTTCTCGATGCAAGGAGCAAGGAAATTGTAACTTCATTCCAAGGACAAGTCTGTGAGGTTGATATGTGACTTGAGCCTTGCCATGTATGAGACGGTCTGTATGTCTTCTGATGTTAGCAGTGCGATGGATTATGGGATTTTTCTGGCTGTTTTGAGCCTTTAGTCCAACGTCAACAGGCAATATGCCCCGGGATCCAACAATTCAACTCCGCCATAGAAAATGGATTTACAGCTATGTAGGGTCATGGCTCAACTGAATGAGCCATGTGATTGTGCTGATATAGGACTGAATCAGGGACCTATCGTTGTGATGAGATGGAAAATGGATACTAAAGGTTATAGACCTACCCATATTTTTTGTCCTTCGGACCAATAAACACTCATTCCCGAGGTTTCAGCACCAAATCAAGATCCAGAAAACATTTACTGTGATGACATTGTTGCAGCAAAAATATTGACATTACATTTAAGAATGGCTCTTAGTGTACAATGCAAACTTGAACTGATGCAAGAAGCAAGAGGAAATACAATCTACAGTTCATCGTGTACATTGTGTTCACACCGGTCGTGTTTGGTGCTGTTGACAGGGAGTTTACTGCTCTGCTATGCTTCATTGGATATATGATGTATTTCATTGAGTGTGTTCACATGGAGGTCCACATTCTGGTGTTCTCTAAACAAGCAGACCAAGGATTAATTGCTTTTGGTGTGAAGTGAAAAAATGATCCATGATCCAACCTACTTTTTCCCACTAATTCCAATTTAAAATGCTCTTGAGACACCTTGTTTGTCTGGAGGTTAGCATCTTACCTCCCAGGTTCAACATTCTCCATTTACCTGACGATTTTTCTTTTAAGCTAAGATACCATAACTTGGCAAAAGCCATATTCACATGTGCAGCAATGAATTGCTTCACATGTCAATCTGGGATTTCACTCGGCAAATCCGTTCGGGGAAGGAGGGACTTGCTGTAGAACTCTTTGCGTTCATTGGACGGAAGGACACAGTGCGCCTGCCTAACCATGTTTGGTTTCAGCCAATCACTGCAAAGAAAAAAAAAGGGCGTTGACAGCATGCGCCCGGCAAGTGAATATCAACAATCACGCCCACAGTGGAGAGAAAGTAAAATTCGTGACAAGATGTCGAGTGATTTTTGCCGTTTATGTTGCGAAAATCTGTGCTAGTCATGCTAATATTATTAGCAGTCCGTCACTTCCTGCTTTCATCAAACCTTCATTGTCCCACCCTAAATGATGGATGATTGGTCCGAAGGAAAAAAATCTGAGCCTGAGCGCATGAGCGCAAGCGGTACAAGATGGATTCTCGTGGTGTGTGTGAACAAATACCGCGAGAATTCAGCTTGCCAGCAAGGTTCAAGATACCGTTTATGGAAGCAATGCTTTGAAATGAAGTAGTAAATAGTTCTTCTGTCATTTCTGTGTTGATACAAAATTTTTAACTCTATCATGTAAACCGTGTCTAATCTAAGTGAAAGCAATTGCTGCAACAATATTGTCAAGTGGTGTTTTCATCTCCTGACTGGACAGAATATGAAGCTAAATGATGATCAACTAACCTTAGAGTGGCGAGCCCGGCACTAGCAAATGCTCGAGTTCATTTGGGTTTTGTGTTACTCCTGTGCAAGGTTTTTTTTTTTTATTATTATTTTTTTTTTTTGTAAGACATGGTACCTTGTTTTGATTTCTTGATGAGGATCCTGCCAAAAGGAATGCAGTCTGCTGCTTCAGCCTTGTGGGCACAAGAAGTTAAGTGATGTTTTGAACATCAATAAAATACTAATCAACTCATTTTTACCAGCTAGTGAAAGAGCGGGACTTTAACTGTTGATTCGACCAACTGTCGTCTGTATCAAACCACATTTTCTTTTTATGCATAATTGCATCCTGGTGTTCCACTTAGACAAATTTCTCACACATTTTTCATGTGGGATTGTTCCTCAAGACCACGGAGGAAGTTTTATTTCACATGTTTACAGCCCTGTTGTCATGGCTTAGAGACATGTGACACGACAAAGGCTTAGAATGTTGGTTTGCCTCCAGGTTTGGTCACCATGTTATGTGACTTCTTGACAAACCTACAGCGCATATTTAATTATACTACAGGAGCTGTTTTAGCTCAAAATTATAAGTAGTCAAAGCAGTTAATGCATACATTAGTGCAATAGCTTCCATTACACAAATCACACAGTGGGAAGTGAATAGAGACCGACACCGGTCTCAAGAGTTGGCCTTGGTTTTGACCAACCAGAGTGTGAGGATTCTTTTCACATCTGTCCTGTCCCACTCGCCTCATGACCAATACTCATGGATTAACTGGAAAGAAAAGCAGACATGTCAATAAACGCCGTTCATTTTGAGCTCTGGTGCTGCCTGATTGAGGTTCGACTGAGGTTTGAAAAGAGCAACGACCAAAAACCAAGGATAGGACTCAACCTCACCATACTGAATGTCCACAACTTTGATATTCTCGTCTCTGTTTTGTGCTGTTTTCATGACTTTGAACAGTCAATCTCTGGTATCTCTGATGTTTTCAAACTGATTTTGTAGATGAAAATGGTGTCTTACTTCTGTCCTAACATGACCCGCTGTTATGAGCTTCCATTCTCCTCGCTGCTTTTCTCCATTAGTTTTGCCACATTTTCTTTGACCACTAGAGAGCTTTTATCTTTTTAGCCGTTTTGAGCCTGCTGAAAATCCCACAACATACATTTGACAGCAGTCCTCGGAACACATTAATTTATCTATGGCGCATATGGGGGAACTTTTCTTTGTTGAATCAGGCTTTCCACCTGGAGGGACAAAAAGTTTTTGGCTGATGGAGTATGGATCTATTGAAAATATACACTTTACTTTTGGATATTAACAAAGGAGCAAAGTGTTTAATTCCAAATTATGTCTCAGATTTTCATTCATCCAACGTTCCAACAATCAGTGCTTCAAGTACTTAATCCAGGAAGAAGCATCTCAGTTCCTTAAAGTACTGGTAGTTGGTATTGTTGGTAGTGTTGTTGTTGTAGTTGATATTCACTATTCATGTGTTTTCTAGTGTACATTGCCAAAAAATAAGCCGACTCCTGAACTAATCACGACTGTAGAATCTGGTGGCTGCTCAGTATGTCTCAAATTCAACAAGCACAAAATATGTATCCTTCAAGACTGATGGAACTGTGATAATGTGTTTATTCAAACCACTGTTCCATTGTGAATTAACAACAGTTACTTCACACCTGCAGGCTATCGGGCAGAAGTCAGAAGCTTCTCAAAGATAAGTGACAATAAATAAACACAAACAGCTGGAAAGGGATTTTTAAAGAAACGTCACAGCTGATGTTTAACTGATAAGATCTCAATCCACAACAACATTATTAAATGATATAATGAAGTGCTTCTATTTACTTCAAATCACATCATATTCAGCATGATTGCATGTTCAGCTATTATTATACAGCCCAGTGAGAATCCCAACCTAACTCAGCACACCACCCCACACTTGGGCTGAGTCACCTCAGTATCCTCAAGCCAACCTTTTTGCATAGAGGTACAAAACTGGCTGTATAAAACATGTACAGGGTGTAGCTGTGGTGTGGTGATTCATGCACCTTTCCCTCCCAGTCACTGTAGTTTGTTCTGTGTTACACACACACACACACACACACACACACACACACACACACACACACACACTTGGCCTCATGTTGAACACACAGCACTCGATGTCCCCGTTTTTAAAAAACCATTAACTAAACATTGCACCGAAGCAGGTCACTACTTTATTGGCTACACAGTGAAAATCTGATTTACTACACTGACTGCTCCAGCTCGTCCATTTCTGACATCATGTTATTGAAACCCAAGTATTGATTTAGGTCCTCCGCCCTCCGAATTCTGGAGTCATGTATGGACAACATGCACCCGCTCCTAATAGCCTGCCATTAATCTCTAAAGGGGGGGGGGGGGGGGGCGAGAGAGAGAAGGACTGTTTAGAGCAGAAAGGCCACAGGATTTGAGACAGCATAAGAAAACAATTTGAGTTAAAGTGCAATTTCTTTTTTCCCCCCCACTATTTTCTTGGGAAATTGCTTGCCATGTCCAGAAAGCAGCCACATAGGAATAAGAAAAATCAATACCTTTCATACAAGTGGAAGAATAACACAGACTACTCAAAACTTGTCGCGACTCGCTGATAGGAATATCAATTCTCATAAAATTCAAGCGTAATCAAGTCCAGGAAAAAAAAGGCACGGAGGCATGAGTTTGCTTTTAATCTTGCAGCCGCAGAGGGGGAACGGATGGCGAGTGAGGCTGACTGGCTGCGACCGAGCTGGAACCAAAGCAGCAGCAGCAGCAGCAGCCAGCAGACGCTGGTGAAATATAGCAGGGGGTTAATTGAACACTTTCTCCACCCGGCACCTGTGGCGCTGAACTGGTGATTATAGTTTTCAGAGATGGCATAATGATGAACTGCTCCCGATCCTGTGGGAAAGCAGAATGCCTTCGCCTCCGAGTGAGATTAATGAAAACCGTGCGGGGGCTTGCGATCCAAGGGCTCACTTACAAATAACCTGCTGATAGGTGGAGGTCCAAAATGAACCGATGAGAGAGCAAATAATAGTACTTTGAATTCAAAACAACATTTTGAGAAACCTGGTGAAATGTGATGTTTGGTTAAAGTATCCAATCATATGTATAAAGTTGGAAATCAGTAAAAGAACAAAGAATAAAGTAAGGACTCCCACTGGTTTTCACATTTTGTAATTTAAAATCCGATTCTCTTCGGTCTCACTTTTAACAAGTTGAAAAGTTTTTCTAGATTCTTTTTTTTTTTTTTTTTTTAGTCTTTAAGGTAGCATGTCATTATCTGCACCTAGATGGATAAAATGGCTCCAGTGTAGATTTCAGAAACAATTCGGCATATCGTTCAAGGACGCCCTTAGCTCAATCGTATTACATTTCAGGGACTGAAACTATGACTTTCCTCATATCTCTCTGCCACCCTATACCTTTCAAATAGCCCCAACTGTCCATGTCTGGGACAGCTGAGCATTCTGGGCCATGAAATTGTCTGTGGGGTTTGAGGAAATAAAAATGCTGGAAAACCAAACCTGTGGAGAAGTGTGAATGGTGACATGCAAGGCTGTGGTACAGCTGTATCCCTCATTCAGTCTGGCCAAAAATGACCCAGAACGGTCTTGCTGAACTTGATCATTAATTTCCATTTAATCAGGAGTATAATAAATAAAAGTAGACTTTAACTGTCAAAATATTACTGATAGTATTTGGTCGCGGTTGGTGATGGGTGGCATGGATGCAGCTGTTTAGCAATGAAAACCCTTGATGCTGCTCTGTACGCAGTTAAGGAGTTAATCTGAAGCTCACATGAAGTTCGGCGATCTGCATTGACTCTGCAGGAAGTCAGTGACCTTCACACACTATGCGCCTCGGAATCTGCTGACCCTGCTCTGTGTTCACCACCATGAGGATCAATTTTACTGTTTGACTTAAAGACACTTTGACACTCAGGATCTATTGGGTCAGCATTGAGTTTGGTGAAGGAAAAAAAAAGTTTCCAGAGACAAAGTAAACAGACTGTAGCTTAAATTTCTGTTGACCAAGTGACAAAAATTAGCAAAATAAATCAATTATTGAAAAGTGAACAACAGCAGTCTTCATATCCAGCTTACAGAAATCGTTTAAATAGTTCAAGAAAAGCCGAGAGTTCATAAATAATGGACTGAGTCTGTGTAACTGTATTGCAAATAGTGTTTTTACGGCTAATATGCTGTGTGCTGCGTCTCAAAGCAGCAACTCAACTTTCAAAATAACTGTCACAGTAAATATCCGGTTCTGAATACTGTTTAATGAACTGGGTGATATGGATTTAGATTCAGGTTCTATATGAAGGTGGTAAAACGTACCTCAAAAAGACTCGAGCAGGTAGCAAGAGCAGCCTGCAGTTACTTGAGAGAAGCTGGCGCTTCTTCAGATATTATCTAACAGCGTCTCTCGTGATCCATGTTGGTCAAAGTGTGTTGCTTTCCAGCCTGCTTTGTGTTTCTCTGGCGGTGAGCTCGCTAACTTCCAGACATTACCAAGGCCACTGCTTCATCTGCTGTTCAGTTCAGGGTCTGCAGTGTTGGTTTGCACTTACAATTCCATTACAGTTACTATCTTCCTTGTAGCTGTACATCAGGCAAGCTCACCATGTGCATGGTTGAGTCCTGTCACAGAGAGAAATCATTGTTAATCTTGCAGTCGCCGATACTTAAGCTACTAAACCGAAAAAAATCATCGATGAAATCCCATCCTCACTACTAATGGAGGATCAAGCAAAAAAGTCGAAATCTGATCTCGGCTGGCATTTGGCCAGGGAGTACAGTGCAGAAGTCACAGGAAATACAAATCAGACAAGATGAAAACAAATACAGACAGATCAGAGTAAAAAAGTCAAATAATGGGTCTGTCATGTAAAGCAGGGGGAGCAACGATAAGACTCAGATTATAGCTTCCCAACAAAATTTTATAATGTTCTCAGAGAGACTAATTCCATCAGGTTTAAAGTTTTCTGGAGTGAATTCCAGGCAGTGGGTGCAGGGAGCCAACAGCAGTGCTTGTCGAATTTAGTGCAAACTTTAGGGACTGTTAATAAATAGTGGTTGTTTGAGCATATGGAATAAGTGCTCTGGGTTCTTAGCCCATAACTATTGGAGAAGTAGGCCTCAGATGATTTAATTCTTAATTTCAAGAGCCATATTTATACTCTTCTTCTTCTTAAACATTTCCTCAGTTGTGATCTTGTTGGGCCAATAGATATTGCAGATCTTCGGGAGCTCACTGAGCAACAACATATGTCAACTTGTGAAATGATGTCGTCTCTTTAAACTTCATTCATGCCATACAGATGGAACAACCTCTCTTTCTACCCTCATGGGTCAATTTTATTCTACATGTTATTTTAAATATTTAAATAAATGTAAACCCATCGCCAATCTTTCCTAAATCCTGCCTTCTCCTCGTATTGGTAAACAAGGCTACTAGTTTCTTGTTAAAGACGTCAGTATTTGTGACTCATGACCACAGCTGGACGATGGTAGAAACCCAGGGTTTGACATGTGCTGCGCTCGCCCTGACTTTGATCAAGTGCGCTGTTCGGTTATCAGAAAGAAAATTTCTGAAGCTCGGCACGCGTCACCTTCTCTCCAGTAGATTATAATCCTCTGCCATTGATTTCTTGTTGCAGCACATTCATGGCACACGACTGACGCTCCGGACCCGAGCGCTGCGGCTGGAGAATGTGTGATTCGGCTGTCTGAGGATGATGGAAGCGAACAAGCAATGGTTAGCGATGTGAAAATACCAGATGCGTCATGCTGTTGAGGTGCTTTATTTATTCAGTGTTCAGCTTGATCATGTTTGGACGACATAGAATTATTCAGGATGCGGATGACTAATCAAGAAGGGACAAAGCAGTTATCAGAGGAAGGGCTTTCGTGGTGGCTGAAGGTTCCCCAGGATATTTACGTATTGTAGCAGATTCATTCCGAACAAGTCTGATCATTATTATTACAATATTTTCTAATTCACAAACAGTGAATTTAACTTTGTCATTGTGCTTAAACTATTGAAAAATTGCATTAAAAATACTGACTAGAGCTTCATTTTCCAAAACAGTTATTCTGAAAGATAAGCCTCACAATGAGAAGCTTTCATAGAAATATTAGTTTTTTCATATTACATTTTCAGATGTTTTTTTTTTCTTTTTGTCAAAAGAACCTGTTATTATTTTTATTATTATTATTATTTATTTATCTGCCCATCAGTCTTCAAAGCTTTAATGAATTCTTTTGGGAATCGTCTCAGTTCTGTTGCACAGCATGAGGTCGGACTGATTGTACCCACTGGTGGGTCAATAAGCTTTGTATCAACACTTTAAAGTTTTCTTTGGATTTTTTTTTTTATTTTATTTGCCATTTGTTCCTTCTTTCATTTTTGTACACTCAAAATAAATAAATAATACTGAACCATACTTCTGCAATACAAAATAAGTTATTCTAGTTTTAAAATGTTCCCTAATAATAATAATAATAATAATCATAAATGACACGCTATGGTTTTCATATTGCTTTAATAAATGTTAATGCTGACATGTTATGGTGTGTGCTAACTTGAAAACAAAGCTTGAAGTCAAACAAGCTGAGATTTACGGGTCTTATATTACTTCTTCTGGTAACATCAAAAACATTCCCTAATGCAGAATTCCAGTTCATCTGCAACACTCTCCAGAGGGAGAAGCAGCTGCGACTGACTTCGGGTTGCTATTTGGTGTCCTCAGAGAAAATTGGAAACAGTGCTAGAGCAACCCTCAACCGCACCTCTACTTGTTTTGTTTTTCTTTAAACCAAAATCTGTTCAGCATGTCTGAATAAACAATAGTCTTCTTTTTCAAGATTGGAACCAGCTGTTAACAATGAAAAAGTGTTGAGCTTTGTGTTCAGACCTGGTTTACACAGCATTTCAATTCACGCACAAGGTGGATTGCCATTGAATTTACCATTGAATTTAAAGCTTTGAATTCACTGGCCACATGAATGCTCTGATCAGAAAATATTAACTAACATTTGTGGAAAAAGCTGGAGCTCAATAATAAACATTGGAGAAATTGAACAAGAAGGCTTTTTAGATTAATGGTTAACGTTCAGGCCTCCAGGGTTCATGTCCAGGCTCAGGATTGCTGGATATTCTGGCCATCCTTCCACAATCTATAGACTGGCTTGTTAGGGTAATTGATGACTCCAGATGTGTGTTGAGTGATTGTGCGTCTTCGTGTTAGACTGGTGACCTGTCGAAGGCGTACTCTGCCAATTGCCCAGCATCTGCTGGGACTGTTCTTTCACACCACGTTCCTAATTTGAGTGAAGCTGGTATAGAAGACGGATTGGTGAAGAATTGCTGGTAATCTAAAAACAAGGACATGTAAGATCCCAACAGAATATGGACTGGGAGTCATGATACTCTGGAGGCAAGCAATGTTATTGTCTGTCTACTAACACACACGTAGATGAACTATTTACTGTAGCCGTGGTGCACATGCACAGTAGCAGGTTTTCAGAAAAATTGAATTTCCCAACAAGTCCACAATGACAGATTTGGAGCACGTCTGAAAGGTTCCACCTTTGGAGCCGTTTTGAAAAAGCTGCATTTTCATTTTCTACGAGCATTTCTGTTGTGTAAACGGACACCCAAAACCCTACGAAACTTTTTAATTTTCACTTGAAAACACGGTGGGAACAGGGCCTACGTTTGCTCCTGGTAAGAGGTATTTCCAAGAGGAGTTTGCTGTTCTCTTTCTTTCTTCATGGTGTCGTCCTTCCATAATCTAAGGACTTGCTTTTGTAGGCACATGAAGACTTAAATTACCTGTCACTGTGAATAAATGTCTGTCTGATAACCTAAAGTCACGTCGAGGGTGTACTCTGCCCTTCCCCAAAAGCTCTTCTCAACTCTCACTTGAATAAAAGCAGCTATTGACAATGGATGAGGGTTCTGCATCACACATGGACTCAACGGACAGAAGCAGATGACTGATTGGTGTCTGGACTGAAACACTACAAGCTTGATTGGCTGCAGAGGAAACATGAGCATGAGCAGTTAGATACACGAACTGCTCATCTGTTGTGTTCTTTAGAAAACTGCTTCTTAAGTGTCTGCTGCTTGTGAACATCGCAAATGTCTTTTTGCTGTCAATCATTATGTCAGTATAATGGATAACAACCCGACTGTTATGTAACTGGAACAAATTGCAGTCAAGGAAAGATTGCTGTTAAAGAAAAGTTGAATGGTCATGAATCTGAAAGTGGAACTGACCAACAATTATTACGAATGCCATGCAAATCTCTTGATCCATGGAATCTACTCTGTACTTTAACAACGTGCCAGGATGTCAGAACTGGTAGTTTCGATCTCATACTACCCTTCAAGTACTGGTTGAGTCAATATAAAATGCTCGGCTAGTTATTTTGAATGCCATTCATCATTCACCGTGCAGCCCAGGGCTGCAGTAATCTTCATTGCTGTTTCCTTGGCATCGACATCATCACCATTTCCTTTGCTTTCTTCCTGACATGCATAATGATTTGTTATCTTCTGGTGATTAACATGTAGAACGACACACTTAGCTGGATGTGACCCATTCATTTGCCCTCCTGTGTTTGTGTTCACTCTGGCTGTTTGCCCTTTACACCATCTGTTCATTGAAATATCATTAACATTTTAATTAAAGACCCCAGCTCTTTATATATGGGAGACAAAAGAAAGAAAATACCATTCATCTTTTTTTTTTCCTGAAGGCCTTTCAGTTCAAAGTGTCCACCATTGTTCACTGTTTCAGTCAGTAAAGGTCTGTTTTCAAAGGTTTGTGCTTTCTATTTTGTGGATCAAAATGTGTAGAGCTTGAATAATAAATGGTGAACTGACTTCAATATACAGATTCAAATATGTATTTTAAATATGTGTGTTGGATGGTATCACACTGCCGTACTCTCAGCCATTCTCTTCAACGATTGAGCGGCCATGTTTGTTGGAGTAAGTAGTGGAATCATTAAAGTTGGCGGTGATCACTTGGCAAATCTGCTAAAAGTTTCCAGAACGTTAACAATGACACTTCTTGTCCTGACATCTTTGGAGTTTTGAGCCTTCAAGTTGACTTTAGCTGTAGTTTGTTATTTTTGTTTGATGGGGTTGTTAAAGCAGGATCAGTACAAATACAAATACAAATGTTTTTCATTGTAAAGTGAGAAAAAATGAAGTCAGGCATTCAAACAATAAATTACAAATTGACGTGAGAGATTTGTGCACGATGGCGCCACAAGATACAAGTTCAAACTCTGTGAGAGAGGCTTATCCTCCTGCTTTCTGAGAACCTTTGTATTAACCTGAGTCTGTAAATGGGTTGTGGGCAGAAGCTGTAGTGACACCTGGAATCTGCGCCAAAACCACAGACAAAGTTTCCTTATGTGAGGCAGCAATGTCTCTGCACCACTCAGTGAAGGGAGTATGACTGCTTTTTCAGTTCAGCTGGTTTGTCAGTATGTCAATAAGCTGGTCTTTCTTCAAACTAGGGGTGTGCAATATGCCCCCCCCCCCCCCCCCCCCCCCCCCCCCCAAAAAAAAAAAAAAAAAAGAACTCTATTTAAAAAAAACAAACCAAAAAAAAAAGTTTTGATACTAATCTCACAATATCCTTTGAGATGTGATTTATATCCCCAGAGAAATGCTGTTAAAATCCTTGCTTGCCTGGACATCTATGGATGCACGAAATGTTTCAGAACAGACTCCAGACTCTTACTTATTTTCTTGAAACATTTGCATTGAAGAGACTCGCGCTTAAACTCCAGTGTAGAGAATTCAGTCTGGGATGGTCTCAGACTAAAATACCTTCATCCTCCCTGTTTACAGTGGTCCCGGAGCACCGCGGACGGATTCATACTTCAATAACCAACAGAAGAGACGCAGGAAGTTGCACGAGACTAAGAGCTGACGGACATCAGTGTCTAAGCTAGCAAGCTAACCTTTGACTGACATCAGTGGCAAGGCTAACCAGCTAACAGCTGGCTGTTATCAGTGGCTAAGCTAACGAGCTAACAGCTGATTGACACCGGTCGCTAAGCTAACACGCTAACCTCTGACGCCAGTGCTACGTTAAAAAGGTGACAGTCTTCTCTGTCTTTACAGCAGCTTGGTCTGTACAAATTCAGATTCTTTGATTGATTCTCTAAACAAACAGCTTGAATAGAGCCCTAAAGAGAATGCCATTAGAGGACTGAAAAGGCTGCTTTTGTTGAGTTACTCTTTCCTACTTTGATTATATTCAGGATCAAACAGGATGTTCATCAACCCATTACTGCAACAATTTCTCTCAGTGTTTGCGTCTCAGAGTCATTGGCAGAAACTAAGAATTGGCTAAATAATAAACCAACAGAACAAAAACAACAGCAAAATATAGTGCTGAAGGTTTGGGAAATGCCGCTTCATATAATTGCAACAGTCCGAAGCAGAAAGAGAGACGCGGCCTTTAAAAGTGATGCAGTAGACACAAGCTTGTCGCTGAGATGAGTCTTTTATTGATCTTCACACTGTCTAGTTGAACCACCAGCATTATGAGCCAAAATCTCGCCTTACTCACAATACAGTGTGCTTCTCTGGACATTTTGTGACGTGACGTACAACTGTGTGGAAGATTAAAAATCTATTATTCATCACGGCAATATCAGGTGTCCGTTTCATCACCAAGCTCCACAAACATATGAGACAACATCCAAAGCCAAATGAAGCATCGTGTTTGTTCTTTGGTGTGTTTTTATCTCCTTCATCTGAATTCAAATTGTTTATTAATACAAAGCAGAAATCCTATCTCTTGTAAAGTTTTCAAGTTGAACTCACTGGGCTGAAATGGATTCAAGTTCTCCAAGTCCAATTAATTTAGTTCTGCTTTCACAAAAACTGTATTCATGGAAAAGAAAAATGCCACTCGCTAAAATTGGACTCTTTGCACTTCTCACTTTGCCCAAGAATTGCAATGAGAGAGTGATGCGGGTTTTACGAAGTCCAGTAATAATCAATGACAAAAATGGACATCGACACCCAACAAGAAGCAGGGAAGTGTGGAAACTCAGTTTAAATATGCAAAGCTCTACGCCAACTACCTGCGGATTCTCTGTTTCAGTCAAGAGCATGAATAACTACTGCAGATATGAAGAGTCATTATCATTGTGCTTGATTTATGCTTGCGCTGTTCAATCCTGCTCATTAATATACTGCCCCACTCATTTTAATCCATCGTCTGGTACAACAGTAAGTCTGATAACAAAAATGTGTTTTGAAGCAGGTATTTGTTTAAAAGTGTATGACAGGAGCCTTGAAGAACCATGTCTGGATCACACAGATCGAAGTCGAAAGAGCCGCTTCAGACCATTCGATGTCAGTTGTGCAGCAGTAGTGCAGATTGTCTCATCAGGATAGTTTCAACAATTAAGACAGCAGTGCAACAGAGTCCACATATTAGTATGCTACTGTTAGAAATTTAATATGATTCTAGCTATGATAATCACTGACTGACCCACTGGAACGCTCAATGGATTTCTCTTATAGAGCATGCTTCCAATGCTTTAAACTGTTGATCACATTCACACACCAATGGAGGCAGCTGAGGTCCATTATTGACACACTGGAGTTCAGTGTCTTGCTCAAGGACACTTCAAAACATGGATGAAGGGAGATGGGGAATAAATTGGAACCTTCCAATTGAGACATGACCACTCTACCAATTCACCCACGGCTGCCCAGAATTATAATTTTAGTGTGGCAAAACTGATAATCGATCCATGATGTAACCTGCATTTTACCCAATTTCACCTCGAGTAAGCTTCAGCATCGCACTTAAAGGCATCTTGATCCTCGACGTACACATGGAAACAGATTTGTGCTTCAAACTGTGTAACCACACAGCCAGAAATCGCTGGCTGTTAAACACCAGCAGCTCTTCTAGAACGTCCAACATTTGTTAATCACTTCTACTCTCAAGACTGCGCCCATGGCTACCTTTTCTATCGGTGAGATCCATAAGCTTTAATTAGATGGACAGAATAATATAAAAAGTAACCCACAAAGGTCAGTTCAATTGAAGAGAAGCATAATGTAGCATGTACTACAGTCTTGGCTAAATAAGGAAAAAGAAATGCGTGTCTAACACCTACAGTAAATAAGCACTAAGTTGAATAAAGCAGTATGGAAGATGGCTGGATCACAGCATTCTGGGATGTCAAGACTCTGTCCTGCTGACAACTGGATGATCATGAGCTGCTGTGAGCAAGGCACTCATTTTAGTGGGTCTCCAAACACTCCTTTTGCACTCATGGCAGCACAGTACCTTCAGTGGGTTGACAGTTTAATCATTTTATCCAAAGCCATTAAAGAGGAGAACATCTTGGTTTGGCTCCAGGGAAAATGATGTGTGGAATTTGTATATAGTGTACATCTGTTAGATGTATACTTTGTCTAAACTCATCATCCATACCAGCCTATGTTGGGTAAAGTGTTGAAAAAATTGGCAAAGTGGATATAGTGCTAGGTGCATTAGAGCTATAAAAATCTAACACTAATGCACCGACAAACGTCTTCTCTTGCCAGCTGTTCCAAGAGCAGCTTTGTCCACCTGACAGCTGGAGGAAGAACAACACCCTGTGAATTTGACTCTGACAGGTTTATTTTTTGCATCCCTGTTCATCTGAGTGCGAAATGAACTGAGAAAATCATTTCGTCCTCAGCCCAGCAACCGCTGTATGATTCAACACACGAGAATTTAATGAGCGCGTCCACATAACACGAAGCCGTGATTAAAACAAAGAAATTGAACTGGCCAGCTGTGTTGGAAAAGTATTTTTATTTGGAAAGGCTGGTAATGCGTCCACTAAAATCCAGGAAGGAAACTAAGACACAGTAATTACTCAAACAGATAGAAAATTGGATCTGATTATCCCAAACAAACTTATTGGAGCCCTTTCATTTCCATCACAGAAACACACAGCTCGTAGACTTAACTTTATGGATCGAGAAAAAGAAAAGCAACAGTTACAATTTCCTTAAGACATCTAAACATTTCAATAGGATTCGGCTAAACACATGTCTAAAAAGAAGATTTGTACACATCGGCCAACACAAACATTGTTGTATGACAAGTTGAAACTCCACACAGAGACACTTCTATAACAAACGTACTTACAGTCGTATCAAAAGAAGTACAATATGCAAATAAATAAATAACAACAGAGGGTCTACAGAGAGTAGGTCAAGTATTTGTAAATGTTTGTTCCAACTACTGAGAGAAAATCACCACAAAGACGGGGTCCGTAAATTGTCGAGCACATAAAAAGGACGTAGCACTGACCTTCACAAACATTTCGGTTTCTGCATTGGCGAGGGTGGACAGGGAGGGAACTTGACACCCTACATGTCCAATATAGCGCACAGTGCTATGGTGTAGAAATCCCAGAGAGTAGGCACTTGGACACAATCCATTCCAATCAAAAATAGAAAATTAATAAATACATTAAACAAAAAAAAAAGAAAAACACGTTGATCTTGTGTCCAAACGAGATAATGCTACAATCAACTCGATGGCAGGAATGTTCATGGCGTGCTGATTCAGCAGTTTGCAGAGATTTGTCACTTCAGGGCGGCAACTTTCGAACTTGACATTACAACTAAGTTCAAATCTACGTTCATTTTAAAATACCTATATCTTACCTACAACTTCCACTTGTGTTTTGATCGCCTGCTTCCGTAGAAAAAAATCCTTGCATATTCTGCATCATTTGAACTAGACTGTGGTGCAGATTTCGTGAAAGACAGCCCATGTTTTTATTTGTTTAATGGCAAAAATACAGGTATGCATTCTCGTCTTTCTCAAACCGCCCATAAGCTGTGAGGTC
This sequence comes from Salarias fasciatus, assembly GCF_902148845.1. Classification (NCBI taxonomy): domain Eukaryota; kingdom Metazoa; phylum Chordata; class Actinopteri; order Blenniiformes; family Blenniidae; genus Salarias; species Salarias fasciatus. The sequence continues at coordinate 12,191,365 of NC_043760.1, forward strand.
TGGCCTTCCATCAAGGGCACGGTCACAGTGGAAGGCTGCCACACCAGGGTGTAAGCTTGAATGGGAGAGCGGCGTGATGCAGAAGGGGCCATTCGTGGTGACAAAACCCCGCTGAGTGTTATCACTCAGCTCACGAGCACGTTTGCCCCTTGGCAGCCCGGTAATGTGGCTTTTACAACTCGAGCATCCGAGGCTGGTATATGGCTGCATGTCGTCAAGCGAGAGCGGGGTTAACGTCACTCGCCCCCCCCCACCCCTTCCCCCGTTTTCAGTCCTCCTGACAACTCCGAGACAACTCGCCTGACGTACGGGTCCGCATGACACCTCGCTGAGTTGCGAGCACGTCACTCTGCCATCGATTCTCACTCGTAGCACCCTTCACTGCATAGATTCCCGAAGACATTTACATGTGTTTTCACAGAAGCACGATTCCAAGTTAAAGGATATGGCTCTGTCCTCGTTGACCCCACTCCGAGGGGGGGGGGGGAAACAAAAAAAAAAACTCTATAAACCATGAACACATTCAAACATGAAGCAGGATTTTTTATTTCTTTTTTTGCAGGAGTTTGTGAGGATTCAAAGAAATTAAAGCAGCTTGTGGATATTGTGGAGACTTGATCTTGAAAAAACAAAAAACTTTCTGTTGCTTGTCTTTAAATAGGCAGTTGTTTGCTTAAAGGTAAGATTTGAAGCCTGAATATCTCAACCATTAGAGAAAAATTAAACTCTACATAAAATCCTCCGCTTATGTGACTGAAATTTTAATCCAGGGGTGTCAAACGAAAGGCCCGTGAGCCAAATGTGGCCCACTGGAGGCTCCAGTCTGACCCACCAAACCACCAAGCAAATGGTGAAGAAAACAATGATTTAACATCTTTTCAGTGTAATGAATACAACACTAAGACCCAAGATAAGATATAGGTGATGCAGCCATGAAAGCTCGCTAGCAGCTACCTTGTTGCTCAAAGCGTCTCAAAACATTTGCCATATAACAGCTTTATGAGAAGGTTTTTGGACATTTCACTGTAAGAATCATTAAAATTGATTTTGTTGGGATTGTAGTCGTTTTCTGAAGTAATTGGTTTTGTGAAACTGTATATATCACCACATACACTCTGCACTGCAACAAATAAAGTTTTTTGCAGTGGAGCTGTCCCGATCGGATCCGGGCTGATGTCAGCCAATTTTGATCGTATCAGCACTTCCAGTCGATCTTTTTCACGTCAACCGCCGTCCACTGAGCCCCGTTTGTGGCCTGTCAGAAAAGATCCAGTAGCAACCACGGCGTATCAACATTCACAATCCAGAGGCAAACATGTCAGCAGACTGGAAGTACACTCCAACCTCCATTATACAGACCTTGAATATCCAGTATCTTGGTTTACCGAACCCACACTGTGCTTCTCGTGACATTTGTGGTCAAATGGACCCAGACGTGGTTCATCCTCATCCTCAATGTGTCATGGAACAGTGCTCTCAAAATGTCACTGCATCACGGGCCGCTTAAAAGTGGCAAGATAATGTTTTCATATGATGGTTTATGAAAAGGCTGAACGATATATGAAGGGGGGAAAAAAACTCAGTTATTTGTGGGAAAATGAGGAACTGAAGTGTTTTTCAAAATAAAACTCAATCCTGAGTCATGGAAAATGAAATGCACATTTTCCAAATAAAAAATTGTTCTTGTTTTATTTTTTATTTGCAATATAGCAATAACTGTAAGTATCGGTTCAGTAATGTATTAGGAATTGCTCGATACTCAAATTTGAAAAATTGCAGTTGGTATCGGGGGCCAAAAAGTGTGATTGGGACATCCCTACTTTAGAGTTTAAATTGAAAGGTTATTATGACATTACTAGTACTGCACAATCACAGTGAAATTGGGCCGTTTGTGGCCCCTGGATTAAAATGTGTTTCACACCCTGTTTAAATTCCTTGTCTTTCGGAGATAACCCTGACATGAGTGCCAACAGTATTCTTTGACAGCAGTAAAAACAACAAATCTGTGTGAACAAAAACAACATAAGGCAAAAAAAAGCTGTGATTTTGGTAACTTTTTGTTGTGTAAGGGGAATGACTGCTGCATTAATATTATTATATCATTATGTTCCTGCTGTACTCCAACCTGTCTCCATTAGCCTATGCAGTCCTTTTCTGAACACCTCAACAAACTGTTTCGGGTTACCCGTCTGTGAACCACTGATTGGACATCATTGGATATTTTCAATCACTTTGTGCCACTGTCAGTTTTCAACTGCACTAACAGTTGCAGAGGGATTTTAATATTGTTACTATTCCCTAATTGCCTTTGTTTACCTATTCAAAGCGTATACGGCATGTTTTGTTACTCATTTGCTCTAAAAAGGCGATTGAAAAGCATTACTTATTTGTTTTCATATTTGGTAGAATTAGAATTTTAGAAGATTGTAAATGTGGTAAATTAGATTGTGCAGCTTAAAAGTAGAAGTAAAATTACATATAAGGGAAAAACACATGTAACATACTCCAAAACACTTAATCACCGCAATATGAGCATAATATTGTGGATGCTAGTAACTCGCCATAAACCGTATTGACTGGATACCAACGTTGAGCATGTCGGATCAAGATATATTTTTGGAAGTTTTTAAATGGAAAAGGCAGCATCGGAACCCCGCTCCATTTCATCTGGACTAAATGAATTACAAATATGATTACTGCTTAGCAAAGCTTGTACCAGAGTTAATCCAGCTAATGGCTAGCCCCGAAAGAAGACAACACACAGCTAATCACATTATCCGATGTCATCAGTGATCACGATGCCCTGGGACAGTTTGGTATCCACCTGCATCACGACAGACATGAGGTCCTCCCCGGCTTTCACCCAGCAGGCCACAGTTACACACCAGCCCTTTGGATTGCTAAAAGAAACTCTCTTCCTCTCATTTTTCAAGAATTTTCCATGCAAACTTTTTAATATTTCAGGTTTTAATCTCATAACTTAATTGAACTTTTTATGTTAAAGTTAGGTCTTGAATGAAGTCTAAAATGTTTTCTTTGACATTTTATTGCATTGTGTCTTCTGAATTTTGATATTTTACCATCAATTGTTGAGTTGACTTCGTCACGTTCTTTAGTTCGCAGGTCTGAATTTTAAAGCACTTCAGTGTTTGATATATGGTCCAGTCACATACAAATAATTATATCCTATTGGTATTTCCAATGCCTTGAAGCAGCGACATGGAGAGATATGATCTCCTGGGCCAACGCTCGAGGGTGGAGGGCTTATTGGTGTCAGCGTTGTAATATTGGGGGTTATGTAAAGCAAATGTTAACATCCTGACCTTGTTCATATATCAGACGTCTTGTAAAATAGCCTTTAACTTGACACTCTGACATAAACATAAATCAGTGAGTGCACAGTAACTTGGAGACGCGGTCGACCTCATTCATCTCAGTCCAAATTCAATCACACCGTGGATAGACACCCGACTGGGTGCATTTATCTCTCCAGTCCTGATCAATCATTTGTCATGGAAATGTGAGTTTTATCGTCATATTTTGCTTATTTTGTGCTGTCACTGTTTCCCTGTCGAGCTGCATTTTTTCACAAATTCAATCAAAGTAAAAACAAATGTCCGAGAATAATACAAAAGATATCATAAACAAAGCCTTTAAAAAAAAAAGATCCAAAAGATCCATTTGAATTCACTACAAGACCACAAATGTGCTTGAAAGCATTGGTGATTCTGTATTTTAACAGCTTGTCTGTCTTTACCCACATATTTACACGTACAAAGGCCTGCTAGAGAACCGTGCTGATGGTGTCAAAGTCCTTGCTGATCTGAGAGCTACTGGGCAGTGACTTGAGGTACTCCAGGTGCCTCCTGGCATCCTCCTGATTGTGTCTCACATAGTAGATGACGTAAGCAATCACCATCGTGAACCATCCGAACATGGTGACAAACATGGCTACATCGGTGGTCTTGTGGTGAAAGTTGCAGAAGTTGATCCCTGAGTCCAGCACCTGGATTACCGGCTTGCCCGCATATTCCTCCTGCACCGCCGTGTGGCAGATGACCTCGTTCACCGTCTCGGGGTCCAGCCGGAGCTCTCGCAGGACCTCCTGCAGCGTGCACTCGCAGTGCCAGGGATTGTTCGAGAGGCTGATCTTCGCTCGCAGGCGAGCGAACGCCTCTTTGGGGACGCTTTGGATGTGGTTGTTGGATAGATCCAGAACGAGGAGGCTGTCGGAAACGCCTTGGAATGCTCCGACGTCCACCGTCTCGATGTCGTTGTTGGACAGGTCCAGCTCCTGAAGGTAGTGCAGTTCTTTGAAGGCATGGTTGGGGATGTGGGTGATGCGATTCGACGCCAAAAGCAGGACGACCGTATCCCTCGGAAGGTCCGACGGGATCCTGTCCAGGTTGCGGGACATGCACTGGACCACGGTCAGGCTGTTCTTCTCGATGCAGTGACAACCTGCGGGACAAGCCATCGCTGACGTACTCGCAAGGAGTAATCCGAAGAGCAAGCCCCACGCGAGGCCGGTGGCGTTGAAGATCGGGAATCTCCAGGGCATATCAGGTCCTGCTAAGTCCTGCATATTTAGCAGTGACCTCCCAGAAGTCCTGTCAGGCAAAAGCTATCATAGTTTCACCTGATCTTCAGCATTAAAGGGGATAATCACTGCCTCATTAGCTTTCCAAATGATCAGTTTATTCACAGACACATAAGGGCTTATCTCCAGATAATCCTTTAAAATTGATTTGGGAGAGTTTTATATAGTCTTTTGAAACGTAACTCACATGGTCTCATCCAGAAATTGAGCTGCGGGTGGAACATATTCCAGCAGAGACCTGTAATTTCAGGTGCATTGAGAGGAGGTTGAAAGCCTCAGAGAGCAAGGATCAGGCCAAATAATGCGGGAATCAACACATCATGTTGCACTCTGAAAGAAGAAAACAGAAAAAAAAACAGTGTTACTCTTCAAAAAAGTCAAAAAAGAGGAAAAATGAAAAAAAAAAAATCCTCCTTAAATGCAGCAGGTATACATGTGTACACAGTGTACTCTTGAGGATTCAAACCAGAAGAATCTAACCCGACAGCGAGTCCCGCTGAGATAAGTTACTCACTAAGATCACAGGCATTTGAATTTGTCTTCCCAAAATGAGCAGAGTCAATGTTGACAAAATGTGTAATGAGATTACTCAGAAAAATCCATCTCACTTCTGCAAATCTCATAAGCCAGCGGGCGCGCTCATGGGTCATCGGCTGCATTTCCTCATTCAATTAGGGAACTCGTAATTTTGCCCCTGCACCGTCTCCTATGGGGATCGAGTCGCTCCTCAGACTGTGCGCATATCAGTGTAAATCACATGCTGTCACAGCTGGAGGAATAGGCTTGAGAAACAAAGCTTTCGCTTTTTTGTTTGCGCAGCTCCCCCATTCTCAAGGACTGCTGCCTCTCATTCACTGTGTCACACATTTTAAGAATAGCAGCGGACTCAAAAATTACTCCATCTGTCGTGGAGGAGGGGGTTGAGGGGGGGATCATCGTTTCAGCAGGACTTTGCACCCTCTGCTGGACTCTACCGATCCGACATCGGACCCCCTTCGACGTGTTGGAGGTCATCCGCCCCACTGTGGGCGACGTCTTCTTCTCACTTCCACCGCCTTTTTTTTTTTTTTTTTTTTTTTAATGGCAACCGCTTCCTAGCTTGGGGCCACACACACCATATCTCTCTTTCACACATGCACATGCACACACACACACACACACACACACACACACACACACACACACACACACACACACACACACACACACACACACACACACAGGTCTTAACGAGGCCCCTCACGTTCTCGTCAGTCTGATCTCAGCAGGCGGCGTGGATGAAAAGTAACACCGGCACATACAAGTGCTCAGCACACGCACCACATATCGTTCCTAAAGCAGCAAATATACATGTGTTGACATAAGCTCTTAAAATATGATTCAGTGTGTTAATTAGCCGGAAAATGACCTCTTCTTTCAAGTAGGGGGAATGATTTAGGTAAACGTGTGATAAAGCTGGTGGTCTCTCTCTCTCTCTCTCTCTCTCTCTCTCTCTCTCTCTCTCTCTCTCTATCTCTATCTATTTTCATGCTCAGACATGTAGAGCAGCCTATTGCTCTTTCTGAAACTGGATTTTTTTATGGAACAGGATAGTCAGTCTTGTGTCCAACTCCCAACCTGGAGGGACACAGGATTGCACTTCAGGTCTCTACCCTTTGACCTCTGGCTGGGTGACCCTACCAGGAGACACACCTCCTGCCAGCACAGCTCTGGGAGTCATGAGAGAAGCAAGGCTCCTCAAACACTGCCAGTATGTGATCCTTTTGGGGGCAAAGCTGGTGGGTATTGGGATAATTTTAAACCCAACCCAAATCCTTAGCGATGTTAGCATATTGATGCAAAGAGATTTCTTCTTTCAAACAGGAGTTAACAGCTCTTTTTGGATCTTTTTTTTTTTTTTTTAGTTTTGTTTTAATCCATCCTTTCTGCTGGTTTCACTACCAACGTAGTAGAAGCACAGAAGTTTGTTATAATATAACAGAAAAAAGATCGAAATTCGTTTAACATTGCTGTTGCCTTTTCTTGGGGGTAATTTCTCTGCTTTTGAGTTTCTGATTTATGCGCCGTATCGACCTCAATCAATCAAATTTTTCTAATCTAGCCACCTGCAGAATGTTTTTTGACACATTAATTTTATTGTAGCACTGTTCTTTCATGTTTAAAATGATGCCTTTTTGAACTTGCAGAGTAGGAATGCAAAGTGCATGGTAAAGATCATTCATCCCAATTCAGCAGATCTTTGATGCTTATGATGCAAGACCATATCGCTGTGAGGACCAATTTGCGATATATAGTGTAGCTTTACACAATACCTACATCTGTTGCATATTAAGACTACCGATTTACGCCCTGCAAGAATATGTGTTGCTGTAAAATACATTAAGTTCCTTTGCTGTAAACGTGTTGTAACAACTAGCCAAAAGAAGAAAAAAAAAAAGGAGGCTCGGGAGACGGTAAGACTTTAGATCATTCAGATCAAGTCTGTCAAAAACACTCTGCATAGATGAGTCTGGGAGAACAAACTTTCAAAACAGACCTAATACTGAAAATCGCACAGCTCTGTTATGTGTGTGCCTATGTCTGTGTGTGTGTGTGTGGCTATAAATGGCCATTCAGCTGAAAGACTGGATGTCTGGGTTGGAGACAAACCCTGAGCTTCGTGGCTCATCGATGGAGTCGTGTCTTGGGAAACGCTGTTGCCTTTATTGGAAAGCTCATCTCACCGCTGCAGTGATTTGAAGGATGGGCTCAATGTTACATTGTAGATCTCACGTTCCTTTGCCACAATGATTTACCCTTCTTTGTGACCTTTACATTGAGACCATCATCAGACACACCCCTTCGTCTTTCTTTTCCATTTAATTTACCTGCAGGAAAATTAAGAGAGCCTGTCCTTAACTTTATGTAATACTACATGTGGATGGATGAACTAACTGAAACCAGAAGCTCCAACTTGAACTAAGTCAAATTATTTTATTTGTGCATGTATCAAGGAGTAAGTCACTAATTGGGTTGCATGATGACATATATCCCCCATTTGTGGACATCAGAATATCAAAATTGTCAATCTTCTCATGACATGGATTATTTCTGGTGCATTCATGCTCTGCATGTCAAGATGTTGCGATCAGATGGGATTCCTTCTGCAGTACATTGTGTTGATCCTATTTTAATTCATTAATTTACAATTATCGTGCCTGGCTGCAACAGAACAGAAGTCAGAAGCACAAAAAAGAGGGAGAAATTACTAAAACCAACAATGATCCGCTGCCTGTCTGGTTGAAATTGAGTCCAACGAGAAAACTAAGCTGTTATTTGGAAGTAAAGTGTTTCCCATTACTGAATATCTATCTTTCCAGTCTGCTGGAATTCTCTCCGTTTTCCATACCAAGTCTCCCCTTATTGAACGAGGCAATGCAATTATATAAGTCAATAAAAACGCATGTCAATCAGGGAATGAGGAGCAAATAGAGGCGGCAAAACCGTGAGCAAAGATTAAATTTAATGAGGTTAATGATGCCTCAGCGTCACATTATCAAGTGTCTCACTGGTAAAAACATAATAGTAACTTAATTAACGAGTGTGGCACTCACCAGAGGAGAGTTGACTCCTGAAGCAGGTTAATATTTATTAAACATTTAATTCAGGAGCAAAAAAAAAATAATAAAAAAAGCTGCAGGTGTATTTCTTGTGTCCGCATCCTCGTTGAAAGGTGCAAAAAAAATGTTTTTGCCAAAGACAAGAGAAAAAAATACGCAAATTTCCTCAGCACATCCACATGTCCTTGCAGGTTTAAAAAGAAGAAGAAGAAGATTGATGAACACAGTAAAGTTCCTCAGCAGTTGTTAAATCTTCCAGGAAAAAAAGATTATTGTCTCCGGAACGTGTGCGCCCTTTATGTCCGCTGGCTGCGCGCGGCGGGACGCGCACACTTGTTGATGGGCATGGTGGTGATTGTGGAGGGAGGAAGTGGTGGTGGAGGTGTCCCAGCAAGGTGTGGAGGAGACAGGCAGCTCCGGTACGTCTCTCTCTCTCTCTCTCTCTCTCTCGCGCGCGCTCTTGGCACCGGGAGGAGTCCCGGCTGCGCGTCAGTCGCGCTGCTGTCTTCTGTTGCGCTGGCAGCTCTCCTCGTCCTCCAGCCTCCTCCACTCCCACTGCCACCTCCTTCCACACCCTCACTCCGCCTACCCCGCTCTCTCTCTCCTCCAGGCGGGTCAGACCAGAGTACGATGTGCCCTGAGCAGGATGTCCATGGGGGGGGGGGGGGGGGGATGCTGCTGGGTTTCAATGTTACAGGGTCCAACAAAGCACTCAGCTCAAGCAGAAGGAATGTTCTGGGTGGTTTATAATATGGAAGCATCGTAAATGGTAGAAAATAAAACAACACTGAATGAAAGAGTAAATAATCTTTTGTAAAATTCCTTCCATGCATCATTATACCATTTTCCCCATTGTTAATGGGTGTAGAGTTTTCCTCTGCATGCACGTATGGACAGTCTCTTTAAAACTACACGCACACAATTGACAGCACCTACTAGTGGCCTGGCATGGAACATCGAAACCTTTCTTAGACAAAAATGCAAAATTGACATTTTCACTTGAAACCTTGTCTAGAAAATAGTTCCATCATTTTAAGAATCACCATAATGGACTCCCCTCTATGAAGAGAAAGGGTCGGAGGGACCCCATGACTGTCAGGAGGCACCAATAAACGACCATGAAGAACATGCAAACTCCACACAGAAGAGATGTTTCTTTCAGCATCACATCCGAGGACAACCTTCTGAACTATTCTGATTGTGGAGGTAGAAACTGGGATGCACAGCTTTGATGCGCTTTATCATTTGGAAAGGTCACATTTGTTCGGTTTACTGCGTCATACAATTACCAGGATCACCTCGAGCAGCTCCTCTTTACTGTGGCTGTCAGAGTGCCAAAAAGAGACAAACTAACCTGTTATCTATAAATACATAAACTAAACGGGGATATAATGAAGCTCAGGTTTTATTTTTTTTCCCAAACTATATTCATACCCAATATGCTGTGAGGTTGTTTGTTTTTCTAATAGCCTTTCTAGCAGTTTTTTTTTATTGCCGTTGCTTTCAGGTTTTATAGTTACAAAGTAGTAAAAAGAAAATGAGAGTTCTCATATAAATCTATGATTATAAAAACTAATAAGTTGAAAACACTTGGCTTGTTAATGCAGTGAGTGTATCTCTGAGCCTTCTGCAGAGAGCTCTCCAGAACTTTCCCAGTGGAGCGCTCCCACTTTGACCCCGTTCAGATGCACTTGTTCCCTTTGGGAGGCAGGGCCTTTTGCTCACACAATTAGATAGTTAGACTGACTGGTCATTCAGGCATAAATAAAACTACACAACAAATTAAGTGCCTTCGCAGGCTGAACCAGCCACAAAAATCTATGATTTTATAAATAATTTATCAAGCAAATATACACTGTATCGCTTGTAGCATTATGGTATTGCAGGTTAGAGGAGGCAGTGAATGATCAGAGTCCCAACAAATGGGCAGAAACAGATTAATTTGAGGTTTCAGTTTCCTGCTCTTGTAGACACGCCATGCAGGGTGCGGAAATACTCAGTAATGGAGCAGTAAAGCTGGGTTTTGTTTAGTTTTTTTTTCTCTTGCTGAAGGAGAATTCCTGACACGTTCTTTGTTTTGAAGTTAACCTTTGTAAGGTGGCTACCTACCGGGGGTCAGCTGTGACTGACACTCTGTCAGAGAGCGCTGACACTTTGATGGAGTGCGGCGCTGCTCGGCGATCGCTGTGGACCAAATGAGAAATATGGAACACACAAAATCTCTCAAACCCAAGGACTGTTTGGTGTTTATGATCAGCACACATTGTTTGAATGTGCATTAATGTAATTTTGACCGTATTTGTTATGTTTGAGGATGTATTAGGGGCAGAGTGTGACTTCTTCTGGTTTTCTGGGACATTTGCTGGTGAAGGAATCTCCTGAATGCCACCTTCGTTTGACAAGCCGATAAGTTCCTCAAGTCAGAGAAAACAAAGAAATGGCTACTCTTGGAGATATTTGTAATTGATTCTGTAAAACAGGGGTGTCAGACACATTCTAGTTCTGGAGCCACACAGCCCAGGTTCATGTTGAGTAAATGAGCTTCACTCATTTCCGCCGCTCGAGCAGAGCCCACAGCGCTTTACGCTGTCAGTCACATTCACCCACTCACACACCGGTGGAGGCGACTGCCATGCATGACGCTCAATCCATCCACTGGGGGCAGTTTGGGGTTCAGTGTCTTGCTCAAGGACACACGTGGACAGGGGGCAATGGGGAATTGAACCAACAACATGTCAATTAACCAATGAGAATGAGACCCGGGTCTCAGTGTTGTGTTGAGCCCTCTACTCTTAAGATGTCCCACAGGAGGCTCCAGTCAGGCCGGTTTTGGCCCACGGACCTGATATTTGACACTCTGGCTGTAAAACATCTCAAGGCTTTGCTCATGTCACAGAAAAACTGTGGCGTATTGATGGTTTTAATCTCCCCGTGGGATTCACAGGCTGCAGAGCAGTGGATCAGGGTGTCAGCTTTGAGGTCTGCCACTGTATTCACTTGGTAAGTTCTTTATTCGAACAGCGGGGGCTTACTCCACGCTCACGAAGTGCGTGATAAGTAGAGAGTGTAGGTTGTTGCTTTTTTTCTTTTCTTTTTAATTCAATGGGACTTGAATTTGGTGACAGAATGGAGCAGGATGCAGGCCTGGATAATTTACCAGTAAGTGTGAACACTCATCGGTTCCATAGCTCGGCTTTTAGTGCTACTTTGTAATGTCCTCAGATTGTCATGCGGGAGTTTTGTGTGTAACTCGACTAGAAACACGCTTTTTTTTTCCCTCGCAAATCCAGTCGGAGGAGTGTCAGTGGCTCTATGAGCATAATTTGCATCAGCATGGTAAATAAGGTCAGCTCTCGTATGACCTTAACAGAACACGCTCGCTACACAGAACTGAGCATCGCTGTTTTCCCTTCCTCTCAGAAGCTTACCGTGCACAGCAGTTTTCTAAATTGTCTTTGTCAGGCTCAACGCACTGAGCCAAATCTCACAGCTGCTCATGTAATGTGTGATTGTTGCAGTTTGATGCAAGTTATGAAAAAGGAAACCAGAGCCCAGCGTCAGTCTTCAGGATAACCTTGACGGGAATAAATGAACAATATATCTGTAAATATCTGGCTGCGAAAGTTAAGTTAAACCCTCTGCTGCGGCGCCATTTGCTCTCCGCTCCCTGTGTGATTCAAAGTAGGTCGGCTGGTCCCAATGTTCCAGGTGTCATTTCAGCTACGGAGTGCAGGTTGTTGTTGTTCTTTTTCCTTTTTTTTCTTTTCCAGAGGCCAGTCCTACCCCAGTCTCAGGCCCACAGTGTGCCAGCTGGCGTGATAGATGGTGCTAAACAAGTCCTGTAACCACAGCTGATCTCCTCTTACCTGATGCACGATGGCGTTTTGTGTGTTTCACATTCAAACAATCAGCCGGGACTGAATCTCTGTATTATGAGCGGATCGATAGCTCTTCACTGTATAAGACCGCAAGTTAGTAATTGACTGGGTAATTGTCTCATACACTTCACAGACGGCTCAAATTAAGTCGGTCATCCGTCCGCTAAATCAACTTGTGCAGCGGCTGTGGAGGAGGGAGCCTGTCCCGGCTGCCATTAGGGACGAGGCAGGTGCACCCCCGGACAGGTGGTGAGTCACACATAACAACACACACACACACAATCACCCACACACACACACACACACACACACACACACTCGCATGGTCAAATCAGGAGGATCAGTTGACCCAAAGTGAGAGGAAGTCAGGAAAAAGTGCGAAGTTTGCTCTGCTCAAAGATCTGATTTACCTTCAGTTGAACCCAAACTTCAAACTTCTGCAAAATTCGTTCATTCGTTCACCTAACTTCTGTTTGCACTAGACTGGAATTAGGGAGCCAAAAACTGGTCCATAAGATGCTGTAACATGGCCTCCGCGGGTTGATTAAAAACTGCTGCTCCTGATTTGTCCATGGAGGTTTCGCTGTTTCTGAGTCATAACCAGACTCGGGTTATGACTCAGCACCTGATGTTTCAGCACCTGCTACAGCAGCTTTGTGACGGGTTTTGTATAACTGTCACATAATGTTAGCTGGTGCTTGTACATGTTATATCAGTCATTTTCAGACAATGAAGAGAAAGTTCTCAGACATCTCTTATTTTAAGAAGAAACAGACAACAGGAGAGCATCAGAGGCTTGGTGAGGAGGAAGATGAGAAAGAGGAGGAGAAGGAGGAAGAGGAGGATGGAGAAGAGGAAAAGACAGAGCAGGACACACAGCCAGAAGTCAGGCAGGACTCAACAAAAACAGCTGCTCAATGTGCTCCTGGACCAACAGGTGAAATTATGGCTGTGTGGCTTTAGTAATGAAAATGCAATTTCTCTATGGGAAAATCTTTTTGTAACGGTAATAATTTTTTGTATTACATTAAGCAAAGATGTGAGTGTTTCTTACATATAACGTATGGCGTGGTCATCAGAATCAGACTATTGATCCCTGATGGGAAATTCCTGTTACATGAAGATATGAACGTTTCTGTACTTGCTTTTATTTTTATATGCCAGCACCTGCTTCTCCTCAGTAGTTGTTTTGTTTACAGTAGATCCACTAATGGATGGATGATTTAAAGAAACATGCTATGAAGATTTGACGTTTTAATTCTTGAGAAAATTGTTTCTTGTTTTCCTTTCTTGATGTTTCATCATTCTGTCTGTTCCAGTTGAGATCAAATTCAACTAAAATTAACTAAAATAGAACTACAATGTGTTTGACAATGCACGAAAAACAAAGATGTCAATTGGCCAAATCTACATTTGTAACAGTTTCATTTGAGATTCAATGAATTTTGTTGCTTTTTGTGGTCTTTTAAATCACCAAATCAGTTGTAGATTTACACCTTATGTGTCTGACAGACAGAGGAATCATGGTGCTGTGACAAGCTCTGTTTGACACCCTGTGCATTATTTGGCACTTGAGAAATCCACAAACATTTATGCATCTAGATGTAAAGGAGATTTAGTTGCAAAGCGGGTATGAAACATTGCAACAACTTGATTTATATAGTTGAGATGTCACTCATGTCACTGTTTTGACAGTACAGAGCTTTCCTCGTGTGTTTGAACTTCTGCTTGCAGGCAGAGATCATTAAGAGTCGTGGTGCTGAATCATTTTTGGATGGTGGTCAGAATCCTTTTCCTTGGAACTGCACCAGCAAATTACCCACTGCTCTAACCATTTCTTCAAGAAAAAAAAAAAAAAAAAAGGAAGATGGCACTGCAGTTCTTAGTTTGCTGACTCCATTGTCAAGAGTCCTGCAGAAGTCAGCAGCAGGAGATTTTTGGCTTATGTTAGTCTTTATAAGCTCCATTTTAAGTCATCTTAATTTGAGGTATCGAATAATACTTTTTTTTTAAACATAACATTTTTTCAGTGCATTTGAGAGCGTTCCTCTTAGTTCACTGCAGTGAAGCTACGTTCAGTTCTCAGTGTTGTTCACTCTTATTGAGGTCCTGTTTTTCCAAAAACCTTTTAAGTGAAGAATCATTGTTTTTAGCTTGTCATTTTGTAAAACTTTCGTGTTTACAAGTGAAGTTTTTGAAATGATGTCAGTTTATTCAGAGAAGGCAGTAACACATAAAACCATGTAGTTTCATGTTGGAACACTAGTGGGTGCTGTTCTTTGCTTTAATCATAAAACCACACAGGAGTGCAGAGAACAATGCACCTGAACTGTGTTGTACTTCGCACCATATAAGTCAATTGAATTAAAAAAGTTGCTGTGTAAATGGACCCCCGATATACAACAAAATTTTCCAGTTTTCACTTGAAACTGTTGTGTAACAAGCCTCGTTTCCACAGTGCAGTGTGGCACGGCACAGTAAAGTACTGCTAAAATGTAGAGGATTTGTGAATGTCCTCGTAACGACACAGGTATGCATTGCATTATGCAGGGCTCCAGTCTGGCTGTTATGATCCTTCACTTCCCGGTAGTCGCTCCTCGGTTTCTTCCATTCAGCGCGGCACTGCTCAGGCATCCGAGCAAAGCCGTGAGCCAGCACGAAAAACCAAAAATCCTAATGACCAAAATCACAAAGTCCTCGAGGTCACAGGAGAAAAAGAGACAATGAAAAAAATCCAAGAACGCACAACCGACACTGAGACTCTTGAGAGCTAGAAACATGAACAAACCAACTGCCAGAACACACACCACAACCACCAGGGGAAGAAAATCACACACTCACATGTGAAACACATCAGAGCAGGGAACAGCAATCAGACACGGGGAGAAGAAGTCAAGGAGCCTGAAAAGAGACATAATTTCAAAATAACTCGAAAACAAAGTATGCATCATGACTCATGTAACTTTAAAAACAGGGTTGTACTGAACTGGCCAGGGAGGGAAGCCCATTCACACTCAGAGAGATCATGCAACAGGAGATCCAGAGGCTTGAAGTGAATCCAGGTGTTATTGCAGGACCTCACTCACACCTGTGCCACCTCTCCCCGAAGAATTTATTAACGAGAGCTGAAAGCAGAAAAACATTTTGGGCATCCCTTTACATGACAGCAAATACTTGAAGCCTAGCTTAGAGGTGACTTTTTGGAAATGTTTCTAAGGTGGAACTTCTTCAAACTGCTCTGACTCCTCTGTGGAAAAAGCCATTTTTCTGAAACACTGCCACTGCACATGAACACCATGGCTGTAGTAAATAGTTTCTCTGTGGTAGCACCATCAAAATAAACTGCCTAAAAAGAAACAACCCCCCCCCCCCAAAAAAAAAAAAAAAAAAAAAAAATGGCTATGGCTATCCGAGGGGGAGTGTCAGCAACCCCCCTCCGGAGTGCTGCCTATGCAACTGGCCCGGGTTTTTCCGCAGGAGCGCTGCCCACTGTTTTTTCAGATCAGCACAAACAGGTTTCAGCACCACTGAGAGTGGACAGCTCCGAAGATGTGTTTATGACTGAATGGGGCAACAGAAGGCTAAATAATATTAATATGAGGTAAGCGTGTGCCACATCGTGTGCCACAGCATCGGTCCGTGGTGGAAATCATGCAGTTTTGATCACCTGCTTTGCTTTTGACAATGTAAGGCTTATTATTTAGACTCACTTACTTGTTCAGTATGCAGATTTTTCCAGAAAACGAATAGTTATATTTTGCAGAGCTCAAATTCCTCGCAGCTCCTTGAGCCTGCAGTACTTTCATAGCTAGCCTTGGATTGAAGCTGGGCATGGCTAATGGTTGGGTGACGTTGAGTGATCGTATCATCAGCCAGTCAGATTTAGATGTGCTATTGACAGAGTGCCCTCGGGCCAGCGGAGTTTCTCATGCTGGTCCAGGCGGTGCCTCTCAGATGAGCTCCACTGATTGGCTCATAGGCAGCTGCGCAATGACGTTGAGGCATGGTCTGTTTCTCTGAAAGACGTTGGTGGCAGATTTAACAGAAAGACTGGCTGATACAGTTGTTTACCAGAAAAAATGGAAATAATAAGTAGATGGGTATCTTAAAATGGATGTGCCAACTAAAAACGAGACTTTGTGCGGCATTTTACGACCGTTTTTTTTACTCTCTCTGGATTAGATTGGTGCTGCATAAGTATTATAAAGCGACTTTGTAATGTGTATGTAAAATGGGCAAATTTGTGCAGTACTTTTTTTTTTTTGGCAGCAGCAGCTGGTTATTTTGTTATGCTGGCCCTGACTGGAAACACCGCTGCACGCTACTGCTCCCAGTCCATATTCTCCTGGGACTTGGTCGCTTTTCAGTTGAGTCACCTATAATAGAAAACCAACTTTGTCATCTGTCCAAACCAATGTCCATGTACTCACCATGTTCAGAATCAAAATTAAAAAAAAAACCCAATGACTTCTCACTTGAAACATCATGCAAACTGGGTCTCATTGTTGAGATAAATCTAACCTCTCTCTCAGCACATATTCCCCAACCAGAGGAATCAGGTTCACAGTCATCACAGTCTATATTTATTTACTGCCTAGGTCGATATTATTTTAATGAACTTAATATCAACCTATCAATAATAAACTCAACAGTCAAATACACAGTGGGCACAGTTCTCATTAATACACATTCATTCAGACAAGCTTTTTTGATATTTTTCAACATGAAAATAGAAGCAGCAGGGATTTAAACATTTTTTATTCAACACGTTTGAAACTGTATATCTGTGTGTCTAGATAATATCTTATCATACAAAGCAAATGCTTGAAATTAATTAATAAGAGACATCTGTCTTGATTTTCACTAAATAATTAGACTGACGAGATCCTGTGGCCGTTTGCACAAGGTGGAATCTCACCGGTCACCTCTGGTGCCTCCGCACATGATTTGACAAGTTCATTAACACAAGACTGCAGGACAAACGCTGTCAATCACTCACTCACGGCTGAGGAAATGTCATTTTCAAATATTACAGCACAGAAAGGACTGAGGCCATGTCAGCTGGTCCCTGCTGAGTCCGGAACGCAGGAACAACATGAGAGAGCGCTGAGATGAAGTGGAGGGTTAACAGCTGGAGCTAATATAGAGGTGTGCGTGTGTGGGGATGTGTGTGTGTTAAAACACTTTAATAAAAACCCCGAGACTGTCGTGGTTTTTATTGAAAAGGTGTCCAAGGCCAGTTGCAATGTAGAGAATCCCACAGACATATATGACTGAGAAGTAGCAACTAGCTGTAGCGACTCTCGGCCGCCTCTCGAAGAAACAGACTGGGAGACGGAAGCAGGATGCAGCGCAGAGCTTTATTGCTAAAGCTCGTCGTACGGGTTGACCAGCTGAGACAGAACGCAAAAACTCGTTCTCGACACAGCTCTTAAATACATTTCTGAGGAAACTCCCTCAAGGCAAAGGTGTATCCCAGTTTTCTTTTTGTGCAAGATTCTTCCGTGTATAACTGTGTCTTGTCATGGCACCCGTTGGGGCTCCCCTTGCACTCTTTCTGGGCGTCTCAGGTGTTCTAATGGTATCCCTTTCTTTTGACCTTTTCAGGTCTTCCAGACTCTCTGCAACAGATACGGTTATAAATGCCCAGAATGCTTCTTAATTTTTTTTTAAAAGCATAGAAACATGCATACATTAAATACATGGTTTTCCGTTACACAATTATGTCTTGTTCACACAGGATACAACATTTCTCTTATAGGCGCTGAGGACTGCAGACTGCGAAGGATCCGGGGCCTCATTCAGAAACGTCGCTGTGCTGAAAACAGATCCTGTAAGTAAAGGTAAACGACTCCCTACGCCAACAACGAGATTAAAAAAAACATGATTTGACATGAGGGTGCACGGCTGTGCCAATTGTAACCCTGACATATGGCAATTTTGGACACAGGAGAAGCCACTGCACAGATGGTGAGGTGGTGAATTGAAGCCAGATTTATCTCGTACATTTAATTTCATCACCTATCAGACTTTCAAGGTTTCATGCAGCTTTTATAATAACACAGCAGCGTGTCTATTTTTAACCGCATCTTTAATTCAGCTGAATTTTCAGACAGAGATCACACACGACTCATCATGACTTTGCTGATTTGTTAGAGTGTGCAGCTCAGTGTTGGTCAGGATCCAGACACTTCAGGTTCTCCATGCTCTCCATCCGCACTGCTGCAGATTTGCGATGACAGGAACTTTTCCTTCTCTTTATTTTTCATAAAACATCATGTTGTACAGCGATCAGCCCGCCCTTATGAAACAGAAATATATTGCAGTATAATGGAAAGTATATTTCAATATATTAGGCAATATTATCCCCATATATGAGGTTTAATATTTTACATTGCAATACACGTAAAGAAATATGTTGGTCAATATGTTTTCCTTTCGTTTGAGTAACTAACATGGTCAGAAATACCTACAGAATAAACCAGGTTAGTACCCAAAGAACAAAGAAGAAATGTCACACGTATATCTTAACCAATCCAAGCATGATCATGACAGTCCACATTTTTTTCTTTCAATAATCAGAGCCGGTGCTTAAACCCAGATTTGTAGCTCAGCAGCAATGAAAGACTTTCTTTAGAGGAAATTTTGAAAGGACGCCTGTCTCCTCCTCGTCTCCCACCGCTTCTGAGAACACGACGCATCAGCTGACGGCATGCCGTTCACTCTGTTTGATACCACTGTCACCACCACATATTTTTCCCTGCCTCCTTCTGCCCCACAAGTTTCACTCTCCATTAAAGTTTCCCACGTCTTCTCTGCCACGGTTGATCGTAAAAGTTCATTGATCAGAAGGCGGAAGATTCAGGAGGTATTCGTATTGACCATATATGGTAGAAAGTGGGCGGGGCACGAGGAGACTCCTCCAGTGCTGCTCTCCAAGCCAGCCCTGATTTCTGAAGGGATGATTGAGCGCAGGCGTGTGCCTGTTTCGTGAATCTGACTTTCTTTTGGCGTGGGTCGACTTTTAGTGTGCATCCCACACCATGTTTTGTAAATGAGGTGCAGAACCTCAAAAAACTCAAAGTTCAGGTTATTTATTATTTACCATCCATGTGTACAAATGCGATTGATTCGATTGTTTTCAATCGGATTGGAAAAAATACCCATGTAAACTGGGCCAATGCCTCCACTGGTGGCTCATTGGGTTTCAGCCTAATTTAAACTACATCTGCAAACAATACTCGGAGGCTATATGTTGCCTTAAACCAACCTCTGCGTTGACTCAGCAGTCTGCTAGCTGAATTCCAAGCTCAAATTTGTGGCGTCACTACCAATCATCATGCCAAATTGTTCATTTTCACGAGAAAGTAAACATGACCAATGAGCTTCATGCAGTGTGGCGACTGATCCTTCAATGCCCCCTAATGACAAAATTGACATTACGCAATGCAAGACAACAAAAATGGGAAAAATAGCTAAAACCATAAGAAACAGCTCAGAATGAAACCTAAATGATAAGAATTTCTGGGGGAAAAAAACCCAAAAATGAGAAAAAAATATCATTCAAAACTTCTTTCAAAGCCAAAAAAATACCTCAGTGAAAAGGACAAAACGCTTAAATCAGGCACAAAAGCAGCTGCAAATGTAAGAATGCAATGCAATGTAAAGCGTCTTTGAGTGTCCAGAAAAGCGCTATATAAAACCAATGCATTATTATTATTATTGTTATTATTATTAAGAAAATGTTTACTATGCTGAATTGTCACTTGACACTTTATTAACGCAAAATAAGATGCAGTTTTTATACATTTATTGACATTATGTTTGAAACTTTAGAAGTTCTGTTTGCCTCATTAACAGGTTTTGTCACTCTTCTGAAATGTGATTTAGTTAAAGTCACAAAAAATCAACTCTTTTGGCCATAAAAGTTGCATGCCTCTGAAATGGTTTTTTTTTTTTGTACGTGCAGAGCCGTCATACGTCTTCATTTATTGTACAAGTTACTACAAGTTTCTTTTGCTTTTTGCAGTAAACTAGTTTGACCTCATTAGTAATGCCCTGAAAAAGTCGAGCAACGTGCTTCAAATTCAAACACATCCATGAATGAATATTGTTACTTTTCTATAGGTGTAATCTGTGCTCAGGGCACATCAGTGAGTCGAGCAGCCGCTGACAAAGAAGAACGAGCCCGTAGCAGTATCAACCGAGAGAGCCGCAGATAGTCGGGGCTGATGGAAGATGCTATCTTCTCCCCCGTCTTTGTGTTTTTTTGTAGTGGTGCTCATGTTGTTAGAGTGAGAATGTGAGTGTTCCGATAAGACGGTGTGAAGTTTGAAATTTACCTATCTGCTCGAACCAGCAGAGGTAAGTCCTGATTGTCATGCAGTGAGCAAAATGAATTTTCTCGCTCCTATAATGAAGTTTCTCCCTCGTTCGGGTGACGTCTGAAGCTATGGCAAGTTGGCCGGGACAGAATTTATATCGCGTCTACATCCACGGACCGTGACCTCGGCTAAACCTTGGATTTCTAATGCTCTGATGCATTGTGAAACAAGACCATCAGTAAAAATAAGGCAACATGAAAGATGCATTAAGCAAAGAAACAGAAGAGCACCATCAAAACAGTGCGGCAGAGCTGTTTTTAGAAGTTTCAAAGATGAAACATGGCTATTCCCTTCCGGCAGGTCCTTTCAGGGAAACATTAACTTGATAACATGGTTCATCATAGGATCTCACACTATATCAGCTACCGTAGCTTTAAATGTCATTATAAAGTCTCAAAATCCTCCTTAAATAATGCAAGTGGACTATTAATTATCCTGATCTAGTCTGCATGAGTTGATAAATAAATAGTTTACTGTGTAATTTCCCTCATTTGGAGCAGATTTTGTGATAAACTGAGCTGACTAATTGCCAAAATTTTCTGTCTTTAGTTGTAGTGCAACATGTTCAAAATGTTGTTGGTACTGGTATGACTGCTATGAGGAACGTATGTGTCCTTGGCATAAATCACTTTCCTTGTGATAGGATTTAAATAGAGGGGAAAAAAAGGAAGGACTGAAGCCCACAGCTATAGAGATCTGCATCTATCACGAAGGACTGGATTTTACACCTGGTGCAAAGCAACACTCAGCAGCGCTGCACGTATCTTTGGTGGTTTAATACCAACAACATTTGTCATTGTGACAACCAATGCTCCTGTTCCCTAAACAGTGATTACAGGCGTCTGTATCTGTGGAGCTGTAAAACTACGGATACAGCACTTTGCTTTTATGGAGGAGCGGTGCGATTGGCCATTTTCCTGTTTCATTGCTGTGTTGAAGCTAATAAAAGTTTTTGTTGTGCCTTTGACCAGTTAGCTTGGCCTCGAGTGCTTGGCACAGAGATGTCTTGTTGGCTCACCGGTGCTTCTGATAGGAGTTTATCACAACTTGTTAGACAACTTTATTTGCGCAATCAGGCCAGTTCCGTTCTTGAGTACGTCAACATATGGCAGCAGCGAGTGCACTGATTGTACACAAAGTAGGTTCAACAGACTGATGGCTGAAGGAAGGAAGGTCTTAGCAAGAGGTTTGTCTTCATTGGGGGCCTGAATGCTTTTAGGTGCATTCAGAGGAAAAGATGTTCCCCCGTTGGGAAACTATTACCCCTGTTTTTTTTTGGACCACCTGCCTTTCCTTCAGGGAACATAAGTTTCTCTGCTGGACCCCAATTATCTCTGAGCAGAGCTGAACAGCAGGGTTGAGGAAATGCCTCTCTTTGACAGCGATCCCCAAACCACTAAATGAAGGGGCGGTGGGGGGGGGGGGGGGGGGGGGGGGGGGGCTAAAGGTTTACTGTGTAGAAGTAAAAGTATTTTCACTTACTGTACTTTCTGGACTATGACCCACACTTTTTGTTTTTGCTGTTTGACCACTCACAAAAGTTAGATTAAAAAGTATATCAAAATTTTCCTGTACGAATCATCTGAGGACGCTGGATGTGACAGAATGTTGGTACAGTGCAGAAAACAGAAAAACCTTCATTTTCGTTTGGCTGACAGCTCGAGCAACACACCCCCCCAAAAACTACAACTTGTAAATTCTAGAGAAGTAAAAAAAAAAAACTGTTTCCGTGATGAAAAAGGCTCACAGTCTGAAGACACGAGCTGAAATAGCAAAAGAGGATTTCTATAAAGCTGAATGTACAACTACATGGGACTCAGAAATATACATTTTAAACCATTTATTCAAGATATGTAGCTAAAATAGATTAATCCACAGAGTTAAAGGCTGCAAAACTTTCAAAAAAAGGGATTATGAATGCGGCAGATTTCAAGAATGTGGGCAATGAGTAAAGACTTTGTAATGACTGGGAGTGAGGAATTGGTGTAATGTGGCATCGGGCATCCATTTATTCTGTCTGCTCCTTCATATATCGCACACTGATCACCTGCAATCAATCATTCAGTCTCTCTCAACATTAAAAACCCACCCAGCTGTCAGATGTTGTAATTTAGAAAGAATAAGCACAAAGATCCTTAATGTACACGGAGGGATTCTATCTCAGGATGTATCTGCTGAGCAGTGCACTTCTCACGCACGGACTTCCGAGCATGAATTCTTACGCTTTGTCTGACTATATAAAAGGTCATATCGGGGATTAGCGGTGGACTCATTCTGCCAAAACACACACTAACTAAGTCCGAGAGAGGAAGGACTGTGACAGTCAGATAAAAGACAGCCAAGGTCAGGAATTTGGAGCACAGCTGGAGCCGCAGAGACACCGGGGCTCCGGCTGCCAGGAAGACGCTGCAGGTTTACGACGTCAGCGACTCGCGCTAACCCTTTTCAATCCATTTAAGAGACTTGGCGCAGAAGCTGGGGCTTGAAGGAGCCTGCGAGCAAGAGGCTATTCATCTCGATGAGCAAGTGCGCCGAGTTTATCTCCGTATCAATTTATTGTGATTAATGCAGCCGCGGAAGAATTTCCACCATGTCAGGTTTTTTTTTTTTTTTCTTTTTTTTTTTTTCCTTGGCGAAACATGCTTCGTCCAGTGTTTGCAGCGTGTGAAGCTGGCCAGCGAAAGCTCCGCGAACGCAGTGGCACACTTCCACATTCATCTCGTGATTAACACACTGCCGGAGTGTTTCTAATGATCACCATTCGTTCATATTACACACCGTTTAGGACAAATCTGACTGCTCCCTGTCTTTAATTGCCCCTGGGACGGCTAATAACGGCTCCAAACACAAAACACATTCATCCAGCGCTGCCAGGAGCCCGAGGAGATGGCCTGCTGATGTATGACCGGTTGGATGTGACACTGAAGATAAAGTACCTTGGTGGAGTTTGGCATGTTTGTGTGTGTGTGTGTGTGTGTGTGTGTGTGTGTGTGCATGGTAGGAGAAAACACAGGTCCAGTTGTCACCGGGGGCCCTTTCCCCTCCTCATCGTCACATCAGCTGCACCCTAATGAAAACCCCGGTCCTGTGGAACAGACAAATTACCCACATCAGCCGCTTCCAGTGGACTCGGCCTCCTGTCACCCACTTACTTATCCAAGCGCATCATGCCGAATTTCATTTGACAAAGTAAATTTGTCTCTTTTAAAGAGGGCCCTGCGCTGACGAAGTGGTCCCTGCAGTCCAGAACGCTTCGTTGTGATTATGTGCGTTCGCTGTGGCGGCGTCCGCGGGGGCCGTGCATCAGCAGCCGATAGCATCCACAGAGGTGAAGAGGAGGGGTCTGACTGCCTCATTAGCTGCCACACATCTGGAGCTGCCTGTGTGTCGCTGGATGAACAGACATGTAGCGCGGGTCGCTGGGAGTAAATCAGCAGGGTCGTTTGTCACTGTAGTTACGAGAGCGCTGTCAGTACAGTCCAGATGGATGGCTGCACTGTCCATTTGCTCTGGATGTGTAAAACGGACATGTCAACATTTAAAGTGAAAATATATTTACATGAACAAAAGATGTCTGCTCACACGGAAACAGCAGAAATGAAAACGATGGAACTGTCATTTCGGGCCACTAAAGGGTGCGGTTGAAATGAATCTACATCAGAAACGTGCGCAGTATATGATAGGAACGTTTACAATGGAGATTACTGTTACACATCACTCTTAATCATAAAAGTACCAACTCCCGTGACAATATGGACTGGGAGATATGACACTACGGAGAAAAAACTGTATTGTCCATCTACTGGAGCAGAAGAACTGTTCACTGTGGTTCCTGTGCAGTTGCTGCGTTTCAGAATTTCCCCTCGTTTCCAGAAGGAGACGGAGTCGGAGAATTTTCAAAACCTTGTATTTTCTGTGGCTCTGAGCTCCTCAGTGGAGTAGATAATGTGAAAATGTGCAAATTATGATACAAGCTTGAAATATTGCCTGATTGTTCATTAGGGCTTAAACTGCTCGATTTGCCATCTGAAAATCCAAGATGGGGGCCATTTTTCAAGACGGCCGCAATTTGACCTGCCTAAGTCACCACTGTGCTCCGAAATGCAAGTTGTTTGACAATTTGAATGATCTTGGTGTCAATTTTTTAAAAAATAAAACACGATAGAAGAATCCACTAATAGTTTCACAATGATTTTGTGATCATAGGAATGCAATATGACCTATTTAATGGAAAAAGAACCAAGAACACCGCTGAGTGTAACTTTTAATCAAATTTCTCATTTTCAAAAACATCTAAACATTACAGTACAGGACTAGAATCACTGACAAAATGACCCACTTAATATGTTATTAGAAATCATACTCTATATGCAAAAGTCACAATATTAATATTAATATTATTACCAGAGTTGTGTGAACAGATGAAAATGCAACAAAATGCAATGAAAAGGGGATCTTAATAACTTAATGCATGCTTCATTTTTTGTCATAAAGTACAGTTTTACAGTTTTATTCAGTTTTTTTCTCTTTACAATAACTTAAATACCTCTTCTTATCTTTGTTTTCCCTGAAGCTTCTGCTCATTCGTCACAGCTGCTCTACAATAATGCAGTTGGAATATTAACAAGACTTGAAGGACATAACCGAAATTACTTTGCTAAAAAGTACTTACTTACTGCGTTTAATGAAGTATGTAATAACTATCACATATTAATTCACATCAACTGGCACAGCGCTACCCGCGGATGTCAGGTTTAGTAAAAATATGAGAAGAGCGACAGATGCAGATGTTTCCAGCAGTGCATGCATATCGCGGTGAGAAAGTCATCTGATTGTGCTCTGTGGTACGTCTGGGAAAAAAAGCAGCAAACCCTCACTAAATCTGATTTTATGTCAAGATGAAAAGATTTTAGCGACACGGATGACAAGAGCTTCAATCACAAAGATTGCTCAACTGGCTGTTTCAGCAGGAGCTGTGCCTGGAGAGGCCCACGTGGGAAACATATCAGGAAATGGAGGTTGCAGATTTTGGCCGGCAGCTCACATGTAGTGACTGTGATCTTATATAAAATTAAATGAAAAAAAAAAAATAAAACACGCAGAGCGTGCTTGTTGAGGCGATAGAGAACATTAGTGCATTAGGCTGCAGTGTGTAACTGATTCATTCAAAAGATGTATTCTGAGAACTGTTCATACTGCCTGACAATGGGAAACCCTGTCCTGAATGATGCAGTTTTTTTGCCGTATGGGCTCATACAGCAATTGTTTCTGTTCCAATAACTTAAAGATCAGCTACACAAACTGATAAACCCTTTGAGCTTTAGATTCCTTCAAGTTTACAACCTTTCTCACCAATGAAACTGCATAAATCTCCTGATTACCTCTGTGAGATTAATGTTGGTCAGCTCCATCGCACATGCTTCTTCCAGTCTTCCAGTCTGACTCAGGCTGGTGCGGTTTATGTTCCGCTGGTTGTTTCTAGCTCAGTTTTTGGCAGCCCTGGTTTCTCTTGCCCTGCAGGTTCCATGATATCGCTTGTCTTGTCACTCTCACCTTGTCTTGGGTTTTCCTGAACCTGTGCCTGATCCTCATCTGTTTGATGTTGTTGAGTCTCGTAACCTAATGCACCACGAGATAGCATAGCGTTATTGGTCCTTTAAGTGTGAAAACACTGTTACAGTGGATATGGACAGGTGATGTATTTGAATAGCGACTCCTTTCTGAAAATTTTGCAAAATGATACAGGCTGGAAAACCTCCACCCTGCTCTGAGGATATTGTTTCTCAAAGTGCCATGATTTGGGGCCTCTTATCTCCGAGGAGCCTCTTCAAATCCCCATTGAGAAGATAGAGGTGATGACTGTTATTCTGTTACAGAAGACCTCCTCCAGAGTGACGAGGCCTTCGCTGACAGAGCAGCAGGGCTCATGGAAAAGTGGGAACATGAAATAGTTATTGCTTTTACGTTTGATAAATCTCCACTCATCAAGACACGAAACGAGATAATGGATTTTTCTAAAGACCCAAAATCAGGACTTTCATTAGCAGCATCCTCTGGCTCCGCCTCCACAGAAGGGCTGTAGATTTTTGCCCTCATGAACCGAACCGACCTCTGAACAGCCAAGCTGACCTTCGGTGTGAACAGGAGGCTTCACAGTTCCTGTCAACATTTCTTTTCTTCACCATTTCACCCATACTTCTTGTAGGACTTCATCCACCCGCTCACTTTCATTTTCCCACTCGTCCTCAGACGAATCATTCTGTAACTTTTATTTGTCCCTTACTTCGCTTGCCTCTTGCCAGCTGGTACCTGCCTGCTCTTCCACTGCTTCACCTTCAAACCTTTTATTTTTTTTATTTATTTATTTTTTTTTTAATGTCTGCTTGGTTTTGTGTCCTCTTGGATTTGAAAAATATGAGAGGAGAGGAGTAAAGCAAAGATCAATCAGATAAAGTCCATCACAGTAATTAATCAGAAATGGACTCAGTTAATTTGTAGCGATAGATTGTATATTGATTTGAGACCACTGGATCCGTCTTGCCTCATATTCTTATATGTGTAATTGACTGTTCTGAAATGCTGAGAAAAACCGCAACTTAAACTCTTGCTGTCCCACTCCTGTTCTGACCCTGAGATGAGGTGAAGGCTCCAATGGAGCTGAGGGTTTTAATGAAGGACAAAGTGTTTACAGCTGGACACACTGTATGGAGAGGAACAGTCAATCATTCTGACGAGGGTGACCCTTTAGACGAGATAACGGTCAAAGGCTCCGTGTCACATTTTAAATCACTTCTGAGAAAAACACTTTGACACAGTTGTGTTTGTGTGATGTCCTTCTATTAGCCTTGACTGTGGCTGATTTAGTTTTCAATCATTTAGTCAATACTCCTGCAAATATTATCCTGATAGTTTTTCATCCAAATAAGCTACATTTGTCTATGAAAGTCCACACAGGGCTCACAGCCAAATATGGCCGGGGGAACTTGTCACTTTGAGGTCAGAGTGCTGCCCACTCACACACCAGGGCTCCAGCGTTTGTTTATTATCAGTCTCAGTGAGCTTTATGATTCCAGGAATATTGTGCCGTCTGCAACAGGAGCACACGACCAGAACAGTAAATAGTGAACGTGGGGAAGAAAACTCAACTGGATACATGGGGAAAGTGAAGTGACAAGCATCAGCTGTGTTTTCAGGTGAGCTTTAACACTGCTATACATGAACTGAGCTTCAGTTTCAACCCTGTCAATGCTGTGGCTGAGCTAAGTAGTTTATTTTGCTTTGTTTTCTTTAATTGTCTTGAATTACTTTGATGGCGACTGCTTATCTGATTTGCTCCATTGAACATGATTACATACTTATCTCCCTGTCCTGTTATTTTTTTTTACAATCGGCTTAAATATTTCAAATTTAATGCTTTGTCCAATTTAAACACCAAGTCCCTGATTTAATGATGTCCTGTACGAAGCGTGATGAATTGATGTTGAATGGCTCCTCTACCTGTTGCACACATTTCTCAGGTGATTTTCTAATTGTAGCATGATGATCGATCAGTGTTCACATTACATTTACATGTGCTTTAGGCCTTGCTTACAATCAGCATTTCCAAGTTAAAATGCAAAACTTGCATTTGCATTTTAGGGGACTGTTTACGCAACGGCAGGAAATGCTTTTTTTTTTTTTTTGTTTTTGTTTTTTTTTTTTTACAAACGACTCCCAAAGTGGTACTTTTTGTAAACACTCTAACGCAGTCTCAGGGGTAAACAAGGGAAAAGTAAACTTCTTTTGGAAATGCTGCTACTCTGCATGTGCACCACGGCCATAGCGAACAGGCCTCTAGAGTGTCATGACTCCGAGTCCATGTTCTCCTGGGACTTGGTGGTTTTAGAGTTGAGAGTCACCCGGAATAACAATCCGTCTTGGTGGTCGATCCATACCAATGTCCGTTTACTCTCCGTTGTTAAACTTTATAGCATATTGTTCTCTGTGTGGCCCTGCAGGAACATGTTTTCTACTCTCTCATCTCTGTGCATGTGTGTCTAGTTTCATAACAAAAACAGTACATACATCATTTTTAGCGTTTTTGCCATTTCAGTGGAAACCGACATTGTTTTCAAAACATTACCAGACAACACACACAAAGCTTTTCTGAAACAAAAATGCAAAAACGATGTGTGTTTATTGGAAGTGTTTTGTAAATGGAATCTTACACATTGTTCGCATTTAACTCACTGTGGAGACATTTATGGTGTTTTCAGCAACAGTACACACAGAGATACACACATTCTTAAAAGAAACTTTTACTTATAAAAACAGTGTACAAAGACAAGTTTAAAAATATACACATAAACAGCATAGTGCAAACAAAGAATATGAAAAATGCTTATTAAAAACAGCCCAAGTCCAGATCTAAAAAAAAAAAAAAAAAATTCAAAATATATTTATACATTACATATATGTCATGAACCAGTTTTTCTTAACCTCATTTCCTGGAGGATCCTCAAACCATTGCTTCCCAAAGGGGTTGCAGACCTTATCTTGTGAAGAATTGATTTATATGAACAAAATCTGCAACATGCTAAAATAACCTGACTCTGAAACAAGTTAATTGACAAAGTTACAAAGTGATGTGTCTCATGTATTGATCAAGGAATGGCCATTCAGTAAAAAGTCTCAGGACTTGACTCCTGTCTAGAGCAGGTGCACAGCGCTTACTCAGCATCAGCAGGGTGTGTCCAGAGCATTTTGCAGTTGTGGTGAAAGGCACAGTCAGGTGCGGAGCAGCGCATCCTCGCCTGCATCCCTCCTACCGGCGCAAGCATCGGGGTTGTAATGTCTCCTCCGTGAGGTCAAAGTAGCATCCACGGTGTAAGACTATATTGTGTCGCACGCAGAATGCGACAAAGAATACAATAACACTCTGCAAACCCGCCTGTGAGGTTATGGTCCAGTTCGCACACTACGCATATTGTTCATGTGGGAAATGCCTGATGTAGCCTGCATCACAGCACTACACTCACAATACCGAACTGCATAACTTAGATTTATGTCATTTTTTTGAGCAGTAAGTGCTTGACAATAGCAATAATCTTCTCTTGTACTATGGCACTAGAAGGGGGCCACAACAATAAGACTCGCTTTAATCACCAATATGTTTTTCTCAA
This sequence comes from Salarias fasciatus, assembly GCF_902148845.1. NCBI lineage: Eukaryota > Metazoa > Chordata > Actinopteri > Blenniiformes > Blenniidae > Salarias > Salarias fasciatus. The sequence continues at coordinate 12,220,987 of NC_043760.1, forward strand.
ATGATCAGTGACAGCTTCTGGAAATAAAGGAAAAAGAGATTCTGATTCTGAGCGGATAGTTTTAAAACTATCATTCAGATGGGATGTGGGCAGACAGTTTTACAAAAGATAGTTAGTGGGAAAAAAAGAGAGAAAAAGTTCTGAGTCACAGAAGTGACAGAAGTGCTGGTGCCAAGATGTCCAGTCAGTTCTGAAAATGAGCTCCATCGGTGTGGGCTGACAGCGTCGACAGTCTAAATATCTCCCACAGGCATGTCAAGGTTATTTTAATGGCTACAGGACTTCAAGTCAAACAAGCTGCCCCACTAAAACTAAGCTAAGTAGAATCAGCATCACGTAAAGGTTTCGTGAAACACCTCAGCAAAAAGTACGTCTTCTGATTGTTAAAGTCAATCAGTTGTGAATCAACAACGGAGCTCAACGTATCAGGCAGCACAGCACACATAACAAACTATGCATTTACAAAACCTGACTCATGTTGAGAATCCGTCTTCCCCCAAGTGTGTATAAAACCTCAGCAAAGGTACTTTCGTACCACAAAAAAGCCTCTTTCTTTCACTTTACTGAAGAAAGATCCCACACAAAACCATGAATGATTCATGAGATAAATTAATTGCTTTCCTTACCCACGGTTTCATTAAATATAACACCCCAAACCTCTGCTAAAAACTCATCTAAACCCAAGGGTGGCTTCATTCCCTTACCCAGCATGCTTTGCGTTCCGCTCTGAGAATACTCCGGAGCAGCTGTGCCTTTTTCCAGTGACAGTACATGCTGGAAAAAAAAGTGACGTTGGGAGGAATCTTGTCACAGTTTGACCCCCAAAGTTTTCTTAATATCAACAGCTTATTGCTTTCACGCCCGTGACAGATTCAAGGCACCAAGTGGTCATTGTGTTGTTTGAATTAGGCATAAAATAAACAAATTACTTCCTCGGCATACTTTGTCTGATGACAGGTTAATCTCTGCTTCACTCTGGCAAGTCACAGTATTGACAACATGCAGTAATGATGCTGCCAGCAGAATCACCAGTTAAAAGCCTTTGAACAAAGATAGGAGCGTACCTGATTTGAAGTTGTATTTTCACGGCAATGCAGAGCCCGTGCATATTGTTTGGGGATGGAGCATAGCTTCAAACAAACATTGAATGGTTGGAACTGGTTTTGTACTGAGGTGCTTTCATGTTAAGTATCATGCAAAAGGAAGTCCAACTGAGTTTGTGTGGCCTGTAAACTTTAACCCCAAGAGGTTCCAGTGTGGATTTCTTCCTCGCTGGCTTTTGCTGAAGTGTTGACATGTGTTCTTGCATCTTTGTGTGTGTATGGCTTTCCAAAAGGAAAAAAAAAGTACAAATATATGAAGAGAAGATGCCTTTGGTGCCACTCTACCTCTCCTAAATGTGTCAAACAGCTCATAAACTGTTCAACAAATCACTTTACTTTGCTATTAGCAACAACAATGTTCACCTGCTTCTAATTGGAGCCAATTGCTGAAGTAGGCTCCGCTCTGAAATGATCAATGTGATTATGTAGTATTTTAATTTTTGTGCAACTCACCAGGCTATGACACAAATAAAACAGAAATAAACAAGTCCATTGGCTTTAAATTAATGAAATCCTGAGAAAAATATTTCTGCTCTGATGGGAATGGACAGAGTAAGGGTTATAGTAACCCAATTCATGACGTTATCTTTTGAAAGTACTTGAATATATTCATCCATTGATCTTGATTATATCTCGTCCAGATGTGTCACAGTGGGAGTGAAGACACTTTAAGGCCAGGAATACTTAATCCCTACACTTCTTCTGTTAGTTGTTTTCAGGCCAATTTAGCGATATAATCTCTCCACTGGGTTCTGGGACAAGCTTTGAGCCTCCTACTTGTTGGCCAAACCCCAACTGGCCTCTCTCAGTGCAGAGCAGTGTCGTCTCTTCTTTTAGTTCCTACCAAATGTCTAAGGCCCTGTTTGAATCACAACATTTTCAAGAGAAAACAAAATACTTTCATTGAGCTTAGGTGTTTTTCTTAGTAGTGCTCGGAGTCACTGAAAATGCAACATTTGACAACAGTGGTGTGACTAAGCATGAGCACTATGTACATGAGTAGATGGGCAATAACAGAGTGGTGCAACGTCCGGTCCCCATGGTCCTGGATTTTTTTGCAGTCTCCCGTAGATAGGGGTTGATCTTCATCCACCCTGAGGGTGTAATATCGGTATAGGTCTTGTGTCAGCCTCTTTTTAAGCCCTTGGCAGCGGCTGAGCTACAGTGGGTGTCATGCAAGACTATGTTTCTGCTGGCCATTACCTCGGCGAAATGCGTGGGTGAGTTGCACACTCTGTCCGTTAACCCGTCATGCCTGAGGTGGCATCCAGACGGTGCGGGCGTCACTCTTTGGGTGAATGTGGATTTTCTCCCAATGGTGCTGTTCTAACCCTCCAATGCCACTCGCTCAATATGACCCTCCACTGAGCAGTCCTGAGGGCAGAGCTGTTGTGCCCAGTCAGCGCTCTGGGATGCTACATGGACGCTACTGTGGGGAATGCGTATGTCTGAACAGCTGTTTCTTAGGGCCAGCGCCCACATACCGCGAAACGGCTCCGCTGCGCTGCGCTGCGCAGTTCGCAGCGCAGCGCTTACGCACCCATTGAAGTCAATGAAGTCGCAGGCAGAGCGCGCCCACTGCCTGCGCGAGTGCTGCGTCGAGTGTCCGCCCGCCGTCGTAGTGCGGAGAGCTCTCCGCACAATTTCGGTCCAGGTCTATTTTTGCCGGAGGCGCAGCGGAGCCGGAGTCAATTTCCCATAATGTCAAAGCACCAACAGGAAACCAAAAGAGAGCAACATCCGTTTTATCAAAACAAATTACTACAAAAGTTGACTTTTTTTATATTCCTAGGCATATTATTTATAGAACTATCTATATAGATTACTATTGAAGCTGTCACACATGTTTTTATATGTAAATAAAAGCGTAAATATACACTTTTATGGATGAGTGTTTTATTTTGAAACCTGAACACGCTCTGGTGTCGCAAAACAGAGGAGTAGTGGAAGTTTATAAACTCGAGCAAGCATGGTTGACGAAGAGAAACTGATCCTGGAGGAACAAGAGCACAAAAAACTCTGACAGCAGTCATCCTTTTTATAAAGACACCAGCAGAAAGGAGAACACTTGGGCAACAATAGCTGAAGTTATTGGCGTGAGTGGTGAGTAAATTGTAAGGAATATAAAGTGCCTGTTCAAACATGTTTACATGGAGATCGTCATGGAAACATAATCCCACACATGCGCTGAGTGCATGTCTGGTCAAAAGGCGGAGTGCGGTGACGCAGCCGTACCGCATCAGGTGGGCGCGCTAGTACGGCTGCGTGAGTGCTGTGACCTGCGCGACGCAGCGCAGCGGAGCTGTTCCGCAGTATGTGGGCACTCGGCATTATGGAGGCCCAAATAAGGGCTCAGTTCTCTACAAGCAGTGCTCCCACTGGCTCGTGGACGCCATTCACCATTCTGACCAAACAGTGGGCCACTCTCTGCCACCAGGCGTATGCTGCTTCCCCACAAAGGTCCACGTCCTAGGCCATCCCAAAGAGAGTACCTAGTAGGTGGATTTTTGTGGGATTCCTCTTGAGCACGTTGGGATACGTCATTGCACCTTATGGTGGTTAGTACGGATGAAACAGAACGAAAGTTATGACTGTAACTACGGTTCCTTGAATTCCGGATGACCGACAGAGTGCTCTGTTATGAAGAATTCTGGTGATCACATGAAAAGATTCTGTAGGAACTGAACCTGGGTTGACACCGGAACTTAATATCTTTCTAGGCTCACCCAGTGGTCACAAGTGGCGTTGTTGGCATCCATACTCGAACTGCGCATGCTCAAAGGGAAAAACCGTCTTCTGGAGGCCATCTGGGATTCATAGAACTGTAGTTACACTCGTAACTTTCATTTTATGTATAGAGAGTCACCTGTAAAAGCAACTCAACTTTGTCATCCGTCCATACAAATGTCCAAATGTCAAACATGTATGTTTTGCTTTGGTTCAAAGCTAAGGATGTAGAATCTAAAGTAAAATAGTGTTACTGTTGTGACTGATTTACTTAGAATTAGTTTTGAGTAACTTGTAGTTGGTTTCTTTATTTCTTTATCTGTAAGATCCAAGTTGTCATTTTCTGAGCCGTGGCCAACTGTTGCAGTCCAATGTAAAGGTGCTCATTTGATGATGCTAAAAACCGTAAGATACAGAGACCACTGGGGAGACCACTGTAACCTGTGTGGCCACAGGGTTCCCAGAGCTGTCACATCTGGAGCAGTATTCTCCTGTTCAAAAAGGTCAAAGGCCAAACACCGGCTTCGACCTGTTTCTTATTGTTGGTTTGTCTGTGTGTCTGGTTTCCTGTGTGGATCGTTCTTAAGTGTCTCAGTCTGTGTGTGTGTGTGTGTGTGTGTGTGTGTGTGTGTGTGTGTGTGTGTGTGTGTGTGTGTGTGTGTGTGTGTGTTTTTGTGTGTGTGTGTGTGTGTGTGTGTGTAGGTGTGTGTGTGTCCTGCTTTTCAGTCACTCTAATTAGTTTCTGTGATCTCAAGAACTTTGTTATTTTGGTCATTTGGATTTCAGTTTATTCATGTTGGGAATAAAAATGAGCTTCTGTTCCACCAACGGCGGAGTCTGGGCGTCTTGAGTCCCCCTCTGAGCCAAACACAGCAAGTGTCCAGCTTTTGTGTCGATGCTGGCTGCTTCTCCAAACCAAGGATGTCGATATGTTGATTATTGCTTCAAATATTGTAACCTTTTTCATCAAAACCCCCATAATGGTAAAAATTCTCAGTTAATAATGAAGTGGACGGTACCCTTCTTGTGAGAGCGTTTATTCATGAAAACCCCATTAAAATATATCGCTGTCCCCTCTTATGAAGCTTTTTAGTGAATGACCTCTGTTCGTTGTTTGGCTCCTGATGCTTTTCAATTGTGGCTTAATTATACGCAGAAGTGCATCTATTTCAAAAAACATGGTCAAAGATTTGCAATATTGGGTCCAGGCGCGTGAGCCCTGGTATAGAACCCCCTGTCTTTACCATTGCCTTTTCTGTCTTTTCATTTTCCTTACTCCTTTGTCCAGATCTAATTGAGCGCCGGCGATCTATGGTAATTGAAGTTGTCACGCACCGCATTGTCACAAGGCTGGATAATGAGGGTAAGAATAGTGAGGAAACCGTTCAATCTGTCAAGGGCCACTACTTTAGTACCACATGGACACACTTCTGTATTCAATATGTCAGTACTGCAAGAATCATCATCCGCTTATGGCTTCACATAAGGTTACACAAGAATACATCACATCAATCTGGCTATCAACGTAAGGGTATTAATATGCTAAGTCAGACAGTGTTTACTTTGTACTGCTGCGACAATTCCAACTTTGACATGACTTTGACAAGTGGTTTTTCTGGAGCCTGTGAAGAAGTGTGCCTTGTGTTTCCCTAACAACCAATTACATCTTTAAGTGTCGGATGACCAACCAAAACAATGGAATTTTTGCATCACAGAACATATTCAAAGTTTCAAGCGGTTGATTCTTTATAATTTCATGGCTGTGGATTCCAAAGTACTGACTATTACATACAGTAATTGGGGAAGCACAATTCATTGGATGAACATGGAGAAATATGCATTTCTCTTTAAATATAAATGGCTGGCGCATTCCAATGGTGGTCGGCATCGCAGTCCCACAGCAAGAGAATCTGAAGTCCGGTGTGACGTTTGCAGGATTGACCTGGCTTTTTCCAGATATAGGTTAGGTTTGACTTCCTGCGGGTCAATTTCATTTTCTATTGTTTTTAAGCTTTTGCACCCATTAATATAATTAGACATCCATCAATTTAGATGAAATCCCTAATGCTGTAGCATCTTCAATGTTCTCGTCCCAATTCAGAGGCTATCATTCCTTTCATATCTGTTGTTTGGAGAGGTAGTTGAAAGTTTAATAAGAAAAAAGTAAGGGTTGTATTGCAGGACTGTCTCTTGGGAAGTGAGCCAATACCATAAATGTTACTCCGCTGCTTTGTGAAACCCCAAAAGTAGATACAGTGAAATGTTGAAAGAAGCAAAGTTTTCCTTATTAACCTAATTACCACGTTTTAGCTCTTTTATTATCTTTATTCTATAAATCAGTTTGATTCCTTTAACCTCTTTTTTCTAATTTCCTGTTTGTTTTTATCTCTAAAATCTAATCTATCTAATCTAATCTCCTTAAACTCCCAGTGGTTCAAACCACACTGTTTTAGTAACACTCTTAGTGTTTCAGTTTTACAATTGGAATCTTTTTTTGTCTAAAAACATTATTTTTAACTTTTTCGTGCTGTCTAAAACGCCTTAATAATGAAATGGGGTAAAGTAGATCCCTGACCTGGAGGGAAGATAATAGAGAGGAGGATGTAAAAAAACGACACTTTGCTTGAGGTTACAAGAAGCACAGCAAAAAGACAAGTGGCTGAAATAGGAATTTTTCAGGACCACGGACAGCGACAGACAATTGAATGGAGCATTGGTATACAGAACGAAGCTAAGAGAATGGATGACGATAAAAATTCCTTAATGACACGAGTATGCTGATATAAAATAAAGAAAACCAATAAAAAAGTAAAGTGAAAAAAAAAACAAACATCAGTCATCCATGAATTAAAAGTCTCCTTTCTCGAGCACACACAGTTTGAGCTAATGTTGGTGTGTGTACAGTATTTATGGCCAATACCTTCGTACTGTCCATCCATCCATTAATCTGTCCTCTGTGCCCACTTTATCAAATAATCTTTAAATTGTTGGCGAAAGCCAGGAGTATGCAGCGTCACACATATCAACCTCACGTAGAAAGGCCTTCAGACCACAATCTTTGAGTTGAGCATCAACTGCCGTCCACCCTATTTGTGTGAGATCCAACACTCAACAATCAATGCAGTATTATTTATGTGGTAGTTCATGACAATGTGACGTGTTTTTGTTCACTATTAAAATAACAAGTGAATGGAGAAAACAATTGCCAATATAATGATGTGTGTGTGTGAGCTGTAAAATCTTTGAAACTCAGAAATGAAAACTGTTTGTGTATGATAGGTAAACGTGCTTGCAAATGAAGCCGTCACAATTACCTTCAAATTGCTTCATTATGTCATGTTCATTAGGTTAGCAGCCGTAATAAGCCAAGTTAATTGCCCAGTGTCAACGACCCTTCTAATGCCGTCTCCAGCACTGTGCACACAGGAGGTAAAGACTGCTGTCATAGAATCTGTTGAAATCTAAATAAAGGCTTGGTGACGGCAGACCTGCAATTATGGACTGGCGCTTTGGAGCAGCAAGAACTCAAATACATGCACGGCAGGGTTATTCAAGGACCAGAATGTGCTGGAATACGTCTTCAAAAAAAAAAGAGGAGAGTTCACATGTGAGCTGCCCTGGGGTCTGTGAGCCCATGATGAAGTTATTGAATGTCGCAGAATCACAGTTGACTCCCCACATCGAAGAAATTCCTCTTTCCCCTGCAAGGTTGTCAATTGTTTAGCAGGGGGATTATCTCTGCCTATTTAGACATGGTGAATGTGCTACTAAATGCAATCAGGGACTTTGGGAGCACAATCAAGAGCGCCTTCAAACTGGGCACATTTAACACCCATGAAAGATTTGCGGTGGGCCGATGGTGGAGCTGTGTGCAAGGTGACCTCTCATCGCCACCCCCCCCCCCCCCCCCCCCCCCACTCCGACGAGGGACGCTGTTAATTTGCAACATGCCTGTGGACAAAGACGTCCCCTGTGTGTCGGTCTCCTGTGAGCGCGCACACACTCCGGCTGAATGTCAGACCACAACACAGCTACAGCCAATTAGCGGCAGCGACACTTTCAGACGGAGCTAACACTTGTGGTGAGAAGCGCCGCAGGGCCTCTTTATGGAAGCGCCTTTACTTTGGACGTTGCGGTAGCTTTTACTATCCAGAAGTTTCTTTCTTTCAACGGAGCAGTGAATGACACGTCGCTTATCAGCTGGTGTTTCGGAGGCGTATTTATGCAAACACTTTAAGGAAATAACCCGTACTTAACAGCCTCCACCGCCAAAAGATATTTGTCTACTAAGATCATAGAATCCTGGTAGCATTAATTGCAACAGAAAGCAGCTCACTCCCCATCTCAGGGAGTTAAATATGTATGTCTCAACTACGTTACACACATTTCTCTCCTCCTGAAGTGTAAGTAAGTTGTCGTATAACCTCCCAACTTGAAAATTTTCTTTTTCCCTTTCATGCGCCTAATTGTATTGATAAAAAAATCCTCCTGCAAGATTTTCATCGCTGAATAAGTCTTCAACAGCAGACCTCAAGTGGAGCAGTTAACCTGATGATAATCAGACATCCAGAACTCTGATGTTCTTTAATACGAGGCAATTATTACCCATTAAAGTGTCTTTTAGTCTGCTACAGTCAGTGACGAGAATGACAGATAAAACTTGCAGATGCTTGCATGGCACAAAAATGAAATCCTCAGAGCTGAATCGACATTTTGCTGACAGGCTGTTCTGAGCTACTGAACATTATTAGCTTGAGTTCCACACAGACTGTGCCGTTGCTGTAGATTGCATCATACTTGCGGGGTGTTTCTGGTATTTTGTCCACCTCGTGCACGCTCCCAACAGAGTAAAAAGAAAAACCGATTCAGACAAGATTTTGGTCAGAATTTACTGACCAAATTGGCTCAGTAACACCTAAAAACCATTGGGAGGGCTGAGATAAAGCCGTGAAGTGAACTCTGCTTATTAGTTTGAGCGTTTGACTCAGTGGGAATGTGTGCAGGAGTCAGTTGTAGATCACTCCAGAAAAGCAAGCCAAATGTCTGCAAGTGTCATAATTGCTGTAAAGCCTATCTGCAGTTTCAATTTTGGAGATTTAGTAAATTCATTGCCTTGACCTTATGGTGACTGAGTCACACATTCGTATGGTCTAACTGACCTCCTGCAGGCTTTGTTTGGTGCATTTGGAACAATGGAGGATTCTTATCCACTCTTCAGAGGGACCAAAGGGACCATAGTGAAGGCTTGAGGAAGTTCAAAGTGCTTTTTTCTGCTGCTGTATGGAACCTAATTAGCATCTACGCGGCATTTTCACCGGTGTTTAGAGTTTAGAATGTTTACTGGAAATGAACTAAATGAATTGTTCAACTCGTCAAGTTTCCCTGTTTCTCAGAGAAGATTAGAAAGATTAAAAGATTTTATTGTCAAATACCTTCTATATCACCATATGAAAATCTGTTGGGATCATTTTATTGTCCCCGTTTTTTGTTGTTTTTTTTTTTTTCAACCTGTCCTGTCCGGCATGGAAACAAACAGCAGAATGGAGGTCTGGCTGCTATTATGTGCCTGACAGATTTTCTCTTCCAAGAGCAGCTTATAAGCATAAGCCTCCTCTTGTTAACGTGCTTTTTTATTTTATTTTATTTTATCTATTTTGAGAGCTGATACATGATATTGCTGGACCCGACAGGTGGACAGAAAGACAGGTAGAGAGACAAAGAGTGAAAGAAACGAACAAGTGAACAGACAAGCAAACAAAAAAAAAAAAAAAAGGAGAGTGCAAAGATACAGTTTTTCAATTAATATCGACACTCCAGATGTCCAGCTACTGCACCTGCATAAAAATATGACAGAGGGCATTCTACAGACTTCTGCTGGTGAACATAGCAGGTAGTGACCCTACAAACTGAGCAAACTGAGGATCCAGATATGAAATTACCCAAGAGCATCAGGAGAGACCTGTTACAGATAACCATTAGTCTAACAAGCCATAAGACAACAAGGTGAGCGAGGCCACATTCAGGATATGAAGAGTGATTAAAGATCAGCGTGATCATGCAAATGTTCCAGTGATCATGCATATATGACCTCTGACCCCTGATAAAACCAGAAGCAGGCCAGAGAGGCCCTCAGGGCCCAGATAACCCGCAGCCATCCTGGAGCCCAGATCAAAGCCCCTCCCCCAGGCAGACGTCCACGCACCGGTCCAGAAGAGGGCAGAAGAAAGCCCTGGCTGGGACCCCCGGCAGTCATGGGGCCCGGGCCCCAGGGAGCCAAGACCGGCAAGAGCCGGCCCCACCGGGCACCGGATGCCCAGGGCAGGCAGAGCTGAGAGCCCAGGGCCCAAGAGTCCAAGAGCCAACCCCCCCCCCCCCCCCACTCAGGCAGAGGGACATGACCACACCCAGGAGAACCGGCCCACCCGGGCGGCTGCCCGCCCCAGACCAGCGCCCCTTCAGCGCTCTTGCTGCGTACCCTGAGATCCAGGGTATCACAACCCCCTAAAACCCTCCCGTCCCCCTCCCCCAGCCCTGCCCAGCCCACCCCCTTCCTCTTTCACTGCTCCCCACAATGTCTGTGACTGAATGTAGATTTGAAAAACACATCACATGCATGAAATACCTCTATGTTTTGTTTTGTTTAAGCATTCTTTCAAGCTCCCCTCAGGTCCAGACCAATCCAGTAGAAATCTATCAACGATGACAGTTGGAGATGAAGTGAAGATATTCCCTATCCCCTGTCACATCCAGTGTTTGAATCCCTACCTGCAGCCTGTCTGTCTGTGCTGTGCTTTTCTCTCCATCAATCCCCCGACCTCAACACAACATCAGGAAGTCTCCACCTTTGAGTCTGGTTCTGCAGAAAGCTCAATCCTGAGCCTGGTTCTACAAATGTTTCAAATAAAAGGGACTTTTTTTCCTTCCATCGTTACCTATGTTTCGTCTTGTAGAGTCTTTAAAAGTGCCCTGAAATGGGTGTTTTTTTCTTTGGCACTGTGGAAACTAAACTGAATTGAACTTTACCTATTGATCTACTCAACCCCATCATGGTGACCCAGTCGTCACCACAATAATCATGTTAAATTTAACACGTTTAGAAGAAACACAGCAGGAATCTGTAGCTCTAATCATGACATTAAGTACATTCATAACACGGCTTTCTTTACAGTGGAAGACTGAGAAAGAACTCAGTGTTCACTTTTTTGCTCTACTTTGGGACCCAATACTCAATCTCTTCAGTCCAAGTCCTGACCTTTCAGAGCAGTGATTCCCAAAGTTTCTCTTGATTTACCTACATTTTTACCATAAAACTTTCATAACCTCTCCACCAATTTCAAAACTTTCATTTGTCAGTTTTTTTTACTGCAAAATATGAATTCAGCTTTACTTTTATCCATATTGGTATACTCTTTTTCCTTTTTGACCAATTCATCTTTCTCTTTAACTCAATGCGCTGCCACTCTTTCTCCCATTGCTTTCAGGACCAACTTACCGTTGTGTGTATTCCTGGAACTTTTAAATATTTAAAATTCATCGTGACATAACTGTATGAAATGCTGACACATTATTTTGCCAGTCGTCTACTTGATTCACAAATGATTGAATAGCTTCATCCACTTTATTTTCTCTGGCTTTTGTGACGATGACAGGAGGACAAAACCTGAAAAAATGAGGCTTCAGTCAAGGGAAAAAACACAAACTTTATTATCTCCTTTTTACAAAACATTTCAGAATCAACCTCAATAAATAATAAATCCAATACAGACCTTTGTGATGCAAATAATCAAACTCAAACATGATCCGACACAGTTCGTCAAACAGCATAATACGGCATATATTACCTCAGAGTGAACCTTTAAATTCTTTGTAACTCTAGTATAGAAACAACAACAAAAGTGTGAAACAGCAAAAAACACAAAAGAGAGGTGCTCGACTCGCACGGCACTGTAGGATGATGACTGCATGAGCAAAGAGCGATGAGTATGAAAGACAGACACATGGCGATGAGAAAAAGGCAACTGAGATGCTTTGCAAATGGGCAACGCTGCTGTGTGACGGCATGTCGGTTGCGTGCACACACACCCAGCAGACATCTCGACCGTGTGTGTCGTAAATGGTATTGTTCTGGGGGGGAAAAATAATAATAATAATAACCTTGACTTTGGAGGTTTCATGCAATTATCCCAAGGAGACGTCTCAATCGCAACTGAACTGATTATACTACGATTTTGACAGAGATGCCAAGTAAAAAAATGATTTAGCTTATTAGCTGAGCTGGATTTGTTAGTTGCCTTCTGTCTGTGAGTGCTTATTCAGATCTGACTCCCGGCGACTGCTCATTTGAAGGTTGTTGACATGTTTGCACCTGTTTTCATGATAATGGAGATTTGGTCAAACCTGTTGATCTCCCTCAGCCTGGATTACATGTCTGATGCTGAAGTGTTTGCTAGTATTAAAGAACCTACCTGAAAAATGCATCTCCAGTCTTAGCAGCAGCTATGAAACTGCCAGTCTGAAATGAAGAACCTTGGCCTTCACAGATAAGAGACTATCAGGAGAAATTTTCAAACCGCTAAGCTCCGTGTCTCCCTCATGGGCGCACGGTGACGTCTGAACAACTCCAGCAAAAATGGACGTTTTTTTTTTTTTCTTTTTTTTTTATTCCACATAACCAGAAGTGCCATTTAGAGGTCAGATAAGAGTACTTGCTTCTTATTGAGTTTCTAGAGAAGAAATGAAAAAATTGTACAACTCATTTGGCTTCTCTTTTGTGTCAGTCTTGATCGTGTTCTTTGGAAACCATTGAAAAAAATGACAGCATATAGGATGTGATTTTTGCAAATAAGTAAAATTATCATGTACTGCATCGGAACTGATAAACTTGGGTACCTTCAGGTTTTTGAAAAGATAACTTCTAAAATATCTAAACAATCAACATGTAGGCTGTCAGTGCCATACAGAGTTTTGATTTGATGTGAGTTTTATTTTGATATTCTTAAAAAATATAAAAAATATGGCCACCCTCAGTCTCAAGCCTCCATATTGTTCAGTGAATGCAGGGCTGCAGGATATACTACAAATTATTGTGATATCAATATTGGTGGTATACAGTTTGTTTGTCATTATGTTTCATGCACTGTTCATTCATGCTCTGCATGTCTACATATCTGGCCAATCAGATCAATATGACATTATACACATGTGGAAACAGGAGAGAAGTCTGAAGAACAAAAAAAAAAACAAAAAAAAAACTGAAGTCGACAATCTAGTGCCCTCCTGAAACTGCAGATATATAAATTACATCAAAATTGAGATAGAAATCTCAAAACTTCATGCAGCAGAGTTTTTTATTCATTGTACTACTTGACAGCCTCGCCATGTCTCATAACTTTGACTGATACCGTGCAGCCCCAATGTGACAGTCAGTCAAAGCAACTAGTCTTGTCTCAGGATGTGTGGTGAATCAGTTCCAGCTGAACTCTCAACTTTAGCCTGAATAATTTAACAATTATCAGTGTAGTGATGCATACAGAGCCTTTTCTTGTAAAATTGCAATCGGGTCAGAATAAACTCAGTTTAAGAATCCAGTAGGAAAAAAAAAAGTTATAAGAAAAATTCTGACTGGTTTGATAGTAGAGGAAATTATTTCCCTGATTTCTTTCTCTGCAGTGAGAGGAAAGAAGTGAAGATTTAAGCCTGTTTCGACTACAAATGTTTTCCATGCTTGTGAAGCACTGAAACTAAAATCGTCATGTTGAAAACAGCTTTCCAAACCTTTTGAGTGGGGATGCACCTTTACTTCTATTCAAAGGATGAGTACAGGTAAGAGTTCTACCCTTTAAAAACTTTAGCTCCCCGGTATCGATATGAGTACTTATTCATATTCAACAAGTATGTGAAGGTTATGCTTATCCTGACACTGGTACTGGCGCATCCCTGCTTCTGACAGTTTCCCTGCTTTTACAGACGCCTCCGAAGGAGTCAGATTCCAGTTGAACGTGAAACATTAGAAGTTGAAAACGTATCGCTTTACATTCAGCTTCACATCAAGTGCAATCCGTTCCTTTGCAAATGAGACGAGCTGAAACAGATGGCGTCTTTAGAGTCATATCGCCGGCAACCAATTCATAGATGGAGCAAAGAGTGTGGCTGCTAACGTTTCACACATGCTAATCAGTGAGGGACGGCTTTCTTCCACCCAAACAGGACGTGATGACCATGAGTGTGACTTCCCAGCAGCCTTTTGAGCCTCTGAAATATCTTTAAATAGGCCTCACATGAGTGCAGACGTACCACTCGACCGCGCGGAGACAATTCCCACGGCCATGAGACCCGCCACTCTGATCGACAGTTGCAACGAGACGGCAGCATACATAACATGATCGCATGGCTGCGGCGCGCAGAGGAATGAATCGCGCCTTATTTATGGCTTGCATTTGAATTTCACTCCAGGCTGCCGTCATTTACTTGACATAAATTCACAATTTTCTTTGTCGAGAGAAACACGAGCGCCGGGTGTTCTCGGAATGCAGAATCCGTTTTGATCAGCCTTCCTATTCGGTGCGTGTTTCCACCTGTTCAGTCGCAGGTCATTTTATCGTGTTCGTGAAGCACTGAGACAAACAGGTGACCGGCTGCGGGCACACAGTGAAGCGCTCACGCCATCACTCATGAAAGAAATGAAGCATCGAGGCTCGACGTTTAAACCTTTGGGCTGGAGCACTGAAACTTCTCTTCAAAGAATTTGTCAGGTGAATTTCAGCATTTGCTTTCAGGTGCGTGAAATAAAAGTGACAAATGTACAGTGAGGTGTGGCGATATGAGGAAAAACAAAGCGGTGCAGCAGGTGAGATGTCGTGAAGGGTGCTGGAGAGCCAAAAACAGTAAAGCCACCATATTCCGGGAAAACAGAAACGACGAGGGGGCTTCAGAAGGTCGTGAGGACGAGTCTTTGCAGATACGTGTTTGCAGTAAATACAATATGTAATCAAACTCAAATATCAAGAAATACAGAGAAATCAATCATTAAACTAGCGGCAATGCTTTTTTTTTTTTTATTATTTGTTCTTTCTTTTTTTGGCTCAAGGGTCATGTGATGGGAGGGAAATTAGAGTGTGCCCATTCCAGTGACTTCAGACGTCAGCCTAAAACAGTACAGGAGAGGAGGGAGGGTGTTCGGAGAGGGAGGGCAGAGGGGTGTTGGGGGCGGGGCGGGGCGGGGTGGGGTGGGGTGGTAGACAGAAAATAAGACAGCTGTGAAAGAAGGAACTTTCGCTTGCTGGAGTGAAAGTTATGCCCGTGTTTGGAACATCTTCCCGCCGAACCTGCTCGTTCCCACCGACATGGCAGAACAGCTGTAAGCCTCTACAGTAGTACTGTAACACCCCCGCCCCGCCCCCACCCCTCTCATGAAGCCATGCACTGGACTGGAACGATTGATGGCGTCATGAAATGCCTGACAACATATTTCCCCACACAGGCATCACATCACTCTTTCTTTCTTTCTTTCTTTCTTTCTTTCTTTTTTTTTTTTTACTAACAGCATTACTCAATGGCAGTCATGTACTCCTTTTTTTAAACTTTTGTTCATTTTCCAGTTTTTATTCATTTTACTTTGCATACAGTGACACAGAAGGACTTAATTCATCTAATATAACAAGGACAGAAACTCATGTTGTGCGATAGTATTCTTGGCCTAAGGCATGCTAAATAAATAAATAAAGGGATAGTTTGACATTTTTCTCAGGAAAATAAACTTTTCCACATCTAATGTTGAGTTTTTTTAAAGGATCGGTTGTGTAATTTTACCTCCTGAGATTTTAATAAACATCTTTCTTTTAGCAGACGCAGTACATCCATTTCTTAAATGCCACTTATGTGCTTTAGGAGGCAGTAGTGAGTCACTGAAGGACTCATCTTCATATTAGCTCTTTTTTATTTCTGGTACTGGCAGTTAGTTGTGGTTCGTAATTATAAGGAGATGCAGACTCTGTTATGTTCACTGTCCAATGTATATTGATGTTAACTCGACAGGTCGGGTAATTATCTGCTAGCTTAGCATGCTAAAAATCTCTGGTACCTTTCAAGGTTACATATTGAAACATTTTGCTCATGATTTTCCAGTTTTATTCAGTACATTTACATGTGTGTGTAAACAATACATATAAACGAACTAAAGAGGAAAGACTACAGTGAGCCTTAATTACAGTTTATGTTTACATGGAGTTCTGCGTTGATATCACGCAGTATGTCGTTTTGACAAGAATGAAATACGCAACCAATCAGTGGTATTATTTCACATGTAATATACATTTATAGAGTGTTTAAATAGCTGTACATTGATATGATCAACTCATATGCCAGCTCAGAAGCCATGCTAACAATTAGCTACTGCAATAAATAGGCAAGAAAACTAGAAGAATGAATACAGAACGTTGTGAAAACACGATATTGCGCTTTGTTGTAAGTTAATAGCATAACCTGCAATAAAGCACAAACTTATTGAGGAAATGATGTTGATATTGTTTCGTTGTCTTTCCAAAAAAAATGCTCAACTCTGTGTTCAAACTGAAAAACTCAAATTTGACTGAGGAAAGTTTTTATAAGAGGCAGGAAATCAACCTTATGTCTTTGAAAAGTTTCCAATTGAAATGATCCAGCTTACTGGTTTTTTCAGCACAAAATTTAGAATACAATTTGTGACCATTCATTCTTACACCTCTGTTTGATTTTCCAGCACATTAATTACTGAGCCCTCTCAGGTACCACAGAGTGAAATTTGCCCATTTCTAGCAGTTTCCAACATTGACGGTAAGCCGAGCTCACTCCTTGTCCGTGGAGTTTCACACTCATCTTATTGATCTTATCCAACGTTCGATTAAAGAAAAAAAAAAAAGAGAGAGAGAGAGAAGTGAAGAAGCCGAGTTCCCAAAATGTCAAACTATCCAATGATAAATACACTCTCTACATCAGTTGCGTGTGGGGGTCGTCCTACGGGATAACACACAGAGGTGAGCCGTAAAGCTGTGGTGCTGTTGTTAGCTTCTGAAAAGAGAGCCAGATAAGGGGTGACCTCAGGATGTAGTCATGGAGTTGGGGTCATTCCACATGGCAGCCACGTCCCTGAACCTGCCATTGGAATGATGGGGGGGAGGGGGGAGGGGAAGCAGTCGCCATTAGTGTACTCTCCTCCCAAATCCCGTTCAGTAGAAGTGAATAAAATGTCTTTTTTTTTTTGTTGTTGTTGAGCTAATGCTAATAACATTTGACTCGGAGGTGTGTGTCGGCCTGCGGACATCCGTGACACTCAGTCTTCTCAGAGCTGCACCGATAATAGACGACAAGTTTCAATGAACCGGAATGGGGAGTGTTGCGTAATACCTCTATTAATCCACTTCTTTGAGCAATTGCATAATTCAGGGTTATTTTTAAGGCTGCATTCAGTTTGAAAAATCCATGATAATCTCACACCCCATTTGCACAACGTTTCAAGAGAAAAGGCACACACGCACACGCACACACACACGCACACACACACACACACACACACACACACACACACACACACACACACACACACACACACACGCTCAGTCTTGTATTTCTATCCTTGTGGGGACCGTCCATTGACTCCCATTCATGTCTAGCCCCTAACCCTGACCCTTACCCTAACCCTAACCCACACCACAATAAAGCCTAACCCTAAAGAAATGTTTTTGCACTTTTACTTTTTTCAGTAACAACAACATGGTCAAGAAAACACTGTTTCTCCTACTTAGGACCGGAAAAAGGTCCCCACAAGGCACGTCGTTCCACGTTTTGCTATCCTTGTGGGGACATTTGGCCCCGACAAGGATAGAAATACAAGAACACACACACACACACACACACACGCCCACAGAGAACAAGACATTGACAAACAGTGGAGGGCGCCACTGTTGTTATCGTCCTTCTACTCACACATCTGTAAGTTTTGCTTTCCCCATATGCACAGAGATGGAAGGGGAATATTTTCTAAAAGTTCTACATTTGGAGCTCCCTTCTAAAAGCTGCGTTTTCAGTGGATCCATGCTCCATTGTGATGTAAACAATGAAATTTTCTATTTTCACTTCAAAGTATTGTCGTGTAAATGAGGCCTCAAATCTATTTGGATCTTCTTTTGCCTTGTACAAAGAGTGTGTTCTACTTTCAAGAGTCTGTTTGGATTAAAGATAACTTTAAGTACAAACAGGCTCGTTCTATCCTAGGTGTTTGTGGTAAATAATAAATCTCAGACAACCAAAAAAATCACAGCAACACCAAATTTGAAATATGGAAACTCAATTTGTGTTTTTAAATTAAAAAAAAAGTTAAAATCTTAAAAATCATTACAGAAGGCAAGCAGAACATATATCCTAATAATAATTTGTCCATAGTTATATTCTATACTTTTTGTGTATGGTTAAAGGTTTAATCATTCTGCCAAACATTACTTTACAGTAGTTCCTCCTGCAACATGAGGCATTCTTTAAATTGAGCGCTTCCCTGGGTTACTTAATAGAATTATCAAGAACAAATTGGCCTCCTTTCCAAAT
This sequence comes from Salarias fasciatus, assembly GCF_902148845.1. Classification (NCBI taxonomy): domain Eukaryota; kingdom Metazoa; phylum Chordata; class Actinopteri; order Blenniiformes; family Blenniidae; genus Salarias; species Salarias fasciatus. The sequence goes on from NC_043760.1 coordinate 12,239,391, forward strand.
TGATATAAGCATTAAACATTGATAATTCATTTATTGATGATCCAATTTTACTAATCTGCAGGTTCTTTTCAAAGACACAGTTTACTCGTCTCTGCAGATGAGCTGGCAGAGCTCCCACGAGCCACTTCTTCCAAACTTAATGCATTTTAATGTCTACACTGAGCTGGATGTTACCAACAAAAGCTGCCAGGAACAACTGGGAAAAGAGAGAGAGGTGGGAAAAAGGAAACAACCTATGAATAGTCACATTATTCATGACCTCATCTATCTGCTGACCAAACCTGACAGATATTCTCCGATTTCAGGCAGCTCATCAAAGAGTCAGTGTCACGGATGTCAAAACTGAACTGGTGGGCGGGTCCTCGCTTCTCCAAACAGCACTATCACATGTGGCGGTTTGTTTTGGATCGCGTGGACATTGGAAGCGTTTGATCACTTAAATGGCGCAGCGGGCCGGCGGCGGGAGCCGAAAGGTTACCTGGCGTTGATTAGGTACTGGGCCAGGCTGATGTTGGCGGGGGTCCCTGTGATGGTGATCTGGCGCTCTGACGAGCCCTCCATGGCGTTGGCGATTTTGATCTGCGCCCCAGACATCTGTCGAATCTCATTTATTTTGGTTCCTTGGCGTCCAATAATGCACCCTATTAGCTACGAGGAATAGGAAAACACAAGTCTTTGATCTTGAAAGGAAGAAAACCTCTGTGTTCTCTTCAAACATTTGACTTCAATGTGATCAGGCAGGAAATGATGTTTAATGGGTTATGAAATTGTCTTAAGTTGAGTTCAAACTCAGGAACTCAAGTTAGATTAATGATGGCACGGTCAGCAGATCAGCTCATGGGGGGCATTCCACTGTGTCAAGGATTAAAAGTTTGCAGGATCATTATTGCTAATGTCATTCATGTATTCATGTATCATTAATAAAAAGTCAAAGATACTCCAAATGTATCTCTTATCAGTTAATTAAAAACTGTCAAAGAGACCCTTGATCGAATTACTGAAACTTCGAATCAACTTCTGACGCCTTTTCAGTAGAAAGTTTTTCTTCTTCCTTCTATCCGCTTCATTTGAATTTACAAATACAGATCTATTAGAAATCATTTAGCGAGCCTTCCATGAAGCCGATTACTCACATCATTAGGAATGGTGAGTTCATGGGTGCTGGCTGGTGGACTGGCATCCAAACCTGAGTTGGAGAACAAAAGCACAAGAAGGATTACTTGAATTCAGTCAATACATTCCACCTGGGATGAAGGGTTTTGAAAGGAATATGCTGTCATTTTGGAAATACAGCTTTTCAACTGCAAGTTATAAGAGGAACCTGACAACGCTCGCAATGTTGGTGGAGGTTGTCGACATGTTTGACCAACATCAAAACCTGATTCCAAAGTGGAAACACATGGATTGATTCCGTTTCCTTGAAGACCAAAACAGTGGTTTTCAGCCACTTTTTACCAATTAAACATTGCCTGGAGCTGCAATACATTTTTTTTTATTTGCTTCAAGAGTAAAGACTAAAATTTTAGTATTGAACAAAACAAACTGATGTTGCATTTATGAAATCTATACTTAAGAATTTGAGATAATTTGCGTTGTTTTTTACTTTTTGTCATTTTTTACAATTTTAGGAATTTTTAGTTCAGCTATGTTTGTCATTTTTGATGCTTCAGCGATTTTTTCAAAAAAGGGTTAGTTGGTTGAGTGACGAAGCCCTTTCAAAACTACTGTATTGCTGTTTAATTTCTCTCATCATGTCCAACAGGTAGCAATGGAAGTAAATGAGCCTGTCCAAGTTGAATGAAACTGAAACGCAGACTTTGGCAGGAAAAGAAAATCCATATTACATATTTTAAATGACAAGCATAGCTAAAGATTTTTGTTTGTTTGTTTGTTTTTTTAGGTTACATTTGTAACATCAAAATGAGGCCTTGTTTAAACAACAGCATTTCAAGTGAAAATGCATCACTTTTGAGTTTTTCTTTCAGAAAAGTTTCACATTTTGAAAATTATGTTTGTTTCTACAGAAATGGCAGTAAAGCTAAAAAAAACAGATGTTTTCTGGTAAGGCTACTGGAGGGTACTGTTCTTTGCTTTTGTATAATGAAATCACAGGCACATATGCGAAGAACAATTCACTTTAAACATTAACAACGGCGAGCACACCGGGCGTTCTAACGGACAGACAACAGAGTTGGATTGCGACTAAAGAGGACTCTAAACTGTAAAACTACCAAGCGCCAGTGGAATATGGACTGGGAGTCATGACGCTCTGGAGGCCGCCATTGTTCTTGTCCATCTGCTGCGATATGTGCAGAGGAACCATATTACTGCACCTGTGGTGCTCATGCACAGTAGTGGCCTTTCAAAAGTGTAACTTTTTTTTTTTGTTTCCGCATAGACAAAGTCACAGTGTTTTCAAAAAAGTTTTCAAGCTTTTCACTTAAAAACACTGTGCAGATGGCGCCCGAGTCTCCTTTGGAAAGATAATCTGCTGTGCTCTGAAAGCTACTTTGCTCACTACTGAGGGGTTAAAGACAGAAAACATGCGTAAAATTGTGTAAAACTGCCATGTCCGAGTGTAGGCAATCAATCAATCAATCAATCAATCAGTTAGTCACTCAGTCAGTCAATCAATAAACACATAATCAGGCTGGAGTGGACTTCTAGTGAGCTGGAAAACTACTGCCAGGAATATCAGTTAATATTTTATTATGAGCAAGACAATGCCTAAGCGTCATGTGCCTACCCACCACTAGCTGGCGCTACAGTACCATTATAGAAGAGTCCTGTAGTAGTTTATAAGTAGTCAAGAAACTGTGGTCCTGTTCACATGAAAACATTTTCAAGTGAAACCAGAAAACTTTTGTTGTGGTTTGGGTGTCCATTTACATGACAACGGTGCTCGGAGTCACTGAAAATTACTTTTTAAAGAATCTCTGATTCCATCTTCATCTCTGTGTAAACAGCAAAAAGCAAACATTTCCGAAATGCTGCTGCTGCACATGAGCTCTATGGTTGCAGTAAACTGTTCTATGCTTCCTCGAGGACTCATTCACAACAGTGAATGTGTGTGTGCCCTGCACTCTTGTATTTAATTGTGTTTCGATTCATTTACTGCACCATCATCTGGATCACATATGAAGACACATTTCCTTTTTCTTACATTCAGATACTGAGGGGACCGAAATGATGAAGAAAGCATGTTTGCAGCGCAATATTCTATATGTCCGCGTCCACTGGAGAAAATAAAATTACACACCTTATCTTGTAATTATGAGATCCTTATGAGATAAAGAAAAGGGGAACATCTGTAAATCAATCCATATGTGTGTTCTGTATGCTATAATGTAATTAAGAAGAAATGCTGCAGTAAAACCACTTGAAAATTACCACTGAGGACCAGGATCTGTAATAAATGAGTGAGAAACTCATGACAGTTTTGTGTATCTTGGCAACAAATATAAGAAGAAATAAAGTAATAGAGTAGCAGTTGAATACACCATGAAGTCCCATCACCTTTATGCATCAGTATATCCAAGTGTCTCAAACCGAGAAGGACGTAACAGCAGATTAACTGCGATATCACCATCATTTTATGTTTGTCTAGCAATGCGCTTCCATAGTTCTCTGCTTGCACACATGGTTTGATTACATAAAACAGCGCAAATCAGTGGCTCCTTTAAAAATACTACATAGCTGTCAGTGGTTTTGCCATTTCTGTGAAAACAGACCTCATTTTCAAAACGTTCCTATCTAAATGCCAAACGTTTTTTTTTTTAAAAAACAAAATGCAAAATTAATGCGTTATAACTTGATATCCACTCTGAAATTCAATGAACTGACAGTTAATGCTGCAGATGATGTTACCGATTCACACTCAGGTTTGTTTGATATGTTTAAGCTTTTATTCCACCTAGTCTGAGACAATAACACGTATTCGGTTCACCGTGATGATAACTGAAAGGATAGCTTCTAATTAACTTATTACATTTTTGGAATACCACACAGAGCGTTGTTTGCTTTTAAAATCCAATATGGTTGCTGAAGATTCTGATGAAAGGCTTCAATTGTTTGGTTTTTTTTATTATTATTTTTTGGGAAATGCTTAACTATACATTTTGCCTGCCTTCTGAGTGTTTTCGTTTTTCTTGAGCAGTCCAAGAAGTCTGGATTAAAATGTTTGTTTGGTCGACAGAGAGATGAGTCACCAGGAACACATACTTCTGTCAGCTCTTTTATTCACATGGTATCAGTCCACTCATTTAATTTGCCATAAGAAAGTAAAATTGAAAAGCAAAACTTTCAAGATAAGGAAAAAAAAAAAAAAAAAACCCTTGATGATTATTTGCCGACTTATGCAACTTCCGGTTTGTGGAGCAGAAACACATTTCCAGGAGCGCCCATATCTGAAGAGCCTTGTTGATCCAATAACTGATTCACCCCATGATGGCAATTTGCACATCCTTTTCAGGCAGTCTATTCATGAGACCTTCAATTCATCTTTCGCAAACACACATGCCGGTCATGAAAAGACTAATACCTTTACCAAGGTCTGAGTGAAACAGTTCCTTTCAGATAAGGAGGAGATCCGGTCGATTATTACGGCACAATGCGGCCTGCCCGTTCCCCTGAAGGTTTTCGTCTTTCAGCGAAAAGTAAAACAGCCTTAAAAACATGGTCGAGGAAAGATGTGTGTCCTGTCGCCAAGAGATAATGCAATTTTCGAACACATCGTTTTAAAGTGAATCCCGGTGTCATTTTCTCTGGCATCCTATCAGACGACTCCGAGAGAAAAATATATACATGGAAAAAAATCAAAGAAGGATAGAAACCACAGGGGCCAAGGCATGCTGTGCTAAAAGAGAGATAAGGTGCAAGGTAGGGAAAGAAGAAATGTTTCTCTGGATGCAAAGAGAAGGAAGTATCTATAGGGCCTCGTGGGTACGTACCAGGGAAAGCAGGGGTGGTCTGTCCGAGAGGGGTAAAGGGGGTTTGCTGCATAGCCAACTGGTGGAGCTTGGTCAACTGCTGAAGGGTTAGGAGGGAAAGTAGAACTAAGAGGTTACTGTTACACAGGTCACACCAAGAAATGAAGCCAACCAAAACCAGAGTGAAGAAACGGTGAGGAGGAGGAGGAGGAGGTCATGACACAGGGTGGTGGAGGACGAAAAGTACAAAAAGAGACAGAGAGGGGAGGCGGGTGATTGTCACGGACATGGAAATAGCTCGATAATTTGACGTTCAGTACTACCTGTTCCCGTACAATCGCCACACACGCTGATGTATTATTTTTAGTGCATCCACTTGTGAGCAGACCGTAATTAAATGCTGGGAAATGTGTCATTTACCTCCTCAATTACGACACGGCTTTCGAGTGGGCGCTTTCAGCTCACGATCCGAGAACCTTCGGTTTCACATGCATGTAAGAGCGGGCGCTCTCAACCCCGACATGGTCACGGGGTGTCTGCCCCCCCCACTGCTGTGTACGATTTTCATCAGGACGGAGGGAAGATGGATGCTGTAAAGGCTTCTTCTCCTTTTAAGAGGAGTTTTAATGAGGGCGGAAGAGGGTGTCAAGCCTGCGCTTGAGTGATTGTACCGTCAACCACCGACTCCAATGGCATCAATCACTGCCCAACTTTGAATTAGTGGATCTGACACAAGGTAGCTCTTGAGATGCTCTGACGACAAGGACAGATGAAGGCAGATTATTAATGGAGACTATATGGTCCGCTGGAATTAAAGGGGTGTCTACATCAGATCTGCCATAACTGTCTTTGCCTTTGTCATTAGCACCAGGAGTCACCAATTTATTATCAACCACTCTAACCTCTACCTATAGGCAGACAGTCATTCCAGCACGACCTGCCTCGATCCCAATGATTGTTCCTTCCAGTCGAGTTTTTCTTCAGGTTGTAAAGATGCCACGGGTTTATGTGTTAATCTGATTTAAAAGAGACTTAAGAACTTACATCTGGGTGTGGTATGGCGTACTGTCCCTGAATTGTGTAGGCCTGGAAAGATGAGAAAAAGAGAGCAGATTTCAGTACAAGAAGTGAAAAAAAAAGAAGACATCAGACAAAAGCGGAATAAGCTTTTGAAGTCTGATCTATGGGTGGTCAGAGAGGTGCCCGCAGGCAAGTGGTAACCCCACAGGGACCTTGTGAACAGCCTTTAGGGCATTTTCGAAAGAAAGCCAGTACAAACATGATGTTATTTAAAATATTTGTATTTCTGAAAATATCACCAAACTTGCCATTGGTGCAAAAACGTAATGTGGTGTTGGAAAAAAAACAAAACAATTCTAAGTTTCTAACTATCAAGAGGGATATTCACAAAGCCACTGGACATTTGTTCTCTTCCTTTGTGATGTTTGAACAATTTCAGATGAACAAAGCTAATCTGAGCCTTTTCAAATGTATTGAATGTTTGTTGTCAGACCAGTTTTCATAACAAGCAGCCATTTGTATTCGTCTTTTCCACTGAAGTAGATCTCAGTTTCTTTTTCTTGGAACAGCCTTAAAACAATAAACCATGTGACGAGGAAGGAAAGTTGCAAATACAAAGTTTGCGATTTAACACTTCTGATTGCTCATTTAAATAATGTTTTTGCTCTGTTATCTCTCAACGAATCTGAAACTTTAATATTTTTTCCACGTCAGAAATAGAATCGGTTGTGATTCATATGTGTCTCGACGGAAATGTGTGATCCGTATGGCATAGTATAATCGTTTGACTTTAAAGTAAGATTTGTCAATAAATGAACATCCAACATGTGATCATGTTCAACATTGCAAAAACTAATTTTCCATCAGAAAGAACGTTTGTAGCTGATGTCCATGTCTTGGTGCTTTGGGAGATGTTCTTACAAATACCAGCGCTCTGAGTTACACCAGAATTGTTTTTTTATTGCTTCATTTTTCCAGTTTCCACCAGCAGATACTTCAAAGAAGTATTTGACTTTATTTTTCTAAGATTTGTGTATTTTCATTCTTCTGATTCTCATTTTAAATCCTGTTTAAAAAATGTTCAGATTCACAAGGCTTTTTATGAAGTAATTTCTTGTAGCGTTCTGAATGAACATGAATAAAAGACTTTTTTTTTTTCTTAACTGGCTCACCAAACCCATGGTACACCTGTGATTCACCAGAGCAATGTGACTTTCCAGAAAGCTGCAGGTTGTTTGTGGCCAGGTTTTCTTTACACGCGTCGGCCCTCAATCGAAATAGAACCATTCTCAGATATTGAGCATGAATGCATGGAAACATGATTAATCACAGTTCAGCCAGTCTTTTGCATATCGGTAATATCACGCCTAAGTGCATACACAGTGTGAATATTGATGTAACGATATCAGTAAATTTGCTCTATATTGTGCAGCTCTACTGGGTTGCTTATAATCACACTTTCATAACACAAGTGATTGTGTTTGGACGATTAGCATGCTGTTGATTTATTTAAGGATTTAACATTCTAAAAAATGTTTCTTCACACTGACTACCGGTAATTATCTTGCAGCATAAAGTTCTTATTGTAACTATATCAAAATTCAATTCAGCTAAAACCATCTATAAACTAAGGAAACAGATGATGCTGACTTTCACACCAGTTAACCAACATCAGCCCTCTGTGTTCACATTCACGTCAAATAACTGTGTGAATACACTGGTTTCAGATTTATTATGCTCCTTAGGATTAATGGTGAAAATATTCCATTGAAGAATCTCGGTCATAAAACACATGTTGCACAGGAACGTTGTGTCTTTTAGTAAGGAGGAGCCCAATGAGATCCTGTCATCTCAGTTTTACAGATGCAAAAGGGACCAACTTTGATGACCAGGGAGAAGCATTACTGTAAGTCCTCTTCACTACATCAGTACACAGTACATAAGCTATATTTGGCACCAGTTGGCAATGCAACTTGAGCTTCTTCACAATTCATCATCTTTGGTTCTCCTGTTTCATCTTTAATTCATAAATTCAGCTCCGAGAGCAAAACAGCTGCCGAAGTCTCGAGTGAGTAATTACTCAAATCCCAGTCTAGACTGTAAATGTGTAACGTTGAGTTAAGCAGCATGTTTTCTGTCCATGCATCATATCGAGGTTCCGAGTCACTGTCGCATACGCCTTTCAAAAGTGCACAGGAAAAAAAAAAAAAAAAGAACTAACTTTGCAGCATTGCTTCACTGTAAGTTTTCTATAGAGGAGGTATTCGGGCAGTTCCTTCTGTGCTGCACAGCGGTTTGTGTGCTTTGTCTGCAAACACACTTTGAGTGTGTTTGCGTATCAACATTTTTCAAAACAGGTCTTATATATTATCTTGTCTGGACACTTCAATTGGGTCTTCCATTTAACTCCCACTGGGTCTGATTTCCAGACAAAGAAAAGCCCCCAAATTGGAGTCATTACTAGTAGTTATGTGCTGTGTTTCTCAAATGCATCTCTTTTATTCCCCAAAATTTGCAAATGCATTCAGCTGCTTATAACAGAACCATGGAAATAAATCTAATATATTAGGCCTCATTATTTCAGAATTAGACATGGCCTCACCATAAAACAACATTGGCGAAGTCGGGAAGCTGTATTTGTAGTAACTAAAAGTCAGGGGACAAAGGAGGAAGGCTTTGTCAAATAGACATATAATGATGTTTCCAAAGAAAGAAGTTGTGGCCTGTTGGAAAAGATTTTCACACATAGAATACCTTTGTCACACAAGTATCCAACAAAAATCTGCAGTGATTTGATTTCACATGCAGATGTTAGTTTTAGTAATGGATTGAAGTCGTGTCAGGTGGATGTTTGCGAAACTTTCATTGCCTGATCCCTGTTTTCTGGTACATTTTAGGAAAAATATCCAATAATGTCAAAGGCCCCTATTACACCACAGTATTTCATGTGGGAATGTATCGTTTTACCTTTTCATTTCAGAAACTTTTACATTCAGATGACAGCCTTTTGAAAAAAAAAAAAAATGTTGATTTTCACAGAAAATGCTGAAACAATGTAGCTTTCATGTTCGGCCAGAAGTTGGCGCTGTCGGTTGTGTTTGTAATGAAACCACACACATGCAGACATAGAACAATATGCTACTGCCGATATTCAAAACGCAAAGTTTTCCATTTTCACTCTTTGTCATGTAAACGCAGGCCGAAAAAAAAAAAAAGAAAGAAAAAAAATTTGAGCTCAGCACTTACCTGGCCACCAGAAAAAATGACTGGGGTGGAGGCGGGCTTTGGGCGATAAGGGATAGTGGCACCTTTTGGTGGAGACTAGGAGACATGCAGGAGAAAAACAGAGTCAGTCTGAGGTGAGTACGCATGAAGAAATAATGTTCAGCATAATGCTGACTACTGTAAGTTTATCTGTTTTGATATTGCTAATAAACCATCACTACCTCTGATATGACAATAAAACCTCCAGAGTCCTACAAAAAAATGGAACTGATGTTTGGGTTCAGTAGCTCACAAAAGCAAAAAACTCCCTCATCATACCTCTCAGACTGCTCAATGAAATACAAAACTATGGCTAGGAGCTAGTTAGCTTAGCCATGGTGACGAGTCTCATCTAACCTGACTGTCAAATACCAAAAACTTCAGCTTGATTTAAATGAATTCAGTAGCATTATTACAATGTTCAAATAAGATGTGTTAATATGTAAAGGTTTTAGGTTGAAATTTATTTATTTTTTGTATTGGCATGTATGTATAGCACCTTTATCTTAAGATATAATGCATGGTGTAATTTGTAATGGTGTAATTTTCTTTAAAACGTTACTAAGAAGATGCTGAATTTAAATTTTCATGTGTGTATATATGCATGTATTTATGTATTGAATACTAATACTTTTTCCTCTTTCTCTACTTTCAAACTGCTAACAGTTAAAGTTGTGTTGCCTCCTCCCCATTGAGTAGGCTTTGCATACAAGTTAGATTTTGGCTATTAGACACTATGAAATGAGACTATTTGGTGGGTTTTGGGTTAAAAAAAAAAAAAATCTGCATCAATGAGCAGATGTGTGTTTGTGGAGATTGCCGGCGACCTCTCCTGAACCGAAAATCCCCTCAAGTTGCTAATCAGACCGTAAAGATGTATTCATTCTCCCCATAATCACATTGCTAAGGTCCTACACAAGATGAAACCAGCTCTCAGTAACAAAAGGAAAAAAGATGACTAAGAGGCAGCAGAGTCCCCGACTGTGAGGAATGTCAGAATTAGTGGGTAGGTTTTGAAAACAACTGAAAATATTCTTTTCACGGACTCAAAAAATAGGATCCATGAAGCTGGGAGGTTCTGGTTGTGTAGTTTCTTGGCAATGGGAGCAGAAAAGCTTTGTATGTGTGTATGCGCCTAAATGCATTGCAAGGTTTCTGTTTTATTGTGAATGCACCTGCTTTTATATCAAAGCCAGCAGGGAGGTGGTTTCAACAAGAAAGTCAGGGGGTTGCAAACTTACTATAATGACACAGAGTTATTGATTCATGCTGTGCTGCAGCAACAAGGCTATTCAAGACTGTGGAGAGGGCTTAATCAAATTTCCTCCGTAGCTGCTGTGCTGTGGTGGGAGGAGTGCCCACTTAGGTATAATATCCTCAAAGACAATATCCAGACACAGCAACAGCCTTCTGAATGTTGCTGACAGTATCATGCGTTACCTGTCAGTTCAGTTTGGATAGTCGTGCACAAAAAGCGTTAAGCGATAATTGGATGCTGCTTTCACCTATATGCGTTGAGCTGATTTAATCGCAACCTTGAGACGCACACAACAAATAATTCCTCAATAGCCTTCGATTATTACCGCAACTGAATTGAAACACAGAACAAAATGACCCTCTTAGCACATAGTTAATGGCTGTGGACTGCAATTAGGTGGCGATTCTGTGGTGGGAAATGTGTTTTTTTTCACAGCCATGAGCATTAAATATCATCCGTCTATAGTCAGAACATCTCAAAACAAGCATCTCTCTGTCTGCCTGTACTTTACCTCCAGCATGACTACACAGATTTGTTTGACACACTGGATGATGGCTTCTGGGGTCCCGGAGATTGTCACCGCACGTTCCGTGGAGTTGGGCAGCATGTCCCCCGCCACCTGCACCTGCGCCCCTGTGGACTGGAGCAGAGAGAGCAACTTTGAGGGATTCTCCCACGCTGACACAACTCAATCGTAACACTTATACAGGTATTCCCACGAGGCGCTTTCAAAGCGTGCAGGCGCTCAAATTGAAATTGATTGGTAGACCACCCATCAGGGTTGTCCCGCAACTTTTCCATGTGTCAGGATTCCAGAGACGGCACGTCAGACTTTGAAAGAGTTCCGTGTTAATTCTGATCTTCAGTCTACCTCCTTTGCGATGCTGTCAACCTTTTACATTCGTATATATGGGAGGGTAAATACGTGCTTCTTTTTCACGATTGCTAAACTTTTCAGCTTTCATTTAGTGACAAGAAAGCAGCAGAGGTGCTGCTTTTCCTCTGCAGCAGCCTAAACACTTTAAAGGCTTATTGATTTCTTTGAACCAGACCTATACCTTGGTGATGGTCGGTCATCGAGTTCACCTTTTCCACTGAAGCATAATGACTTGATCGTTTTGTTTTAGATTGTGGAACTTTAAGAATTTGTGGTTCTCATGCTAACGTTAACAATCAATACCAAGAAAATGAATATTGGTGGAGAGGTTGCCTCGTTTTCAAATTGAAAACATCACAGACACTTGCTGTTTTTCCTCCCATCTCATAATACACTCACATACGATTTGATAGTACTAGAGTTAAACAAAACCCTTGGGTAATTCAGATATTGATTTTTTATTTTTTATGATATTGCTCTCCATAGTGGTTAGTGGAGTGATGTGATACTTCCAGATCTGTTTCTTTCTGTATGCTGCAAGCTCTCCAGTTGAATGAATGGGTTTCCTCCAGTTTTTTCCCACAGTACAAAGACACTCAGTGCATTTACATGGGACTTTTTATTTCTGTTTAAATCCGAAAAAAGGTTAATTTTGCTCTAAAATGAACATGTAAACACCTGAAAACTTGTTCGGAATTAAGTTTAAATCTGATTAAACTGGCTGGATTATTTTCCTTTGGAAGTGGAATTATATCTAAATTAGGCGTGACTTTATTTAGGTCATTCTGCGCATGCTCGTCCATCACGATGACACAATATTCCAAGATGGCGACCCGCGGTTCGACTCGTATGGAGACGATTTATTGAAGGGGAGCCTCAGAAGTTATGAGAGCGGATAGACGGGCGCATAACAATGTTGACATTTTCAAGGCTGTAGCATCAAACGTAATCAAGAAAGAAAGAAGAGAAAAACCGCCACCAAAATACTTTGTTTACTTCTCCTTGTCCAATCAGAATGCTTCGCAGCCCCCAGCGTTAAAGAGGCTTTAATCCTTATTTTGTCCATGTAAACACGAAGCTCATCAAAATAATTCGGATTGCTTAGTTCGCAATGAAACAACTCCAAATTAAAAACGCCCATATCACCACACTCATTCATGTGGGGTTCATTGGTGACTCTAATTACCTGCGGCTATCTTTCCAGGGTGTCCCCTGCCTTTGCCAAATGTCATCTGGAATTCGCACTAGCCCCCTACAGCTCCATGGGCCTGATTTATTAAAGTCTAGAAAAAAGCAGTTAAAAGCCCAATTTATCTAACAATGTTTGAAGTGAAACTGGAGGGGAGGGGAAACCGCAGGAACACTAAGATCAATGTCGTGAGCATGCCAGGGGATGAGTTGGCACTGTTGGTTGTTTTTGTAAAGAAACCACACACACACACACACGCGGAGAACATTTCATTATAAACATTAACAATGCTGAGTACACAGCCATTCATGTATGCTGACAGATGGCCAAGTTGGATTGCTATACAGGTGACTCAACTAAAACATTCCAAGTTCCAGGAGACTGTGGAGTCAGGACACTCTCCAGGCTGCCATTGTTATTGTCCATGTACTTGTGCATGTGCAGAATAACTAAGAATGCCGTATTATGTGTTCCGTGAATGCCAGGAAACAATCCTACCCAGCACCTCAAGGGCATAACTGGAAGGACTCTCCTTAAGGTTGAACACTGCATTACTGACAAAGGTCCATTTGCAACCCGTGGTGATCACATGTGGGCCCTGAACACATAGGATTGATCTGGCCTTGAGCTTTAGTGCAATCCAGCTACACTGCTTTTCTCAATGTTTAGTCAATCTTTAGGAAAACTACAATTTCTGAGTCGTACTCTCCTTGTGTTTTGTCGTATGGGCAGTGAATAACAAGCCCCCTCGTCAATGTATGGATCCACACCATGCTTTGCTGTGCCTTCTACCTTTGAACCATCTCACAATCGGGGTAATCATCTGCTTTTGTCGCGTTAGGCTTGCAGGCTCTATTAGAGGACTCTGCTTGAGAGTGTAAAATTACACGCTTTGCTACTTCTAAATGGATCCGGGCAGACTCTCTAAAAGGAGAAAAGACAATAAAGCTTTATAGGTGTTATAAAACAGAGAAAAAAGGGTTCATATACCTCTCTCATTTCTTTTATTTTGGACCCTCCTTTCCCGATGAGAGAGCCACACTGGCTGGCTGGCACGACAAGCCTTAAAGTGACCGGGGGCTTGCTGGTTGCTGGGCTGTTGCTCATGGAATTGATAATGTCCTAGAAAACAACAACAGACATTTCATTTAGCAAGGAGTTAGATGTTCTCTCAGAGTGGCCTCAAACACTCATGCTGTTAATTGTGTAGTCACTAAAGAGGAACAAATGACCTGCGAAGACACATTTGTTTCAATGACTCTTTTCAGTCATTTTGATCTGTTTTGTGAGCTAAATGAGTGCTGCTCTTTGGGTGTGTCTGCACAGTGCCCAATCATTGATATTGCAGGTTTTCAACAAATCACTGAGAACCCATCAGTCATAGAGCTTACACAGAACTAAAAATATGAGAAAAGGCAAGATGAGAGAACAGTAAGTTTAAAAGCACTTACAGTTAAATGACACAATGCTTTATTTGCACTTGATGTATCAATGTTCCATTTGTTAAAAAAAAAAAATCTCTTTTTTTGTTTTTGTTTTTGTTTTGATGTTCACAAATTAGCTATCACAATATGGCTCCAGGAAGGTAAATTGCATAAATGATAAATAGTTTTCATTACATGAGTTTGGTTTTCGACAGTGGTGTTGAGGTGCCTGGAGAAATAAGGAATATTCTTTATTATTGCCTTCTTTTAAAGCAGCCAGGAAAAGCTGCTTCAAAGAAGGAAAAAAACCTGTGGCATTTTAGACTACTCTATCTGGTGAAAATTCATCCAGTATATTAGCTTATTGTCACATAATTTCAGCATAATTTATAATTTGGGGGCAGTGGTGGTCTAGAGGTTAGAAAAGTGGACTTGGGTTCAGGAGTTTGCAGGTGGCGCTGTTGGTTGTCTTCCTAATGGAAACAAACATGCATGCAGAGAACAATATGCTATAGATGTTAACAATCGAGAGTGTCTGACATTCATATGAACAGATAACCAATTGGATGCTGTAAAACCAGAATACTGTCAGTGATGCCGCTCGCGCTTGAGCAGAGTAAATACTTAGTCCGGTGGTGCGCATGTGCAGCAGCAGCACTTCTGTTTTCTCTCTGGGTGGAGTCAGAGCATCATAGAAGAGCTCCACATTGGGAGCCAGTTTCAAAAGGTTATCAGAGCCTCTGACCACCGTCGTCATGGGAACGGACCCCCAAAACACATTTTCTCTCATTTTTGTTGTCAAGGTAAACACATCCTTTTAAGTCCAGTTAGCAATGTGACCTGCACTGCTCCGCCTCTCATTGGGTCATCAGACCTCATGCTGCATGGAAAACATAGACAATAACCAACCAAACTGTACATTTATCAAGAAAGAAAGTGTTGAAACAGTGTTGTGGTTGATCAAGACTCACCTCTCTCTTAGTAAGCCACAGGGTCGAACTAATCATACTTTATCAATCCCCTTTGAGAAATTGAAGGATTGGCTCAAACCATTTTACTACCAGATCATGATCAGAGGTCTAGTAGGGGTGTTAAATATAGTCGATGCAGGTCTAATGGCATAATGGCAAAATCAAGACTGACAGCAGGTCTTTCAGTTATGGCAAATCGCAATGTACTTTAAACTGTTTTCTGTGTATGTGCAGCTAGTGTGAATACACACAGATCATTGTTAAATGAGAATTTAAATGTATGGCTAAACAGTGACACTTCAGAACTGGAGACAAATGACTTAAGCAATCATTGATCTGACGGGGTGGTATGCAACTCCTCATATGTCTGTATAGGTTCAACATGTCACGGAGAATAATGAAGTCACTAATGTGCAGTCCAGTCACACCTCCTCAAATTTATAGGCGATCATGGCGAAAGCCTTGAAGATGGTGTCTGTTGGTCCAGTGATGGTGACAATCCTCTCTGGACAGTTGCCCTCAGAAATATTGATCCGTGCTCCACTCTGTGGAAGGAAAAAAAAAAAGCAGACACACGCATGGATGATATTGACAGTCGGTACAGGTGGGGAAAGACCGTAATCTTGATATGGATTTCAACCTGGAATGAAAATTTGCAATGCTAATGCACTGAAGGGGATTGGCCCAATTGAATGGTCATTGTCTGTTCTTATCATTTCCACGAGTGTGGGGTTCAGTAGATTTTTATCACTGAAATGAAGAATGCATTGAAGGCAGCAATTCACAGTCAAATAAACCAAACATGGGTGCCAGAGGTGACGGGGGACCCCAAAGCTCCGCCTGGCCTGAAAGCCATGATATTACTTTATAGGATTTAGAGGTTCCCTAGAATACTGCCTATTGCTTTTTAATTTTTGAATCCTGATGCTTTTCTGTCTTTGTTATAAAGACAGAAATAAAGGTACTCTCAGAGTTAAAAAAAAAAAAAAAAAACAGGTTGGAAGCCACTGATATATCTTATTTTTTGATAAGTTTGATTTTTTTCATTCAACATAAAAATCAAATCAAATCAGTAAAATACTGATTGAATAGAGGTCTCAATGTGTTACAACTTGTCTCTCAGACCAGTGATTCTACGAGGAAGGCCTGAACTCAATGAGGAAAAGTGAACCCTTCTTGATTTTAAGGATATAACTTTTTTGAATGCCTCATATACAGGCATTTAGAGTATCAGACTAAAGACAAAGATGAACTGTTCACAAAGAAAAAAATTGTCTGCCAAGAGAGCTGTTAGCTTCACAGAGTACCAATTCATGTAAAATCAAACATGTTTTGGTACCTAAACACATCCTTGACTACGTTTACATGCCGCTAATATCTGAGTTCAGGTCAATATCTGGTTTCTGAAACATTAGGAAAGCCCAGTTTACATGCTTTAACAGACAGAGAGTTACCCCGTTTACAAGTCGGCGCATTCAGTCGGGATATCCCTTTCCAAACCACGGCGCACGTCATCGTGTTCTCAAAACAAAACAGCTCTGACCGGAGCAGCTTTGCGTTGCCAGATTTGGTGGGATTTCCGCCAAAGCAAGCTTCTTTTTTAACACGTTGGATGGGTTGATTAAATCATTATGTGTTTATGATGTGTGTTTTTTTAATCATGCAAATACGATTTTAACGTGCATTTTCAACCGAGATGGAGGTTTGGGCTGCTTTCTACGAGTTCCAGATTTTTTTACGGGCTAGATTGACAGATATGGCAATCTCCTCCACTGGACTGAAGAGGCGGACGCTGCTGCGGTGACTCCGCTCTGCAGACGGAACGCAGACAGAACGGTTGTTCTGTTGTTACATGATTTTTCTGCAGGCCATACAAATCGCCAACTTTCAGAAGGAAGCATGTGCGGTGTGCGCGCTCAGAATAACAGTTCGTATCGTGCGTTATGGAAGCGTCACACGGACAAAAGTGATGATTCATTGCGGATGGAGCATGCGCAGAACCAAAAACAATGTCCCATTACTCGATATCTGTTTACACGGCGGCACTTTCGAGTTTGAAAAGGAGTAATCCAGTGGTCTTTTTCGGGTTTTTAAAATCTCGAATATGAGCTTTTTTGGGTTTTTGCGGGTGATTACATGGCCATGCGCTACTGGGTTATTGCCAGTTTTCGAGTTTGAAAAGGGTTTGAAAAGGGTGCATGTAAACGTCCTGCTTGTGACTGTTATGGAGTGAAAGAGTTGGCAATTTTCTGAATAGGACATAAAGTTTACAGTGATAAAATTTGGGTCCGCTCAAGACAAAGGTTGAGAATCACTGGCCGACACCATGCTGACACACTGAACTCCCCTGATTTATATCTGCGGTAGAAAAACAACAACAGACTTTGATTACCGTGACTCAAATCAGCTCTACCAGTTTACCAACAGTGTTCCATTATTCCACACAAATATTTTAAACCTAATCACCATTATATTCCTTTCAAGCTCAATTTACTGTATTTTTTAAGCATTAGTGTCAAAGCTTATCATAACTGGTCATAAAAAAGCATATATATTCACAGGTTTATAATGCAAATATGCTTTAAATCCTAAAACTTACCTCTTCTCGCATCTTTTTTACTGTTTCTCCTTTCTGGGGGGAAAATAAAAATACAAAACAGATCAATGGTTCAGTCACTGTCTGTCACATAAACACAATGTGCATTTGAATCCTTTGAACAAAAGAGCTCCATACCTTTCCAATTATACTTCCAACCTCCTGCAATAACAAAGAAAGAAAGAAAGAAAGATCACATTTTGGTCAAATAAGTTTCAATAAGCTCTTGCATGTGAATGCATAGCGTGTTCCAGCTGCTTGCTGCTGATTTCCCTGAACAAGTATTAGTTGCCGGATGTACACAGCTGCACTGCTGTGTTGAAGGCCGCAATTTCAGTATGCATGTATTCACTCTTTATGAGGTTGTTCAGGCACAATGGGGAAAAGAGCAGAAGAGGCAAAGTCGGCAGCAAGCTCCAGCGCTCCCTGGCCTCTCCTCTGTGACTGTGAGGGTCACTTCCATTGTGACGTAAAGGCTGCAGGCTGGTTACCGCACAGCAGCAGTCCCCATTTATATTCGCCAGCTCCTTATGCAAAGCCTTGTTTGCAAATCAATGTTTTCTTTTGCTTCAAAACATAAATAACCTTTCTTGGTGGAAACAAAATATTCATTGACGTGCCTTCTTCTGACCCTGGTGATGCAGAAATACTAAACAGAGCATAAATGTAACACTCGAGCAAATTCAATCAGAAAAGGTTTCAAAAAGAGTTTAGAGCTGCTGTCTCTCTCTTTCTTTCTTAGCCATCTTTTTAACAGAAGAGCATTCAAAAGCCAATTCTTACAGGGTTATACTGAACTGAAAAACTGCTTCTGATTCACTGACTCAGTCCTACTCACACCAACACCATCGATGTCCCACTTTAAATAGCCTGCATACTGTGTACCTGCTTTTTATTGGCAGCATAAAATAAAAAAGTTACTTTCATCAGAGCAGCTGTTCATTGTCAATGGTTGAGAATTTGGAAGCGCTGACATCCAGATTCTACTACGATCCTCAAACAAGCTGGTAACTAAACTGAATTACGAATGCAGCACAGCATCCCATTTCAATGCAAATGTTTTAATTGATGCATTAGTGGAACCTCACAACTTTCTTTTTCAGTGTAATCGATTCATTTTTGTTTTCTGTAATAAAATAAAATACATCAAAATGGTTTCACAGGTCATGGCCATTACAAAAACATAGAGAGTAACTTTATGTGTTAAAGTGTCTCGAGCAGAGAAGCGATGGGTAATCGTGGTGGAGTGACTTCCATGGCTCAGTGGGATCAGCTCGAGAAAGGATAAAGCCAACAATTAAATGCTGGAGGGGTGATCATGCGTGAAATGTTCCAGTATCTCATCCAACCCAGTAGATGTTGGAGGGATCAGCAGCTATTCCACAGACGTGGAAAAAAGAGGACATGGGTCGTCGCCCCCATGGCGGTCATGGCTGCGGCCCTGGCTAGGCGCAGGGTTATTAAAACAATCACTGGGTCATTGGGCTTCGAATCACCTCGCAAGGCAAGGGGAAAATATTGGCTCCGGTCTTTGCATGATCCAGCTGAGCGGAGACTGTGTGAGCCCTCCAGCTGTCTCCCTGCCAGTGAAGCTCCCGACAGACTCAAAGCATCAAACCTGAGCTGCTGTTAAATAACCTTCACTCAATTCAACACGTACGCTGCCCTTTAAGAACTCCACACGCAGACCTCACGAAAACAAAAAAAAAAAAAAAAAAAGAAAAAAAGAAATGTGAGGCAAAGCTGTCGGGTATCCCAAAATGATAGAGTGCATGCAGTTGTGGCAGGGAGGGGAAAAAACCACGGTGACTGAACACGATCAACACATTTCTGATTTTGACCAACATTTGAGGATTTACAAGCAAAGAAGAAAAGATATGATAGGGAAGATTTTACAGCCCATTTATAGTCCAGACTCTATGTACTGCATGTTTAGACCTCACTGACTGGAGAAAGACAAATAAGCAGTTCACCTTTTAAAGGCAGGACTTGGAGTCATTCTTAATGCAGCCCTGTCAGTTTCAGTGGTTCCAGATGTATGCCTGTACGGCGGTACAGTAAGTACACCTGGGGCGCAGGAAGCTAAATGCATATCCTGCCACCTGCAGGGCACATAGATCTTCACCTTTACATTACATAAAGGCTTACAACCGTACAGACCCTGACTGATGCTGCAGGAAGTGAACAGGATGTTTGTTCTGCTTTAGCCTCAGATGGATAACAGGAATTGTGCGCACGGTGTTCCAGGGGCGAGACTGTTCAGGAGGAGGAGGATCCATGGTCACGCTCTACCATTCTTCATGCTTTGGAAATACATTGGATGGCCGCATTTCCTGAGCTGCACAGTGGGGCAGTGGTTAGAAATGTTTCCTTTATAGTGAAAATAAGTGACAGTGTTTGAGTTTAGGCTGTTCTACTTTATAGAGTTTTCTACTCCATGGTCTTCAAGCCAATATGAGCAATTTTTGGGCTCTTACATGCAGTACCACCAGTTGAAAAGTGTTCTGGTACAGATGGGTTGTGTGATGGCCTTAATTTTGAAGCATAAACCACATCATGAATGTGGAACATTTTCACATTTCACATAATACAGCTAAGTGCTTATTTCTGTAGTCACTTCAGGATGAAATGTGAAAGTCGTTCACACTCTCTGCTCACAACTTGCCTTTCAGGCACTTACAGAGTGGATTGGATGATTTGAGGAAGGACAGAGATTGGGAATTACATGCAACAAGGATCCCCATCTGGAGTGATTTCTTTTTTCTGGTTTTTTTTTTTTTTTCTTTCATGACTACATCAACCTCCAAGCCACAAGGAAGGCCCCACTAATGAATTATACATTCACAACATGTAACTCCCTTTAAATATCTGGGTGTTCTCTCTTGGATATACTGTTCATACGTCTTTTTAGTTTTTAACTATCTTGTTTCTTTCTTTTGTCTGTATAAACTGTTAATATGTGTTATTTGTTGTTTTAATTCCCCTTTTTTTCTGCTCATCTTTTGTGCCCAATCCATTTGCTTAGTTTATAAGTGTCTCCGAGTGACTATCTCTGTGTGACTGTCCACTATGCTGCTGCGACGCATCGATTTCTCACTTGTGAGGGTTTATCTGAAGGTTGATCTAATCTGATCTGATATTCTTCACCTGCAATGAATCAGTCTCACAGTCGTGGAAGAGTGTGGTCTAATTCCGAATCATCTCTGTATGCCACTTTTCAAAACCAATTAGTTTAAAAAACAATGGATTTTTGGCGTCATCAGGTGGATTTTGGCCTCTTTTTCTCCTTCCAGTGGGAGTCCATCTCATGGCAACTTTGGGTACCCTCTCATTAGTTATGTTTTGGAGATTACCTTAATTTCAAGAGGCATATTCATAGAGTCCGTCCTCCTATACTCCTTGTTTGCAATATTGTTGGACCAGTAGATATTGCAGATCCTACAGAGGGAGCTATTATGAAAGACATCAGCCTTCCTCACATCTCGTTTCATTACTCTCCAGCACTCAGGGCCATACGAAAGAACACCCTTAATGTTGCTGTTGTAAAGCCTGATGTTAGTATTGAAGCTGTGAATGTTTGAGTGTTATGGGATTGATTGGCGGAAGCTCTGGTTTTGTTAAGGTGGGTCTTGATATCTTTATGGGGACTGTTGTCGCTCTTTGTAAGGCTTATTCTGAGGCATCACCAGTGTCCGAAAGACCTCGATGGAGCGAGTTCATCAGTGTGAAAGTGGTATTAGTGAGCACAGCACGTGATTGGGTGGAGCTTGATGCTGTGGAAATGTTTCTGTGCATATAGACTGTTCCAGTATGAGCTATATTAAATCAGTGTTGATGTATCCTCTAACAGGTTGCTGGAAAGGTCATAAAATATAAATACCCTCCCCTCCTCCCCCCACCTCTTACTGCCACTAAAATGATCTGTGCCTGCTTACTTTTCCATGCATGAGGAGGCGGATAGTGAGGGTGACATTGAGGCCACCTTCTGACTGGACTTTGGTCGGCTCCATGCTGCGGGGGGAGGTACGAGCAACCCTGTGATAGGATGTCCTCAGAAGGAGAAGGAGTTTGGTGGTATTCCAGCCAGCCAGTCACCTGCAAACATAAGACAAAAAAAAAAAAAAAACACAGGTTAACGTCTGTGTGGTGTCACATTTATCTGGCTTTCGTAAAGTGCAAAACTTTTCTTAAATGAAAATGCAAAAGCAATGCGTCTTCACCTGAAACCTTGTTAATGTGACCCAACGTATTAAAGCACTGGTGCAAAACCTCAGTGTCCCACCAAGAAGGACCTCATCAGTTCACAACCACATGCATTTGTCCGTGATTGCCATTTCTGATCGTGTGTGACGCATTTCAAGAAAGTTATTATCTTCGAAATGCCTTACTATATAAAGACAGAGACTGTGATTTCTCCAGGCTGAAAGAAAACACTGGAGTGTCTGCAAATCCGACATCACTTTCATGAGGTCCCGAAACACAATATTTGCTCCATGAATGATACATAATTGTGCTGCGATCCCCAAGTGAATTGAGCGTAATCACACTCTGTCTCCTACTTCTTGCTCAGGCCCCCTTTAGCTCTGTAATCTGCAGGCATCCTGCAAAAAGAAACCAAGAAAAAAAAAAAAAAAGTGATGTGTAAAACCAAGTCCTCATTTATTTGTGTGTGTTATTTTTAATTGGACGCCACACGAGTGCAGAGAGCCGTCCTCCTGCCCTCCTGCACTACAGGCTAGATGAACACACGGGAGACTTGCTTGGAGAGCTCTGCAAATCACGACACTGACCACAACAGGAGCCGAACCATTCCCGCCATTTATCACAGAAGGCCGCACTCCACAGACACGCAATTATGAATGCATGAGCTCGGCTCCCGTACATGAATACCTCTCTGTAATAACGTTGGCTTGAAGGTGCGGCGCGATGACTTGCAGAATCTTCGGTGGTAATGCCCGCACTGGTAAAAGGCTTCTTTCACAGACGCAGACATTAAAGTCTTCCTCTTGTGCCCTCATTACAGTTAGTCAAATTACTTTGCTCTCCTCTGCCTTTGCTACTAAGGCAAAGGCAGACAGACTTTTCTCTCTTCATGGGCGACTGTGCGAAAAAGTCAAAAGTACTTTCTGTGTAGAGCAAGTTTCAAGAAATGACCCGATGTTCTCATTACAATGCGCTCGCTCTCGCTATGTTCACGCTATGCAAAACTTATCGGAAGAATCCTTGAAGACGGAATAAGGCAAGAGTTTCTGCATAACTTTGAAGTTGGCTTTGGCTTATGTTTAGGTCCCTCTGTAGGCCCTGCTCGATGGTGTCCTGCAGTGGCTTCAAATCTAAGGTCCAGTACAGACCGGAAAGACTCCACAACGTACGGGAAGCAAGTAGCCATCCTTTGGCTCAGTGTTGTATGAAGTCCACAAATGTGTTGTTCATCTTCAGTAGGAGGGTTTTTACATCAACAACACAATATCCAGGAAGCTGGAGGTGGTGATGGGATAAGCCCACTCACTGAAGCTGTTCCAGCCAATAACTCTCAGTTTGTAAGAAAAAATTCGACCAAGACATTGTTGATGGGGAAGACGGAGGGTTTAAAGGGAATGTTTCTTCTATGACAGGCTACAAATGGGAATGTTTTTAGTTATTTTACAGTACGTTTATTACTTATTGCACAGCTAATGTGTAATGTTAACATACCAATAATCTATACAGCCTGTTGCTTTGTGTATTATTGTGTACTAAATTTGTAAATAAATGCGGCTTGTAGTCCAGTGCGTCTAATGATTTTTTCTCTTCATGGCGTATTTTTTTACTTATATACTCCATACATTCCAGACTTGGTGTACTTCCTCTTGAATTGTGAGGCACATTGAATGTAAAATATAGAGGTTATTGGGAGTAGGCGGCCCACTACACAGGGACAGTATGGAGGTGGTTCACTGCAATGCACAGCCTTTGTGTATCATTTGCATAAGGAGTATAAATCAGGCTAAAGTCAAAGAAGTGTTCAAACACATGCAGAAGAATAGAGTTCTTTTTTTGAGAGAAGAAGGAACAATAAATACCGCTTGCTCTCAGTGCTGCCTCCTGCTATGGCCATTAGTGGCAGGAGGCTCTGATGCTGAAAGTGAGAAAAATCCCAATGGCTACAATTGGTACAAAAACCATTATTTTCTTCCTGAGATCTTTCCAAATAAATACACAAATACAGATGGATGGAAATCTTTATGCATATCTACTATCAAACATAAATAAGCCTGTAATGTGTCTGCCGGTGTTTTCCCTGTAGGTGAGGGCTGCCAAAGCCATGTACACACATTTTTCAATGACTAGAGCTTCACACACAGTTTTAGTCAGAGTAATGGTCAAAACAACAAAAGCAAAACCTGAGCTGAAAGACCAGTGAGACAGCAGTAAAAGAGAGCTACTGTCTGGCTAACAAAGTGGTCCAAGCCTCAAAGATCGACCATGAGGGTGAATAATTAAACACATTAATGTTCAAAGCTGCAAAATGTTAAAGAGCAGGTTGTTTTTGGATATTCTACAAAATATTTCACCAAAGAGCATTGTTATTAATTGCTTAATTTGAGATTGTATTCATTTTCTTAATTGTCAAATTGTTATCTTCCAAATTTATTTTTACAATTTAATTTTTGGAGCGGTCCAAACAAAATGTGTCCACAAGGACAGACACCTCTGCCCCGGGTGCTCTGGCTTTACCCCATCGTTTGAGGGCATGTTAGAATGGTGACTTAAAATCAACTTAAGAGTAAAGTGTTTTTGTCTTTTCAACCTGCGCCCTGCCTTCAGCCCCAATTTTGTCTCAAGCTCTGTTAAATCTAACTCAGATTATGAAAATACACAAACTGTATCGGTCCCTGGATGTGATCAGACACTACTGCTTTCTAACTTCTCACCCAGTGTCACTTTGTCCAACTGTTAATAACTCCTCAGCAGACCACCTCTTATAATTGCCCATCCTATCCTTACCTGCTCTGTGTTTTACTTTTTTCATCGAACAACCCCTGGAGAGTTTCCTTCCCAATCTCAGTTTTTCAGCTTTTTTTTTTTCCTTTTTTTCCAGAGGCTTGTTTTACTACAGGTTCTAATTTCCAGCCAGACACAACCTGAGGCCACTGCTGCTGTTGTGCTCACACCACAGACAGAACAATATTAATCCAGGAAAAAAAAAACAAAGATGAAGAGGAGATGCATAAATTGGTGTAACCGCCCCCATCCTGCCGATAGTTTAGGCGGTAAAACAGGGTCGAACGAGTGACCTCCGAAACTCAACTTTTGCTCCACTTACTGATGAGCTGCGGAGAAGTTTTGGGCACTTTAGATGGAGATTTTCATCCATCGCAGGACACCATGAAGGAGGCATAAGATTGGTTCTAAATTCATTCTGCAGCATGACAACCTTGCAGAAATTCGCTCGAGTCATAAAGGACAATCTGTATGGAAGCCGCCGAGGCTCCATCGCCACATCACGACGGCCTAATTTTGACCTCTGACATTGAGTCGACTGTGGCTGCGAAGATTGCGGGGTAGGGTTCAGAGATGATTCATGAAAACTAACAATCGTGATAAATTATCAGGTCACAGAGAAAACAAATTATTTGATTAAACAAATAAACTAGTTAACAAAGGTATACGTGTCAAGGTTTTAAAGCTTTTGCAGTCAGAGACATTTGAGGTCATTTTAATTTGCCTTCTTTGACACATGCACTTTTATTTCCTTTTTTCTGCCACATTAAAATAACCTGCATTGTTTTCCTGTCAAATTGCATTTTTTCCAGCTTTTAATCACATCAGTCTGATTTTTTTTAGGCGGGCAAACAGTCTGCCTGTGTGTGACTGACTGATAAATGTAGAATTAAAAAAGGAATGAATAATCAAAAAAACAATGACAATTGTATAGGGTGACAGGTCTCCTCAGCCAGATGGTCTTTTTTTTTTTTTGTTAGTTTTTTTTTAAAGAGGCTCTCTAACGGATTGGTGACAACTATTCCAGGTATGTTGTAAAAATCTACTTGCTTGACAAGAAGGAAACAAAACACAGATGGACCGGAGAACTTGAAACATTTAGATGTTGCCGAGTATCACATTTGATCGATACCAAACCCGCCTCGATCTGGCTGTTTCTCACTGTTGTTTATCTACGGTATATAGCTTGCTAACTATTCACTGTATCTGTCTGGTTAGCTGACATGCTGTCTCGCTATCCATCTGGCAAGTTGGTCATCTATTTTTCCGGCTAGCTATTTGATGTGTTTGCTCTTTATCTATCAAGCTAGCTGGATATATAGTATATCTTTACTTGTGTAGAACGGAAAAAAAAAAGTAGCATTTCAGAAAAGTTGTGTTTTACCCCGTTTCCACAAAGATAGAGTTGGAGACTTTTTAAAATTCCACATGCTGAGCCAATTTCAAAAAGTTGCACCCTCAGTGACTCGGAGCACCACTGCCTTATAAAACGACACTGAAAACACAAAGAACGATTTGTGTTTCATTTGAAAACATTGTCTTCAGGTGTCCTCTTGTCTGTGGTTATATTGTACATTTCTTAACCGTTGGAAGATGCAACAGAAGACCTGTTTTCAAACAGAGGCAAAGTAAAAAAAATCCTCAAATGAATCCAAGAATCGATGCAACATTACAGTTTAGCAAGCTTTACAAGATCATATCTATAGCAGACTGGGTCAGAGGCAGTGTCTGTCTATCTCAGGAGACACTTGTGCAGCTTTCTTTGATAAAATTGGTAATTTTTCAGAAAAATGTAAAAAAAAAAAAAAAGAAAGAAAAAACGTATTACACTATCTGACATTGCAATCATCTGAGGCTCAAATAAAGACTGATGCTGGATTTGGGGCACTTCAAGTGCATCATCCATGAATCAATACGATCATTTTCAGTGCGGTTCTGCTGTGGTTTTGACTTCTGCTTCCATTTGCTGGTGGATTTTAGGTATAATCTGAAAATAAATGACATTTGCAGGTTTCTGCGCGACGGGCCCATCTCTGAGGCGTGGAAGTCGGCGTCTCCAGACTTTCACTGAGACGACCGATCTGATGTGAAGGTAAGATTTGAATTTTGTTGCAGGTTTTTTTTTTTTTTTCTTGTGTGTTACATTTTTCTCACTTTTATCCGTTCAGAGAATACAGGCCACTTACACGGCTGATATGTAGCTGCTCTGTACCAAAATAGTGCCTTGTGATCTTCAGCAGCGCCTTGATGTCTGCTCTTTATGATTCTCTCAGCGTGGCGGGTGTCCTTCTCTGCTTCATTAGGAATTCTTTAAAAACTTGTGTCAGGCGCAGCAGGCTCTTGGTTAGACACTCTCATGAGGCTGAGGAAATGAACGTCACCGGCTCACGGACGGGGACATCAAATGATCGTAATGTTTGTTCAAAGTTACATAATTGATAGAAGGAGGAGGGTAGGGGGGGAAGGGGGGGCTTCCTTAATATTAGCTTAATAATTAAATTAATCTGGTTATTACAAAGTGATAGATGTGCTGTCAAAACAAATAACTCATCAGCAAAACTTCAAGCACATTTGCTTTTTTTTTTTTTTTTTTTTTTTGCACCTCTCGGTGATGCTTTCTTTTAATGAAAGAGAGTGAGCAACACCTCAACAGGAGTGAGGAAAGCTAATGCCTGCAAAAGGAAAAAAAAAAACAACAAAACACATCTGTTCTTATGATGCGTCCAATTTGCTCCGGGTCTGATGTTTGCACAGTGTTTGCAGTGAAAAGGGTTTATGTCACCACCATAGGTGCTAACAAGCTCCAACATCTGGAGCCCGGAGTCAGCGAAGGGCTCTGGGCCTGGACGCTTTGTGAATATTGCATTCAGGCTGGTATTATGCCCCGAGCGTCGATTATTGTGTCATAAATCTGTCTGCTTTATTAATTGTTTCTCTTATTTAATTTGTGCTGTGTACTGCTGCTCCCTCGGGCGATGTCTTAAACAACACAACAGGTTTATTGGAAGCCCTCATTGCTTCTTTTTAATTGGAAGGACCAGCAGGACTTCAGCCTTTTATGTTCAACTCTAAATTAAAGCTGTAGAGATGGCTAGAAAGGTCATTCCCACAGTTTCCTGTGTAGACATATATACTGCCCATTTGTCTGATCATGTGACTTATTATGAAAATAAATATAGTATTGAGATACTGGATTGGGTCTGAGCTCCTCTCAAGTGTGTTCATGGTATAGACTGCTTTTAGAAACATACAGTAACACCGAGCAGACAAACTGAACAGCACAGCTACTGCAAAATACAACCTCTAAAGACAATGCAGTGAAATGTAAACCTGTTTGGCTAAAAAGCTGATGCACGATGTCAATGTTTTTTTGTCCTTATATTTTCAAGATTTAAAGCTTTTTTTTCCCTGTTAAACTCAGAGAAACCTGTGTCCGCCTGGCCTGAATCCTCTCTGGACTACTAAACTTCTCCTGGATAAAACTGGCCTGGCCCCTTAAAACTCGGCAACACAAGTTAAAAGTAGGACAAAAGAAATAAGATCAGTGTCTTTCCAGTTCCCCATAACCTATTTTGAGTTGTTTCTTTCAGAGTGCAATCCAAGATTCCCCTCTCGGTCTATAAAGCTCCTAATGATGCGACTCCACCGAACACGAACAACATGCTCTCAGTTCTCACCGCTGCCGTTCTGCTCAGTCACTCTGCGTCTCTTCTATGAATGCCTCGGGCTTTTCAAAGTGCAGAAATTCATTGAAGAGGACCTGCTGACAGCACATACGATCAAGCAACAGCACAGAAAACAAGTATCTTTTTGTTTCAAGTCTTCTCCTATTAAAATATATGTTCAGCTATGTGCCGTGAGTCTGCGGTCCGTTAGCTTCAGCGTTAGCGTCATCTGAAACAGGAGCGCTGATACTCCCCGTCCTTCCAATTCTGAGAAGCATCAGCATTAAGAGTATAAACACATTGGCTTATAATGCTTTTCTGCTGCTCATCTCAGCACTTTTGTTGCTGCTTTTCTTGTCATGAGTTCATCAATCTTTTTCTTTCAAGAAGCACCAACATCTAAATTATAGAGAATCTTTCTCTCATTACCTGATCTAAGTCAATGCTCAAGTGCAGTATTTGTATGAAGCTGCAATTTGATGAAGTTGTGTCAGTAGAGCCTAAACTGA
Organism: Salarias fasciatus; assembly: GCF_902148845.1. Lineage (NCBI taxonomy): Eukaryota > Metazoa > Chordata > Actinopteri > Blenniiformes > Blenniidae > Salarias > Salarias fasciatus. The sequence continues at coordinate 12,268,076 of NC_043760.1, forward strand.
CTGATACTGTTCTGACACTCGGCAATTTAAAAACAGCACAGCTCTGAGCACATTCGGAGAAGCCGAATGCAGTAGTTACATGCAACAAAATATTTCTGATGTGTTATAAACGCTAATGTAAAAGCTGACTGATTGATATCGAAGTGAACGCTCACTTGTGTTCGCTTGTGCATCAACTGTAGCAGGAGCTCTCAGAGATTCTTTATCAACTGCAAAAAAATTCTAATTGGAAAGGATAACTTGTCAACTAATTACACTAAATGGTCTTCAAACCTTTGCCTTCACATTTTTTGCTACTTCATTGTTTAAGTTTGAAATCACTCCACAACATCCCTTCAACATTAAGCTGTTAACCCATAATTATTGTAATTAACGCCAGCAGCGGTTGATGAACTGTCGGGTGTTTAAAACAGGCTTTTCAGACTGAGAGCAGGAACGGGGAGAGACGCTCAGGTTGCAGCAGGGGAGACTGAAAAATTGACAAAGAACAAAAAAAAAAAAAAGATTTAAAGAATATAGCTGAGGTGGAAGGAAGGCAAAATCCATTTTGGCTCGTGAGGATGTGACAGTTTGACATTCTTCAAAAAAAAAAAAAAAAATCATCTTCAGGACTAACGTTGACTTTTTGGTTTAAGGTTGGAACATTAAGTCCTGGAAATCATCGCTGAATCCCGTTTGCTGTCCATTACACTTCCCTTTTTCCCATCATGTCATATTGAATCCTTGAACCTCTTCAGCCATCACAGATCATCTCTGACAAGTTCATGTGATTAGATTCGAAAAGCCACTTAAAGAAAACAAGAAGAAATAACTGATTGTGTTCTATTGCCGACCATTGACATCGTGAATTAGATGTGCAGCTTATCATTCCTGATGTCCATTTATTGTGCTCCCAAGGACAAGCGGTACTCTAGACATGGCGTTGTCCTTTGTGAAGACACAGCAGAGGCAGCATGAAGCTTGACTGTCGACGTCAGGCAGCAATAAAACCGACGATAAACCAGAAAGACAAAAGAATCACAATTAAAACCCAATGCTACTCAAATAAATAATCTGCATACATTCTGAAGCAACGCTAACTGTCAGATTTACTCTTTAACTTCTCAAAGACATCAAGCTAAGATTTTTTTTTTTTTTTTTTTTTTTTTAACAAATTCTGGTATAAACAATTTGAAATTATTCAAAAGAAAGTTTTAGACTTCCAGTTATGGCAAGCATGTTTCCAACTGCTCCTCGCCACAATTTACACTCCATATCCTGTCCTCTGCAACAATATGCACACATCACAGTGCTTACACAAGTACGGCAATCCCGAAGGACTCCCATGACCACGAGACCAAAGGTACAGCATGGAAAACAGACTTTCTAGTCTGCAGCGAGACTCTGAAAGCTAATGCAAAGAAATGACATGGAAACGCTAACAGCTGGCAGAACTTAGCGGTGATAAGGCCGACGTAAGTTCAGCCGCTATGTAAGCCACTGTGTAAACACAACTTTTGAGGATGCTTGTGAATTTGGTGATTTAACTGCACTCATAGCTGCTTCTTTAAAGAGAAGGGAAGAGTCCATTTCAGGGGCATTTTCATATTCTGGATTCTGGAAGTATGTCTGTGTATAGTCTCATTACAAAAACAAACAGCACCTACTACTGACTCTTAATATGAACTACGCTTTCGGCGAATCTTTTTCCATGTAAATAGTCATCGTCAGTGGCCTCTGAGTCTGGTCTTAAAGACAACCATGGTTTGCAAAGTCCAAGTCTTGTTTAATGGTCTTTGAGAAGTCTGGGTTCAGTTTAGAGAGTGTGGATCTGTTTTAAAGACTTTTGCTTTTGTTTAAGAAATCTTTTTTATTTTATAGCTGTTCTCAATAGGATGTTAATGTAGAGAAACAAGTTGAAAAATAAAGCTTACCACCATACTATATTTTTTACACCTAGTGCAAGGAATCCCCCTCATTATTGTGTAGTATCACAAGCTGGCAGCTTTCATTTGTGAGCAGACTCTCCAAAGAAAATAGCTTTTTCTTAGATTTCAAAATGGTTTCCAATCAGACGGTTCATTTCGACTGAATGAGTCAAAGAAGGACAGAGAAAGGATGAAGTCTTTGTGCCCCAGCACCCCGGTTTGGAAGCAGCCATCAAGCTGGCTATTAACCCCCACCCAAACCCCCGCCCGGAAAAACCAGGCTGTGACCTGTCATCTCCGATCAAGCAGTCTGGTTAAGATCGGAACCTAGATTGCGGTCACGAGCTGCATTGTTCCTCTGCCACCTAAGATTAGCTTGAAGCGCTAACTGCTTAGCAGTGCATGTAATAATAGGCTGTAAGTTAACAAGCGGCGGGCTAGACAATACAGGCAAGATGCTCACTGCTCCATTCCAGAGCGTGCATTCCTCCGGCAAAATGACTGGGTATTCACGATGCTACCAGGTTTAGCAGTGCTAACAGTAGAAACCCCTCCTGCTTCAGTGTCAATAGCAATACTGCTTTTGTTCTGAGCGTCGCGATCTGAAATTCATACCTGCAACATGGAAGACGGTCAGTTTCTCATGCTTCACCGCAGACTCAAATGCAAGAACTGAGCACACATAGCCATGAACATTAATTATTGTCAAACCAAAATATTTGAGAAAATGCAAAATATTCAAAAAGATTGTATTCGGGAAGGCAGGTGGTGACCCTGTAGCTGTAATAACCACATCGGATTAAAAATCGTCATTTATGGTCAATTCACTGGCAAACTTCAAATTAATGTACGACCTAATAATCATTGTCATCTGCCCAAAAATAAATGGGGAGCCTGGGGTGGGGCAACTCGGAATATATGCTAGCAAGACACCCCCCCCCCCAAAAAAAAAAAAAGAAAAAAAAAAGAAAAACAAATTTAAAAAATATATGTTCTAGCCCAGTGATGGTGTCATCTCTGATCATTTCCATTTCATTTACCTGAATGCAGCTCCTTACAGACGGCCGCCACCTCAGCTGCTAACCAAAGATTAGCAAAATGGAAAAGAAATACCACATCCTCCCTTCCTCCGACGCAACACCCGAAGCCGGCGAGCCATTGGCCGACTGGTGGCGTCACGTGATCGGTGAATCGCAGCCGGCGACGTCACGTTTGGGCGAGGGATCCGAAAATACTCGCCGATCTTTAGGGCTGAGCGTCGGTTCGACCGTTTCACTGGTGATTGTTTTCCTCCACATGGGCAGTAAACATGACAAGTGCCCCAGATCAGGGTGCCGCCTCAGGGTGCGAGGGGGGCTGGAGGTGGCGGACCGGCTCACATGGGTGCTCGGGTATCTGGAGTGACACGTCAGCCAAGCTATGAGGCGAGCGTGCTGAACGCGACTGTCGGGTCATTGCTGCGATTAACTCCGAGGCAGCGTGTTCGGTTCGGTTCCTAAAATATTGTTATAACTGAGCCTGAATTTGCTTTTTAACTGAATTATCCGTGTGTTTGGATTTCCCACAAGGCTCAGCTTGGAGCTTTGGTTCGAAGACGTGTTCTCTCTTAAATCCAACCTGAAGGATCACAATCTTAAATCCGCTTAGATCTGGTTAATTTAACTTGACTCAGTGGCATAAATGAAATTAAATTAAGATTTTGTATGTGGCAATGTGGCAGAATAAGGAATAAAATGCATCATAATTATTCTGTGCCTCAGGATAAGTGCAGGGTTTGTTTCTTTTTTTTGTCTTCTCCTTCCCCCAACCTGATTTACTGATCAGATTGCACATTTGCAATTACAATCCAGGTCAGTAGTGACACTTGCAAACACGGTTCTTATCTTCATTGTGCTGCTTTTGTTTGTTTTTATTAATTTTTCTATATTGTGATAGGCCTCGCTCTTGTCAGTGTCTGTAAATTATAGATAAGTCTTGTGCTGATGGAAACCCTGCATGAAAAATTATGTGTGTGTGTGTGTGTATATATACACACATACGCTTGTGCGGAGTGGAGTATTTCCATGCTCACACCATGAAATGAGAGTTTAACTGAAAGCTAATCCATGACTACCGTATAAATGTTTTTTAAGTTTCAGGTAAGACTAAAACCACAGGTTGATCACTACATATGTATTTAGGAAGTCCAGCACATGAGAATAATTCAATATTTGCACTTTTCAGATATTTTCTGTGGTTTGTTTTCTTGTAAATTGGTCAGCATTACCAGAGATGGTCAAGTTACTTGGAAATAGTACTTAGTTACTGATGACTTGTCTGAGAAAGCAATCCAATTACTTTGCTGATTACTTGTTTTCAAAAGTAATGAGTTACTTTGTTACTTTTCTTTTCAGAAACATGATGCACAACCTGAATCCATTTTAAAGCAAAAGAGCTTTCAGCCTGATTCTATTCTTTCTGCGTAATCCATCACGTGAAATCTAAAACTGATTCAAATAAAAGTGTACTTATTAAAATTTTCATTAGTTTCAATCTTTTAACTCTGTGCATGTCCGTGGTTTCATACATGGGTTCCTCACTGAGTTTCTCTTGCTCATGTTCGAGGTGGAATTTTTCGCTGATTATTATTAAAGCTTACTTTACATGCTACACGCTCTGTACAGCTGACGCAAATTTTTTCCCCCAACTTTTACTGTGGTGGTATTAATGTCAGTACTTCCAAACATCTGAATGGCCCTGCTCTCTCCCGCTCCACCGTGTCTGTTTTTTACTCTGGCTCCAGCTGCTCAGTGGAAATGTGGCTTGTACCGTATGTCTTCATCCATATGTCTGTATGTCTATATCTTATATGTCTATGCTTGTGCACTACTGATGTGTGCCGCTTTTAGTGCATTGTCACATGAGAGTCTCACGAAACAAAGTCACGGTTCAGTAACGCAGCCTGCTTTCAGGAAAGTAACAGTAATTTAAATAATCAATTATACAGTTATAATCCCTTACTTAACTCGTTACTCGTTGCTTGTTCTCAATTGAAATGCGTCCAGATCTGCTATATTTGGAAATGGATTTCTTAGCTACATACTTTTAGTGCAAATGTATTGTTTGTTAAGAGAACACCTAAAGCCTATAGGGTTATAGGGTTAACGGCTTTTCATATGTGGATCTATTGTTCTGACACCTGTCAGGGGTGAGAAACTCGTCCACTCTGGTGTAACTTTTGACTTTTGGCCATCATGAGATCATTCTGTGCAGTCGTTCTGCTGCCCCTTCTCTCTTTTTTTTTCTGAAGTTCCAGAGGGGGAAAATGCTTCAACATTTACTGTTTCATTATTGTGTGCCTGGAAACAATTTGTTTCCAGTGTTTCCACTTCATGTTTGAAGATTGTTTTCAAGCCGTACGGTCCCGTTCCCGAAGACCTCTTCAGTTCAAGCTATTATCTTCCATGGTGGGGTGAATTCAGCGTCAGGCGACACCTTCACCTCTTCTGAAGGGATCAAAGGCTCAAGTGAGATAATAACCACAGCAAGATAAACCGCAGGATGTTCTGTCATACAAAAAAAAAAAAGTCTTAACTAGTCATTCCTAAGAAAGGCGGCATTATCAGAAGAGAGGGCAGACGGAGGTCGTCCTCTTCGAAAATACATCATTTCCTGCAGAACATTCTCTCATTGTTACATAACTTAAAGGTTTGACAAGTAAGTGGGGAAAAAAACGTCCGACAGTGGATCAGCAGAGGAGTTAGTATCCAGAGAGAGGGAGCTGAGGAGTTCCAACGAGTCGAGTTATTGGAAAAGCCTCAGATTTAGTAGTTCACTCATCAGACCTCGTGTTGTTCGTGCTGTTGGGCTGATAACAAATGACTCGGCTCCAAATGTAATTTCAATCCTCGTGATATATTTTTCTTCATGACTGCATTTCCAAGATGAACCACACAAATCAAGTGGTGGTGCTTACGAAATGAAAAATAATACAAGTGGGAAGAACAGATTTTGAGCCTAAAACTAAATAACCTCCCGAAATGCCTCACTATGTTTCTATTTCTTCTTCAGCCTGAATGCTCGCTGCATTGTCTCAACTCTCCCGGCTTCCACAAACCCGACACCTATTAAATGTTGCATCAAAATGTATTCCACGTATCGCAGTATTCTCACTTTATAGTCAGGATGATACATCGACAATAAAACAGACTCTTTGGAATTGCTTTGTTTCCTGCATTTGTTGATTACAAGACCTGATCTTGATCAAAATCACAAAGATAGATGAGCAATATGCCCAAACGTCTTCAACCTTTGAGGTTTGTATTAACAAGCTATTTGAAAAAAGGAGCTGAGGACTTAATGGTGAGTTGTCCTCCGGGAGTTTGATTGTTCATAAACCGTACTCGAAATGGTGAAACACTGACAGACTACCTCAATTTCACCTTTCAAGAAGTGTACTAAAATATAGATATTATTCATGCTTGGAGATAAGTTTTTCCAACCGATCCAACTTCTAATCCTCATGAACAATCATTTTCTTTATGATTTCTATTATTATATAGAAAGGAAATAGTTTATTTGAACTACTTAGGCGCTTTGACCCTCTTTGATGTTAAACTGAAAAAAAAAAAAGATTTGAACATTGCAAATGTCTCTTAACTTCGGGTGCTTCCCGAGCGGCGAGTCAGAAGTAAAGTGAGTTGTAGACCAATTTTCTTTCGGCCGCCACTTAGTAAAGCTTTGTATAATGTTTTGAAGTTATAATGAAAAAACAGTTTTTGTGTTTTCGGTGTCCGTTCACACAACAACTCTGCAAAGAGTCAATGAAAAAGCAAATTTTTGAAAATGGCTCCCAAGGCGGAACTTTTTGAAAACTTAAAAAACTGCGGCAACTTTTTGAGAATGCTCCAACTTTGTGTAGATGGATGAAAACGCTACTTTTCTGAAATGCTGCTCATATGTAAGTAGATGGACAGTAGCAACCATGGCCATTTTCTTCTGTTACATGGTAGTTTTACTGTTGAGAGTCACTGTAATGATAATCCAACTTCATTGGCCCAGTTTACATGGGTGTTTTTTCAATCCGACTGTAAACAATCGTATTTAACGCGTGTGTATACATGAACGGTGTACAAAGCAATTCACGACGAATCCTGGTTTACGAGGTACCTGGGTGAAGTGGATTATACAGCGTCCTGTGACATGCGCACAAAGTCTCTCGAGGAACTTTCAGGTCTTTAGCTCTGCAGCAGCAGTCCTCAGCGCCGAGCAGAGTGTTTTTATCTGCTGATATCTGCTCAAATAATGTCCCAACATCTCCATGAGAGGCTGCTCAAGGAGCGGCTGCTCCCCTGGCCGGAGCACCCCCGGGCCGAGTGGCACGTCTCAGTGTTTCCACCGGGGGTGTGCTCCATATGACGATGTTTCGAATTAACTGGTGCCCATGTTTACTTGTGACCAATACATGACCGAAACCTGTAGTTATTGACAGTCACAGTAAATGTATAAGTTTAAATTCTTTTGTGAGTCTTACTTTAACAACTGCTGTTATCAGCATGTCTTTACACAGACCTCCGCCGTCATTCGTTAACACAGGATCCAGTTAGTCCATAAGACCAGCCCGGTGATCGCTCGTATTCTGCCACGGAGCTCTTTATACAACTCGCTGTGTTTGTTCTCTCTGGGTTTTTATTAAAAAATTGTTTTTCAACCACCGTCTTGTTCTTCTGCTTGTTTTTGACTGTCCTGCTTCCCGTTGACTGCGCACGTCATCACGTCACTACGTACCGGGGCGCGCATGCGGGGAACAAATATTCTCCCGTTTAATCCGCTCTGCTGTCAGGCAGCGTTTATATGAGACACGGAGCGGATTATCGATCGGTCTACACCACCTCGCACAATCGGCTCCGAAATACAATCCGCTCCGAGTGAGGCGGATCCACTCGGGCTTTTACGTTACACATTTACAATCCGCTCCGCCTACAAGCACATTATACGGGGCACATGTAAATGTGCCTGTTATCTATATCATATTGTTCTCTGTGCGATCACACATCAGTTCAGCTGAAGCGAGTGCAAAGAAGATCCAGTCCAGATGAAGCCTTTGTCGACTCTGGTGATGTTAATTGCTTTCACCTTAGAACCGTCTTTTCCAAACTTTCAACACTGCTGGAAAATAAAGGTGCTACTGCTTTCAGTGTTGTTGATTCAGCATCTGAAACGCCTTCCTTCAAAACAACTACAACACTTGTTTGCCTTTCAGTGAAATCATTTAGCCTTGTCTTGGTGTCCTTTTGTAGCATGTTAGCAAATCAGCAAACACGTTCTGTTCATCTTAACATCACAAAAAAACAGAGAGCGACTCTTGTTCTGAGGCAGCAACTTCTCAAAAGTTCTGCATTAGCAGATGACTAACGGCCGCTTCATCTTCCAGATCCACATCGTGACTGTGTGTGATTTAGCGCGAGTCGTGTTTACGAGGACAGTTCATCTCTTATTGGCAAAGTGCCAGAGAACAAAAGTTTGAGCTGAGTTTTCTTTTATTCTGAGGGTCTCCAAATTGCATTTTTCAAAGAAAACCTTGATAAAACACCTCAGATCTGTGTAGATACAATTGATTCTTTGAATTTCTTATTTTTACATAGTTCTATAACTGGACCTCTTTTACTGAAATGCAAATCTCTCTGTCAGTCCTTTTCGATTCTCCGCCAGCGTTTTTCATTCGATAATTAAGCATAGCTGAAGTGAGGTTTTTGATATTGTGGCGTTTGGATTAGCCTCTTTATTGTCTTCATTTGGCATCACTTAAGCTTAAATCAATAATCCTCAACAGTTCGACAAAGTTGTCACTGTACGTTCTCAGCTATCAGATATGGTCATCATCCCTCTCCACCCTGCAAGGACTCATATCCTGGCCGATTCTTTCTACCTCATTACAAGTGAAATAGCATCAAAGCCATGAGTTCTTGAAAACCTGCATGCAAAAGTTGATTTAATAGGAATATTTCCAAGATGTTTTACACTTAGAAACATTGGAAAACTTTGGAGTTGAATATCCCACATGTATAAAGACTTTTCCAAGGGAAAATTCTGGATGACAGGTGGACAGTCTATGATGCATTATGATTAACCTAAAAAAAAAACTGCATGCCTCTGCATGTTGTTTTCCCTTGTTATGCTAAAAAATGTCTCATTCCAGCTCATTTTCTGGGTCGTTTAGTCCCCTGTGATGATAAACTAAATATGTTTTGGTTGTAGCGGCACGTCAGCCTCAGCAGGAAGCTCTTCTCAACATTTTCCTCAATTTTGGGATAATTTTAAGACCAGACAACTAATCGTGTAATGGAGAAAATAATCCACTGATTATTCAATTAGAATATATGAGTTGAAGACCCAAAAGCAATTTTTGGAATGCTATGAATAAATAATTTATGCGCCGCCACTGCTGTCTTTTTTTCTGTCATTTTGCAAAGGATTGCAGCTTTTTGTGAACATCAGAGTGAAGGTGCACCTTCTAGCTGTCCCGTCAGATGAGCTGATCACAAACAAACTGCTTCCTTTGGTGCAAAGCCAAACAAGCAAATAAGTAAATGACAGCCCACGCCACTCTCTGTATCCATTCTAAAGTTATCTGGCAGCTCCATGCCGTAGGTAAATGTTTGAGAATATTCAACTTTGAGAACGGTGTCACATTAGGTGTGCCAGTCTGACCGGCCTCTGATGCTCCGTATCAAAGCGGACGGCTAACAAGGAGGAAGCGCCAAACTGGATGCGGCCTTATCTGCTGACTGTTAAGTATTCATTTCACTTCATCGCGCCGGGCTGGAAAACATATTCTGGCCCCAGATTCTGATTTTTTTTTTTTTTTTTTTTTTTTTTTTTGTAATTGTGTTATTATGAGCGATCTCAGTCGCCGCTGTGTTGGGGACGGCGTTTTTTCATTAGCGCACAGTGAGCGTGGAACAATCAGACGTGGCCGTTTCGTGCAGCTGCGAGTTGGGAGGGAGTGAAGAGGAACCAGCTGCACTGTGGCTTTTTGCTTAATTAAAACCGGCCACGGCGGCGAGTCCGCAGCTGCATTATGTGATCTCAAGTCCAATTTAGAAGTTACTGGCTCCACGGCCTCGAGTGGTTCTGTTCAGTTACAGCGCTGATAAAAACAGTTCTGCAGGACCTCGACGGAACAACGCGGACAACATGGAGCGATGCCATAGGTTGTCCGTCCACAACATTCCCAGCCATTGTTTTCTGTGGGAGCGCTCAGTGGCAGGGTCTTGAAGCGCATCGACTGTCAAGAGAAGCAGCATTTGTCATTTTGTTTGCTCCAGAAGTGACACTTCCCAGATTTGGTACCGTGATGACTTCTGTCGCTGCGACACATCCAGTCCGAGCCATGTGGTGCGTTTATAATGACACACACTCGGATCAGAGCATAAAATAACCTGTGAACACATGGGAATGAATCCGTTTGAACAGACGTCAACTAAAGCACACCAGGCACCAGCAAGACTTGCTGACTGGAAATGCTGGAAGTCACCTTGCTGATTAACTGAAACACTAACAATGCAGCTTTTTGTTGTTAATTCAGAAAAATGAATGAAAAAACAAAACAAAACAAAGCCATTCACCACTCTGATAATTTGTTCACTGGAGATCGTTCAGCTTTAAAGATCGATTCTAATTGATGATTCGCATAATTTGTGCAACAAAATAACATTTTTCTTCTTTGGCAAGTTGTTGAAGTTTACCAATGACTTTTTTTTCTACATGAAATCGTTACATCTACAGCATCCATTTGTATTTATTAAAACTCTCACTGTGTGTGTATTCGAAAGCATTAAACCTCTGCGAGCGAGAGTGGAAAATAATTCATCGATGTCTGTGTGGGAAGATCAAGTTGTCCAGCAGCTCTCGTGAGAAATCGCATAAAATCCCAACAAGTATGAAAAGACGTATATCAAATAGAAAAGTAATAAAATGAGCAACACTGAGAGCCGCTATTGCACTTGTGAACAAATATTTTCTATGTGTAAAATGTGGTAATATCAAAATTGACATGTTTATTGAACAACATAAGAATTTGTTCATATTCGAATCGTGTTTGAGAGTTAGCCGCACAACTTCAATTTTTAACTTTTCCCTTTTCTGTCTCGGGTTCCCACAGTCACCGTGCAAGTTTATAACAAAGATGGGACTGTAACAAATATTAAATTTGAAAGACTTTTCACTGTCAATGTAGCCTGAAAAACAGGCTTCAGACTGATGTTTGGTGCACAGGGAGGGGGAGACCCCCCCCCCGGCGACACACAAGAGTAAATAATAAGTCTCCTGGATCCACTTATGGAAACTAATATCAACCAGCTCATTAATAATTGACTTAATTACATTTCTGAGTGTTTCAGCTGCCTTTATTGCTCCTTCCGCCACTTCAGGGACTGAACCACAGAGGGATCAACTAATCGCAAAATAATGAGGACACTGGATATCTTGGTGCCGGGAAGTAAATAAAAATGTATAAATAGTTGAATATACCTGCTCTGCAGAGACAGATTATTCACAGTGCTGTGAGTAAGCCTGGAAACTTGGTAAATGATCAAAAGAGTGTTTCTACAAATTTGCGCGACTTGTGCAGGATTAGTCTTAATTTCGTTAATGAAAACCTTTCCAGGGCAAAGCAGTTCAAATATCTTTCTTTCTGGTGGACGTAGCAGTGAGTCAGTGGGTTTTCAGGACTGGTGCAGTGATGAAGGAGCTGAGCAGGAAGGTGAAACACTGCTGCCTTCACCCGACGCCTCGAGCTGCAGGTCATGACCTGAAGAGTGAGATCACTGATACGGGTGGTGGTAATGAGTCCGCTGGACAGGGTAGCAGATGGGGTGAAAGATTCAGGAACTCAAAATAAAAAAGAGGAAGTGGTATTCTGCATTTAGTGGCAACGCTCAGCTATCTAGTAAGGATTGCTGGTGTTTGTACCACTCTGTTGGCAGACTAACAGCTTGGAGTGGCTCCAGTGTGATGGGAAGAAAACAATGTCTGATCTTTGCAGGGTTTTTTTGTACCAAAACACGTTGTGGGTTAAACTTGTGAGACGCTAAGAAACGTTACTCTGCATCCAGTTGCTCAGCTGTGGCCGGAGCATCTGTCTTCATCAGTTAGGTTTTAAAAGTTTATCCAAGTGAAGCTGCTAAATGTGACGTGTTCTACTTCTTTAAATCTTTGAGCCTGAGTGCTTTTGTTTTCTCATGTCCAGCAGTGCACCATCTGTCCAGGCTTCACTCTGTGAGTTTAGTGAAGGGAAATGAGATTAAAAAAACAAAAACAAAAAACAAGCCTTTAAGCAAAGATCCAGTGGTGATGCTTTCTGGGCTGTTGGTTCCAGCATCCAGAATATCATGTTTAAAATGTGGTGGTGCTTTAATGTTGATTATATTGGAATTAATGCACTAGAACCAGTTGTGTTTTTGTTTTTTTTACACTATTAAAGTTGAAGATTGCAACTTTTGGCAAACATGGAAACATCCAAAAACTATTGCCTGTCGAAATGCGATTCCCTGGTAGCTGTAGCGTTGTGCTGCATCCATCGTACAGGAGGTGTGTCACCATCTCAGCTGTTTAGTTACTTCTTTATTCATAATTCACATCTTTCAAAAGCAAATAAGTTCTGATTCACTCTTGAAAACTGAGTTGCCTCCTGTTGTCAATACTGGACTTTTAACATTATTAATCAACTCAAACAGATCAATATAGTGTGTGTACATCAAGGATGAACTTCCACTTGACTGATATGAGCGCAATAGAATGAGTACGGCCCCAACTTACAACATTTTCAAGTGAAAATGCAAAACTTTGGTTGCATGTTGTAGGTAAATTTAGACCACAATGGACATCTTTTTGAAAATGGCTCCCAAGGCGAAATGTTCAACTCATTCAACACTTCTGCGCAACAACAACGGCGGCCTCCGTTTTTAAAACGTTGCCATCTACACGCAGAACTTTTCTGAAACGAAAATGCAAAAATTTTGTGTCTTCACTTGAAATCTTGTCATATAAATGAGACTGTGTGTTCTAATGACTGCATTCATGTACAATTTTTTGTAAAAGATGTTGCCCAATCCACATGTGCACAGCTGTATTAAAGCCCCGGGTCTGCTTCATCTGTGTGCATGACATGCTGCCCTGTTCCCCCCGCAGGGTTATGAAAGCGAGCCAGTATGTGCTGATTTACTCCTATCAGTCCCCACCAGTCCTCTGTTGAGGGGATCACTGTGTGAGCCCTTTGTCTTATTAAAGTGCTGAAATCACATGTACATGTGTATTCACAGGCACGGACCAGCGTGGCTGAATGATTTGAATACAAACAGAATGAATCTGCTGCCTTACCTGGATGCTGAGCAGCTGCAGGACAACACCTTGAAATTTAATGATGCGACTCGGATTTGCTGTTCTACTGTTTTTAGTTAGTAAATCGTTCTACTTATGCACAATATTGACTGCAAATTGGAGAATCATCTGAGTGCTAGCATTACACAACATTCTTTTTGATTTACTCTTGAAAACTATTTAGCTGAAATATGAAATCCTCCGAAAGCCACCCAGCTCAGGCGTCTGGTTTAGTCCAATAATGTCCAATAGTGTACTGAATGCTGAATTCATTGTAACAGCAGAGTAGAAAATTCCAGGTACAGAACTGGCATGTCTCCAGAGCTGACCAAATCTGCAGAAAATAGCAAGGGTTAAAGGACTGATGTCTATCAGATGGTTCAGGCCGTGTTTACATGACATTTCAAGTGAAAATGGGAAACTTTAGTTCCGTTTTTGGTGTCTGTTTACTCGACAACAGAACTTGAAAGGTGATTTTTTTTTTTTTTTTTTTAAACGGCTCCCAAGATGGAACTTTTTAAAACTGCCCCAAGTCCATCTGCGTGCAAACGGGCGAAACTCAACTTTTCTGACATGATACTACTGCGAATGTGCACCTGGATCGTAGTAAATAGTTCTTTTGCACATGCATGATTAACAGTCTGTAATCTCCTGGGACTTGGTGGCTTTAGAGTTGAAATTGTCACATCATCAGTAGGGTAAAACTAACCTGCGTCACGACGGTCTTGCTATCTCCTCACTGAAACCAGAACAGCAGAAAATCTCCTCGAAGAGAAAGAAGTTAGGCAGAGGTTTTTTGCTTGTGAATGTGAGGTTTTTTTTTTTTCTCCCATTGTCACCTGCGCTTGCTCATGAGGAATAGTTAGCAACAGTTTTTTCTCTGTAAAAGTGCCCTGAAGTAACTGCTTTGTTATTGGTGCTATATAAATAAAAACTGAATTGAATTATGAAACGAGAAATCTGGCGATTAAGGCTCAGGGCTGTTGAACAACTTGGGGAAGAAAAAGGAAACTTTTCTCACACAAAACGTCCGAAACAGATATACTCAATTCAAACATGTTTACAGACAGCTATTGATTAGAGAGGATTCCAAATGATGGCGAACCTGTCCTTGTTTTAATAGTCAGTTCCAGAAAAATGTCACCTCAAAAGAGGTGAAGAATTTCACAAAAAAGCATCTGTGCTCACTTTCTGTCCTGTATTTCTTTACTTCTGCCTTGTTTGGTCACCAGCAGTAACTTTTCTCTTTTGATTATTCTTGTTTATAAGACGCTAGATCAGAGCTGTCAGGGCATATTCTGAAAAAAAATGGTCACCAGAGACCACAACATTTGGCCTTTCATAAGTTTCAAAGCGGTTGACGATCTGTGCTATCATATTCAAGTGTTAAAAATCAGTCAAGTGTCATGCGTGCCTCATATTCCACTGTGTTTTTAGTGTCTCCTGCGGACCAATTTAAAATGAACATCATCCAGACTTACGTTTGGACACTTCTGTTCTTCTTTGGAATTGTCACTGTTTCCCCTAAAGAATTTGTCTTTACAGCTTCGATGTCTAGACTGACACGTGGAAATAGTGTTCATGAGTTTTGCCGATCACAAAAACCCATTCGGGGATAAAACACCCTCCGTTCTCTGCACATACACGCCCCACATTCTCCACACAACCATACATTTAACTAAGTGGCTCTCTCTGGTTGGTTGTTGTTGCGCCTTTGATCCCTGCAGAGTTAATTCACTTAATATTAGATTCACATGGACACGGCAAGGGAAAAAAAACAGCAGTTGTCATTCAAGGGCGGATCCTTTCAGACTCTACATTCCAAGGCCGAATGTGTCATTACAAGCAGCAAGGTCCTTGTATCCCGAATGTTTCACCAGTGACTGCAGAAATATTCTGCTTTCCTTTGTGCGGCCGCCGAAGCCACAAAGGGTGCATCCTTGACAACAAGATGCGAGCTTGCTCCCTTGTGCTCTGTTTAATGGTGCGTTCAGGCGTGCTCGTCAACACTGGCAGGTGGGAAACGAGGTGCGAGTCCGTTACGTTGGCCAGGTTTCTCTGTCGCCCCCAGCCTCCAGCACGGCACCACGCCTTTTCAGGGTTGCACAGCAGAAACCAACGAGACAATCTGGACTCTGCTGCTCAAAACGAACAATATCTAAAGCTCTCGTTACAAGACAAAGTTTCAAGTGAAAAAAACCCTAAATGTTTGCATTTTTGTTTTAAAAAGTTTTGCGTTTACACTGCAGTGTTTTGAAAACGATGCCAAGGAAACAGCAGCTATGCTGTAAAGATGTAGTTTTCATATATGACCACTAGTCGGTGCTGTTGGTTGTTTTTATTATGAAACCACACTCGCACACACACACGCACACACACACACATGCAGAGAACAATGCGTTCTAAACATTAATATTGTAAATAGACATGATAGTGAAAATGCATTTTAGAAATGTTTTCAGTGACCGCTGTGTGGATGCCAAAAAGGAATAAAAATACTGATGTGCAAACAGGGCCTAAGTTTATCCATGCAGGGTGGAGGACAGAGGGTCTCCTGTCTCGTGTCTTTTATAGTTAAAGTTGGTGAATCAGCTGGTCACTGGACTTGAAGTGGCTCCGTAATAAAACAAGGTCAATTTTTCACTTATTCTAACGTGAGTTATTCATTCTAAGCCAAAGTTCTTAATGCCTCCAAATATGTTTAAAAACAAAAAAGTGGAACTGCCATTACAAAAATTGAGGTTGCAGCTCTCTGGTATTTCAAAAACAAAGAAGCTTTATTAAAACCATATCTACAAAATTACAGTTCAACATTCACTGAGTTGAAGGTTGTGGGCTGCTTGTTTTATGCTTTATATTTGTCTAAATGTTTTTTTTTAAATATATATTTGGTTTTAAAAAAATACATTTTTGATATTAGTTCTATATTTCCTAAGATGAAATATTGGTGAAACTAATGAGCTTTTGGACGATTAAAGCCATTTTAGGAGCGGCGTTACCGATGCCCCGTCTGCTAGCCGTATACGGATGTCCGCCGCTTGATTTTGGATCTAAATTTCTCCCGAAGCACTGTTCAGATCAGAAAAGTCTTCTGGGTGAGTATATTGTTCTACTTCATTTTATAAACAACGTGAAAGCTGTTTAAAACCGTACTTATCCTTTAAGTTTTGTCAAGTGAAAAAAGTTTCGGTATGTGGAAATGTCATGAAGGAGGGCTTCCAGGAGCCACTGAAAACACAAGTTTTTGATGAAGATTTTAAGATTTTAAAGGTGGAACTTCATAAAAAAAAGTCTGACTCACTCCAGGTGGAAACCGGGCAAAACGCAACACTTCTGAAACTCTGCTTTGGTGCTAAACATCTGTAATAAATCGTTCACAAGGAGATGAACAACGAGAGCTGTGGCGACTCCAGAGTGTCATGACTCCCGCTCCGTGTTCTGTGTCTGTGTACCTGCCATTCTGACTGTATTGTTCTGGGCACATGTGAGTGGATTGTCATTACAAAAACAAACAACAGCACCTTTTAGTGGCGATACATTCTAACTCCATCTGCTAGAGGTGGAACCACGTTGCATCTCTCCAAGTAGACGTGATCATGAGCAAAGCAAACGTTGTACAATAGTTGTACTATTATCATGAAGATGATCATCAATGTGTCTCACTAGAAGATCAACCACATCCACTGTCACTGTGACTGTATTTACTGTATGTGGACAGCACTTTGGTCAATCAGGACCCGGATTGGATAAACTAGGCATAGAAGAAGCGTGCATGTGTTTTGTTTTGTTTTTTTGTCTTTCCTCACGGCTTTCTCTGAACTTAATGTTCCCTGACGTTGATGTGATATTTTCAAACCTGTCAGTGGAGCCTTCGGTGACTCCCGGCTCCCGGTAAGATGGCAGAGGGTGTGATAGTGACACAGGCTAAAATCTGCCTGAAGGATTTCTTCCTCACACTCCAGAGTTCAGCAGTGAATAGACCCGACTGAACGAAGAGCAGCGGCACCTGTTCCACTGACAGGTGGTGATACTGAAGATCCTTCATGTAGTTTTCAGCTACTTGACTGGTGTCACCTTTCTAACAGTTGGATTTTTTTTTTTTTGATCTGAAGACTTTTGTGAATAGGATCAAGTACTTGAATCGCAGACACATGGAGGGAGGACAGCGTGAAATCGAACTAAATAGGTTGCATGCTCCGTCTGAGCTGCTCTCTGTAGTTACAGGTGTCGATCCGCACGCGACGCACTGGAGGAGTTGTAAAGCTGGTGAATTCCAGGAGCCGCTGCAGTAGACAGCTGTTTGTCATCTGACAGGATAATTTTATCAGAGACGCTGCTTGAGCTGATTCAGCAGAAACACTCGGCATATTCTCAGAATTGTAATATTCTTTGTCCTCCATCACCAGCTTTTTTTTGAGGAATTCCTTGAAATAAAATTATTTTCTAATCAGTAGCAGGGATGCACCGATACCACTTTTTCAAAAGACCAAATTGATTGGTTTTCACCTCACACGGCGGCTTGTGAGTGTACATTCCGTGTCATTTCAACAGCGATTACAGTTTAGATTAGATTGGATTCATCTTGTAAAAGGACCAACATACTCAAAGAAACCCGACACTAAACGCTCTCCGTTACACTCCTGATGGTCTTCACTACGTACATCGCCTGAACTTGAACTTTGACCTCCCTGCTTGTTGCAGGGATGCAAGCACAAAGCAGTGGGTCCAGTTCAAGAGCGGGCCTGCTGTGGTGAAAATGGAATTGAAGAGCTAAGTCTCACGGCCATGTGTTGCCATGGAATTCAAATCAAATTAATCATTATTTGCGACCTTAGTCTGAATGAATGGATGGATTATTTATGAGTACAGCTCTCTGGCTCTCCCTGGATTGCAGTGATAGCCAGAACTTATTTAAACTGAGGAGAAAGGAAGGGGGGGGGGGGGGGGGTTTGAGAGTAAGCCTTGCAGAGATGCACGGATATTGTAGAGATACAAAAACAGACCAGTGGTGGCTGCGGACGGTTTGATTCTCAAAAGATGGGCTTAAAATCTCACTCCGCCTCAAATAAAACCACAAGACTGAAATATAACATGTTGACGTGTCAGTCACACAACCTTCATCAACCAATATGTGTTCCAACATTTCCCTAAAGTGAACTGAAGGCATCAAACTCATCAGTTTAAAAAAGCCTGGTTACTCACCAGGTTTGTGCTGGGCGTTGTGTTCCCAGGACATATAGGACTCCAGAGCAATGTTGGTCTCACGCAGATCAGTTCATCAGCCTTTGGACTTCCCCTCAGGTTGATAGCCAGCCCATGCTGAGTCGAGACGAGAAGGCAGATTAGCAATGCTTGCAGCAGAGGACACTACAGCATAGAAAATAAACACGCTTTAAAGATCTACCTGTGTTGCCATCTCCTACTACGAACAGTTTAATAATTTATTTCCTCAAAATTCTAAGTCTTTAGAAATATCTTTAAAAAATGTACTGAAGCGTGCGTCGTCAATGCGAAGGTCAGTATTCTGGGTGAAGCCTTTATCTGTGCTAAAGATCGATTCTTTTTTGAAGCCGACCAGGCCTCTGTCTGCACTGACAATCAGCATCCAGCAGCCCATCACTCATGTTACTCACAGTGTGTGCAAGAAATAACAATAAGGTGTGTCTGACCGAAGAGGGATCCCAAAAGTCTTCTTGTTTTTTTCTTCCAGGTCATGTGACCCGTGGCTATCAGCCTTCCAGTGGAATCGGGTAAGTGGAAGTGCCGGTCGATAGATCTAAACAGGAGACAGGGGCAGAAACGTGAATGTATTGTGATTTGATTGTTGGATTTCCTTGACTGAACATGTAGTCAAAGACACAGCGTACTGGATGACTTAGGAAACATTAATAATTACAAAGAAAACCTCAAAAATAAGAAATTTGAGTCATTAGGTTCCTTTTCCATTTGCATTCTAAATGAAAGACACATCGTGTGCTGCCTTTTCAGTCTATTTAGAAAACTCCAAGTGTTTTCATGGCTCCATGCACTGATGTCATGTCCACGAACACTCAAAGTGCAATGGAACTTTTCCGTTTTCACTTAAAAATGTAATGAAAACTGGGCTTAAAACTGTTTTGAAAACATTGGCAACTGTCAGTCATGTTGGAGCTCACAACAATTAGAAATGTCACATTAGTTGACTTACATACTTATGTTCAAGTTTAGAAACAAATCAAACCATAAATCCACTAAAAGGTCATCTGGAATCAATTAAAAAAAAAGAGACCGAACCTAAAGTAGTCTTCCTTGGAGGATGAGTACTGTGTGAGTGTGAGTGCTAATGATATTGAGGCCGGTGGTAATCAGGGCAGATCCGCCTGCCTCAGTTTATCATCATTATTGTGGGATTCTTCCAAGGTCAGTCTCCCACCCAGCCACACCAGTAACACTGCTGCTGATAATGAAATGTGCTGCACAGCACTCACATCTCAGCAATGTGGGTAGAAGGAATAGACTTAATGCAATTTGTTTGAGTAAATACAGTGCAAGGAAAGATACTGATTTATCACTTTATGTAATAAAAGTGCTTTGCTGAAGTGTTTATGATTGTTTAATGGTCACTGGAACAGCGCTGATGCCGTTCTTCCATGTATAAGCATTCATGAACGTATTGGCTGACCAGTCTGTATCTCCAGCAGTTAAGCAACATTGGTAGAAATATATGAAGAAGCCAGACAGCTTTCTTTCATTTCTGCCGTCAATCAAAGCTTCTTCGCTCACTTCAAAGCGCTAAAAATCCAATTTCAACCGTCGTGTTGTTTACTCTTACTGTCCTGAAGACATGGACAAAGATCCGAGGCTCAGGCAGTGAAGAGGGCTTTCTTCCATACCCACGGTTCCTGGTTCAATTCCCGACACTGCCAATTTAAACTATCCACTGAAAACTCAACTTTTTGAGAACAATTTCCAAGGTGGAACTTTTTGACAACGCTCTGACTCCATTGCTGTGGAAGCGGGGTAAAATGCTCCATCTCCATGGAAACTTAGGGAAATCCCAGTTTTTGTCTACATCGAAACACGGGGGGAAAAGAAACTTTTCATAAATTGTAGGACTGCACATGCGCACCATAGTCACAGTAAATAGTTCTTCTGCATAGGCACGAGTAAATGAACAATAAAAATAATGGCTGACACCGGAGTCATGAGCTCCTGTCCATATTGTCCTGGAAGTTGGTCATGTCTGTGTAATCACCGTTGTTAATGTTTACAGTACATTTTCTCAGCACATGTGTGCATTAATTTACACATTATTGCAAAAATCAAAACAACTAACTTGTGGCCCAACATGCTAACTTCATCGTTTTCAGCTTTTAAACAGACGTCATTTTCAAAACATTACATATAAACACATTTTTTCTGAAAGAAACTGCCAAAAATGACCTGTTTTTGCTTGAAGCATTGTGTTGTATATGTGCCCTGACACTATTAATAATATCCTTAAATATTCTCATTGCAAATGTACAATTATCACTGGCTGAGTTCTCACTGATTTTCCTATTTTCATATTTATGAAAAGACTAGAGACAAACTTAATTCAGTAGACGGACCCCACAGCTACACACATTTCTTCACAGGGTAATAAGTTGCCCTCGCTGTGGCGTGAATGTGGCTGAAAGTGCTGAAAATACAGACATACACTGTAAGTACCATTCACAGCTGAATTATTATTGCTGTTGAAGTGATTCAACTTATAATTGGCAGCTTTTAAAGAGGGGTCCGAACACATTCAGCTGCAAACATCAACTTTACTCATCTCCAGAAATAATTATGAGATGATGTGTATAAATACATTCCCTAATGTAATATGGCAGCATTCAGCAGAATAAAATGATTAAAGTGGATTCAGTTAATTAAGTTAAAGCACACACACTGGAACGAGGCTCCGGATAAATGGAGCAGATTGGAAGATTCTGGGTGGGAATCGCTTTTATAATACACAAAACACACACATATGCAAAAAAAAAAAAACAAAACATGTTTTTCCTGTTTGACACTTTAGATTGTACACTTTCATTTATTGTAAATTGTGATTAGCCTGTAGAAATGTCTATTTAAGCCTTGTATGGTTGATAAACATGACTGTTAATACCCGAAAGGCTCTGCATTTGCATTTGCATTTTGCTTTCACAGAAGCTGCTGCTCACTGAAGTTTCCCATGAATGCAAGCACATTGCAGACATCCGTGAAACCTGGGCTGTGGGGATAAAAGGAATTTAAGTGCATGTGTTTGGATGTACTTACTTTGCTGCGACTGGTCAGCAGAAGATCAAATTAACTGTGGCGACTGGATTCAAAGGATCTGTTTGGGAGGGGGAAATGCAACTTTTAAGAAGTGTCCGAAAGCACTTTGCATGCTGTTAAAATGCATATCCTGAAATCACTGAGTGCTTCATGGGTGCAGATGTGC
The DNA here is from genome assembly GCF_902148845.1 of Salarias fasciatus. Taxonomy (NCBI): domain Eukaryota; kingdom Metazoa; phylum Chordata; class Actinopteri; order Blenniiformes; family Blenniidae; genus Salarias; species Salarias fasciatus. Next base: position 12,289,790 of record NC_043760.1, read on the forward strand.
TGTGAGTGTTTCTTACTGTTGTGCTGCTGCTGGGATGTTTCACAGACTCTGAGGGGAGGAGAGGACAGGACAGGAGAGTCTGTGGGAAGAGAAAGCCATTCATTATCGCTTGAGAGTGAATCCAGTTATGTACAGTACACACACACACACACACACACACACACACACACACACACACATCAGTTTTAATCTCCCTTCCTCTCTTTTTCAAGGCGCTCGCTGCCCTCTGCTGGTGCTTCATGAGACTGACACAACATGCTTCAGTTCCACGTTTCTTGATAAATTGCGTTTGTTACATGAAATTCCTTGTATTTTTATGCAGGTTTTGTCTGTTATTGGCAATTCAAATGAAATTTTTTGAACTCAGCAATCAGCTTTCCAATTTTTTTCTTTTTTTTGATGCTTCAGTTTCTCGTTTTCATCTCATCACGATTCCCTGATCACGACGAGTGTCTTTTTTTTCCAACAGTGACAACAAAAGAGCTGAAAACACGACAGGAGGCGAAATAGATAACGGCAACTGAAGCGAATATTCTAGTTTGTGAGAGCTCTGTGGATGCCAGGACGCCTCAGCGTTGTTGGGATTGTGGGTAGACAGGGATGCTGAGTCCGAGTATTTTTGAGAACCTGCTCGTGACCTTTGACCCAGAGGTTTGGGTGTGCTTGCAAAGCCAAAATGCGGGTACATAATTGCCAGTAGCAGTGCTGGTTGGGGTGAAGCCCAGGCGGTGTAGCTTGTCGATTGTGAGAAATGGTGTGTGCAGGATTTTGGCAGGACGCTGGATGAGTTGTGTTTTGTCCTGGAGAAAGTGTTACTGCAAATATTTTGTGTTGAGATGCTTTTGATTGCAATTTGTATTCTGCATCAATCTTTTTCTTTCTACAAAACCACAAAACCACATATTAGCTAAGTAGCACATCTTACACTCAAGATACATTGGAAAACACACAACTTCATGTATTCTTTAACACAAAACCACATTTTAGTCAGATAGATAGATAGATAGATAGATAGATAGATAGAGTCTGTGTCCAAGCTAAGGACCTCCAGACTGATAAAGATGATGAGATCCTGCTCCATGTCTAATTATTTAAATCTAATTGTGTTTTGTGTCAAAGTGGGCCATTTACACCTTATTATTGTGTATTTATTACAGACAGCAGGGTGCCGTGAACAGCCGACAAGACTAATGAGATATTATTCCACTGGATTCTGAATAATTTTTGCTATTATCATTAATTTATCTAAGAGACACTTATCTGCATGCTTGGGCATTTAAACTGTGAGTGTGTATATATTTGCACTTGTGTGTAGATGATGTGCCACTTATGATTTTAAAATTTAACTCAAAAATTCACACATATCATCATTTATAAATCTGTGTATTAGATTGTTTTCTCGCTGGATATTTGGGGCTGTGGCTGTTTGTCAGGATTCGATCTACATACATGAAAAAGTACTGTTCAACGTCTCTTGACTGAATCTGGGGACTGTGGACGTTTCCTCTTGTGTTTGGCTTCACTGTCATGTTTCAGAGGTTTTGAATGGGATCCTCTGTCGAGGAAATTCAGAGTCCAACAGGTGATAAATCACTGCTTTAAGAGTTTTACACGTTCCTGAAAATATTCACCCCGACATTCTGATCCACAGTTTTTCAGGTGATAACTGCACTTTTCAGGAATTACACTGAATTCTAGCATCTCATTCGGTGGGGGCCTTGTTTTAAGTATCACTCTGGTTTAAGTAGCGGTTAATGTATGCTGCAAGCAGCCTTTGGAAGTTAATAGAGTTAAATGATTTGCTTGTATCACACACGCGAGCAAGAAGCCAAGAAGGGAGAAGGAGGGAGTGCATAACCTCATAAGATCTGCAGCCACCACGCGCTAATCTCATCCTCAGAAGCGTGGTGGCCATCTGATCATCCCGTGGCTTTAGCTCTGCAGCAGCAGAGGTGAGGTGGGGGGTGGGGGGTTTGGGGGGGGGTGGGGGGGGGGGGCGCTGCGGAGGTCCCCGGAGGTGAAACGCTATTAGTGCGCAGCATGAAAGTCAATGAAAAGGACCCCAGCGTGCTCCAGTCCCCCGACAGTATTAATGTTTAATGATATCTAAAAAGGCTAATTCCCTCCCCTCCCCCCCCCCCCCCCCCCCCTCCCTCCCCCACTCCTCGGCCCTCTTATCCTCTCGTAAAATATCCTCACAATATCATCACCTCCTCAGATTAGAGCGCTGACCCCGTCTGCTGAAGGACTCACCCTTCACTCCGGGTAAACTCGTCTCGCTCTCATCCTTTTTTTCACTCTTGTTCAGACTCACTGTTCAAATACGAGCACCAGTGCATCCTGGGAGGTTTGTGAGATGGGGGGCAGCAGAGGACCGTGTGTGGAATGTGGAGTGCAAGTGGTGTGAGGGTGACTGTGTGTGCAGGGCTCTCTGACTGTAGAGGAGTTTTCAGCACCATTTAAGTTGAACCATTACACTAAATTCAACATTTTCATAAAGCTGCGTTGCTTTATACGTGGCTCGGTGCACCGTTGTCGATTAAGCAGACCCCAAAACGCAGAGAACATTTTCTGTTTTCACTCTTAAGCGTGTTAAACAAGCTGCATACATCTGTTGAACCCTGACAGACTTTTCCCAACTTAGTTCAGTATGAAAAAAGGGGAAAATGATAAAATCGACATCTCAGTATAAGTTCCAGAATGAAGCGATCACTGTTGTTATTCCACTGCTGCTGAAAACAAACATCCAGTTAATTAAATCCATTCAAAAAAAAAAATAAGTGCGAGTAATTGATAATTTTATAAGAGACACTCACAAATATCTGCCCACACTGTTACCACAATGCTAAATGTAGCTCGTGAAAAGAGGAAGCAGCCATGTGTATATTGAATTAAACAAGCCACATTTTCAGTAATGTGATGATTACATGCTTGGCGGACACTGAAATGAAGAAGAGAAAAAAAAAATTACGAGCGTCTCTCCTCCAGGAGCTGAAATTGAATTGTAAACTTTTCAAAAGGCTCGGGTCCTTCGCCGCATTATTCACAGAAAAGTAAAACAGCAGGAGAACATCCACATTTTGAGTTTTCTGTGGATGAAACCTCACTTTTGCACATCATTTTTAATATCTTCATGACAACACAGGCTTTTCATTTGCAAGGAATTTGCAGAAACATGTTTGTAGCAGTAGTTTGACCACGAACCGAATGTGCTGACAAAACACAAAAACAAGAGACAGGGTTAAAGTTCAGCCACGTTACGTGGGAAAACGCATCGTTTTTGCATGTCTGTTGCAGAAAAAGTTTGCGTTTACAGGGAAAAGTTTTAAAGACTGTCCATCTACTCAAAACTGGCAACTCTGAAAGCTATGTAGTTTGAGTTGTTTTCAAAATTCTCCTGTGTGAACGCAAAGTTTCTTGGAAAAAATATATTAAACTAAGTCACTATGTAGCGGAAAAAAACAATCTACATGTGTGACTGAGGAAAATGAAGCCTCGGTGTGGAGCCTAAGCTTAAAAAAAGTGAAAATCCAACATAACTGACAAACGAAAGAACACTGGGTTAAGAGAAAAAATGCGATAATCAGTCATTTCATATCTTGCAGACCCTTTTTTATGAGGTTAGCAACTAAATACATGTGTACTTCTACAAATGTGTATTTTCTATATGTGCAGTGAGCTAAATATAATGAGGGGGATCATGGTCGGACCTCTTTCCCATTATCAGCAAGCAAACTGCAGGTATGTTCAAATAGTTCGTGTAGAATCATTTTCAAGCCGCTTGGTGCCATTTCCATCGATTTAATGATTTAATGGCACTGCAGCAGCACTCCTGTCAAATGTGAACATATTGATCGATACTAAGTGAAGTGGTTAAAGCTGAATTCCATTAACAATTACATCCCATTTCAAACTGAAGCATTGCCTGGCTGCCGCTGTTTTAATAGGACTGATTATCTTTATTGTCATCGCTGCACATTTGCTGTGAACTTTTTTTTTTTTTTTTTTGCTGCATTTAATGAAATCATCTATTTGGCAGAAGAATAATGTTAAGACATAAATATTTCTCACAGTGTCCAAGAAGTCAAAAGGATTTTTTTTTTTTATTTTGTGCAATAAATGAATCTTTAATCGCCGTGATGATGATGTTGAAGATGATGATGGTTGTGTCATTGTACAGAGATGTAAGAAAGAATCAAAACACTTGGACTCATCAAATCCTGCTTCACCGCAGCGTTTCCTCTCTATTTATCAGTATTAAATTAAATCCTCAAGCTGATGCACAACAAACTATATACGGTGCTGCTGCTTCAGGACGGCAGGGCGCTTCAAAACACAGACCTACTCGCTCGTGCACACGCAGCGAAACCCACCGACGAGGCACGTCCGCACACACCGACACATTCTCAAGGACACAAACAAATGCTCGGTGCAAGCAGGCGAAAAGTCAGAGGAAATGCTTATGCCTACAAACCCGCTCACGAGGGGCTGTGCAGCACTTAAGTGGCCACTTCCACACACAAAGGCCAATCACGGGAGCTTAGCCGGCCCCAGCCAGCTTTTTTAGCAAATGTTGCTGCCGCCGAAAACGCTTGCTTAGTTAACCCTGTGTGAGAAAATGTGCCTCCATCACTCAAGTCTGGGCTGTGGCAAAATGCTGGGCTTTGAAGTCATTGTGTGGAGGATGACTGGGCCTCGTCAATCGCGAGGGGGGGGATTAGTCTTGCTGTGTTTATTGGGGAGTGTGCATCAGCTTTCTTGACTGCAGCATTTTAAGGATTTCTGCTTCAGAGGTGATTTTTTTTTTTTCCAGCCAAATACTGACACTGCATGAGGACAACATAAATACTCCAGCAATGCACAGCTGTCACACAGCTGCGCATTTACATTTCACCTTCGTAGAGACGAGCAGTTTGCTGAAGTTTCTGTGCACTTTTGCATCGTAAAAGTTTGCAGAAAGGATAACTTTTCTGTTTAATAAACACATTTGTGATCTTAAATGCACATCTTACATTATAAAAATATTAACAGACAAAACAAAACCAAGTATTGCAACAAGTGAACAGGCTTCGGTTTTGTTTTCCTTTCAGAAAAGTTTTGCATTTACACAGCATCGTTTTTTGAATGAAGCAGCAGAGATTCTGAAAACAGTGTAGTTCGCACCGGGCCACAACTTAGTGCTGTTGGTTGTGACAATTCCAACAATAGCAAGTTCATGAATGCGCATGTGCAGAAGAGCTATTTACTCTACCTGTAATGCACAGTACAAGTGATTTTGAAAAAGATAAGTATCAAAAGTAGCAATTTCCCCCGTTTCCTCAAAGACGAAGTCAGACTATTTTCAAACTGTTCCACTTTGGGAGCTGTTTGTCAAAAAGTCGCATTATCAGTGACTCCAGGCAAAAATGTGAGAGCAAACACCGAAAAGACAACCAAAGTTTTCCATTTTCACTCCAAAGCGTTGCGTCAGTGAAGCCAATGGTAAGTTGGCATCATTCCCTTGTTCTCAGTCCAACAATAACAGATAAAATAAAGGTGAACATGTCTGAACGGATGAACAACACGACCAGAAGTCAGAGCGAATGAGTTGATTTCTAATCCACGTTGCTTTCGTTGGGATTCGTTGCCAATAGGGGCAACTTTCATGTGCTCGGAGTTTCAGAAGCAACTCCTACATTTACTCGGACTCGTTTAGATTTCCATCAGCAATGGAGCCTCTTTTCTTTTCACAAAGATGACTCTCAAACTGATGGTCTGGCCTTATTACTTCCTCATTCAAGTATTGAAGTACATGTTCTTCCTGAGACACATTTAGAGCGCCGTGTACGGAGGCCAGGATCTCAGTGTCCTGCTGGACGGAGGCCCAGTATCTTTCCTCTATGACTGAATTTCCTGAGGAGGTCTTTACATCAGGCATTAGGTGGGTTTTCTTTGCTCATATCCTCACCTGGCCTATTCTTATCTCACAGTTTTAAGTTCAAGAAAAACCTTTTTTTACATAGGGCTGCACAATGTACTGCAAAATTATCGATATCACAGTAAGCATACAAAATATACATGTCACAAGAGTGTAAAAAAATTTCACTCTGCTTCAAAAAGACCTCTGATTGGAAGTGCAGATGCACATTAAAAGAAAACGAAAAGTTTTAGCTGGTGTAACTTAGGTGCAATAACTCTTGATTGATCTCTTGATCTACTTATGTTGTATTTATGGTAACGCTCACGGGTTTCTAATATTTAAAGGACCTATATCATGCAAAATCTATTTTTTTAAGGTTTTTAGGATGCCACAAAGTTGAGTTCCCTTTCAAACTACCCCGAAAATGTTATTTGCCTTCATCCACGCATGTCTGAGTAATCTCTTTCAGTCTGCTGCTCTCTACAGCAGCCCCTCCCTTCGGGGAGAAAACAGCTTGTTTGAAATTCTTCAAACCTAAGTACGTCACAAAGTTGAACTCCTCCCACCACTCATCTTCCACCCCACCCCCACTCAGACAACAGGCGCACTTTCCTCTGACCAGCACGCAGCTGATTCGCATTTTCCACTGAGGAGGAGGAAAATAAACTATTACCATGTTAATGCCAATAATAGGGTTTGGACTAGCTAAAAAAGCATGATACAAGTCCTTTAAATGCATCCTCATAGAAAAGTTGCATGTGATATGAACTGTAAATCATCCCTCAATGAACAGATCACACAGGGCTGGTAAAAAGTGATGTCTAAAAGCTCCACGGCATCTTTATTTAGACAAAGTTAAAGATGAGGTTCTCATGTGAAGTAAAAATGCTGAAACAGTCATGTTTCTACCGTGCAGTTTGCTTTGCATGGACCCTGAACTAGTCTGCTTTTAAATCATCTCACACCTTTCGGTATGACACACGTTGTGTATGGATATTACTTCTTGTAAAAAAAAAAAAAAAAGCCAACAATGTTAACTGAGTGGCATCATCCAGCTTCTTGGTTTGGTCATAACCAGTGTGAAATATTTCTGCAGCTTCGCTTCCCAAACTGATTTCACCTGATTGATGGATATTTTTCTATGATCTTCATTTTTAGAAATTTGCTTGGATGTACTTTCTTTCACCATTTCATTCAGTGCGATTGTGCAGGATGTGTGTGTGTGTGTGTGTGTGTGTGTGTGTGTGTGTGTGCATAGGGCCGTGCATTAGTCCCGTGCACCTCCGGCTGCATGAGTTGTAGGGACCGGGCAGAAAGCAATTGGTGAGACTTCAGCCGCAGATGGGATTGCCAGCTGTATATCTCAAAGCGGGACATATTTATGTCCAGAGCGGTCCGCCTTTCTGCCTGCTCATCACAGCAAGTGTCTCCCGGTGAGGTGTGTGTGTGTGTATGTGTGTGTATGGTTCCCGCTGCTTTCACAGGCAAGGGTTGATAAGACCCACTGCCAATCTGCATGCTCTATACAGAGTGTAGCAGTGCCTTTTGACTTCTGCATGCACTGTGTGTGTGTGTGTGTGTGTGTGTGTGTGTGTGTGTGTGTGTGTGTGTGTGTGTGTGTGTGTGTGTGTGTGTGTGTGTGTGTGTGAACATGGAGTTCCCTGAGCTGCTTAAATTTGCTCCACATACCTGATCATAACAAAGAATAGCATTGACCCAACAGGCTATACAACTGTTTCACAATTCAAAAACAAATATTTTTTTTTCATATTATGACAGCGCTGAAGCAACAAATTCACAAATATTTGCCAAAAGTGAAGCTTCACTTTTAGTCACTTTAATTATCCGGCTTTATTAAAGGACCATGAAGCGAGCTGCCACATCGTGACAATCAATAAAGCAGAATTACTGCCTCATGGCCGTATACCTCCATCATCCAGGCAAGTAACAGTTTACAGTCATGTTGGTCCAACCTACAGTCGGTACAGTGCATGAAGAGAGGCAGCGTGCCTCCGTCCTCTCCTGCTGAGCAGAGCGTGAGGAGAACGACCTCGGATCAGAGTGAGCTGAAGACATCTTGAGTCTCGTGCAACAGAGCATCACAAAAACAAACAAAAAAATGGTAATAACAATAGTCAAACCAAATTAGCATGAAAAGCACCTGAAACTAGCAGGAAATGTGAGGATGTGGTGTGATGTGAAGTGAGATTGACAGCGTGCAGTGGAGTAAACCACTGGAAATGATTCGGGAGCCGCGATGTGCAAATTCAATCAATGATCCTGCGAGGGGACCGCGCCGTGTTCAGATACTGCGAGGAAGCTACACACTTTGTGATGTGGACGCTTTAACTGCTTCAAATACCACCGGCTCAGTGCCGTGTTTTTTTCTGTCGCCTTCCTCGACTGCCTCTTAGAAAACTGCTCCCAAATAAATAACCTGAACACCTTCAAAGCCCCAGTGGAGATGCATCTTTTCAGATCTGCTTTTAATGTTTGAGCTGTTTGAACTGTTTCATAGATTCTTTCATTCTTCAATGTCCTGCTTTGTTTTTGTCGAACATATTGTATTGTTTTGATCTGTGTTACATCTTTCAGCTTGGTTCAAGCCACTCTATGAGTAAAATGTTGAAAGGCTGCAGACACCATTATATTGCAGTCAAAGGCTGTGGTGACAAACGTACAACAGCAGGAGATCTTAAAATAAAAAAAAGAAGCAATGCCTCCTGTGACTGCTCTATAAAGCAGAGAGTGTCTTTCTTATGCTGTGATAGATTGGCAGCCGGTTAAAGATGTACCGTGCCTGCATCCTCTGGCCCCATTTATAAAGTTTTCAAGTGAAAACAGAAATGTTTCATTGCATTTTAGGTGCTTTGAGCCACTGAAATACAAGTTTTTGTAAAAAAAAAAGAGAAAAAAAGGCCCCAAAGTGGAGCTTTTCGAAAATGCACGTGCAAATGTGCATGTGCACGTGCACCACAGCCGTAGTAAACACTTCTGCACATGCACCAGAAAACTGACAATAACAACAATGGCGGCCTCCAGAGTGTCTAGACTGTCAGTGCTGTTTCTTCTGGTTTTATAGTTGAGATATAGTCACTATAGTTGACATCCTCTGATCCACAGTGTCTCCCCAAAACGGGTTCTGCTCCACAGGCTGGATACCACAGTTTGAAGATATCAGGAAAATCTGGACTGAACTTGTCCTTCTGTTGAGGTTTGATTGAAAAGAAATGTCCAGAAAGTTTTCTGACAGAAGAGGTTGACGCTGAACTGACCTTTGAGATATAAAACACCATCACATCTTTATTTCCTCCAACCAGGCACATGTGGGAAAGGGAAGTGCAAAAAGTCTTCCAACAAAGTGTTTTCTGTGGTCACGGTGACTTTTGGCCACTGCTTTGTTTCAGTGGATGTTTAGGTCAGACGGAGCGACACTTCCTTCAGATGGGTCTGATTTATTACAGTGGCAGAAAATCGTTGACCAAAATCTATTCTTTATTGTGTGCCCAGTAAATGTTTTGTGCCAAATTTGAAAAAAAGAAAATGAAAAAGATCCCTTGAGGGCATTGCTGAAAGAGTGTGTTCACCAGAATGAGGTGAATGAACGGTCAGTCTGTAAACAAAAGGCCTGCAGTCAAATCTGATGAATAAATGAATACTGAAATCCGCCAGAAAATGGCTCTTCTTAGACTTCTTTACCCGTCCGAACAGTGCAGACTGACCTGAATTCAATACTCACTGAGATTTAAAAAAATATGCGACATAACTCTATAAACACACAGTGCTGAAAAGAAATCCTAAGTATGACTAAAAAGTGACTCTGACGAGCCACAACTGCAATGTCCTACTAACATGCACGTTAGATAAAGTTGTACCTTCCTCTTCTGTTCTGTACACATCATGAACAGACATGAACATACAAGCATTGAAAGTGTTGACAGATGTTCCACAGATAGCAGAACCACTGCTGTTAGGTGTGTTTGCGACGTGCAGATTGATAGAGAACAATGACGGATCAGTGAAGACTAAAGTGTGCTGGAAGAAATGTTGAATCTGCTGTGATGAAGAAAATGCTGTTGAAAGCTCATATGACCCTAATCCTTAGTCTTGACTCCGAATTTGGATGAAGGGAGCAATCATCAACCTTTGGTTTTGGATCACAATCACCTTCAGTATATATTACACATGAAAGTAGGGAACTGCTTCTTCATATCAGCACACAATAATCTCTGGTCACAACCCAGTCTCCCTCAAGACAAGGCAACACGAACAACAGAAACAGAAGACGTGTCCCTCACTAATTTAACAAAAAAAAAAAAGTTCAGCTGACGTAAAGCTGCACAACGCTACTAATATACTGAAATTGCAAAACATTTAGCGTCAGGCAACAGGCCAGTGGTCCATGTCCACAGGAACCCACAACTTCTGGCATTGAACCAGATCTGCCCTCAGTTCATTTGCATAAAGTAGAATCCATGCAGTTTTATGCAAATGAGGCACGGCGAGCAAAGATCCAACACACTGTCAAGCATATTTCTCTCCTCGAATGTTTGCACAGATACTTTTTGCCTCGTGTTTGTCCAATCAGGTGCAGGACGCCAAGAACGCCAATCTAATTTCGACAATCTCTAAGCAGAGAAAACCTGCCGTCAAGTTTTCTATTCTATTTCACATTTGTTTCAATGATATTCCAAAGAGTTTTTCAAAATGTCTTTCATTGTGCGTGAGATAAAAATAGTAGGAGATGGTAATCTTTGTCTGGGTGCCTATAACCCTGCAAGATATGATAATGTGACCAGAATGTCCACTGAATAAAGTCAAACGGCACAAAGGACACAGGCGGCGATAAATACAGGAGCAAACTGAGGCCTGTCAGGATAATTTTCTGGGCTGCTACATTACTGCGTCTGATAAATTACATTTCACACTGCTCATTCAAATCAGTTCATCCTTTGTGACATCTGTGTGAATGAGCGCGGAGACAAAGGGCTCTGAATAATAATCGCAGATTTCCTGAAGACGTCGAAGACGGTTTTGTTTGTATTCTTCTGATATGTACCTCTGTTCACTTGGAGGAAATAAGGTCAAAGACGTTTACGCGCATGTTTGTAGACTGGGTCAGAAATAGTGAGTTCCTCATTTAGGTACTATGCAGAAGTAGTGATAATTCTCATCTATTTATGTGCTGATCGTACAAAGAGCAATGAAACATCCCTGATACAGAAAACTTATTTCATCACCTGTGGAGGATCCCTGAGCTCAAGACTGACTTAATAAAACATGAAATTCCATTTGCATTTTGGGGATCGGTTTGCTTGACAACGGTGCTCGGAGTTACTGAAAATACTTTTTGAAAACATGAAAAAAAGTATCTGATGAAATTAAAACTCCATCAGAGGAGAACTATTCCACTGCAGCACAGCTGTTTTTACCGACTCCTCGTGTTTGTTTTAGACGTTATCTGACGGTTCAATTCCTCTCAGGAGCCTCTCTCCTGCCGCTCTGTTTACTGTAGCTACAGCCACGCAGCGACATCCTACTTTTTACAAACAATCCTGCAAATACAGTATGAAGACATCGTGTCAATATATGGACTAAACTGAATTTAGCTTCAGACACATTTCAGATTTTGCCCATGCTGTCTATTGTTAGAAGCATTTTAAATTACACAGCCTGAAAACTGACCGCCAGACAATCCAGAGGTTATGTTGAGGTTTTTTATTTTCTTGATTTTTGAATTATTGCAACGCTCAGGAGTCTTTTTACAAGCTGTCAACAGACCCAGATCAGAGTGTGAGACTGAAGTCTGGATCTGGATCATTACAGTCTATGGATCCATTTCCTCTTCTTCTTAGTAGATGAACATTAACAACAATGGCGGCCTCCAGAGTGTCCATACTCTCCTGGTAGTATCAATCCAATCCAAGCCAGCATAAAGTGTGCAAAATTAGTTCAGTTCTGTTTTGAGGGTGATCTACCTAAAAACGAGACCATAAGTAATCAAGGGCAAACAGGAGTTTTCGGATTAGGATTTTCCAGGAGAACAATGTGCTGGAAATGGAATCACTTCAGCTGATGGAGCGCTATGGAGACAAGCTCAAAAATAAAGTGCAACAGTTGGACGTGTTGGTGGAGGAACCTATCCAACACATCGAAGCGTGACAGCAAACAAATCTGAACTGGCAAGAGAAAAAAAAAGAGAAATGATCTATCACAAAGTCAAAAATTGTAGGTAGAACACAGAAAACACCTTGTGATAAAGTCCTCAAACAAAAGCCATGGGGAGCCAGCTGAGAAATACCTCTCACCACAATAACAGCAGAATCTGTCTGAGTGACTAAGTTCTCCACTTTCTCTTGAAAACCTTGAGTAAACAGGACCTTAATGCGTCTCTTTTTTTTTTTTTTTTACCTCTGAGTGTCGGTAGCTCTGTTTCACTTCATTGTCAAATTAATTTTTTTTGTTTGTGGCGTCACAGAGAAAGAAAGAGAGATTTGACGGCTCTTTCTTGTGTAACTGGGGTTTGATAAACCGAAAAATGTAACACATCGTCCTGTTGAATTCCCGTCTAATCAGGTCTTATCTGCTCCGACTTGTTCAATGAATGAGTCTCACCATCGGTCAGCTCCTTGATCAGCGGCCTGTCAGGATCTGCCAAATCAATTCCCGGAGCAAACCTCCGATTTGGAGTCACCGGTGTGTTTCCACCTGCGAGGATCCACTCCGTTTGTAATCGAAATGAGTTATTTGTCATTTCTCTTCATCTGTCTCCAGTCCCAGCAGAAGAAGTGTTTATTCCCACATCACAGAGAGTTTCTCTTGTCTCCAGTGAGGACACTGTGGCACAAATTAATGCAAATCTTTAAGACATTATCAACATTTCCCCCCCCCCCCCCACTTTCTATCACTCTAATTATAGTTGAGCTGATTCCTCCATGCTTTATGAGTAATGCATTTCCTGCAGTGGAGGATATGAGCCTTATTAATCCTGCTCACATCTCCAGAAGGGAACTCTCTTATCGCTCTACTTATGTCCAGCTCCACAGTATCCACATTTAACTTCTATACATTCCACATTAAAGAGAGAGGGAAAAAAAAATGTGAGTTTCTAAGCTGCTCATTGTATCTTCTCTCCACTGTATATAAACACAGTCAGCCGAAAGTGTTTCATGCATCATGAGACCGACTCCCACCCTTTCTGCATAGAAATTGCACAGCTGTTTTTCCCCTTACTCCTACATTTCTTTTTTTTTCTTCTTCTTCTTTTTGGGATAAAAACTGCCAGCTCTAATAAATCTGATAAATTACCGGCTACAAACTGTTGACCAGTCATTTTTCCTGACAGGCCGTATTACCTGATTTTCTCCCCTCAACGCAGACGTGTTGCAAATGGAGCTTGATTGCTCCCTACGGTGGTAAATTACAGATTTAATAATGCTGAACTAACTCGCTTTTCTTCTTTCTCCAGCGAATTGGTTCGCTTTGAACGCCAGCTGCTCCGTTTGACTTCTCCCTCCAGACGCACTCAAAGAAGCTTTTTGAGAGTTGCATTATCCACAATTAAAAAAGTGGGATGTTGCAATGATTTGCAACGTCCCAGATGGATGCAATTGGGGTTGGTAATGGCTGGTCTGAATGAATGATTTTCATTACAATCAAATAATTTGAACATTTTCTTTAAATTCTGTTCCAACACAGTTTTAGATCAGAATAGGCTCAATTAGAATTGCCTGCACTAGTCAAATAAATTAAAATAAATGCAATGTCATTACTTTAAGTTGTAATGATATTCTGAAAAAATTCTGAAAATTTGTGATTAATTGCAATTAATTACTTATTGATTAATGAGTTAAGTTACCTGATTTGTTATTAAAATTAAAAGTAACTAGTTGATTTGGAATCTAAGTTGCTTACTTACTGAAGAGGTAAAGCTCAGTTATCAATCAGGGATAAATATCTTTTTCACAAACAGGTGATGTCTCTAATTTAATCGTCATGCAAACTTTTTTTTTTTTTTACCTTGAATTCAGATCATTTAGAGCAGTTTAAAATGTTTGCTTGAAATGACCATCGTGCAAACTTTTCTTGTGAAATATTTTTTGTTTGTTCCAGTTGCAGTAATGTGCTACAAATCAACAGCGTTAACAAGTCTCCAGCTGGAACCTCAGGTGGGAAACCTCCTTTATCTGCATTTCGTTTCGTTGGTGCCACAATACCTCCAAAACAGTGATCCTCTTGCTCTCCTGCACCGCTCCTCAAACATCCCCAGGATCTATTTATACTGTGTTCGCAGCGCTGATGCTAACCTCCCTTATCTTCCCCGGATTACCACGTGGCTATTTCCGTCCATCACAAAACTTCCCACTGTTTATCACATTCACCCATCGCGGTGGCTGCCGTGCACGGCACTCAGTCTTTCCACTGGGGGTTATTTAGGAACACTGACAGTGAGCATTGTCTTGCTCAATGACACTTGGGGATCAAACCTGCGACCTTCCCACTGAGAGATAACGAGCACTAACTAACACAACCACCTCATGGCTGTTGCCACCACAACTCAGTGAAAAAAGTCAACAACACTGTTAAAAGCACGTCTGCGCTCTCGCGTTATCGTGGACTTCATAGAACTTGATGTGTGTTTGCAGTCCAGAAGTAAAAGACATTATTAAGGCACAATTTTACACTGACAACACACAAGGGCGCTGAAGATGACTCTCTTTTTTAACTTGGTGTTAAAGCTCTACTGTCATTACTTTCTGCTAAAAACAGGTTGGTTCCAGTTTGAAGTCTGCATCATAGTTTGATGATTTTTTTTTTTCCTCAAAAAATACATTCATCACCTCTTTTGCACCTCTTTCACCTGCATTGAGTTTTGGAATAAAACAGAATCGCATCACTGTAACAGCTTTAGGAAATATAGGTAAAAGTGTAAAAGCTCTAGATGGTGGCACAAAAAAGGCACAAAAAAATATTTAGAGGTGTGAAAGATCAAGTTTGATTTCACCTATAGTGTTGACTTGTGGACTTGCTTTGTTACAGAGAAAGTATTATAGAAAAATCACAACATCTGTTGAAGCTAACTCACTAAGTGATTGATTTTCTAAGATTCTGTGTAAGATTCTGCAAACATGAATGCTCATCCACTTAATTTGTGTTTTCATTGTGTGCATTTTGTGAGCAATTAATAAGAATCATCATGCACATACAAAAGAGGATTTTGCACTTTCCGCTGTTTACATGACAACAATCTACTGGAAACTATTGTTTCCATGTTTGTTGACAGTACAACATTTTCAAGTGAAAACAAAAAAGTTTTGTTTGGGTGTGTATTTCCACAGCAGTGGTGCTGAGAGCCACTGAAAATGCAAACTCTTTAAAACAACATCCAAGGTGGAACTTTTCGAAAATGCTCCATCTGTATGGAAACGGGGGAAATGCAGCATTCGAGAGGATTGGTGTCAAAGTTTAAGGCGCAATGCAAAGTTTGCAAATAGAAGTCGAGGGGAGCCAGGTGAGAGAACGCTTCCTACTACACTTAGTGCCATTTTACACTGGTTGCATTACGGATCCGAAACAGATGCACAATGGAAAATTACATCACGCAGCAGGAGCTTCAAGCATAAATATAGGATGTCCATAGTTGTGGCTACTAGCATTAGCCGCATTGAAATAAACAGCTGTATTTCCATTGAAATCATTTTACTTGTAGCTTCACTCACCCCGCAGCTGCAACATAGTTGCAAGTGATCCGACAGCGGCTCTATTTTCTCCGCAAACGGCAGCATACACACCAGGGATCGGACGAAAAATGACGTACTTGTAATCCCACGTATGAACGGATGCCGGTCCTCCAAAATAAAAGTTTCCCCTTGCACTCTGCAACGCATATTTATCTGGTGGGGATGACAAACCTCCAGTGCGGAACTGCAGAGCTGCTCAGATCCAGTAGAAATACAGCCATTTTTCACAATGGGGGCTAAAGCTAGTAGCCATATACATGCTACATGTTTGTAACTCGTGCTGCATTACGGAATTTTCCATGGCGCAGCCATTCTGTATCCGTAGCACAACCTGTGTAACATGGCCCTTAGAGTCACTGACCTCATTTGCACCAATTGAAAGGAGTTTTAAAAAGACGCGCAAACGTAATGTACATTAAAGTGTTTGCATAATCTTCTCTCAGTACTTTTTGCTTGAAAGGAAGACACACCCAATTTTCAACAATCATGAAAACAAATAGTCTAAATTGATAATATATGTGCAAACCTTTATTTTAAATGTCATTTGTTCTCAAAACACATAAAATGTTCCTTCAGAAAAGTTTTTAAAATTCTGCAGTCTTCCAAAATACTTTATTTGTTGATTTTTTTTTTTTTTTTTTTTTTTTGTATTCTTTGTACTTTCAGTGACCCATAAATGAAGATCCGGTCCCACCAAAGATTGTCTTCCGACCCCCCTCGGTGCTCTGACCCCGCAGCTGAGATTCCCGCCGTTAAACGGTGGCGAGAATCAGTCAAACGAACGTTTGATCTAACCACATTAATAAGGTCAGTGGCTAAGAAGACCTTTCAGCAGCCCTGCTGCTCTGATGCAAATGAATGAAGCTGCACATCAAAGGTGAAAATCAGGCTCCTTACTCCATGCTGCTTGTTGCACCGACGGGCTATTGGACACACACACACACACACACACACACACACACACACACACACCCACACACACACACACACACCAGTCACCTGCTCCTTATACCAACATACGGAGAGTGTCTGCAGCTTACTGTCAGGCTCATACGCATAGGCTTTCTGTGTGTGAGTGTGTGTGTGTGTGTATGTGTAGGGAAGCCTGATATCCTGAGCTGTATTTTGACATCCTGGCACCTCCAGTGGAGCCGTTCCTGAACACGTACGTGACGAAAACGCTTTGATGTCTGCGAGTCTTTAACCACTTAATCCCACACAGAGAGGCAGGGAGGGGGGAATTAAGAAACTCCTACATTTCAATGCCTTTTCTTGTAGTAATTCTGCATATTATACACACATAGACACAAGCACACACACACACACACGATGATGTATATTAGTTGTAGTGGTGCTATATGTCGAGGGAAATGAGAGGAAAAGACTGTGTGCTGTAATATTTCTGGGATAACTGCACGATGACTGTGTTCATAAAGTGATTTTGTAAGCAGACACCAGTGGAGCAGTCTCTGGGGCAGCAGTCTTAAAAGGGGGTGGGGGGTGGGGGTGCATGAGGAGGAAAAATCTGGGTGCCGGTGAGGCTTTTTTATGTGTGTGTGTGTGTGTGTTTTGAAAACTCACCATTTTCATTTCAGACAAGTTTTGTGTTTGGATGGAAATGTTTTGAGACAGTGTCATTAGCATGCCAGACCACTAGTCGGAACTGTTGTGTTTTACTGTGCTGTAACAACACACACATGCGAACGGAAAAAAATACACTTTTTTTTGCACTTTTTTGCAACATTAACAATGGCGAGTACAGGAGATTTATATGGACTTATTTGTACGTATTAACACAAATATGTCTCCAGTAAGGTCCACTTATCTTTTTTGCTAATGATTATTAAAGTTTCCAGGATGATATGCATCCGGATCTATGTGTCTTTGTGTGCGAGCTGTAGAATGACTCACGGTCTCAAACAGCTTCTTCATGCTGTTAGTCGATGGATCAGGTTTCCACTGCGTGTGGGGCTCAAGTCACGCTGGTTAAATAATCTACTTCCAGTTTGGATTTGGCCTGCCGGGAATCAAACATGCGAAATATCAGAAACAAGCTAGAGGAGTTTTCCATTGGATTCTTCGCTTCCCTTGGATTTCCTTGAACCCTCTCAAGGGAATTTTTAGAACACACTTTTCGGTAGCTTCATATTTGAGACTCACCCATAACAGCAATCCAACTTGTTGGTCTGTCTGTACGAATGTCTGCGCGCTCGCCATTTGTTGGGATGCGCCCTGGTTGAAGCTCTGAGGAGGGCTCACACTCTCCCACACTCACCCTGCTAATCTAGAGATCGTCGTGCTAATCGGAAGCAGACGCCGTGCGCGCGGACGAGGCCTGCACAATGTCACATCTCTAATGTCACCACAGCGCCGAGATAAGGGCGCCGGGCCGCGTGACCACGAGGAAACCAAGATAACGGGAAAAAAAAAAAAAAAAAAAGAGCGGCAGATCGTAGCTCCGTCGCTCTGACACAGTTTCAGTCCTCCATTAGATGAATAATAGAAGAAGGAGGGAGGGTTAAGAGCATTTCCTGTCTCCTTATGTGGAAAGAAGCCGAAGAGAGGAGGAGGAAGAAGGAGGAAGCTCGGAGTTAGCTTGTTCAGTTGCAGCATTATTTCTGTCCAAATACGAAGCAGGGTGGGGGGACGTTCTTCACTTTTTTGTGATTAATGACTGTTGGACTGGGATAATGGGATTTGAAGCTCTCCCTCTTCAGACCTGCTCCTATTTCATCAACCCCCCCCCCCCCCCCCCCCCCCGCCTCCCCGTCAAACCCGCTACCCGAGGCGCTGAGCACACGCCGGCAGCAGCAACCCGGGAAAATGTTTTCTCAAGCTCCTGAAGCTCTCACTCGCCTCTTTTTTCCTCTTTTTTTTTTTTTTTTTTTTTTTAACATCTGCTCAGGCTTACTTGGCGGCATTCTCGCTGACTTAGCAGCCTCGTCTGTGGCACAGAAAAAAAAATATACAGTATATGAGGAAGTAAAATAAAGGAAAAGTCATGTTATGCTATTGTTCCTGCTGCCTTGAAGGTGAGGGATGAAAAAGACTAAGCGGGGGGGGGATAGTTTGGGGTTAAGGTAAAGGTTAGTAACTTGGAAAAGTCTTTGCATGATAATCCAACGGCAAAAAAAAAAAAGAAACGTCTGTGAATGTCAGTAATGTGCTGACGTACCGCCACGGCTGCCTTCAAGTCTGCTTCATAACTTTTCCGGCAAGCTTTGCTTTCGTCAATAACGCTCTCCTGTAATACGATTTTCCTACATGTTGACAGTTTTTATGCCTTATTCTAAATCTTACTGGCAGAAAATAGTCAGATTTTTTTTCCTGCTGTGAAGCACTTTACAGCCTGCCACGCACAGGCAGGTATACTCCAGGTACATTTGATTGTTTTTCTGTAACACATGAGGATCAAAGGTCTTGCTCAGGTCTAAATGATATAAATGCTCTTTATGGCTGAATTGCACACTTCTTCTTTTAGTTCCTCATCTGAGTCGAGCAGTTACCTGAAAAACCTGGTGGAAGGAGCTAGAAGCCACCCGGAAACTGAACCCTTGGTTTTATACTGAGTGACAGGATCTGTCTTGAGAGCATGAAATCAGTTCCATCAACACGTCCCAACAGATTCATAATTGTTACAGAGACAATACATGTCACTGTTAAATTCACCTGGACTCCCTCTTTGTGGGTAAATCAATGGTGTTAAATACTGATCTGAGATTAGGAGCCTAATGTTACTGCCAATTGACTATTACAGCTGAGTTATGCTACAAGTTTGACTCAGTTTTCCCAAATTTACAACTAAAAGATCAAACTTTTTTTAAACCTTTTCTTCTTTTGTAGCTTCTGATAAAGTCATTATTTTGCAAGTAGCCCCTGAGTATTGCGTATGTTTTCTAAACCCTTCTCCTTGCCATATCAATTAAAGGCTACAAATTACCCAAAATCTATCTTGCCGAAAACCAATGAACCCCCTTTAATCGACAATAAAATGATCAACTGGGATTTTCTTGTGAAGCCAAGGTGTGATTATGCATCTCATTTATCAGTGTTTAACAGCTCCTCTATTGTCCAATCACCACATTAATCGACCTCATTATTACAGAGGGGCAGTAAACTGTGCCCTCGCTGCAAGGAGCGCTAAAATAGGAGTGAATTAAAGGTTAAGTCGGTGGTTTACAGGCTGGCATCCAAAGGTTCACAGGGGTCTTGAAGCTCTGGCTGCTCTCAGATTGTAGATCAGTGTGGAAGTTAAAGAATATCATCAACCGTATCAACAGTCGACCTGGAAAACTGCCCACAGCTGTTGCTACGAAGTGAAAGCTGATTTCAGACACACAGGGTTAAATCTGGGCGCTGCAGGGAGAGGCAGGGTTAAAAAGCAGTCTAATCCAAACAAAAGTGTGTGTGCAGGTGTGTTTTTTTGAGCAGCGTGAACCTGAATTGCCGCTGCCTTTAATTTACTCTACTCCAAAGAAAACGAACCCACTCGAGGTCTTTTCTTCCCAGCAGGCCGTAAAGAGCCTGAACAGCTGTGTGGCGGCGAGTTATATGTAGGACGCTTCCCCTCGCTGTTTTCAAAAAGTACGAGCACGAGGGACCGGTGTGTTGCAGGGGACAGAAACAACTTAAACTGCTGCGCTCTGCTTTTATCACACACCAAACAAACCAGGAGCAACACTGAGAGCGAGACACAAAGAGGCAACAATTGTCCGAGCTGCGTCACAGTCTTTCTGTTATTTCGCAGAAAAAGACACATGGAGCCAAAGAAAGCAGTTTTCCTGCTGTGAAGCATGGTGGAGGTACCATCACACCGCATCACACCATCACACACAACATGAGGGTCAAACATGAGCGCAAACTAGCCTCAAAGCCATGCTGTCAGGGCGAGTTTATAAACATGCACAATACAATAGCTATAGGAGAGGTTTTGGGATATTTCACTGTATTTTGCACCAAAAGATTTCATTAAAATTTTATTTTAAATAAATTTGATACAGTTAGTTTGTATGTGGCCCCTTCATCCCAAATGAGTTTGACCCGCTTAGTGTAAGGTGTGAGTAATTTTCCATTTTACTGAAGGAAATCACTGAATTTCATTCAAGTAAGTGTGAATACATCAATACATCCTAAATTCTGTACTTAAGAGTCAAAGAAGCCTTCATTTCATATGAAAGTAGTATTATTTTCATTGGGAATGGATACTCAGTGCAGTGTTTTGGCGCATCCTTTTAGCTTTACAGCTTACTTGGGTTGGGACATGTGTGGTAACCACAGGCGCTCTCTCCCTCTCTCTCACTCTCTCTCTCTCTCTCTCTCTCTCTCTCTCTCTCTCTCTCTCTCTCTCTCTCTCTCTCTCTGCAGTCTGAGCTCTTTTTTCTGTTCATTCAGTCAAGAAGAGGTCAGAAGCTGTTGAATTCTCTGCTGAATCCTGATAAAAGTTTGTCTAAAGCATGAATAAAATAGACCTGCTCTGACTCATGCAGACAATTTTCCTTTATTCATTAATCACCAAGTTGTGTTCAGACTATTAAAATTATAGCTAAATATGGGAGATGTCGCCTCTGCATCAGCGTGCCAAAAACCTGCACAGTATTGGAAGTAAAATCCGTATCAATAAAAGCTTTTCTACCATTGGATCGGTGCAGAAACGGTCTTGCTTGCAGCGGCAGTTGAACTTGTTCCACACGTCCTCCGAGTACCAGCGAGTTCAGCAGTGAATCGCAGGCATCCGACATGTCTGTTCCCGTCTCGGCCTCCAGCTGAGGCCAATCTGTCGGTCAGGTGTGGCCCGGCGGTGGCGGCCGCGGGTTCGCCAGCAAGCCAAGCGTGCACACAGCCCGCCCGCAACAAAGGGGGAGGCCGCTCTGCGGTAGAACCAATGACACGCAGCATATTCATATTCATCTCCAGGGGCGCTTCAGTGGAAAGGGAAACATTGTTTGAGCGATCGGAATAATCATTCTCATTTGCAAGAACTGAATAGGAACAACAGAACGCATTCCGGACAACAGATTCCTTCACATCGAGCCAGAATGTGTCCACAACGCGACATTGTTTCATATCTGCGACGTACCGACCTCGCTGGGAGGACACAAACACACCAGACTCATGACCGGAGGGGCGCTCCCGGTGGGGCAACGCGGGACAATGCACAGTCCGACGGCCGAGAGCCGCAAAAAAGTAGACCCAACATTGGGTGGATTACGTCTAAATAAAGCCCCGGCAGTGTATGAATCACTGTGTCACTGATCCCCCTCCGCTTCCCAGACAACAGGTTTGCCTTCTGCGAGCTGTCATGGCTTTCCACTCTTTCAAAGCAGGAATAAAGGAGGGGAGAGAAGGAGCCGGCGCGAGGGAGAGAGGGGAGTTGACGTTCATCACTCGAGTACCGTGGCTTAGCCTAAGAGGCTTGAATAATCAGTATGTTAAGCTGTCAGGGTGTGTGCTCGCACCTACCACGCGCTCACTAACTCCTGGGCGCTTTTTAATCAAGCAAAAACGCTGAGAGGCAGTGGCGAGTGCCAAGAGCGCCGGCTAAGAGATGAGCTTTGGAATATCTGTTACACTTTCTCCTGACATTACCAGACTTGAGTTTTCACTGTAAGCTCCAGACACGCCTGATTTCCTCCTTTTTTTCCCCCTTAATTTAAAGAGGACACAGTGAGTTTTCTCCTCTGTTTTTATTTACATTCATGAATCTTTATTTTATCAAGTTTTATTGCTGGTAACTAGCATTTTAATCAATGTGGTTATTTTGAAGAGGTGCTTTTAGAATTTGCCTGGTTTCTTATTGCAAAATGAAGTTATTATCATTATCATTATTCTCCCGTATTCCTTTTACAATCTGTCTTTTCTTATTTCGCTACTAAAATTGCAAGTGTTTATTATTTGTCATTATTTTGTGGTTCCACCTTTTGAAATGATCATCTATTCAAGCAAGTTTGTTAAAAAAAAAAACACAAAATGCTCATTTTAACCAGTTTCATGCATGATGAACATGTTTCCTCAATATTACGATAAACTAAATAACTGCGAAGCCTGTCGGCACCAACACTGTCAAAAAAATACAAATACTACCAAAAAAAAAAAACATTAAATCAACACTCCTTCTCACTTCTGAAGGACGCTGAAATATAAAGACAAAGTCGAACCCCCATTGTGAACTCGGGTGAAAAAGCTTCCATTCATCATTTAGTCCAGACTGTTTTCGCCACGTCAAAGAAACAATGGTCATGATGGATAAATACATGTTTTCTGCACACTAGCTTCCTTGTGTAGTGTGTGTGTGTGTGTGTGTGTGTGTTTGTGTGTGTTGTAGGTGAATTTTGAGGTCAAATCTTTATATTGTAAGCTAAAGAATGGGGCTGGTTGAGGGTGTTGTCATAGACACGACGGAGTGTGTGCAGGAAGTCAGCGGGGACTGTGAGTCAGTGGGCGGGCGGGAGGATTTGAAAAGACACTCCTCCAGCAGACCTCTGAATAATTAATGACGTTAGGCTCAGTGAGGAGAAGTACCGTGCTTCTTCGTCACCTGGCATGAAAACTCTTTCACTCCTTTTCTTAATTAGACCAAAATCTGATCTGTTTTAATTGCTTATATGTGTTTTTTCTCCAGAAGCCAACACGGTTCTTTAACACAAATTTCACATTATATGCATGAACGTGAATATCTGAGCGGATATCTTATGTGATGATGCTACAAAATGTATTTCTATACATAATTTATAGTCCGACAATCAGCCATCAACCCCTGAGAGTCGCTCTGTAAATGCTATGAAAATGCTATGCTCTGAAAATCATGCATGTTAGCATTAGAACGATCCAACACAACCGACAAACAAATCTCTAAGAACATACAAAGCGACGTTACGTTTCAGAAAAGCTGATTTATTATTCCGACTGCAGTCTTTCAGTAACATTGGTGAAACACAGTTTGGATATTAAGTCAAATACAAATCATTCATGTGTTTTTTTTTTATTATACTGGTAATTTGAGAGTGGACTCGCCAAGCAGAAGTGAAAGTGACAGGCAGAGTCCAGGACTGAGAAGATCTGCTGTGTAACCTCATCTGTTGATGTTTTTAAAGTTTTCACAAGCTAAGGTTTGTCATTTTCACATTTGTCATTAAACTTATTCTTGTTTCATGTGTTCACATGTTCTACTCCACTAAAAGAACCTTCTAAATAGTGAATCAGATCAATGTAAAAATCCGATTTGCTGAAACATGACATGAGAACCACACGTTGATGTACGTTATCAGCCTGCAGGGGAGAATTTTGGAACAGGGATTTTTAATTTGAAGTAGACCCAGGGGTTAAGAACATGAAGCCCCGCGGTGGCGCTCCGTCAGTCATATTTATAGGCCGCCGTCCTGCCGCCGCAGTCCAGCCAAACATGATGCACGGTCCTGTAAATAAAACCCGTCACCGGAGCCACTCTCGGAGCGTAAAACAGGGCTGTAGTAAATAACCGTTTCCAGGAGGCAGGGTCACACATGAGCCGTTCAACTCCTGACCTACGATTTAGCTCAACCTCATCTTAAAAACCCTGGAAACGGCCTCCATGTTCCAACACACGTCAGATCAAGAGAAATAATTAAAGGAATGACGCCAGGCTGGAAGTCTGAGCTCCACTCTGGTGTTTGCATTCTCTTTTATCGTTACAGCTCCCTTTCTCCAAGCCAACAATAATATTTTCTTTTCACTTCAACACTTGAGCCGGTTCCCCGGCTCCCCCGGCAGCCCGCCGCTGTATTAGCGAGGGTAAAAATAGCAATGGGAGGGGGGGGCGTCTATTTATGACCACACTTCACCACCCAGAGTGATGCTTGGAAAGCAGCAGGGGAGGCTAAAGCTCTGTTCCTGCCACACCTTTCGCTTCTTAACCCTCCTCCTCCCCCTCCTCCTCCTCCACTCTTCATCCTCTCAGATTGAGCTCAAACCTTCGCTAGCTTAAATGACATCGGCCATCTGAAGCGCCCTCGCGCCACACGCAACCATAATTCTCTCTCAACTTTTAAAAATGTTCCACTTTACTGCCTCAAACGCCCCCACAAACCTCCCCAGAAGGGATTCGGATATGAATTACGACGCGACGCGTCCTGTCTTTTTCTCAGCTGGGCGACGATCGCTTACTGTAACAAAAAAAAAAAAAAAAAGAGAGAGAGAGAGAGAAACCGACATCCATGGTGTGCCATGTCGGTGCCGGACTCCTACCTGACGGCAGGTGGGCCGGCTGGCTCTGACACAGCGGGAAAAGAAATACCCAGCATGCAGCTGTGCTCAATATTTCATGAGGTTTTCTAATTACCTGGACTCGACTTGTTTACCGCAATCTGAAAATCAACCCACAGTTTAATCTCATTGTGTTCAAATGGGCTAAAATGAACGTCTGTGTTTCTGACGTTTGGACCACTTTATGTCCACACAGAGATATTTATTAATATAAATGTAGAAATGTGATTTATACACATTTAGTCAGTTTACCAAATGTTTCAGCTGAAAAGTTGCTTTTTGTTCCCAGAGTTCAAACACATGTAAAACAATGTTACCGTATAATGTGAAATATTTTAAGGCCAAGTTTACACAACTTTCCATGTATCAAAAAAGGATTTGATCCTTTACAAGCTGCTGCATTGCTCATACGTGATGGATCAAAACATCAGGATATGAACTGCAGAAGTCCTCTTTAAATTTTGAATGGAAGACTTCCTTGAAAGAGGTTGTTTGACAGATCTGATGTGCCACTTTTACAATATTAGAGGGGAAAAAAGGACAAAAAAATGTTTATTTCATCCAAATGTAACTAAACAGACGAATGTTTTTAGAAGGTGTTTGTTGGAGAAGCAGAAGACGCATCAGAAAGCTGCAGATAACAGGCGAGAGGCCAAGAATAACAAGCAACATTAAGGCATAATTATTCAGTTTTAGATGGCATTAAGTTCTCATATATAACATCCAGTGAGAATCTGAGCAAATTTAAAGACGTTTTGAACAGTAACTTTTCAATTTTGATCGGCTTTACATTTTCCAGGTTTTTTTTTTTTTTCTTCTGCAAATTACCCACATTCATGACTCTAAAAAATCAGATACAATTCTGCATTACCAAATATTTCAATAAAGGCCCTTGAAGGGGTTGGAAATCCCCATTAATCTCCCTCTGAGCAGACATCGGCGTCCAGTTAAGCCGTCATCCCTCCACTTTCCTTTTGTCTTTGTCCATTTTCAGAACATAACTGGGTGACGGCAGCCAGATTTTATTTATTTTTTAATTTTTTTTTCCCTTTCTCCATACCGAGCCAGCGCCCTTCCCAGACTACCCCCGGCACACTGTGTGCCCCGAGCCAGGCCAGCAGGAGATCCGGAACGGCTCGGAAAGGGCCAAGGCACAAAGGGCCAGCTGCTCGCCGAGCGTTGGCTTTACATCGGAGGAAGCTTTTCCTCGCTGAATGCACTGGATGCATGTGAGCCGTCTCTTTTTATCGAGGGGGACAGTTATTACAAGTGGGATATTAGTTGAAGTTTTTCTTTTCTTTTCTTTTCTTTTTTTTAATGACAGATGTGTTTCTGTGCAGCTAATCAGGATTGACTTTAATAATTAAGAGTGTTCGGTGAGTCACACGAACGTCTGAGGCTCTCGTGACGTGAAAACTGCGTTCAGCACAGCAAACGTGTCCCAGAGGCTCATAAATATCTCATTCTACAAGGTTCTGTTCTTTTTTTTTTTTTTTATGTATGCATTCTTAGGAGGGCATTAGGAGACGATGGGAGTGCTGCGGCCATCGCAGGAAGTCACGGCTACGTCACTTTTACAGGCAGTACTTTCTACACACAGAGTCTCTCCTTCAGTGGAATTAGCAGGTTTTCATGAGTTTATCATGAATTTTTAATACATTTAATGTGTGAAATAGTTTAGTGCTGTTTCATGTTTCACAATAAAGGTCCTTATAAACAGACCTTCACTCGGTTACTGTGGATTCCCGGCAGAGTGGGAGCAGTAATATTATCTGACACAAAGCTTTTAAAAGGTAACACCAGTAATTGGTCGTCTTCTGCTGTGGGTACGTGCAATAATAATTTAGAAGTTTAATCTTATAATTCCAGTCTGATCTCACTTCAGAACAGTAAATGAAAGAACAAAAGACAAAAGCCCCGTTTACACAACGTCTCAAGTGAAAATGCATTTTTTTTTGTGTGTGTGTGTTTTCATTTCAAGAAGTTGCGCTTTCACATGTTAAAAAAATTGAAAGCAATGTCTTTCTGCACATGTGCAGAAGAACCATTCACTCCGGCCGTGGTGCGCATGCGCAGCAGCAGCGTCTCAGAAAAGTTACATTTTCAAAAAGTTCTACCATTTTCAGCATTTTTCAGCACCATTGTCACATAAACAGACACCCAAAATGCAGTCAAAGTTTTGTGTTTGTTGTCATATTAAAAGACCCTGTTAAAACTGGACATTGCTAAAACTCATTTGTACTGACAGGGAAAAAAACAGGAAAAAAGATTGTTTTGCAGAAAAAAAAACAAGGTTTTGAAAAAAAGACATACAAGTTAAATAATTCACTACCAAATTATTGTGCCTGATGCTGCTTTCGTGTTATTAAATCAATTTATATTGATTAGGTTTAAATCCATGTCTTTTGAGTAATGTTATGCTGGACGAGCGATGTCTTTAAGTAATCTTCCTGCTTCGGCTCCCTACCGCCACTTTGTGCGTTTCTGACATTTTGCATTTTGCGTACTGTACCTCAACAGATTTGGCTCACTGTTTGTGGATATTGCTTTTTCTTAATCTGCTGTTTTAATGTCGAATACTGACAATTAGGAAAAATGTATACATTTTCAAATATTGTCTTTTTTTCCTTTGAGCTTCTATGACGGAAATTACATATAAAACCATCACACACAACACAAACGATCTCATGTGACAAAATTAATGGGGGCTTTGTTGTTGTTTTCATACATTAAATTTCCAGGTGATTATCAGATGGATTTATTGGATCTCTATCAGACAGTTTGATATAGTTCATGTGCGATGTGTCCTAAACTTCATCAGTGTTAATTCAGCTCAATCTTCCTCAGTCTTTGCTATTAGCTGTCAATGTTACAGGCATGAACATTCTTGATAAACATTAGGCATAGCATTTGTCATTTTGACTTCTATTTACTCAGATAGTAAATATATACAGAATAAAAACTCAGTAATTCCTTAAAAACTTTCCTTCGATCCCACAGTGAGCAGATATGAGTATCCAGGTGTTTTTCATGCAGATGGTTTTATAAAACAGCAGTGTGATTTGTGCTTGAAAAAAAAAAGTAAAGTATACATCAGTTAGCACAAATTCAGAAATTCTGACGTGCAGAAACCACTAACAGCAAGAGACTTTCACTACATTATTGTTTGCGTTTCACTTTTGTCCCCGAACAGACAGTAAAAACCAATCAACACGTTGTCCTATGGGATGAGAACGGCCTCGCATCAGTATGGGGACGATGAGCAGTTGTGACTTGCTTCGTCGTGCGCCTGAATCCCCCCCCCGCCCAGCCCCCTCTAATTTACACGTCCTAATAAACTAACAGACACCTGAAGGATTGAATGTGGGGACGCCTCGTAAATTCTCGCCGCGCTGACGCCTTCACGGCCAAAAACATCGTAAATATGCAGGCCGAGAGTGACGCTGGCTGTCAGATTTTCAGGATCGAGGATGTTGGTGTTTTCGCGCTGTTGTTCGTTACTAATGACACCCCCCTCCCCTCCTGTGCCACCCCCCACCCCCCCTCATCCCCCCTCCCTCCCCGAGGCAAACCCTGCTGGGACGTTCCCAGAAGGCTTTGTCACAGATGCTCTTTTAGTGGAAATTAGAAAATGATTATCACAGAAGGAAAGGTCAGACTGTCTGCTAAGGAAGCTCGCTTTTATCATTTCTTCAACAGAAAGATTAAAAAAAAAAAACAGCTCATTGGATTAACTCAATATTTCCATCCAATAGACTGCCCCAACTCAAAAAACACGCGAGGAACAAAAGAAATCTTAGATCTTCATCTTAGATCACAACGTTTCAAGAGAAAATTAAACGTTTCTGCATTTTTGTTTCAGAAAAGTTTGGTGTTCACACAGTGATGATTTGAAAACCGTGTCCATTTAAATCAAACGCTGAAAGCAATGTTGTTAGGATAAAGGTCAACTAAATTACTGGTTCTTTTTGCAATGAAGCCACAGACACACACATGCCATAAACATTATCAATGGGAGTACCCTTTTTTTTGTGTGAATTGATCTTAATCAATTGCCCTTTACAGAGTGACTTTCAAGTGAAAATTAAATGTTTGTCGCGTTCTGGGAGTCCAAGGTGCTCGGGGCGACTTAAAACAACTTTTTTGTGGACTTAGTAGTTTTGTTACTTGAGAGTTACTCTCATTAGCGGTTCAGCTTGGTTTCAAACGTCCGTATCCCATATTATGCAAAATTCACTTTACAATATTTTTCTCTGCGTGTGTCTGTGTGGTTTTATGGCAACAGCAAACACCGGCACTCTAACTCCATCGTTTTCAGTGTCTCTACCGTTTTCATGTGAACAGACATTATTTTCAAAATCTTGCTGTGTAAACACAAAACTTTTTTCCATTGTTTGTAATTATACAAATTGCATCACAACATGACAAAACTGTGAAACTTTTGGTTTATTTTGTCTGTAGTTTGCATGTTCTCCGTGAGCGTGCGCGGTCTTCAAGTGCTACAGATTCCTCTCACAGTGCAGAAATGTGCATTTCAGTCTAATAGTTGTGTGTGAAATGTTCATATGTGTGCTTTGACTCACAGTTCGCTGAGAATAGACATGAGTGTGATCATGACATGACATGATCATGAATACGGACCGAGTGAAGATATGCAAATGAGATTTAAGGATTTCATAGCGAGTCAGCTGCTGAGAGGTGAGAATCTCACCTTGTTTCATGCAGGGAAAAAGTGGATGAAACAATTAGGCGAGAAACTACTGATTACTTTGATGACTTTCAAACTGTGATGTGATTATTTCATTTAAGTGATTAGTTGTGAAAAACGGCCAATAAGTGTTGAATAAAATCTCCAGCAAGGATTCACAAAGCCTGACAGACATCAAATACGGCCTCATGTGCACTATTTATCCACAATGTGAAGACGTTGAGGTTTTCATCATTATGAAGCAGAAATCACAATATTTTAGACAGAAAAAGAAATCACTTGAAAAGTCATGCATGCTGAGTTTAAATGAAGTCATCACTCCTTTAGCATCTTTCTCTGTCGAATTGCAGTGACTTTATTTGTAAAGGTGTGAATCTATATAAAAGTTAAGGGGAAATTAATGGAAATTTACATGTGAACGTGTGATTAAGACGAAATATTTCTAATTTAATGCTCAGAAATTAATCAGAATCTTTTGACTTTAGTGGTAATAACAAATGAAGTTGCTTTGTGTCATACAATGGAGGTCAGAGTGGAAATGTAGGGCTGACTGGGTATAACACAGAATTAAATGTGCATTGTTTAAGCTGAGAAAAGAAAGAAAAATGTTCACGTGACTCTATTGACAGACTTACTTATTTAGCTCTGAACTAAATGAAGTTGTGACCAAGACCTTCTCTGAATGGCTCCCCTCCCCGCACAAGCTGAGCATTTCAACTTTTATCATCAATTATGATAAAAATAAATAAATAAATAAATAAGATATGAAACTCCGGCTTCCCTCTTTAAATTCGTTTTTTTCACAAAAACCCCTTTTTGGGCACCGGACCGCTTCAGGACGAGCGTTTCCTCAGCTGTTGACATTGTTGTAAGGTCCAATTCTCAGAAATGATAGAGTGGCTTTAAAATCTCTTAGCTGGCAGTATTGATGTCTAAAGCACTTTAGCAGTATCTCTGTCTCAACTACACACACACACACACACACACGCTCACACACACACACACACACACACACACACACACACACACACACACACACACACACACACACACACACACACACACACACTCCACTTCCCCTTCCTGGTGAAGTACAGGATGTGCGGCTGAAGAACTAAGCAGTTTTTCTCCCTCTCTCTCTCTCTCTCTCCCCCTGCTGCCAGCGATGCTTTATGGGCCATGTTAATATTGGAGTTCTCCAGCTAGGAAAAGGATTGCTTGATTCAATCAAGCAAGTCACTGCCTTGTAAAGTCATTACACTTTGTGCAATGTCATGCGTTCTGCAGCCCGGCGGACGGTCGGTCGTGTTTCGTTCTGTCCTGGTGGAGGTGGAGGTGGAGGTGGGTGGTGGTGGAGGCGGGGGGGGGGGGGGGGGGGGGGGGGGGGGGGGGGGGGGGGTGAGGTGTTGAGGGGTGGGAGTGAGAGGAAAGTGCCCCCGGGCCGGAGCATGTGCGAGCCTGGCACGTCAGCCCCTATAAATAGCCGCCACCAACTAACATAAACAGTTAAAAGGAATCAATTAGACATGGAGGCTGCAGGGGATGAAATCACGAAAACACAAGGAGAGAGGCGGGGAGGGACGGCACGGAGGAGGAAGTTTGGTATGAAGATGACCTCCCTGATAGCATCTCCTCCTGCATCTGTGTCACTTTTCTGAGGCGGGTGGAGGAAGTTGAAATATGCATGGAGGAGAGGAGGGAAAACAGAAGAAGAGTAAAGAAGATGAAAAACATCCTACCTGCTCAGAGGTGGTGGTGGTGGTGGTGGTGTCTTTTTTTTTTGTTTTTGTTGTTTTTTTTTTTCTTTTTTCTTTTTTTGGAGAGTTGGTGGGACGGAGAAGTGAGGAGAGTCAAAGGGTCCCGGGGGCGGTCTGGAGGGGGGCTCTCGGTCCGGCTCGGAGCAGGGCTGGAGGGTGGAAGGATGGAGTGACAGGGAGCAGGGAGACGGGGAGGCTGAAGGGGGGGAGAATAAACCGCCGCTTGTCTCTCCCTCCCCTCTCTCTCACTCTTTCTCTCTTTATCCCTGTTCTTCCTCTCTCTCTCTCTCTCTCTCTCTCTCTCCACACACACACACACACACTCACACACACACGCGGACGCCAAAAGCCCGAGTCACTCAGATAACAGGCAGAGAAAGAGTCTTTACATTTACACGCTCCGCCACAGGGAGGGGAGAACCGGGTGACATCCTCTCCCTCCCTCCTCCAGGCGGCCAATGGGAGGAGGAGGAGAGGCGTCCAATGAGAGCGGAGGCAGCCGGTGCCCTCGCCCCAGCCAATAAGTGCAGCGGCTCACATTCAGAGGGAAGAATTGCAATATGGAAGGAAAGAAGGAGGGGGTGAAGGGGGGGGGGCTCCACTTCTGAAGGACGGTGATTTAGAGCCGGACATTAGAGTGATTAGATTCCCCGAGGCCGGCGCAACATCACCACCATCAGATCAGAGCGGGGAAGATGTCAGTCAGCTGGAGTTTGAGGAAAACACACAAGACGTGCAGCTGTTTGTTTGACTGTGAGCTCTCAAACTTGTTGATGGATTGCGATCACATTTGGCAGACTAACAGGGAAGGAGTGATCTCCCATCCAGATTCTCAGAAAACCTTCCCCCTTTAATCTAATTGGGAAATTATGAATGAATTTTTAATCAAAATCAATAACCAGGCTGCCTGCCGACTCTGAGGCAAGCCAGAATACATTCTGAGAGAGATCCGGATCAGATCTCTAAATCTATCAAGATCCATAACATGATCCAGATGCATTGGTAGGAAAACTGTCCTGCTGTGCAGCGTTATATGCACCCATAATATCATCTCATTCAAGCAGTGGATCAATCCCACAGTGCTTTGCACTCCGACCTTGTGATACGTGCATGATCTGAGACCCGGCTTTACCCAGAAACCCTCCAGTACTAGATAAGAGTCTAACAGAGAGACTGATGGAGCGTGCTGTGAAACGCTGAAGAAAAAAATCCTTGTTCAGAGTTTTCCCAGTGTTTACTTGATCCAGTGGGTAATCTGATCTAATTTTAATGTAATCCAGACATCGGAGTCAGGAGGTCAGGGATGCGGCGCTGCTGGCTACCGTGTGGCATTATTGTGAGATGAAGAGATTTATCGGTGTGGCAGCTTTATTTTGGAGATGATTCCTATCAGCAGAGTGATAAACTGTATTCATAAGAGCTGGAGAGTTCAGTGTTGAGTAGAGGAGGAGAAATAAAGGAGTTGGACTTCACCCCATGCTGTCAGATGCTTTTCCGACGACCTGAAATATGATAAATTATGGGATTAATCGATGCTGCTCAGGCCGCATTACAAGAGTTCCCCACTGCGATATAGATTGGTTGAAAAATGCAGGCTGAAGGGAAGGTTGCAAATACAACTTAGGATGAGAAACAACAGGTTTCCGTCCACATTAACCTGAAAAGAAACACGTTCTCAAATAAGTCTTTTTTTGTTTGTTTCTTTGCTGGATTTTGGCTGCAAAAAAAATGAAATTCCTGCATATTTTACTGTATTTTTCACCTGAAAGCTTCATTGGAAACAGCTTAATGTTAAAATTGCGTGTATAAACACATTTACTTTTCTATAATCAAAATCAATTAAATGTGAGACCTGAGCTAAAACGAATTTGACCACCCCACCCCAGCATGTAGCCCTGTGAATACAGTGGAACTTAACGCCAGAAAATAAGCATTTCGAAACTTCCTCTTATCGTTTCAGTAAGTAATCCTCAAAAACAGAAGAAAGTAAAGTTTAAAACAACCATTTTTTTAATTGAACAACAAATTTTTAGACAGCCGTACTCCACCATCCACAGGATCGAGAAAGAGTTATCGATCTGTCAATCCTCTCCGTGTCCGGGCCGGGTGAGGTTTCCAGTGTTGCGTCAAATTAAGCCGCAGATTCCACTCCTGGTGGTGCCCTTCCGTCAGTTCCCGGGAACCCAAAGACTTTGGTTTCCCAGATGCTGGGAACAATGCTGCCGGATCGCTGGTTTGGATCGCCTATAGGATCTGCAACGGTTTCTGATCATCTTCAGACCTCCGACTTTTTTTTTTCTCCGACTGTAGATCTGTCCAGAGTGTTTTCTGACCTCAGAGTTCGGTGGGATTGGCTCCAGTAACGACATGATAGAGCAATATGGATGAATGGATGGATTTTTGGATCTGAACATAAAAAAATCGCGCTGGTTTCTGCTTTAATTCCGTGAAAGTATTGTGTTTACACAGCAACATTATGACAACAACGTCCGTTTATGGAGTTGGAGTGTTTTCCAATAGCTCCATGTTGGGAGCTCTCTTCATAAAGTTGTTTTTTCAGTGACTCTGAGCACCACTGTCATGTAAATGGGCCAATTTGACCTGAAACTGATTGTAAAGTAAGATTATTTTCATGCTTTTGCTTCGTTCTGCTGGTGAAGTAGCTTTCGTCACACTGTGGTGTGTTTTCCTTTGATGGGGAAAGATCCCCCACCAAACACCCCCCAGCAAATGTTTGTCCCTTTAATGTTCACAGGCTGCATCTTTCACACGTTTATGTTCGTCCCCTAATTTTTTTAAGGCTTCCTCTTTGGCAGGAAATCGCATTAGGAACCGACAGGTGATCGTATTTTAAGGCGATCGTCCATCAGCCACATGTTTCTCCTCAGAAAGCAGCACGGGGGAGGAAGTGAGTGTGAAATTTCATCAGGCTCAGACCGTACACATTAACCAAGACGCATGCTTCACTTCCAGGAGTCTTGTTTTATTCCTCCTCCCCCATCGGCTCAATCGATGGCTCTGGAAAGCACCGGGCATAATAAATGATCAATGTGGAGCTGTCAGGTTGAGGGATGAAAAGCAGGTCTCAGTTCTGCTCAAAGGAATAAAGGAAATGCTGGTTATGTTACATTAAAAAAAGAGAGAGAGAGAGAGAGGCAGTTGTTCTTTTTGTCAGCAAACAGCTGCACGACTTGCTGAAAGGTGTTTTTTTTTTTAAAAAAAAAAAGGGAGGGAAGTTTCAAGCTCTGTGGTGGTGGCTGTGTGTGTGTGTGTGGGGGGGGGGTGACGCTCATGCACAATCTTCAACGTGAAAAAACAAAAAATTGCAGACAAACCAACAAATATGTGGTTCTAAACTGGTGGGTCGAGACCCAAAAGTGGGTCACAAGACTGCAGAGAAAGATCTAAGTGGTGTTGTCTTGTAATTCATTGTTACCATATAGAATATTTATCAATAGCTTCAATATATTGAGGATTGCAACAACTAAACATAGAATCATGTTGGTATTTTCCAATGTAATAAAGCAGATAATGTAAAATATTTGAGCCATTACCATAATAATATTTTGCCAATAATCTAATTTATTAGGATTGAGAAGCATTAAGATAAACAATCCTTAATGAAGCCACCAATAAGGTCATAAATACGAAGGGCTGCATTTAATGGATTCATAAGCTGATTAAAAAATATAAACGCATTCACAGTGATTATTTTAGGCTTTTTTTTTTTACACAAAATTTAAAAAAATCTTAAAGTTGGAATAACACAAAACTTAATCATTATTCAATAAACCTGAGGGTTGAAAATGTACCTCTCTAAACATATTGGTCAACTCTTTTGTTGTTGTGACTTAAATTAATTCCAATGATAGTATAAGCTTTATGTGTGATGGTCATTAATGATATTCAAAGTTTTACAGGATATTTAAAATTAGAATTTCATGAGAATGAGGAGTTTTCCTATATATGATTCAAACACATCTAAAACAATGTGATCATATAATGTTAAAAACTTCAGACGCTGCAAACAATATTGTTAGAATGCCGAAAGGAAATGTTTATAAGTTAAAATGAAGAATCTCATTTTCATGAGATTTGTTTCATTCATTAAATTCAGCCTACAAATAAACGCTGTTCTGACATCAGTCCTTTAAAATAAGCATGGATGAAAGTGAGCGCAGGATCTCTCTGTTCAGTAAATCAGCAGTGAGGTGGAGCTTGCAGGTTTTCCCGCCGCTCCCTGATGAATGACACTT
The DNA here is from genome assembly GCF_902148845.1 of Salarias fasciatus. Taxonomy (NCBI): domain Eukaryota; kingdom Metazoa; phylum Chordata; class Actinopteri; order Blenniiformes; family Blenniidae; genus Salarias; species Salarias fasciatus. The sequence goes on from NC_043760.1 coordinate 12,325,387, forward strand.
TAGTGGGTTCTCCTGAAAATCGATGCCTGAGTGCATTATAACTTGTCCAGATATGTGGAAAACAACTGTAGCACCAAACTGCTGGAAAAGCAGCGAGTGAAGCCTGCATGTCCGTCTGCATCTGAAATCAATTTCACTGGACAAAGAGAGCTAAAAATAAATAAATAAAAAAAGATCCATACTGTGGGTTTTGCTGATATTGGACAAACATGCCCGATTCTTAATTATAGAAGTAATTTAATGCTTATTTGTCCTATTGACATGATTTTCTTGGTGCTGCTGTGTTGTGCAGGCAGTCGTGTCGCATGCGAGTCTGAAACAAATCCGCTCAATATGGAGCTTAAAGCGCAACAATCTATAGCCGTAACCGAGCCGAGGGGTCACCCATTCAAAAGGCAGCACTCATTTACAGTAACGTAGATTCCTGCGTGTGTGCGTGTGTGTGTGTGTGTGTGTGGGAGAGGAAGATACATAAAAAATTCATTAGAAGATGGAAGGAGATGTCACATCCAATATGCAGCCGGCTGCACTGATGACCGCGGGTAGTGAGCTGTGCGAGGCTGCGAACAAGACGCCGAGGACCCGACCCGAACGCATCGCAGAGGTCGCACCGGCGCAGAGGGGGCGGAACGGAACACACAAACAGATCTGATATTAGCTTTGTTTGGTTTTATCACAACAAACACAAAGAGATGTGGGATTCGGTGCTGATTCGTGGCTCGGTTTGAGCAACATGGATGAAATTTAAAGGCGGGATTTGGCAGAGCGGTGGCTCTTCTCTTCAAGATACTGAACAAATTGAGAAATCCTGCATCCCAAATGCAGCGACAGCACATCAGAGCAAAGTGCAGGTATGAAGAGGTGGTCAAAGCCTATCTGCTCAATGCCAGGAATATCCACTCCGGATAACATCCTCCTCATCAAATATTTAAAGACAGATAGAGGAGGAAAAAGGAAAAAAAAAAAACTACACCTAAATGCCAGAAGATCCACGAGGGGGTTTAAATACACGGCGAGTGTTACTCATTATCTGCCTAAATGTCAGTGAAATGTGAAATCTCGGCGTATAAAGGCCTGAAGTATGCGAGACGGTACACAAATGTTGCTTCAGGACTCCTTATTACCCTTTAAGTGAAGGCACGTTGGTGGACTTCCAGGCATTCAAATGAACACAAATGTCATACTTGAAGGTGTTTCGTTAATTGTTTCTGGCGAGAGTCGGTTTACACGCGCTTATTTCTGGAGGAGGAACAAAGTGTGGCGGCGCTCAGACAATGTCGGATCGGGGTTAATGTGACAGCGAGGCAAATAAACACAGCCCGCCGATCTGACAACCGCGGCTTTTCGCCGCCGCCCCGAATGTAATTAAACCCCCCCCGATATCTGGTTGTCACCTTGTTGTATCATTACCGCCGCTGGATCGTTCCACTGTACTTAGTTATTGCTAAGCAGCCACTAAATATAGCCGTCCCCGGGCGGCAGCGCTCTGCAGCTGCGGGTTATTACATCCCGACCACTCCCCTCCCACTCCAGCCTCACTCAGTCAGGAAGACTTAAATAGATAATACGACACACTCAGAAGGCTTTCTCTTTTTTTTTCCTCTCTCTCTCTCTTTTTTTTTTTTACCCCCTGAAGGTTTACTCAAGCAAGGACGGAGACGAACAGGACAGGAGTTATGACGCCAGTTTATTTTGCCTTCAACCAGGGACGGCGTGGCTCCCGACGCTCAGCCCTCCCACTCAATTAATTTAAGCCTCACGGCTCCCGCTCGTAAGTCTGCGCCGCAGATTTGATGGGATCGGGTAGGGAGCGACTGCATTTACTGATTATTTTTAGTGTATCCCGCTTTCTTATTATCGGAGGGGAGGGATTTGATACGTTGGATTCTTTCGTGACAAGCTGTTCAAGATGATGCCTTCATGCTTCAAGTATTTAATCCAGAAAAAAATATCGCAAATCCCAAAGTTAACTAGATCTCCCGTCAAAGTTGTATCGAAGTTTAGTTGGCTCAAAGTGGGTGTTGACCAATACATTTTGTCTTAGTTTTTGTTCAAATGAATAGTACTCATGGAGGTTTGTTGTAGATTATAGACTAAGGGCCCATTCACGTGACAACTCTTTAAGTGAAAATGTTGCATCGACGTCACGAAGGCGTTGTGCAGAGATGTGGAGCATCTTGATATTCAGGAGTCTGTAGTATTCTAATCACTTTTAAAATTTCGTTATTCAGCATTTAGTCCATGTTTGTCAGAAAATTATGGTAAAAGTGTATTTATTTTTTGAACATGAACATCCTGCTTCCAATATACTCAAAGGTGAAGTGTGTGAAGTGAGCAGGAGGCGAAAAGATGGCGCCAGGGAGTGTGTGATTCGAAGTTCCTTCAACTTTTTCTTCACCTTTTTTTTGTAATTGCTCAGGGTGTGGTGGGGGGTTGATTACGTCACCCTTTAAAAATGTAACAAGTAAACAAACTTTTGTTATATTTACAGTGTTTTTTGTGAAAAAAGGAAAAGTTTTGATGAATGGATTTCACCGCTGTGCAGACGGGGTTTTAAGTCCCAGATGTGCCTGACGCTGAAAGGCGGATACAGATGGAGCCTCTGAACATATTCTACTGTCATTACATGTGTTATGTGGATTATCTCTTGAGAGTTTAAGGATGTGTAGAATATAGATGAACACTACTGGTGACCTGTGGGGGCGCTACTGTGCAATGAAATTCATGTGTGACCAGGAAAAAGGAACAAAGAAGGCAATGACAGAACACAACCTGAAGTTTAAGTCTCTTTCAAAACATCTCTTTTAGTTTGGTAAAAAATAAAACTACATTGCTAAATTGAGACCTTGGATCTAGCAGTGAAAACACTGTTATAGTTTACCTGATTAAAGTTCCAGAAGTCCAGAAGCAGACCCGACACTCACCTGTACCTGAGATATTCAATGTTGACAAGACTTTTTCTATCTAAAAAGGTGGGAAACTTTTTGGTGTTGCCTTATCGTTCTGAAGTAACTTTCAAATTAGGTCAACTTTTTAAGTAATTTATATAAATCTTCTTAATCAAATATTATCTGAAACGCCTCCTAACTTTAAGGAAGAGATTTAAGAGGATTTATTAAGACATGCAGAATGACTGGTGACCCAAATCAGTTCTCCTACCAGAAATCCTCTTTTCTTGAGGATGAGCTGTCAATATATCCACGATCGCCTGCTAATTCTATTTAAGAAACGCTGTCCTGAGGCCCAAATGGCTGTGAGGTTTTCTAGTGTATGTTGTCACACAGGACTTCGATCAGAGCGCTGCATGTTTTTGGATCATAAGCGATAACTTTTGAATAGGAAATAAAATTACCCAAATCCAAATAGAAGGCATCATTGTGCAGAACGCTAGTGAGGGATCTGCAGTGCAGCTAATAAAGTGTTTCTTGTGGACTTCCCCTTTGTTCATTGTCAGCAGTTGAATACTTAGACAGTGGGATGTTTTGCGATTATTTCAGTCTTAAGGAGATAAACACGAACAATTTTGCCCAAATCAACACCAATTGTACCTAAGCTCTGCAGAACATCTTTTGAACAGGAAACCTCAGAGCTCAAAAACACAGCAGGTCATCTGATCATGACTTTTGGGAAAGCAGAGTCAAATCTGATGGGCTTCAAGCCCTGTTATGTTTGTGTTTCAAGTGAAAATGCATTGTCTTTGGAATTCTCGTCTCCAGTTAGACAGAAATGCTAAAAATGATGTAGTTAGAACGACAGGCCTTGAGTTGGTGCCGTTTATTTTTATGAAACTAAAACGAAATGCAGATGCACTATGAACTTTAACAATGCAAGAACATGTAGTGAACAGGAGACATTCGAATGGACCGACAGCAAAGTTGGATTGCTGATACTGTTGACTCTCAACTGTTAAATTGCCAAGTTCCAGTAGAATATTGATAGAGAATCGTGTCACTCAGGACGCCGCCATTCCACATGCCCATTTGCAGAGGAACAATTCCCTAAACTATTCCATTGAGCATTTTCAAAAAGGTCTGCCTTGGGAGCCATTTTCAGTGACTCTGAGCAAAGTTGTTGTGTAAACGGACCCACAAGGCACATCAGAAGTTTCTTCTTTTTCACTGGAAAATGTTGTCGCACAAATGGTTTCCTGATTTCTGCTGCTAGGGTTTAGAATTCGGCACAGTGGAAAGCATGGATCCAACCTGCTTTGTGTCAGAGGTAGAGTCTCCTGCTCACCTTACCTGAGTGCTGTTTCCAACCATGTCCACCCTTCCCTGACAATAAGTACACCATCTTGCATTTCAGATTTACTAAGATCTTGTAGAAAACTGGAGTCTGATGATAAAATAACAGTTAAAACATCAGCTTTGGCTGAAGCTACCAGTTGGTCTGTAATAATGACAGTTTTCATATATGAGTAACATAATCTGCATTGCTGCGGAGCATTTTCCCGCTAACAGAAGCAGAGTCACGATCAGCAGCCTCCATCTTCTGTTAAAGAATTTGACACGACGCAGCGAGCAGTGTGAACTCCATCGCATGACTGGTTGAAAAAGACTTTAATTCAGTGCCTGGGAGAAGAAACAGTACAGCGCAATTTGTTATACAAAAAAAAAAAAAAAAAAAAAAAAAATGGGGGGAAATCCACAGGTTCAGTCAAGACATCATCAGTAGCACTGAGGCTGAGTTCGTGGCTGAAAATGGTGAAAATTGAATGCGAGGCTACTTGCTTGGTTCCTGCCCCTGACCTCCGTGACAGCAGTCACTCCAGCACAGCTTAGCAGCAAATCACTGATCACTTCAGCTCGCTCGCTGATTGAGGTTTAAAAAAAAAAAAAAAAAAAAATCATTTCCAGAATCAAAAGGCTCAATTTCAGCTCGGCGCACGTCGTGCCCTCTGGATTTAAAGATTACTCATTACGCCGCGTCCAAAAGGGTCATTCACTGTGGTTTGATGTACAAGCGTTCAAAAAGCACTTAGAGATGTAATGAATCTGAATCTGCAAAAAATATTGCATAGAAGAAGAAGAAGGCTGGATGTACAGTACGAGCTTATTTTGTAATGCAGTCCAGGGTGAGTAATAAGGCACAGTTTGAAATCTGAGGGCTGGGTTTCTTATGTTTTCTTGCACAATGAGTACAAAGTTAGCGAGGGTAGTTAGCATTATTAAACTTTCCTTTTTTCTTGTTTGTCCTTACATAACTTCATTTAAAAATAAATATCTATTATCTTTATTTAAATTTAAAATAGTCCCTAAACGTTTTTGCTGTACCCCGTCACACACCCCACGAGTCTAAACTGAAATTGGGGAGAAACAAAAAAAAAAAAAAAAGCTGAAATGATTGTTACCTATGAGGGAGAATAAAACAACAATGACACGATGGATAATTCAAAACAGTTCAAAAGATAAAACATCAATAACGTGAAAAAAAAAAGAACACAAATGACAAACATATAACGTACAGATTTTTAGAAAAAAACAACAAAGGTATTATTCGAGAAGGCTTTTAGCTTCTCTTCTCCTGTGCTGCCCCCGATATGAGAAAATATGTGCCAATGCCCCCACGCAAAAGGACCAGCACCCCTCTGTTTGACCCATCTCTTTGGCGTGTATGGAGGGGGGGGGAGGGAGGCGGGGGGCAGACGATGCCAGGCAGAGAGCCACGGGCCAGTTCATGGGGCGTCTCATTTAAAAACAAAAATAAAACTGGAGAAAAAAAAAAAAAAAAAGGCTAAAAGGGGCGAAGAACAACCGAATGAGAGAGTAAAATGGACGGGGTCTATTTCTTGGAGGGCGACGTGAAGGCGTTCTCGATGCACAGGACGATGTAGGAGCCGGAGCAGCTGCTGCTGCTCTGCTGCAGCAGGCGGCCGCTCTGCAGCGAGGACGCCAGGCCCGACACGGCGCGGTCGCCCGCCCGCCACGTTTCACAGTAGTGGTCCGTTTGCCGGTGGCCTTTGTTACTCGATCCGTGCCAGACCATCTTCTCGGGCCTGGAATTAAAAAAAAAACACATAAAAAGCCAAATTAGAAAAAAAAAACAAAAACAAAAAACTGGCAATCCGGTAAATGTGAGCCCACGGGGATCTGCATTAATGACAAAGACTCACCACGCGCTGTCCCTGAGGATGTCTCGACCGTCGAAGGAGTAGATCGGGACGCTCTCCCTCATTTTGTTGGAGTTGTCACCGAAGATAGACTCCCAGCTGTTAAACAGCACCTGGTCCTGCAGGGAAACAGAGAGGCAGAGGCTTACAATCACTTTTACTATGTATTGTTATTTAGAAAGAAAAAGAAAAAACACAGTTTAGATCAATTGTTCCCAACTTCAGGCCCTGCTTGCACGTCTTTTTAAATATAAAGACACTGCTTTGTGTTTTCATTTCAGAAAAGTTTTGCGTTTATGAGGTAATGTTTTGAAAATGATGTCCGTTTACACAGAAACGCTAAAAATAGTGTTGTTAGCATGAGAGGCCACATGTTGGTGCTGTCGGTTTTTTTTTTTTTTTTTTTTTAAAGAAGCCACACACACACACACACGCGCAGCAAACAGTAACCTATAAAGGTTAACAATGGCGAGTACACAGATATTGTTCATCTTCTTTTTGGTTTGTGGCTTCTGTGTTCTTGACTTCTGTCCTGTTGTTAAAGCGGAATGGTCGTTTTTGCAAACTGGACCTCATTTCACATTCGTCACAACAACATTTACTCACCCGTTTGACTTTCGTGTGATTTGCAGTTGGTTCGGAGATAATTAGATGCTTCCATATCCATATAACGGCAGTGGGCGGGGCACCGACATGCAGCCGTTACAGACGCTCTTTTCTCTTATGTTTGTTGTGTTGTGGTAGATACATGTAAATTTATTAAGTCAGCATCACTTAGCGCTATTGGGAAGTCTGTAAACCGGCTAGATTGAGCAACTCTCCGGGAACTCTGAAGCGATGATGTCATCACACTGCGCCGCTGCGCACATTCATTCTGTTTGTTTACATGGAAGTAGCGTCTCTGCTCTGCAGTCAGACCACGGCATCTCAATTGGCTTTTTTAGTTAGTCAGAGTTTATTTTCAGCTGGTTGTAACTTTGGCACAATGGTTCCAGTGTGCATATATCCTGGCTGTGAAAGTAAAATGACCAGCTGGACGTCACTGAGCTCACAGGCTCCCACTGCGTGACCGGGATTAATTGAAGCTATGGCGAATAGCGCTCAACACGGACCCCAGCATCAAAGTTCAAACTTTACCACATTTGGATTATCGGGTGTGTAGTGCCCACTTCACATCGGAGGACTTCTTCCCAGTTCAGGAAAGAAATGAAGGCCAGAAGATCCAGAGAATGAACCTCAAAAAGAATGCCATTCCAGCGGCTGCAGGAGGAGGACAGGTCGAGGTAACGTGATGCTAATAATATTCATTTTTTTCTTTACTAATGTCTAGAGTTGGCTAAAATGTTATAAACTTGTTCCTACTCCTTTTGAGCAACAGTGTACAGAATATTTTACTGTTTATGTACAACTCTTGTCATTGACAGATATACTTGTATCATCCTTTGTTGTTGCTCAAATGAACTAAACAGTAAACATCCCAGCCTCTAGACATTAGTAAAGGAAAAAAATGAATATCGTTAGCGTCTTGTTACCTCGACCTGTTCTCCTCCTGCAGCCGCTGGAATGGCATTCTTTTTGAGGTTCATTCTCTGGATCTTCTGGCCTTCATTTCTTTCCTGAACTGGGAAGAAGTCCTCCGATGTGAAGTGGGCACTACACCCCCGATAATCCAAATGTGGTAAAGTTGGAACTTTGATGCTGGGGTCCGTGTTGAGCGCTATTCGCCATAGCTTCAATAAATCCCGGTCACGCAGTGGGAGCCTGTGAGCTCAGTGACGTCCAGCTGGTCATTTCACTTTCACAGCCAGGATATATGCACACTGGAACCATTGTGCCAAAGTTACAACCAGCTGGAAATAAACTCTGACTAACTAAAAAAGCCAATCGAGATGCCGTGGTCTGACTGCAGAGCAGAGACGCTACTTCCATGTAAACAAACAGAATGAATGTGCGCAGCGGCGCAGTGTGATGACATCATCGCTTCAGAGTTCCCGGAGAGTTGCTCAATCTAGCCGGTTTACAGACTTCCCAATAGCGCTAAGTGATGCTGACTTAATAAATTTACATGTATCTACCACCCCACAACAAACATAAGAGAAAAGAGCGTCTGTAACGGCTGCATGTCGGTGCCCCGCCCGCTGCCGTTATATGGATATGGGAGCATCTAATTATCTCCGAACCAACTGCAAATCACACGAAAGTCAAACGGGTGAGTAAATGTTGTTGTGACGAATGTGAAATAAGGTCCAGATTGTAAAAACGACCGTTCCCCTTTAATGAGAATCACAAAGATGTTGAAATATTTAAGTGAAACACCATCAGTTGTCAACACAATCTAGACCAGAAAGGTTCCATCCGATTGGTCAGACATGTTGAAGTGTAGAGTATGAATGCAAAGCATATAGAAACAAATAATTTACGGCATTTCAGTCTTTTATGATATTGAATGTTGATATTTTCCTGGTTGGAAAAACACCCATTGTTTTTCTCTTAAAGGCTCCTGCATTTGTATATTGCTGACAGACAGTTTACGGCACTGCTGTCATGTGGCTTCGCATTCAGACCACAACATTTTCAAAGCTATCACTGTACACACAGAAATGCCACGTCAGACCACTAGTTGGTGCTGTGATTTGGTAACACAACCACATATGCACTTCCGCTGAAGACAGCACGATGTAAACATACAGCGGTTAAGCTTTTTTCTTCATCTCGTGTCATTGTTGTTCTCAATTTGTATGGAACAAAATGTGTGTCTCCACGTATGCAGATGATGTTGTAGTGAACGTACCAAACATTGCATTGAAAAAGTTTCATTTTCAGAGACTTGCAACATCGTTGTGGTTGCCAAAGAAAATAGTTTGGATGATTCTGCTCTCTACATAAACCACTGATTATTTGAAGCTTTCTGGGAAACGTGTGAACTTATTAGTGATCAAACTGTCATCTGTTACCTTGAGGTTCACGATGGGGAAGTTTTCCCTGTCGGCCTTGCGGACGATGGTGTACAGGTCTTGGAGTTTGGAGGACAGGAAGGCTCTGAAGGTTCCTTTCAGGCCCACAGCTCGAGCCTGCTGGAAGCACAGGAAGTCCGCGCCGCGAATTCCTCGCATGTTACCGGACTGAGGGGCGTTCAGGGCGATGAGGTGCAGCTGAGGAAGACAGGAACACAGCTAGGTTCATATTCAAATTATTCATAACAACACCAGCCTCTGTTATATTTCCACTCTATTTCTGGGATGCAGTGGGGAACCACATTACGGCACTCAGGGGATCTGATGAGGGTCAAGGGTCTCTCACAGGGAAATTACAGTAGAGACCTCGAACTTGTGAACTTCTGATCTCAAGACCGCTTCTGTGGCCTGTAGTCTCAGACGCCACTGCGCCCATTTATCAGTTCATTGAAAGGCTTCAAAAAGTCCATAAAACTTCCAAAATCTCTTTACTACGGCTGTTCTATCAGATAATCCAGCAGCATAGATGTAAAAAAAAGATGCAAAATAAAGAAACTGTGACATTTGTGGGAGGAATTATGTGTAAATGGTTAATTTTGCAACTTCAGTTTCTGGAAATGCAACAGCTGAATACAAGCAAAAGAAAATAAGGATGCTATATTTATAGCTCAGAGTTCTCCTGCATCCACTCACTCCGGATCCGGATGTGTCGGTGTGCACGGCGGGCCCCGGCACGGGCGGCCGCCTGGCCGGTGTGACCGGGTATCTGTTCTCGTTGTGCTGGATGGGTAACCTCCCGTCGGTCTGCCCGTTGTTCCTGTGGTCCGGGAACCTGGGGTCGTACTGGGGGGGGTATCTGGGCTCCACGGGGGGCTGCGGCGGCGGCTCGATGGGCCGTATGGCGGCGCCGCTGTGGGAGTAATGCCCGGCCCCATTGCTCTGGGACTGGTCCTGGGACTGGGGGTACAGGATGACCGGCGGGGGCTGGGCCTCTGCCACCTCGTTTTCCTAAAACACCAATTCCCAGATTATGAAGCGGTCCACACACTTCCACGCAGATCTGATCTGTTTCACTCCTCTGCTGAACCCACCAGATCTCTGAAGAAGGGATTGTACTCTCCGAGCTGAGAGGACAGGAAACAGAGCTTTAGTATCTCTTACATAAAGTCATTATTGGCACATTATACTTTTATAATCCTGCGACGTGGTGGAGGTTGCTGTGTTAACTTCTTTTGATGTCTTTTTTTTTTTTTTTTCCCCTGCCTTGAAGCCAAAAATCAGTTAAAGCAGCAGCTTTAAAGTCTCTGCATTAAACTAACGTCTCACTTTTAAATACCTGTTCTGAGCTCTGTGATAGCATTAAAAAGTTTGGGAGTCTTTCTGGGGCCGTACCATAACCTGCCGCAGTCCGTCCCGCACCCTCAGGTACAGGTCGGCCTGGTCGATGACGTAGATGAGGCTGCCCTCCGTGTGGCGCCGGGCGGTGGCGAGCATCGTGTCGTACGACCGCAGGACCGTGACCTGTGGGGAAACCAACGGTAACCATGGAGACGGGGGCATGAGATGCAGTCGGCGGGGAGATCAATTGACAGACATGCGATCGGGCGCTACTTACCCCCGCCGAGAGACCCGGGATTCCCGGAGGTCCGGGCGGACCTGGAGGGCCGGGTACACTGACAGCTGCAAAGTCGTCACACACATTTCCCACAGATTTTAATATTTAACAAAACAACTAATGAAATAATCCTTTTAATGAGTCAGGAAGGGAAACGTTACTTACGGTAATTATTTCTGTGAGGTCCTGGAAGAGAGGGAGACTCCTGAGGTCCTGGAGGCCCCGGCGGTCCTGGAGGACCCGGACGTCCATCGTAACCAACCCCTGGTGGCCCTGGTGGTCCCTGGGGTCCAGGCGGCCCTGGTAGAGACTCTCCTTTTGGCCCCTGGCATCACAGAGAAGATCTGCATTATTAGATTGTCGCTTTTGATCGAGTGAACGAACACGTGGCGACGAAACGCACCGGCAGACCCGGGCTGCCAGGCGGCCCTTGCGGGCCCTGTGCTCCACCAAACCGTGGGTCGTAATATCCACCGCCGGGCTCTCCCTTCTCTCCCTTGACTCCTGTCTCTCCACGCTCGCCCTTTGTGTCAGAAGAAGACTGCGGTTCATTTCCTGCTGACGGCCGGTGTCAGTGTGAGCGAGTTTACCTTCAGCGACAAGTAGTCCAGGTCTGAGGCCGTTCCTGGAAGAAAGGAAGACGCTTTAGTTCTCAAAAATACTGCCTGTGTCCCTGCTTTATTGAATACAGACAGTAAAGATGTAGTTAAAACCGCAAATTTGAAGTTGGAAAGGTTGATGGTTGATCTGGTTGAAGGTTTACCTGGGATTCCTGGAAGTCCGCGGTCCCCACGCTCTCCTTTTTCTCCTTTCACAGCTGCAACAACAACAACAAAAAGACTCAACACATTGAGCAGAGTGAAGTCAATTGGCGGTGTAACTTTCACTGACGGTGACGTGTTCTCTGGTCTATCGCTTCATTTTTCTAATCTCATCCTGACGGATTAATCTCCTGACAGTAAAATCTACATCCAGGGAAATGAAGACGGAGCGGTCTCGGCAGACGTTTAAACCCCCTGTAAGAGTCTCTCTCTCCGGTGTCACACTGACTTAACTTCTCCACCCCGATCCCTCGCTCCAAGGACTTATTCTCACTGTTTTTGTATCGGCGCCGAAACGAACGGGCGCCGAGCGCCGGGACGCCGTACCTGGGTAATTCCTGGAGCTGTCATCGTAGCGCTGTCAAAGGAGAAGGAGACAACCGGTGTGAACAGAGAGAGATTTAGAGTTCAATGTGAGATTTTTAAAAGCTCGTGGTTTCAGGATCGGCTGCGCTCACGTTGAAGCGATCCAGAGGAACGGCAGGTCCGGGGGGTCCGGGTGGTCCTGGAGGGCCGGGAGCTCCCTAACGAAAGCAAAGCTTTTTACTCATGTTCAGTATCTTCTGGGTATATTCTCATATTCTGAGACAGGAATCGATGCTTATAGCATTGATTCTTGTCTCAGAATATGAGAATCTACCCAGTGAAATCTTTAATCTGTGATTTGCCGAACATTACAGGGAACATCTGTGAAACTCACCGGGTAGCCAAAGCCTGCGCCTCCGCCTGGCTCTCCCTTCTCACCCTTGTATCCATTCACACCAGGGCGGCCCTGAGGAGGGAAAGACATTGATTTTTTTTTTTTTTTTTTTTTAATTCTCTGGCATAAAAGAGGAAGAAAAAAAAAAGAGCTAAAAAAACGAATAATGTAAAAATACACAGCCAGCAAAATGGGATAGCGTTGTGAAAATACGCCGACAAATAAGAGAGAGAAAGCGCACGTACAGGTCTCCCAGGCATTCCAATTTCTCCTTTCAGTCCAGGAGGCCCGTACGGACCCTGCAACAATAAATCATCAGTGGGTCTGTGACCTGACGGGAGAATTAAAAGCTTTTGAAATAACACTTACAGCGGGTCCGGCGGGTCCTGGAGGTCCTCTCTCTCCCTGCAGGATGGGGAAATAAAAGAGGATTGGTTTATGACTGCAACAGAGCACACCTGTTCGGAGGTGGCGAGGCTCACCTTCATACCCGTTAGACCGTCCAGACGCAAGAGATTGCCGTCAGGTCCGATCACCAGGCCCGGTTCACCTTTCTCCCCCTGATCATATTGAAACAAACACGATTCAACAAAAGCTCCGAGGCTGAGGTGATCACGTGATGCTGGACAAACCCCAATACCTTCAGACCGTAGCCCGCGGGACCGGGGTCTCCTCTGTCACCTTTCGGCCCGATAGGACCCTGCAAGATCGAAAAATGAGATGAAATAAAAGCAGGAGGGAATCAGTCACTGGGAAAAGCTTTAGCTCCCACAGGTAAAATGAAGTCGATGCAATCAGGCGTCCCATTCGTCTCTGCCTGGACGCTTCAGATTGAGAAATGCTGACTGGACAGATGTGCTTTCTTTTGGTAAAAAAATAAATAAATAAATAAAATGATCAAAATCTCATGAAAACACTGAAAACAAATCCGCAAACATTGTCCTTTTGAAAAATCCATAACTGTAGCTAAAATATTCCCTGATGATAATAAACAATCGATGTTAAAAATATTTAATATGCCACAAATGGTAACGGTTGTAACTCCGTCCCTCCTTCTGTCTTTAGGTCAAAAACTTGAATTGTGAGTGGAGAGCGAGCCACTGAATGCATACTGTGCGATTATAGCAGTCTAATAAGATTAATAAATGTTATTCGGGGCGACAGTAGCTCAGATTGTAGAGCGGGTCGTCTTATAACCGGAAGGTTGGCGGTTCGATCCCCGCTCCCGCAGGCGTAAAACTGTCGTTGTGTCCTTGGGCAAGACACTTCACCCACCAAAGTTGTGAGAGTGAATGGTTGGTGGTGGTCGGAGGGGCCGATGGCGCAGACTGGCAGCCTTGCTTCTGTCAGTCTGCCCCAGGGCAGCTGTGGCTACAGCAGTAGCTTACCACCACCCAGTATGGTGTGAATGAATAATGCAATGTAAAGTGTCTTTGAGTGTCCAGAAAAGCGCTATATAAAACCAATTATTATTATTAATAAATGCAACTTTGCTCTAATTGACCATCGGTTAGTTTGTACACAGCACTCATTCCTGTCATGAGTTCAGTTGGAGGCAGCTTTATGCCAAAACAGCTTCAAATGCACAATAAAGGCACTCTATACTTTGTATTGCATTAACACATAATCACATAATACAAATCAAATGATCAAACTAAAATCTGAAAATGATGTTGAAAATATGGGACATGAGACTTACAGGAAATCCAGCTTGACCAGGTAAGCCAGCTCCACCCTGCACAGAAAAAACAAACGGAAAACACACATTTTGTAAGATGAAATGCATATTCTTCAGACTGTTCTTTTGATAAAATCAAACCCCTAATAGGAAGATTATATTCAAAATGAATGTTTTGCGATCACATGTACACACTCTGTTCACCGATTTCACTATTGACCAAAAAATGTCATGTTAATGAAGTGTTTTCATCTCAATACACACCTGAGGACCAGCTCTGCCATTGACACCGTCGAACTGCAGGGAATAAACATCAATGTGATTAAATCTCAGCCCAAGCAGCACTTGTGCTTTCATACATGTTTTCTGTGTGTTTCAGTGGTTTACGTTGTCTGATGTCTGGTAGATGATTTGCCCCGGGGGTCCCGGTGGGCCCGGTGGACCTGGGAGTCCGGTTCCATCTCGACCCGGATCTCCCTGGAAAAACCACACATCAGCGAGCATGACGCCACTGTCCTCAACGGTTCTCGATTCACACCTTATTGGTGTATTTTTTGGTATGGAAAAAATATATTTACCGCCTCTCCTTTGTCTCCTCTGTCACCTTTCATTCCCTGTATCAATAAAGGAGAGGACAGTGAAATTAAAAACAAAAACATTATCTTATATCAACCTCTGATTGGTACTAAATGTGCTGCATTTCGCTTAGCCCCGGAGGGGATTCTGGGTATTCGTACCGGAGGTCCGGGGAACCCGTCCAGGCCTGGCTGCCCGTCTCTTCCTGGAAGACCTTCGCTGCCCTTGTTGCCCTGAAGCCCGGGCAGTCCGGGTTTACCCTGCACAGGCACAAACACGTCAGACCAGTGAAGCAACGCCAGCAGCAGCATACATGTGCAGAGAAATACACAAATAACCGCTGCGTTCATGTAATGTTTGGTACAATAATGGAAAAGGCTGATGGCTGTAAAAGTGTGTGTCTCTGTTGGCTCAAGATTGACTTCAATAGAATATAGCCTGTTTTTCTTCCAGGGTCAACGACAATCTGCTTCAACCTCAAGTTAGATCAAGTGAGTGCAGAATATGACTGAACGGTACAACTGGATTATGGTGTTTTGGATTTAAATCTATACAGTAACCAAAGCTGAACGTCAAACTCATTGATAAAACTGAGCAGATTCTAAAGTGAGAAAGATCAGAACAACATGATTTATTAGACTATATTCATTATTTACTTACTGGAAGTCCAGGTAATCCAGGAGGACCCTAAAAAAACACAACATTTGCTCAGTTATTTGTAGTTTCACAAATATTTTATCAATCTTTACTACACAAACATGACTTCCACCTTTGAAACAGCAGGAGCGGCTCTCAGTAGATATGACCATATATGACTAAAAGAAACTAAATCATTGCTCTTTATTACAGAGGTCATGAAACTATACATTCAGAGTTTGATTATCTCTTGGTTTTTTGTGACAGATAGTGTTTGATACCTATGAGGTGTTTTTGGAAAAGTTTCAAGAATTCATTTTTTTTTTTTAATTTGGTAATGGATTTAGCTGATTAAACTGCAGAAATCTACTTTATTACTGTCTTTATATATATATATATATATATGTATATGTGTGTGTGTGTGTGTGTGTGTATGTATATATATATATATATATATATATATATATATATATATATATATATATATATATATATATATATATATATATATAATTTATTTATTTTTTTTTTTTTTTTAATAAAAAATATATTTTGAACTCTTTCATTCCCTTCATGGGCCACATGCACACAGGGGAAAAACAGGGAAAAAAAAAACTGTAAACAATCACACAGAGTCTTTTTATTGCTTTTTTTTTCTTTCAAAAATCAGGCCTTTAAGGTGACTTAAGGAGTTTGCACGTTTTATGCGAAACAGCGCCCCCTGCAGGCCTTGGGCGTAACGCAGCTTAGTGAAAAACTCGTCCCTGTGGCTCCCGTGCACGGAAGAGGGGGACTCCGTCTTCGCTCGTTTAGAAGCGCTCAAGTAAGATTTAAGTTTCTTTTACCTGGTGGAGTCTGTGCTGGAGCTGTGGCAGCGCTAGAAGCCAGTCTTTTCTTACTTTCTGGAAGCTCCTGCTCAGTTGTTGCTCACTAAGCATCTGGCGGAGTAATGGCGGACATAATGAAACCTAACCAGCCGGAGCGCGTATTACGTCATTCCTTTCAAATTCTCCCCAAAAAAATGCTGGTGCCGGACCGGAACTGCAACTTTCAAGTGACAATTTAGCGCTGTTAGAGGTACTTGTAATGAATATGTCAGGGCACATTGTACACATCATTAAAAATGTGTAACATATTTTTGGTGGAAAATAAGTATTTTTAAGGTTGTAAAACTCCTTAATGCACCTTTAAGGCATGGGTGTCAAAGATGTATTACTTCAAAGGCCACATGCAGCTTTCCAAGGTTTTTAAAGTGTAATTGTTCAAAATGCAAGTCATGAATGAAGGCTAATCTCTCACTGGTGTCAGTTATATACACGAAGGTTTGATTTTCGCATTAAAAAAAGGTTTGCTTGCTGCTCAAGTTTGTGTGAAATCACAAATTTGCACGCATACATGATGCAAAAAGACATTTAACAATGGTCCCAATGCCAGGTACAGCATCACGTAGCCTTTACAGCTTCATGAATGTGCTGAAAACCTGGACTTTGTTTTGACTACTTTAAATCATTATCTAGTTTTACATCAAAAATGTGACTTCTGTGGCTTCATGTGGCAAATCTGTGACGATAAAAAGATTCTGAAGTGAGATTCAGGATCTCTTTGGTTTGCAACATGAAGACTTACAAAGTAGCATCAGGAAGTTTCATGTTAAGTAGCGGCTATTGCCTACTTCTAGATTACGTCTATTACGTGCGATTCCATCTAATTAGGCGTGCCCGTACCTGAACTCCTTCTGGTCCTCTGACGCCAGGAAGTCCGTTGGTGAATCCTCCAGAACCCTCCATGTCATCCTTTAAGACAAAACCCACATTTAATGACAAACCACTGCATCGATCCCAACGGCACTCCACTTGTTTTTGTTTTTTTTATTGCGCATTGTGAGTGCACCCAAAAGAAAGTTTGAAATTTGACTCTTTCTGAAACAAACACAATTGGGGAAAAAAGAGTCATACAGTTAGCGAACGACCCAATATAGCTGCATGTAAAGAAAAAAGTTCTATTTGGACTTATAAAAACTATTTATTTATATCCTCACAAAAGAACTTACAAATCCGACTCGAACGCTCCTCCCTGGAGGGCCGGGGGGACCGGGGGGCCCGATGGGTCCCATAGGTCCCGGCAGACCAGCCAGTCCAGTCTCTCCTACACGTCCTGGTGAACCAGGCTCTCCTGGATCCCCCTAAGACACAGAACCAGACGAAGAACTGAGAGTTAAAGCAACAGTAAATTATTCAAAATGTGTTTCAAACTGAGAGAACTTTAAACACCATGCCACGCCAGTACATATTCTACACTACAGTGCAAGAGAAATTTAGAGGAAACCACAAAAGATTGGATTAGACTTGGCTGACATGCTGGGGAACAGTTACCTGCAGGTGGGAAGAGGAAGAGGAGGACAGGTAGGGAGGCAGCAGATTGGAAAGAAAAGAAAAGTAGGAACGTGGCTACAGACACGGAAAAGGACAGGAAAGGTTTCAGAAACAGTCAGCAGGTCATCTGCAGAAGAAGTGCAGCTTTGACGCAACATCGAAGAGAAAGAAAAGATGAATTAATTCACACCTTGGTGCCAACTGGTCCTGGAAGCCCCAGCTCGCCGGCATCGCCCTGATGAAGGAGAAACAGTCAAACGGTCACAAGTCCAAAAGAAAGAATTGCGCTTAGCTGAATGTGTTTTTTCTCCCTGAAACGACCAGGGACTGCAGGAAGAGGCAGAGGAAGGATGGCAGCGTTTTATGTATTACACAGAAAATGATGTTCCTTCAAGGTACATTGTGTCTATTTATTGGTTAAAACAGATTAAAAACAACGTAAAGCGATCAACAGAAGTGGCTATAGTAACTGCACTGATTTCCAAATTTAAGAAACTTGTTATAAAAAATGCCCTTCATTTTAAGCCACACTATGAAATGCAATCCCACTTCACACCACTAGATGGTGTATCGAGTCGGTTTAGTGAACAGCTAAAGCAAATGGCCAAAACTGTCACAGGCTAAAAGTTACAGAATCTCCAGAATGGTCTCATTTAATTTAAATTCACCAGTTCAGATGTATCAGTTCTGGATGAATATTTTCTTGTTGGTTTGATTTTTTTTGGAAAAGGGAAGTGTTTGTAACAAAAGCAGCTTAAATATATATTTTGGTTTGTTGTCAAATGTCACACTTGTCTTCTCTGACTGTATACCAGAGGGAGGGTATTTTTTGGGCTACACTGCGCTAGAATTTGTTTGTCGTGTATTCACAAAGGCTTTAAAGAATTTTAATCTCCTCCCAGAGGGCAGCAGAGAGAACAGATGATATGCAGAGTGGGCCGAGTATTATAAAATCCCGCAGACTTCCTTTTTTGTCATTTTAGAGACCCGTTTGAAAAAAAAATCCCCTGCTCATTGTTTGCGTCTTTACTCGACATTGGTGCTCAGAAGCTTTTTGAAAATGCACATTTTTGAAAACAGTGGTGGAACTTTTCTAAAATGCTGCGACTCCATCTCTGTGGAAATGGGGAAAACACAACTTTTCTGAAATACTGCTACTGTTTGTGCACATCATGGCCTCAGTAAACAGTTCGTCTGCACATGTGAGAAGATGGACAATAGCAACGTCATGACTCCCAGTCCAGATTCTCCTGGAACCTGGCAGTTTTAGAGTTGAGAGGCACCGTAATAGCAATCTGACTTGGCCGTCTGTCTACACACTGTTGACTCCTTCACACTTTTTTTGAGAGATATTTTTTTTCTTAAACCTCAAACACGCAGCTGTAAACTGTGTTTAAGACATTAAGCTGTTTCTGTCTTTAGTTCTAATGTTAGAAATGTCAGTATGAGCATCAACAAGACCCTCAGCTTTGGCTGTAACCGGAGAACAGCTTCAGATGATCACTCCTATTATACTTTGAATTCCAGAGATGTGATTCTGTCAGTCTTTAAAGACAAATTTGCAAAGATCTTACCTTCTCTCCCTTTGGACCGGGAGTTCCTGGGACGCCGTCGGTACCAGGTAAACCAGCCAAGCCCTATAGTTTAAAGATTGACGTGGAGATGTAGAGGATGGATGGATTTGGTGAGACTCTGCCATCATTTGAATCAGTTCGGGAAATCGTTCATCTTGCTTCTGCTGACACTGAAGAAGACAGACACTCACAGGCTGACCGGGTGCTCCATCCCTTCCTGGTGGTCCGAAGGCTCCTGAGCTCGCGGCCGAGCCGCCGGTAGACAGACCAGGAGGACCCGGAGGGCCGGGAGGGCCGGGGAGACCTGGGAGTCCCTGCATCCGGAAGACACAGACACTGACAGGTCAGCGACCGGTTCTCCTGGAACCTGGTTGAGGTGTTTAAGGTTCTCACCCGGAGAGACTCCAGATCCGGAAACCCTGAACCCTCCATGTCCACGAAGGTCTGAAACACACGGACCCCCGTCACACGCTGACACACACCGCTGACCATCACACAACCTGAGGTCGACTCACAGATCTGAATCCCGTTCCTGGTGGTCCGGGAGGTCCCGGGGGTCCTCTGGGGCCGGGCGGACCCTCTCCGCGGTCTCCCTGAACACACGAAACAATATCACAAAGCCCGTCCGTACAGGAGATTCATCAGTCGGCTCCACTTTCGACTGCGTCTCCATTCGTCACTCGGTTTCATTCTGCTGTTCTACCTTCTCTCCTTTGAAGCCGGGGTCTCCGGGGGTCCCGGGGAAGCCTGGGGGTCCTTGAGGGCCCTGTGTTCAGGAAACACAACGAGGACGTGGTAATGTGGGGGACTGGGGGGCTTCATCGGTCATAACGATCCATGACCACACAGAGAAATGAAGGAAAGGCTCGTTTATCTTCACTGCTGCAGAAACAGAAACACAAACTCACCGTTTTCCCGTCTTCGCCAGGATCGCCCTGCGAGAGCGAAGGGAAGAATTCAGCTTCATGAGAATACGGCGAATACGAAAGATCTAACTTTATATTTGATCTTTTGAAAATATGGTTTAAAAATAGAAGAACTGTTGATTCAGTCAATCCAGTTGATTCCTGTATGTTCTGGTTTTCTATGTGAATATATCCATCAATCTCCAGAAGATGCAGCGTCTCATATTTCCTTAAACAGCATACATCTTCATCCATTACTGTAAAATAAGTTCTGTGAAAATGCACAGCTGGGGGAAGTTATGATGTTAAATGCAATACATGTATTTGACCACCAGGGGCGCACTTCACTCTATCATGTGGCGAATGAGCTTGAGCGATCAGGGTTACTGCACAGATGGAAATATTAGTCTGATTTAAAGATGATTTCTAGAATTTAATGGGTTATCTTGATCTTAACATGAACTAACATGCTAGATTTTTGAGCTTGAGCCACATGTGGCTGAATGTTTTCTTTGAAGATATAAACAGTGGAGTGAAACTGAACTGAGACGTGATATTGTTGAAATTACAGATCTTTAAGTGAGATTTCAGGTTTGTTGTGTTATATAACGGTAGTTAATTAAATGTGAACTTCTTAATAATGTACACATAATTTGTTGCACTGAAACAAGTCAGAGTTGTATAGTTGTAGTTACTGATATAATATAATGCTATTATTGACTCGTTTGGCCCACTTTAGAACAAACTGAGCTGTTTGGCCCCTGAAGTAAAACGTGATTGATGAGAGTTTCTATTCAGGTAATCTAAAAACTCTTCTTTATTCATTGGCTTTTAACACAGCCTGAGACGACGCTCCTATTTTTACTGTTCCCATTTTAATGTTTCATTATTTTCACTTTATGTTTCTGCATTTTTAGGTTTTTATGTCGGTTTCTATCCAGAGCTTTGAGTAGCTGCAGTTGTTTTAGTGCTATATAAATAAAGTTGAGTTGATTTATGGAGAACTCACAAGAAGTAGAAACATCCAAGATAATCTGTATAAAATACTGAACTTGTTCGACTCCTGTCATGACGGTGCCTGGTTCGATATCAGGGCTGCACCGTTCATTACAGATGTGTTCCTACTGTGGAATGTAGATGAGACTGATTGAACGGTCAGAAACTATGTTTCTATTCGCTTCAAATTCAGAACAAGAAATTCGATTTACTCACCGGCTCCCCATCATCTCCCGGTGGCCCCTGGGGGCCCGGGGCCCCCGGCGGTCCTCTGGGTCCAGGAACCCTAGAAACGACCGAGCCATCTCCACCGGCCGAAAACTCTGCGGCGGGTCCTGGAGGGCCGGGCGGGCCGGGGGGCCCCTGGGGGCCGCGGTCGCCCTTTTGTCCCTGGTAGCCGAAGCCGGCGCTGCCCTGCAGAGGAGGAGGCTCTCATCAGATTTCGAGACAGTTTGTCAACTCAAGCTTGAAAAACACAATCGATGGCCAGTTTCTGCTGGCCGGTTGCCATGGAGACCAGCAGACACTCCCTCACTCAGTCAGAAAGTTACCTTGACTCCCTTTTCTCCAGGTTCTCCCTGCAAGACAACACAAAACATTCCCGTTACTGCGCCGCCGGCACTCACTCTACAACCTTCAGAGTTTTAAATACAGTCATCCTGGTTTATTTAATGTAGGAAATGAAACATGCAGCGAGGAATAAAGTCCAGTTGATGAGATTGAAGCTCCAAACCTTTTCAGCTCTCCCCCCACTCCGAGATCCAGACCCTGTCTCCCCCTTCGGCCCGATCGGACCCCGGTCTCCTTTCTCCCCCCTGTCCCCCTTCTCTCCTTTGGCCCCGGCTGACCCTGCTGGGCAAACAGAAAGGGAAGAGTTATTAATATCCTCGGGGAAAAGCACTCAAAACATGATGAATGATCGTATCCCAAAGCAAAAGCAAAAGGCTGAGCGCGTCTTCCTGCAGCCTGCATGCACGCTGTTTTCTTTTCCTTGACCCGGTGTGACCCTCCCACCGAGCAGCTCGTTGGTGGCAGGTTAGAAATGTGACAGATGATCAGCTGAAGCTCACATGCAACACAAGTGTTTATTCCTCATTCGAACTTCCTGATTTGTCCACCACCCACAGCCATGAAAGCAGATATTTTCATGGATTCCTGTGCTTTGGAAATCCATGTCATTGTTTTGTTTTGTTTGTTTTTTTCCCCACCTGGTGACCCGGGCCAGTCGGGTCTGGACTCGACCGGAACTGAGAAGTGCTGGGACTCCCTCGCTGAGTGCAGTAGAGAAGACAGTGTGACTCTCCAGATTAATGTCGCATGACTCTCCAGGGAGTGCATAAAACTTAGGAAGCAACCTGCGGTCCTCTATAAACCTTTCAACCTGTTTAGCATCACAGCCACAGACATCCTACATCCTGTGTTGATGCGGGGCTTGTGGGGATTTCTGAGTAACTGC
Source organism: Salarias fasciatus (assembly GCF_902148845.1). Taxonomy (NCBI): domain Eukaryota; kingdom Metazoa; phylum Chordata; class Actinopteri; order Blenniiformes; family Blenniidae; genus Salarias; species Salarias fasciatus. Next base: position 12,347,779 of record NC_043760.1, read on the forward strand.
TCTCATGATGTGATTTCCGAAAAATATAAGGTGGGAATTTTGAGTGTTGTTGCTAAAATGTGTCAAACATTTGTGATTTAACATCTTTCACTGTTAAAAGTCTGTCAATTTCAAGTTTGTTCTTATTGATCTAATCTAATAATTGGTTTGCTTAATATGTGTGTTTGGTGACACTTTAACTATTTCTATGAATATAGTTTAATATCTGTGGTTTTCACTAGGTATTCTGTACAATCCATTAGTGAATCTGCATTTAACACGAGCAGAGCACATTGTTCTTATTTTCCCTTTTAATAGGTTAAATAAACTTGAAATAAGAGAACACAAAATTATGAATAAAACACACAAGTGTTTCACTGGCACAAAAAGGTCAAAATTCTTTTTTCCCCATATAAATTAAGCGAAATTGTGGGTTAACTTCTAATGTAACACATGCATGCAATGAGGATTTGTGTGCATGTAACGGTAAACAATTATCAAATTTCCACCATAGCTGGCTGAGGAAGATTCTGCATTTTTTGCGCAGGTTAAAAACTTTAATTTGGGACATAAAGCAGACATATTCCATTAAAAACTCTAAACAACATCCTATTGTAAACGTTATTCCATTATTTTATTAAAGTGTGTTGTCGTTCGAACACATACAGTTTTTATGAAACTATATTTAAGTCACACTATCCAAAGAATCATGGCGGACTCAAACACATCTAAGGAGAAAAATAGTGGTTTTGATTTCAGTGGAAGTTACTTTATAGTTTTAAAATCCTTTTTACACTTGGAATTCAGACAATAGGTGTTGCTCGGTGTGAGAGAAAGCATCTGAGTGATAGTTTGGGGGTAATAATGAGTTCCAAACCCTAAACACTGGTCTGTTCAACAGGAAACGGTATCTGCAGTACTGAGGTCGTCCACTAGATGGAGACATTCTCCAGTCTTTCTAACTGCTCTGATGTTACAGCAAAATCAACCCAATAAATCCCTTTAACATCTAACAGTCTAGTGTCCATATGTAGAAACAAAACCTCCATTTTCCAATATTTGCAATACTTTTTAGCACAGTGTTTGTGAATACAGTGAAAATGTGTGTGAACTCACATGTCTCTCTCGCCGTGAGGATCTCCTCCTTCCTGGTCAGAGGCGGCTGCTGGATGGGCTGAGAAGCCGGAGCAGCCGTCTGCACGTAACAAAGAAAAAAAGAGGCTTTATTAAGATGTGAAGTGGATCCTGCTGCTGTGAATTTACAGCCTGTTTCACACAAACATAAAAAACTTCATAAAGGTAAAAAGCAGCCTCTTTAAAACACTGATCTGCCTTTTACAGCACCGTGTTCACATTTGTCTTCATTATTGTTTTCATATTGTGCAGCCAAAGCTCAACAGAATCCTTTTCCAACCTGGAAACTGTGCATGTTGAGCCAGAGGGCCAGGAAAAAAAAAAAATATGAAAATGTCTTCCGTTTGTTGGCAAACGGCTTTTATAGTCAGTAATTGCCATTTATGTGTTAATCGGCCTCAGATTTCTCACGCCTCGATCTGCACAAACGTCAATAAAGCTTCTTCAGCTTCCACTTGAGCACTGTGATCAGGCTGCAGGTTAAACAGGTTCATCATTCTGAGTGTTTAGTAACATATTAAAGCAGGCATTTCCTGTGCGTACATGATCATTCCACTCTATTCTGAGTGAGTCTACACATGAGAAACATGACTAAATGAGGAAGAAACAGATACAAATAAAAGAAAGAATCAAAGAAAAGAAATCAACGACTTACATGTTGGCACATTGTGAGTGACACAAAGTGTTAAAAAAAAAACTGGAATCATCAAGAATGAAGAGAAACTTTGGACATGATCTAAAAGGTGAAATGCAAAGATATAAGTAAAAAAAAAAACTCGTGATTTTTAAAAGGAATAATGTACAAATGTCAGAATGCAAGAATATTTGGACATAAATGAGATAAAAGACAGACTTCTGAAGAAAGAACAAAACAAGCCACCGTTGAGCTCACTACTGCCACCTACTGAACAAAATGTGGAATAACTACTGCACCTTTAATAGCAAATTAAAAAAAAAAAAAAAAATCAGTTTTGGCTTCTGAAAGTGTAGAATTCAGATGATGGACCGCCCACGGTGGAGCATAATGGTTGTTTTGACACAGATATGTAAGCAGGCTTTGTTTCGAGCGAGTCGAGTGTGTCATGTTCAGATTAGCAACACCGATCAGATGCTTATAAACACACAATTTCCAAATGGTTTCAAAACATCAAACAATGAAACACACAATAAACTAAACAAAACTCTCTGTCTGAACAACTTCCTCACACAATGGGTTGAATCTGCAGCATCAGATTTCCACTGCGGAAAGAATTACTGACATGAAAGTGGTCTAATAATGAAGTTTGGGCCCTTCAAAGTTTGTAAGAAAGCTTTGAGGAGAGGCAGGCCAGCCTCCAGTCACCACAGTGAGCAGCAAGGGGGTGGGGGTGGGGGTGGGGGGTGGGGGGTGGGGGGGGTGGGGGGGGGTGTCACTCCCGTTTCCAACTGAGCCTTCAGGGGGGAAAGAGAAAGGGAATAATGCAAATACCCTGCCTCTGTTGGCTCATTCTTCACCGGCGACACACCCACATTGTCACCTGTGGAATTCAGGAGGGCAGCAGGATGAAGAATGAGAATTGGGGGGGGGGGGGGGTCTGAGGAGCCAGAGTGATGCCACCGTTGATCATTAACCACTTTTATTTTCCCCCCTCTGTGTCGCTGCGCGGCGGCTATGCCGGGAATTCAGTCAGAGCATCGACTCTTCTGAGCTGATGTGTGAATTAAAGTGATTTTAAAAAAAAACCCTCCTTCCTTATTCACTCCTCCGAACATCCATCACGGTCGGGGATGACGGGTGGGAGGCTCATATCCTCAGAATGCAGCGTTGATTGATTTGAACCACACAACCCCTCTGATCTGAGAGCAGGTATGCAGCTGATTCCACCTCCAGCAGTGAGGAGGTGGATCTGTGTTTCAGCACATTCCCGCTGACTTATTACAGAGGAAGCGCCTTCGGTTTATTTTTTTGTTTTGTTTTGTTTGGTTGGCCTGAGGATGAAGTGGAAAAACAATCCAGCTGTTTGGCCAATTCGTTAATCAGCAACAAATGGAAATTAGACACACAAAAAATGTTGTTTGAACAGGAACAGTCTGATCAAAGCAATTTGTCTTAAAAAAAAAAAACAAAAAAAAAACAGTAGATCTTGAAAAACTGCAGCGTTTCTTATTGCACCTTCAAGAGATGGAGATTAAAAAGCATCTTCCTCCCACTAACTAATGTAACTTAGTGAGCAGATCATTTAGTTCCTAACTAAGGGAAATTAGAGTAATCTCGGTTATTTCCAAGTCGTTTCATCTTTAGTAAGTCCTCTGAATTTTTAAAGAAGGAACCTGGAACCGCGGTGATCGTGCAACGCTGTGTCTGTTGTTCCAATGTCTGAAACAATGAGTGAAACAGATGTCAGAGCAAAGCTTCAGGAAACAATCTCAGGTTTTAAACTGCAGAAATGACTGTAACAGGTCTCTTGAAAAAAAAAAAAAGACATTAAATCTGACCATGTATCATACTGACAGTTATCGTGCTCCTGCTGAAGATGCAAATTCCACATCAAAAATGTGCACAATCCAGAGGAGAACATGCAGTCAAAGCAAAGTCAGGATGGCCTCAAAATCCTCTGCTCCTCCACGAAAACAGACCTCACAATTCGGCTTGAATTATTCCTCTTATAAATCAAATACTGTGCTTTATTTCGCTTATTCTGATGACACTCTTGCTTGTTGTGTGAATCATTTCAGGAAGTGGCTGTCGCCTGCATGAGTGGCGAGGCTTCCTGAGAGTGAAGGGTTTCCGGTTGACACCGCCGAGCACGACCGACTCGCCCCGCCATCTATCGCCGCAAATTCCAGGACGGCAAAATGGAAAGTTCTCACTTCTGCGGCTCTCCCTCTCTGACTTTCCTCTTTTGCCTGGACTTGCCTTGTAATTGCACCGGTAGGACAATCGTGGAGGGTCTAACTTATACTTTGCGCAAACAGATCTCACCTCATATCTGAGGGATGGAAAAAAAAAAAAAAAAAAAAAAAAAAAGCAGGTGGGCATCATATTCCAGCTGTTTTCTGCTGCATTACGTCGAGTATCACACGATGGTAATAATCACCTAGTAAGCATATGGAAAATGCCCCCTTGTAAAACCGCGTGGCATCGAGAAAGGGGGGGAGGCGGAAAGGAGATTTCCGATTGGAAGCACCCGATCTTTCCAGCTCTGTCAGTTCCTGTGTGCCGTTGATTGAGAAACCAGTCAGAATAACAAAAGCCTTGAGGCGGGGGGTGTCGGATTGTCGGATGAGGGGGGGGGGGGGGGGGGGGTCTGGTTTGGATCAGATCGAGTCCAAATTGACATCTGGTTTTTCTACCTCGCCACTGTAATCGCGAGCTCCGCGGCACGCTGTTCGAAGGCTGAGCTCTTCCAGGAGTTTGAAGGTGCGAGTGCGAGAGACGGAGAGCAGAGAGGGGGAGGCCTCACGCTGAGTGACGAAATGAGGGCTGATGGGAAAGATAGGAACACATTTCGAGGGTTACACTAAGAATTAGCTGGGAAAAAGTGAGAGAAAAGTGAACGCCCATCACCTCCTCTGCAGGTTAGTATCCGAATCAGTCGTTTCGGCTGAACTCGGTCTCAGAAACCTTTAACAACGTTGCTTCCTTTCCAGGCCGCCGAGAGGAAATTCTATATGCCAAAACTCTTTGTCCCCAGATGTATAAGACAGAAGCAGCTCGGCCTCCAGACGTCCTCTCAGCAGTTTTTAATCTTTATGGATGCATGAGTGGCCGTTCACTTAAATAGAGGAACCTGAGACCCCGGTGGGGAATCCAACACCGGGATGGCCCGGCTCGGAGGAAGCTCAGGCTTTTGTTAGCAGCAGCTGTCAATCAGGGAAACATGTCTGCTGCGATCCGCTCTTTCAGTCTCCTCCAGGCTACAGACTGTGTTTCATTCACTCTTTCTCTTGTTTATGGAGATTTTTTTAAAAAAGAAAAAACAAAAACCGAGTGACTCTTTCTGGAAATTGCCAAACTGAATCTAAATGAACCAAGATGATGATCAGTGGTTGGTTGCATGCGCTCCTGGGACATGAAAGGGATCCATAATTGCTCCTGAAAGCTTTAGTATTAAGCTAATTGACTGGACATAACAGTGATTACGGCTTACAATGTTACCCTTCTATTATCGATTGAACAAAGACCTGACAGGCTCACAATCAGTCCTGCAACGGAAATGCCAACAACCAAGCCGAAAGCAAAAACTTCAGATTTGAAAAGTTCAGCCATTTTTTCTACATTTTAATAAAAAAGGAGCCTGTCATCATATCAGTGACAGTTTTTTTTGTTTTTTTTTTTGTTTTTTGTTCTTTTTGCAACACCAAAGCTTATCTCAGCTGAAAGCATGAGAAAATGCTTTTGTTGTTCCATTTTGGAAACTATGTTATGCTGTAGAATTTGTGCAATAATATTGTTCTCCAGAGTTTTAAGCTAATTAGATCAAGAAGCAAAAAAAAAAAAGAAAAAAGGAAAAAGACAGTTGCAGCAGTTACTGAAATCTACAGAATGGGAGGATAGCAGACGAATCAATTCTGATCAGAATTCTACGGTAAAAGCAGTGAAAAACAGTCCAATTTTCAATGAAAACTAACATAATGAAGTTAAAAAAAAAAACAAAAACAAAAACAAAAAAACAAAAAGACATTCCATCCAGTGAAGGAGCTCACCGTCCATCTGTGTTTCTCCCCTTCTGGTCTGGAGGGTCTGCTCTGCCCGTAGCCACTTCCTTCCCCGGAAGCCTGCGGAGACCAATCACACACTTTACACTTCATTTTATGAACCACAGACACGACTCCTCTTGGTTTTTTGTTCACAATTAGAAACCTCAAAACCTGCACATGAACTCTCAGGGGTCAAATCCAAGTCAGCTGTCCAGGAAGGTAATGATTTGGAGAAGGGGTTTCATTAGATCCATGAGAGAATGAATCAGCAGCATAACCCGTGCTCTACTTACTTTATTTTGTTTGGATCTATTTTACTGTAGATCTGTTTCTGATTCCACTCCGTTCCTTGCAGCTGCCAGAAGATCGACACTCCGCGTTCCGTCACCAAATCAGACGACCCGATTCTTTTTTTGTATAAATTCAAAGTAAGTAGGTCTGCAACACTAAACTCTCATTAAATTTAAGTTTTCTCCCCATACGACTGTCTTTCATGTGGAAAACAGCTGTCAGGTTATCATTTGAGATAAAAGGCACATCCTGAAATGGGAAACCTGTGATTTCCCCCATCTAATCCAAACGACATCTGAAGATTTGACGACAACGAGCAGTAAACCACGTAACTTTATTCTGTCAGTACGGCCACAGTTTCGGTGGTTTGAGCAAGCGGAGCAGCTGTGGATGTTTGACTAAATAACAGTTGGGGCTGCTGGTGGGCTGCAGCCAGGCACCTGTGTTTGCTGGTGGGTGGTCAGGGTCAGGCGAGACACGCTGCTCTGCTCTCAGACTGAGCAGTTACACATTTACTGTAGGGAGAGACACTTCAGGGCTTCTATTACTGGTTTTTCTCATCATCAAAGTCCTGAAACGAGTGGTCCGTCCATCACATTGCCTAAAACCATGTCACTGGACATGAAATGAATGCAAAGATTAAAAAAAAACAAAAAAAAAAAACGGCATTGCAAGCATTGCAAGATACTTCACTTTTTGTTAATTATTCAATTATTGAAGACAAGAAAAACACCTGCAACATTTTGGAGTTCATTTCTTCTTCATTTCTTTCAGCTCAATCACATGTATCTGGAATTCCCAATAGACATAAGAGAGTGGTGTTCAAAACTGTACAAGAAAATAAACATTTCACGTCTTTTCAAGAAGAGTGACGATGAAATGTCTCTATCACCCCCTAGTGGCCGGATGCCTTATGCTCTATGGAAAAATACATCAATAATATACATTATATTAACATATAATACTATAATTTAGCAAGGACTGATCTTGATAGTTAATACTCGTGTTAGCTGCTTGGCTCCATGTGGTCTTTAGACATGAAAAGAACACAATTAGCACATAATTACCCCTGAGAGCTGAAACATGAGGCTAATTGACAGGACGCAGCTTACAATGCCACTATTGACTTATTGATGGACCAAAGGCCTGACAGGGCAGTTCCAGAGGAAATTAAGATCTACCGATTATAAGAATGAGCAAGAGCTTGGATTTTTTTTTTCTTTTTGTTTGTTTGTTTTTTAATACCCATGTAATTATTTTACATTAGACACATGGGTGGCATCGTTTAGGCATCATCATATTGTATTACTGGTTTTGAATGTCAAGAGAATCAGTTTGCTCCAGTTATTTCCTTAAAAAGCTCAAACCCAGAAGCAACAGGTTCACGCAGAAGTCATTGAATGGGTGGCAAAACGTCTACAAACTGTAAAAGAAGCACTTAAACCTGTGTTTATGCGAACATGCTGCACCGCACTGGGCCATGTTTAAAGTGAGCTCAGGCTTTACTCTCAGGGTTCTGCCTAAACAGGGCTGGTCTGTTATTACTTCTGCTCCATTCTTGGAATTTAGACGTCCAAGGAAGCTTGAACACATGTGTTTTATGTCTATACAAACAATAAATATATAGTATCTCAGTAAATCAGGACAATGGGGTTTAAAGAAAAGTAGAAATCTGTTCACAGGCTCATCATTAGGCACCTTTTCATCTTTCTGTTCCCGTGTAGCCATAACACCACACTGCTGTTACATTTCCTCAGTTATCTCTGAAGTGCGGTTTCAGCGTCACTCACCATATCCGAGTCGTCCTCATCCTCTTCACAGAGCCTCTCGGCAGCACGGGGGTCTCCCACCACCCTCAGCTCCCCGATCACGCCCTGTTGCAAAACACGAACACGGCGTTTTGATGTTTGCCGATACATATAATCATGTCAGAGCAGCACTTGTTCTCGAGTGCCAGGACACAAATATGGAAGCTTTATCTCTGATCGCGCTGCCAGGTTTTCACTAGTATTTCTCAGGGAATCCCCCCACCCCCACACACACACAACTCAACCACTACACAAAATCAGAGAGGCTATTGATGTCTCCAGTTTTAGCGCCCGTCTGTGAAGTGCCACTATCTGTGCCTCAAACGTAACCATCTGATACATGTTCCCACACAGGATACTCGCACTGATAGCATGAATGCTATCTCCACGCTTATCAAAGGGCCATTAGCTGAGCAAGCAGAGGTGGTCTCGCCGCTGCGGAACTATTTGAAGTCGACTCTCCCGGACACATTTATGTCCTGAGAAAAAAAAAAGTCAAATGGATTTTTTAAGAGAACTTTGAAGATGAATGGCTCTTTGACGTTTTTACCCAGTCGCTACGCACGCTTTTAAGCTTTGGAGGCCTTCTGTTTGACTTTTCCATACAACAGCTCACTGGTCTTTTTTTTTTTTTTGTATGCTCGTACTTCAGCTTGTCACGGTAAATCTCAAGACGTACTCGTGCTTTGGGGGGTTTGTATAATAAGAGATTGGGTCAGCCACTCAACAAATGCTGATCCAAGATGGAATATCTACTTAATAAATGCTTAATGTAAATATTTGAGGGGTCCAAAGAGCTTGCCAAGTCTCAATTTGATAAAGAAACATTATATTGGCAAGACCCCGGGAGCCTTGAGTCAACAGCTAGCATATGGCCAGCGAGTCCTGAAAGAAAACAGTTAACGTTTCATATTTATAGAGGGACTTTAGGAAAGCTTGTCCTGTCGGGACATTAAACCTCCAGGAACACTTTTCATTAGTTTGAGCAACGAAAACCCCCCCAAAAGAACTAATGAAAAGCAATGTTGCAAAATGGTTTACAACAAAATAAACAGCTGTCTTCTAAGAGCAATAAAAACAGATGAAGACAAGACAAGTTGTTTCAGTGGTGCAAGAACCCAAGATACATCTGTAGGCCAATTCAGATGCACCCGTCTGTGAAGTGAGAAGAAATTCAAGAGGATTTTTATCAGTTATTAAAGACAACTGAGTCATCTTGTTAAAAAATAAAAATAAAAATATTGGAAACTTTAGATTTAATAGCGTTACAGTAATTTTACTAGCTAAGAGCAGAGAAAAGTCTTTTCCCAGCATTTTCAATGGATGTGCATGAAAACACCAATGCTACTGCATCAGGAAAAACAATAAAATGCAAGCAGTTGAAGTGTTTGTTAGACAGAGCAGATCATTTCAAAAATAAAATGAATTTAGAGTTGATTTTCTTTGTAGAAATATTAGAATTATAACAAAGTACAGAACATATTAAAGAACATGTAAAAATAATTCTTAAAATCCCTCCAAAAAAAAAATTTAAATTAAAAAAATATTCGATTTTAAGTATTTTTCTCTAAATATGCCGCTGTATGTATCTATGTAAATAGGCAAACCACTGTTCTCATTCTCTACTAGCATTGAAATGAAGTTTTTTTTCTCTAAATAGACAAATTGTTCTTTTCTAACATTGCACGTTATCATTTATTTTGACTTTTGAAGCCATCTGAGGCGTAATATCTAATTATCTCACAGTAAGTGTCCACATGTGTTGAGTATTTTCTCCATGGCAGCAGTCATGGCTGAGCTCCTGTGAGTCTGCTAACGTCAACATCTGGCAGGACGATCAACACGTCACGGCTAGGAGGTCCTCCAATTATTTTCAGACCTCGCCGATGATGATGATGAAGTAATGAAGATGGTCGTGTTTTGGATTAAAGAAAGACTAATTTCAGCAATCAGATCAGATGAGCTGTTCAACCAAAATGTTTGACCTGATGCCCTGAAAAAAAGTCCACTCTGGAATGTAAGAGGCTGCGAGAATCAGGAAGAATTACCTCAATAAAAGAAACAGGTTTAGACCAATGATTCACAAGCAGCGGGGCCCGGACCCCACGGGGAACGAGTTTAATGTTTTGTGTTAAGAATAGGTGAATCTACATTTATTATTGTAAACACAAAATGTTCATCCTCAGAGGAAAGAAAGTCATTGTTAAATAAATGTTCTTTTTCATACAGTATCTGAGGTCCCTTCACCTGTTTTTGCCAGGATCAAGGTTGTGATAGGAGTTGAAATTTGGATTCCTCAAGGAAAAAATTTGGAATCACTTGACTGAATTGTTGAGACATAAACTTTATCTGTATTGGACGAGTTAAAAGCTGATTACTTACCAGGAACTTGTCCGGGTCGGCCCCTCCGGCTTGTCCGACGAAGACCCCGGCGCCTCCTTCCAGCTCCATCTCGTCAGGCGACCTCTCGATGTTCACCACTCGGGGGTCCGTGCCACAGTTGAAGTAGAACATCACCTTGTCGTCCTTCACCGCGATGGCGAAGCGGGTCCAGATGTCCCTCAGGGACGACACAGAGAAGCTGGCGGCCTGGAAGGACTGCTGCGAGTCGGGCTCCGTGTAGTAGAGGATGACGTTCTGCTTGCCGCCCGACACGGCGGACAGTTTGACGCCCACATATATGGTCTTTTGCGAGGCGTCGGTGATGGAGAAGATGACGCCGCCCCGGTCGGTGGTGGGCTTGACGTGGAAAATGAGGGCGAAGTTCCGGTAGAACGGGCTGGGGAAGTGGGCGCGAGCCAGCTGGCCAGTGTTGGCGTCCGGGCCGAAGACGTAGCCCGGAGAGTTGTCCGGCCCGTGGACCTGGGTGATCTCGTCCGGAGGAGGATCTCCGATCAGCTGCAGGAGGGAGACTCCGCTGTCTTCTGGAGGAGGGCAGAAACAAGACGTCAGGTGGCAACGAGGAGGAGGCCCGGCGGCGGTTAGAAGGGAGGGCAGCATGGCAGAGCACATGTTAGAGCAGGGCTGTTGGTGTGGGATCACGGATGCAGGAAGATCTGCTGTTACTCGGACAAGACTAGAGCATCGGAGGTCAAATGTGAGGTCACAGATAGACATGGTAATCCTGTCTGAAGTCGTCTGCTCAGGGGACAAAAAAACCATTCCAAGTCCAAACTATTTAAAAGATTTTACAATCAAAAGAGAACATGTATGAGAGAGTAAGAAAACCTGATTAATCTAGCAGATGTGAGTCCTGTTTGAAATGACCGGTGTGTTTCTGGGGTGACAGAACCTTCTTTATTGAACGAGGTCCATGTTGGTAAAATAAATAATAAATCACATCAGACTGGCTTTCACATTGTACACATGGCTGTGAACAATGTGAAATTTCCTCCCTACAAAATATTGCAAATCAACATTCAGCAGCAACATGACAAAGTGGAAGTGAAATGAAAAAGTTGCTCATTGTTGACAACTGCACTGTATTCTTATTTTGGCTCGATCAGATAAAAGAAGCTCTTTGCTTTGTGTGGAATAGGAGAAACTTCTTCCACTCTTTGGAAGCCAGATGGGATATTTCTGGTCCATTCCTCTGCTATTTCTTTTAAAGAAGAAGCCAAAGAAACAGGAAGACAAGAAAAAACACTCTCAAAGGATGGAGGAAGCAGAAAAAGTTTGATTATGATGACAAATTAGGACATGGTCAAAGACAAGCAAAAACAATCTGCTATGAAGGCAGAAGTCCATCAAGCTTTAAATGGGAATAATATGCTAGCATAAATAATGCAATACTAAATGTGTGTCAGATAAGCAAAATTAGACCTGGAGGAGCCCTAAATGGCTGTGTGCTGAGCTTTTTGTTTCTTTTTTAAACAGCACCTCCAAATATGTGACGTTGACAGGTCTAAAAACAGTTGCTGGCTTGCACTCAACTAAAAAAAGGGTCATATAAAAATGAAGTTTCTATCTGCAGCCGTGTACAGGGAAACAGATGGATGTCTATGCATCACATTCCTGAAGATACTAAAAAAAAAAAAAAAAAAACTCTCTCCCAGCTAGTGTGACATCTGCTAAATGTCACTGCTGGAGGGCAGGCAGGGACTAACAGCTGGGCCTCCAGCATTGCTCCGCACACTCTTCCATCACCCCGGGTGACTCTGGCAAGGTCAGCGCATAATAACTGGAGGAGTTCCGAAGACGCGAGAAACACGAAAAGCGAGTCAGTGGAAGCAGACTCTATCATCAGACAGTCTGCTTTGATCGCAGCTAAATATTTAATGTCACCTTGTGCTGGAGGGAGAATCCCTAAAACGTGTGTTTTTCGACGGTACGTCACGTATTTGCGGTGGTTTGAAGAGCGGCTCGGGTTTTACCACCTGGTGACTAATGAGTGAGCTGGATGCGCCGGTTCAAAGCCGCCCCGCTGCCCCGAGCGCAGCGGATCACTTCGGTCCGCGCCCGGCTTTGTTGAGACTTCAACACACGAGGTGTTTAGCTGAACCCCGCGATCCCCGCTCTCTGCTCTGCGACCATAAACAAAAAGTCTGAATGTGCCGCGTGCTGTCTGGGGACTGAGGACGCTTTTATCCGCCTCTCCGAGCTCACACTGAGCCCAGTCAAGCTGCAACAGGACGGCAATAAAAATACATTCCACCATGTAATTCATGCACCAATCAGAGAGGCACTTCTAAAGAGGATCCAAGAAGGCCTTTTGTGCTGTTTTACACCGTAGACTTGTGTAATCAAATGCATGTCAGTCGAGAAATTAATGAAATTATGGCTCAGGCTGCCAAAAATACCAAACAAACATATAAAAGTGCATTTAGAAAAGTGATATAAGTGGAAAATGATACCCTCTCTCACTACACGGCTTGTTCTTCTTGGACTGAATTCAAAATAGCATCAACAATAGAAGATACTGTGCCCAGTAAAGACTTTCTAATGTCTCTGCTTCTTCATCCGTCTCAATTTAAAATCTTGATATCAGTCACAGGAGAGTAATGTGCTCATTTCTTATCTAAATTAGACAAAGTTCAACATAAAATGACACAATGAGTCCCCGGCTGAAGCATTATTGGCCCCTCAACAATAAAGAGCCATTTTGCAGGAGGCCCAGCAGATGTTTGCTCCGATAAAGTTCGAGGGAGAGAGGAACCTGTAGGGTCTCCCCTCCGGTGGGCCTGTGCTCACACGTCCGAAAACCCTCGAGTAGCTGCGTGATGAAATCCATCAAGCAGGGGGGAAGACAAACCGGTTCACTCTGTGTGTCGTCCTCGTGCTGCAGGAGCCGCGGCTGGCGTGCTCTATCTCTAAATCACAGACATAACTTACACCGGCGTGAACTGGAAATTCTTTCTGCAAATAAAATTATGAAGAGGATTTTTTTTTTTTTTTTCTCCAGACTGAAAAAAATGTCTTTGGTCGCGACTGTTAGAGTCTGAGCTCGATCTGCATGAAACGGGCGATTTGTTGTGCCCAATTTAGCAGCTGGTGATAAAAACGATCGAATTTGTGCCCATGTTAAAGTTGGAATGTGAAGCGCATCATTTCACGTCATCATTATTCTCATTCCAATATATATATTTTACTATTCAAACATCTGATTTTTAAAACCTCCTTTTTTTTTTCTTTTTTTTTTTAAATAAACAGCAGACATCCGTTTGGAATGTGCGTGCACACGCAAACCCTTCATTACCAAACCATCTCCCATTAGTCATCACTCACACCGACCAGATGTGCAGCTCTGGAGCTATGTTTAGATGTTCCTTAAAAATAACTAATAACATGCAAGTGACTCAGACGATCGCTTGATTGATGAAAAATTAAAACCTAACGTTTGGCTCATTTGGATCCACGTTACTGTTGGGCTGAGTAAAAGAGTCCATGATGTAAAATCCACAACATAAATGTAAAAGTCAGAACAGAAATACAAAATTCAACACCCAAATATAAAAGTCCCAGCACAAAAGTAAAAGCTGCAACAGAACAACAAAGTCACAACACAAAGACAAAAGCCAAAATAGAAATTAGAAATGCTGCACAACATCAGTATTAGTCTGGTTCACTCCGTGATCCATTTGTCAATTTTTTTCATTGAAATCATCAATATGTTGAAAATATGTCAGAAAACACAAAACACCCCTAGAAATATGCAAACATGTTGTTGGGGATTGAAATAACAATGTTATTCGCAGTAAAAACAACTAAGTATTCAGATTCTGCTGTTCTGAATTTGCAGATCATGAATACGTAATGCATGAAAATGTAATTGATCACATGGTTCTAATGCAGTAATGATAAATTGGTAGATGTATGAGGGTTTTTTGAATTGCACTGTTTGCACTGCACTGACCCTTCAGCTGTCTCACTTCTGACACAGTTATATTAGCAGATTTAGGAGTGATTGAAAGGTCTGATGTGATTTAGGGTTTCCAGCTGACTGCTTTCAATGAATGCGTCTGCATTGTCAGCGGAGGGTCGGCCAGTCATTCCTGCTCAGCGATCAAAAATTGCTGGGTCCACCAAGAGTTCACCATTAGCATTTTAAGTGCGATCTCCTTTGTTAAAGACTGACAGCTTCAAGGTCAGCTGGCCATAGAAAGGACCTGCTGATGAATGGAGTGGGTCTGGGTTTACGGTCGTCGGCGAGAAGACCACTGACCGATCGGCACGGTCGCTTTCTTTTTTATTTTTTTTCTTTCAATTTCCTAACATTCCAGGTCGGGGCACCAGACTTTGCAACACTGTGTTGATAAAGCTGTATATACAGGGGGAGCATACACAGCTCTCAGAGGTACAGGATCCTGCGTAATCCATGAGAAAACACACGGACATCTGGAGAGTGGGAAAACGTTGCGGCTTCACCCGGCTGCACTCCATCACCAGTTAAAGCATCCCCGGAGGCCTGCCGACAGGGGCGATGATCTCTGCGCACTCTGCAGACGGCCGCCGTGTCATGAGTGTCGGACTTCACGTATGTAAACCATGAAATTCAAGCTCCACGGACGTTTACACGATATAAATGTACAGCGGCCGTAATGCATTTGTAGGCATTCTGTGGTTGTTAACTAAAGCAGAAAAGTGAGGCTAACTGATTTTAGTCATTTGATATGGTGATTGCGGTCGATTTGCATTCACTTGATTCCTCTGAGATCTTGATGTTTTTATGTACGTCAAACAGGACTAGAAAGAGTAATTTGTTATGCTCACAACATGGACTCCATCTAGAACACTTTGTGATAAAATGAAGTACACAATATTGTATTTTGACTGTTTTGTTGCTCAGAAATAACGCAAAGCGATGCGCGAATGTAGACGTTCGCACAGCAGAGTTGAAATAACAGCTATGGTTCTCCTATTGCTATCAACACAAAGTCTGCAGCGGTATGCGGACCCGTGATATTTCCAGTCTGTCAGCATGAGCACTTTTACAGGTCGAGTGCATTTTACATCCAGCATATTTAAAATAACAAAATTATCTAGTCATCGGAATGTACGGTCACCACAGAATAATACATGCACTGCATTGGTAGTTTTAGTCAACAAAACTGTTTAAGGCCTCGGAAACGTTTTGTGTTTACACAGTGAGGTTTTGAAACCGATGTTCGTTTACCGAAAAATGGCAGCAACCAGATCATCAAACAAACAGCTGTTGAATATTTACTCATTTGTTTATTCATTCATTTCTAAATGAGTTAAGCGACGATCTCTCAAGATCAAACCTGGTTTTTCCTCATTTCATGTACAAAACACTACGAACACTGGACTCTAATAGCTCTCGAAATGTAGGTGACTGGTTGATCAGCTGTGTGCCTCGACATGTTCTGTATAGACATGCGGGCGTATAATACAGTAAAGCATCTCATTTAGTTTTGGCTCTTGGAAAAATTCCCCGTGAATGCAGAATAAACATCTGATGTTTTAACAGCTGATTCAATTGTCATGCCATGATTTTATGATTCGTTGTATGTTTTCCACATGGTGGAGATCTCTCTTTCTGCAAAAATCTACTCTGTGAACCACTGATTCATGCCTGCAGCGCGTTTGACCTGCAGCTCAGCGAGATCCACCGCACAGTCCAGGAAGCAGAGGAAACGTTCAGTCACCCCGAAGACCGAGCTGTAATTCTTCAACCACAAAAAGGAAGCTCGGTCTACCCCAAGCTGTGCTAGTTAAGACTTTCAGGGAAGAAGAAACTGGATACTGTTCAAGTCATCTACTGAGATCCTTACCTGAAGCCACACACACAGCTAACCTCCGTAAACACGTCTTTGTGGGATCCCTGATTAAAATAATGCCTCAAACAGTCACAAAGACTAGTGCTGATACTGCACCGCTTTTTTTTTTTTCTTTTGATAAGAAGTTTGGGTCAATACCTGAACGCTAACATCCCAGCACCTCTGTGCGGTGCTTTTGCACAACCTCATCACTTCTCATTTTGCTTGACTGCAACACAAATCGGAGGGGGGCGGCGGGTTTCGGGCAGGAGAGAAGTTGGACCATGTTGTGCCCATAATTGGAACCCTCCTGAGAGCCAAGTCGAAATGATTCGCTGGCAGGCAGCGCGGTGAAGGACCGGAGCCAGCGTCGGACCTTCCTGTCATGAGATACAGTATCAATCCCGCCTCAGTGGACTCGTGGTGCTACAAATCAGAGTCAGACCCAAATAAATACAATTTAGGAGTATGTAAAGGCCACAGAACAACCTGAGTGGAAGCACCTCTAAAACTTTCATACTGGGAAAACGTTTCACTTGTTTTCAATTAACCAACCAAGTGATGGAGTTTCCTTGAACAGGACTGTCTAAAATAAATTACACTCGACCCCTAGACCTGGATATGAATGAGTGATCATCTCTCAAGCATCAGGAGGGTAACCATGGAAAAACATCATTAAAAGGTCTGCTGAGCCCTGAGAGTCCTGCCCTCAGCCCCGCAGAGAGAGGATCACATCTGACAGCCTCCACACAAACTTTCCATTATGTGTCCGCTGACAGCTCTGCGGTCTTCCCGCATGCGCTCATCAGGCAAAACATTCAAATATTCTCACATATAAAACAGGTTTTTTTTTTTTTCCAGAGTGTGAGGATGGTCTCCACTGTGGGGGTGCATGAGAGCCTCAGAGTGGGCAAAGCAGCAAGAAGAATGAGAATCAGTGGGATTTTTTTGTCCTTTATACAGACTGACCTGATGTTTTGAGTTTAAGCCTTCAAATGGCCCAACATGAAAAAGCCATGTAAACAGACATCTATTTCAAATGTCGATTAAATGCGAGTCTTTTCTGACATGAAAAACGCAAAAGCAACATTTGTTCATATAAAGCATCATCTAAATCAGTCCAAAAGCATCCAACTCCAGGTTAACTTTTTATTGCCATGGATCCCAACAGCAGTTAATGTAAATTATGGTGTGAAAAACATCAAGACGTCCAGCATCCAACCACAAATTACCCCTGGACGTGATGCATGGCATGTGCAGCCTGGGAGCTGCTGGTGGGGTCAATGCAGTTCAAGCTGTGCGAGTGGGAGCTCATCCTCCCACACTTTCAAAACTCTTCACTGTTTCTTTGTGTAATTTCTGCCACATGCTGAGGCACTTTTATGGCTGTTGACCCAAAATATGGACATTCTTGCATGATAGATGTAATTAATTGCCACAGAGGGGCCGAAGGAAAACAATAAGGAGCGTGCGAGCGCCCTCCACCTGCACCACCAATGCTGTGATCGCAGGTCAAAGGACTTTCCAGAGGACGGACACAGCCGGAGATAAAGTCACTGGGCTAATAAACAGGGGAATAACACTTCATGTGGGGGAGCTGGGGAGGTTTAAGGCACACATTGACAGAGGTTTGTCACACATTATCTCGAATGCAAAGCGACCTCCTTCAGCTTAAAGACAAAGTGCACCGACCCTCTTTTTAAAAATTTACCAGCTCGGCCGCAGGTTACTGGAGCAAGACACATTTTTCTCATCATGTGAACTTCATAAAGAGTGAATAATCGACACAAAATTTATTATACATGAACAGCAAAAGTCATTCAATTCAAAAGTCCATGTTCTCCTGGGACTTGGTAGTTTTACAGTCAACGGTCAACCATAGCAATCTAACTCCGTCGTCTGTCCAGACGAATGTGGTTTTCTAACAAACACTGCTAACTCGTGGCCTGGCGTGCTCACTACATGGCTTTCAGCATTTCTACCGTTTTGGTGCAAATGGACACAGTTATTCAAAATATTACTGTGTAAATTAAAGACTTTTATGAAACGAAAATGCAAAAATGATGCTTTTTCACATGAAACATTGTTGTGTAAACATCGCAAAAGCACCGTCCATGTTGGGACTGCCATCTCCGAGCGAGTGATACCAGATGGTCTCCACTGAGATGACTTTCTCTCTATCCGTCTTGAGAGTGATTTAAAGCACTTGCAATTATGCCTTGAGGCTACTTTTACAAGCAATACCCAACATACATGCCTAGGTGGTGAACCAGGCATTAAAGGAGCTATAAAAGCTGCCCTCAGGCTGAAAAGGTGGCAACAAGATTGTCTCCTTTAATATACTCTGAAGTCTGCACTGTCGGGACTGTGGTTCGTCGGGAAGCCCCAGCCTATACATTCCAGCTGCGGTGATCACGTTACACATATTGAACCTCAATGCAGCTCACACCTGTGACAAACAATTAAAGTGGAAATGCAGCTTGAAATGACAACTAGTAAAGCAGCAACAAAACTTTTGTGTCAATAATTACATCAAAAACAACTTGAACCTTTAATCAAAGATCTGAAACTGATCCTCCATGAACTCAATCACCTGGAAAAACACTGTTCAAACAAGTAGAAAAGCATCACTTCCTGGAACCAGTGACATCTTGTCCACTCAAGTCTGTCAACGGAGCAAGCCGTCACCAAGATAGTGAAGCTGTAAAAAGATTTAATCTTAAACTCTAAGTGATACGGACGGAGAGTGGGCGGGTTTGAACAGCAACTCACTAAATAAGAACAGGCTTAAAAGAGGAGTAGTTATATGGGAACAGATTTCGTCCCAACTTTGTATAAAGCCCAAAAAAAAAAAAAAAACTGTGTTCTCACACAAACCAGCACCATCTGAGTCATTGTTTCATGGATAATATTGTAGCTATTAGTCTTCAGGAGGGATTTCACATGCAAACTGGGCCTATTTCGAAATAAACCACAGAAAAAAACTGTAATACACCAGCCCTGCAGCTCAAACACTGCTCCTCTTTCAGCCTGATCGCTGTAATCTCGCTATATTGAATACCACAAAATTGCATTGAGCAGATCAGGCCAAGACAAACACGAGCACATTTCCACCTGTTCTGCTGTGTTACCTGACTCCCAACTGTCAGATATATTTCATCAAGCCCAGCTGTACAAGCACTACTGACAAGCACTGATGCAGATGTGACAGTTTTCCATGCCTCAACATTCAAATGCAATAGAAGCGCCTGCAGGCCGCTTACTCGAAAACGTGCTGCAGTATCTCATGCACAAACTTTCATGAACTTCATCAGATTCAAATATATTGATTGACGAAGCTACAAAATTATTCCAAATTGTATTTTCACACAAGTAGAAACTCTGGAACTGATGTAGAATGAAATAATTGAAATGCTTTTATGGATTATGCTATGGAATCATGGACACAGAATACAATTTATAGACTGTGCTAAACCAAGAACTGACTTGTTGTAGCATGACCATATAAAGTGACTTGAATTAGTTTTATGTGTGAGTGTGTGTGACCTTCATAAAGTGGGTCAGGCGATCCAGAGACGAGGGAAACACATACATGCAACATGTTAAACACGGTAAAGTCTTGGCGCCATGCAACCTTTCAGTAACTCTTACGGACATTTCAAAGCGTGCATGCTTACAGGGCATGTAAATTATTTCGCTGTGAAGGGGAACCAATACCTTGTTAATGCATCTGACTCACTGACGGGGATGGATGTCGATTAACTGGGTGGGGACAGGGTAACGGGAGGGAGAGACGAGACATTTTGGGGAGTCTGGGGAGGGATTTTCAAAACTGGTTCAAAGACAAACTCCGTACACAGTTTGTTTTTGAACCAGCGGTTACCTTTTTGGTTACTAACTGACAAGCACCGACCCCCATCATCCTCCTCATCTGGTAGAGTGTGGCACTCCACAGGGAGGCGGCCCTCATCCAGGAGCATCCAGCAACTGTCCCGCAACACTTCGCAGAAACTCCGGCAAGGCAGCGGCGCCGGAGAGCCACACTTGGGTACCAAGAGGAGGCAGAAAAACCACTCCAGGCTATGGTGGCATTGGGACCTCAGCAGCCAAGCCCACTCATTTAGGAGGGCCTCCACTTCACCCACACTGCTCTGGTTGAGGTAATTGGGAATGGCGAACTGCTCCCCGACCATCTCGGTGCAGAAAGGAAGATCGGTGTGTAACGACAGGCATCGTGGGGATTCAGTATGCAGTGTTGATGGAGCTGCTTCTGCGTTGTGTTCACTGACTACTGACGTCTGCTTGGATAAGGTCGCTTGGCTCGGCTGTTGCTCGGTCACTGATGGTTGAGGAGTCGGGCTGGTTAACACACTGTGGCTCGTTACTAATGCTTGACTATGAGGCCGAGCAGGTATGGTCCCTGACGATGTGTCTGCAGTCGTACTGTCTATTTTCGGTTGTTTTGTGTTTGGTTTTTGGGTCACAGTAGGTATTTGTGTTGCAATAGGAGTCTGTCTAGTCGGCGACACGTGAGTATGTAAGATTTCCTGTGAGGAATTAAAGTCATCAGTTAGCAAAGGGGTAGCTTTCACTTGACTGTCCCCCGACGAGACAGTAGCTTGTAAAGGTCTTTCTGCAACAGGGATAAGAAAATCTGTGTTTTCATGGGAAAATATTGTCAAATCGCTGTGTTTAGCATTCCAGCTAGGGCTTTCTGTAGACATGGCTGTGATTTTAACAGAAGAATCAGGATTGTGTTTCAATTCTGCACCGTTAACCTTTTGGCTCTCATCTAATGTGTCAAAAACCGTCCAGGTTGTCTCTTGAAACTTCAGGTTTTCCTTAGTTGCATCTTCTGCAACACCATCTACACTATCGACCCCCCTGGAATCAGTGGACATTGTTGACAATGACTGATTTTCTTCAGAAGATCCCATTACTTCAATTACTGATCCCAAACTACCCTCAGCTTCTGACTCGAGTCCAGAGCCGGACCCTGTAACAGATCCTAGATTTTCTGTGAACTTTAAATCAACAGATTCTCCAGAAGCCTGGACCTTGAGTGAAGATGTGCCATTACCAGGTTTACTTATGCGTGAAGATGTCCTTGGAGCACTCTTTTCTGACGCACCGTCCCTCTCTGGCTGTGTGGGGGGTGTTCGAGTGGTCAGTCCAGGAGCCTGAGTAGCCTCATCCCAAGTTTGCCTTTGGATCCCATGCCTCTCATCAATGATCTCAGGTTCAGTCCTTGCGTTGATCTCTGATGGTGGTTCTCCGCTGCCTGCTGGACTGCCAGAGCCCTCATGCTCCATCGTAGGGGGCATGGTTGTGGTGCCGGTCCAGGACCAGAACCATGCATCAGAGTAGACCACCAACTGGACCAGCAAGAACAAAACTCCACACTGGGTCCTCATTGTAGCCTCAATGTCAAGTCTTCACCACGTCCACCCGTTTGGATCAGGCTCCCAGAGCGGACAATGACATGTCCTCACTGCCACTACGCTCCACACACACGTTCCTCCAGCGCTGTCTCCACCACACACACTCCGCTGAGCAGAGAGGAGCAGTGAGGAGGAGCGCTCCATTCAAAAGAGAGCAGGGGGGCAAAAACGGGGAGGGGGGGGGGGGTTGTGTGTGCTCCGCATTGGCTGCCCTGGCAATATTTATTCTAACTCCTCCTTCCTCCTCTTTCTCCTTTTGTCACACCAGTGAAAAGCGATCTCTCCTGCTGACTGATACCTCAGAATTACAGCAGCCTTGCTTTTCGCAGCACAATATTGACGTTCTCAATGGTTTACAGACAGGGAGACAACTTGGTCCTCTTGACTCGCAATAACATGATCATCGGAAAAGTAAAAGTTTGGCTTAGGTAAAACTGCTAATTTGACGGATGAGCTGATTTTGATCATCAATATGAACACAAGAAGTTGAAATCCCTCCAATGGTTCAATTAGCCTGATTACACTGTAGAGACAGCAGAGATCTGGAACAAATGCAGCTTTTATGCTGCGTTTAGATGATGAGAAAGTATGTGATTGATAAACTCAATGTACCCTTAAGTACAAAAGAGATTTCACAGGTTGAAGACAGTAAAATATTTTTTTAAAAAGTGTAATTTCCTGCTAATTATTGACATTTTTTTTTTTTTTTTTCCAACAAGCTTAAACCTTTTGTTCTCACTCTACATGTTGCAATTTTATTGTTGAATCCAGCCTGGATGGCTGGTTTTAGTGCTCTGTGGTTACACAGTAATCCCGGCCCCTGCCGTCTTGCCCGGACTGGTTCCTGCTCACAGAGCCCGTGGGATCGGCTGACAGAGACCCTCCACAACTGCTAATGGGAGCTTAGTGATAAAAGGAACCGGAGGTTTGTGCAAGTGTCCTTTTCTTTTGCACCGGGGGTTTAAAATAAAGAAATGCATTTTGCGCTCGAGGCCTCAGCTGTTGATAGAAAGGAACCCTGTAAGGTCGGCTCAATAAGCCGTATGTAGAACTGTCTCTACACAAGCTTGACAAGTTTATCCTTTAACTCTCTGTGTTGTGGTCTGGGGTCACTGGTGATCCGGCTGACCCCTGTCTGGAAGTCAGTCTGGTCCATCAGAAGAAGGGGAGTGGGTCAGTTGCTTGGTCTCAAAGCTTATATAAGCCATAGTGGCTGTGATAACAAACATACAGAGAGCTGATTTTAGGTTGAACACTATACTTGATCATGTGTTTCACACATGTCAGGGTTTGTGGTTTTTGGGGTGCAGAGGCAATACAAAGATTAATTCTTCTCTGACAACACAGGTTGCAATTGTCAAGTGTTACTTTTTTTCAATTTTGTCTTAATTACATTGGTTTATAAATGTGTGTTTTGATAAATTACAAATAGTTTCACCTGACCCTACATTTTCCCAGTACCTGTGATATGTTGAATTAAGATGCATACGTGTAGCACATTTCATCATATAGTCTTATTTTGTTCCACTTTCCAGCTTAAATAAGTTGGAAATGAAAGGGAAATAGTGTGTTTAGTCATATGAAAAGCAATTTTCTTCCAGGCAAGAATGACTAGGGAGCTTGTGATTATGTGGTAACAGCTCCTCCAAGCAACAAATGAGACAAAAAAAATACTTATTTATTAAACAAAGAAAACTCAAGTGTGGAAAATGGGCTGCCCTCTATCACAGAGTCGGTTGTGTTGTTTTACCTGGGAGGCTGTTTGCAACACGACCACGATACTGTTGGCATGTGTACACTGGTCAACCCTCTGGGCGAGGAGGACTTAACGCTTTTAAGCAAACTATTGTTCACTCTAAAACTGTCAAAAACAGACAATTTAATTACACCTGTGAAACGGATTGCGACTTTCTGTGGGAAAATGACTTTCCCAGAAAAACAAAAAAAATAGAACAAGGCTCACGTCACGTTTCAGGAATCTTTCCAGCGTCAACAGACGATACATCAACAGAAACCTGCCGACGTTTGCGGTAATACAAGCCCCATTCGCTTGGTTTGGTTGATTTATGAGAGCCTTATAGATTCTTCACTCAATAATTACAGACATTTTGTTTCGATTCTAAAAATACGAAGCGCATTCCAGACCACATCAACCAGCCGTAGCTGTTTGCACCCTTTGTATTGTACGTGGGGAGTCCCACCGGCAAGATCTGCGCTGTAAACCAATCCCCGTCTGTTAGCTTTCTGCAAATACTCAAGTGCTCATGTGACAGTTGATGAAGAGATCTTCATCCAACAATGTGGGATTTTTTTTTTTTTTTTTTTTTTTTTTGCTATTTAGACCTGGGTGGCCAAACGGACCCCGTCGACCTGTCAAAATCGTCCCGATGACGAGGAAATGATTTGCTTATGTACGGAAAAGCCTGACAAACGAAAGACAAAAGTGCCTTTAATGAGGCTGGTGCATTCCGGCTTTGGGATTGACAGCTTTCTCAGCACAGGTGATCTCCAGAGATCACACTACCAACATACCTCCAACTTAGAGAGAGGAAAAAAAAAAGTGTCCATCTTTTCAACATCCCTTTCATGTCTCCTGCTCGACTGCAAAGCAAAAGACGACAAGACGCTGCGGCGAGAGGATTTCCTGTTTTGAGAGCGGGGTTGAAACAGGTAATTACAGTGAGGAAGGTAGAGAAGTTTACGCGGCGCGTTTGAGATCGAAGACGGGCCTCAGAAGAGGAATGTGTCCTCCGCTGCTTTTAATTAGCTTCACAAATTAAACAGCATCCTTCTCAGTCTGATCCTTTAATACATGACAAAATGTGCGTTTATGCACTAGTAGTTGTGCAAGATAATCATTTAACATGCAAGAGAAACAAATGCATGTTTGAGCACATTAGTCAGATTGAACAAGGCCAGTGTTTCCCATGATTAAGTGGGTTTGTTTCGGTAAAGCTGGTTTTATATGAGGGTTTAGGAACTTCCCTTTAAAACGCACTGGTGGCCTGCCGGAGAACACTGCCTATTAGTTTTGGCATATTAGTTTTTGGCTTGAAAAAAAAAAAAAAATTCCAAGCCATCTCTTGATGATGCTTTTGTGCAAGTCAGATTGTCAACCTTTGTGCGAACTGAGCCTTATTATGCAGTTAAGCATTATATAAATTCAGAGGGGAGTAATTATGCAAAATACAGTGAAATATCAAGAAGAATCAAGAAGCTTTAGATAAAACACATCTGAAAAGACAAAAAAAAGTAACCCAAAAAAGGGATTTGAGAAAGTGTAATTCAGCATTATCTTATAACAACGTGTCAATTTTGACTTCTACATCCCTTCATTAAAAAATGGCGCAAATTCCTCCCGATGACGTCTCTCATACAACCTGAGATTACGAGGACAAGCTAACATTCCTCCCCTCCGCTGTGTCTGTCCTCACAATACTCAGACAAAAGCCTGAAACCTAAGCCCAGGAACCAGTCAGACGGCCGGGACCATCAATGGGACGTGAATGATCGACTAATTACAACACCAACAAAACCTCCTGAACGTAATCCAGCAGGGGTCCAAGGCGTCCAATTATCCGTCACTGCACGGCTGTCATTCACAGATCCCGTTTCATGCCAACCAGGCCAGGTTTCCCACTGCTAAATATAGCTTTTGAGAGTTATTTAGAGTTTGGGCTGTCCAGACTTGATTCAGTGAGGGTGCAATCGTAAATTACTTCAAATTAAGTTTGAGGATTTACTCATAAATGGATGGTGGAGACGTTTTGGGTCGTAATCATGGAAGTGTGGGCAGAAAAACACATAACAGCACAAACACATGGGATCCCCCCTCAGGGTGAGTAACGGGGCCTTTTGGCAGCCCCTCACCCCTCCTCCCCCCCAGCCCTGAACATCCACTGATGTTATTTCAGCGAGCGGGGGTCGCCGACCTCCCGCTGTGAGCCGCGGCCGCGCTCGCCGTCTCCGCGGTTATACAAGCGGCCGAAGCTCGGCGAAGACATTCACAGACGCCCGTCAGCGTGGACGCGCGCGTCCAGACGCACCGACAAACACTTGTGTCACGGCCGAACAGCAGTGTAAACACAGAGCGTATACAAACGGCTGGGAACACACACGTCTGAGGATCTAGCAAATATGATCGTCCTCCCCGTCAGGATCTGTGGATCCGCATGTGACTGCAGCAACAAGGCAGACTATTCAGGAGGTTTCAAAGCCCTTTGTAAAAATCTGCAAAAACAGGATGCGTTTAAAATCTATTTCGGCCCTTTATAAAAGCACAGCTAGCTATTTATGACCGCGGCCCGTTGTTATTCCTGTCTACTGTAATATACTGTTCTCCGAATAAGGGCAGCGGCGCTCAATGGAAACACAGTAAAAGTGTCTCAAACTGAGGATTAACAACGTTCGTGTCAAGACACCGGGAGCTAAATCTGAGCGCTAACTCCTAGCGGCGCACATGGACGATGGGCGGACAGGATCCGGCGCTTCTGTGGAGCCGCACTACACTGCGGCGCTTGTCAGGATGAAAGGCCTTAATTCAAATGACATCTTGTCTTACATCTCTAAGAGCTGTGTGCCGCTGAGTGTGTGAGACAGCCAGAGAATGAGAGGCGGGGGGTTGGCCAACAGAATGGGGGTCAGGAGGTCGCAGCTATCACATTAGGAGGGAAAGACGGGTCCTGTTTCCCACAAATAGAGACTTATCAAGTCCTGCAGCGGCGAGGAACCGAGCCCTCGCGGCGTTTGCCTCCGACTTCTGACGTCCCAGAACCAAACTGTCTTGAATTCATTTGCAAGAGCTAAAAGTCTGGAGTGCATTCAGGGTGAGAGAACAGAAAACCAGAGCATCTGTGCACAATAAGTGATGAACACGAAGGTCC
The DNA here is from genome assembly GCF_902148845.1 of Salarias fasciatus. Taxonomy (NCBI): domain Eukaryota; kingdom Metazoa; phylum Chordata; class Actinopteri; order Blenniiformes; family Blenniidae; genus Salarias; species Salarias fasciatus. The sequence goes on from NC_043760.1 coordinate 12,374,211, forward strand.
GACACATGCAGGGAGATGGGGAAGCATTTGGAAGTGATTTTAAACCAAATAACATGCAATCTGATGCAGCGGCATCGCGGCGGCCCACACAGTGGTCAGATGGAAATGAAAGAGCAACTTCTTATCCGTCCCACCTTAAACAGAATAAATATTTAGTTTCTTTAAAAAAGGTGGCAGCATCTCTCGATTCCAATGCTGCCCCACAGAGACGGAGAGGAGGAATGACACGGGGAAAGTCTGCAGGCTGATGTTGGTGGTGTTTCACCAAACATGCAATATGTTGTGCTTACTTTGTAAATATTGTACAACATTTAAGACGCTTGTGTTTAATTTAATGGAAGAGGTTCCAATCCAGCCGGCCAGACCACCAAACAAAACTTTGGAAGAAAACAAATTATTTTTCACAAACACATTTCCTAAGAGACGCGACATGAACAACCATGAAAACAAGCAATCTCATTACAATCAGACTCCTCTCAAAACCATGCTGTCAGGATGAGTAGTTAAAAACAGGTTTATTTTAGACATTTCACTGTAATTTTGTTCCAGAAGGTTTCATCAAAACTGGCCTAATTTGGAGCGATTTTAGTCAATTATGTTGTAATTGTTTGGTTTCATAAAAAATATATATATATATTTTTTCATCACTTACACTATACAACACAACAAGAAGAAAAAACTTTCAAGCCTTATCATGACTTATCATAGAAATATTTCCTTGTTCAATGTATAATTACTGAATAATCATAATTTTGTGCATGTTGAATAGCATTTAATGTCCGTATGATAACTTCATAAAAATTATCCAGTGTCTGTTGAATTGGATTGTGGCACATATGTCTGTTACTGAGGCTTTAATCTACATATTCCATGTGTTGGTATGCAGTTTATTTAGTAAACAATTTAAATTTTCACTGGGTGCAACTAGATCAACAACTATCTATTCATTCATCAAGCTGTTGAATCAAGCTGCTCAGTTTACGAGAATTTCAGATGTTTAAGTTTATTTGGAGTTGAATCACAAACATTTCATTGTTTACTTAAGACAATTTATTTACTTTAGGTATAAATATAAACATGTGGGAATATTTATTAATCTATTTTCACTGTTTACACTTAAACCATTAACAATTCGTATCTAGTTAGATATTCTGTTACACACTAGTGTAGCAGAATATGAGTTGCATACTATTTATTTATTTATTTATCTTCTGCACTGTTTTGCAGCCAATCACTGCTGATGATGGACAGAGTGAAGGTACATCAAGGACAGAGGTCACCAGTCTTAGAAATCTAGCTTGAAATCTAATGTGAGAGAATGGACATAACACAAAATAAAGAAAATGTGAATGAGGTTTCAATTTCAACTTGTCACTTTCTAAAGGTATGATTCTCAAGATATTAAATAAACTCTCAAAAAGTTTCTTTCAACTCTTGTCTGCAAGGAAAAGTGTTCGGAGAACACGGAAATGTCGCTGCTGTTGTTGCTGGATTCTCCTTGTACTGAGTTTGACTGCAGTCGTCATCTGGGGTCACCGTGTTTTAATGGATCACATTCAAACACATGCATCAGATCTAAAAGATCTGAGCTCTGAGGAAGAATTCTCTCCGCCTGCCGCCACCTTCCTCCCACAGACACGTATTTGTTCGCTAAATTGATGACTCTGAACTGCTGGTAGCTCTGGAAGTGTGTGTTGGTGGTCTGCTGTCTCATGACTGAATCGGCGCCAACTCCCTGTGATATGGAGAGAAAGCCTATTGAAGACAGATGGATCAACAATTCAGGAATCGCATCAGAGGGCACGAGTGTTTCAGTCCCTTTGATCATGACTGTTTTGCATTAGTTGATCTCATGTGTTTCTGCTGCATCATGACGGATATGAATTTTAGTGATCCAACTTGCTCGCCTGTCCGTGTTCTCGCCTTTGTTACTGTTTATAGCGGATTGTTCTCTGCATGCATGTGTCTGGTTTCATTGCAAAAACAATGAACAGCATCCACATCGCTGTCAGCATTTCTGCCGTTCTTGTATAAATGGACATGCTTGGTTTTCATATTGAGATATACCATTGGTGACCACTAGATGTCACTGTAGGACAACAGAACCAGCTAAAACACCACAGAAAAACCTCCATTACTACAGTGTTTGACTGACAGCCCAAGATAAGTGACTAAAGCTAAACGGCAGACTGTGATAAACGTGATAAAAAGAACAGCAGAAAGAGTTCAGAGTGTGTGAAAAACTTGTGAGGGACTGAAGAAAACCACAGGAACTGCTGCCAAAATGATGAAAACAAAGAAATAAATTCACAGATGACAACATGCAGCTGACGGTTGTTGTTTCTTCCTCTTCGTGACTCATTTTTTGACAGATGCAAATTATACTCAGGCACTTTTCGTGCATTAATGACTCACAAAATGTGCTCGATGATGAAATGCTGAAGCAGTTTTGGGCTTTGATGTTATGGAAAACCATAAAAAAAACACAAATCGTATATGATCACAGCCAACTCCTCCGACCGCATCTCTGCCTGTTGTAACTTTGAGGTGTGCTGCATCTTTCCGCTGAGCGATCCAGGATCCTGCATGGAGGACTCAGTCAGTCAGACAGACGGACAGACGGAGCCCCGCAGGGTTCCTCGCAGTCCTGCTCAGGCAAGCAGAAACGGCTTGGCTGTCACTCTGAATGAGACACATTCCATAACAACGGGGGGAATACGTAGCCCGTGGTGCCTACACAAGAGTTACAGTACAGCACGGGGCGGAGGGGGCGTGCTCGCATGTGGGACAGGAGACAGACGCGCATGCTTTAACGCATTAAAGAAATGTAATTTTCCCAGTAAACACTATCACTTATTCCGGGCAGATCAAAGTCAGATACTTAACTCTACCCTGAGAACATGTCAGCTATACATTCCTCCCGAGTCTGAAAAGGCTGTGGAAGTCCCTGGTGGCCGCTAAGTGTTTGGTTCCTTTGTTGATTCTTCGGCTAAGAGATTTTAATCAAACCCCATGACTCATGTGTGTTTTGGGAACCAGTGGTTTAAATTCTTTACGTCCGATTCGTGTAAATAAACGACAAACCATGCCTTCCAAAGCCACTGTCCATGGATCCTATATCCTTCCCTCAGTTCGCTCTGGGGCGGCTAATGAAATTAAATAAAAGGTGTTATCCGCAGGAAATTACCAAATACCTGAAGACAGCTGTTTCACGGTCAGTTTGTAAAAAAGAAAAACAAAAAAAGAGAGAGAGAGAGAGAGAGAGACTCACTTAGATGGTCTTTGTAACTGTAATGACTCAACTAATTAGAGCACTGTCAAGTCAAAGTACCCGGAAATGTCTAAACTGTAAGTGGCCCACAATGCCTGGGAGGCGATGTCTCAACTAATGACACACACAGGACTGGATCTTGTGCCTGAAACACGCAGAAGGAGCTAAGATGGAGAATAACCAGAAGAAAAAAAAAACCAGCTTGTGCAGGAAAAAAAAAAGTTTTTACTTTGACATTTAGAAGCTGGATCTTCTGTAGGAGGTAATGACCTGTAATAATGAAGCTGTATGTGGAAGTGGGAGAGGAGTCCCACTCGTCTTTAACAAGCTTCTACAAGCAAACTCCAGAAAGATCTCACACAGTGTGGCTTCAAGTTCCCAGATGGAAGAGCAAAATCATGAAGAAATAGCTCCCTCTGCTGGCCACAAGACGACACGCTTCATGGAGAGATGGCGAAGTGGGTGGTATCTGGGTGTGTTTAAAATGCAATCACAACACAGTAAAAGCAATTTTATTCAATGAAATCCATTAATCACATAAAAAAACTGATCATACTCTAATAATTCCCTTAGGGAGATTCCTTTCTCAGAATTTACCCAGACTAGGATGTGGTTTGCAGCCACATCAGGGCACATGGGGAGTCTTGCTTGAAAACCCACAGTGGAGACCTGGCAGGATTGAAACTTGTGAGCTTCTGATCCCGAATCTCCTTCGCTAATCTCTATACCAACACATTTTAGTTCGGGGGCCTCATACAGCAGATTTTCATCCTGAGTGGGCTGGACAGGTAAAGCAGTGCCATAACAACATTTAAATGTAAGATTTTATTTGTTGTGGTGCAGATTATACATGATTAAAACATTTATGTTTTCACAAATCCAGCCAAGTATGACTGAAAATAACTGTTATCTCAAGATTAAGATAATTTTAACGACATATCCTGATGAGAAATACAGTAAGAAGTAAAAAGAAAAAAAAAAACTTCTCCCATAGCTGTTGCTTTATTACATTTCTTGGCTCTAGTCTCAGTGTTGTGTCCACTACTCTGAAGAAATGTTTTGTTTTGTTTTTTTCTTTAAATCTATATTTTCTTTCAAATGTTGAAAATTTGCTTGGTCAGGCCGGATTGAGGCCTCTTGCAGGCCAGTTGTGGCCCACAGGCCTCATGTTAGACACCTCTGCTCTCAGCTATCATTGCTCCTGTTCAATAAAATCACAACAGGCATTTTGGTATTTAATGCAAAAAAAATAAAATAAATAAATAATAAATGAAGAAAAAGGACTTATAGATCTGTCCACCTGCTGGTTAGATGCTCATATCTGAAGTCCTCAAACAAACTTATTAAACTTACGTTGTTTGTTTAATCACTTTAAATAATTCCCTACTGAAGTCTGTGAGTATTGTAATAAAGTCATTGATTGCATTTCCCTACACATATTGCTTTTTCTTCCCCCCATCAGAGGCCCAGCCCACACTTTTAGAACCACTGGTATAAACGGATGACAGATATCACAAGTTCACATCATTGCTGCTGCAGACAAAAGCAAACGCTGCCGGACAGGTGGTGCTGGAGCGAACAAAAACACACCTGTGGAAAATCAAACACGGCATCTACGAGGCACGTCGCGGGCAAACGGTACCTAGTGGGAGATAAAGCACGGATTGAAAGTGCTGATATTTCAGAAAGCTACAACTAAAATTGAGGAAAAGCACATGTATGAAGGTGGGAAGGTAAGATCACACACACACAGGCTCTGCCTCACACGGTGAGATAAGAAAGTCGTGTTTGTTTTCTCCTGTTGTAACAATAGCAGATTAAACTCTCACTGCACCTGCAACGCTGCTGCGACAGAACAAAGACAGACCGCAAGCGTGCTTACAGTTATAATGGTGGGGCTTCAAAACTAAATCCTCGAATGTGTCGAAACCTTTGATGCCTGATAACCCCTGGGAATACCGTCAAAGAGACACGCAGTGGGATCCTGTGCTTATTCATTTCAAGTCAGCTCGAACTCTGGTTGCTGAATGGTATAGAAAAACACATTTTCCTGCTAAAATTGAAAGTCTGTGCAACTGATGATGGCGAAATGCTGCAGTTCTCGGTTTCCACCAGTAGAGGGAGCATAATTGAGTGAGGGGTGAATGATGGGGTTCAATGGGACAGTGACCTCATTACAGTCCAAAGGGCTTGGATCACAGAGCTGTCATTAGCATGCACATGCACATGCACATGCACATGCGCGCTCAAAACAGACAGGATGACCAAGTCCAGCCAAGAGGCTCCTCTTAATGTTCACAAGACATTTTTAACACGGATTTACCGATGAATAAAACAAACTGCCTCAGAATCCATAATAATCTCAACACCTAGTTCGATCACCCAGCATTTCTTTCATTTTTCCACCAAAAAAAAAAGGATGGCTCCACCAGGATGACCAGGAACCACATGTTAATCCTTCTTCTCGAAAGAGGACACCCGAGGGAGTCGCTTGGCAGGTGAACTTGAAGTAAAGGGTCATCCTGCTCTGACAAATCATTTACCTGCTCTCCAGACCTGAAAGAAAGCAGAGGGACTCTCCCACACCTGGAATCCGGACCGTGCTCGGCCAGCGACGGTCAAAGGGTCAAATCAAGTTTAAACCCAGTAGGGTACACATTTACGAGCGAATATTTGAACCTGATCATGCTTGAAAACAATACAGATGACAGAAATGATATCTCCGAATAGTTGTGTGTATTGAATTGATAACCTGGCAACGACTTCAGGGTCATATCGGACACAGATCAGGGTAAATCTGAGTAATAGAAGAAGGAGAAACCATCTAATATGATCTCTTACAATGAGTTCACTTCTCTGGCTAATGATAAATGAAGCTTGGGAGTCCGGTCCCAGTTTACTTTTTAACTCTGGTAGAGTTTAAGCATTCTGGTAGAGTTTAAGTATTGAACAGCAATCCCTTCAGCAAACGACTGCTCTGCGCCATCCACTCAAACAGATCTATTGCTGGGTCCTAAAATTTCTGCTGTCAAATTTGTTTGCCAGCTGAGAAACAAGAGAGGAAAATGCATCATATCCCTCCATTTTTTTTTTTTTTCTTGTTCGTTGCTAAACAGCAGTTGAGGTGAGTCTAGAGGTGGAGAGGTTAGAGGAGGAATTACACAGACCAGCTGTTTCCCTCCGAGTGCCGAGCAGGACAGTCCACAGCAAGTCTGAACCTTTCCTCCTCCAGACATCTGATTCACATAAAGGAGGCCAAGAGGGCCAATTTGGGGCCAAACTCTGAGCCATATTTTGTCACCTCATAAAAAATGTCAGATTCCAGCCAAAAGCTGTGTTTACCAAAAGCTACTAAACAAAAACTGCCGCGAGTTCAGAGAAGCGAGAGGTTAACGTCTGAATGTAAGCAGTGTCTAGTGTTGCAACTCCGCCTCCACACAATCGCCAATCAAAGGGAAAGCCGGCTGCCGGCGAGCTGATCGGACGGCGTTCGGCTTGAAGGAGATCCAGCCAGCTGGCGATGACAACGCCATCAGTCTCGCTGCCCACAGAGATGAAACAATGCCGAGATCGGAAGTCTGGAATTAGCAGTGTTGACTCTGGGGATTAGGATCCATAACTGGAGAGGCAGAAAGAGAAGAGCTCGTCCAGACGCTTTTCTTTGAGAGTCTGAATGTAACTCAAAAAAAAAATCAAGACCTGTCATCCTATAATCTCTTGACCTCTTTGTTTTGTTTCGGAAAGCTTTGAGTCAGTCAAATACACTGTACTTATCTCCCCAGGGAGAGTTTCCGCTGCATATTTATTTGTGTGTGTTTGGTTTTTGGTTTTCACTGTTATTTTTTCCCAGATGAAAACAGCTGAGAGGAAAGTGGTCAATGAGATGTTTTTTTTTATAGTAGCACTGAGGAAGATCTTGAGCGGATATTTAAAGTTTCAGATGTTGTTGCAGATTTTACTGTAATACTAACACCAAGAAGTAGGCTGGAATTTTTCTGAAGACAACAAACAGAGGAAAATATTTCAAAGAGACTCAACACACGTCAGGCACATTCAGTCGTTCACAGATCAGCGGAGACGGCTGCCATGCATGGTGAGCATGTGTCAACTGGATAAAATACGTTTGATGACTGTGTCCCATTTACACATTTCAATAAGTTTTTATGCCGGGCCACTAAAGTAGCTGGTGTTGTTTGTTTTTGTATTGAATCCACACACACACACACGTGTGCGGAGAACAATGTAGTTTTATAGTTGAGTCACTGTAATAGCAAAGTCTCAAACAGGGCCTGAAGCAGCCTCAGTGCTGGAAGATTAATGCCCTTGATCAAGAAAGGAAATACTTCTTGTTTGCATAAAAAGGCACCATTTTCTTCCTTAATTGCAAAAATAAATAAACAATGCGTGATTGCTGTGGCCTGTCTGTCTTTTATGTGGGATGTCGTGCTTCACATTACCAATTATTCTTCTCAAACAGGGTAATTTGCACTATTTTTGAGCATTTCCTGTTGCACATCCTCAAAGCCGGACCTTTTTATATCCTTCAAACCCACGTAATAAAACATACATAGCAGACAGGCGAGGTAGACTTGGCTTCCACACAAACCAACCCTCTCGGTTTAACAAATTGAGACAACGATGAGCTGAGACATGAATTTACAAGTGTACAATCTGAGGTATCAATTACAGCCAAGACACTCCCTCCCGTTGTGAGATTTACACAGCTTCCTAATGTACACCACAAAAGCTCCGTCCAAGTCTTACTACTGTCCAGGGTATAACATGCGCCTCAATGAAACCCATGTGTCACGGATACTGCAGCGCAACCAAAACAAAGCGCTCAGTATTCATTCAAGATGATATCTCGGCCTCAAAAGCCTCAGACGGTGTTTATTTCCGCTCGCTGACTCATTCCAAAATGAGAAAAACTTTGCTGTGTGGTTAAATAGCATGAGTCAGGGAGAAGCGGAGGTAAATAGGAAATTTTCTCCCACTCGCTAACAGATGGCGGGGAAATCCAGATGTCTCGATTACCAGACGGTCAACAACACTGCAGCGTGGCTTTCCGTGCAGGACGGATTTGCAAACATTCGTGCCTCCGCAAACACCGTGTCCACAAATGTGTCTGCACCGGACAGAATGAATTATTTGGGTGATCAGTTCAGCTTTGAGGACGGGGGGGGTTTGATCATCCAGGAAGATGAATCTTCACATCTCGCCACCTTTCACAGAGGACAGCTGCACACGTCCGTCATTTCACACTTGAAATCACAACACAGAGCTGTGTTTCAGTCAATCTATCTGCACCGCACCAGTGAATTAACTTGATGCTGTTGGAGGAATGGAGCTTTGGGTGAACCCAGAAATGTCAACCAGCCTTTTCTTAAGAGCTTAATCCCAAAATCAGCGAAGCGTGCGTCTGAACATCTAAAAAGGACCGTGGCCCTTAGACGCTCGTTCTTCTGCGATTCTACCAGTGAAAGGAAGTCATTTCCAGAAGCTTTACACAGTTAGCCGAGCATCACCTGCCTTCATTTGATCTATTAGAGAGAGAAGAATTAGAAGTATGAATGAATGCTTTATGTCAACAAGCACTGTTACCGTACTGAGCAACACATCTAAAGCAAACATGACTCCATGCATCACACAACTGCGCTGAATTCAGGCACAAACTCCTGAGAAATACTTGGTGTTTGTTTGGCTTTGCCATAAAAGGAACCACTTACATGCAAAATCGCCAGAAATGGCCGATTGTTGTGGCCAGTCGGTCTTTTATGTGGGGTTTTGTGATTTCTTGTTTAACTTCTCTAATGGTTCTTCTCAGATTGGGTAATTGGACCCCATTTTGAGCATTTCCTGTTGCACGCATTCAGTCTGACCTCTTAAATGCTTCAAAACCAAGTAATGAAACACAGCAGACATCATTCCGTCTAATTCCAGATGGAGCATTCGAATGAACATCCCGATAAATAACTGTTACCATTAGTCTATTTTAGCTTTATTAGGGAACCAAGAAGAAAACAAAAGGTATGTTCGACAGCTGTGGTGAGTCAGAGATGAGCAAATGAGAAAATATGTCAGAGACATCTGTGTCTAAATATATTGCACAATCAAATAGATCCACATTTTAGGCTGTTAAAACACTGTCTTGATTCAGTTTGTCTATTTTTATTTCAGGACAAGTCTGAAACAAAGAGCTCATGAGTCATGTTGCCATTATAAGGCCAGCAGACTTATTTATTTGGATTATCTCAAGTCTTCATTGATTCTCTGCTGCCGCTGATGAATGAATGGACTCTTCAGCATCTGGCACCATTATCCACAACATGCGGCCACCATCACGTTATTTCCTAATCCATTTCTCAGACGATGGTTGTGACACAGCATTTTACTTCTTCTTTTCCATTTTAAATGTCTTTAAAGAAAAAAAAGCAAAAAATGTCAGAAGATTAAGACCTTATTCTGTACACTTAATGAATGCTTAAGATTTGGCTGCCTGGCTTCTGACACAATTTTCTGCAGTTCGATGAATTTAGATGGCAAACAGATTTGTGGCTTTAAAGCACGCATTTGATTTCACATGCTGTTATGCCGTTTGGTGAAGTATATTCCTGCAGTTTTTACTAAAACTTTAATTAAAGCTTTTAGTTTATGTCTGGGTTCAGTTTAAAATAGTTCATGTGAATCAAAAATAAAAGTCTGATGTAACAAATTCAAAGAGTCTGTGTCCAGTTTGCAGCGTCGATGCCTGGATGAAAGAGCTGAAAGAAGTTAAGTTTAGGCCACTTTGAAAGACTGCAGATGTGGTTTGGCGAATCCAGGTGTTTTAAATGACTTGTTTAATGAATGTCTGTCTACTTTCCAAAGAATCCAGTTCTGTTATAATCCAGGACAAAGGTTTTTGGTCTCATCAATACTTTAGGTGTAGCTGAAAAAGGGGGACAATCAACTCTGAAACTACCAAGACCCAGGAGAATACGGACTGGGATTCATGACACTCTGAAGGAAAACATCTTACTCGCACATGAGAAAAACAATTATTTACTCCAGCCGTGGTGCACATGCACAGTAGCAGGGTTTCAGAAAAGTTGTGTTTTCGCCGTTTGCACGGAGAAGCTCGTCTGAGCGTTTTGAATGGTTTTTAAAACTTGCATTTTCAGTGGTTCCAAAAAGGAAAAGTTGTCAGTTTTCGGGTAAAAATGTCATTTTAACGAGGCCTGAAATACCTGAAATCAGATGTAAGGTTTTAAAATAGTTTACAGAGAGTTTTCATATCAATGATTTCCAGACAATCCTTCATCATCAAACTCTGTGATCCACCAAGACTTGACAACAATATGTTTTTGGCTGAATATCACTGAAAGAAAGAAAATCATATCAAAACTCTGACACAGACGGGAAACAAATGTTGCCTCCTTATGGAATGAAATTATATCCAGAGCAAAGTGGCTCCCATCTGTTTTCGTTTTGCTCCTACAGCTTGTCAGACGCACTTCTTTTATGTTTGAGATTTCTGTATACTGTCATGAGGACAGACCGAAGTGTTGTTGAGCAGTCCGCCGAATGTAATGCTCTGCGAATCTGTTCTCGCCTGTTTGTTGTCTCTGTTTCAGTAAACAACACATGTCGAGTTAAGAGGGTCGAGATGCGGGAAGGAACGAAAAAAAAAAAAAGAAAGTCAGCATCTACAAGCACGTCAACACACGGCATCCTACAAAGAAGCAGTTGAGACGGAGCTGCTGTCCCAACTCAGCACATCTGTTGTAAAGATGTAGGAAGGACTGGGATCAAAAGGAGGACATTCTGTGGGCTGGAGCTTCATCTCCATAATCCACTGCAAGCAGAGAAGCTGTAGATGAAAGTCTCTCTGCCAGACAAGACAATACAAGCACGTAAGTGCAGTGGAAATAATGTAAAATACTGCTGGCTCATTACCAGAACACACCAACACATCCTGAGGCTGAAACAATCATGCAAATGGGCGAGGTCCGCAGAAAAACATGGCCTCAGGACCTCCTCATCGGTGAGCTGAAGCACCGTGAAGTCTGGTGCCAACGTTATGCTTGTTCAGACTTCTGTATCAGTGAACATAAAGATTAGAAGAACCAAAAAAACAATCTCAACCAATGAATGTATTTATGACTGCCGTCATACTTCTTTCCATCATAACAGAGGTGATCACAGCTGCTGGAGTTTGGCATAGCTGAAGGTCTTAAGAAGTTGAAAACCAAGTTAGATTGTGACTATGATGTACCTTCAGTTATGAAACGAATAAATCCCAGGAGAATATGGACTGGGAGTCTGAGTTCTGAACATGGATTCACTAACATGTTAGGGTAAAGACGGTAAGCTCGCCGAAACAGCTGAATCAGCAAAAATAGATAAAAGAACTAAAAGGAAAAACCACAAAAAAAGAATAAAAGACAGCTGAAAATGGCTGAAGTAGACACAAACTGAATAAGATATTTAATAAAACATCTATATTTCTAAATTATAGTTGGGTTACTTCATAAATTCAAATTAAGGTAAAGTTTGTGTATGTAGTGCAAAACTTCATGAGCTGAAATGTCCTCGTTTTCAACATGTTTTGTGGCTCTGAGCAAATTTTATTAGGTAGAACGCGGTCAAATCATCTCTTTGATTCATAAAGATTTAGAGACGACCAGTAAAGACTGACCCAAACATCTTTCCTCTGATCTTTGTGCCAATGTTTCCCTCAAAAACATACAATCCGACATCTTACTGGATTTGCATCTAAACTGTTGAAACTCAACTAAGTCCTAACCCTGGTGAACTGCGCTCCATGTGTAAAGCTGGAGGAGTTGGGCTGAGAGCGGCCGTGGCCATACTTGGTCATGCTACAATGATTTGGCACCAAGAAAGCGAAGCTTTGTTTAGATGCTGCATTGAAACTACATAAACATCCAAGAAAAACACGGCCTAATTTTACGACTTAATGAAAAAAACAGCATTCGGGCCTGAGCTAAAACCAACAACAAACTGAAAGAAAAAGAGAGAGAGAGAGAAAAAAAAAACAGAGCGAGATAACGACCAACAGAACTCTTTCTGTACTGTGCATCTTTTCTTTCTTCGCTGGCGGCCCTAAACAGCCCCTGACCCCACCTCAAAAGCCCAAAGTGAAAACATTCCTACTTAAATTATCCTATTAGAACAAAAGAGTCTCTTTCCAAAAAAAAAAAAAAAAACGGGGGGGACAAAGGAGGGGAAAAAAAAGCATTCCGATCATGTTGGTTCAGGCTTTGCTATACCAAAATACTGCATTTGAAAGAGGAACGGCAGGCAGGCGCACAGAAAGTATGGCCCCGGGGCCGAGGTTTTGTGTGGTCAGTGAGGGAGGGTGGAGTTTTCCCCCACCTCCATCGTTCCCGGATACAAAACAGTCGGATTCAGTTTGATGCTCAGAAAGGAAACGGCAACACAGCCGAGGTAAAAAGCAGCCAGCAGAGCCTCAACACTGGCAACCTGTTCAAGGGTGTTTCCGCCCCGCCACTCGTGGGAGGCGAACGGATGGAGAAATGAGAATATCAGAGCAAAGTCACTGGAAAACTGCAGTCAATGAATCGATTTTTGGCCCACAGCATGCACTGGAGAGGCGGGGGAATCGCGAGATCGAGGAACACTATCAAGTGACGCATGGCTGACTACGTACGAGGGGAGAAGATGGAGGTGTTTTCAATCCACCAGGGAGCTCTTTCATGATGCATTAGTAAAACTGCAGTCCACTGTGTAGGAGGGAGAGGAGGGGTGGGGTAGAATTGGTCATTTTTCAGACAAATAATGAGTAGATTTACAATGGAGCTGAATCTGTCTAACAGACTGTAGGGATTTCCTCCATCGGTCTCTCGCATTAGTCATGATACTGACAGGCTACACATGGCTAAACCCTCTTGTTTTCACGTCAGGAACTTTAAATTACTGCGGTCTTGATTCCAGTATGATTCCTCAGTCTCATAAAATGAGCTTTAACCCTGTACAATATGTAAATACTGATTCAAATGGGGTTTCATGAGGAAATTGTCACCATTCTCACTTGATTGCTACTTTAACTGCTAGCTAGCGTCACAATAGTCTCTAGAGGTCTCAGTAATTATTAAAAACAAAATAAGCAAAAGAAGTTGGGTAAACATTCATCATAATGAATGTGGCATAGTCGAATAAATTCTGACATCAGAGGCATTCACACTGATGGTCATTGTAGTCCATGATAAAGCTTTGAAGTCAAAAAAGAAAACTTTAGTTGCATTTTGGGTGTCTGTTTACATGACAATGTTGAAAACGCAACTTCCTGAAAAAGGTGGAAATCTTCGAACGAATTACTCTTTTCATGGAAACGGACGTCGTTTTATTTTATTTTTTTTTCTGAAACAGGAATGCAAAAACAAAGCATTCTCACTTGAAACGTGGCATTAGAGTGCAGTTCCTCTAAGATGCTCACTTTTAGATTGTCGGATCAAGCTGCAGTATTTGGAAAAAAAAACAAACCCACGAACATGTAGAACATGCAAACTCTACCTAGGAAGGCAGTGACCGAGACCAGAACATCACAGCACAACCAGCTTCACCATGGAGCAGCCAATCAGCTGTGGACTGGCACCAGCCCCAAGTGATGTCGAACAAAAGGAAGTGCAGCCTTCAACAGAAACCAGTCCGTCACAGTGATAACACAGCGAGGCGGTCTAACCTAACACAGACACACTGATTCACTGGACTGAACAAAACTGCTCTAGCAACTACAAGAGACAGTAAATCTACGGAAACGCAGAAAAAACATGATTAAAAACTACTCCTGCTGTGTTCTCACTCCAATACGTCAAGGTTTAAAAAAAATAAATAAAGGTATGGGTTCTATGTTTAGCCACACTCTTCACACAGATTTCTAGTCTTTCAGACTTGCTTCTGAGGCAACACAAAATACAGTACAGTTTGTAAAATAAACTCAACAAGACATATCAATAATCAGGAAAGCCTTACAAAGCTCCAAGAGACAAATTAAGACTTGGAGGAACTCGGAGGTATTGTGCCACCTCGACACAATGCTACCTTTTAAGGTCTGGGTGGAGCACTGAAGTCAGGCCTGCTGAATACCTGCTCTCTTTGCTTTACTCTCTCTCTCTCTGTCTCTCTCTCTCTCCAACAAGTTAACTTTTATGACGTAGTCCGAGGAGAAAATGCATTGGGTGTGGGGGACACTTCTACAGGCTCTCCTGTGCAGACAAAAGGAAAGATTGGAAGGCGACATCCTTTCATCCCCAAGACATCAAAGATCAGACAGAAATCAGTGGGCAAACCCAAACTCCGAAGTATACACATTACTGGGTCCTTCAGCCACGACGGAAAACAGAGAAATAAGTTCTTTCCTATGAAGGCTTACTGTTTACTATACCTTTATACACAACAGAGAAACCAGCTGTTCTCATGACCTGATTATTAGTTTGGGTTTCTACTGTTTCAGCTTTATGTTGGTACTTACTGTTGTAAAAATGCCATTTATTGGCTGGTTGTGAACTTTGATGCAGATGGATGGATGGATGGATGGATGGATGGACCAAACCACTGACCAATGGAAACATTGAGAGTTTCATATAGTTTTCATGTATAACTGGTTATCAGGTTGTTTTCACAAAACCATGTAATCATATTACATAGCTGTCATCAAGGCAAAATATTACAAGTGTATTAGAATACCGGTGGAGCCAAATAACATTTCGGCATTGCTGACTCTGGATTCCTGACATCTGACAATAATTTAAGCGAACAAACATCTTGAAGGATTATGGATTCAGACTTTCAGAACTCACTTCACTCCGACTCTTGGTGCCAGAAACTTGACAAATTTGTGGTGTTAACGGCAAATACATCATCCAAAACACGCCAACCACAGTAAACGTTCAGAAATTCAATAAAACAAAACACTAACTGCAGGCCCCACAATGCCACTCCAAAAAATAAGTTTTTTTTTCTGCTTTCCTCGACATAAATCAGGTCCCAAAGTAAATAGTAAGAAAATGCCAAAAATTCCCATTTGGCTGAAGTATGTATACAAATCTTCTGTAAATCAGCTAATTGCACTTTTTGTTTGCCCTCAAGTTAAACCATTGTTTTGGTTTCACTCTGCACTTCACTTTTCAAACTTTGATGTAGAATCCAGTACAGACTACGGCCCCATTGACCAGTTTTCAAGTGAAAACAGAAAATTAGGCAATAGTTTTTCGGCACATGTGTGAGAAGACGGACAACATCAATAGTGGCGTCATCCAGAGTTTCATGACCATATTCCCCTGGGACTTGGTAGCTTTAGAAGTAATAGTCATCTGGAATAACAATCTGAATGTCTATGTACTTGCCGTTGCTTTTTTTACAAGCATGTTGTTCTCGCTCTATTGTTTCTGTGGTTTCATTACAAAAACAACCAACAGCACCCTCTAGTGGCCTGACGTGCTAACAATGTTGTTTTCAGTGTTTCTTCCATTTTCCTGTAAATGGACATGAACAGTAGTTCCGGTAGAACTGCATAGAATGCTCAGCAAATGTCCGTATGGCTTGTTTCTGTGTTTTCATACTCCACTGGTGTAGGTCTTTGACAGGATTTAAACTACCAGGTGCTTATAAATTACAGATGAGGACCCTGAAGACATCATGAGTTTCATAAAAGTCCTTTAAAGAACACAAATCACACATTAAAGAAGTACAAATGAGGCAGCGCACAATGAAACAGTGCAGTTCAGGTATTTCTGTGCGAGCTATTAGTCTCTTTATCTGTCTCACACTGATCCAGTGTTTTTATTGGCCACCGCTGTCCTGTTTAATTTGCATTGTTCGCTGTCAGGTTCTGTGTTTATTGGCAGTGTGAAGTTTCCATCTCGGCCGAATGTAAGTCTTTTACGCAGTCACACGGAAATATGGACGGTGTCACATCTGTTCACTCTGGTATTCCATGTTTCACGCAGGTTTCACAGTTTTTACAGAACTTTCTCACTGAGATCTGTGAAGAAGACGGACTGGGAGCGTTGGAGCGGTTTACAGGGGAATGAGTTGGGGTGGAGGGTGTGTGTGTGCTGGGGGGGGGGCGTGCACAGACAATATGTCAGCGTCCTGTAGAGCTGCTGGATGGTGGGAGATGTTAAGTGAGGATACATGGCTATTGTCCGCGCCAAGGCATTCCCGGCTTGTTGTGACTATTCACCAGGGAGACTTCCCTCTGCGTGTGTGTGCGTGCGTGTGTGTGTGTGTGAGAGAGAGAGAGAGAGAGAGCATGCTGACCCTTCACTTCGACTTTAGCCACTGAGCTTATGGCTATTTAGGCTCACTGAGGGGGAGCACCGACAGTGCTGAGGGGTGGGAGAATGGGACCAGTTTTCAACCTATTCAACATTCACACACACACACACACACACACACACACACACACACACACACACACACACACACACACACACACACCAACTTTTAAGCTAAACACAAACACCTGTTCCTCCTCGTCATGCTCCTCCTAACTAGACTTCACCTTCCTCTAGTTCTAGAAATACAGTGCTGTTAAGTTGTGTGTGTGTGTGTGTGTGTGTGTGTGTGTGTGTGTGTGTGTGTGTGTGTGTGTGTGTGTGTGTGTGTGTGTGCGGCCTCGTTTTCGTCTCTCCAACTAACAATGCAGTATTCAACCAACAAAAACTACACAAACATGCCGCAGCAGCTACAAATTGTTGCAGGGAGGAGTCTGAGAGGTTGGATTTCATGACAGCACACACACACACACACACAAAACTATGATTGATTTAGAGGTATTTAAACAGACCATGAAGCGGCACATTAAAGCAGGAAAACACACTCTGTGTATACGGAAACGACTGAACCTGATGCACATCTCAGGGTTTCACTGAAACGTTATTCCGTGGCTTTCCCATCAAAAATAATCATCCGGGGAGGAAGATGAGTTAGAAAGTGTAGAATTGCATAAAATAAAAATTAATTTATATCCTGAATATCTCCGTATTTCTGTTGTAGCATTAAAAAGACTCGTTTTTTAAAAGCTGATGTCCTCATGTCTCTCTTTCCACTAAATTGATTTGTACACAATGATTTATTTATTTATATTTGCATCAATTTGATGTCCTGAATGGGAGTTAGGGATGCTTTACCCAGACCAAAACAGCCTTTTTGAAGAAGTGTAATACGTTGTTCTGATTTTAACTTACTCTAGAGTTCCTGCACAAGCAAAAGGCATCTGATTGATGACTGGTTATAGTCTGTCAATATCATTAACTAGTTTTAGCAAACAGTTGACAAGCTGAGGGCTATATGAGAATCAACGTTCTTCCGTTAAAAATAAAAATAAGCCTGCAATCTGTGGGAGCTGCAGGTGAGATGCTAAGTATGCTAAAATGAAAAGATCCAGATTTTTCAGCCTGCTCAGCTTAATAAGGAAGCCGATCTCGCAGCCGCGCCGCTGCTGATCCCTGGATCAGACCTATTAGGTAACTCAGAAGAAACTCAATAGTGCTGGTGGGCCGTACGCGCTGGTATGCACCGCCGGAATGTGTCCAAATACCTGAATGGTGGCAGAAAGAAAAAAAAAAAGCAAAAGACATATGAAAGGTAAGGAAGTGGAGGCAAAGGTACACCTCATGTGAGCTCCTTTTTTTTCCCCTCCCACTGTTCAAACAGAACTCCCTACACGCCGCATTCGCCTCTCCCATCCTTTGAAAAATGGCCTGCTATTAGCTCGGACTCCTTTCTGCAGCTCTCGAGTCGATCAAGGAGTAATTTGTTGCCCGTGTACTTTTCACCCCATTGTGTTGGTGCAGCGGCGGACTGAAGCGCTGGAGAGCGGCCAGCCAGCGCCTCCTGAAGCAGGACCCCTGCCCCCCACGCATTCACACCGACACACCTCGCCAGCCCCACCGCTTTCTTCTCCTCTTTATCCCGGCCTGAGACACAGTCAGGAGCCTGAAGACAGACTGCAGAGGGTGGGGAGGCGGGCGGGAGGTTTGGCTTGCCCTCAGGGTAAGTGTCGCGGTATCAGGAGAGGGGAGGAAAAAAAAAAATCCATCCATCATTGCAGGGTTACACCACACACCTAAACGTCACATTGTGTGGGCAATAATGAGAACTGATATCTTTTTTTTTCTTCTTCTTCTTCTTCTTACTGCTGCATAGAGTACCTGATCCAGAAACCCAGTAAATTCTCATTTTGATCCCAGGCAGCTAAAGAGCATTTACACAAACGAACAATCATGGATGTGATAAAAACAGATATTAAAGTGATGGGAAACTACATAATGTCAGATCCCGCTGCAGCTGCCGGGGGAATATTCAAAGCATACAATTGCAGAGTAGCGCGCAGAGGACTTTCAGTGGGTTTGTGAGCGAGTTGAAGCCTGTGGAACGACTGAGCTGTGGGAGCTGCCTGCGACTCTACACTCACAGGAGCTGGTTTGGGCGATTGTGATCACTTGGTTCAACAGATGTTTTTTTTTCCTCTTCTAATCTAAAAAAGAAATTCTAATTGATAAATGAGAGCAATAAGATTTAATTTTTTCAGTTCCCCTTGTACAAGCTGTAAAGGGCACTTTAAATCAGAACCACTAGCAACCTCTTTAACCTCAGAATCACTGAGGATCAGGTTGGACTGGACCACACAGGCCAGCCGTCACTCTCTACACGCCTCAGTGAGCCTCGACCAGCCGTGACCCTGTCACTGATTCACAACTTTCCCCTCCTTTGGACCACTTTTGATCAATACTGACCACAGCAGACTGGGATCAAACCGCAAGAGCTGCAGTTCTGGACATCTGACGCAGTCTTTTCACTTGTGAATCTTCCCTGGATAATCCAGTATCGTCCACTTCACCTGTCAGTGGTCATTATGTTATGGCTGATAGCATTGCGACAATAACTCCAAATCATTATAACACTATTTTAGACCAACTATTGGTTCCCAACTTCCCAGTTTAGACACAACAAATAGGAGATGAAATACCGGCCAACAAGTTGCTTTATCTTGATCTCTTCTGGTGCAGGAAGTCCTGCATCCTGCAGAGCCCAGGCATCCAGCGCATCTATCCAGCAAATAAAAATTACCTGTCAACACCGAGAAAGCTAATCAGAGGCCACTGTTGCCAACAACTGAAGCTCCACAAAAACAACATGAGCTTGTGTTTTGTGTGACGGGTCGTGATATTCATGCCCTCTGCACCAGAACATACACAGGCATTAATAACACGATCATTAATTCAAGCAGAGACACTGGATGTAGACTAAAGCAGGTGGTTGACATAAATACAGCTGTTAAGGTGGCACAAGACCAGGTAAACTAAAAATTTGAGTGTTTTGAATCCTGTCAAAAAAAATACATCTTTGGCAGAATGAAGGCACTGAAACCTTCTCGTTCAGCGGTACTGTTTGTTTGGCCTCACTGTCAAGTGAAGAGAACCAGAGACATCTGGTCCTTTTGACATAGATTACAAAAGAGATTTTGATCATGCAACTGAAAACTTGTGAGGACAAGTCAGATTTCAGTGACCAAAACAAAAAAAAAACAAAACAATTTCTTCAAGCAGCTCCAGCTGTAACGAGGCACATAGCTTCACTTACACAAACGGAAAAAGTGTAACTAGAAACTGTTGCTGGAGGATAAATCCACAAACCGCAGACCATATGGGTTCACACATTGTGCGCTCGGCTCTCTAATCTCCCCACTTGACCCATTTACACAGCAGTAGCTTCACAACCCGCCAACAAAACACCAAGAACCGCGATCGCACTTCGATTCTGCTCAGACGTCATGAGGGCTTTTCAGTGCAGTGACACATCTGTAATCAATGCCAAACTACTACATCATTAGATTTTTTTTTTTTATATATAGTAAACTTGGCAATCGACTACAAAATGAAAGATTTTCCAGGTTCAACAGTACCTGGAAGCAGATTTCCAAAAGAGTTAAGGATAAAACAACAATGTGGAAGTTGACATTTGAGGCAGATTCAGGCGCTGCGGCTGTCTGACGCTGCTAAACCGCTTTAGATGTTGATTGATGAGTTTTGGTTCCAAGCGATGATGAATGCAGCTCAATCAGACTTCAACAGATTAGCAATAAAAACATGATTCCATTTCACTGGAAACCTCAGACTGTGACTCACTGAAACGCCGTCTCATTTACACCTCGACGGCTGGAGCGGCGAGGAGTTCACTTCACCCGGGCTGGCGGTGGAGGAGGAGACACGCTGAAGAGCAGCTGCAGGAGGCTGATCGTCTTCAGGAGGGCTGGATCCTTCCAGTAACTTTACCCACAGCGGCAAACCGCGATGAAATAATGGCTCGAGACGCTTATCGTCAATTTATCTCACTTTGTGAATCAGAATACCAACAACTGGCTGTTCTTCAGAGTGTTAACCAAACACATTTGGAATTCAAAAAGTCATAAATAAGCAGTTTTGACAAAACCAAAGAGGTGCTCAAAGGACTTGAGGCTCCAGGAGTCAAAAGGTACATCATGGCCACATTCCAAGACGTGCTCATATCTAATAAAACAGAGGCCCACTTCTTTCGCGCGCAGACAGTCCACTGACAAATTTCCCAGGTTATCAGCATTCTTAAGATTCTCCTGCCAGTCACATGGGACAATTTATTGACTGACCATCTAACAACCTTCACACAATGTTTCCAAATAGAAAATTCAGACCTTCCTGCGCGCCCTTCTGACACCAGTAAATCCATATTACTGAGGCGCGTTGAGCACAGCGTTTTTTTTCCCCCCAAACAATACTCTCAGCAACTGCTCAACGTCTCCGACTTCACAGGTCTGCCTGGAAGAAGTTAAGTTTTCATCACCCTGACAGACTGAGGCCGAGACTCCAAGATCAAACATCCTGGAGAGGGGAGTCCAGATCATTAGCTGTGATCTGTGAAGCCCCCGCGTCCCTCCATGTGCCGAGGAAGTGATTGCCGCAACAATTTCCAAATGTCGTAGTCTCCAAGAGGAGGAAAGCAGATACTGTGAGCACGCTGAGTTTTATCTGGCGCAGTGTTTAGTCAGGGAGCGACAAAGATCTGGAGCGGTTGAGAGCTCATTGGTAACACTGAGAGTTCTATAAAAGCTGAGCGAAAACAAAAAGATGATAAGATCACAATAAAACCGGAGTTTATATGCATATTTGGAACACATTTCACTATGTTTGAAGTTCAGAGATGTTAACCTTTCCAGTATATTTACAGAATATGTCGCTGTTTTCCTGTATGAGGAGACAAATCATAGCTAAGAGCCCCACAAGCTTTCATTTCAGGGCAATATCTCATAGAATACATCAACATAAATGTGCGGTTTGGTCTACTTTGTTTTTAAACTCTGTTAATATTGATAATACGGACAAAAACATTGAAAACTGGATGGTGATTATGCTGTCAGTGTGTTTCTATTCTCAGCATATAAAAGTTTCCAAGCAAAAAACAATCTAACAGTAACAATTGTGGCCTGCCTCTTAAAAAACTATAAAATCTTAAATACTATAATATTTAAAAATTCTGTTTGATTCTCATTCTTTTGGTTTTCATGACTTGTAGGATGAAATCATGAGGCTTAAACCCCTCAAGATTAAAATGGGTGAGTTTATTTGTATTGAATCAAAATCATGGGGGCAGTTTTTCTCTCATCAATCAGACAAACGCGGTCATTTTAATATTCCTACATCAAAGTCAGTGCCAGCAGAAGTAGGGACATGGTATCAAAAACCTAGAACTTTTAAAAAAGGTTAAGTTTTTCAAATTAAACTGGCAACATGATGAGAAGGAAATAAATCCTTCAAGTGCTAGAATGTTCCAGGTGGATTTTTTTTTTAATCTACTTTACATAAGTGAAAGTTTTAGAAAGGTGAAGATACAAGGATGAAAATCAATATTGACTGGCATTGATCATTTGAAAACTAACAAGATTCTTACATGAAAATCGATTTGTGGGCTCAGAAATGCTGGTTAAACCGTCTGCAAGTGAAAACTCATGGCTTTCAAGTTATGGGACGGGAAGTAGTTCAAGGTTTGATGGTCAAAGTCAAGTCCTGCTTCTTTTCCCTCTCTCTCCTATAAAGTATCATTTCTAAAATCAGTCATAGTATTTGTTTTTTTTTTGTTATTTTATATTTATTTCATATTTCCCCTTTTAAGTCCCAAACCATGAATTTGTTTTTTTTTCCGTTAAATGAAGAAAAGGTCATGTCAAGTCAGTGACTATTCTTGAAC
Source organism: Salarias fasciatus (assembly GCF_902148845.1). Lineage (NCBI taxonomy): Eukaryota > Metazoa > Chordata > Actinopteri > Blenniiformes > Blenniidae > Salarias > Salarias fasciatus. The sequence goes on from NC_043760.1 coordinate 12,396,727, forward strand.
CTGAAAAATTAATAATTCCCCAAAAAAGTTTGAGTTTATGTATACAACTTCATTCGGATTAATTTTACGGTCAAGCGTCCCAAAGCAAAAAAAAAAAAAAAAAAAAAAAAAAAACTATACAAAAAGAAGCTTTTCCTTTCCTAAATGGATTATTTCTTTCAAGGTGAGTAAGCAATTAGCTTTGACTGTACTGTGCCATTTCAGCAGCTCTCTCACATAAAGTGCTGTTTTGTTTTATGAAACCCATGCATTCATTCCCACATTTATCGCGGATGCTCGAAATCGACCTGCCTGCACAGGTCCCGGGTTTACCAGGCAGCTTAAAATGTTGGCAGAGGTGCAGACGCATTCGCACAGCCTCTCAGTGTTCGGCGTTCGGCAAGGGTGAACTTCCTCCCAGGCCTGCTGTCGTATAACATCCTCCGCTGAAGACCTGGGCTTCATGCAGAAAGAATGTGCATCCAGATCTCATTTCTGCCTTCAACAGGTTGTGCAAGGGGCGCAGATTGTGGGATTGCACCGCCGGCCCTGGCCTCGTCTTTGTCCTTTCACTGGTTCTTTGAACCCACTAGGCCCCACTCAAGTGTTGGGTTTCAGCTTTGCACCACACTTCAAGAGCACGTCAATGCAGATCAACACTTTGACAGTAAATCCGACTATGAAAGAGAGTAAAACACCTCCCTTTTAGTCACAAAGCTTCCTTTTTGCATTTGAGGGAATCAGAGGCCCGCGACTCCGGTGTCAGCGGTCTGGCAGAAATTCCACAATGAGGAAACATCTCAAACAACTCCAATAACAGCAGGGTATGTGTTTTTGCGCTGAAGAATGTGTAAATGTTTATCTTTATGTGGACAAATCCTTAAATTGGTTGAATCGGTGCTTGAAGCTGTCACCGTATTGCGCTGAGAGCCACCACTCGCTCTCCAGTCCTAATCCTTGTTGCTTGGCTACTGAGTATCACATTTTATTCACCAGATTAATGAGAAGCTTTAACCTTTTCAGTCAAATGATCTCCACCAGTCCACAAAAAGGCGAATCTCCGTCCTTTCGCAGGGTGTCAAACTTTTAGCACAGCACCTTCAAGCACCCCTCAGTGAGCAACGGCGGCGAGTTCATACTTCACCTTCAACTGACACTTTAATCCCCTGTAATGAATGGAGACAATGGCGGCTAGGGTATGACGTTATGCCGATGGCTATATCAGAGGCCCGGGGGATACAGTAGATGAAGAGAGGCACGCTAGACAAAGAGGGGCTTTCATCAATCAGACAATATCTGGGTCCTCAATTAGTGCGGGCCAGACTATGGTCCGGAGCGCCAGCGCTCGCAGTTCCTCCCACTGGCCGCTTTAGCGCAAAAAAATGAAAAAGCACGCAGGTCGTGGTCTTCCTCTGTTTCAGTTTAAGCCGAGCAAAGGCATGTTGTAATCCACGTGATGGGGATTTGGTGCACCAACTTGATCTGAAACAAGTGAACTGAGTGAACCAACAGTACGCTGAAGAATAGTTTGATTCCAAAGCGGAGAGGTCGGACTTGATGTGGGTGTTTCTGGTGTTCAGTAGATATTATCATCCTGAAATGAGGTGTGACTTGATTGTTTACCTCATGCAATCGAAAGTAAACTTGGACAATGTTGGCTGATGCAGACAGAAATGACATGATAGGAATCAAAATATAAAAATTCTCAAAAGCACCTGAGTCTAATGATCTGATCTGGGTGTGGGAGGGCCAAATCAAAACTGTGCAGTTATCCTTAGCTGTGACCTGAAGTGACTACCTGACAGGAAACAGAGCCTGCTTGAGTCACGTCTTGCTACCAAATCCAGACTTCTTTTAACCATTTCCTCTCACACAGGTGCACAATGCATTTCCATTTCTGCAGCCTGCAGGTCTCAGCTGCAGCATTTGTGATGCACACGGGTATCTTTTCATCACGGAAGATAAATATTAATGATGAGGTGAGAGAAAAGCGATATGGGATCAAATGAGGCAACAGAAAGGGGGCATGAAGCAACATGAGAGAACATGAGATGAGTTGAGGTGGGCAGGTTATTTATTGAGGTTAGTGCTTCTTTGAAGTCCTTGTGAGCTTAATTTGAACAAGCTTTGCAAATAAAACTTTATTCTGTAACACAATGTCTGGACAGGCTGCAGTTAATGAGCAAATCGCCAGCAGCTTTAGTTTTCTGTGTCTGCACAGGATGCGTTCTCGGTGTAGAACTTTCAGTCAGAGATAAATAGAAATTCAAACTGCGGTGCAGAAAGACTTTCTTCTTCTGAAGCAAAGTTTATAAATGAAGGTAAAGTTTATAAGTATGAAAAAATACGACTTTGAAGGACTTCTTCAGCAACTGTTCCAACTTATTAAGCCAACAACTTGAAAAATAACCTCTATATAAGGTCATGAATGTGTCGATGAGTTTGCTGCGTCTTCAGTGCGCTCTGGTCCTTTTACAGCCATGTCACTGCTGGCGCTCACTGTCACCTGCATCTCTGGTCCATTTGTTCAGCACGCAATGCACCAATACATAGAGAAACAGATCTGTCTTTTTCATGTATTATCTTCCACCATTCAGAAAGTTGTGGGTTTGATCACCCATGTCTATATGTCAGTGTGTCATTGGGCAAAACACGAGTTCTGATTTGCTCCCAGTGGGACTGGTTGACCATCCATTGACCATCTTCTGTACCACTTTGTCCAACTTAAAGTTTCGAGGGGTTGGAACCAAACACCGCTGACTATGGATGAATGCAGTTCACCACAGGGCAAACACAGAGAAACAAACACGCAAACTCACACTCACACTAAAAGGAAGGAATTAACCTCACTCCTCTGTATTTGGACTGTGGGAGGAAACGGATTTAGTTGGAGAAAACCCTGGGAAAACAAAAAAAGACCCCCAATCCCAGCCTCAGACCAGTAACTTTTTTGCTGTGAGTGCTAAACACTACACCACCATTCTCCCTGGCTTGTGTTGCTTTACTTGATATAAGTTTAGAACTTCCTAGATATTAGGCGAAAGTGATATTCCTGCCATGAATGCCATGCCAAAATAAAAACACAGATTTTGGCCCATTAATGCAAACTAAAAATCCTGAACCTCACGCTCACATGTAGACTTATAAAGCTTAACTTTAATGCTTGAATAAAAACTGCAATTGAAAGTAAATTCAACTGTGACTGTACTTGAAACTACAGCCAGAGGAAATCCCTAATGGTGGTTTTTAGGCTCTTCCTTCAGACCTCAGTAATCACTGTCATGTGTGAAAAAGCCCTGGAAGCTCACACTGCAACCTGTGTCACAAAGGTAGAAACTGCAACACTCCTGCATAGTTTAGACTGCAAGTGTGTACAAAAATGTCCCATGTGTGACAGCATCAGTCCACACACTGCACCTCCACAGACACTGTATTTTACAGTAATTGTAAATCTCTTCCTGCTTTCTTCTGGTCTGGTCTCTATTTAGCTTGGCCGGACACATTCGAAACAAGAAACTCGAGGCTACAATGACTTTATGCTGTCAGGCCCAAATAATAAGGTCATAAAGCAGACTTGTGAAACCACAGGCCTCTGCTGAACATGACAGTCACTGTGCTTTGTGAGACGCAGAATAACCTGGCGGCGAACCTCCCAAGATGTGTGTCCCGAAGCGATCACAGAACAACCCTGCAAATCTTTCACTGGGCCTCTAAATATTTGACATCCTCGTGGTTGGCCTATGTTCCTCTTCCCCGAGCCTCTCAATGGATGGCACTGTGCCACCTGGCCCAGAACAAGCAGGGAGTGAATGGAGGGCACCCTTTATTGTCTACAAGCTCATGATTCACACAACAATTAGCAGCTTTCAAGTTATGAGCGAGCGAGGTATTCACTTGGTGAAAAGTCCAGACTCAGCACATGATCAAACAGGAGCTCAAGCCTGACTGGTTTACTGTCGAGCAATGATGTACGTACAAAAGGAGAGGGTATAGGGAGGACTTAGAAGCTGGTGTGAGAAGAACTCAACTCAAAGGCCGAAAAAAATTGACGTACTTAGGTGATGGTCAACTGGTGTTTTGTCCAGATCTTTTTGTCTCCCACTAGTCAATAACCAAACGTACCTGGAAAGGCCACCTCAGTGAGTGCAGGTCATGTCGTTTAACCCTGTACCTCGCTGAAAGGCCCACTTCCGTCACATCTATACGAAAGTAAAGGACAGAGGTGCAGGAATCGGCAAATCCCTCCTTTGTCACAGGAGCTCTGGTCTCGATGGTAATCTCCCTGTCCCTTGGGATTCTCCTCAGTTCACACCCCCATGGTGTGAGATTTGTGAGAGGGTGAAAAGAGAAGTGCCTACAGACATAGCGGCCCTTGAAGGACGGGTGAATGAGTGGAATTCAAGGGTGCCTTGAAAAGCAGTCCTGCACATCATGAGAGTCAATCAGAAGATAAGAAGACGTGGAGAGCGAAAAAAGAGGGATATAACGGCAAAGTGCGGCTCGAAACGCACAATGGCATTCCCCAGAGGGGCCTCACGATATGCTGAATGGTCTATTCATTCATTTAAAAAAAAAAAAACACACACACACACATGCACACACACACACACACATTGGGTGGTAGTTGCTGCTTGTGTTAACAGTGCCCACATCTGACAGTTAAAATATGCTTATTTCAGACTTAAATCTGTAAAGTACCTTCTAAATAGCGTAAGAGGATCACGTCACGACCCGACACATAGAGTGCCGCACACAGTTGAGGCCACTCTGAACCAGCAGCTCCATCGTGGGGAGTGAAAGAAGCCGATGGTATAGATTTCTTAGGACAAGAGAATGTAAATGGGTGGAGGTGAGGTGGGCGGGGGGTCTCTGGTTTCATGCGGCTCCGTGTTCAGCACGCTGTCAGAAAGGACAAGCGAACACTACCTAAAGCTGGAGACTGGGACAAAGTGCCAGGTAGATGGATCCGGTTTCCTTTGCTACAGCCAAATACAGCTTTGTGGTGGAAAAATCTGCACCTGGTGGCCATGGAAACCAAGTTTTCATCCAGGCTATGGCCACTGGTGCTGAAAAACTGACCGCACAAAGGAAGTAAGTGTTGCTTGAAAGGCAGTGTGGACGAAGGAGGATAAATGACAGTTTGGGTGGTCAATGGAAGAACTCTGTGAGGGTTTCTTGGTCACTTCTCAGTTTTTTTTTTTGTTTGTTTCTTTTTTTTTTTGCTTCTTGAAGTCAGGTCACTGTTCATGCTATGACTTCTAGACTATGTCTAAAAGGGTCTCTTAACTCGCAAACTATTGAACTCTTGGACTGCTGACAAATGACAACTTGACCCTTTTAAGTCTTTTACTTCAATTGATCAATGTTGGGTTTGCAAACACACTTTAACCACAAGTCAAAATAAAGAAGCGTCTTTCATTTGTTTTTACTGCTAACATTAGTGATATGTGTGAATACTGGACATATAGGAAGAAATGATCAACCAGCAAGAAAAGTTAAGCTGAAACCTCTAGAGATGCTAAAGCGACTTGAAAGTTGAGAGTTAAATATGGCTGAAATTACAAGCTAAAAATGTAAGAAAGTTAAAGCTTCTCAAATAGCTAAAACGGGCTAAAGTTTGACATTTTTAGAAGGTAACTTTGAATAGAGTTTTTTAATAATGCACAAAACCATGTTAAACAGGTTTAGTGGCTCCAAACCAATTTTATCTGGTGGAAAATGGCAAAAACATCTCTTTTGATGATGGAGATTACAGCCATTGCTGCAGTCACATTTGCACTCATTTTAATTCAGGAGGCACAAGCACTGTAATTTCAGCTGGAGTGGACCAGGGCGGTAAAACGGTGCCATGATAACCTTTAAATTCAAACTTCAGTTTTTCTTTGATGTGGTGCAGAGTATATATGTGATGGAAATAGCTATACTTTCACAATGCCAAGCAATTCCTTCCATAAATAATTACAATCTCAACCTCAATCTCTCAGTTTTCTTTTTTAATGAAACCCGCTGAAAAAAAATACAGTGAAATATTGAAAAACCTTCTCCTCCTGCTGTTGCATTATGCATGCATGGGTCTCAGCGTTGTCTTTTGTCCACTATTCTCAAGAAATGTGTTCAAAAATCCAATGTTCTCTTTGATATTTTTACAATTTCCTTGATGGTTTGGCAGGCCGGGTTAGAGCCGCCTCTTGCAGGCCACTTTTGGCCCACAGGCCTTATGTTTGACACCACTGGTCTATGGCATTGATTACCAACCCTAGCCGGCATTGGGAACCCATTGTTCCATGCCTTGTAACCACATCAATGCAGTAATAATCTCCAGATGAAGAAGCAGCAGCTGTCTTCTGTAAGCTCTCACTTCATGTTTGTGTTGAGAAGCCACCGAGCAATCACACTTTCCCCCCCAAATGTCCATAAAGGTGCTTCTCAAAACATAAAGTCTTCAAAATGCGGATCAGAAGCATGAAGTTTTTACCTGTTTCATCCCATTCTATGAGCAGATCTTTAATATAATACTTGCATCTACTGTAGAGTCCTGTAATTTGCAGACCTTCGCACCTTACACTAACTGTTACCTGGTGGGGATAATAAGTGAGGGGTTGCACCGCAAACAGGAAAGAGGCGCTAAGAGGCAAGAGGGCACTCAGCGTGCCATTAGCGCTGGAGATAGTCGGGTGTGCAGAGCAAGTCGCTCTACAAATCCTCTCCTTTTGGAACATAAGCAGTAATTATGGCGTCCCTCTGTATTTTGCCGCCGTCAACCCGGCATTTTGACATCAGGGACAGCATGAGAGAACAGCTGAGTGCACCTGAAACGCCGAGTGGAGGGAGCACGTAAAAATACAAATAACAGCTGTCAGCGGCATTCAAAAGGCCGGCCTGACCCTAAGAAGCGAGATAATAGGGGAGGGCAAATACAGAACAAATAACCGAGAAACGCTCAGAGAGAGCATTGCTTTGCACATGGCATCAGACTGGAAATGAAACATTATGTGCATGTGAAATTTCTGTCTTTCTGGTTCTGAGTGGAGCTGTCGCAAGGTCACCGCATGCAGAAAACATGTCTTGTTCACAGAATGAAAAATGCCATAAAATATCAGTTTAAAATGATACAATAAGCGCAAATCCTTTCCTAACTGACCTTGATTTCAGTATGAAACCGCTATAAACCCAGAGGAGTGTGAAGCAAAGCTTTTCTTTCTCTGACAGTTGATCTCAGGCCTGTTAAAGGCTCAACCGAGTGAAATCTTTAGGTTGTCTCAGTTGCTATTTTTTCCCCATTCATTTCTGAGAATAAATCAAGAAAAAAGAAATAATCAAAAATAAACCGTAAAATGCATACCTGCAGGATAACTTTTTTTCTTACAGAATTTGTTGTAGGTGGCAAACATAATAATTAAAAACACAAATTCTGCATCTAAACAATCAGTGTTAACAACAGTGACAGATGAAGATTTACCAGATTTATTGTTTTTGCCTGTGGAACTCAAAAGCTGTTCATTCTATCAAAAACCATTAAAAAATGAATAAACCTGGAATTTAACTTTCAAACTCTCACTCGGGTGGACTGGGAGTCAATTGTAACATGATTTAGATGACGTTTTCAAGTGAAAATGTAGAGCTTTCATTCTGGGGTTCGTTTACATGACAACGGTGAAAACGCATCTTTCTGAAAACGTTCAGACTCCGTATAAACATGTGAGAATGCAACTTTTCTGAAGCATTTCCACTGCACATGTGCACCCTGGCTGTAGTAAACAGTTCTTCTGCACATGCACAAGTAGATGGACAACAACAACAATGGCGTCCTCCAGAGTGTCCTGACTCCCAGTCCATGTTCTCCTGGACACGGTAGTTTTACAGCTGAGTCGCCTGTAATAACAATCCAACTTTGTTCAGCACGCATGTGTGTGTCTACTCCCTTAGGGGAATATAGACCCTTCAACTCAAACCAGGTTAATCTCACACTGGACCTTACTTTGTAATGTTTATAGTCGACGTAGAAACAAGACCGTCGAGCTTCACCGCAGGAAGCAGATTTAGCAATCAAAGCAGGATGCGACCGCTGAGGTTCCCTAGCAAAACATCCATGAGTTCCATCTCTACGTCCTGACAAATCACTGAATTTTTCAGCTTTAAAATGAAGCCAAACAGTGAACTGCAGCATCTGGAACTCGTGACGGATTTTATCTGCAGTGAATTTTCTCCAGGAGAAAGGAGACGTCAGTCACTCCTGCCCAGTTCTCGAAACTGCAGCAGAAAGTCTAAACACAGACGGATATCCACCTATCCACTTGACACTCGGATTGACTCCCACCCGCAGGCTCAAACGTCTGCTTACCCCGAGAGTCCGAGAAACACAAATTCCGCGGGGAGAAGACGTAAACCATCTAATCAACTTTCCAAAAGAGCGGTCAGCCGACGAGACGCTACAAAAACAAATCCTGCATGGAAGTGCCGAGCTTAAGGGCAGCGAGACACTTCCAGAGATTTCGATTACGCATAAGCAGGTTTACTGACTAGAAAATCCTGGGATTAGACATCACAAGGTTCACTGAGTCAACAGAATCTATGCACAGGCGGCCCATTTATTTAATTTAAGGGTTACAATGATCCTAAGAGAGGAAAGAGGCCCCCCTAACAGTCCAACAGCCTCTTGTCACTGATAACCTGGCTTTTATTCCTGGACCGGCGCTTGTTTTCAAATTAGAACAGATTACATCTGGAGTTTATGACAATTATGCCTTAGTGTGGATTGTTGATGTTGGATTTCATGGTTTTCGAGGGAAACATTAGTACAAATGACTGAAGAACACACAGGGCAGTCAGTCTGGTTTGTTTTGGCTTTAGCTTTTGTATTACAGTTGTTTGCATCTTTAAAAGAGGTGAGTCGGCATTTCATTAATTTATGTCACAAAATGATTCATTTTAAGCCTTAACATTCAAAGTGTATAAAAATGGCGGCACGTCAGGCTAATGAGAACGATGAATCTGTCAAGGCGTGCACCAAGAGAGAGAGTTACATCAGATATGGATTCATAGAAGTAGATATAAAAGCAGAATTAGAGCTGAAAGTGTCTTTTGTGTTTTGGATTTGTGTTTCTACAACAGACCAAAAATATGTTTGAAGCAACAGAAAATGGAACTTTCAAAAACGCTCCAACTTCTTCTACTTGTAAACAAACTTTTCTGAAGCGTTGCAGCAGTGCATGTGCACCATGGCTGGAGTAAATAACTGTTCTGCACATGAGTCCCAGTCCATATTCTCCAAGGATGAAGTATTTTTATAGTTCAGCATCACCTTTAATAGCAATCCAACTTCGAATGTCCGTGTACTCCAACAGACAAAAAATGCAAAAAAACGAGGCGTTTTCACTTGAAACGTCGTCGTGTAAACAGGTCTAAAATGTTCTATTGCAGTGTGTTACTGAGAATAATGTTGCAAAATCAGTTTAAACGGCTGTAAAACCTCAGTCAAGGTAGAATCTATTATCAAAGGGAGCGTTGCGAGGATTTAAGCACAGAAAAAAAGTTTGAGTGTTTTGTTATCCCTGCTCCGCACATAAAAAAAACCTATTTCTTTTACGACTGTTTCAACAGGGTGGAATGGCTTTCCTGTCCCTCTGGCCATCACGCCTGCTGCACTTTCAAAAAAAAAGAGAGAGAGAGACAGAGAGAAAGCCCCTCAGCCAGCTGTGATTTTTAATGCACCACCTAATTCAGCCATTAAATGGCACAGTGGGGTGTTCCCTTACAGCCAGGCCCCCATCCCACCCCCTCTCCCCGTCCTCCTGCTCTCCCTTCAGGCACAGCCACGCTGGGTGCATGTCAAAGATCACATGACAATAGGGATTCCTGACCCAGCCGAGGAGCGGGGAATGAATCAGACCTAATTCAACCACGTCGCAGGCGGCTGGAGCGCTGCTCTCCAGACAAGAGTGGCAAGGCCTTTTCAGCTATAACACACACACTCACACACACTCACACAGACACACAGGACAGCATTCCTGTGCAAATGTCGCGCCGTTTTTAGGGTTACTTGAAATATGTTTCAAGATGTCAAAGTATCTCCACCTGTCCGGGGTTTTATCAGACATGGAGTGATCTTAAAAATGACATATAAATGTTAAAATGCAGCATTATCAGACACACAATCTTCCATTAGAGACCCCAAAATGTTAGATCTCCTCAGCGTTAGTTGTGGTCGATCAAATATTAATTGTCATCCTCTCAGTTTCCTCTCTATATATCAGCTGTCAGCTCCACGCTGCTCAGAATGGACGTTTACTGAATGAATGTATGGCATTAGTAAGGTTGAAGGATAAATAATTCAGGAACAGATGAGAATCCTTTCATCCCACGGCCCCGACGGCTCGGTGACACCACGGCCAGGAAAGTCATGCTTAACTCCATCTTCTATTCTAACAGAAGAGTAGGAGGCTGGGACAGGTCGCCACAAAGCAGGGAAGAGAGGGAAATTAGAGATTTTTCTAGAGGCTGGAAGCAACAAAGCAAAATCTTTAAACAAGTGAAGAAAAAAAAAAAGAAAAAGAAACAGACTTTGGACTTGAGAAAAAGCCTGTAAACAGCCCCAAAGCCACCTTCTGAGAATTGAGGAACTGCTGCTTTTTATCAGCCAATCAAAACAATGTGTCACCAGGGGCTTAGTGGGAGAAAAGGTGGCTGCATACATAGAAGGTTGCCTTGTTAACCGAGCACACAGACACAAAAAAGAGAGAGCAAACAGCCTCAACATACAACCACTGCTGTGCACATCAGCTGCTTTGAAGATGTAAAACGTGTCTTTATTCCTAAAGGCTTCACAGAAAATCAAATAAAACTGAAAAAAGAGGGAGGATGTGCTCCAGTTTGAATGGATCACAAGATTTACGCACCAGAGGTGAAATGTTAACAAGAGCTAGCCATCAGGGGAGAATTAAAATGTCACAGCAGTTGAAGTGCCGGGTTTTTTTTTTTTTTTCCTTTCTTCTTCTTACCTGTCCACTGCGATCCAGCTGAGCCGAGCAGGAGGAGGACGCAGCAGACGACGCGCTCCGGCCATGAAGAACACCTGCAGACAGGCAGCGGGCGGACGCACGGTCACACACACAAAACTTTTACTGCACAAAGAAAAAAATAAAAAAAGAAGTTTCAACCATTTCCCCTGCACAGAAAGTAGTACCTCATCTTCATCTCGTCTTTCTGAGGGGCCGAGGAGGAGAACTACATGGACTGATCGGAGGGGCAGAGTGCGTAAAAGAGCGAGTTCTTGGTCCAGCACCTCCACCTCTGTCTGCTGCTGCTGCCGGCACAGCTGATGAGGACGCGGCTCTGCTGGGAGCTGGAGGGAGGAGGAGGAGGAGGAGGAGGAGGAGGAGAGCAGAGACCTGCAGGGGGGCTTCACATCCCGGGCTTCCGCCAGGTCCTAGAGCCAAACCACACCTCTGTGGCCTCAGTGCGCATTTCAGGGCTGTGCGTCATTTTATATCACATCCACACCCAAATAATAATAATAATAATAATAACTAGGTTTTTTTTTTGTTGTTGTTGTTTTTTGCAGGGGTGCATCCAGAGAATACTGTGGAACAGGGCCAAAGGGGGCACCACGAGTAAACCTTGGGGTGGCACCCAAATGACTGACCAAACACTTTAGCCTTTTATAAAAGTGTTCACAAAGGCCCCGTTTATAAGACAATGTTTCAAGCGAAAATCCAGAATTTTTGCGTTTTTGTTTCCAAAATGTTCTGTTTACACACCAACCGCAGAAACGCTGCTTTGGGAGTTGTTGTTTGTAATGGAAGCACATACATGTGCATGCATAGAGTAATATTCTACAAACATTAACAATGGTGGGTGCACGGATGTTTTATGGATGGGTGAAGAAATTGGATTGCTATTACAGGTGAAGATCAAATATTAAACAAAGCAAGTCCCAGGAGACGATGGGACTTGAATTTACAATGGTAAAAAAAGTGTGTTCGTCAGAACAAGCTTGGGAAATAACCTATTCGAATATTATCATCTTGAAAGTTAAAGGAAAAAGTTGTTTTTCTTCATTCTTTTGCTTTTTAACAGTTTTCTAACTTTTTAAAGAAAGAAGCAAAAATGTCATTGAAATGTATGATATGGGTTATACAAAAATCAAAAAGACAAAAAAAATTCACCATGTATGGCTTCGTGGAGTGAAATAACCTATTCCCAGTCCCTTTCAGATTTTTCTTCATTCTTTAAATAAAAAAAACAAACATTCTATTGTTTTGAATTCTTTAAATAAAGTGAAATTCAGTCATCATAATGTCTCTCTTTTCACTGGATTGGATTGCTTTATTTGCAGGTCACTAATGAAATACAGTGATTTGGATGAAACGCTGAGAAAGCTCTTTGCAGACTTCCAGTGAGAATTTTAGGTGTTTAAATATGTGGTATTTGTATGCATAGTTTGACAAATACAATGTCATTTTGTCCAGGTTTACACTTTCCAAAGATTTTTTAACAATATATGAATAACAATTTTTTAAAAAACTAAACTCAAAACAATCTTGAAGAAAAAAACCGTAAGTGTTGAATTTCTTCATTTCAAAATATTTCAATGAATGTGCTGTAAATTGATAAAGAGCATCGTTTTCTAACATGATTTCTGAACTCTTGTTGCCTTCACAGCTTTGAGTTCCACTTTCAGCATAATGTTACCACAAAAAGTATCTTCAGTGTGATTGACCACGCAAAGAAGAAGCAAGAATGAAAACTGGCGTGCGCTCACATGCAGTCAGACTTAGATCAGTGTGGAAAACATCAGTTTGGTTTACAGATGCAGAGACTGAAATTACTTAAAATTGATACGTTTATTGTCCAAGTGTTGTGCTTTTTCACAATTTCCTTGAATTTTACAAGTCGATTTTAGCAGGAGTTTAAATGTCTGCTTCTTCAGCACACTTAGTGAAAGATTCAACAGCATATAAAGTGGCATCAGTGGAGCAAAACAGCTGTTTATTGACTATTAGTTTCTCCATAATGTAAATTTTATTTCAGCTTTTAACATTGATATTAGTGAATATATCATGTTATAATCTAATAGTCTACTTGTTGTCAGATTAATGTCAGATTACCATTGATAATCCATCCATCTATCGTCTATGTCAACCTCCTATCTATCAAACTGAACAAATTCTACTTTCCTTTTCCACATTTTGGACCATTTCTCATTGTATTTCTACAAAACATGATACCAATCTATAATATGTGATTTCAAAATATCAGTTATATATATATATATATATATATATATATATATATATATATATATATATATATATATATATATATATATATATATATATAAGTTCCATTTACACAATGGCGTTTTGGGAATCCGTTTACATGAAAACAGCTCCCAAGGTGAAACTTTCTGAAAACACTCTGACTCTGTCGCCATGGCAATGTAGGGAAACACAACTTTTCTGAATCGCTGCTGCTGTGCACCACAACCGCACATGCGCTAGATGGACAGTGACAAATACAAACAATCTCCATTTCTTTCCTCAGCACTAATTTTTCTATTTTTGTGTTTGTCATTTTTCCTGCTTCCACCCACGTCTTTATCGATATTGGCAGAAAGCGCAGCACAGTGCAGCTCTTGTCTCCTGACACATTGACCTACCTGTCAAGCCTCCGTGTTGACTTTAGCTGGAGCGCGCAGTTGATCGGGCCCCCCGAAAACCCTCCGACATGAGCTGTGTGTAAACCTGCCATTTCCACCGGAAAATCCTCTCACTCAGGCAAAGTTTACACTGTCACTGCCTCCTCCAGCAGGAGTGGGCTTACAAGAACAGACAAGACTGAGCAAATGACCGCTTATTTACTTTAGTTTATCTTAGCTGGAGGTAAGAAAAAGGTGAGACCTCCACCTGTGGAGTAAAGTTAAAATCTGAAGAAATGCATGGTATGAGTCACTGGCTTTTCTCTCGTTAGCATCACTGAAGCATAAGCTGCCTCTCTTGACTGAGAGAAAAATCCCCACATGTTGGAAGAGTTCTCTTATAAACACATTCAGAGAGAGTGAATCATCTCAGAAGTCTCTGTGGGACACAGGATGTCGCCTACATATCTGGAAGAGGGTTCACAGTGTTCCTGCATCGTAGTTCCACTTCTTAAAAGTTGTACTTTGAACCACGTTTGGCTGGTTGTGACGTTACTAATCCTGCCTGCAGCGGCACGCCTCCGAGCCTGACCTCAAGCTGACTGTTTTCCTTGGAGGAGATGAAGCTGAGGGCACATTTGAACAGTTGTAGAGTGAAATACAAAGTTTTTAATGTGCATGGCAGGTTGCATCTGGAAGTCCTCTGACCGCATTTTGCATTTTTTTTTTTTTTTTTATCAGGGTCACCGCAACAAACCTTGTGTATGATTTCACTCAAGGATTCAATCCAGCAAACTTTCAGATAATAATTTACTTCTGGAACCTTTCACCAAATCTAAGTCAATGGAGTGAAAAAAGGCACCCAGACACCAGATATAAGTTCAGCTATGGGCTGTTGCACTTACACAAATAAGCCACTAGAGGATGAAGTTGGTTTTCTTTTCACACATACTGCTTTGAATGGAACTATTCAGTTTTATCTGAACTCTGCGCACGCCCATATGCTACAAAGACAAACTCAACATGAGGTTAAACACCCTTTGAAATCATATAAATGGATACTTGTCTTTAAATACATGTGTACTCTTGCCTAAACTTTCAGGCTTTTGCATTTTCTCCTGTGATGCTGCTCAGCTGTGCAGGAGTTCTGAGCACCAGCAGGTTCACATGGACGTCTTTGGCATTTACAGCTACAGTTTCACTGTTTTATAGCGTGAAACAGCCTGCTTTAAAGGGCCTTCCTATGTGAGCGGGTTCAATCCCCCGGCCCTCTTTACACCATGCTGCATCAGTCGCTCCACCTGTAGGCTTCCAGGCGACTGTCTGAACACGTCCACGGCCCTGCGAACGTCTGCCGGCCTCGCATTCCACTGTCAGGGGGGAAAGAAAGGCAAAGCTGTGTGTTGTAGTGTAACCTCACAGAGAGCAGGGTGGGGACTGTTTCCACAAATAAATAGTGCCTGCTGCAGCATCACGAGGAGAACGACTTATCTTAATATCATCACCCTGAGGCAATGTGTCACACAACTAATGTCAGCACAGGAGCGGAGGGGATTAAAATAATACAGACGCAGACGGAGGGGTCTGGACAAGTTATGTTGTACAATTTTACTTTTATCAGGCCCAACATTAGCTGGTTTAGTCCTTCGAGTTACATTAGTTGAGTTACAACACATATGCATGAATGAAATGACCAGTTGTAAAACGACATATTTAACAAAGGAGGGAAGAATAATTCAAGAAACTCACTTGCAGAGTAAACACGTCGCATGAGCATCAACATCAAGCCAAAAACAAACTAAATACATGAGTCAGGTACGATTCCCATCAATCAGATGATTCACAAAACTATTTGTGATACGTTTGTGCTTTTCACTGATTCTTAGTCACAGCGGCAATTTCCACAGTTCATGCTCGTGTTTGTTGCTGATCTACTTTCATAGTTGTTCACTTGTCTGTTTGTGCCTCCATCAATCCATCTGTTCATGTTTTCTGTCCATTTATCCATTCATCCATCGATCGCTTCAGTTTTACAACCTGTTTAATCCCAACAACATAAGGCTCTTTAATATAATGGGGTCTTGTTTTAACATCAGTTGAATGACTTTTTCTTTTATTTATGTGTTTAGAATTAAAAATTAAAAGTACTATCAAACCTTTTCTAACTACGACAGTCTCAGCTCAGATATAACAAGTGTTGGTGAAACATGCTAAGTGGGGTCATTCTGAAAGTGTTTAGTTTCTAAGGTACTTAGTTAAGAAAATAAACTTTACCCATGGGGCCAGAGCAAGAAATTAACATGTCATCGTGAAAGAGAGGAAACACAGCTTGACAGTTATTCTTGACGAGGTAAACCCCAGCAGCCTTTTAGCGATCAGAGTAGCTCATGTGAAAGAAGAAGAAGAAGAAGAAGAAGAAAAGCCTTCTACAACATGACATCTCTTTAAGCTGTTCCTCAGTCTCAGGCACAAAACGTTTCATAACCCGCTCCAGGGTTCTGGGTTATATCAGATTACCGCCAACAGCTGAAATCAGGGAGGAGGGAGCGTGTGCTGGAGTTACTAAACAGCTGAGGGGACACTGCAGTCCACTCTGAGGACACTTCTCACACTCACACTCCAGCCTCACACACTGGAAAACCCAGGCCCACGTGCTGCACAGCCTCTCATCATAAAGCACAGCAGAAAAACGACAAAAGTCACTGCCGAAAGGACGATAAGACCAAACCACATTAAGCGGTATATGTTTATATATATAACCGATTGTTTACATGACTTGTGGTTGGTTTCACGGCCCGAGTCAACCAAAACCTCAGTATAACAAAAAGTGCCACATGCTGAATGAATCTGTGCATGAGGCACTGGGATTGACCTGTAAGATGATCTCCTAAATATGCAGCACGAGCTGGGGACGCTCTCTTTGCTGGGAGGGGATATGTTACATTTGGAGGTCAACTCTGTTTTATCATCGGTTTGAATTTTGCCCACGTACGTAAGAGGTGCTGCACGATATGACTGAGACATGCAATAATGTTTTTGAGTCTTCGCATGCCATTCAATTTGAGATAGATGGCAATTTCTTTCTGCTTTGGGAATTGTCCCTCAAATAAGCAGTGATCTTTTGCTTGGTCCAAATTTACATTACTATATTTCTTCATTCCTCTGCCCAGTTTGTTGCTTTTTATTTTCATCCTGAAATTTACTAGATATGTAATTTATTCATACTGTAATAACCACACATTTGCACCTTTGAAACCCTGGTACATGAATGTCACATGATTTAAAAAATAGTAATTTGCAAATTACTCCCAAGATATAATTGCTCATTGCACTTAATCTAAAGAACCATACCTGTTTTATTTTTGTATATTCATGAAGGCAGTAGACATGGATAAACATTACTGTACGTGTGCAATTGTTCCCCTAAATGTTATTTCTCATTTTATTACAAATTACCAAAATCATTTGGAAAAAAAAGAAAAAAAAATAATAATCCAAATATTCAGATTGAGCCTTTCTGTCAAGACGGTGGAAAAATACGATCAGTCGATACTAATCATCCAAATCCAAACTATCTGATCATCCATTCGTCAATCGATCTGCTCTATCAGCAATATTGAAGGTGACAGCAGGACTAACCCACAAGTCATTGGGTAAACCTTGGACTGATCCTTTGATGAGCTGACACAAAACAAAGAAGTAAGGGTTCTGGAGTTCTCCCAACAGTGGGGCCCAGAAGTAACAGTTGGCTGGTATTTGATCCGCGTTTTAGGTTTACAGCCTTCAGGAAGTTATCGGGATATGGTGAGTGTGCATGATGCAAAGACCGACGAAACCTCCAGACTGCTGCATGGCACAGAATGCTTTGTGATCCTGCAGCATTTCAAACAGATGTAGTGGCTGAAGAAACGATCAAACAGTTCAAAGCGTACACAAAACATTTCTGCATCAATATTTATAACACTTAGTAATAAAGACTGAGACATTCTGGATATTTTTAAGCATTTGTCCTTTTTTGTTTTTATATTAATTGACTTGTCTTAAATCTAAAAAGAAATTGTACTGGATGCAAATTAGTCCCCAGGAACACTGGTGGTCACAGTGGACTCTGAAAACACAATCCAGAAAATGTCCACATGGAAAGATGCTCTTCCATGTCTGAACAAAGAAAAGCTTGAAAAGAAGAGCAAGACTGGTAAAATCCGGTGCAAAAATAGATTAAATGTAAGATTCACTATTCTTAAAAATGCATCACAAAATATAGTTTTTGTATGTGCATCAAAGCAATATGAAACTTCATATGAGTTGCATTAGCCTCATGTTAAAGGTTGAATGTGCTTTTAGGCTCCAGACTTGGCTGAAAGTCACAAAGATGGCTCTTTTGGTCTTAAAGATTGCAGAACCCTGATCTAAGCTATACATGTCAAGATTCAAGAGTTTTGTTGTCACATGCAAAACAGGTAGTTATAATACGCCACTAAATTATAATTGTGTTCATTCTCTCTAAAGAAAAGATGAGACATTAAAAAAGAGGATGAGAAACATTAACCTAAAAGTAAGAACTACAATTAATAAATATTTTCTATTCATTTTTTTAAATTTATACTCACAATAAATCTTTTTCTAGAATTAAAAATTCACACTGCAATGAAATATTTCAAAGTAGCATTAGCCTCAAAGCATTGCTGTCAGGGTGAGTTTGTAAAAACATGCAAAAATGCAAACAACTATAAGAAGATTTTTAGACATTTCACTGTAGTTTGCACAAGAGGGTATCATTAAAATTTGCTTCATGTTGAGACTGTTGTTCTTTTGGGAGTATTTGTTTGCTTTTGTGAATATACAGACATTTTCATCCCAACATAAAATATTTTTGACTCTTAATCTATATTCAAAGCATATTTTCTTTGGAGAAAGTACAATATAGTTACAGTATAGCAGTATGTCCGCTGAAAGCAAATTTGCAACTTATTCCCAACAAGTAGATTAAAACATTTTATTAAAATTGTGTGAAAACTCAGTAGTAAATTATATTTATAAATGTGTTAATATTACATTGTCAGAAATAAAGAAATGCACAAAATATAACCTAAACAGTAATTAGAGAGTTTGCTATCAATAATATTAGAGTATGAATACTATGAGGTTCATTCCAGCAGCGTTTGATTTGATTTGGAGTGAGAAGTTTTTGTTCGGAGGCTCTGTTTGGACTATCGGGACATGCTGCCACTCTCTGAGACGTAGTCAACCACTTCATGACAAGTCTTATGCAAAAGACATAAATCACACAAATATGTGAAGATTGTTGAAGACGAGCCTTGAAATATTCAGATCGTAAAAGTTTCTGCAATTATTTTTGATTTTTATTGCAAAGCCTCCAGTAAGCTAAGTAGTGTGCCCTGCACTGTCCACCCAGACTATCTTTAGCCCCTGCTGGCAAGTGAATGGAAGTGCCTGACTTATCTTCACTGCTGTCATCGAGGCAGCCAGTATTTTTAGGGGATGGCAGCAGCTGCAAAAGCATTTAACGGTATTCCATGAACAATGACACTTGGGGTGTCTGAGGCCTGAACCGCACACAGATTCTGGGGGGGAAAGGGCTCTCGGGTTGTTAAACAGGAAGCCGACGGCGAGCGCTGAAGGTCTGCTTTCTGTCCCTCCGACAGGGCTGCGGCGGAGCGATGAGCGGGAGGAGAAGCCGGGGCCTCGGGGAGGTAGCATGCGCCTGAAGTCAACTTGGGACATTGGTGAGCCTTCGGGAGACGGGCGGCGCTGCTTCTCGGCTCGGAGGAAGACCGCCGGGACGGAATGCGTGTTGACGGTCGTTCCTGGCGACTGAAGCGAGGTAGGTCATGTGAGGGGTACACGGCACAGCTTCACAAGGGGCACAGGTCATTCCAATTAAATCAGGCGAGTAAACACTGGGGTTAATCTCCTCTCTTTAAACCTCCTCAGGGAATATTGAAGAAGCTTTTAACACAATGTCCCCACCGTGTTAATAAAACAGCGCGCGGCGTTTGCTTTTATGCAAATCTGTTTCAAGCTGCTGCTTCAATTTATAAAAACAGATCAAGCCTAAATTACTGAGTAAATGGTGTGATTTAAAAAATAAAATCATCGTCACACAGTTACATTATATATTAAATGCTTTTTTTATACTACTGATGAGTAACATAGTGACGGCAATACCGCTTCTGAAGCTACCGTTGAAAATAAACCCTGCCTAATACCAAGAAGTGACTTCACAAATTGTAATCAAAGAGCTTTGAAACTCCAAAACTCTGTGTCATGAATCCACGAGCAGAAGCAGTCCAATTCGTGTTCAAAAACACGTACACCCAGCTTGCTTGGAAGTAGGATACAATGTGCACAACTTGAAATAAGTAAGAGCGAGAACATGTTTGCTACCCTTGTCAGATCTAGATTTGCTCAGCTGATATACGTTTGGAAATGTGGCAGAAAACTACTATTGGCATTTGGAGGAAGAATTCCCGGACAGAGCTGCCAGCGCAGGGTGTGTGTGTGTGTGTGGGTGCGTGCGTGTGTGTGTGAGGGAGGCTCTGCATATTTTGAAGGCAGGCTCTCTTGGGTGGGCACACTATGATTTGGACTGGTGTTTGTGTGAACACGCGGGTTTCTGAGCTGTCTTTGTGATACCTGACACACACTCCTCTCACAGGTCTTTATTTAGGGCGCACTATATTAAGCACTTTCCCATTGAAATACAGCACCAGCTGTACCGGCTATGTGTTGTGGCTGTCGCAACAGGACTAGGCCGGTCCCCCTCTCACTGCAAGGCTGAGTTTTTCTCTCACGCAGACAGATCTAATTCAATTAGCCCTAATAATCATACCAACTGTTTGTGCTGAAACGCGGCACTTAAAGGGGGCGGAGGCCGACTTCTCCTGTACTAGAAGCTGTGTTTTCCTTTTCAAGCCACATGGATTTGTATGATCTCACAACATGCGATGCATAACATGTTCTATTTCTGCAATTTTAACTGAATACACAAAATGATCAAAGCAAACTGTTTTCCCTTTCTTTGTGTTCCTTTTTAGAAACTTGCTGTGCAGAAGTTGGATGGTCTTGCCTCAGTGAATAGCTCCATTTCGCTCTAACGGACTTCTCGAGGCTGCCGAAGACGCAGACATGGACGTGTTTGGAGGAGCGCCGCGGTTCTTCGCCTACCCGAGGCCCGTGGTTGTACAGAGCGGGACGGACGCCGTCCTGAAGTGTCAGATCGGCGGCGACCCGAGGCCCGCCGTCATCTGGGAGCGAAACAACGAGAAAATCGACCCGCAGGGACGATACAGGGTCTTCGAGGACGGAAATGTTTACAATCTCATCATTTCGGCGGTTGTGAGTGAGGACAGTGGACAGTACATATGCAAAGCCAAGAACAGCATTGGGGAGACGTACGCCGCCGCCACGCTGAAGGTGGAGGGCGAGGCGCAGGAGATGGAGCTCCGGGAGGAAAACAAGCCGCTGTTCCTCATCAAGCCGCTCTCCACCCGCGTCGGCCGTGGTGAAGACGCCGTCTTCTCCTGTAAGCTCTGGGGAAACCCACGGCCGGAGGTCGCCTGGGAGAAGGACGGTAGAAAACTCAACGAGATCTTTGAGAGCACACACTTCAGCGTGGGCTACCAGGACGGAGGCTGGTTCCAGCTCAAGATCTTTAAGACTCGCGCTCCAGACGGCGGCGTTTACACGTGCAAAGCCAGGAACGAGTTCGGGGAAGCGCTGGCGGGAGCCGTGCTGCTCGTCGACGCCGGCCCGGGACACGAGGAAGAGGGAAATCGGAACGGCTACACAAACGGCCACTGGAAAGCCCACCAGGGCAAACAGAGGTGTGGAAGGCAAGTGCCGAACCGCCTCAGAGACGACTCGACAACTAAGTCCACTAAAGTGAAAATGTTCGCCGTGACGGAGGGCAAACACGCCAAATTCCGCTGCTTTGTGACTGGTAAACCCAAACCAGAAATCCTCTGGAGGAAGGACGGCAGGCTGATACTGTCGGGAAGGCGTTACTTGTTATACGAGGACAGAGAAGGATACTTCACACTCAAAGTTCTGTACTGTAAACAAAAGGATAATGGAGTTTATGTGTGTGCAGCGTCAAACACAGCAGGCCAAACCCTCAGCGCGGTTCACCTCTCTGTCAAAGGTGAGTCCAAACTGTTTTTAGAAGGCTTCAAAAAATGTGAGAAAAACAATAAGCATCCATTTCAAACAGTGGATTTAGACACTGTCTGAGCCTGCAAAGCCTTATTCAGTGAGTAAAGGAGTGAGTAGGGAGTGGTGTGTTCTTGGATCGAGTTTCTATCTATTTGATGCTACAATGATGTCAGTAGGATAAAGAAGTACTCTGAGATCATTTTTTGGGGTAGTGCCAAAGGATAAAATAGACACTTTAGAAACTATACCTCAAAAGAAAAGAAAAAAATATGACGAAACAAAAAAAACAAGCTTATCAGTCTGAGCTGATGTTGCCAAAACAGTCTAAGAGGACTTTCAGCTACATGTAAAGTGCCTTATTACGCTTAATTATGTGAAAACTTGCAATGCAAGAACAGCTTCTGAAAACAGATAATAATAACAAACAAATTTGCAACAAACTGATTTTCACAAATGCCTAAATCAGGAATCATTGAGTTAAACAAAGCTTCAGTGGACAGTCAATAAAATGTATTAATGATCTGAAATTCTACCCAAGAGATGCATAGACGGACAAAGTTCGTCAGCTGGAGGTGGATATCCACAGCAGCATGATGTCTGCAAAGTCACTTAGCTCGTGAAAGGTCCAGGGGTGGGCGTTCATGTGATGGAAGTCTTTGGGAAGGGGGATCGAGTTCCTCACATGGCCCAGGGAAGTCCAAACTCATGGCACCATCAGAAAGTATTGTACCGCATCACTTAGAGCCAGTGGAAACAGCGATAAGGCAGGATTAGCAATCAGGGGCGGCTAGAGGTTGGATGGCGCGTGTGTGCGCGTGTGTGTGTGTGAGAGTGGATGCTTGTGTGCGTGTGTAATTAGCCTTGTTAAAACATTAGCAAGATCAGGAAATGAAGAGCTTTGCACACAGGCTCCGAAACACAGTCCACATTCTTTTGTGTGCAACTGTCTGGTCCTGTCTGATGGTATCAGTTACAAACAGTTTATTCCCCATCTAGCGCCCCGATGTGTTAATGACTCTCCCATTCCTCCACTAACTAAGTCACTTGTCTCGTGATTTTATTCATCTTGTTTCGTCAGCTGGAATTTACCATCAAATACATTTCCAATTAGTTTGCACACGGACTTGCCTGTGTGTGTCGTGTGTGGACTAATCACCCTTGAAGAATTTATATTGAGAAAATGTGTAAGTATATATGTCACATTATCTTAATCAAACTGGCCCGCTTCCTTTTTGTCCGTTCCAGAGCCGCCTGTGCGGTTCAAGCAGCCGCTGATTGATCTCGAAGTATGGGAACGCGATTTAGCTGTCCTCGAGTGTGAAGTTCCAGAGGACTCTGTTCCCATCACGTGGTATCTGGAGGATCGACGGCTACAGCCAGGGGCCAAATATGGAATGGAGGAGTGGGGAACAAAACGCCGATTAACAATCCGGGACATCGGAGTGGACGATGATGGGATTTACCTCTGTGAGATGCCTGATGGGGGTCGAAGTATTGCAGAGGTAGCTGTAAAAGGTAAATTTGCACCAGATTTGTACCTGTGAAAAATGTTATAAAAAAAAAAAAAAACTGTTGCTCACATAAAAAAAACTATCTGCCCTTGTTTTCTGCATGAATTGGTCATAACATCATCAGATGTACCTTCATCTTCATTTAACCCCTAAGTTACAAGAACAAAACAAATTAAAAAATTAAGAAAAAAGTTGGTAGCTCTCCAATAAAACTGGATTCGAGTTAGCTGTACAGCTAATTTGAGAAAAAATAAATAAATTCTTTAGGTTAATCATAGACATAAAATATAAAATAAACACTGCAATCCTGATATTTGGCCAAGATCACCTTGATATTTTCAAACTTTTCAGGCAAACAGTTTGTGGATTCATCAGAACAGCTTCAACACAAACAAGCATGGTGGAAGAAGCATCATGATTTGAGGCTGCTTGTTTTGCTTGAAGGCCTTCAGTGCATGCCATCTCAGAGGAGAAAATCAAGTTAGAAATCTGTCAAGGGGTAATTCTAAATATACAAAAACATGACTTGAATTATGCTTAGACGATTACAGGATTCAAATGTAAAAAAAAAAAAAAGAATTTGGACAGTAATAAAACACGTTTGTCTAATTGATTGATTGATCTTTATTTCAAACATGTATAAAAAAGAATATTATCATAGACACTGACACCGACAGTCATACTTTTGCTGCTTATGAAAGTGGCTTCTTTGTTATACTGTTAATACTTTATTAATTTCATGTACCATCATCCTATCTATATGATTTGAAGCCACTGATCCTTTGGAAAATGCTCTGTGGTCAGTGTTACTGTCGTTATTTTTCATTTGGCCTCTGTCTATTAAGAGCACATCTGTCATTTGTTTGAACTGTTTGCCATTCCAGACGTGAACAGTTACGTGACAATGTCTTTTTACACAAGGATTTCTGCATGTCAGGGACAGATTATTATGTGGTTCTTATTCAAACATTCTGATCTTAAAAGGATCAATATTTGATTGAAAAAAAAAACTATTAAAATTACTACTCTTTGACAACATTTTCAAATGAAAAGGTAAAACTTTCAGTTGTGTTTTGGAGACTCTTTTATATGACAACAGTGCTCAGAGCCACTGAGAACACAACTTTTCCAAAACACTTCAGTTGCAGTAAATATTTCTTCTGCACATGCGCAAATAGATGAACAATAGCAGTGGTATGACTCCCAGTCAGTGGCCAGTGCCAGTGCTGGGGAATTAAGTGACCTCTTGTTTGTTTTCTACTGTGATATTTGTCAATATGTGCATACTGCATCGTGCAGTTTTATAGCTGATAGTCAGTTGGAATCGCAATCCAACTTTGCAAAATACCTATACAAATGTCTGTGTACTCACTATGTAGATATCATATTGTTCTCTGCTTGCATGTGTTTCGTTTTATTACAAAAACAATCAACAGCATGCATCAGTGGCCAAATATGAAAACTACATCGTTTTCAGGGTTTCTGCTGTAAAAGTACATCGTTTTCAAAACATTGCTGCAGAAATGTGAAACTTGACTGATTTGAAAATGCAAAAATCATGTCTTTTGACAGCCTAAATCAATGAAGTAATTTAATGTATTTGCAAAGAATTATTACCAATGCTAAAAATAGCATTCTTAGTGCCAAAATCATCCCAGTCACTGTTTCTGATCTGACAAATAATAATATCCTGTTAGTGGAAAACCTGCAGATCCATATGTAAACGCAACTAAATCGCTTGTGTTTCTCACAGGTACAATCTTGCGGAAGCTTCCAAGGAAAGTAGATGTCTTGGAGGGGGAGAACGCAGCTTTTTGTGTGGAGGTGGAAAAAGAAGAGATGGACATCCACTGGTACAAAGACGGCATGGAGCTGCGTGAGACCCATCAGACCATCCTCAAGTCATTCGGTCGAACTCACATCCTGGTTTTTGTCAATACAATGCCCCAAGACTCCGGCCTTGTCACTTTCCTTGTTGGAAGATCAAAAACTTCCTCCCAGCTGAGAGTGAAAGGTGAAGTCTCTCATCAGAAGTCTAATGCAAATAGAGTTTTACACAAAGCCATGTTCACTCGGAAACAACGTTCGTAAACTTGTAAAATCCAAGTTAATGAAGCTTTTTCTCATTTCAGCGGCAAGACATTGTCCTCCCAGCTGTCCGGTGGGAGTGCAGATCAACACAGAGCGTGCAAATGCAGCGCTCCTCTCATGGGTTCCGGCTCAGGACACACGGAAGAACCCACCGTCTGGATACGTGCTCGAGCGACAAGAAGTGGGCACCGGATCGCAAGAGTGGCTGCAGTGTCTCACCACGGACTCGGCGACTTCTGTGGAGATCCTCGGGGACAGCGTCCCATGTGAGGCTGACTATCGCTTCCGCATTTGCAGCGTGAACAAATACGGAAAGAGCAACAATGTTGAGTTCCCCAGAACTGTTCACTTGGGTAAGTCTAATTGGACGTAAATCAGCGAGGTTGTGTTAAGGTTGTGAAGGATTAATTGTTCAATTTTCTTTTCCAGTTCCTGTAGCACGAATACAGGCTCCCCTACAGGATGCATTGGTGCCAGAAGGCCAAGATGGCATCTTTTCTATTGAACTCTCAGCTTCTGTTATTGGTACGTGGTTTTTAAATGGAATTCAGCTTCAGGAGGATGAGCGTTTTTCCATGCGTCGGTCGAGAACACACCAGTCTCTTCGCATTCGTGGAGTACGAGACACAGACAATGGAGCTGAGATCACATTTATTGCCTACGGCATCCGGGATTCTGCAGCACTGTACATTCAAGGTATGTATGAGTTGACTATAGTGATTGATATTTATCAATTTCTTGTTAAAAGGACAAATTTGACAATGTTATTTTATCACAACAATGCATTATCACGCTAACATGCCACACAGTTTATCAAGACTCCACAATATGAAAAACTTTCCATTGTTTCTGTGAAATTTGCAGCTCCTCTTGTCAAGTTTTCCCCACTGTCAGAAATGGATCGAAACAAATTCGTAGAAATGGGAAACCCCATAGTGCTCTACTGTGAGCTGTCAGACCCTGCCGCTCCGGTGCACTGGTACAAAAATGGGGTGGAATTGCAAACAGTGGAGGGCCTTCATATCCAGTCTGAGGGCACCATGAGACGAATTGTCATCCAGTCAGCAGAGTACGCCCATTCAGGAGTCTATTGCTGTGATGCCATCGATGACGTAATCAGGTTTAATGTGGAAGTGGAGGGTGAGTGGATTGAGTTTCTTACAATACATGCTGTCTTTCAAAGAGACTATCTTCACTGTCACTTGTACTCTTTTCTTTGTTCATGTCTTCAAAAGTATGCATGTTTTCTCCTCTTCATCTGACTTATCCAAGCACAGTTTGTATAACCTAACAACCCACTGAAATATCTAAATGTCCGTAGCCCCACCTGTGAGGTTTTCAGCTATTCCAGATGCTGAGAGGAACAAAACCATCCAAACAGGCTCTCCCATTGTTTTACAATGTGAGCTCTCAGATCCTACCGCCCAGGTGCACTGGTACAAAGATGGGTCAAAGCTCCATCCTCAAAACGAAGTAGATATTATAAGCGATGGCTTGGAGAGGAAACTGATTGTCCACTCGGCAGAAGTTTTCCACTCCGGCTTGTACTGCTGCAAGACAAAGGGTGACACCATCACCTTCAATGTGGACGTCAAAGGTGATTTGTTTTGGTGGTGTGAAACATTAACATTAGGCACCTTCTCAGCAAACAACTAACGCTGATGACACTCTTGAATGTTGTCTGCTGCTTCTCTTCTTAGCACTCATTAAATGTGCAGCTAAGTTGCCCAAAGTCCTTTCACTGTAATGCAGCATGTTAGCAACGTAGCTGTCAGTTAAAAGATTATGAGAAGTAATCTGAATGGCTGGCTTGACTTTCACTGATGGTTGACATCAAATCTAAACATATCTATAGCTCCACCTGTGAAGTTCTCACCTATGCCAGAAGATATGAGGACCAAGTCAATCGAAGCAGGCTGCCCAGTTGAACTTCAGTGTGTGGTGTCAGACCCCGAGGCCCCTGTTTGCTGGTACAAGGATGAAATTCAACTCAGTTCAAACTCTGGATTACAAATCCGCTCAGTTGACGACACAAGGACTTTAGTTATTCAGTCTGCAGAGCTGTGCCACTCGGGTGTATACAGATGCACCACGCAAGATGATACCATGGAGTTTCAAGTGGAGATCAAAGGTGACTTTACACTTCTTATCTTGTGCGTTCATATTGTAACCCCATCTCCTCTTTCTAGAAGCCACTAATAATCCCTGCTTCTACTATGTGGTTTGAAGGATTGTTTTATGCACATAACTACAAGAAACAGTTAACCAATTAGATAATTACTGTTGCTAGTCATTGGTTTTGTGACTGCTGTGGTTGTTTATCAATTGAAAGTCTCCAAAGCCTTTTCAATCTTCTGTTCAGTAGTTGCATTTTTTTGTAAGGTATCTATTTCCAAAGCCTTGATTTTATATAGCTGTCCTGAATTCCCAATGCTAGCGATACCAGTGACGCACTCAACAATCTTTGACGTTGAGAGAACCAAGTCGCTTGAAGTGGGCAAACCTTTGGAACTGGAATGCAAAGTCGCAGACTCCAGTGTGCCCGTCTGCTGGTATAAAGACGGTAAAAAACTCCTCCTGCAGAGTGGTTGGGATACACAGAGTAATGCCACGTCGAGGAAACTCATTATCCCAGCCGCTGAGCTCTTGCACTCAGGGCTATACAGCTGTGAAACCTCTGATGACACTGTCCACTTCACTGTGGATATCAAAGGTGATACTTTTATTTTAATTGTTTTTAGAGCAAACACTAGAGCTTTCTGGAGACTAGATGCAACTAACATCTACACTATGCATATGTCTCTGTCTTTGTTTAAGTGGTGCTTTGTATGAAATTGCAACTGCGTCTTCAACTGAGGCAGTATTAATCAATACTGACAAAACACAAATGTATGTTATATGTATTTTGTCTTTAAATGTGAGTTATGATTTGTGGGGAAGCTGAACGTGTAACTCTTTTCTTGATTCTGTAAACATGCTTTGTTGACTCCACGGTTATAACACGAATCATCGTCCTTAGCGCCAACATTGCCGTTGTCACCCTCACCGGAGGTTGTGGAGAAGCACACTCTCGAAGCACGTTGCCCTACTGAACCTGCCCGTGAAACCTCAGACCCTGGTTTCCAGGTGTTACGGCAGGAGGAACCTGGTCCCATTTCTGTTAGCGAGCCTGACTTTGAGGCGGGAGGCATCAAGAAGACCCTTGTTATTGAACCAACTCATCCTTCAAACTCTGGAGCATACTATTGTGCAACCGCGGATGATGTTGCCCAATTAATAGTAAAAAATCAAGGTGACTTTTTTTTTTTTGGACATCTGTGTTTTTACCCTCAGCTTTGACTAACTCTTGATGTAGCTTTTAGTTGCAGGTCTCTATAAATATAAGTAACGGTTTCTCTTCACAGTCATTTTCTCTAGACTCTAGGGTATTTTGTGTACTGAAATTATCCCCCCAATGATTGTCTGTAGTGCCATCTCCAACGTGTCTGCTCGACCATGATGTTGAGAAGGGCGAGTCTACAGAAGCACACTGCCAAATTGTTCAGCAGTTTGAGATTTCAGATCCCGTTGCGAAAGCCTGTTGGTACAAAGATGGAACCCAGATCTACCCCAAGATGGAAGCTGACTGCAAATCAGAGAGCAGCAGTCAAATCTTGCCCCTCCAATCCCAGTGCTTGTCTGGTGATGGGAGGATTGACTGGGAAACACCTGGCGGTGCACAGTTAAATGAGGACATGAAAGGTGGCGTCCCTCACTGTACCTGCATATTGATGAATTCAGAATTCAGCCGCATACATGAAGCTATCACCCGGCTCATTGTTTTCTCTTTGGCTTTGTCCAAACAGCAGAGCAGTGTCACTATGGTGATGAGATTGGTGAGATAGCAGATGCATCTACCCAATACACTGTGGATGTCAAAGGTGATTTGAAACTTCAACATCAGTCATCCATGTTAACCCAGCACATAAATGCCACTAACAATAGTGGTATATTTTATTGACAGCTCAATCATCTGAGGCATCGGCAAATCTTTTTTTTCCTTTAGAAAATTGCTTTGTGTCACATTGTCATCCCTGGTCTCAGGTCATTTCCTGCTGGTTTTGGCTCTTAATCAAACATGTGGTTGTTAGTAGCTGTGTAGCTGCTTCTAATACTAACATACATGTTTTGTTTGTCCATCCATTCTTCATTTAACAGCCATCTTTGCTGGTAACAAGCAACTTATAACTCTTTAAGTCCATCTTATATCTTATTCGTCACCAGATCCTCTCATTTACATTGCTGCCCCGAACCTCTCCCCGTTGCAATGACAACGACCTCTTACCAAAGAAGAGAAAATTAAGGCACGTTTAGGTGATTGAGGAGCTAGAGTAACAATTTATGGTATGACAACATTAGGAGTCAGCTGAAGGGAGATACTTTGGAGCTGACTTTCAGACCAAACCTGGTCGACCTTCTTCTTTGTCTTTGCAATGGATTTTCCCATAACTCCATGCTAACCCACAATGATGTGACATTCTGTTATGAGAAGAAGTATTGAGACCATCAACCACTGAAAACCTTTCTCTGTGTACATCATAATGCTTATAGCTGCATCGCCAAGGCTCTCTTCTGACCAAGAGAAGAACAAGTCCACTGAAGAGGCTTATGCCATTGAAGTTGTCCAGACGCCCACAGAAGTCAATTCTGGTCTCTTCAGTGGCAAAGGAGGAGATAATCAGACATTTGAAGACCATTCCAGGCCTATGCCAAGCTTTCAGTCAACATATGAATGTGTGACTGATTGTACCGCAACTAAACGGACACAGGATTTTCTGGACCATCAACAAATCATAAGCGCCCAATCACCAATGTACTGTAACTCTGTAAAGTCTACGACTACACAATCTGACACACACCATCACACTAAGCCCACAGAACTGCAAGGTGAGGAAATCATTCATTATGTCCAGCATGCAGAAGCTCCAACTGAAGAACTTCGAAATTCTCTGCAAACAGCTGTCCAGGCAGATGAGTCATGTCACTTCATGCAAACTGCAAATGTTGTATCAGGAGATCCGACACACAAGCCAATAATTGTTGAGTCAGAGGAACGATGTAGTGCACTGAAGATGCCGGTTGTCGAGTCACAGCTAGCTAACTCCCTGCGAGCTTTAGCTACTATGTCAGAGCACGATACTAACACTTTACGGATTTCTACAGCCAAATCAGATATCTTGACTAACCCCTTAAAAATTGCAGCTCCTCAGTTAGAAAACGCCTTTGATTCCTTAAATGCTGCAAATGTGGAATCTGAGGAGACCAATGTTCACTCAAAGGAACCCTTTGAATCCTGCCAAACTACTACTGTCCAGTCAGAACAATCTTTTGAACCATCTGGTACTACTATTCACCAATCAGATGAACAATCTAAATCCTCCCAAATTGATAGTGTAGAGTCAAATGAACCTTTCAAATCCCTCCAAACTGCTGTTATTCAATCAGAAGATCTCTTTAAGTCCCTCTATACTGCTACAGCCCAGTCAGAGGAGTCTTTTGAATCTGTCCGAACTGATATTTTCCAATCAGAAGATCTCTTTAAATCCCTCCAAACTGCTATTGCCCAAACAGAGGAGCTTTCGATGTTGCCCCAAACAGCTCTTGTCCAATCAGAGGAGCTTTCGATGTTGCCCCAAACAGCTCTTGTCCAATCAGAAGAATCCTTTAAATCCCTTCAAACAGGTCCTGTCCAGTCAGAAGAACCCTTCAGATTCCTTCAAACAGGTCCTGTCCAATTAGAAGAACCTACTAAGACCTTCCAGACTACTACCATTCCATTAGAGGAACATTTCAAAACTTCACTTACTTCTGTTTTCCAATCAGAGGAGCCTTTCAAAGGCTTAGAAAGTTCTACCATGCAAACCGGAGCGTATTTGAAATACTCACAAATGGCTACTGTACAGTCAAGGCAAACTTGTAATAACTTAGAGTCTGCAATTCCGAAAGCAGAGGAACATTTTAAGTCACTTCAAACACCTACTGTAAAGCTGGATGAACCTTTCAAAGCGTTACAGTCTTCTGCTGTCCAGTCAGATGGGTCTTTAATATCCTCACAGACTGTCCAATCAGAGGAGTCCTTTGAATCATTGCAAGCTGCTACTGTTGATACAGAGGAAATTTGTAAGTCCTTGCAATCTACTACTATCCAATCAGAGGAGCCTTTTACAGCCTCAGAAACTGATGTTGTACAATCAGAAGAACATTTTAAGGCTTTGCAAACTGCTGCCATGGACTGTTGCCCATCGAAGGAGTCTATTAAAACCCTACAGACTGCTACTGTCCAATCTACAGGGTCAAGTTTTTCCATGCAGATGCCAGCTGACCCTCCAGAGAAGATCCAAGAATGTTTACAAACTGAAGGTTTGTACTCCACGGGGTCCCTTACCTCTTTGAGGACTACAACTGACCAATCAGAGGACTTAAAAACACTCCCAAAGAAAACTGTCCTCTCAGAGAAGCTCACTGTCTTCCCAGAAGCAGAATCTTTTGAACCAATGAACTGGTTGAACACCAAAGAGCTTGAAACTTCCCAGACAGAGCATTACAACTTGCAGCAGTCTGCATCTGCTAGACTGGATGACTCCTGTCAAACAGGACAAAAAATATTGAGCCATTCAGAGATGTTGCATCGTTCCAGTCAGGAAGCAGCAGTTACAGCAGACTTTCATCGCACCATGGAGACCACAGAGGACCAAGTAGACAGCACATTTATCCCTGGGCAAGGATCTTCTACCTGTTTTGCAGATCCTTTCTATATGGAGAAAGCGCCTACTGTCCAATCAGAAGAAATCTATCTATCACGGATATGTGACAGTCACTGGAGAGACAGTGTCACTGCAAATAAGGTGGCTGTTGAAGGTGATTTAAATGGTTAGCATTATCAATCAAAAGAAATGGACGGGCACAATGTTAACATTGTGTAAAATGAAGAGATTGCATTTTGCAATCCTTGATATTTTGACAATTTCTACATTTACTTACTTGATTTTGTACATACTAAAAACTGATGTGAAACTTAAGTGTGGGTGGTCTGGGAGGAATATTACAAATAGAGAAAAAGTAAATCCAATAGCTTTGAAACCTAACTTGAATGCATAGTTTTCTCTGGTCTAACATATATATCTCAGTAGATTACTAATAACTGAAGAAATATTGTTACAGTGACCTATTTTAACTCCTACACTATACCAGCATGACTAATCTTGAATTGAGAATTTTGCTCTTTATTTGTTATTTTTAAAAGCATCATTTGTGTTGCAGTCAGTCATAGTGA
Source organism: Salarias fasciatus (assembly GCF_902148845.1). Taxonomy (NCBI): domain Eukaryota; kingdom Metazoa; phylum Chordata; class Actinopteri; order Blenniiformes; family Blenniidae; genus Salarias; species Salarias fasciatus. The sequence goes on from NC_043760.1 coordinate 12,429,431, forward strand.
TGCAATTTTCTCCCAATGTTACCTCAAACCTCCCCAGCTCCACCTGTGACAATCACAACACTTTGTGAGGCAGAGAGGAACAAGTCTGTCGAAGTTGGGGAACCCATAGCGCTGCAGTGTGAGATATCAGATCCAAAAGCTGACGTTACTTGGTACAAGGATGGCATAAAGCTACATGAAGCAGATGGGCAAGACATCCTGGCAGAAGGTTCCGTAAGAGCACTGACTTTCCAGTCTGTGACGCTCTCTCATGCAGGGACTTACTGCTGCAGGACAACAGATGATGCAGTGCAGTTTCATGTGGACGTTAAAGGTGAAAAATTATTTCATTCCTTCAGAGAAAAAAATCTTAGCCATTGCTTGATGCATCAAGGTGTGTTTGCTCTGCTTGTGAATGTACATTCTTTGCAAGAAACAAAACACAATATAAAGAAAAAATTATATATATCTTTTTTTGGAACTGTTTAAACAGTAACTTGCAGTGGTGCAAAATCGGATCAATCTGTCACTAAATCAGAGCCCTGAGTTAAATGTTACAATTGGATAAAATTGCTCATTAAGGCTTAAAATACCAAACAATATCAACAAACACCTCAAAGCAAGCCTATCGTGCTTATTACCATTGTTAATACAATCAAAATTTAACAAGCAAAACAAAACATTATTACAGGAAATATGGCTCGAATTGTTTACACTACATTAAAAAGAAATGCTGTTTCCTCACACTGTCTTACAAACGAAATACATTTTCTGAGAAGCCTCCAAATTTACTGGCACACACTCCAATATATTGAAACAAAAGATAATGTCAGAACTTATGCAACATTTCAAGTTTTTCCATTTTTGTTTCAGAAAAGTTTCATGTTTACACGACAATGTTTTGAAAACAATGTCCATTTACATGTTAATAGCAGAAATGCTGAAAACACTGCAGCTAACATGTTAGGCCAACAGTTAGTGCTGTTGGTTGGAATTATAATGCAATCATATGTGTGCAGGGAAGAGCACGTACTAAACACTAACAATGGTCAATACAGTATATGAACATTCAAAGTGACTGTCAGCAATAAAAATACCAAATCCCAGAACAATATGGACTGGGAGGCACGACACTCTTGAGGCTGCCATTGTTGCTAATGTCCACATACTTACGCATGTGCAGATTAACTGTTTGGCAGTTTTTTCAAAAAATTATGCTTTACCCCATATCCATAGATATGTAGCCCAAGCATTTTCAAAGAGTTGCGTTTTCACCCATTTCCATGGAGATGGAGTTAGAGCGTTCTCATTAATTTTCATCTTTTCAAATTGCTTTCTTCTCAGCTGCTCCAAGCCTCATTGTCTGATAAACAAACACCCAAAATGCAAAAAAAGTCTTTGATTTTATACTTGAAAATGTCATGTAAATGACAACGCGACCTTAGTCCACTGCTGGATTCCGATTTAAAATGCTTGAAAGATTCAAACCCACATTTTTTTAATTAAGGATTATGTTTAATAGATATTTATTTTCAAATAATTAAAAAAAGAATATTATTAAAATAATTTGGGCAAGCATACACATGGAACTTCATGAACTTTATGTTCATTTAATGTTTATATTATGCTGCAGTCATTCAACACCAAATACTGCTTCAAATGCTAAACTGCTATCCTTTTAATGACTGAACTTGAAAGATTTAGCTTTGTGCTTTGCTTCATTTTATTGATTTCAGCACCTGTGTTACTGACCAGTTTGACACTCGTACTTTTATCTCCAACTCTGACATTTTCAGCTGTATCTGAGCCTGACCAGAAAAAGACGGTCATAGCAGGCTCTCCAATCGCTCTCCAGTGTGAGCTGTCAGACTCCACGGAACCAGTCAGGTACGAGGATGGAACAAAATTCCTACCTGAGAGCGGAGTAGACCTCCAGTCAGAGGAAAATGTGAGGAGTCTAGTTGGGCCCTCAGCTGAGAAGGCTCACGCTGACGTGTTTCGCTGTGAGTCAGAGGATGCTGACATCCAGTTCGCTGTGGAAACAAAAGGTGATGCTGAAAGACTGTGCAGCCATTTCTCTGTCTTGCACTGCAACTAATAGCAAGTCTAACAAACATCCACCCACCCCCCCCCCCAAAAAAAAACTCCCTTATATATTCTTGATAGAAGCTAATATCATAGAATTACAAATTTCTGTCTGCTGTGTTAATTTTGTACAGCATGCCACATTAGGGGAAACTCTCCCTTCAGTCATGTCGCCCAATTTTGTAACTCTTTAACCAAACTCAAATACTGCAATGAACTATGTAACGTAAAGCTTCTGCTTCATGTGTTTATCGTCATTAATGACACTAACTAAGCACACCTCCTGTACCTTAACCAAGAACTTGTAACTATCTTGTTGTACTTTTCACTTTTCCAACATGGCTGCTCTTGTAGTTCAACTGACTGTCTTTGTTGAATTTGCTGCTGTTGTTGTGTTTTGTCAAATGTTCTTGATTCTGAATGAATTCTGTCTTCTGTTGTTTTTTGCTTGAAATTAAGATCATTTCAAATTCTGAGCCGAGTATTGACGAGGTCAGATGTTTATTAAGAAACTCTTTTTTGCAATATCTGAAACCTGTAGCACTACCCTCAAAGTTCTCAGAGCTCGAAGAGAGTGACAGGATCAAGTCCGTCCATGAGGGCGCTCCCATTCGCCTCAGCTGTCAGCTTTCTGACGACCCCTCCGCTCATGTTGACTGGTCTAAGGACGGGCTGCAACTCCTGCCGCAAAACAATGTGGAGTTACAGACAGACGGTCTGACGAGGACACTCCTCATCCCTTCAGCTGAAAGCGTGCATGCTGGCACCTATGAATGTTCAACACCGGACGACACCGTCACCTTTAACGTGGACGTACAAGGTGATTCATTTCTATTCTTGCTGTCTTCTTATGGCACATCATCCCGTATCCGTCTTACTTTGTGGCGTGAGTGGTACATGTGTCGTCTGTTTTGTCTTGAGAACATGGAAGGACTGGCTGGAGAGTGTGTGTTGTCCTCCACTAGTGAGTTCTTTTCCCAAACCCCTGTTGTTCCTCTCTCTTAGGCCGATCGCCACAGATCATGCCGATTCCACTGTCAGAAAAGCACAAGATGATTTCAGTTGGTAGTCCGATCACTCTGCAGTGTGAGGTGTCAGACCCTCTTGCACAGGTCTCCTGGTCTAAAGACGAGGTGGAGCTCTTTTGCAAAACAGGCCTTGATATGAAACGAGACGGCGCCCTCAGAAAATTAATGATCCATTCGGCTAAGGTCTCTGACTCTGGCCACTACAACTGTAAACTCGATGATGATGTTGTGACATTCCATGTGGACGTTGAAGGTGATTTTCTTGCATTTGTTTTCACTTTCATTACCCTTTTTTAAATGTGTGTGCTATTGTATTTCACATGAAAAGACAGAGTTACCGTTACTACCACCGCTAAATAATCAAACCAGAAATTTGATTGTGCACAACACGACTTCTTCAATGATGTTTTATCAGCTTACCAACAGTGCTCTGCAAATCTTATAATACCCCCAGCCACTCCTGTGAGGTTTGCGGCCCTTCCAGAGGCTGCAAGACACAAATACGTTGAAGCAGGCAGCCCAATTAAGCCGCAGTGTGAAGCCTCAGAGCCAGCTGCCCAAGTCTTTTGGCAAAAAGATGGAGAACAGCTGCTTCCAAAGAGTGAATATGAAATCCAAAGAGCAGAAAATCTGAGAGGGCTGGTTAATCAATCTGTGGATGTCAGACACTCGGGCATGTACAGCTGTGAGGCTGCAGATGACCATATAGAATTCAAGGTGGATGTTGCAGGTGATCTAAGTATTTTGAGCTTTGTTAGAACTACTAATTTTCAATTAATACTCAGCTACGAGATCAACACAAAGTTTTAAGTATCCTAAGATAATTTGCACTAATTCTCACTTATATACTTTTACTTTTGGTTTTCTGATTATTTCTATGGATAAAATTACTGTAATTGATAATCTAGTGCCATGGCAAATCCCCTGAGATTTAATAATACCTAATTGGTCAGATTATTTTTTGAAAGGAAAACAACAGCTACATTTACTAATCAGGATTCATATGTTACTAAATATGTAATTGAAATGGTGGCTTGTAGCAATGAGCCTCTAATATCTAACAATTTTTGCAGCACTGCAGTAGTTTTGGTTTTTAACACTACAATTTTGTCATATGAATAATGTATAAATTGAAAAAACTGCTGTTGACGATAGATGGATGGACTAATCCTGTTTCCAGTGTTAGCATGCCCAATGCTAAAAACAACGCATCAAACAAGGTTTAGAGCTAGTTGGTGATTGCAGATGAAGTGTGTGGTGGCTTTAATAAGCCACATTTCCCAACATGCGATAAGTCAGTGTTAATAAAGAGGGTAACTGGTTTGTCATACCGTATACTGCATGCAAAGTGACAGAAGGACTCGGTGGTTTCTTTTTGACCCTGTGTAGACAATCATATTTTACCAACAAATGTTGCCTCTATGTGTTCGATCTGGAGCTGTGTATCCATTCTGACTTCCTGTTCCTAATCCTGGTCGCCTACTGAAGACAGCACACTATCACAAATCTCATCACTATCTGGTTTATGTTCAATGAATTGAAATTCCTATAGCATGGGTTTGATTCTCAGCTGTTCCAGAGGTTGAGAGGAGCAAGTCTGTTGAAGCAGGCAGCCCGATCAAACTGCAGAGTGAGCAGAGAGAGATCTCACCCCCTACAAGCCAGACCTGCGGGTATGAGGACGGAGTAAAACTCCTGCCAGAATCGAGAATAAACATCGATTCAGAGAGCAATAAGAGGACTATGGCCACGAAGTCGGCCACATCATCATGCTCTGGGGTGTACAGTTATAAAACTGATGATGATGATGATTCAGATTTCAACGATTTCTGTGTGGAGGTGAAAGGTGATATGCCAAGCTTTTGTCTCTCGTTTTTGGCAAGATGTTTTCACTTCTCGGTTGCCTATACCTTCATGGCGTCTAAACTAGATCATCATCATGTTCATCATAACTGATTCTAATTCATTCAACATTCAGTTGCTTTTGATATACATGCTTTAGAATCGCTTCAAAAAAGCATGTATTAGCCGACGTTTGTGGATTCACAGCTGTGGTAGTTGCACTCTTTAGACGCACTGCTCCAAATAACATCTTTACTCTGCTTCAAAAATGGCCTAATTATGTGGGGAGTTACATAGTTAGCAAGGCTTGAAATCAGCATGTTGAGGCTGTGAAAACTTGACCATACAGCTGATGCATGTGCAGAAAATCGAGGTGAACTTTCAAGCGATGACTCACTTCTTTTTTTATGCTGTTCTCTGCAGCTCCACCGGTAACATTTGTCGATATCCCAGAGAAGGACCTTTACCAGAGTGTTGTGGAGAAAGAGCAGCTGGTTCTGTCGTGCCAAGTGTCGAGAGCCGACGGGCTCGTCCAGTGGTACAAGGATGGAAGTGAACTGCATTCGAGCAGCAATGTGTCGATGCAAGCCGAGGGCACCGACAGAACTCTGATCATACGTTCGTCCCAGCTGTCCGACACGGGCACATACACATGTCGGGCTGGAGACAACATTTTAATCTTCAAGGTTAACATAAGAGGTAAAAAAAAATAATTACTTTCTCCAACCTTAATGTTCATTTCAGTCATTAACTCAATATCTGTTCTTCCCTCAAAGAACCTCCTGTGATGATAATCTATCCAAAGGAGGACGTCCACCTCGACCGTCACGTCCCTGAGGAAATTATTCTGAGCTGTGAACTGTCTCGCCCCAATGGGGTGGTCAGCTGGTACAAAGATGGCCAAAAGCTCCAAGAGAGTGAAAACATCAAGCTCAAGATCGAAGGGCCTTATAGACGACTCAAGATTATCAGCAGCGGAGTGGAAGATTCTGGAGAATATGTCTGTGACACGGCTGACGACTCAATATTTTTTCACCTCAGTATTACAGGTAAAGTCTAACTGAGTGCATTATTTCTTCCTTTAGTCCCCAGAAATACGAATGATGAACATGTGGTAGAACTAAGTGTTATTTGAGCCTGAATAGCTTATCTGCAAAGGCATTTATGAGTGACTCACTTCTCCATGTGAGTAACATCTTCAGATTAAAGGCAGATGTTGGTACTTTCTTGTCTACACTCAGCCGCCAGTCACAACCACTAAATGTTCCAGCATCTGAAAGGTGGTGGGTGATGGGTTATCCTGCTGGGTGGGGGGATACCATTGAAACACAGTGTTCAGGTTGGGGGAGATATGGAATGCGTACTAATTACAATATTGGACAAACCTTGCTGGTTATCGTTTTGGCCACTTAGATAATGATCCATTCTTTTTGGCACTTCCTTTAAATGCATAAATACTCTTCTTAGGACCATTCTGTCAGTTCCAGAGAAGAGACTGTTTTGTTTGAATGTCTTTCAAGACAATTGAAACAAAAATCATCTTAGCTCAGTTTCAGCTTTAGCAAATGATCTTTCATGCCTATATCCCTAAATGTATTGGCTTGCTTGCTTTTTATCTGTTAACAGGTTTGCTTTTTTCTTTTTTTTCTTTCTTTTTTTTTGCATGGGACTCGTAGCTCATTGATTAAATAATTGAACAATGCGTACGCTTTATCATCATGTCCATTTCCAGAGCCCCCGGTGCAAATTGTATCCCCGAGTCAGTCACAAATGGAACTGTGTCAGCAGACCTCCGAGAGGATGGTCCTGAGCTGCGAGATCTCGCGGCCCAATGCAGTGGTGCGCTGGTATAGAGACGGACTAGAGGTGGAGGAGAATGACAATCTCATCCTAGAGGTGGATGGTGTCTACAGAAGACTTATTATTCCCGAAACCACCGTCAAAGACTCGGCCGAATACGTGTGTGACACAGCAGATGACTCAGTGACGTTCTTTGTAAACATAGCAGGTAATGATGCCGACGTGAACGAAAAAGTTGCTCCACTTGATGGGCTAATAGGTCAGTCTTTTTCTCATGCACAAATCTCTTGGATTACAGAGCCTCCCGTTCGCTTTGTGCGTCCACGGAAGACAGCAAGCAAAGTAGAGAAAATGGTGGGAGAGACTCTGGTCCTCGACTGCGAGGTCTCAAGATCAAATGCCGAAGTCACCTGGAAGAAGAACGGGGAAGAAGTAGAAGATTCCAGGAACGTCACGATCCTTGAGGACGGCGTCATGCATCAGTTGACCATTCACTGCCTGACAGAGGACGACGCTGGGCAATACGTTTGCGATGCAAAGGATGACGTGATGGATTTTACCGTGAAAGTACAAGGTAGGTGGTTTCTGTCAATATCACTTAAACACATCTGGTTTATAATGTGCTGTGGGCTTCCCCTCAAACAAATCAGGAAGAAAAATCAAGGAGTCTCAAACTCAAATAACTTCATAAGTGTTGAGTGCAATAGAGGAATAACAGTGAAATTAACTTCAGACAAACAAAGCTGTGACATATTAATGTTAAAAAAAATTGGAACATGGTTCATGGAAAGTTGTTATCAAGTCCTCTGAATTTTTTTGCCGTTCCGGACTTGAACAAAGCGTTCTCTTCATGGGATGTTCCACAGGATTTCACTGAAAGAACCAATCTAAGTTTTCTTTCAGTCTTTTATTGTCATCACATAAGGTTTCAGTTGCAGTTCGGTTTAGATTTCTTTAGTCCTTCGAGTTTCTTTAGAATTCTATAACATTCTTTAGCTCTGTAGTTCTCCAGTTCTTTAGGTTTCCTTAGTTGTCCAGAATTTCTTTTCTTTGTGTTTCTTTACTTTGTTTTGTAAGTCTTTGGATCCTTAATTTTCTTTAGGTTCCACCTGTTTTCTTTTAGCTTCCTTTAGAATTCTTCAGGTTTGTATAGGTACTGTAGCAGATTTTACCAGGTTTCTTTAGTAGACTGTACCAGGTTTCTTTGGGTGAAAAAACTTTACCAGGAAAACACAAAAATCAACCAAAATTACTCCTACTAGTATATTTTTTAGATCTTTCATAAATGTTCCATTAAAAATAAATTATATTTTTGTTAATTAATTATAATTTGGAAAGAACCAAGTATTCTTAACAAAGGTAGTTTAAACACAGATAGCAAACAAATGCAGCAATAAATCAAATGCTTATCAAACAGCACATTCTCTCAAAGTTCCTTTTCAGTAAAATTTTAGCCTAAACTTCATCCACATTTTAAATAACTTTTTTTTTTAATCTAATAATAAGCACAAACTTTGAACTACCATGGAAACAAAAAACACATTAAACTTGCAGTTCGTGTTTGAAGCTGGAATGTCCCAGGCGCTCCTGAACGCAACAAACATTGCAGGCCAGGGACATTAGCCAGGTGCCTGGTTCCACCCGTTGGCTGCTTAAAGAAATAGACGAAACTTACGTGATGTCACCCATCCGTGTTTTGATTTGAGCAGGACGTCTCCATATTGAATATTTGAAACAGGATGTAAATGTGATTGGTCCATCCTGTCACGTGACCACATCACATGGGCAGAGGAGGCGCTGTGGTAGGGCGATTTATGCAAAACTTTAACTCATAAAATAAAATCAATAGATGATTTATGTGAAAATCAGAGTCTCTTCAAGCCAACACGGTTGTATAAACTAGTGATAGAGACCCAAACATGTCCTGAAACTGGGTTTATATGTTTATTTGCACTCTGAAAATCGACATTTTTGAATGGGTTCCAATGAGACCCGGTCTTTTTGAATCCAGCATCATCGCCCCCTGCTGGAAATGTCTCCTGTATTACAGCTTCTCTGCACTTCTGTATTATCTTTATGTTTTACCAGTAGAGCAACATGGATAAGAAACAGGGTTGAGTTTATGAGCTTTGCTCTGGGAAATTACTGTTGACTCTTGTTTGGTGGATTGAATGACTGCAGTGTGAATAAGTCAGCCATATTGGGAATTTATTTATTGAACAAACTGGAATTACAGTAGTGCTCGAATTGACCATTTACAGCCACCAAAGCCTCCTCCTCATGGTGGGCGCCAGTTTGCTCCCACATTGCTGCATGATAGCATCTAATTCTTAAACTTGCATTAGTTGCAAGTCAGCCAACGTGGTTGTGGTGGTCACTCTGCACCCCCATGCTGATTCCACAAGCGTTTAATGGGTGTGAGGTCACAGCTGCTGGCAGGTCACCTCATCCTCTCCTTTCCCCATGTCTGGAGGTCATTTCTGATAAACGCCGCTCTGTTGGGACAAACATTGTAAATCATCTCGGAGGATAGAGTTCCATTCCAGATGGTGGAGATATGGGCTTGCCAGTGGTTGCAGAAGTTCATCTCGATACCTCGTTGCAAGAACTTAAAACAGAAGTCAACAGCTTGTGCAAGTTCAAGATTTTTGACGAGATTTGACGAAATTTATGCATTTTCTGCAACTTATAGACACAAATTTTCTACTCATCTCAAAAATGCAAGTCCCTTATCAATATGACAACATTTTAAAGGGAATTGCTTGAATTCAACTCAAATTTCCTCACTTTTTGTGTGTAGTCAATATGATAGATTACCATGGCAGTTGAGTATATCTGTGTAATAGAGCAAAACTACTTCAATTTAGCACAGTAACAAATCAAGAAATTCCAACACAATACTACCATGCTCTGTGAGACTTGGCCAGTAACTTGCAACATGATCATTGTTGACAACAATTTAGTCTACAGTTAAGTAAAAGTTAGCAAAAACAAACAAACAAACAAAAAATGATAGTAGTGATAGAACCAAAGTTATTTTGATTTAATTGGCTATTCAATTTCATCAGTGATGTATGGAATGTCTAACCCTGTTTCACTGGAATCTCTCTGCTTCTTCTTCTTTTTTAGAGTTGCCAGTTAAAATTCTTGGAAAAACAGATGCAAAAACTGAAAAGCAGTTCTCAGTATCGGATGATATAATCCTAGTTTGTGAACTCTCCAGAGCCAATGCCTCAGTAAGCTGGTACAAAGATAATCGGCTCATAGATGACACAGAGAGATACTGTTGCGAGGAGCAAGGCGTTTTCCATTCCTTGGTTGTCCTAAACGCTGGGCTTGAAGATTCGGGGGAGTACACCTGCGATGCGGTGGATGATAAGATGGTGTTCTACATCACTGTCAAAGGTAATCCTATGAATGACGAATATTTAATATTAACGACAACGAATGAAAGAAAGTTTGAGTGGCTCTGTGTGTTTTATCTATAGAACCACCTGTGCAGATCATTGGGAACTCAGGCAACCCGGAGCATCATATGCTGGTAGCAGGAGACGATCTTATTCTGGAGTGCGAAGTGTCTCGGCCGAACGCCACTGTTCAGTGGTTACGGAATGGAGAGATCCTGAAACCAGACACTCGCTTAAAAATTGATAGCTGTGACGTTGTAAGGAAGCTTGTTCTTTCTGGACTGCGTCCCTCAGACTCTGGAAAATACATTTGTGATGCCATTGATGACAAACTGATTACCATTGTGGAGGTCGAAGGTAAGGTTAGCTGGAAATCCTTTCTGTGAAACAGATTTTTGAAATGCCTATGTGTGACAGCTTTTGGTGAATCTTATGTTCCACAGAACCACCGGCCACATTTCTGAACAAAACGGAGAATAACAGCGTCTCTGCATATGAAAACGAGAGCGTCACGCTGTGTGCCATTTTGAGCTGCGAAAGAGCTAATGTTCGGTGGCTGAAGGATGGCCAACTATTGAACGAGGACAACATTCACATCTCCAGTGAGGGTAATACCCACAAGCTCACCATTAATCCTCTGCAGCTGTCAGATTCTGGAGAATATGTGTGTGACGCAAGCACAGATGAGATGTTTTTCAGTCTTTTAGTTAAAGGTAAGAGTCTGGCTCTCCTTTATACACCAGTTTTTCTACACCCTATTTTGCTGCAAACTTAATGCCTCTAATGTCATATTTTTTCATTTTAATCACCAGAAATGAAGGTGAAATTCGTCCGTCAGTTGGAGAACGTTGTATCTGTCAAGGGCAGCAGCCTCACGCTGTTCTGCGAGGTCAACAAGCCCAAAGGTGATGTTCAGTGGCTAAAAGGCGGCCAGGAGATCACCCCGAATCGTCGGCACACAATAAGGGCACAAGGCCGAGAGCGAAGCTTCACAATCCACCAGCTCGTGGACGAAGACGCCGGGGAATATTCCTGCGAAACGACAGACGACAGGACCTCGGCCACCGTCACAGTGGAAAGTAAGTCGAGCTTTAAATCTCAGGTGGATCAGAGTAACTCAATGGATCAAAGCTGACAGATCTGACTGTGTTTCAGCTCCTCGCGTCGTCGAGTTTGTCGCCGAACTTCGAAATATCACCGTCTGCGAGGGAGAGGACGCGGTATTTAAGTGCGTGGTTTCCCTGGCGGACACCAAGTTGGTGTGGCGCTTAAATGACAAGCAAGTAGCTCTGAATGAGCGCGCTGTCATTTCCAGCAACGGACTCTGCCACATGCTCTGCATCAACAACTGCATGGTTTCAGATAGCGGCAGGGTGACAGCTGATGCAGAGGGCTTGGTATCAGAGGCAGAGCTCCAGGTTCAAGGTGAGTTTTTGCCCCTTCCATTAACACTGTAAGTACACAAACATGTGTGGATGAGTCGCAGGGAGCTAATATTTAGCAGCCATTTGCAGTTTGACAACCTTGTATCTCGCCATACAATCCAACTATGAGCTATTTTCAGCAATACTGTGAATGTAAAGAGCGTACATTAAGACCACATAAGCACATATGGCTAAACGATGGGCTTTTCCAGCGCACGCTATTGAGGAAGTGTCTTTGACGGTTAGCAGTTAGCAGGTTCTCCCTTTAGGATTCCTCTGATTACTGACAGAGACATGTGGCTCAGCGGTTTCTGGCTTCGGGGGCAAGGGTCCTCCGATATTTGTGCTTGTCAACTCTGCCAGAACTTCAGTCAGTGTCCTCTTCGGTTTAACTTCCTTTAATTCTACACTATTTTACCTCATAGACATTTTGTGATTGATTTTATTTTTTGATAAGATGACCTTTAGGAATATGAAAGTAAAATTTATGATGAGTAATATGGAAAATGTGCCCAGTTGCCTTGGAGACACATTTCGGTGCAGCCAAACTAGTTATAAAAGCAGAAGGTGGGATACTTTTGACAGAATTTAAAACTTCAGGTTTGAGTAAGACTTAATGATTTGCTACAAAGTAACAATGCAAGAGTATAATAAATGTTTCATGAATGCCTGTTGTAGATAGTAGAGTACATCCCTATCTCTGATTAGTGTAATTCAATCTATATGGCAATGACTTTTTAAAATAATGAAAATGTGGAATTTAGCCAATATTGACAACTTGCAGTGAAGCAAACTGTACCTAAACCTTGATATGCCTTTTATTCCCGTCTGGAATAAAATGGAATAAAAATACTTGAGCAGAAGTTGGAATACCTCAAGTAGGCAGTGGGAGGACATTCCCCCCCCCCCCCCCCCCCCCACCCCCCCACCCCCAGCAAATGCCACACTGAGCATAATAACAAAAAGAAGGAAGTAAATCAGTCACACAGAGTATTTTGCTATCTAGTAATTTTCACCATTTGCTTTCAGAGCAACAGGTGCTCTTCACCAAGAAAATGATGCCAGTTGTGGCAGAAGAGTACAGTGAAGCCACTCTGGAGGTGGAGGTGAGTCTGGAATCGGACGAGCTGCAGTGGATGAGACAGGGGGTGCTGATCCACCCCGGCGCCAAGTACACCCTGAGCCACCGGGGCCGAAAGCACACCCTCACCATCCACAAGCTGGCCATGTCTGACCGGGGAACCTACAGCTGCGAGACCCTCCACGACCGCACGCAGGCCCAGCTCACCGTGGAGCGTGAGTGCGCACGTGTTCTCACTATGCCCTGTTGTTGTTTGTTTACCGCCGTTGCCGGCGACGCCGCCTCCCGCACACGCCCCCTGTCTCCCGCTTACCGCGAAGGCAAAAGCTCAATTAACTGAGTAAGAGTAATTTGAGTGACTGGGGACCAGAGGGGCGCTCGTACTGGGACATGACGGCAGCCGACAGGTGATCTCTGGATGGCCCAAGTTGACTTTGCAGGCAGGGGTTTCTGTATTGACACGCAATCAATAAACCACCCTGGTAATATCACATCGGGTGTGTGTGTGTTGGAACTGTGACCAAAGGTAAATTTGGCATCAGCTTCAGGGGGTTTTCTAAAACAAAGTCAAAATTTTCCCAAGAAAAAGCACCACCTACATTTTTCCCCAAGTTGTAATCTTGACACGGTAAAAGTGGCAGCTTGTAGTGATTAAGACGTACTTACGCTTGTTTTTCTTTGTGCATGCTTCTTGTGTTTCTTAGTCCTATGATCCACGGGCGGGCGGGTGAATTAAAGGCTGTTCTTTCAACACTGTGTGGGGTGGGAAGGGGAAAGTCAGGACTTCGGGCTGCTGTTGGCACCTCCTATGAATTTGGATCTCCTCTCATTGCATCTAAATTTACACCCTGGCCTTCAAAACTAAGGTTGTTGTCATCAGGTCTCCAAAATAAACACTCCTTTTTTTTCCACAGGGAATGCTTGTCTGTGTTAGAATAAGTGAAAAATGTTGGCAGTTTCTGAGCTGGCTTTTGTTTAAAGCCTGGTACTCAAATGGCTAAAATATCAGCTTGAGACTGTTTGCCAGCGTGTATTGTTTAAGTGCTGTGTACGGACCGGGCTCCAGGACTATTCGGTAACAGAAAGAGGACACCCTGTCTGCTCGGCGTTAAGCTGGAATGAAAAAGCTGGTCCAGTCTTTCAGCTGCATGTTTTCCTGCCCCGTTGCCCCTGCAGCTCGAAAAATCGCTATCAAGCGGGGGCTGACCGACGTGAGGACCACGGAGAGGGAGACGGCTTCCTTCGAGGTGGAGCTCTCGCATCCCAACGTCCCCGGGACCTGGACCAGGAACGGGATCCAGCTTAAGCCGACCAATCACTTCCGGATGAGCGCCAAGGGATCCGTCCACAGCCTCACCATCTCCAACCTGTCGGTAGAAGACACCGGCACCTTTGTGTTCTGTGTGGAGAATCAAAAAACCTCTGCAAGGCTTGTGGTGAAGGGTAGGTCAAAGTCCTGCAGAAGCTCTGGTTCTGCACATTTTTCTTACAAACTGTGACCCAACAACAAAAATCCTGAATCTTGTTTCAGTCTTAGATAGGAAGTTTAGGTGGTCCAGTCACAGCGGGCCCGATGCCAACCAGCAAAGGCATGATAATAGAAAGGGCCGGCGGCCCTGCTACCGTCGCCTTTCATCCGGGATCGGGTTACAAACACAAAATAGCCTAGCATGACCCAATGAAAAGCAGTAGCTCTGCTCAATCTTTTCTGTCAGGTGCCAGTTTAACCTCATGCTGTAAAATAATCCACTTCATGCCCAGTCACTCAGTACGTATCATCCCCCTGAGCTGGGGATGAAATGCTACGGATGACAAACGGATAAAAATGTCATCACTGTGATTTAGCCCTTATAGGTTACTTTGATTTTGAGCTGCGGTGAATTTGGAGAAATTCCAGTATGACTTGTGTTGCTTCGCTGAATCTGTGTGGTTTTGTTTCTCGACCAGAGCCTCCAGTGACGGTGATCAGGAAGCTGGTGGACCGCAGATTCCCCGAAGGGGCGGTGATCTCTCTGGAGTGCGAGCTGTCCAGACACAATGTTGATGTGAAATGGGTGAAGGCCAGTACCGGGATTTTCATTTCTCTTTATCTTCAACTTTGTTTGTTTGCCATTGTTGTTATTGTTCATCTACTTGTGCAAGTGTAGACAAACTATTTACCACGGTTCATCTGCTATAAATTTGTTTCAGAAAAGTTGTTTTTCTCCATTTACGTAAAGATGGAGTTAGAACATTTTCTAAAAGTTTTCCTCTGAAAACTTCCATCTTGGGAGCTATTTTCAAAAAGTTGCAGTTTCAGTGGCTCTGAGCTGTGTTGTCGTATGAACGGACACACAAGATGCAACAAAAGTTTTCCATTTTTGGTTGAAAAATTTGTCGGGGAAGCAGAACCCTAAAGAAAAAGCAGTTGAAAATTATGGAGCATTTATTCTTGTAAAATTACAGTTAAAAAAGACTTGAAAATTTTAATGTAAGTGAGTCACCAAACCGATTTATTTTCCATTTAAAAAAGTGACACACTAAGGCGTCTGTCACACTTTCTTCTCTGATCACCTCAAAAAAGTTACAGTGCACATTATTTTGAAGTCCATACATACTCTACATAGCAGGAAGTTAATCACTTTAATGGTTTTTTTTTAACATCTTGTCCAGACGCTCATACTAGTGTCACCCATCAGATCCTCAGTTTTGATTCTGTCAGACATTTCTGCTAAATTACTTCATTGTGACAGTGTTTATTAACTTCTCTTTTTTTAAAACCCCTCAGAATGGGGTTGAAGTGAAACCCGGGAAGGAAATGCGCATTTACGCCATGGGGAGGAAGCGGTTCCTTCAGGTCATGAAATGCCACGTCAGCGATTCCGGCGTGTACGCCTGCGACGCCGGCGACGTCACCACGTCGTGCGCGGTGGAGGTCTACGGTACGTCTGCTCTCTGAGTCCACTGAGTGACTGACGGAGTGTCAGTTCAGCTGAGCGATGGAGGGTAAAAGGAGAAGTCCAGCCTCTGGCTACAGCCGTCAAATCTGTTTCACCTCTGCTGGTTTTCATTACAACTCACAGAAAAAGTTACAACCCTGCAAGTCAGTAAAAAAAGACACGCGGAGGTCGTTAAACTTAATATATATAGAAAAGAAAGTACACTTAAAAATGAAAATGAACACTGAAAAAAATACATTAAAAAGAAATACTTTCATTTAGATTTTTACAATATATTAATTTGAAATTCATTACTAATTTCTGCATGTACCAATGCAACAAATTCCAATTAGTCACATGTTTTTTCTCAATAAATAAGAACTATTTGCAGAAAACGATACAATTTATTGCTCTTAAAATTTTGTCAGCATTGCCCAGAAATATTTTTGAGTCCAAGTTTCAAATGGTGATGAATCCACCTTTCTTTATCGTTGAGAGAATAAAAAATGCTACCGAGAAACAAGTTGGATTACCACAACAGTCAGTGTTACACATTAATAATTTGGTAAATAATTGGATTTGAAAATGAAAATCAGAGTTTTTAATGCTGCATTCTTGCAGTGTATTTACTTCAGAAACTGTAATAACTTAATTATTAGATAGATTTAAATACTCTCCAATCCTGAAAGGATCATTTCCATTTGTATGAACACTGGAAACCTTTGAAAATAATGTTTCTGTCACTCCTTATGCTTACTGAGCTTCACAAATACAACTCAACACTGCCACCTGCCGACACTTAGATACAATTACATGACAAAGGTAAACTTGCAACTTTTAAAGTTCAGAATCAAAGCACATAAATCATATATAAAACACAATTGTAAAATAGATTTTTTAAATAGAATTTTGAAGCTGTCGTTTTGTTTGTGCCTGCAGAACGTGAGCTGCTGATCCTCCAGGGCCTGGAGGACGTGGACATCCAGGAAGATCAGAACGCCGTGTTTATGTGTGAGATCTCCGTGGAGGACGTTCCTGGAGAGTGGTATAAGAACGGGGAGCGGATCCAGCCCACTAGCACCATTAAGATCCGACAGGAAGGTCAGCTCAAAACTCAGCGCCTGGCCTCAACGTACAGCAGAAACACAGTTTGATAAATGACTGTTGCCCTTCTCTCACTACCTTCCATTTTACACGAAATGAGAGAATTGTGTGTTTCAGTATCTGATGTTATGTTTTTTATTCTATTTGGAATAGAATGCAGGTTTATGATGAGTGAAAATATATTCTGCTTTCTCAAGCTTTCCCTAATTGGGATTGTATAGCGAATTATAATCTGTCCTATTTAAAACTGCTTTCTTTCTTTGTGTTTTTAATTCATCTTCTTTCAGGAACCAAACATTTTCTTCTGATGTGCAACGTGCGAGCAGAAGACTCCGGGGAGATCAAGTTTGTTGCCCGACACATTGAATCTGTGGCGTCCCTGGAAGTGGAAGGTAAAAAACAGTGTCCAAAGAATGTACAAAGACGTAAAAATAACTGGCTTAAAACGGTGTCGTTCTCATGTAAAGCCACTAGTGGGTGCTGTTGGGTCTTTTTTGAAACCACACACATGTTGGCAGAATAAATATTAACAGTGAGTGGATAATTTAAAATGCAGTTCCAGGTGACTCTCAACTGTGAAACGGAATCGGAACATTTTCAAAAAGTTGCTATTCAGTGGCTCCGAGCTCTGTCGTCGTGTGAACGGACACCCAAAATCCAACAAACAATTTACACTCTCGCTTGAAACTGTGTTCACAGCCTGAGACACCTCCACATTCTTTCCTTTGTTTAAGTGCAAAATTTATTTTAGAAAAAGTACATATAATTGATATATAATCAACACAATAAAGCTTGAATCAAGTAAATATTTTCAAGAAAAGAAGCTGCAATATCAACATTTAAATGCAGTAAAATGTGAAACGTCTTACTGTCCGGTGGATTTAAATGTCAGTGTCTCTTCAGGATTCACACTGCTTCTCAAAACACACAGTTTCTGCAGCTGTTTTCACCACATTTCACTTTTCTCTGGCTTTTAATGTCACTTAGTCAGCACTGAGGTTTGATGTCTGACTAAAACAGTATAATCTCCTGTGAATTATTTAGTAACATCAGTTACTTTTTTCCAATAAGTTTCTTTTTTTTTTTCTGGTTTTCCCTCTGGTGTCAGTCTTCCTCTGGGGCCAGATTCACCCCTGCGGTGGCCCAGATGTTTGACCCCTGCTCTTGTGCATGTATTCGATGAATGCAAAATATTCCCAAACACAGGTTGACTAAACATCGTCCCCTGCCCGGACATGTCAACTCCTCACGTCTTATCTGAGGCATCTGTGGGGAGTTTTGTAAATTCGTGAAAAAGTCAGTTTTTCATTGTTTTTCAAGGGGCTGTGAAGTAAAACTACACTTTACAACAACAGTCTGTTGTGTTTCAGAGAATCTACAAGAAACTGCATGTGCTGGAAAATGCTCATTAACGAAACATTTCTTCTAATATGCTCGAAAAATGTCAAAAGCCCAACTTTCCAGGGGAAATGAAAAAAAAATCATTGTATGATTGAGGAGTAGTCTTTTTTATGTTACTTTTAATATATTTAGTATTTTTGACTTATTACATTAAATCAAACAATAAAGAAGAAAAGAAGAAAGTGTGTGTCTGTGCGTGTGCGTGTGTTGAAAGACAACTTTTTTTGTTGTATATAGATTTTTCTTATACAACAGAGACATTTCTCATTTTAACATTTTAAATCATTTTGTTTCCCATTGATTATAGAAGAGAGATTAGTTTCCTAATAATAAGTCATATGAAAAAACCTCTAACAATCCCATCTGAATCAATGTCTTTATTCATAAATCACTGAATTTTTCCCATTATATCATCTTTAATGAAACTTAAAGTCTCGTTTAAGATTTACAAAGTAAGACCAATTGTCTCATTCTGGGGGAATTAAAATGTAATCATTATATTTTAGCACAACTTGTTTTGATGTGTTTTCTGTCAGGAGCAGCTGTGCACATTAAAGCCTTAAATCAACTTAAATCTAGATTGTGTCTATATATAAAGATTCATAATGTTGGGATTATTCCGTAAACTGTGCCTCTTCCTCGGTCAGAGCTTCCCGTCAACATCGTGAAGCCCCTGCAGGATCAGACGGCCCTGGAGAAGACCCGGGTGATGCTGGACTGCACCGTGTCCAACCCCCGCTGCAGCATCCGCTGGTACAAAGGCTGCAACGTCATCCTGCCCTCCGAGCGCTTCGAGATCTGCAGCGAGGGCTGCTACCGCAAACTGGTCATCCAGCAGGTGGTGCTGGAGGACGACGGCACGTACAGCGTGCAGGTCGGGGAGTACAGCTGCTCGGCCAGACTGACCGTGGAGGGTAAGACGGAGCGTGAGGAAAGACTGGAGGTGCTTTTTTTCTGGCATCCTTCCATCGACAGCAGCGTGAGAAAGTGTTTGTCCGCTGCCGGAGTTCTTCATTTTGTCACACTTATCACAATCTCCCACAATGCTTCGGATTGTCAAACCTATTTAAATATAGGACAAAGACAACACAAAATGCAATTTTTAAATGAACTCTTTTAGATTAGAGGGGGGGAAAAAAATACAAACCTACATCTTCCTGTATGGAATGGAGAAGTGATTACCAAGTAAACCTAGTGAGTGGTTGGGCCTCGCTTTGCAGGAACAACTGCAGTCAAGAGTTTGTAATAACTTGTAATGAATCTTTTACTGTGGAGGAATGTTGGCCCTCTCATTTTATCAGAATTGTTGTAATTCAGCCACATTGTAGGGTTTTTGAGCTTAACCACCTTTTTAAGGTCCTGCCCAAGCGCCAACCTCCGCTGGTAAAACGTGAAGAAAATGCGAAGTGCAGAAAAGTTGTAATACTGGGGGAATTCCAGCAGGGGGCGATACTGCTTTCAAAAACTTATTCAAAAATGCAGATTTTCAGAGTGCAAATAAACATATGAAGTGCCCGGTTTCAGAAAATCCTCTGGTCTCTATCACTAGTTTCTACAACTGTGTCGTCTTAGCCAGACTCTGATTTTTATACAAAAAAATCTTTTGATTGTATTTTATGAGTTAAAGTTTTGCATAAATTGCCCTATTCAGACCGTCTCCTTCAGGATTCTTTGGTAAATGGCAGAGTTCATGGTTCCATTTATCACAGCTGGTCGTCCAGGTCCTGAAACAGCAAACTGCCCCAGTCAATCACACCACTCCCAGATTTTACTGATGTTCTTTTTCTGAAATGCAGTGTTACTTTTACACCAGATGTAATGAGAAACATATCTTCCAAAAACTTCAACTTTTGTCTCATCAGTCCATGGAGTGTTTTCCCAAAATTGTTTGGGATCATTAAGATGTAAAAAATGAGATTTGCTCAGCAGTGGTTTTCGTCTTGGAACTCTGCCATGCTGAGTATTTTTGCCCCCCAGTCTCTTTCTCATGGTCGAGTCATGACCTCTGACCTGAACTGAGGCAAGAGAGGCCTGCGGTCCTCTGGATGTTGTTGTGGCTCTTATGTGACCTCTTGGATGAGCCGCCACTGAGCTCTCTGGGTAATTTCGGTCTCTCCTGTTAAGGCTCGCTGCTGTTGAATGTTTTCTCCATTGAGGATAATGATTCTCACTGCGGTGCTCCAGAGTCCCAAAACTTCTTGAGAAACATTTTTCCAGACTGATGAATCTCTATGACTTTCTTTCTCATTTGTTGAAACATTTAGGTCTGACAAATGTGCAAAAAACAGAAAAGAAAAGAAATCGGGGAGGGGGAAACCCTTTTTCACACCACTGTATTTTCGTTCAATCTATAAGTCAGGTTTCATCCATTCAACTATCTAACTGCTCAGTTTCCTGTTCCCGTAAATTATAGAACGAATAGAGGGATTTTGTGGTAATTTGACGTATTTGTATTTCATTAAAGGTGCATTTAGGAGTTTGCACGTTTCATGCGAAACAACGGCCCCTGCAGGCCTTGGGCGTAACTGCAGCTTAGTGAAACGCTCGTGCCTGTGGCTTGCGTCCATGTACGTGCACGGAAGAGGGGAACTCCTTCCTCGCTCTTTTAGTAGCGCTCGAGTAAAATTTAAGTTTCTTTTGCCTTCGTGGGGTCTGTGCTGGAGTTGTGGCAGTGCTAGAAGCCAGTCTTTTCTTACTTTCTGGAAGATCCATTCTCACTGCTGCTCAGTTGTTGTTCGCTGAGCAGCTGGCGGAGTAATGGCGAACAAAACGATAGATAAGCGAGTCAGGCCAGCGGGAGCGCGCATTACGTCACATCCTCTCAAATTCTCCCCAAGAAATACAAATTGCTGGACTAGCACTGTAACTTTTGAGTGACAATTTAGTGCTGTTAGCGGTACTTACAATGAATATGTCAGGGCACATTCTGCACATCATTGAATATTTGCAACATATTTATGAAAAAATGGAAAATAAGTATTTTTAAGGTTGAAAAACTCCTTGATGCACCTTTAAAGGGCACCATTTCAAAGACACATTCTTTTTGTATAATAATAAAAAAAACAAAGATTTACCTGATATTTATTCTTGCGTTAAAAATGATGGAGGTTTTGGTTTGTGTACAGTTGCAGGTTTCAGTATTTAGAGTTTCAAATATCAATAAAATTACTTATTTCAAGGAGAAATCCACTTTAATATTGTATCCAGGTCCAACATAGTTAAGATTCTGCATTAAAAATCAATAAAATAATGATTTGAAAAAAGTTTTAAACATATATTGTATATCTAACAGAACACAAACAACATCGAACAGCATGGAAATATAGAAAGATGTCTGAGATTGTGGTGCAGGATGAATCAAACACTACTGTTTTTCACCACTAGATGTCAGGATTGTGACAGATTTGGATTGACTCCCTCATGTCTTCCTTCGCCCTTTGGCAGCCCAGTCCCTGTCGATGGTTCGAGAGCTGAAAGACGTGGAGGTCGCGGCCCCCGATGACGCCTGCTTCGAGTGCGAGGTCTCGGCCCCCATCCTCAAGCCGCCCGTGTGGAGCCTGAACGGGGAGCCCCTCCAGCCCGGCGCCCGGGTCCGGGTGGAGAGGATGGGCACCGTCCACCGGCTGACCCTCAGGCAGACGACCCCGGACATGAGCGGAGTGGTGGAGGTCACCTTCGGGAAGGCGAGGAGCAGCGCCCAGCTCCGGGTAGTGGGTGAGCGACTTCTAATGTCTGATGAGGAGAACCCTACAGGGCTGGATGAACCACAAGTTGGTCCCAGAATGGTACTGAGGGGTGCACAGGTGCGCTGAAATAATCTCAAGAAGACTTTGTGGTGGTTCTGAAGACCTCCATTTCCAGGAGGTAGCGATCTGTCCAAACAGAGTCCGATCCAATACCAAGATAAACCATCGCTGATATCTCAGAAACTTTACCCAAACGCTCTGCGTCTTCGAGCAGTGGTGACCTCGAGGTCAGAGAAGCTGACTTGGGATTGAGAGTTTACACATTTGAATCCCACATGTCACTGTCGTGGGTTCCTGAACAAGACCCTTGACCCCCATCAGGCCCCATCAGCACCATGATGTGGCTGCATCCTAGAGACAGGATCAGTCAATGCAGAAAAAAGGAAATTCCACATTTGTTATTTTATGTCAAAAAGACACCAAGGCGAGCAGTTTGACTTCCAGTTCTTTATCTCAGCTGCAGACAGATTGTGTTAGCGGCCAAACTTCATCTGAACACATCTGATGTTCTGTAGCTCCAACACGTTTCAGAGATTTAAACATTTAAATCAGCATCTCTGATCACATGGAGGAGAAGAAAAGTAGTGAGAACAACTAGAGCAACACGTTGTATGTTTTTTAAATAATTGGACATTTTTTCAGTGTGTAAAATTCAGTCATTGTGAATTTCTTATTTCTTCGTATTGAAGCATAATTCAGTGACAATAAATCTGTGCAGCAGGAGCTAAACTTACTTTCAACTTGGAAGAAAATCAACTTAAAAAGTAAAAAAAAATAAAGTCTGTATTTCACCATAAGAATTGACCTGAAAACACACTTAGGTCGGTGACGTTGGAATATTGAAACTCTAACCGGAACACATCATGAGAGCAGGCAAACAGAGACCCAGACACCCATAGCAAAGGGAGAACATGCAAAGTCAGCCGAGGTTTTTGCACCTGAAGTTCCTCATTTCAGCAGGTCGACTGCACGGCGCTTGCAGAGCGTGGCACGTCTCCGGCTCTCACGTGCAGCTGTACAGTGTAATAAAAGCAGAAACGGCTCTCTTAGAGTGCTGTAAACCATCCAGTATGTTTATGATCCTCCTGACTTACACACTATATATGCAGTTTATTGGACCCTCGGTACGTTCCACAGTGTATGTATGTCAGCGGGTCACCGAGGAGCTGCTCCCCGATCAACTGTCCAACACGTGGTTGCTTTAGAGACGACACAGACTGTGTGCACAGAGAAGAACAACACCATTTGATCAATTGATAGTGAGGGCATGTTGAAAAACACTGCATGAATTACCAGTCATTTTTACGATCAAAGTAACTCTTACTCAATTATTATCTTGTATTGTGTTTTTGTTAACTGGATTTTAAGATGTATTGATCATAATATTGGACCAAATCTCGAATAACAGTAAAAAATCAGTTGCAGATCCAAGAATGAACCTATGAAACAGGTGAAATGGAATGGAGTGTGACTAAAGAAACAGTAGAAAAATGACTGTTGATCAGCTGGTAGGGCAGATTGTCTTTCACTGACAAAGTTGCAGGTTCAATATCCCCCTCCCCGAGCAAGACATTCACTGGGTGACTGGGTAAATGTGAGTAACATTTAAAATGCTTCAATAAGTGAAGAACTGCACTATAGATAAAATCCTTTCAGCATTTGAAGGCCTCTCAGGAGTCTAAACCCACAGCAGCTCACCTCGAAATCAGCCCATACTGGGAGTGTTGTTACATAGGAAGATTTGAAGCTTCCCTCATCAACCTCCAGGGGGCAGCAGTCTGACAGCTCTAGATTAGAAGATCCATACTGTTATCATTATAAACTTCAAACAACTTGAACCGTTTAAAGCTTTCATTCACCATTTTTTTTGCCACAAAAAAATGAATTCAGCTCTAATTTTGTCCATTGTTTCAATGAAGATATAATTGAGACACTTTCAAATTGTACTTTTTAAAAATATACTTTGAAATAGATTATACATTTTTAATCAAAAAGCTTGAACGTGGTACTTTGATGACTTAAATGACCTAATTGCTGTTTCACCTATTTTTAAGACATTATAAAAGTTCAAAGTTTGAAGTTCACGTGCTTCTAATCTGCCGGCTGGTGATAATGTGTGTCCGTCCCTCCGTGTGCTGTGGGAATCTGCAGAGGTATTTCAATAAATGTTTGCCACTGACACAGATTTGTGACACAGCGTCGCAGGGCGCTGCGTTTCACGTGCGCCGTACAGCGCAATAAACACGGCGAATGTTTTGGCTCCCTTAGCATCACATTCCGTAAATAATATAGGGTGTTTATGGTCCCGCTCCGTCAACCCACATGTAGGTCAAGCGATTCAGAGCGCATACCCACAAATGCAGGCCGAGCTATTTGCGGGGAGCGGAAACTATTTTTAGTTTTATTATGTGGACTTGAAACGATCCAGTGTTGAGCTCTGTCATCCGGCCGAGCCGACGATCCCGTCGTAAATGCTTTGAACTTAAGTCGGCGCAGCCTTGTTCTGAATATACGAAAGAGCCGAATTTAGGTCGTATTAATTCCAGGTTTCCATGTCTTAAGTCTAATGTTTAATCAAGTATCAGTAGAGTCAGGAGAAGGTTGGAGTTCTGGGTCATTTCAGATCTGGACGCACCAACTGCAGATCAGCATCAGACAGGGAGGGTTGACAAAAACACATTGTAAAAATAATGACATTTCATATAAATAATCAGCTGCAGGTTGCAAGATATGTAAAGACTTGCTATTCTTCAAAGTAAAAGCTGATGACTTTCCTGAAAGTTACTATTACTCCATTAAACATCTACTTAAAGAGAGAAACTCTTGAAATGTTTTGTGTCTCATACAACTGAAATGAAATCCACTCAGTGTTTCCTCTCTCTCATTTCCGTCTGGCGTTCTTGCTCAAATTTCACAGGTGACCCTGAATCAGCCTGACCGCCGTGGGATGGACCACAAACACCTCCTGACTCCGCTCGTATGTCCATGATACAGTCTTTACATCTCTGGACTACAGTCTGTAGGCCTCAAAACAGGGTTGTGTGGGATTTTAGAGCAGTTTTCCTTGTAAAAGCATGTGAACATATTTAATAAAGAAAAAACAAATAACACGGTTCCTATGATAGAATGAGCCGTTTCGGTGTAAATAATGTCCGGTGTGAATGTTGTATGTCTGCATCTAATTGAAATGCTGTAAAGTGCTGTTGTTGGAGCCAATTAATCTGCATGAAGTGTACTTAGAGCGAGATGGGGGAAACAGAAAAATTCTTAATTTGTTGGATTTTGTATTGGTTTGGCTTTCTGAAAGGCTGAGCCCCAGATGCCATTGTGGTGTTTAAGAGATCTTAAGAACCAGACGCAGCTGAAGCCCCGATTTCACCAAATGTGAGAAAATACACACATTAAGGCCTGGTTTAATAAAAATTGATCTACTCACAGGATGAAGCATAACCCGGAATATAGATTCAGCTCTCTGACCTCCATGAATAAGAAACATGAAGTATGTGTTCCTGAATTTTTTTTTTCCCTGTGTTCTTCAATGTAAAGCAGCTGAGCCTTCAGTAGACATGCGAGGAGTTTCCTCAGCTGGCCCACCATAGCTTTTATCTGCTGATCAGATCACTTCAGTATTATATCTCAAATCCTCACTTCATTTCTCTATTGAAGTCACACTGAATCACATTTACATAACCAATGGGAAAATTACATGAAAATGGGAAGCTGTCTTGCACTTTGGGTGTCCATTTATTGAAAATGCAGAGAATCACCAGTAATAGCAATCCAACTTTTTCATCTGTCCATAAATGTCAGTGTAACCACTATTGATAATGTTTATAGTGTATTGTTGTCTGCATGCATGTGTTTGTGGTTTCATTGCGTAAACTAACAGCAGTGTCAACTTGTGGCCTGGCATGGTAACTACAATGCGAACTTCTACAAATGGTTTTTTTGAAATTTTGTGAGATGGGGGCTTTATGTATTTTACATGCAATTCTTCAATCTGTGTTTTGATTTGCACTCAGTGTAGGTTCCCCCTCATCACTTTGTGCTTCTTTTTTGTTCGTTCTAAGTTGCAGTAGAATCTCATATTCAAGCATTTTGTAATTTAACTGTTTTATTTTGTATTGTGAGTAAAACAAAGGATGCAGGGTCGCATGCTTGTGCATGTCTGTTGTGATCTCCGATTTCTGGTTTTGAAAACAGCATTCAAGTAGGAGTTTATTTAACATTAAATGTGTATTTTCACCTTTTTTTTTTCATTGTATAGAAAGTTTTTTTTAAGGCTTTGAATGAGAGGAAAGTCGTGTCTTGCAGCGAGGGGCTTGTAATGTAAATACATTGGGCCAAAAAAACGAGATATTTTAGGAACGGGATGAAAAAACTACTTGATGCCCTTGATCGACAATCAGGGCGCGCTTGATTTACCGAACCGCTCGCTCGAGCGGTCGTTCGATGAGTGAGGAGCGATGGCCATTTTCATATGAAACCTGTATATTCCATTTTTCCACTTCCGCCGTGTTGTGTTAAGCGTTTAGGCCTGTGAAGACAAGCACTGCTGAAATCAATAAAACATGCTTTATTGATGCAAAGTACAAAGATTTGGATTTTTGGTTTTTTCTTTAAGTCTTAACAGCAGCACTTTGCAAACACACCAGTTACCAGACACACTGTTAAAACTTTGGCTGCATACAGTAAAAAAAAAAAACAAAAAAAAAAAAAAATCAAGACAGATATTGTTTAATCAAACTGCAGCCGCAGAAATTCTCACACAGTCACACCGAAATCAACAAACTCTCGCTCCAAACTGCGTGTACAGATCAGAAATTCAACACTCCAGTAACAGGAAATGGCTCCAAATCATCTGGTGAAACATGAAGAAAAGGTCTCTAAAAACACCAAGCATTAAATAACATTAAATCCAAATGAAAACTAAATTATGAAACATTTTATTTACAATTCCTCTGTGGCAAGTTTTTTTTTTTTTTTTTAATTATGTGAAGGAACTTTTTTTTTATTTTATAAATGAAGTAGGATTGTTGAGAAAGATGTCAAAATGTCAGGAATAAACAAATAATGTTGAGTTTCGGCAATGAAATATTAAGAACCAAGTACAAATATTAAGGGGAAAACAAAAAGAAAGTAAAGATTTAAAGGCAAATGTGTGTCAAAAAGTCGAGAAGAAAAAGTGAAAAGTTGGGGGCAAAAATTTAGAAAATTCAGTTAAAATATCTGACAGAACAAAAATGAGAAAAAGAGAAAAAAAAACACTATAACCAAATAATATCACTGTACTGAGTGTAAAGTCTACAGTTCCAATTGAAAAGAAAAAAAATCTTGAGAAAAAATTTGAATAAAGTTTAAAAAATGTTCACAATGAGATCAAAAAACAAATTGAAAGATTCAAATTTAGTCAAAAAATTGAGAATTTTGTTTTAAATGTGAAGAAAATAAATCTAAATGTTGAATTTTTGAAGAAAGCCTAAATGCAGACAAAGAATTTGAGATTTAACTATTAAAAAAAAAAAAACCCAAATGTTGTTATTACCAACAAGACTTTAGCTTTAATCCCAACATGTGTTTATTCTCAACGTTCGGACTTCCTTCTCTCCTATTTCTGCATCTAAATCCTCCTCTGAGGTTTTTCCTTGAAAGTGATTCAGATTCTGAACGTCCATAAGAAAGCAGCCAGAAAAAAAATCTAGAATTTCATTTAGAAACTGCATTTTCCAAAAACCATGAAACTGTAATGGTATTTCAGTTAATACAATCTGGTAATATAAAAAGAATTGACTCCTGGTTCCCAAAGTAAATCAATGTGTGTGAATGACAGATGAAGTCAGGTGAGGTGTAAAGCTTTCAATACTGGTATATGAGAGTTAAAGACCAACAATCCAATCCAAGTGTCTCTGAACTGTTCCAGCTTGATGAAGGTCGCTGTGTCAGCGGCGCTAGCTGCTCTGCTAAAGGACATCGGAGCTCACAGTCTGTGCGAGATCATTGTTTTGTGGTCCTTGATAGTGGGAGGCACCGTGGAGCCAATGGACCCCCCCCCGGCCCTCCGTGGCCCCCTCAGGCCCTCCGTGGCCCCGTAACATAAGCCGCTGATGATTTCCAACCCTCCCGTCCCGTTAACTGGACGCCGTCTGCTGGCTGAGCAGATGGTAGACGTCGTCCGCCCGGCTGAGTCTCTCGAAGAAGGGGATGAGGTCCAGGAGCTCCGTGTCCGACACGTCGTCGAACCAGGACGCCACGGGAACCTGGTACAGTCACAGCAAGGCAACAAGACAGTGAGAAACACCTCAGTGAAGAAAAATGTAGCAATACTCTGGTGGTATTAGTGCATCTTTAATTATTTTAACCACAACACAGTGAAATGAAGTGTCGTACTGCGTTGTCGGGGTGGAAGATGTAAGAGGCTGGAGAGTTGTCGATGATGATGACTTTGTTGAGGTCTCTTCCCAAACGACCCAGATCCTTCACGTAGTTCCCTCTGTGGAAGACGCAGGACTCCCTGAAGAGACGGCTCTGGAATGCCCCGTGCTTATCCAGCAGGTCAGACACGGGATCTGCGTACTGCGGAGACGACAACGGAGGAGGAGGAGCGTTTCAGCTTTGCTCTTAATGGAACGGTGCGAGCGAGTCCGGGAGTAACGACCAGGCTGGATGATTCAGAGTTAACTTGAGGCTAACGCAGTTTGGAGTAAATGTTAGAGGTTACCGGGCGAGGGCAGATACGTATCATAAATACGTCTTTATGGAGAAGGTCAGTCATAAATCACACACTCCAGGCAGAGGTCCCACAGAGTTCAGTGTGTGATTCACGTTTTGCTGTTTCTTAGCGATAAAACCAAAAGACATAGAACTGACCTTGGACAAGCTTGCAGTGAACAAAACACACTCAAACATTTCGCCCATCCTCTTGAGGAATTCGTCAACGTGGGGTCTCTTCAACACATAAACCTGGGGGAAAACAGAAAGGTCAGTAGTTTGAAATCCACGAGTTATTGTTAGATCAGAGGACACATACATTAAGGCAGGGGTTTCTGTGAGATACAACACCAATTTGATTTCTCGTGAGGACAGTAGCTCTAAATTTCCTTCCAATCAAAATCCCAGGTGCCTCGTCCTCCATAACACCAGTGTTTGTCAGTAAAACATTTAAACTGTATTCAGGGGGTGTTTCCAAGTGTTCATGCACAAGGATTTAAGTTAATGTACAGGTTATATTGATGACATTTCATTGATGACGTTTCATGTTTACATGGCAACATTTTGAATATGATATCCGTTTAAACAGAAGATATGAAACAAGAGTTTTACTTTCTATTTACTTGCGCCTGTGCAGAAAAACGATCTATGACAGCCGTGTTGTTCATGCACAGTAGCAGCGTTTAAGAAATGTGCCACTTTCCTCCATTTACACAGAGATGTATTTGGAGTGTTTTAAAAAATTTGCATTGTCAGTGGCTCCAAGCACATTTCCATGTAAACAGACACCCAAAACGCAATGGAAGTTGTCTATTTTCCACTTGAAAACATTGTCGTGTAAATGGGGTCTTAGGGTGCGACATTAACAAAAGGAAACAGGAGAAAAAGCAAGTCAGGGGAGGATTTGTGATGCTCCAGACCATTTTTTAGCATGGAACTAAATGGTTTATGTGGAGCTAATGGTTTATGTTGCTGTTACCGTCTTGAATACCGTCTATTCAGTACTTCTCCAAAAATTAGCAGGTCATCTGCATAAAAACCCACACCAGGGTGTCTCCAGAAATCAGCCAGTCAAGTTTAATCTTTTACTGTACATTTTTCAGCCATATTGGCAGCCAAGAAAAATTTCACAGGTTTGTTTTTGATAAAAGATTTTTTTTCTAACTTTTTATTTGAAAACTGTCACAGCCAGAAACACTTATCACAATATTTCTGCATGTTTGCACGGACGTGTGTATCTGTTGAACCACACTTAATAATTATTTTATTACTACAGAACACAATTTTCTGAATCAAATTTAATGTTTTTTAATGCCATTTCAGGCCTTTATTCTCACAAAACCAAGTTAATGACTATTAATTCTTTTTAATGTGCTGCAGAATTCATATCGTGCAAAATATAGAAGTCAATCTACTAACCGGGTGCAATGATTTAGCATGCTCCTTAGAGGATGTTAGTAAAACAGTCACTATTCTGTCTAACTAATCGTACCCCTTCATGGAATATGTATTCCTTCATTGCAGTGACTCTTTGAGCAAGTCAACACTCCATAACCTGAACCACATTGGAAAAATAGCTCAGGACTGGTCTGAGGAGCCTGACAAGGTCAAGGTGTTGACATGGCCTCCGAATGCCTCTGATCTTCTTCCAATCAACCATCTTTGAGATGTACTGGACAAACACGCCTTCTAGGGACGTCACACCTCACAACTTCCAGGAATTAGAAGGGCAGCGGATCGTGTCTCGGTGTTCAGTACCTTCGAGAAACCTTGACAAGTCTGGCGCCGGTCGTGGACAGAGTCGATCTGACACCACGAGGGGAACCTGAACCATTTGAGGTTTTTTGATGGGATCGTTATTATATTAGATAAATAGTGAAGCGTACTTTTTGACTGAAATAGATTAGATCACTACAAAGTGATATGTCAATAAAAAAAAAATCAAACATCAGCAGAACTTTCTGTCTACATCCACTGAGATGTTGGCAGCCTTGTTTCTGAACCAAGTCTTCCAGAATAGGCTTTCCCTACGTTTAACAAGCCTATCCTGGATTACTTGAAACAGACCCAGGCCCTTCTGGACAACAGAGGCTCCTCTGTCTTCTGAAAGGCTGAGCACAACAGATTGCAGTTACCACTCAGAGCCTGCAGGGAAAATGTTGCCGCTCTTCCCAGTGAGCGCCAACGAGCAGGGCAGACAGAGATTGATGGCCAGTGACTTCTGAGAAGCCTGTCAGGCTTTGCTCTTTTCGTCAGGCCACTGAAATAGGCACCTGCTGCTTGGAGCCGTCAACACAGAGAGTGAGAGTTCTGTCGGGCTGCTCGCGCACTGTTTTTCGAGAGTTTTTTTTTTTTTATAATTATTATTATTTTACCAACATAGTTTTATGTGTGTTCACGAAGGAAGAATAAATTACAAATTCTGACTCTCTAGATACATATAACAGAGGGAGGGAGCTTTTACCTGAAAGGTTTACGGATACAAAAGGTCACTGAAAGTGTGTGAAGTGCCTACCTGGTGAACTGTTCCATCGATTTCCACTGGAATGATAAAATCTGCATTGTTCACTGGCTGTTGGAAACAGAAACACACAAATGATCATTTTCAGTTTTGTCTCCAGAGAATACACACTGCTTTTCCAATACGATGACGACGCCACATGAAGATCACATGAAGATCACATGAGGGGACTCGCCAACCCGCTCTCAAAAATCCAGACGCTACAGAAAGTGACAGCAGCCATTAAAGGTCTGATTTACTCAGGCACTCTTGAAATATGCTTCTCAAATGTTAGTATCATGACAAGCTCGTTCTATATAAGGCGTGGCACCATGGCCTACATTGGGATGCCGTGAGGTAATGCAAGATTGACGCAAATAGAAAGTGGAAGGATGGATATTAAATTAATGCAGGTCACATCCAACAACTGGCTGCAGAAAATTCTGAGTATTTAAACTACACTAAATGATAAAGAAATTTTAAGTCCTGTTAGACAACTTATATCTGCTTCTGATCATTTTACAACAATGCAAATTTCAGACATTGACAACAAGAGAATTTGCAGGATTTACAGAAACTTTAAAGAATGTTTCCCGGTACACAACACCTGTTCCTACATTTTCTAGTAAATGCACATCTTTTCCTCCCAGTCAATGCAAAACATTGATGTCTTCCACACAGAAATATGGGGAAAAAGCCAAACTACTAAAGTAGTATATCACTCATTTCACAACATAAATCATATTTTTATGCTTGACTGTGCACATGATCATTTTTATCGAACTAAAATGGTGAAAAAACTGTTCTAAATGATTTTTGATTAAGCACATTTCAGCAGGTGAACGACTTCAGCAAGGACTGAATCATTTTCAGGCAAAATAGTTTAAATGCAATTCTTTGCATTTCTGAATCTCCTGTATAAACAGTGACATGCATACAAAATGACCGAGTAAAGAGTTAAGGCTTCCTTTCCTTCCTTGTTCAGGGTGTTTGGTGTTAATCTGCCAGAAAGCCAATCGGATGACTTCAGGTTGAAATATAATACTTCAGATGTTACTCCACCCCTCTGCTGATACGCACAGCCCTCAGTGAGGCCGAGTTCAATGTTTCTCATAGTGATTTCTCTGGGCTTCCTCTGTCACAGAAAACTTACGCTCATAAGTCTATTTGTGTCCAGTGCGTCAGTATAATAATGAGTTTTAATCTCCGCGGAGTGTTAAAAATGAGCTTCATGGAGTCTGACCCTGTTTACACGAGGCTAATGGTGAGATCCAATGACATCGCTTAGGACAGTCTGTGACCTGAGAAGGACTAAACACCACATGGCATTCATTACATAATTTGTCGTGATACAGGAGCCCTGACTGTTGGCATTGATTACTTTGTTCGGTGGATGCTACCATAAAAGGCATCGGAGTGATCAAAGGAGAGGAACGGTGCAGAAATGCAAGAAATGCATTTTAAAACTTAACCGTCTTGCACTTGTAGACAGAATCATTCATAACATTACCAGAAGGTCTGCTTGGAATAAGTTAAGCATAGTTTGCAAGACAATTCTAGCGTGTGCCACCAGTAAACCCATCGATGTATTGCTGAGTTTAGGGATCAGTATTGAGGAATCGTTTTACACAAAATGAGTTGTATGCCTTCCAAAAATGTGCAAAACGATACGGTGAGAATCATGCTGCTATTTTTTGAGTGCTTGAGTTTCACAAGGGGATTGTTTACTTTGACCTGGACGCCTCACAGCAGGGAGAGAGTGAGCGGGTCCACCTAGCCACATCTGACCATTAAAAAGATGACCTTTAGGTAATTGACCTCATAACCCCGGGGCTATTTTTTGACATTTCCACCTTTAAAAAAAAAAAATCCCCATGATGAGTCAGGAACAGCTGCGAAATTATAAGAGCCAAACTGGAGGGCATTGGGTTTGAAGACATGGAAAACTCCTGTTAATTAACCAAGAGTGAAATCAAAACTGTAAACTAAAGTGTGACTAACAGCTTTATAAAAAGACGTCAGCGACATGCCTGCCGGAGAACTTGTTCTAAAAATGATCGTCTGAAACTCTACCAAATCTGAAGCAACAGATTTACAACAATCCATTTAAAGTGGCAGGAGCAGATCCTGTTACGATTACCTCCACTGTGGGCGGCTTCAACAGTCAACACGGGAAAATACTGAAGATGTGCTCATGTCAAGCCTGTTTTGTTGAATTACTTAAAATTTTATGATGTGACTTCAGCTTTCTGACATGCAAATGACCTTGACTTTTGATCTTCCATTCATTAAATGACCAACAGGTTTCCTCAATAACCAAATCAATGGATGACGAAGAAATAGAAAACATTCAGGTTACAGCTCTTGAAAACAGAACATAAAATATGGGTATCAAAGAATTTCACTTTTCAGTGAACAGCTCAAACTGCTGTGGTTTTATTGTGGGTTAAGATTGTAATCTACATGAAACCAGACTGCCAGCACTGCTTTGTATGTACAAAACTAGTTTTTCTTTTAATCTTTTGATGAAAAACAGTCAATGTTTCAGGGCAGGTTTGAGTGATTAAAATCCTGTTTACACTACACTGTTTTCAAAGGAAAACTTTCATTGCATTTCAGGGGGCAGTTTACATGACAGCTGAGCTCGGAGACACAGCGAACAACATGATCTGACCCCGTCTCGGAGGACAATAACAACAATGGCGGCCTCCAGAGTGTCGTGACTCCCAGCCCATATTCTCCTGGGACTAGTTTTTTAGTTGAGAGTCACCATAAAAGAAAACCAACTTGGTCAGCTGTTCGTACAAATGTCAGTGTGCTCATGTTCATAGCACACTGTTCTCTGCATGGGTGTTTGTGGTTTCATTGCAAAATCAGCCAACAGCACCAACATCTCAGACTTCACATTTGGCGAGTATCTTTCTCCTTAATGGTTAGATAAGCTGTGGTTTACTTGAAGGTTGGTTATCAGAGTAAGTGAAGACCAACAGACCACACAAAATACATA
Source organism: Salarias fasciatus (assembly GCF_902148845.1). Lineage (NCBI taxonomy): Eukaryota > Metazoa > Chordata > Actinopteri > Blenniiformes > Blenniidae > Salarias > Salarias fasciatus. Next base: position 12,463,461 of record NC_043760.1, read on the forward strand.
AATTGAAAAATAATCTCATCTCAGCTGCTGGTTCTGATGTCCTGGATCCATACTTCATCAGACAAGCAATATTTTTAAGCATAAAAACTGCATCTAAGCAGGCAAATTAACATTACTAAATTACATACTTTGTAGGATTTTTGGATCATAAATCTCCCATCTAAGATCTCAAACACTGTTAAGAAAGACAATGCCACAGACGGGCCAGGGACTCAAAATGCAAGGTGCAGCAGGTACAGAGAAGAACTTTCATTAAGGAACAGGGGACTCAGGGAGGAAGCAAGAACATGGGCACAAAGTCCCAGAGAACCACTCTACTGAGAACTGATCTGGACACAGGTGCAGCACATGAGGGTGATGAGCCCATGAGGGAAAGACCATTGAATGATTGGAAACAGGAGGGGGAGACGCATGGGAGCAGCAGAACAACACATACACAAAAGCGCATCCTGGATCAAAACCGGCCCGTATGAGGCTCTAATCCGAACTACAAATCCACAAAGCAAATTCTACAAACTTAAAAAAAAAAAAAAACACTGAATTTTTCTAAAACCATTGTCTTAAATGTAACAGACGCTACATTGAGACTTGGGCCAAGATATCGGCGATGCTGCCATGAAAGATAGTACACCTGCATTAGCCATGCTGTCACTGTGAATTTATAAAAACATGCATAATGCAACAGATATAGGACCAGATCTTTTTGGAGATTTCACTGTAATTTTCAACAGACGGTTTCATTAAAATTGGCTTCATGGTTAGACTGTAGTCATTTTCTTTGCATTAGTTGGGTTTTGGGAAAATATAGACATTTTCATCAGGTTTATCCTGTCTAACAACAAAGAAAAAGAACAAAGTGTAAACCTAAAGGCTATTTGGAATCTATTACTAAAATGTGTCTGATGTCCCTTGGTTAGGGTCAGTGGTGGCCAACAGTCTGTTAACTTAGACTAGCAAACATTGAAACACACACAAAAAAAAAAAAAAAAAAAGAGACAAAGTTTGAAAAATCTGGTAACACTTTACTTGAAGCACCCAGTATAACACATTATAAGTAGTTATAAACACTCATAAATGATCACAATGCTTTATAACCCACTATACCGCATATGATTAGGGTTAGGGTTAAGTCCTGATGTTATAAAGCATTGTGATCATTTGAGTGTTTATAACTACAGCTACATGTGCTATAATGGCATTATAATGCTTTATAACACTTTATAAATGTACTTATAATGTGTTATACCGGGTGCTTCAAGTAAAGTGTTACCAAAAGTCTTCAACAAAACTGCACCAGCACAACTTCAGAGTAGTGTCTTTCTTAAAAACCACTAGGTCATAACAGCAGCTTGTCTTTGCACATTAGATGAATTCTTGTTTGAGAATCTTATCAAAATAATTATAATCACAAGCAGTTTTGTTGTTGTTTATTAAGTTCGAGGAAATTCAGCAGCGCTGCTGTAAAGTGGCACCTCACTATTGTTTGTCATCGATGCTGACTTTGACAAGAAGAAATCCAAATTTTATTTGCAGAAACTGATGATGCCTGCAAAAATTCACTGAAAGAATCCAAAATGCACTTCAGCATTTCATGGTAGGAGAAACATGTCTTTAATTCAGTCATATTAAGAGGTTCTTGAAATAATTTCTTTTCCATGTGCAGAAAGACAAGTAAAACATACAGCGTATGAATAAGAGAAAGTCGGTCGCACAGGTACTCTTACCTTAAAAGAACTATGCACTAGCGTTTCATCCAAATCAATCACCACACAGATCTTCCCTGATACGTTTGACGGGGGTTGTGGGAGCAGCGGCTCGGTGGGAACCTGAAACAAACATGGTCATTTGCTGAAGCTTATTTATGGCAAACATTGCTCCTAATTAAAATGCTCATTTCTTTGTTTTGCAACATGAGCAGCTGCTAGAGCACACAGCGTTACCCAAAACAAGGAAAAGGTCACTTGGCTCATTGAGAGCGCGTCTTGTCAGCTGGACTGAATTGTGTTGTGGTGTTTTGGTGAGAGGTTACAGGAAACCTTTAGATGCTACAGCTGCTGCGGCGCTGATGGAGCGTGCCCATGTCGCAGCACTGTCTCTCATCCCTCAACGAGTGGACGGCAAGATCGTGGTTTGTTGATGCGAATCTGCTTCTAAAAACAAGCTGGCGTGACCAAACGAGCTGCCTGTCATACTGGCGCGTGTTTGTCTGCTCCCATGTGAGCAGAACGGCAGTTTGACACAGATACCGCACAATATGCCAACTCCTGATCTCCTGTAAACGTGCTCGCTGACAGCGCTGGCAGCACACTCCTGACATGTGTAAAAATAGACTCAGGAGGAGATTTGGCTGGAATGATTCGAGATTATTCAGAATTTTACTACTATTTTTCAAGCAAAACATATATAATACCTGCTCTGTTGGGGGAATGCAGTACTCGCATTCACAAGAATCATAGGACTCGTCATCAGTCAGCTCCTCTTCTGAATCCCCGCTCTGTTCGTAGGCCTCGTCTTCCTCGGTCCCTTCAGCCAGCACGTCCCGTCCCTCGATTTTGGTATTTTCTGAGACAACGCTGTGAATAATATCTGAAGGAAGTCGCATTTCTCTTGATACGTCTTCTATCCTACATTCTTCCCCCGATTCTGCAGTTTGTGAGTTCAGGTCAATAACTTTGGTGATTTGAAATGTGGCAGACTTCTCTGGGTAAATCTTGGCGGACTGCAATTCAACTTCCTTCTCAGCTTTTTCGTTCATTTTTTGTCTGTACAGTCTTCCTTTCATAAGGAATTCTTGTTTCACAAATGCCTGAATACTGACAACGTGATATGAATAGTAGTCCTCGACTCCTGACTCACAAAGCTCCCCCATTTTTTCAATATCTAAAAGTGAACAATATGGCTCCATTTCTGAGCAAGCGATAAAAACTTCGTCCATTAGGTCTACTTGATCATGAGTCCAAGATGTCTCAATCTCTTCAGTCTTATCATTCGCCAAGCCGTAAATCTCGTCTTCGTAAGCATCACCTTCGACGGAGATTTCTTTTGCAAAAGGTGCATACATACTGTCTTCGCTGGCAGAGGATGGGCAGGCCGCCGTTTCTTCCTCACAGAGTTTAGAAACATCGTCATCAAAAGTACTACCCTCGCCATCAGAGCGGGCTTCGTCATCCTCAGCTTCCTCACTATTCTCCTGGGTCTCTGATTCATCTCCATCAGCTTCATCCCCTGCTAAACTTGATCCGGATTGATCCTCTGAGTAACACGACTCATCCCTCTGGCTCGCATCTTCTGCATCACGTGCATCATCAGAACACATGTCGGTTTCCTGCACATTGTTTTCCTCCACGATTTCTTCAAATTTATGGACGTTCTCGACATTTTGTCTCTGTGCCACTTCTTCAAGATACAGTCTGTCATGGATATCGCCCCCGTCGAAGCAGGAGATGTAACGTTGCTTCTGTGCAAACATGTGATCATAACAGTCAGCCCTGTCGAATAAATCGAAGTAATCCTCGATAACAATATCCGCAACAGCTTTTTTCTCAATGTCTGCATTACTTCCATCAATTTTATGCGCTTCTTCTTCATCTTCAAAAGAATCCCACTGCTCGTCACTTGAATCTTCCTGAGTGCCTTTTTCAGATTCTCCTGATGATTCAGAACTGGGCTCGGAGGTAGTACTGCCGTCGAAACCAGTCTGACAGGATCTTGTTTCTCCGGAAGAATAATCTGAGGTACAGTCTTCTTCAGCACAGAACTCAGAGCTGGAATCAGAGTGGCACTGCTCTGAAGCAGCTGTTTCTTGACTCTGTTCATAATCTTGGCTTGTTTCAGGGTCCTCGCTTTCATAGAACTCAGTGGGGTCTGTGAGCGCATCTACTGCCTCATATTGCACCGAGTCGTCTTCGGCATACAGGTATTCATCGCAGTCATCACCGACCAAAGGTGCATATTCAACATCGTCACAGTCAACATCCACAGGCGTCTCCTCTGAAAATCTGACTGACTCTTCATCACTTGGCTCCTCTTCATATTGTTCATTTTCACAGCTGCCTTTATCTTCATCATCATTAACAGATTCATTATTTTGGATTTCGTCATACTCACAGTGTTCGGTGCCACAGTCCAGTGACTCCACCGAGTCCGAGAGGTTGGGTGTGGAAGCAGACATTTCAGATTGCTCAGAGTCCTCGGCTGATGTGTCTGGCTCAGAGTCAGAACACTCACATGGCTCGTTTTGTTGTTGTAACTCGGTGTGTTTTGTGCATCCAGGTATCGCATCAGACATTTCACATTGGCTAAAACTGTCACTGTTCACTTCCAATTCATTTGGCTCCAAGTCAGGAGACTCCAACTGCTGATCGAAGGGCTCACATTGCTGAAATAATTGAAGGTGTCCTGCACAGTGTTCACGGCGAGGGCTACATTTGGAAGCTAAGCTATGATTAGCACAGTGCCCTGGGGGTTTGCACGGTTTAAAACACTCACAGTACAGAGCACGTTCGTCAAATGGTTGGCTTAACCCCCAAGTGTCACAGTCGGAGAGGGCCTGGTCAGGCTCAAAAAATCCGTTGCTTGCTGAATGCTGCTCGAAGCTGTCAGTGTGTCCATTGCAAAAGGTGCAGGGTTCACTCTTGTCTATGTTCATGTTACAGTGCTCCACACAAAGCACAGACGGGTCCATTTCTCCGCTGATGATCTGCTCAGTGTACTCCGCAAGAATTTTTATGTCTACAACAGCACTTCCCTTTGAAGGGCCGGTTAAATCTGCAGCTTCATTGACCTGGCATTGCTCAGCAACCATGGCTTCAGTAGGCAGCTTCTGATGTGCTGAGTTTCTGCTCTGCTAAGAGCTATCCAGAAACATCCACACACACTCAAAAAAAAAAAAAAAAAAAAAAAAAGTGTCCTGGTCTGGATCGTGTCTGTTCAAAGTTTTTTCTCCATGCATTGGTTCCTGCTGAGTCCAACTTCAAATGACTGGCAGATAGCCTCGACATCCATTCAGAGTGGATATGCAGGGGGCTGGTGGGGGGAGTCTGTGAGACCACGGCCCACCCCAGAGAGTAACGGCAACAGGAGCAGCATTGCGCATTGACATGACAGGTTGTCACAACCAAAACTGAGACTAGCACTTGACTCGGCCCTCCCTGAGCCAGAGACCAAGCAATTTATTTTGGGGGTTTGGAAAGACGTGACAAATAACTTCTGGAATATCAAATCTCTATAAAAGGCTGAACTCAGACATAAATCTGAAACCGACACCTGAAAATGTCTTGACCATTTGATCTTTGGATGATAACTGCCAAAAGACCTGCTGCTTTCCGCGAATACACCCAGTTTAACCATAGTGAGTATTGTCAACTGGCCAATAGTGACGCATAAATAAATCGTGACTTGATATTGATATGTCAGTCACATTTTTATTAGTCTTCACATAACACATCATGAAAAAGATAACGTCTTCCACACAGGACACAATTTAATTAGAAATTATTTAACTTTTTTTTAGATGAATATTTAAACCGGAGTACTCATTACTCTGGATAGTATAGCTGTAACAGAGAAGTCAAGGCACTTCTCTTTCAGAGCGCCTACAGCCATGCTTCATGTGCAGAAGCAGTTCTCAGATTTTTGGAAGGCAGTGATCTGCAGGTCAAACTCGTGCGTCTCTAAAATTTCAGCCATTTCCACCCTTCGCATAATTCCCTGATTGACGTCCGAACGCTAAGTACTTTTCATCGCCGTCATTTGTTATAGTTCACGAGAGATGTAAACATGGAAAGCTTTGAGCCAGGAAAACATGTGTTTCGTGCATCAAATGGCTGCCAATCACCCTGACCACACGCTGTTCGAAAAACGTTGAAGAAGGAGGGTGAGAGTAAGGCGATACCCTGTGCAAAAAGTGAGAGAAGGACATTGAGAGATGGACTTACTTTTGAGAGAGCCTCGTTTTCTTCCAGCAGCAGGGGGGGCGTTGTTCTTGACCGAACGTGGCTCGGTTTCCCGGTGACATAAGCAGCAGAAAAGGATTCTTCAAACCGGGAACTTCGCTGGAGACATGCACAACTGTCCACAACGTTCCCAAATGATAGATATGCAACATTTCCACAAGTATTCCCTCACACTAAAGCCAACATTAACCTTTGCTTTCGACCATTTTTCCATTTACAGGCTAGCAAATCGTTGGGTTGAAAGCGAACACCAGACTATAACTACAAATCAAAAGTGAGATCAAATCTACTGCATGAAATCTGCATAACAGCACTGCGGGTAGTTTTATTTCACGGCCGGCTATGCCATAATATCTACTCCGTCCAGTCCGAGCAAGACTTGATCCATGCCGTGACGTCAGCATTGGCACCTCCGCTCGTTCGGTACATCTGATCTACGCATCCCTCCAGCTGTGCTGTCAGCAGCACCCCACTGTGTCCTGTCATGCTGGATATCCACTCGGACTATTTTAGATGACCACCAAAAGGTTAGGAGACATTGCATAATGCAAGTTGTAAGTGTATATTCCAGCTCTGAAATAGTCAGATGAGGACATCTCTAACCTGTCTGCATTTTCAGAATTTAGCTTGTTACGTAAAATATCAACAAAGTGTTTCGTTTTTTTCCCCAACGTGCTTAATCACATTTGTTAGTGAAATCCATGCCATCCATGTTAGAGCTTATTAAATATGCCTTGCTTTTATACATGTACATCCTTCTATTAAACCCCTCTGTTTTTATAATTAAAACACATTTCATCATCTAAGCATGACTGATCTCACAGCTGATCAATATAACTAATCCATATCCACAAAACATCATATAATTGAATACATGAAATGGATCTACACATAAAAATGGATAGTCTGGCAGAGATGTCAAACACGTTACAGTTCAGAGGTTTTATGTAGCTCAATTTCATTTCATTTCATTTCAAGGCAAATGCAGGTTTGATAGTACAGATGTAGGCAATATCACAGTTATGTCACCTTAGGTTTCAGTGTTGCATTGTGTCTGTTAGTCTTAACATTTTTTTTTTTTGGTTTTATTAGATCAATTTTTTTCTTTGTAGTTTTTAAAACTGGTTGGTTTGGTTTGTTGTGGGCCAACTTTGGCGCATGGGCCTTATGTTGGACACCCCTCACCTAAATGTTACTCCATAGATTATCATTTCTTTCTTTCTTGAAGAAGTAAAATTACAGTATGACGTTCGAGGTCAGTTGAATTGAACTGCTGCTGACTAACAATTCATCTTCATGCTTCATTAATCTCCTTTGAGGAAATTCAGTCTTCCTCATTTATCCATACTATTTCTGGTGAGCAGTCCCATTGAGGGGTGGTGGGGGTCATGGGTCATGCTTTGAGAGCCACTGTGTTGACCTGTCCACTATGGGATTTGAACCTTTGATCCCAAGTCCACTTTTATAGCCTGTAGACCCAACCCTGTCTCCAATATGTGCTCAATGAGCTAGCGACACAACACCAAAGCAGAGTGGGGAAGAGTCAGAGCGGTTTTCCTCTCTTCATTTAACTGTTGGTGCTCTGGAGACACATCTGAATTTAAACATTTCTCAAAAACATCTCAGCAAAAAAGTTTGATCTTGAGCTTCAGCTTTAAGTGTTAATGTTCAAAATACAGTTCTTAGTAACAGTAGACCTCCTTACAGTAACCTCTGAACAAACACTGCTGTTCATGCCGCACGTTTAGTGACTTCATGGCGTTTCTCATGGCTCTTTACTGCCACGCGCACAACCTATTGCTCCCAACTTGATATATGTTGTATTAGCGGACATCAAACACCCTGTTAGGAGGAGCCATTAGCGCACGCCAGCAGCAGAAAACAGCAGCTGGTGTCAGAGCGATGAGAGCCGGTGCTTACAAAGAAAGAAAAACCTGTGACAAATTGACTGAGCTGTGACGGACGGTCAGAGCTGTCAGCTGGGGCATTAGCACGCCACTCAGATCTGACTAAATGGGCTGGCGCAGTATGGTGCCTATCACTGGCCTGTCAGCCTGCTTTTGGTGTAAACGTGCGACATTCGCGAAAGCGGCACCGTTTGGCGACCGACGAACGTGTACGAAATGAAGAGCGCACAGACGAGCGTAAAACAGTCATTCAGGCCGTTTGCTCCACAGTTTCTGTTCTGTGGAAATCTAAGCTAAAATGAAGGTCAAAAACTACATCGATCATTGATATTTTTCTTTCCGACTTCTAATTATTGTGTGAATTTTCAAAAGGAAACAACTGAAATGCATGTTTTTGAATGTGTTCAAGACCCATATTTTGAATTCACTGAGTAGATGGATAAAAATGACTTATCCTATTGTCATTTTTCTAAACATTAGAGCAAGATATTGACATTGTGAATGTGGCATAAAGTTATTCACAGTAAATCAACAAAAATCAGTTGGTCCTAGGGTGACTTGTTCCTGGATCTATGAAGCACTCACAAGCAAGATACTTTCCCAAAGGGACAATATTTTAGTCGTATTAAGCAATTTATTTATCTATTATGTAATTCAGTGACGTATATGGTATAGTTAATTAAATTCAAATATTTTTAAAATAACCTAAATCTATTCATCCAAGTTAAAGAACATTGTGTGTGTCATTCAGAAGCATTTATGTTCTCCACTGTTGAGATAATCGCTAAATTTATTTTGGTAACAAAATGCAGCTTCTTGTAATGCCATACCGCATGCCAATGTAAAGTAATGGATGTTAACTTCCTTCCATATAACAAGAAAAAAAAAACTAAACTAAACTAAAATGCTTCAGAAATCCTGGTGTATCAGTGCCGCAGAATCAACATTTCCCTGGTACGATTCAGAATGTTCATAAACACAAACGTTTTAACATGCTGCAAATATCCTGATACACATAAGACATTCCTCCCATTAAGATATTAAAAATATATTTTCCTTTTTGGAGTTGCAATGCTTCATTCTACTTTTTCTTATTGGGGTCACAGTGTGCTGCAACTGATCCAAGAACAGACAATCTCACACTTATGTGCAATTCAGAGTCACCGATCAGTTTCAAATGTGTTTATTCAGACAGTTGGAGGAAAGCCAGTTGCACAGAGTCTTCACCACTGGATGAATGTTAACACGTTTCAAGGAGAAACTGACACTTGTAAAAGCAGAGGTTCAACTGTGTGAATTCGCTTAGTTCTCAATTCATGGGTCAAATCGAAAGTTTAAAGTTTAATATTCACCGCCTAACTTTCTGGCTCGGTTTCAGCTCAACTGACCTACTTCTGCGGCCTGTCGACGGACTCGCTCAGCCAAGGCCGCTGGAGGCTGGTCGTTTTGGTCAAGGCATGTCAGCTGGGAGGCCTCGCCGGTCCCGGGATGAAAGTCTGAGCGCAAAACACGTGTGAAGGAACAGGGCAGGTGAAACGTCAGCCTTGTAGCTCGAGTCTGGCTAAAAAACATCACGATGCCCAGTGCCTAACCTCTTCTGATATTACACATCACTGTGCTTAAAATAGCTCACCGCCGCAGCTGTTGACAGCACTTATAACAAGATATATAGATATATATATAGAGAGAGAGAGAGCGGACAGGGCTTCATGTGTGTAGGGAGGAAATGGCCCCGCGGTGCAGTAAGGTTTCAGTGCATGCTCAGAAAACTGAACCAAATAAAAGCCAAGACACTGGATACGGTGCAACATCATTAGCAGAGCTTCCTCGTAGCTACATTGTTAAATGTCAACATAAACACAATCCGATCCTGCACAGACGGCGCCGTCTCCTGACCGGATGAGTTACGATCCAAAATGAGCGACGCCACACAGCGCCAGCCCAAAGACTCGCCGTCTTAATAATCTGACGGATGGCATTACATCGGACAGAAATTAAAAGGAGTGTTTTCATTATCCTCATTAAACCGTCTGGTCACATGAAGTTACTATTTCAGAACATCATTGGATTTACTTACTTAAAACACCGCAATGACTGGACTGTAAAACCTTTTTTTAGACTTTGGATGGATGTTCAAGATGTAATCAAGCTGTTTAAGGTGTAAGCAGCAACTTTATTGAGTCTGTAAGCTGCTCTTGGGATTCTTTTTATTATCTTTGTGCACGAGGCCTGACATGATTTAATCATTAGACATCAAATTTTCACGTTAAATAGTCGATCCTTTTTCTGGTAATTCTGCTTTTAGAATATGCGATTTCTCGAAGTTGGTTTTCCAACTCATACTGCAAACAATGATCACTATTGTTACTAAACAACTTTTCTTAAAGGCTGCTACTGATAATGTGCACCATGGTCATAGCTCTTCTGTGTGTATGCAAGCAGATAACAACAATGGCGGCCTCTAGAGGGGCATGTCTACCAGACAGAAATGTGCAATATATACAGTCGACGATATTAAAGCAACACTAAAAAACTTCCAGTTTTCGTTGATTTTGGCGGCGCCAGTGGACAAAAGCGGTAGTGTTTTGCCTGAAGGAATACTACAGTTCCCATGAGGACTAGCGCGTGATGTCGTAAAATGCTGCTCCCGGTGGCATGCTGCCGAACTGAACTCGCCTTCATTTGTTTCCAGTGGCTGTGTGAAGGACGGATAGCGACGAGGTAATGAATCTAATGGTGGCTAAACAATGTTATATCATGATGTGACGCATGCCGTAAAGCAGTCCGCACAATTTGAGTTTTTTAGTGTGCAGGGTTCCTACCACCCTCCTCACAGCTACTTAGTCCAAGTGAAAGCAATACTGACGCCCTCAGCCCGTGACAGAGGGGTCATTCAACTAGTTGTAAGTCGATGTATCATCACAAAAGATATTAAAATGTTTTATTAAGGAAGAAAAGATCCTTAGTGTTGGTTTAACATAGATATTGTTTTGATAATGTGTAATTTTACATTATTAAGCATTCCACAGGTGTCAAACTGCATTCCTGGACAACCGCAGCCCTGCATATTCATGTCTCCCTGCTTCAACACGGCTAATTGTAATGAGGCTCATTATCAGGCTTTCTGCTGAACCTTCATGAGATTCAGGTGTGTTGAAGCAGGGAGACACGGAGATCATGCAGGGCTGCGGCCCTCCAGGAATGCAGTTTGACACCCCCAGATTTACACTATCTTGGGGGAAAAAAAAAAAGAGTCCAGCACTGAAAAAGCTACATATTTTGATACGGACGTTTTTGCATAATGTGTATGGAGCACTCTGCTAACAATATTAAAAGTGATCATGAGTCACTTATTGGCCGCACAATGTACGTCAGAGGAGAGAGATCCTGAAAGTTTCTACGTTATAAAAGCTACAAACAGCGCTAACTCATGGCCCGGTATGCTAATTACAATGTCCGCATCATGAAAATGTGAAAACAAGAAATTTTTCTGAAATGAAAAAGCGAAAATGATGTGTTTTCAATTGAAACGCTGTCATGTAAACGGGGCCAAAAAGTATAGGGCAGATTACTGATGCAACCACACATAAAATAGCAAAAAAGTTAAGACCAAACGGATAACTGTAGGCCACACACTTGGCCTCGCGCTCAGCAGAAGTATGAATAAAAGTACAACTCTCTATATTTTTACAATAAAAGACAATACTCTCAGTGGCTGACTATTGGGGGAAAAAATGACTTTTTGACAGTGTTTTAGTTTTAGTTCGCTTTAGTCTATTTCATTTGTCTTAAAAATACAAATAAATCTCTTCAAAACAACTCTACAACTAAGTTAGTCTGTAACTCCCCTCATGTATGTCATTTTGAAATCTTAATTCTGACTCATAACCCCAACAGTTTTGCACCATTAAAAGTGATTGCCCTGACTTTTAACTTATTACAACTATTTCTGAAGACAGAGTGGCGGCGGGTAAGATACCGAGGCTGATGTCAAACTACAACCTTTGAGGGGACAAAAGAAGTTCACTGCACAGTATTTATTGCACAGGTCAGCTATAAACCAAGTGCAGCAGCTGCAGCACACGCTGCTGTATATACAGGCCAAGCATTGCAGTGTTTATTGAGCCGATAACAAAGCTCAGGAGCTGTGAACGTGCCGCCATACTGGACTTATTTATGGACGCACAGCTGCTTCAAGGTACATGCAAACGTCAATATGAGGACGGTCTTGCCTGCCATTAAACATTTTGGAGTACTATGCACCAGTGTTGTACAAGTTACTGAAAATTAGTGTTTGATTACTGTAGAAAGTAACTTGTTCATTACTTTTATTAGTGTCCCTGGCTTGAGAATGTGCACATAGCTGCATCATAGTGACACATTAGCTGATATGTCAGCACTGTGTAGGTCTCTAATGACTGATTCACTCATTAAGCCCAGTTAAAGTTACACCTGTTGGTTGGAAGTCAAATGATGGCCCAGACATGTTATTTCAGTCCGTTTGAGTTAACTGGACATGACTAAAGTCTGAAATGCGCTCCCGTGAGGGGGGATGCACTTTGTAGAAGTCATGCAGATCCTGCTCTTAATGACAATCAGTAAAAGTAGCAGCTAAGCAGACACTGGGATTTAAACTGGGATTTGTTAATTGATGCAAAAAGAGCTCACGATGACTAAGGCTGTTTGGAATTAGTTCAATAGACAGTGCTGGTGGCCGGCTGGAGGTGCTGAAAGCTCCACGATTGAAACGGCTAAAAATAAATGTGGAAACGTGACATGGAGGGAGAGACATGCTTTCTGAAGCAACAGGTTGCAGCCGTTAACCCATCAATAAAAAAAAAAAAAATACTTCACAGAATAAGACGTGAGCCTTCTTGACATGTTTGAAGGTTAATGGGGATCGGTCATGCATGAGACGAGAGTGTATCAAACTGACAGTAATGACTGAGAAGTGCTCTCGTAGTGAAATGACCCGTACGGTACACACAGTTCTGCAGTCACATGACATGTGGACTGTATTCTGATCCAGGAGTATGTTGGACTGCCTCTTCACTCTGAAGCTTGATTTGTGATTAAGTGATTCACCCCGATCACATCCCTACTCCATGATTTAAAGAGCACCACTAGAACTCCACATCTGTTGCTTTTATCAAGTGCATGCTGCACAAATGCCACTATAATCCTCATGCATGCATGCTCCATTGATTTTGTTAGTCTAATGAAGCCAAGTAATAAGAAGCAAACTTTATGGCAGCATTCCTCACACTCTCCTGCCCGAAAGACTCAGACGCTGATAATGAGGCTACAGCATTACGACCTCACGCCGCATCAGCATGTTTTAGCCCACTTAGCTGAAAGCAGGCGTATCTGCGACCCACCGGGGGCGAGGCATGCCTGTGAGCCCGGCTGCTTCTATTCCTATCCAGACGAAGAAAGAATGAGGCCCCCCACGGCCGACTTTCCGCCGCTACGACACCTGATATTCACTTACAATCTGACAAGTCGCTTCGCCGGATCGCCGTACACTGAGGTCGGGTCAGACCGAGGTTTAAGCTTCTCTGCATCAGAAGCTATCCACCCTACTGTATGTTTGTCCTATGCACCAAAGAAAGTTTCTTTCATGACGTTTAGAATATTGTGCTGTGATTAAGAAGACCACCTAATGCGAGACTGAGTCGAGGCCAAGACCAGAGTACTCCAAGACAAGAGCAAGACTTCATGGAACCAAGACCCTTCAAGTGCTGCAACACGAGTGGAAAATATTCACTGGCAATAGTGCAGGCTGCAGCAACAACATTTGTACATGTAACACTGCTTGCAGAAGCAACAAACTTTCTATTTCTTCTAATGTTTTCTCTTCTCTTTGGCACTTCTGGATAGGAGCTGTGTTTCCTCTTGGCCAACATGAATCCAGTAATCTGAGAGCAAGCTGGGAACCAGCCTCAACTGTACAGTGGTGATGACCGCCATCCTGCGACCGGACCAGGAAAAGTAGACCTCTGCAGAAAGATTCTCTTCAGGATTTATTAATTCATCCCACTTCTGCCAGCATATGTCATGAATTCAGTCATTTCAATCAATGGATCCACTGCAACTTCTAACAGCGTGCTCCATGCGAGAGCATGTTGAGCTCACGACTACCAACCTGAACAAAAGTCATGAACCATAAGTTACTTCAGTTCAAATCATAATCATCACAGTACTTAACTGTTGCATGTTCATCTAATATGGTGGAGCACTAATAAACACAGACTTTGGCAGGCTGGGTCTGACAGTCCTGCACAGTTCCTGCTGAGCAGCTGGTTATCAGGGTTTCAGTTGAGGGAGATCAAACACAGCTCTGAACAAAAGGTCAGGACTGATCAGAAAATAATCCAGGGAAATGTTGCCTCACATCTTCATGGGATTTAATAACTCATGAGTTATTTATGTGAAGAAAACTACTGCAAGATCAAAGTGGCAAAACCGACAGCAGAGGTGTTCAACCTGTGGCTTTTTAGCTCCTCTGTAACGGTTTCCCGAAGCTAACAGAGAATGGCACTTATACAGAAAAACATTGTACAATTTTTTTTTTAAAGATCTTGCTTTAAAAATGCCTTACAAAGAGTTAAAACAGGTAAACTTGACATTACAACAACAGAAAATTGTTGAAAAATCAAAATTGTCTCAAATTAGTGCAAAAAATAGGAAGAACAGACAAAAAGATTTAAGATTCAATTTGGCTAAAACAAGTAAAAAAGATAAACAGCAGCTGAAAAAAGGCAAAATGACTAAGAGTCAAAACTGTTAAAATGAGTAAAAAAGTTGAAATAACTCCACAGGAAACAACTTGAAAAGGTGATGAGGAAAAATATAAGTCAAATGGCATAAAGATTCAAAATAGTGAAAACAATAACTGAAGAGGCTATAATAACTAAAAAAAAACATGTCTGATTAATTAAATTGTAGTCAAGAAGCATCAGGCATGTTGTCCTGACATCAAAGATCCAAATTAATTTCATTTGGTAGGTAGGAGGAAGGCACTTCACTGCAGTAACTCTCGGGACATGGAACCAGACTCATCCAGTCTTTAACAGTGTGGGGAATCCTCTGCAGACCTTATATTTCATCCCATCCTTCAGATTGTAGCATTTTTGGGCTTAACCAACAAACCAACAAACCGACATGATTACATAACCTCCTGGCGGAGGTAAATGTATCAATGTCTGAACCTGGAGTTCTGTAGATGCAGCTTATCAGTACATTCTTTCTTTTTTCAAGAGATAATTCAACTGTGATACATTCTATTACATCATCAATGCTAAAGGTCATATTATTACCTCCGCCAGGAGGTTATGTAATCATGTCGGTTTGTGGGTTTGTTGGTTGGTTGGTTGGTTTGTTAGCGAGATCCCGGAAAAAGTAATGGAGGGATTGCAATGAAACTTTGTGGAAAGGTGGGTATTGGGCTAACTTAGAATTGATTAAATTTTGGTGATGATCCGGATCACTGTCTGGATCCAATAATTTTTTAAAGGATTCTTTATCATTGAGAGATAGGGAGTCTTTCACATGGTTGGGCAGGCCCGCTGACAGGGGTTCACACAGGACGCGCTGCTTCCGAAGCAGAAGTGGGAAGCGCCGCGCACCGACTGTCAGATCTGCGCCCCTGTTAACCTATCTGACGGTTCATACAGGAGACGCGGGGGAACCGCCGCGTGCACTCCACGGCGCGAGCTGCTCCGCTCCTCTCTATTTTCTCCGTGAGCCGCGCATGCCGTGGACCGCCAGTTGTAAAGCTGGACAGAGCAGATCGCACCACACAGGAAGTCGGGAACGGAAAATACAAGAGAATCCGGTCAATTTTCAAATTAAAATGAAGTAAAATAAAATTAATTATGTTGCTTTTCGGTTTTCCTTTTCAGATAAACACACACACACACACAGGGAGAGAGGGCGACAGGGTGACAGACAGAGGCACCGCACGCTGCAGCGCTCCGCTCCGATCACACCCCCGATCACAATGTTGTGTGATTATATATGGTGTTCTTATGGTTGCTGGTGACTGATTTGAGTTGTGGCGGAGGTCTGCGCTCTCTGAGTGCCAATTTCTAATTTACATTCTTTTTCTTAAAGTTATTCTTCACATACAATGCAATCTCCCCTCCACCTTTGTGATTTCTATTTTGTTTGAACATTTCATAACCTTCAATATCAAAATGATCAGGTTGGTCACATTTGATCCATCTTTCTGAGACTGCAATTACATCAAAAGGAGTTTTAAAATTTGAAAGGAAGTCTCTTATGCTCTCAAAATTTGCGTACAGACTTCGGCTGTTGAAGTGGATTATTGATAAGGCATGACTTTGATCTATGGGGATTTGATAATCCTGGTAATATTCACACTTGTTGTTCACTCCATCATAAAAATTTATATCAGGGTCAATATCATTGATCACATTTGTTTCATCTGTTTCAGAATGAGCAGTATTAACAAGACCATAACCATTTGAGTTCACACTATTTATCTCACCATCCGATAAAGAAGAGTCATTATGTGTAATGTTCGTCGTAATGTCCGTCATTTGAAGTCGTTAAGAACAAGCAAAATGTCATAGAGCAGTGTGTTACCTTGACTCTTTACTGGTATTTGTCCACGTTTGGCGCGTTTCTGATCCATAAAACTTTGGCCTCTTCTAGAGCGCCATTTAGTTTTATGAATACTTTACAATTTGATGTCCATGTTGATTGAATTTTCTTCCTTTTCGTCAAGATACGCGCTTGTCTGGCGATATCTGAGTTTTTTTTTCGTGAAGTGCTCATTTATTTACACATTTGTTCCTTTTAGTTTTTTTCCTTGCTTGTGTACATCAATTTTCTGTTTTCTGTTTACAAACCTTACAATTAAAGCATGTGGGAGCTTGTCCCTCTTGGGAAGTGGATGGCATGCTTCAATGTCATTTGTGTCGATGTCTATGCCCTTTTTGGGGGGGTCTCCTCAGTGGAAAATGCGAATCAGTGCGTGCTGGTCAGAGGAGAGTGGGCGTGTTGTCTGCGCGGGGGTGGGGTGGGAGAAGAGTGGTGGGGAGGAGTTCAACTTTTGTGACGTACTTAGGTTTGAAGAGTTTCAAACGAGCTGTTTTCTACCCGAAGGGAGGGGCTGCAGACTGAAAAAGATTACTCAGACATGCGTGGATGAAGGCAAATAACATTTTGGGGGTGGTTTTAAAGGGAAATTAACTTTGTGGCATGCTTAAAACCTTAAAAAAATGGATTTTGCATGATATAGGTCCTTTAAACTGCTGAGGGAATGTTACTCACAAAGTTTCTTTGTCACTGTATTTCTACATTACTGTAGGTTTAGCAGCTTTCAAATGGCAAATGGACAACATTTATATATTGCTTTTTACAGCAGAGCCCCAAGCGCTTTACACTGCATTATCAAATTCACTCACACACCCACACACCAGTGTGTGGGTACTCAATCCATCCGCTGGGAGAAGTTAGGGGTTTGGTGCCTTGCTCAAGGACACATGGAAAGGCGGAGATGGGGAATCAAACCAAAAACCTCCCAATTATGAGGCAAGCACTCTACCAACCTAGCCACAGCTGCCCCGAGTCATGTACATAAAATTGCACATTTCTAAGAACTGTACAACCACAGAAAATATACATCAATACACATGATACCTGGAGGTTTTTTGAACAGCTACTGTATAACTTTCAATTTGTGGAATCTGCATTTATTTATAAGTTCATATATTTATTTTATGAAGTCCTATTTCCTTTTTTATTTGTTATGGTGAAAATAAACCATCAAAGTAGAGAAACACTGGACAAAATGTAGGAATTAACATGGAGTGTATTATGTTGGGGAGAATGTTTTCCTATCAAAAACAGTCACATCGTAACCAAAATATGACATTTAAGGGGTTAAAAATGTAAACTGAATGAGTATTTAAACATGAACATTAGGACTGAAAGTACTGTAAAATACAGAAATAGAACAAATCTAAGTTTATATTTATCAAAGCACAAAAAGAAAATAATACAACTTGGCCAGTCTGCACTTTACCATCATCATTACACTGTATATTAAAAAATATTTTTGTGCTTTTAATAGAGTTCTTCACTTTCCAAAACTTACAGGTTGGTGCTTAAGATTAAAAAAAAGAAGAAACAACAACAACAACAGAAATTCTGGTAAATCATATTGTAACAAAATGTTACACATACATAAATCCTTTATGGCACAATTGATAAGTGATCTCTCTTAGTTACTAAAAACAGTTTAAAGAAGGTCAACAATGCCCAAGCAAGTAAGCTGTTTTCTAATATCAGAATACTAATTATTATGACCCCCTTTTAAAAAGGTTGCAAAATGATGTTAATGTTCAGGCTTTTTCCCTGCAACATAAATTTAATTTAAGGCTGACATCCTTTTGCTGGCTTCTCTGCTGTGACAAACTGCTGTGAAGGTGAATTATATATGTAATGTGAATGTTTTTTTCGTTTGTTTATTTTTTGGAGTTTTCGTGATTTTGTCATTTCATCACATCACATGTTTATGTTCAATTCCATTTGTTCAGGATGTTCAATTAAAAAAAGGTCTCTAGAAAAAATGGGCCTCGCTTTCCCACTCTTCTCTACATTTCTCTGGGTGTTTTGTGATTTTGTCATTATTGCTCATGTTCAGTTTGTTCAATTTGTTCAATAAAATACATAAATAAAAAAAATTTTGAAAGAAAAACTCAAAAAAATTCCTGTGTATATTTCTGATTCTTACTTGCATCCTTCTCCGGAGCTCTTCCTGGTTGACCATCGCCGAGTAAAATCAACTGCGCATGCGCTCAATTTCTACCTCCTGATTAAGCTCTGATTGGCTGGAAATGTCACGTGAACACGGAAGATTAAAAAAAAAAAAAAAAAAAAAAGTTAAAAAAAAGTCCGAAAGTCTGCAGTAAGTTGAAAACAATCACGCGTTCGCGAAACGGTCAAATTATCGTACATTTTGCCTTTTTGGGGATTATTGGTGATTCAAATGTCCAAATTATCGTACAAATACGATAATTTTCGTACGTCTGGCAGCACTGGGTGGTACAGTCCATTGCGTTGTCATGGTGACAGAGGACTTATGCAAACAATGCAGAGATGTTTGAAAAATTGAGGATAATTTTTCAAACTGTTCTCCTTTCTCCAGAGAGTCAGTAGCGTTTGTGAGTCCTCCAGACGAAAACATTTCAGCGAGCGAATAGAGCCATTACTGAGCACATTCGGTAAGAGAAATACTAGTTTAAACTGCCCAGGTTCTAACCGAACAAGATTTAAATGTTTTTTTTCTTTCCCATGTTTGCTAATTCGTGGCTGATATTTCTGTGATATCATGAATATAATTACAAACTGTGTCAAACAGGAAAAACGAAGAAAAATGTGTCAAATTTAGTCTAGAAAACAAACGTAGTCACGAAATATGAATTTGAGGCAATGAAATATTGATTTTGTGGCTACCAATCGTTGTTTCATGGCCACAAATAAGTATTTTGTGGTCACTGATTATTTGTGACACCAAATGAGATGGACTAATATGTATTATAGTTGCTGACGCTTTCTTCTCTGTCAGCAGAACGACCAGAATCTACATTTCGTGGCAAGACATCTGTGGCCAACATGAGAGTTCCTGCTGCGAACCCTCCTGTTCCTCTAAAGGAACCAAAGTAAGTTTGTCTCAGCTGATTTAGCCCTCAATATGTTTTCTTGTCATGCATTGCTTCATGTTTAAATGGTTTATTTCGTGTCTACATGCTATTAGAAGGTGTTCATGTCCTCTTACTCTTTAATTTTCTCTTATGTTCTTCCAGAAAGAGGAATTATGGGGATGAACTGTACTATCCTGAGTCCAAACGAAGGAGGTTGAGTGGTCCCTCCGAAAAAGAGGGTAAGGCAAAATGTCTGAGTATCAGTTTTACTATATGAGAATCTGGATTGTATCTGGGTCATATATTAAATATGTCTTCAGATTTATGTGACTGAGAAGAAGAGAGGTTGGTCCTACTGTAATAAGTTGACCACCTGTTGTTTCCCTGTGTGACAGGGGTGGACACATCTTCGTCCAGGACAAATTCGGCAAGCGAGGACCTGAGGGAGCCAGCTGCGGCTCATGATCGGGATGCTGAGTTCCAGAAGATTCTAAACTGGTTGATCGAACCAGCCAACCCTCCATCCAGTCCTCCACCTGCCGTCCTCCTCCCTCAGGCTGACTGCAGCCAGACAGGAGAACAGGGTGAGCGGATTGGAACAGGAGAAGATCCCAAAGAGCTGCCGCTGTTCAGTCCTCTGATGGCTCCTCTAAACAGCCCTCTGCTGCCAGTTCAGATCACTGTGGCAGGGACTTCTAGCCAGGGACAGGTAAGATACCCTGCAAGAGGCATGAACAGACGTCCTCACAGTTTCATTTCAGTACATTTACAGAGTAGTCCTGTCAGAATCTGGTGAGAAAATAAATGACTGACAGTTTTTCATATCGAGGCAGATTTTTACTTTAAACATATCAGCATGAACATGCACTATTGAAGCATTCAGTGGACTTAGTGAGCTGACAACAGAAATTGGAGTGTGATCCCCCTATACACTGGGAGGAGGCCCCGGGGCAGACCTAGGACATACTGGAGGGACTATGTCTCTCGGCTGGCCTGGGAACGCCTTGGGATCCTCCCGGAAGAGCTGGAGGAAGTGTCTGGGGACAGGGAAGTCTGGGCATCCCTGCTGAGACTGCTGCCCCCGCGACCCAGTTCCGGATAAACAGTAGAAAATAGATGGATGGGTGGACAACCGAAATTGACTCTTAAATATTTTGTGACAATCATTGTAGTAGTAGTTGTATGTGAGTAACTGTCCATCTTTATTTGAACCCAGTAAGATCACAGTTATCCACTCAGATGGCGCAAATGTGTTTATCCTGATAATAATATTTCACATGATTTCTCTCTATGTTCTGTTTATTTCCAGTGTCACGATGTCCCGGTGATCAATGAGCCTCTGCACCTCACCACGAACCTCCAGACTTCTGGATCAATGTGAGTCAATCAAAACCATGTAAATGCTGCTCTGTAGCTCCTGTGTCTTCACTTTCTCTTTTTAAATGTCTGTTTACCTGTGGAGCAATGGAGTGAGCGTGAATATGGCTCCACCTGCTGTTCCTGCAATTCTAGATAAAATTCAAAATAAGTTTGCTTCACCTGGTTTAGTTCTGAATGTTTTAAGACGGTGTCCATGTGTTCTCACACTGATGTTCTCTTGTGTTCTTGTAGGATGAGGGATTATGACGACCAGGACGACAACCAGGAGACCAAGCGAAGGAGGTTGAGTGGTCCCTCCGAAAATGAAGGTAAGGCAAGATATCTGAGTATCAGTTTTATTATATGAGAATCTGGATTGTATCTGGGTCATATATTGAATATGTCTTCAGACTTATGTGACTGAGAAGAAGAGAGGTTGGTCCCACTGTAATAAGTTGACCACCTGTTGTTTCCCTGTGTGACAGGGGTGGACACATCTTCGTCCTGGACAAAATCGGCAAGCGAGGACCTGAGGGAGCCAGCTGCGGCTCATGATCTGGATGCTCAGTTCCAGGAGATTTTAAACTGGTTGATGGAACCAGCCAACCCTCCATCCAGTCCTCCACCTGCCGTCCTCCTCCCTCAGGCTGACTGCAGCCAGACAGGAGAACAGGGTGAGTGGATTGGAACAGGAGAAGATCCTAAAGAGTTGCCGCTGTTCAGTCCTCTGATGGCTCCTCTAAACAGCCCTCTGCTGCCAGTTCAGATCACTGTGGCAGGGACTTCTAGCCAGGGACAGGTAAGATACCCTGCAAGAGGCAGGAACAGATGTCGTCACACTTTTATTTCAGTACATTTACAGAGTAGGTATTTCAGAATCTGCTTAGAAATGACTGACAGTCATTCATATCAGGGCAGATTTTTACTTTCAACATATCAGCATGAACATGCACTATTGAAGGATTCAGTGGACTTAGTGAGCTGACAACAGAAATCGGAGTGTGATCCCCTTGTCGTTGGAGCACACCCTCCGGTCGCCCTTATTAAACAGGGGGACCACCCCGGTCTGCCAATCCAGAGGCACCGTCCCCGACCTCGGCCTCTGCTTCCTCCACTGAAGACACGGCGACAGGATTGAGGAGGTCCTCAAAGTATTCCTTTCACTGTCCAACAATATCCCTAGTTGAGGTCAGCAGCTCCCCGCCTGCACTGTAAACAGTGTTGTGGAGACCTGCTTTCCCCTCCTGAGGCGCCGGACGGTTTGCCAGAATTTCTTCAAGGCCGACCAGTTTAGGATGCCTCCTGGACGCCTCTCTAGGAAGGTGTTCTGGGCATGTCCCACCGGGAAGAGCCCCCGGGGACTTAGTGAGCTGACAACAGAAACTGGAGTGTGATCCCCCTATACACTGGGAGGAGGCCCCGGGGAAGACCGAGGACACACTGGAGAGACTATGTCTCTCGGCTGGCCTGGGAACGCCTTGGGATCCTCCCGGAAGAGCTTGAGGAAGTGTCTGGGGACAGGGAAATCTGGGCATCCCTGCTGAGACTGCTGCCCCCACGACCCGGTCCCGGATAAGCGGTAGAAAATGGATGGATGGATGGATGGACAACCGAAATTGACTCTTAAATATTTTGTGACAATCATTGTAGTTGTATTTCACACAAATGAGTAACTCTCCATCTTTATTTTAACCCAGTAAGATCGCAGTTATCCACTCAGATGGCGCAACCTGATAATAACATTTCACATGATTTCTCTCTATGTTCTGTTTGTTTCCAGTGTCACGATGTCCCGGTGATCAATGAGCCTCTGCACCTCACCACGAACCTCCAGACTTCTGGATCAATGTGAGTCAATCAAAACCATGTAAATGCAGCTCTGTGGCTCCTGTGTCTTCACTTTCTCATTTTAAGTGTCTGTTTACCTTTGGAGCAATGGATTGAGCGTGAATATGGCTCCACCTGCTGTTCCTCAAATTCTAGATAACCTTTCAAATCAAGTTTGCTTCACCTGGTATGGTTCTGAATGTTTTAAGATGGTGTCCATGTGTTCTCACAACGTGATGTTCTCTTGTGTTCTTATAGAAAGAGGGATTATGACGACCAAGACGACAACCAGGAGACCAAGCGAAGGAGATTGAGTGGTCCCTCCGAAAATGAAGGTAAGGCAAGATTTCTGAGTATCAGTTTTATTATATGAGAATCTGGATTGTATCTGTATCTATTAAACATGTCTTCGGTTTTTGCATGACTGAGAAGAGTAGATTTTGGTCCCACTGTTATAATCTGACCACCTGTTGTTTCTCCGTGTGACAGGAGTGGAAACATCTGCAGCTTCAGGAAGCCAGGACCTGTCAGAGCCAGCTGCAGCCGTCGAGCCAGATCACGAGTACGAAGTTATGATGGAGTGGCTGTATAGACCATTTAGCCGTCGAATTCCATCCATTCCTCCAGCAGCCATCCGCTTTCCATCTGACCACAGTCAGACAGGATACTTTGGTGGGTGGTTGGCTCTACCTGCAGCTCCTCAACTTCAAAACATCTCAAAGTAAGTTTGCTTTTGCTGGTTTAGTCCTGAATGCTTTTAGATGCTGTTCATTCGTTCTCACCCTTTGATTTTTTCTTGTGTTTCTCTACATACAGACGTTATGAGGGCCAGGAGGCCAGCCAGGTCTACAGACCAAAGCCTTTATCCTCCTTCATGGTTTTCATGAGAGAACAGAGGTCAATTGCAAAGTCTGAGTTTAGATTGACCAACAAGGCCATGTCGAGATCAGCCCTGGGACAGCTGGTGAGTGTCTTATCTGCAGTCAGTAACAGTGAGAATCTCATCGTTGTTAGATGAACAAGCAGGCTTGTGTGTGCTGACAGTGTGTTTTCCTTGTTCAACAGTGGAAGTCGATGTCAAAAGAGGAGCAGGCGCCATACTGTGAGCTGGCCAAGCGAGAAGCTGAGCTCTACGCTCAGATGTATCCAGACTGATCCTCCAATGACAGCCATGTAGGTGAGCGCTGCTTCCACAACATATCGCTGCTAAAACTGATGAAACTATCACTGTAAACTTATTTTAATCGTCTCTGTCTTTATTTTTCAGGGGACAAGAAAAAAAAAAGATTTGATCCACTCTGCAAAGACAAATAAAATGTCCTGTTGGCCATGCCACTTGTTCCAACTGTCTCAGGGATGTGTTTATGGTCAAAGTGGGTTTTGGAAGTCCAGAAATGACTTTGTAGTCCTTAAAGGACCAGGAGCCGCCACTGATACATACACACAACACACACACACACACACACACACACACACACACACACACAACATGACCCCACATACATCAATTCATTCACACACACACCATCGATTGAATACTAATAGACACATAAAATGATTGTGTGTTAATGATTGTTTTGAAGTACACACAATCAAGGTTTATGGACTGAAAATGTACTTCTTTGGTGTTTCCATATGAAAGTATAAAACCACCACTTGACACTCCACTGTTCTCTTTGTTAAATCCGCCTCCAAATACTCAAAATCAAACAGAAATCCACAGGAATCCCTTCATGTTTTTTTACTCCTCTCTTAAAAAAAATGAAAAAAACTTGTGTTACAACCCAAATATCCCTCAAATGAGGTTGAGAGGAGAAAAAGGCCTGGAAGCTGACGTTATATCTTGACAGTGTGGGATCAAGTTTCTTTCCATCGTGGATGTCCCACCAAATGATTCTGACTTCATAACACATTGTTTTCAACCTGACACTGGATTTACATCACATTAACACTCAAGAATTAAAAATTTGAAAACCTGCATCTAGAAAAACCAAGTTTGTCCTTCAGTATAAGCCACAATAATGCTGGGGACACATGACTTATGTCAAAAAGCGTCTACAAAGTGTTTCTACAGGCCTGTTACATGTTTAAATTTTAGTTACTTTCTATTTATTTACAAAGGAAGAGGGAATTTGGAAGAGCACCGGTTTTCCATTTCATCCTGTCACTAAATCTGTTCTTTTTACCTTGGGCAGGGAGGTAAATCTCATTTTGCTGATGCGTTATTTTCACATTCTGATAGTTTAGTTTTCAATATGTCTTTCTGTACAGAGCCAGACTGTTCTCTACCGTTTAATCATTCAATCCAATTCAGCACAGCAGCTCTGCGGCCGGTCACAGCTGACGATGGACAGAGACGGGTTGCAAAGGCAGTGAAATATCTCACACACTCAAATTTACAAGAGCAACTTCAGAGCCACCAATTCACCTCAAATGCATTTTAGACTGTATAAAAGCATGCAGTTGTTGAAAAATGCTTCACAGAAAAACCCGTAAACACAGACTCAACCCGGGGAACTTCCTGCTGTGAAGTGAGCATGCAAACCACTACCAAAAAGAAAATAAATAAATAAAAATACACAAACAAAACAACAAAGAGCTCACACAAAACTGGAATCACAAGAAAGTGAAACAACTTAAATCAGAGCAATAAAAATGTGTCAGATATTTATTACTCCTGTCAAGCTTTTCGAAAACAATCTCCAGATTACCTCAACAATTACTTCTATTCCTGTGTCTCTGAACGTTATTTGTTCATATTTACTCCTGCTGCTTACTGCTGTTTGGTTTCACATTTTTTCCCATGTGTAAAGTTTTAAAAATTGTAATTTATTTGAAATTGTTACATGAAAATCATTCATGCGTATTTATATGATCTGAAACTGCAGGCAGTTCAAGATAAACTACTGGATGAGGTGTTCATTTTAAGAGTGCAGTTCTAACTCATCGCCACCAAGAGGCGACAAATGAAAGCACAACATGCCAGAGTAAACTGTAAGGTAAAAAAAAAAAAAAAAATAATAATTTCCCAACAAAGATTTGCATCAAATCAAACTTTATTTGCAGGCAGCCGCCCCTTGCAATCTCCCCAGACCCGGGGGATCCCCACGTCTATGTGAGGAGCCCCCCAGCCAGCCAGGACAGGAGAACCTGTGCACAGAGCCCCAGCAACAAGCTGGAGGAAACCCTCAGTGTGAAGGCTCAAGGTGTCATGGTGCAGCTCAGAGGCTCAGATGCAGATTAGCAAGCAGGTGGGCAGGAAGTGCTGATGAGCAGGACACAGACTGACAGAGAACTCACAGCCAGACCAAGGTAGCAGCACTGAGTTACCCATCACACACTGACCAGGGGTAAAAGAAGGTTTATGATCCCACACCGGATGAAGTCTGAGGTCCAGTTAAATAGAGCCACTGATCCTCACCCGGCACCACAGATGATCCAGATCACTGCAATCAGCACCCAGACTCCTGCCTCTGCAGTCACAGCCCGGCACCGCCCACCTGAAACAGAGACCGAAACTAAACTGAACAAGGCCAAAGTCTCTAAACTGGCTGCAGGAGCACAGAACATGACACAAGCAGTGTTGGATCAAGGAGAATAAAGGCTGCATAATGTTTTACAGTGTTTGTCTCAATTGTTTTGGACTCCTAAAAAATATATATTCTGAATCGCAGCACCAAGATTCATCAAAGTAAAAAGTGAGGGTTGTCTCAGCGCTTGTTGTTCGGAGTGTAAAGGCCTCGCTCTGAATCTGTGAGTTTCCGCCAGGTGATAAATGGCAGATTTAAAAACTCAATTTGGAAAAATGTAAAGTTACTAAAATCAAACATTTTAAATTTTATTAATCGTGATGCACCTTGAGTTCTTTCTGTCACGATGGTGAGGACTCAAAAGCAGACCCCAATCCTGAGAGTGCATTGGAGAGAGTTTATTAAACCTCCAGGCAGGCAAACAATACCGAAATAGTGAAGTTTTTAATACTGATAGTTGGTAGAAAAATAGAACAATACATTATTGGTATCAGGAACACAAACCTGCTCTGCTGCTGATTTAATTTAAGTCGTAGTTTGTCTCATTGTCACTAGATGGCAACAGAACTGAGAAAACGAAACCACCACTTTCTTTTCACTTTAGTTAAAATTTTCAGATCTATTTTTTAATAAGAACAAACTGTATTTCAATCTTATTTCTTAACTTCATACACTCATTGAAGTGAAATATACGCTGTGAAATATTAATGCAAAATTACCAGATTGAGTTGTTTATGCGAAGATTGCTAAGACGGAACTACTTACTAAATATGGCATCTTGGCGTAGTGATTTCAAAAGAAAAAGTAGTTCCCAGTATTTGTTTCAGTGTCGTAACGCTACAATATTATTTGTTGGTGTTCCACAGCGAAGTGAATGTGCGGATTATAACGTGTCCACCAAAGTGTTTGGGGGTTGTTGGATTTTGTATTTGGTGAGTTTGACGAGGGGGAACAAAAATACCATCCACTTCCATTGCGTCCGTCCCGAAAACCTTCCCCGACTCACCTCTGAATAATCAACAGCTCGCCCTCACAAAAAAAGTAAGCATGCTGTTCAAAATGACTAAGGAGTTGCGCTAAATGGGCCAATTTGCCAAAATGTTGAAGTATCGCTTTAAGAGTGGTCTCAGCTTTGGACATCTGCAGCAGAGGAGACTTGGTAAAGAATTTCCAAATTGCTCTTTTCACATTTTTACTTACAGCTCGATGCAGCATGTCTTACCTTGGACACACTTTCAAAGATGCTCTCAGCTTAGGAATCTGTGAACGTCAAGACTCGGTGCTTTCGAGGTCAGGAGCAGCTATGCAGGTTGTAGTCGATGAAAGTCGGATATTTCTTCTCTTTGAGTGTTTGGAGATACCTAAACATTGATTAAAGATGTGCAGCAAAATGCTCCAGAGGTACTTTACCTTTGTTAAACATTTAAAAAAAGCATTTTTACTCATATTTAAGTGGCACATACCTTCAGTGAAGTAATATGAGAGGGGAAAGTGATTCATCACATCTGCACATTTGTCATTTTTGCTTTATTGTTCATATCCTTGAACACCTGTCATGCCGTTTCCATGCCAGATTCAAAAAATTGTCACAAATAAAAAGCAGCAGCTGTAACAAAGACAGTCACCCAATAAATAAACAATTTTGCAAAACACACACGCACACGTACTCACACACACACACACACACACACACACACACACACACACACACACACACGCACTCACACAAAAGCAGTCACATACATGTAGTGAAAATAAAGAAGAAAAACTATTTTCTCAGAGGGGCTAATATCCAGAACGAGGCACTGCAACACATTCCACAAAAAAAAAAAAAAAAAAAAAAAAAAACGGCTGAGGGGTTTAAATACAAAATGTGGGGCGTTCAACAAATGTCGCTTCATTTCATGTGAACTCCCGTTAACATATTGTACAGACGTCGAAAATGTTGATGCCGCGTTGCATTCTCATGCTGAACTTGCATGTTTTGAGGTGAAAAACGAGTTCCTCGGTGACAAGTTCACTTCCACTCTGCATAGGAAAGATCACAGAGCCAAAAAAAAAAGAACTGCAGAGAAAGGGCAGTATTTATCTAGCAGTAGCATTAGAATATAGAGAACTAGTAAAATAAGTTTGATTCTGTCAGTCACATAGTAAAACAACTCATCTGCGTATTTATATATGTAATATAATCTTTCTCTGAGCGCATTCAAACAGACAGGAGACTGTGGTGTTGTGTGTGACTGATATTGTATAAAGGGAAGCAGCAAAAAGCAGTGTTTCACATGCTAAATGAGTTTACCCTCAAATGCAAAATATCTTAAAGAGTAGCTCATCATAAAATCATTAAATGGTTGTGGTGGGTTGATTTAATGTTTTATCTCGGTAAATCATCCAATCCTTTAAATTCTGTTGAAGAATCTCACAAAGATTAAACTTCTTTCTCTCGAATTCCATAACTCTTCGCTCAGCACATGCCAAACGCTAATTGATGGTTGAATGATGTGCTCCCTCATGTTTTTTTTACAAAGCCAAAAATGTAAATAATGGCCATAAAAAGCATGTAACTCTCCTGATAGTAGCATGCTTTTAAACAGAAATACCTTTTGAGGATTTACAGTCTGTAGCTGTTGTGTTATCTTCTCTCGCTCTCTCCCCTGAGATGGGCCTGTTTTGGCCCATGCGCCTTATGTTTGACACCCATGATTGGCACAGTCACCACTGCTGTCAATCCCTTTATGTCATGAGTGAAACTATATGTCAAATCCAGTCCTTTCATATTCAAAACTCTTTAAAATCAACTGATAAAAGAAAATTGTAGCTGTGATGTATTCGATGGATGACTATGTGTCACAACACATAGACGAACTTAGCATGTCTGTCAAATGCAGCCTTTTGTCGATCCTAAATCCAATCCAACATGAGGCAAGAAATGTTGGAAATTGCTTACTAGGAAAGGAAACGCCAAAACTGAGAGAAACCGAGAAGAACTGAAGACAAAGTGGGTGAGACTAACCATTTCCACCTAATATACAAACGTGTCACTACCTCAGTCTTACATACTGCACCTTTCAGGGTGACCATCAAGAAAAAAAAGAGAGATGAACCCATTTACTGTCATCATTATGCAGTATATATTCTTTTAGGGAGTGTATTTATTAAAAATCAATCATGTCGCAGTTGAGAGTGACCGGTAAAACAAGAACTGACACACTCAGCAGTGTCCTCTTCAGCATTCGCTCTCAGCTGTTTTCACACTGACTAACCCTCCTTCGGGGCACTTCGAGACACCAGACTGTCACTAACGGCTCAATAAAGACACTATTTCCCAAAAATAATCTTAGATTGAATGTGTCCTGTCTAACCTGTCCATATCAAACCTCAATTTGGGGTGCAAAGACCGACTCTCAACGCTTGTAAACCTTTTATTGAAAACTCAGTCGAGTATAAATACTGGTTTGAGTGGTCACTGGTTGCTAGCTTATTGAAAGTGAAGGAAGCAAAGCAAGAATACCACCTTTGGGAGAAAAAGCTGTTCTAATCTAATCTAATAATTGTGATTTATTCTTTCTCCTCTCTGTAAGTTCATGACCTCTGCTTCCTGCCCCATGTGGATTAGCTTCCTTTCTATTTACCCTTTCCCTTTTCCAATCCACAACATGTGTGGGCATGAAGCTACAGATTCTGAGTCTGCAAAGTTTCTTCCTGGTAAAATACATTAATTTCTTTGCGCAGATGCTGATGCTTGCTTTTATGGAATTGTTGGGTTTCCCTTGATATTTTGTTTGAATGTAAACATGCCACAACATAGGTATGCTGTAATTAGCACTATACAAATAAAAGTGAATTGAATTTAATGCGTTAAACCAGTAAAGTGAGGGGAAAATGGGATCTGAAGCGCTCTGCTCTAATAGCCCTTGTAGAGAAGCCATCTGCGTGTCTCTCAAACTCAAAACATATTCTACAAAACAGGAAATCAACACAAAGAAGTCCTTTCTGGAACTGCTACAATCTTGACAATCACGAAGGTGCTACAGCAGTACAAAAACCCCACGTAGCTCAAAATACATTACTTTAGCTCAAGATGGACTGACAGGGTTCACTAGGAACAACATTTGCTATTTTATGTAAATCACAAACTCAAAATTTGCCTGTGTAGAATGAAACTCCGAGCTTTTGGCTGGTTGGGGACCATGTGATTCTGAAATGGTGTTCCCATTTTGAGTTGTGTGGAGTACTCCTTTGTTGTGAACATATGCTAAGCTGACCTCTTGACTTCTGTCTAAGAGAATACTGGGATTCACATTAAAAACTGTTTGACTTGAGGCTTTGCTATATGCAAAGCTGCTTCTTCTCTTTAGGAGTACCTACAGAAATTGAAGTAGTTATTCCAAAATGTATGTGAAGTTAGAAACCTTGAGGTACGAGCTTGAAGACAACTTCTTGCTTTGTGTGACCGCTATAGAAAATACAGTCAGTGTCTTGCAGCTTTGTGAGAGTTCCCTTTTGCGTAATAGCATTTCTTTAGGTTTCTCTTTCAAAACCAGGAAAAATATTAAAAGGTGTCTCTGTAGAATAAAACCACTGCAGGTTTCATGGTTGTTTTTTTTCTCTTTCCTTCTGACATTGTTCAACCGAAGAACCACTCCGCCATGTGGCATAGTCTGGTAGTGTTCTGAGGATGATCACCAGCCCCTTCCCGCCCTCGCCATGTCCTGCCAACTGGTGCTTGGAAGCCTGTTCTCACTGGGTGACAGGTGTGGTGGGTGTGGTGGGCACAGTTGGCGTAACCGGGCTGGTAGGGGTCTGTGGCGAGCTCTGGTAGGACCGGAGGAGAACTTTGTGCTTGGTGGCCACCTCCGCTCGCCTGCGCTGCTGGTCGGCCAAGAATTCCTTGAGACGGGTCGTTGTAAAGGTAAGAGTTTGCCTTCGAAGGCGCATAAGGTAGGCATCCTGAAGCCAGGAGTTATTGAAGCAGTCCTTGATGGATGGGCGAGCCCTGGTGAAAATGATATTTAAGTATTTATTCCTAAAATTAACAGTATTTCTAAAAGAAAACGACTCAATAAATTAACTTACCAAGGGTAGCTACAGAGAATCTTCTTGAGGAACAGAGAGGCACTTTGGGATGCATTCTGATAGAGTTTAGAGAGGTCGAACTTTGTTGCCTGGATTCTGGCTTCTGTCTCCTGAGGGTCATTTTCCATGAATGGAGACCTCCCGCTCAACCTGGGATATCAAGAAATACAGTCATAAAAAAGCGTATACCCTCAAAAATGATCATAACAACAGGCTTTTTCAAACCAAAATGTTAAAGCAACACTAAGGAACTTTCAGTTTTCGTTGGTTTTGGCGGCGCCAGTGGACAAAAGCGGTAATGTTTTGCCTGAACGAATACTACAGTTCCCATGAGGACTAGCGCGTGGCAAAATGCTGCTCCCGGTGGCATGCTGTCGGACTGAACTCACCTACATTTGTTTCCAGTGGCTGTGTGAAGGATGGATAACGACGAGGTAATGAATCTAATGGTGGCTAAACAATGTTATAGCATGATGTGACGCATGCCGTAAAGCAGTCCGCACATTTGGAGATTTTTAGTGTGCAGGGTTCCTACCACCCTCCTCACAGTTGCTTAGTCCAAGTGAAGGCAATATGGTCGTTCTCAGGCTGTGACAGAGGGGTCATTGAACTAGTTGTAAGTCGATGTATCATCACAAAAGATATTAAAATGTTTTCTTAATGTCGCTTTAAAGGAACTTTCTTGAAGAAAACGATCACCTCAGAAATCCTCGGAATTGAAAGGTAATATGGTCTTTTTTTTAAAACTTGCACTGAGAACCACCAATAACTGCTCGTAAGTGATGTTTATTTTGCAACGTTTTGAAAATGATGTGCACGGAAATGGTAGAAACAGTGAAAATGTTGTACTTTTCATAAAGGCCAATAGTGAGTGTTGTTTGTTTTAGTTCTGAAATGACACGATAGAGAACATTACGCTACAAACAATAACAGCAATGAGAACACAGACATTTGGATGATCACATGACAAGGTGGATTGCTATTACGGCTGATTATCTACTATAAAACTACCAAGTCCCAGGAGAATATAGACTGGGAATCATTAAACTCAGGAAATCGTAATTGTTCTTATTGTCTGTCTTCTCTCGCATGTGCAGAAGAAGTCATTACTACAGCACCAGAGTGTTTCCATCATCTACACAGTGACAGACTCAGAGCGTTTTTTTGTTTTGTTTTGTTTTTTTTAATGGCTTTTTTCCTTGTGTACAGGGAGACAGTGTTGGAACACTTACAAAAGGTTTCACCTTGGAAACCATTTTCCAGCGGCTCCATTGTCATGTAAACGGGCTCCCAAAATGCTAAGTTTTTAATTTTTCCTTCAAAATATTGCATGAACCAAAGAAGATTCCCCAAATTGGGATGTCATTATCCCATGAGAGACAAAAAAATCCTCTGAACTGTATTTCAGAAAGTTTCTCTGGTCTAAAAGCACTTGATATAAGGTTTTGCATCACTGGAATGATTGACATCAGTATAACTCGAGCAGCGGGATGTCTGCATCATAAAGAATTACATTAAAAGACTTATAATCAATAATTCAAAAGCCTTGTTACAGAATAAAAAAAACAAATCTCTATTGAAGAATGACTTGCTGGATAGAAGCTGTGAAAACAGTACTCACATGATGA
Organism: Salarias fasciatus; assembly: GCF_902148845.1. Taxonomy (NCBI): domain Eukaryota; kingdom Metazoa; phylum Chordata; class Actinopteri; order Blenniiformes; family Blenniidae; genus Salarias; species Salarias fasciatus. Next base: position 12,496,417 of record NC_043760.1, read on the forward strand.
AAGTCAGTACGCCCACGCTCCAGATGTCAGCTGGAGGGCCCACAACATCTCCTTTCGACATCTCGGGAGCTAAAAGGAGAAAAGCTCTGGATTTAAAGAGATTCAAACAGCAGTGAAATGTTCAGAGACATCTTATACCAGGTAAGCATTATTGATTTATTATGTATGAATGTATTGTTAAGGCTTTGTCCTTTGATTCCATAGCTGATGCATGCCCACTGAAGTGATTACATAAACCTCCTCATGAGCAGGAATAGACGTGGGGTGAGAAATAAATAAATAAAAAGCAACAAAACTGTCAGGATCAACAAATAGCACTATATTTAATTCATGATGACCTTAACGTCAAAATGCTGTGTACTTTTTGGTTGATTTTTTTCCCTAAAAGTCACACAGTGAAACGTGTACTGTGGCTAATTTGAATGGTAATTTATACTGCTATTAACCTTTAATCATATTACCTTAACAACACCTGTTATTTACTGAATCTAACTCTGCTGGGTAGTCCGGGTAGTCTGGGTATAGATGCATCCCTACTTGAAATATGGCTCAAGTATTAGTAAACTTTAAATGCAACATATTGTTTCCTAAGATATGGCTATTGCTAATACGTTAGCAAGTTCTGTCCTTTAAAAATGATAATTGCTAATATTTTGGTGAGCTTAAAGTACAGTATTTTCTCCACCCAAAAAGTTTATATGCTATGCTAGCAAGCTATGTTTGAACATTGTCTCCTCCTTAGATATTGTAAGCGCTAATATGTCAGTAAACTGTAAAAGTAGTATATTTTCTCTGTAAAAGGTAGATATAGTTTATGTAGCTATATGTAAACCATAGCTACAACATGCTAATATTGCTAATCCCTGCAACCTAGGATCTCAGCACATTTCCTTCTTAAAAGTTGATACAGCTAATTACACTATAAATGCAATGTTTATTATCCTTAATAAATGTATTTTATCATGGTAAAATTGATATGGCAAAAGTTTTAGCAAGCAGTTGCTAATATGCAAATTCAACCTCTCTCGAACAACATTCACATGACACTGTGGCGATCTGCTGAATGTAAGCCAAAGCTAAGTTCAAAATACTTTAGATTCTTTCACACTAAGCAGACTATTTGCAAGATGCTTGTTCAAAGTTTTTCAATGAGACAGGAATCATAGAATAGTGGTGAATTGATGAAAACTGTGTCGAAAATAAGAGCAACTTTTAAGTGAATGATCTGAGAAAATGTAGAGCTGAGTCATGTTCCTCTGTAGGTTTATCACAACAAGAGACACCACGCCATGCCATCATTTTATCAGCTCATACCAAAATATTTTTAGATCCCAAGTGGGCTGTGAAGGAAATCAGAGCTCTTACACATGTACTCCAGTGTTCCAATAGGAGGGCTGAATTGCTTGAGGAAGAGAGGATTGTACGTCTGAGCGCTGCCAAAGTCAATGATCTTGACGATGTTCATGTGGGTGACAATGACATTTTCTGGCTTGATGTCCAGGTGGAGGATACGTCGAGTATGGAGGTAGTCCAGACCCTGAAGGATCTGCACAATATAGGTCACCACATCATCCTCTGAGTAACGGAACCTGGGAGACAGCAGAGAGCAGTCATTCCAACAGGAAGTCTATTTTAAAGCAACCTCTCATAGAACTCATTGAGCAAGAAGGCGTTTGTTTCCTCCTGGAGCTCACTTTCACCTGTCAATGAGGCTGTAGAGCAGCTCCTTCCCACTGCAGTACTCGGAGATGAGCACCAGGTAACGTGGTGTGACGTAAGCCTCGTGCAGAGCCATGATCCGTTCATGATGAAGAGACTTGAGAATGTCGTATTCCTGCAACACTGCTTGCTTGCTTTCCGCCTCGTACGGAACAATCTTAGCCATGAAAAGATTGCCTGTGGCGTTCTCTCGACACTCACGGATCACACCAAACCGACCCCTGTGTGGAAAGTATATACTATTAATACATCAGGCAACAGGACAAAAAAGGGCTACTAATTTTATGACGGATTCCATCATTTCTGTAAGTGAAAGATATCTCAATCAAACCTCAAACAAACTCAATAAATGTATTTGAAAAGAATACAAATATACTAAATCTTTGTCCTTTTATCTGAAATTATTAATGTATATTAACTTGTTTTTAGAGTATGCAATTGCCAAAAAAATAATGGCAAGCCTCAGCTTTGTTATCAGTCATTACCTTGCTTTCTCATCCATGAATGTATAAGGTTTCTGTGGAACTCCTTGGCGCAGAGATCCCTCTCCAGGCTTCCCCAGTGGTGTCCTGCGCCCCGAAGGTGTGATTCGTCCTGATGGTGTTACCCGCCCAGATGGGGTACTGCGACTGTCCCCTGCCTGCAATACCGGTGTCAAGCTCTGCACCACCACAACAGGTGTGGTGATGGTCACAGGAGTAACTGTGGGGGTGGAGGTCGTTGGAATGGACACAGGCTGAGAAGGTGGGGTAACACGAGCAGTCGCAGCTGGAATATACATTGGAACAGATGATATAGGTTTCCCCATTACAGGCGCCGGTGATGATCCAGGAGAAGGAGGCTTGTTGGTTATAGAGGGGACTGCGTGTGCAGGACTTTGAGGTTTGGGAGGAACAACAGGTGGAGACAGCTTTGTTTGGGGTTTGCTCATACTGATGTTAATTGTGGTCTTGGCTTTTGCTGCTGGGTTTCCAGGAGCTTGTTCAGCGAGGGTTGTTGTAACAGGTTGAGTGACAGGGGGATGACTGATCTGCACAGAAGGCTTCGTGGTCATTGGAGAGACAGATTTAGCCACAGATGGCCCAGTGGCAGATGTTGGAGGAGGGATAGGTTGAGCATTGGATGTGGTTGATTTGCTGGGGGCTGCTTTGATGGGAGGCACTTTCATAGACGACATCATCACCATGGGGGCTGGAGGTGTGGTTGCAGGAACAGTCTTAACCACCACAGTCGCAGTGGATTTAGCTGGTTCTACTGAAAGACAGAGAGCAGTACAGTTGTTAGTTTTGTTCTTTTTTGAACCAATTTACAGTCAGTGATCACTTCTTCTAGACCCCAACATCAAATCAGGTCACTCTTGAGTGATGATGAACATGTGTGCCAAATCAGATAATAGACCATGGTTGCTCTCACCACAAGAGGGTATGAGACTGCCTACAGAGGAGTTAGTACCTTTGTCCACATGGTCGTCCAACAAACAACCTGCTGCTGAACACCGCACAAACAAAGGAGGTCACTGTTGACTTCCACGGGACAAGATTCGATCACACCCCACTTCACATCAACGGAGACGTGATGGAGACAGTGTCCTTCGGTTATCTGGGAGTCCACAAAAACCCCTTCCACCCAGTTCATCAACCGTTCAAACTGATGCCCTCTAGTCAACATTACAGATAGATGAAGGCTTGTCCATCCAGACTATAAATAGTTTTTATCTTTGGTTTTTATCCTAAATTGTCTGCACATTCAATCGTTTATGTTTTCTCACTTTCAAACTTTAGATTTATGTGTACTTTTTGGAGCAATCTGAAGGCAAAGAGACTGAAAAGGGAAAAACCGTCAAACAACAGTCAAACAAGCTTGCAAACCGGGTGGTGCGCATGGAGTTGGCAATAGCCAGCGACCTGGTAAACGTACTGCTGCTGCCCCCCCGGGTGCACAGGGTACCGCTAATGTGGATAGAGATGTGCCACATGAGAGCAATTGCGGAAATAGTCTGTTCATTTGTCTTTCTCTATCGTGTCGTATAATGCGCGCGGATTGCGTGTTGGGCACAGTGCTGGTGATAGGGCAAGACGGGCTGCGGTTGAGCAGCTTTTAGAAAGCTGTGACTTACTGTGCATTCAAGAAACTTTTATGGCAAAGCAGGAGCTGCACAGACTTAATGGTTTACACGAGGACTTCTTTGGGGCAGGGCAGTCCACCACTGATCTTGACACTAGACTGTCTAAAGGGCGGATACCAGGAGGTGTTGCCATTCTCTGGCGTAAAAACATTGACAGCATGGCCAACATGATAAGGCTTGGAGTGGACTGGGCGATCGGTATTGAAATCTGTTGCAACAAGGGCAAATTTATTGTTGTAAATGTGTATACACCTTTTGAAAGTGCAGAAAATGAAGATGAATATATCAATAGATTAACCTGTTTATCTGCTTTTATGCAAGATTTTGACTGTACTAGTATTTTTATAATCGGTGATTTTAATGCTGATATATCGGATGAGAAATCTTCTTTTGGTAACCATTTAAAGCAGTTCTGCAATGAAAGTGGCCTTTTACTGTCTAGCCAAATATTCCTGCCTGCAGATAGTTTTTCATATGTCAGTGATGCGTGGCACACTACATCCCGGCTTGATCACTGTTTGTGTACGGCTGACGCACATGCATCTATAGCAAACATGCACATTGACTATGATATAGCTACATGTGATCATATGCCATTTGTTGTTCAGTGTAATCTGGATAATATTCCTAAAACTACGACAGCCGAATCCTCTGTAACTAGTCTGAACTGTGACAGCCCAGACTGGTCTAATCTAACCTGTGAGGAAGTAAATGAATACACCTCAAGAACTGATTTGTCGCTGAAGAATATATGTCTCCCGAGAGAAGCCATTTTGTGTCGTCATATTAACTGCACTAACTCAGAGCATGGTACACATTTGTGTGGCCTATATGAATCTGTTTTGGATGTAATTATAAAGTCTGGTAGACTTTTATGTAAAAGAAGAAACAGACACTGTGGAAAACCAGGATCGAATAGATTTGTTGCAGAGGCTCATGCTGATGCTCGGCAGACTTTTAGGGCATGGGTGCTAGCTGGCAGACCTAGATCTGGACTTGTCTTTGAACAAAAGAAAAGTGCTAATGCAATGTATAAATATGCCCTCAGATATATCAAGAGAAATGAAAACACTCTATGTGCTGACTCCCTGGCATACAAGCTGCAAAATAAAAGCTACAGTGACTTCTGGAAAGAGGTCAGATTTATTAATAACACTAAGAACACTCTTCCCTCCAGTATCAATGGGGTGAGTGGTTCTGAGAATATCTGTCAGCTTTGGAAGGAGTTCTATTTTGACTTGTTCAGTTGTGTAAAATGTAATTTAACTGGGCTTGGTCATATAGAAAGTAATGAAGGAATAATTGTTACTCTCCAGGAGGTGGCTGATGCTGTGTCAAAGCTAAAGAATTAATAAGTCAAGTGGTTTGGATAGAGTTTCTTCTAAACACCTCAAGTATGCCAGCAGGAGGCTGTATCCCCTCCTTGCACTGTGTTTTACTGTTTTTTTAGTACATGGCCTTTTGCCACAGTCTCTTTTATCAATTGTGTTAATTCCTGTTATCAAAGATAAGACTGGTAAACTAAGTGACATTAACAACTATCGCTCAATAGCTCTGGCCAGTTCATTATCGAAAGTACTTGAAAGAATTATTTTAACAAGACTTGAGCCGTACCTGATAACTGCACCTAATCAGTTTGGTTTTAAGCAGCGCCATGGCACTGATATGTGCATTTTTGCACTTAAAGAAATTATGGATAAGTATAACGCACAGAATTCAACTGTTTTTATGTGTTTTCTCGATACCTCTAAAGCATTTGACAGAATTAATCATAGTAAACTTTTTGATAAGCTGTCTGTTCGTGGTGTTCCCGGTTATCTGGTCAGAATACTTGCTTACTGGTATTCCTCACAGTTAATGCAGGTGAAATGGGGCGATTCCTTCTCTGACTCGTTCAGAGTCACCAATGGAGTTCGTCAGGGAGGAATTCTGTCCCCATTGCTTTTTAATATCTACATTGATGACCTGTCTGTACAGCTTAACATGTGTAACACTGGATGTATTGTGGGAAATTATCTATGTAATCATTTAATGTATGCAGATGATTTGGTGCTTGTGTGCCCATATAGTGCTGGCCTACAGAGGCTTCTGAATATATGCTCGCAATATGGAATAGAATATGATATTATGTACAACTCTAAGAAAAGTTACGTGATGATTATAAGAACTAAAGAGGATCAGAGACTAGCATTTCCTGATTTGTTTTTAAGTGGTTGCATTCTTGAAGTCACTGCAGAAATAAAATATCTTGGCCATTATATCACAAATGACCTCACAGATGACAGAGACATGTATAGACAGCAGTGTAAACTGTATGGACAGGCAAACACGGTGGCACGTAAATTCCACATGTGCTCAGCCAATGTTAAAGTTGCCCTCTTCAGGTCATTCTGCTCTCCTTTGTACACTGCACATCTCTGGCGCAGGTACAAGAAGAGGAGTCTGCAAAAACTGACTGTCGCCCACAATGACTCTATGAGAATAATAATGAGAGTCCCAAGACACTCTAGTGCAAGTGAAATGTTTGTTAATTGTGGTGTGAGAGCCTGTGCAGCTGTAATTCGATGTTGCATTTACTCTTTCATGTGCAGAATCACAGAACTGTCAAACTGTATAATCCAAGCCCTGGTATCACTTTATAGCTCTATGAGGTTCACGTCTGTAGTGTGGAAACATTGGCGATCCTGTTTATATGTATAATATGCTGTTAATACTTTTTTTTTCTTGTATTCTTTTTTAGCATAGTTTTCTCTTTTAACTAATCTCTATGAACTATTCTGTATGTCCTTAATAAAGTTTTTGAATTGAATTGAAACAACTCACTGTCACAAAGAGCAGAGCTCACTACCCTGAAGGGAAAAACTCAGTTAGGTTGTTTGTGATCTTATTTGTGTACTCATTACCTAAATGTCATGGTCAGAGGTTAGGGTGAGCATGTTAAACTATAAAGAAAGAAGTTTGCTTTATTGGTACACGCAAAAGACTCAATTATCATGACCTTGATGGTATCACGAAAAATAAGCTCAAATTTGTCTGGATGGTACATACCTGAAGGATCCAGGCTCACCACCTCTGAAAGGTTGCTGTAGGGTCCCTGGCCAGCTTTGTTGACACATGCCACCCTGAACCTGAAGGAGCCCCCGGCTGGCAGGTCAGTCACGTTGTAATAACAGTCGGCCACCCCTGTGGCCACAATGAGCCAGTTGGTCTCACCTTGGGAAAATAAATCAGGAAATATTAGGATCGCCATTTTAAATTAAAAGCACTAGAAGTACATAATAAAATGGGCTCTTTTTTTTTTTTTTTTTTTTTTTAACTTTGTTTTTAGGGAATTAATGTGACTCACGAAACAAAAAACATTCAAAAAGCAACATCTGATCAGTTTCTATGGTCAAGGTAAACAGTGAGTAAATTACAGAGAATGTGCTGGGAGACCCACTTGGAACTTAAATTTTTTTTAATTAAAAAGGCAAAATATAAACAGTATTCAACCATCTAAAAGCATATTAGAAAAGAAAATAAAGGCACTGAATATTAAACCACTGTAAACACAGACCCTCTGCTCTCCTCTCCAGTGAGTATGTGCAAGGGGCCATAGTGTCTGATGGCCTCCACACCACCAAAGCTGTGTTGTTGTACTTCTGAGGAATCTCAGGAGTCCCAGGACGATTGGGAAGGCCTTTGGAACACATGTAATCAAATTATTACAAAACTCCTGCATTCAAAAAAGAGCAGTAACATAAACCTCTTCAAAGATTGAAACAAAGTCACAGTCCTTACGGGCAAGAGATATTGTACAGGAACTGGACACGGAGGCGAGCGGGTTTGTAGCAACACATTCATAGACCCCGGCATCTTTTTTGGTGGTTTGCATAATCATCAACAGCTGACGGCCATCAGGGCACGCAATCATATTCATCCTGGCGTCAATCTCCAGTGGCTTCTTGTCTGAGAAAGCATACATGCATGGAAATGTTTTTCTGTGACCAAATGAAGAGAAGATGTTTATATTTACAACATATGTTAGAGTGGTAACACTGTGTCTCAAGTAGTAAGAGACCTCAGCTGTTTATCTCGAGAGATACATATCTACTCAGCGCTCAACCTCTGTTGTCATGGCACCATATGTTTGCCTGCATCCAGATACACACACGTCTTAATCACTTAAGGACTATAAAATGGTCATGCAAATGATCACACTTAGGAAGTTAAATGATTCTGACCGTCTATCTGTGTTTGAATTTCTTACCTTTCATCCATGTAACGTGTGGGTGGGGACTTCCTGCTGGCAGGCAGCTGAGTGTCACTGGATCTCCCTCTAGCAGAACATGATCCCGCAGCTTGATATGAAACACTGGAGGGAAATCTAGTTGCCAAAAACAAACAAACAAACAAACAAACAAACAAACAAAAAAATCACATCTATAGTATGGCACTGATGATTAAAGCAAAATCAATTGATAAAATCAATGGAACTATTGTTCCACTTCAGAGCAAGATCAGTGACCTTTTGGTCCTGTCTTGTGTCCTGAGCTATATGTATAATACAAGCAAAGGTAATTAGGTGAGGCCTTTTAATTTAAGTAAACATAGTTGCGTTCACTGATGAGAGACTAATATCGACATGGCAGGTTAAATATAAAATGTGGCATTGAGCTATTAATACACCTACACCAGTTTCAAATTTCAAATTTCTACAATATATTTTGTTCCTTAGTTGTGCATTAGTTATCCATAGGGCATACATTTTTATATTAGGCAATTTGCAAATAGTCTGTGATTGTGGGTAACTTGGCCCAGGGAAATAAATGTATCATCTGCCTTGCTCTTTCTAAATATACTCATTCCTGAAATCATCTGGTTGCTTGGCTACTGCATGCTAACAACAGAAGTAATAGAGAGAGGTTAGGCGTTTGATCCTGTTGTGCTCTCCAGTCCTTATTATGAAGCCAAGTTAAATGACTGCCGGCTTTGATCATTATTGGAAAAGCCACTGAACTCTCCCCTTAAACACTCATATCTTTACCTCTAACACAGTGTAATTAAAAAATCCACAGTTCTGCTCTCATATTACTTACCAGAAGCAAGTTTGGAGTACTGGCGTGAACGCAAGGAGCTGTTTTCTCTGGATATCGCTGAAGGTATGTCAGGCTGGGATACTGTCTTATCTCGCCTTCCTCTAGTCAGGCCCCATCTGTCCCAGCGGGATCTACGGTCAGCTTCCACCCCTTTAAAAAATGTTTTGAAAAAGCTTCTTGAAGCATGATTACTTTTACCAAACTGATTATTCTAAGAAGAAATATGGAGTTAAGAGACAAAAGGTTTGTGACATACCTTTGGATGGATCTGCTTTGAGGCTGGAAACAGAGTCCAGGGATTCTGACGAGGCACCATTACCCGCTTGAGTAACTAGTTGGTTCTGAGGAACACTAGTAACCTTCAGACCACGGCTTTCTGAAGTTGAACGACGGAGCATTGAAAGAATAGGTGTCCTTTTTGTTTCTTTCTCTTCAGATGCTTTCCTTTCCTCCGAGTAGCTGCGAATTCTTGTAGAAATTCCTGCTACTGTTGATTCTATTTTCCTGCGCATTGCCAACACTGGTGATTCATTAGGTTTCTTGATATTGTCATCATTTTCCTCCAGTTTGTCACCTGCACCATCCATTCTCATCATCTCTACTTCTTTCCTTTCTTGTGAGCCTCTCCGACCAAGAGTCCAAGAAAGTCTGCGTCTTGGTGCAGTTGAATCTTCTTCTTTCGCCATTTCTTCTTTGCGCTCTGCCGATGGAGTTCTCTTCAATCGCATTGAAAGCCTTCTCATGAATCCTTGGTCCTTTTGAGCTTCCCGAAGATCTTGGACTGACTTTGATTTCTCCTCGAGTCTTCTTGGAGATAACTCTAATGGTGCCCCTATTGGTCCAGGCCTGTAGATCTCTTCGCCTGTCTCTGAAGCATCTGTAACTTGCAATTTATCATCATTTTTTGAGCGTGAGAGAAACTTCAGACTTCTTGAGAGGGAAGATTCACGTTTTTTGAATCGAGTCTCAAATATCTCTTCGGATGATATGTCCTCAAAGTTTCCCCTTGCTGAGAGCTCCTGTTGAGAGGAGGGATGTGGGATATCTCTTGGTGGACTGGGCTCTTTTGTGATCATTTCTGGCGATGCTACCCGGGAATAGACTGCAGGGTGCTCAGTGGTTGTAATGACGACTGGTCTTGATGGACCAGGTACATCAGTGGATGCAGTTATGGGCACAGAGGTTTCAGTTGATACTGAAGAGGAAGAAGCAGCGGGAACAACAACTGGAGTGGAGGGCCCTAATGAGGCATCACTTGGAGGCTGAAGTGAAGGGACCATGATGGTTTGCATAATACTGGCATATGCTGATACCCTTCCATCTGGAAGAATAACTCGTCCAGGAGGTAAGGGCGTAATGTAATTTGGGACAGCACTTCCTGAGGAATGGGAGTATTGTTCTGTTGGTCTGACCAGCACTGAACTTGTAGAAATAGTAATCTCTGAAGATTTTACAGGAGCATTTACATTCTCATCTACATTTTCTGAAGTAACATCTACATTTTCTTTCACATTGGATTCAGTAACACTCTCAACTCTTTCCTCTTCCTCTTCCATGATTTCTTCTTTTTCTTCTTGCTTATTTTCTCCTTCAAGTTCCTCTTCCATTTTCTCTTCTGGTTCAGAGCCTTGCACTGTAATGGGAGGTGTCGGAATACTTGGACTTATACACTCTGTTTCAATCATTGGTTCTTCTGAAATGCTCATGTCTTTCTCTGAGAAACCACTAGTACTTGATCTTTCATCAAAATTACTATCTGTAGTCAGCCCATCCATCTTTTCACTGATGGTGTCATCATGCCTTGTTTCTCTCTCCATTAATGATTCCTCACTTTCAGTTTTAGTTGGACTATCCTGCATGACAGACTCTGGAGTTGGTGGTTTTGGTGATGGATCCCTGGGAGTGACTGGACGGGAATCCAGCTTGATTTGTTCAGTTAGAGCTGACATAGATATAGCCTCCTTGAGTCGTCTCTCTTCTACCTGTGCCAAGGGAATCTCCAGGGGAGCTCCAGACCGACGGTGCAAAGCAATTGGTTCTGAATCCCCTTGACTGAAAGAAGTACTCTTGCGCAAAATCTTAGGCTTTGGCACTTCGTCTCTTGGGAAATCACTAGAAGCAGCTCTTGTCAATGGAGGTGGGCCCAGGCGTGCAGTACGAGCATAGCGATCTGAAGGTATTGCCCGTTTTTCATCTCCCATTCCCAACGTTTCCAGCAGAGGTCCCCTGAGTCCACTCATTTTGTTGTCCACTGAGCCACCACGAAGCAGCCGCTGTCTCATCAGCTCCAGTTTAAGGGCGTAGTCCTCTTGACTCATCTTGGCAGTTCCTGGGCTGGTGCTCCTCCTGGGTAGCTCCATAGAAACCGCTTTCTTCAGAACTCGTTTTCCATCCTCTTGGTTTCCCTCTCCTGCTCCTTCTTCAGGTGTAATTCTGAGAAGCAGAGCACTGTCGGCTGAACCTCCACGTCTTAGCTCTCCTCTTCGTCTTGCTCCCTCTGGTTTGTCAGAGTCCATGCTTGAACCTCTTCTTAGTGGTTTTCTAGGCAAGTCTGACTTCTGGGGCAATTCAGAAGGTGATTCTTCATCTGATGAGCCCTTGTCATTGTCTTGTGAGGACCTTTTTCTCTGATGACCTGTACCTAGGACTTCAACTCCTTCTTCATCCATTTCTTTCGTGTGACACTCCATTGCTTCTTGGCCCTCAACAAGAGGTCCAGACCATTTATTTGTTCCATTTTGATTCCCTGTTTCCTGCTCATTAGTCTGAATTTCATTCAAGGACATTCTTGATCCAGAGAACTCCATGTTAAGTGGCATTGGGATAAATGGCAGTTCATCAATGTCTTCATCAGAATCGGAGGATGACGATGGCAAAGGTGAACCCTCTTTAAGGTGCCTGGGAACTGCGATGGAGATATGGCTGGAAGAGTCATTTAGCAACTCAGGTATGGACCTCATCACCATTTTTGATTTGTAGCTGATAAGAGAACGCTGAAAAAAAAATAAAATTAAACACAATCAGCTCCTCAATGTGACCATTTTGCAATTCTATGGCATGCAATGGAACAGAAAAAACAGTTTGAAAATCATCCCTTACCTGCCATTTTCTTCGAGATACAAATTTCTTTAAGGCCTCTGTAGTTATGGCCTTGCCCTTGCTAAGTGTCTGAAAAATAAATAGATAAAGCATTCCAGAGAAAAAATAAAAATTGGCTTAGTTTCAATCTCAGCAAGCACTAAATGTGTCAAGTCAAAGCACGATAAAAAATACTTTGATGATCTTCAGCTGTAACTTACCTTGAACCAAGGGTGTCTCAGACATTCCTGAGTATCAGGTCTCCTACAAGATAATAATGGCAGCTTTTAGTTTAGCTTTATTTTCTGCATGTGTTCCACCAATTAACAGTCTCATCTATGCAATTTTTAACCACCCATGACCTGAATAACTGTGAGAACACCATACATATTTCAGATCACTGTGAAACTGTAATGGAGCAACTATGAGATCTCCTCAAGGTTTCATGGGTCTGTGATAAATATAGAGAATTTTGTTGAACACATTCCAAAAGTTAAAGCTCCAAGTGGTTTTTTCTACACATTTCACACAATAATTTTACTTTAAAAACATAACATCCATCTAAATACATATCCAGTGGTTAAACTCACAGCCTGTCTGCTACCAGCAACTTGATGATGAACCCTTTAGCTTCTCTGCAAAGATCAGCAAACATGCTTTCCTCAAAAGCCACATTGTAGTTCCGGATGTTCAGCACAGAACTGCGATCGTTCTCCCCAGCAAATGGAGAAACTCCCGTCAGACTGCAAACAACAACAACAACAAAAGTCATTACAGTTAATGTCAAACTTTCAGATAGCCTCAGATAAACAAATCTATTGATGTTGAACATTGTGAATTTAATTTATTTTATTAGCAGGTCGTGATTTGTTATTACCAATGACAGTATGTATGTATGTTTGAGTGGGGGCATTGAGCATTTAGGTAAACGCAGATGTATTTACCTGATCAAAAAAGTTAAATGCAAAGCTATAGGCGCAATAGTTTAAGTTTGTGTTAAGAAACCCCCGAACACATGCCATTTAAAGTTAAATGATCAACTTTGGATAAAAATCTCTTGTGGTATGAAAATACAAAGTATAGAATTGGCTACTTTTGAGGCAAACTGCATGCAACCTGAGTGTTAGTTTTGTATTGATCACATGAGTTTCACTCTGCGCTGCTCTACTTTCAAAGAGAGGTCGCCCAAATCAAAACACATTTCTACATCGGTGTAAATTACATGAGAAAGGGGGATCCCAACTCCCTCAACAAATCTCATCCTGCTAATTTCTACATTAGAATTTTATTTTGCTTTTTTTTTTTACTTACCACAGATATGCTATAACTCCGACTGGCCTGAAAAAGTAACAGAAAAAAATCTTTTCATATAGTTATATGTTTCTTAGAAATATGTGTAGCTACATTAGATCATTAGTCTACCATATGTCTGTTGCTTTGGACACAGGAGTCTGATTGACAATTTCCGGTGCAACAAACTCCGGTGTGCCATATTTGCAGTACTGAGCCTCGTCAGGTGTGATCACCACCGCGTTGCCAAAATCACAGAGACGGATCTGATCACCCATCGGGTCTGCCATGAGGATGTTATCAGGCTGATAAAAGAGTGAGAAAATTGAGTTTGATTATATTTTGCTCTGCATTATTGAATCTGGAAATGTAGCTAAAAATCCACAGGAACTGACCTTGATGTCCAGATGGATGATGTTCAGATGATGAAGGTAGTCTAGCCCCTCAAGCAGTTGTCTTACACATGAGCGAATCTGAGAAAAACAATGAAGCTGTTATTAAGAAACCATAACTTAAATCATACTATTTGTATATTCAAAAGCCAACCTTAAACTGGTTTTTGAAATGTGCACTGGTGAGGATTTGTGGATCAAAACTCACATCTGATTCCATTACTGTCGATTTCTTTGTGAATCTGTCAAGCATCTCCTCGTGGCATCTTCAGAAAATAATTAAGGCAAATGCTGAAGACTTACTATGTCTGCCTTCCCAGATTGCGTCTCCAAACTCTAAGCTAACACGTTACAGTGAAGCCAAATGTTGATGCACACACCCACTCTCACCAAGGTAAAGAATCAGTTCCCCTGCTTTGTTATAGAATGAAGTTGATGTCTCATTATGATTTTCTTTGACATTCACCCCCTCATGATCTCTGATCCCCCTCAAGTAGATCTCAGACCCCAGATTGGGATCCATTGCTCATGAGGGCTGGTATAACTTCAATGAATCATAATAATAATAATAAAATAATTCTCCTACAAATGATTGTTGCAGATTTTCTCAAAACTTGCACGTTATTCATCACTAGGATGTGGACAGGATACATTTCAGTGATGATGATGACTGCGTTCTTCTTCTCGAAGGCATCGTGAAAGTAGAGGATTCTCTCGTGGTCCAGCTTGGAAAGCAGGTTCATCTCCCTCAGAGCAGATGGCTTCTTCTTGGCCCGCGTGGAGATAAACTTTGCTGCATATTCCCTTTTGCCAGCTTTCTGGATGACTCGCTTCACATAGGAAAATGAACCCCTGAAGATGAAAAAAAAAAAAAAAAAAAAAGAAATGTAGAAACGGAATGTTTATAATTTCTCAGTCTGTAGCAAGATGGCACATCATGGTATGTTAGACTATTAGCACAGCATTTTGGTTGTGATCAGTGACATAATTTACCTTCCAATTTCCTTGTGGATATCATAATAATCAGTCAGTCTGCGCATTTTCCTGAGAATGGTCTCCTCATCATCCATTGGATCCTCCTTGCTTTTAGCTGGAGTAATGGAAAATCATTACATTAGTGTGTAATTATTGTGCTTGACATCTTACAAACTCAGCATTCAACAGATCTCGTTGGTTCATCTCTCACCTTGATGAACAGTCAGTTCAGCTTTGCAGGACACAGAACCAGCCAGGTTCCTGGCAGTGCAGGTGTAGACCCCAGAGTCTTCTGAACGAGAATTGAGGATCACCAGGGAGCACTCGTTGTCATCGTAGACAAATGTGTAATGACTACTCTCTGACAGCAGGATATCATTCTGTAAGGAAATATAGTAGGTTCAACAACAGGATCAAGATTTATTATGAAACCCCCAAATGCCAGTTCCCAAAACTTCAAGCAATTTTCATCACTTTCTATCTATCTCAAAGACACCAGCTCTCACCTTAATGTCTCCTCATACTTCCTTCATCTTGCTTTGTATCATCCACCTACCTGCGAGTGCATAGGTCCTCTTTTAATGCCGAAAGAGCCCTGACCTGTCAAATATGGACTTCACTAGAACTATGGAGGTCCACTGTGGCATTTGGCTGGAAACAGCAGATCCTTTCAGTTCTGCAAGTCGGACCTCAGTGGAACCATGTGAATCAATGAGTCTGGGCTGATATCATCTGTTCACTGCTTTTCTTTCAGTGCAGCATTTCTGATAGATACTAGCACTGCAGACTGGAAACACTCCACAAAAGCTGCGGTTTCTGAAATGCTCTGACCCAGTTGTATATTCATCAGACTCAAAACATCACACCAGTCCATTTTTCTGATTTGAACACATAAAAATTGAGGACAAAATGTTCACTTACTGTGTGATAAATCCCACCCATCAGCAGGTGCCATGACACTGGGATAAAGAGTGTTATCTAATACACTTGTCATTATGTTAAGTCTGATCGGTGTAAGTGTGTTTGTCAATGAGGTGTTTTTAAGCTATTTGAAGGATTTCTATTCATCAACTCATGTCTGTCTGCTGCAGTTTGCCGGTATGCTGCTGAGCACGGCCTGTTACCCTCAGCTGCTCGGGATGCTGAAGGAAAGTGTAAACCTTATACCAAATCAAACCTGTACATCATATGTGCATACCACTGTGGCATCCATGTAAAACACGTTTCCTGTAGAGTTCGCCATTTTTTTCTCTATGGTTGCACCAAGTGAACAAAACTACCAGGAGCTATGCTTTAGATCAAGGGTGTTAAAGTCAAGGTCACAGACAACCCGATTTCTTTTTGATTGAGCTGGACAAGTAAAATAGTGCCATATAACCTTTACAATTTAAACTTTAAAGTTTTTTCTTTGATGTAGCACAGAGTATACATAATAAAAGTGTTTATATTTTTGCTAAACCAAACAATTGCAATAAAAAAAGTGCCAAAGTACAAATGCATCCTGACAGGATTTTGAGGTTAATGCTCATCTGTTAACAACAAGGTAGCAATCTTTCATGGCAAAATTGCCGATATCTAAGCTCAGCTCTTTGTGTCGTGTCCATTACTCTGAAGAAATCAAGTTTGGCGCCTCTTCCAGGTTGGTATAGGCTCACATGCCTTTTATTTAACACCCCTGCTTTACATTCATTCCAATAAACAATAATTAAAAACCTTAAACCAGAGGATGTCAGGAATGGGTTTTCCCTCCACAACCACAGCAAAGCGTGGAGTTTCCCCTGAACACACATCCAAGTCCTCCATGATAGTCTCAAATGTAGGTGGGGCTGTCAACACAAGGGCACAAAAAGAGAACCGTCAGATGGATGGATGGCACAGCCAGATATTTATCTAAGTGGGTAACACCGCTGCCTACCTGCCAACTCCACATTGAAGGTGCAGCTGTCGCTTCCATACTTGTTGGAGGCCACAAATTCCATCTCTCCGACATCAGTGCTCTTCACTTTGAACAGCTTCAACGTGTGCTGGTCGTCATCTGGCATCGTCATCTCATACAGGCCTGGCTTGCTGGCCAGGGCCGCTCCTCTCCTGGGTGACGAGTGTATTTTAGACCAGCATCCTCTTTGGCACTTGCATGAGTGTAAATCAGGGCATAATAATAGACTATTTTCACTGCTCTGGAATCTTTATTAACTGAAAGTAAAACAGCTGCATGTGTGTACGGTCATACTGTATTTATGTTCACCAACCGTACACTCAAGCTCTCTCACTTTCACTTGAAATGTTGTCGTATAAATGGGCTTTATATACCTTTTCCAGATGACTGAAGCGTTGACATGATTGAGGGTAATATTTATAGTGACGGACTGGTTTTCCATCACATAAACAATTTCTGGCTTGTCAGTAATCACTGGAGCCTCCTGAAGGTAGGGACCTTCGGAAAAGAAAGATACATAACAATAAGTAACCTATACAACACATACATAAAACCAGATGGGTAAAGGAAGCTCTAGTAACCCTGGATCTACCTCTGTCCAAGAGCTGCACCGGGTCGGTGGCAGGCGAAGGCTTGCTGAAAGCTTTGGAGGTGATGGTGAGGACTCTGAAGGCGTAGCGCACGCCTTTGGAGAGGGTCGTGATGGTGTAGGTGGTTTCCTTCAGGCCAGAAGCGATGATGATCCACTGGATGGAGCCTAAGGCTTGCTGCTGGATCGCGTACATGAGGGAGCTGGGATCTGAAAGGAAAGGGTTGGGATCCAAAAAGCTTCACCGCAAGAGCTCACCGTCAACACTTATCTCGGCGTATTGAACATCGTTGCCACGGATACTCCGTGACTTCAGCTGAGTGGGCTCCCTGCCTTCCAGGCTCATGCTTACAGCTTTCAGGTGAGCGTTCATGCTGATATCAACACCCGCGATAGTGCCGAGGACCTCAGTGCCATTTTTCAGTTCACTCCTATAATTTTCTTCACAGTTAGAGTTCATGTAATACTTAAACTGTTTTTTTGCAATGTTTACGTTATATAAAAAGTGAAATATGTGGCTTGTTTCAAGTCCAAAAGTGCAAAAATGTCTGTATTTTTAATTTCCCGTTGATATGTTTGTGGGTTTTTTTTAGGCTTATAGTAATTTTTTTGAGTATCTAATTAGAAATTTCAGAAAACATTTAATATTTTTAATATGTTTAGGACTTCAATTGAAAGAATTGGAAGTTGTCAGTTAAACAGATTCAATTATTTTTGACTGTACACCTGAAGAACTTTATAAATAAAATTAGACTATAGACATCTAGTTTCAGTTTGTTTCATGAGATTGTTTGTCTGATGTCAAAATGTATCTCCCCAAATTTGCAGACATCAGTATCAACAGAAAAAAACAATTAAATATGTAATTAATTTGCTTGTTTGTAAGAATACATTATATTAGATTGCTACGTACCAATGGATGGATCCAGCCTCCTGGGCTTCTTCCAGCTTAAAGTAATGGTTTTACCAGTAATGGACTCGATCACTGGCATCCCATCAGGCGGGTCGGGGAGGATGTCTGACAATGACAACAGTGGAAGTGGTCTCAGGCAGCGCCACAAAAAGACATCGATCTATTAGCCATCAAAATGGAAGTAAACTGTATTGCAAAGAAAAGGACCTGTGACATAAAGGTGAGCGTAGCAGGTGGCCTTGCCCACTTTGTTGGATATGACACTCTTGTAGACCCCACCGTGAGCGTGGCACACGGAGCGGATGACCAGGCTGTGGACGTCACGGACTTCAAGACGAGGAGCAGAGAGGACAGAAGACAGGTGAATACTGAAGATCTAATCAAAACATTCTCAAAAGAAATGAATGTGGGTAAAAAAAGCAGACAAAATGTACCTATTTTGACACAGAAGTGACATCAGGCTTTTACTTATCTGAATTTCTAAGATAGAGGTGACGTTGTGATAGAGTTATGCAACATTTCAGTTCACTCTGACTGAGATTCCTAGAAATATTCTTTATTTTGGCTAATTGAAACTTCTTCATGCATTTATTGTCTGAATGGTGCCACAGAAATAAAATTACACTTGGTTTGCCTTCATTCTCACTGAAATGCTAATTAGGTGGAAGGCGAAATAAACCACGGTGAGTGTGACTGCTTAGTAAAAACGTGAAACACTCACACTGTGTCATCTTTCTGTCCTCGGTGCTTTCGATCCTCTTGCCGTTGTGGAACCAGGCGATGGTTGGATACGGGAAGCCGGCCACTTTGCACTTCAACACAGCCTCCTTCCCCTCGATCACATCCAGGTCGTAAAGGGGCTTGATGAAGTCGGGCATGGTGAAGCGCTCCACCTCATTCTCTGGGACCTCCGGCTCCTCTGGGATGGACGGCATCTTCTCCAGTTTGGCCCTGAAAATTCAGTTAATTGGGAATTGCAGATAATCGGAGATGAAGATAACACATTGAAGACGCCGCACGCTCTTACATCTGTGAGGAGATGGCCGGCCGTGGTTCCTGGATGTAGAGTTCAGCAGAACTTTCCGCCTCGCCGTGAGCATTACGTGCTACCACGGTGTAGAATCCTTCGTCATCGTTGGTCACGTGAGATATGATCAGAGAATGGCGGCCGGCCTCCTGAACTATACGGACATCCTCGCTTTCTGTGAGGGCATGGTCTGAAAATGACAGAATGGGTTTTTTTTTTGTTTTTTTTTAATTCAGTCTATCAACAATGTGAAAATCACCCGTAGAAATCAGTTCATTGATGGCAAGTCTCAGAAGATTGATGTTAGAAAGTAACTGTAAATACAGCTTTCATCTGTTTCAATGGTTTCTTCCTAAAATTCAGCGCTACATGAAGAAAATCCCCCAAAGATTTTGCAACACTATTCCCTGAAATGTTGAGTTTTTATGCCCAAAATGTACAAATAGCTTAAATGCTCAATATTTTCTAGCCATTGGTCTTGATCTAAAAAAGAAAGCCTATCTGATGGTGAAAATGCATTTGTGCTGTAAACCCATTTTCAGTATTTGAGTGCCAGCAACGTGCTTTGAAAAACTTAAAAGCCCGCTGTGCAGCATCGGCTGTTCTTTGAACGGCTCTGAGGAAGCATTTGGAGGCTGAGGAGACCAACTGTTGTGGCTTGGAAAGTGCAACGATTTGCCATTCCTGTTGTTGATATTGAATATCAGTGAGTTATTCCTCTCTTTACTACGGAGCCGTGCTGTTCTTCTATAAGCAGGATAGTTATCTTGTTCACATGTGGTCGAAATGAATTCCAGTTTAACCCGCATTTGGTAATAAACTGTTCACAGATGATTGCTTTCAAAAGTGCTCTGAAGTGGTTTTCAGTATATAGTCATATGAAGACCTGATCATACCAAACCAAATAGAAAACCTTCAATCATGTGTTCCCTAAATGTTTGCGTTTTGCATTTGTGATTGTGATTGTAGTCCAAACTTTTCTAAAAAATATGTCACTGGACCCAAAATTAGAACGTCTGTTCCAAAATAAAGTGTATAATTCTCAGCATGGCTGCACTGATGCTTTGATGTGAGCTGGGACTGAAACCAGTTGTCCAAGACCTCCTCAGAGGGCCATAATTGGGAAGTCCAAAGCTGTCAAAATCAATTTGGAAATTGTCAAGGGAACTATATTATGCCATTAAATTATAATTAAATCATAAGGAAAACATTAAAATTAAGCATTTAGTTTTTTTTTGTTGTTGTTTTTTTCTAAACCAGACTGCTCCAACTTTTGGGATTGGAAAATGCTCATTTTTTACAGATATCTCTAATGTTATGAATCTTGATAAAGGTTGGTCCTACCGAAGTGACTCCAGATGACCTTAGGAGGCGGGGTTCCACTGACTTTGCAGTCGAATCGAGCGTTGCGCCCCTCGATCACCTCCAAAACGTCCAACTTGCGAGTGAACAGCGGTTCAAAGGAGGGGACCACCTTAAGCTTGCCGCATGAAGTCACCTCCTCTGAAAAACACAGAAGAGTATTCCATAAGTAGAAGCAGAGATGGAAAAAAAGACGCAGGCCACGGCACAAAAATGTTCTGTTTTCACTTGAAAACGTTGCCTTGGTTTGTCCGTCACTCAGACCTTTCGCTGTGCTGAGTTTGCACATGTACGTCCCGCTGTCGTCCTCATGCACGGAGTTCAGCAGCAGCCGGCACTTTCGTCCATCAAAGTGCATCTTGCAGTTGAGCAAGGCGGGCTGGATCAGCTTGCCGTCGGCCAGCCAGTCCACGTCAGTGTCCTTCGGTCCGATGACGTGACACTCGAACAGGACCGTCTCCCCGGCCTTGGCTGTGATGTCCCTGACCGGACGGATGATGGCAAGGCCTGGCTCCACTGGAGGGGCTGGGAGTGAATCCAGAACAGTTCCAACACAATATTGGCAAAGGTTTTCTTCTAATATTGAACAGGTTTGTTAAAATGACAGATACAAAATGGGAGAAGATTTTAAATCAGGCATACCTTTCACCTGCAGCTTTGCGTCACACTGCTTCGTCCCATACTCATTGATGATCCTGCACGAGTAGATCCCAGAGTCTGACCTCAATGCCGACTTGATCGTCATTTCAAACGTGCCATCTTCTGTCTCTCGTACAATATGGCGAGGGCCGGATTTTACCGTAACTCTGTCTCTCAACCTATAAATGAGAAGGCATGAAGGAACATTTATTGCCGTGTTTTTAAAGAGGACAGAAATATAAAACATTTCAAAATCTGATTCGTGACATAAATAATGACAAGCATGCACTTTTTCTATTTCTAGATTTCTTCTACCTAGTAAGGGTGGGATAGCGGTGAATTATATTCCCCTGAACATGTTTTTTAATCCTAATTAAAGATTGAATGGTGATGACTAACATTTGTTTTATTGTCTTTTTTTTTAAAGTCTCCAAATTTGAACAAAATTCAGGATAGTTGCTACAGATGAGCACAAAGAGCAGGGAAAATTTCCAAACTGCTTACTATTTTGAGATTTGATGTGTATTTTCGTAACTCTTAAGGTCCCGTTCTGACAAAAATGTTTCAAGTGAAAATTCATCATGTCTACATCCTCATTTCAGAAAAAATGTGTTTTAACAGCAATGATTTGGAAATTATGCAGTAAGCCTACAGACCATGAGTTGCTTTTGTCGTTAAGCCACACACACATGCGCACAGAGAATCAGATACACTGATACTCTGGAAAAAATGTTAATGGTAAGTGCCCAGACATTAGTATGGACAGACCACCAAGTTGGTTTGCTTTTACAGTTGACTCTCAACTCCCAGGAGGCACTCTGGAGGCTGCCGTTGTTGTTATTGTCCACCTACTCATACATGTGTAGAGAACTACTTGCTACTTCCGTGGTGTGCATGTTCAGTATAGCAGCTTTCCCTGGAGATTAAGTCAAAGTGCTTTCAAAGAGGTACCTTGAAGTTTCTCAAATTACTTCACTTAATTATCACAAATTTGATGAAAAGGCAAGCAAAGTGAAACGACAAATACAAGTTTGATGTCAAATTTATGCTCAGCTTCATAACTGATATGTGCAAATATGTCATGATGGTGCAAGATGAGAGCAAGACTGGCTAACTAAGGTGCCTGCATATATACACAGGTGAGCAGGCCGCCCAGGTGTCAGTCATCATGGCTGACAAGCCACTCCCCCAGCTCCACAAGCAACCAACAGCACCTGATCTAAAGGCTTGGGAGCTGTCACGACAGTTTATACCCTGTATTTCTATGGATGATCTCACTGATATTAATCTTCTATCTGGTCACTTTCTTCACTCCTGAGCATATTATAGCCATTACCGTCTACAGGTAGAGCTTTAGGCAGAAATGGCCACGGGAATGGGCTTGGCATTGGAAGCTAGGCATGTACTTGTTTGTAGAACTCTCAACTGTTGAGATATCAGATAAAATGTCAATCAGCCTGGTGCCGATGAGGCTTGTCTGTGTTCTCCCAGCCATTGTTGTTTCGGATCACAAATCTTTCTCGCATTTAATCTTTCTAACATCAATGACTCAATGTTGTATTGCAAAAGTGGCTGGTTTGTATTTATGTTCACAGCTAATTGGCAACGTGCACACTTTTCAATCAAATCACCAGTAATGTTTCAGAATACATTCTAAATAAAAGAGGAAAAAGGACTCATTGATTGTCCTGCTCTTAGAAACTGACTAATTTCATTCAAGTTGATGCACTTGCAGTCATATGAGAATCACCCAAAACCAAAGAAAATAAACAGGGTGCTTGGTTTCCATGTTTCTTCAGTAGATACCCAGCAATAAGATCTTAGCTCAATAGCACAGAGATATTAAATATGCATTTGTATGAAAGTCAGCTTTATTCCTTGCTGCAGTGTATGATCGAATAGTAAACACTATTGACCCTTTTGAAGAAATGCAGTCAGCCCTTGAATAAAACTGAATACCAGATTGTTGTCTAAGAGCTTATTAGTTCAGCCAGGTTTGTGTTTGTGGGTGTTAATCAGTTATCAGATGAAAAAGATGGCAGGTTGTTCCACGTTTTCACTATCAAAGCTGTTTCTGTTCCCTGAGAGACTTTTAAGCTCAACAACCATGAAGCTTCCACCTCGGTTATACACCAGCATGCTCAAAAACACACCGTGTAGTCACGAAGATGTGTTTGTGACGGTGGAAAGTCCCATGCAGGCATTGAGGTTTAATTAGTAATGAAGTGGGGGGGAACCTACCAATAGAGCATGGGTTTGGGTTGTCCACTTATTCGGACAGACATGGTGACTTCCTGTCCTTCAATGACAGCTTGATCACTCATTGTTGCCTGTGTGAAATGTAATGCACGTTAGAAGCTTGGAGATGCATTTCACCTCCAGGTTTTTATCTGACAGATGCTCAGATGGAATGATCACGCAGCAGATAATATTTTCATACAGGAAAATTAACATTAACATTGAGAGACAATCATGGACATCCTGTATGTATTTACAAGCGGCATTTAGCAACCAAATGCTGTTAAATAATGTCAAAGCTAATCATTCTAAGGCCAAACCAGTCAAGGGGGGAAGTCAATTAGGAGGCCCGTTCAGCCCATCAGTCTCACCAGGAATGAAGGAGGTTTCCTGAATCGAGTGTCAATAGATCGCCTTGGCTCAGGCCCTCCGAAGTCCATGGCTTCTTCCAGGGGACTGAGATACTCTTCATCAGATGTGATGGGGCTGCTGATGTCCATCGGCACACCCAGGTTTCCCTTTGGTTCCTGTACTGTCTCTGTTAATGCCAAATAAACAACAACAACAACAACAACAAAAAGGCCTGTTATGATTCTTGTTTGACTTCATCACAAGCTTGATTACAGTCAAGTCCAATTTGCACCTTTCAGTTAGTTTTAGTAAATTTCAATTTTATTGAGACAAACGGGATTTCAAAGAGTCCATGTATTAATATAAACAAAGCTCCCCCCTCTGCTGAAGTGTAATTACAATCTGAGATGCCAAATGTGAAATCCAAACAATAGTGGATTCGCAGTGAGTGGAGCCAGTGAGCCTTGGTGGGCAATTTATAGGTTCAGTTTCGCCTCTGAGTTGCTATGGAAACTATAAGTGAGGTTATTCAGCTGGAATATATGGCACACACACATTTTGCTCAGAGATAATGACAAGGGAGAAGGAGAGAAATCAGCTGAAACACTGTGCTGTTGTGGGAACATCCCATATGACATTTCTTTGTTTTGTTTGTTTTTAAATAGGCGAAAATAAGGTTTTAAAAGCCATGACTAAGAGAATTGCGTGTGAGACCATCTTTAAATACCTGGACTGAATTCTCATTATTGTTCCTGGGAAAAGAAAGAGTGAATTGATCCATACAGAGATACTAATTTCTTTTTATGACTGTAATGACATATTGAATGGATGTGTGTATCACTATATGAAAAACTGTATTTACATTAAATCTATTTTGCTCAGACCACCTTTTTTTGAAAACAATAGTGTTAAACTACACTAATTTGAAAGAAAGGAAATTAAAAACCAACTCTCATATTTCAAAATTTCCTTCTGAATATTTGAACCTACCTGCTTTGAGTGAAAGGGTTGCACTGCTGGATGCGCTGCCCATCTGATTAACAGCAGTGACACAGAATTTTCCACCATCAGTCATCTTTGCTGATTTGATAAGTAGACTGTGGCGTTCTCCCTCCACTTTGATTGTGTAATTTTCCACACCACTGATATCAGTGTTGTCTTTAGTCCAGGAAACTTGAAAAGAAAACACAGAAAACAAATAAACCCACTTGCTGACCCACTGCTGAAATAAAATGCTCAGAATTACATTTGTGAGTTTTCATTGACAAGGAGAATGTGTTACCATCAGGGATAGGGGTTCCAGCAATTACACATTTGAGCAGCACATCTGCACCAGCAGATGCTACGGTGTCTTGGAGGGGAAACTCAAACACAGGGGCCTCCATGGGGTCCTCTCCAGCAGACACATAAGAATCATCTGAAGAGTCTGTGTGGTTCAACAAAACAAGCATGCTTATTTATTTATTTTTTTTCATTGTGACTTTGTGTCATGTCAGATGAGATGACACTTTAGAGAAGTGGTTGGTTAACTCAGTAACCTTATCTCACCTAATTCTGGTGACATTGGTCGAGGACGGCGGTGTTTTCCTTTGGTCTTCGGCGGATGTGCTTCTTTAGCGCCGCTAGTCTTCTTCACAGGAATGGCTTCCTCCATTTTTTCATCTTCAACAATAATAGTGGGGATCTTCGCATCTGGTTTCGGTAGGTCCACCTCCATTGTGTCCTCTGTTGGAGAGACTGGTGTGGTTCTTGAAGGTTTGGCAGGATGTGGCGGGGAACGATCTTGCACGACAGCCCTTTTTTGTACCAATGGACTTTCAGGTCTGCTATCAATTTTTCTTACTAATACTTCTATTGGTGTTTTTCTCCCTGAACCCTCTTGTGATGTTTGCGCGAGAGACTCTTGGATGTGCGAAGATTCTTGCATTCGAGATACTCTTTGTACAAGCGGACTCGGTGGCCTTCGTTCAACCTTGCGTAATGTCATCTCTGCAACATTTTTGCTTGGCGATCCTTCCCTTTGGTGATGATATAATGCTGGTGACGATGATCTTTGAATGATTTCCGTTACTGGACTGACTCTGCTTAATTCTCTCACTGATCGTTGTCCTGGTAAGTCAGATAGCTGCATTGATTCTGGGGTGCCAGCAACTTCTCCATATCTACTCACGGTCACACTTGTTGAACCTGAACTTGATGTCTTTTGTCTTGATTTATACGTTTCTTGTGGTGTTTGCACTTGTTGCTGCATCGGTTGCTGACTTATTTCCTTGTCTCTCTGCTCTTTCGCCCACTGGACACGTTCTCTTTCTTGAAGTTTCTGTAGGACTTGGGGAGGAATTGGTTCGATTTTCCTGAAAGGTTGCCGCTGCTTCGCCCTCAGGGTGAGCTGTTCAGTTGAAAATGATTTCTTCATATGAGGTTTCCCAACTAGTTTTTTAATGCGCTGGAGCTCCTCGGTGAACTTGTTCTCGATGTCCTGAACTTTTTGAGAGTAGCGCGGTTTGTCCTCCAGCGAAGCAGCTCTCTGTCTGAACATGGATCTTCGTTCAGCAGCATCTTCTTTCAGAGCCTCCCTAAGATCTTCCCTTGAACTTTCTCGAGAGATGCCCAGCCGACTTCCCCCGTCATCTGAGTCTACAGAGCCAGCGCGATTGAAGCCTGCCCAGGATCTACCTGAAATGGAGCCTTCTGGAATATCAAGACTTCGTCTCCGTTCTTCTAGACCACGGACCTTTTCAAAAACCTTTGAGCTTGCCCGTGTAAGCTTCGGTGAAGGTCTAGGGGTAAACTCTTTCCGCGAGTATTCACTCAGTGGCGTTTGCGGGCGGGAGTCTGTGGTACTACCCTGGGATGCAGGTTTTGGCTGCTTAACCTTTTCTTCGAACTCTCCTGGCACTGTGTCTTGGTAGTCAGTTGGTACAACAATTTTCTTCCGCAAGCTGAGTGGAGTGGTGGAACCAGAGCGACTTGGCATCGGAGAGGTGGGAATACGCTTGACAAGTCTTGGAGATGGGGGTGGGAGGGCTTGTGGGGGAGATTCTCTTGAAAAGTCCTCTGATTGGCTTTTGAAAGTGAAAAGCAACGCAGTAGAAAAGTCAGTTTAGCAAACATGAAGCTCTCAGAGTCAATTGTATGTTTGTTGCTTACCTGTGAGTGAGATCCTCATGTCCATGTATACTGTTGTCATCTTCAGCACATCTGTCCATCACTGAATGTGAAACAGGTTGAATTTGAACATTTTAAAATAACTTTTTTTTTTTTTTAAGTTTTATTAAAAGAAATTGTTAACTAATGGCACAAATCATTTTAAAGGAATAAAGGAGGTTCCGTATACCTGCATAAACAGCCTGGTCCTCGACATCTCCACTATCCTCTTTGGTCTCAGGTTGATCGCCATCTTCATCCTCTGTTGTTTCGGAATCTGAAAGGAAATAAACAATTTCTGACTCACAATTTCTGAAGGACACTGTCTGCTGAGAAAATGGAGCCATTTATTATGAAGCACAAAGACAGTCAGGGACAATAATAAACCATTTATTCGATGAAAGTCTTGGACCAACATTTTGCAATCATGGAAACTGATGTTTCCATCATGGCGGTAGAAGATGCAAAAAGCACACTGTTTCTATAGGAACTGGCAGAGTAACCTGGCTGATTTATCTGACTCTTGGATGTTTGGTGAAAGGGAAAGGAATATTAACAAAACAATATAAATTTAATTTTTTTTAATATGGATCAACTGTAATTTTAACACCTTGTTCAGAGGATACATAGTTGTCGTCCAACAGGTGGTCTTCTATGTGTGCCAACGCTGCAAGCAGGAGGCTAAAAAAAAACTTCTGTCATGTAGACTATTAGGAAAGAATCATCAATGCGCAAATGAAAAGTAACCAAGACTGGCATAACATTATATGAGGAAAATTAGCTTGTGACAAAAGCTTTAGTTCTCAGATCATATTACATTCTATCTGTATTTCAAAATAACTGGCATTTCACTTGACGAGCTTCTGATGTCAGGATTGCCAAAATACACCAAACTGAACCTTTTTATCAGCTACTGTCACTCCCAATTATACAATATGATTAACATATGCAAATTATGGACAGTTCAGATAAGCACTTTCAGTTTTTGTAGAAAGTCATCTTTTTCTTTTTACTTTACCCACTTTAAAGCAAACAATTTGTTTCAGTTGTACCATCTGATAGAAATGACTGTTATTCTCAGACTGAGAGAAAATTCAGTCATTGGAAGGACTCAAAATAGAAAGCACTATTGAGTCATTGGCATCCCAGTAGCTCTCATGAGGTGTTTGCTTCACAGTAGGTGGAATTACTTAAAAAAAAAAAAAGAGGCTATCTGTTGTTCCCTCGCAGTAAAAGAACAATAGGATAACACTGGCCATGTTGAAAACAGCAGAGAAACTCTGAGAGTGCCTATTAATCAGTGCAAAGAGAGAAATCCATCGAAATGTGTTTCCATCATGTTCAGAGGCTCCTGTTTTCTGTGTGTGGTTAATTCAAGATCCTAGTCACAGCTATCACATCTACATTCAGTTATGCTGTGCAAATTCCACAACACAGTCATGTAATATTTATGCCAAATGGCTACATTTTAGAGTTCAAAGTAAAAAATCTCTGCGATTCATGCAGTGCAGTCGTTTTTACCCACATTAGCAGCTCGATATTGCAGAAACATATTTCTCTTCCAACCTGAATACATACGCAGTATTCACAGAGTTATAATAAATGATTCAGATGTGCAACTCACGATCATTTCTGCATCTACGTTCTTCCACAATACAATCATGCTAGTGTCTTTTATTCCTTGATTTTCAAGTAACCAAGACTGAGACCAAGTGATAAGGTGAATGGTATTTGTTATGCAAGAGCTAGCATCTAAAAAATATGGATTGTAATTTGTCATGGTTGGATAATAATCAATGCAATTCAACATAAAGCTTCAAGTCAGAAATCCATTAAAACTACAAGACAAAATGGTGAATAAACTCAACTTATATAGCTCAGCTTGACTTTACTTGGCAAGGCGAGAGAAACTTTGGGGTTAATTGCCTTGCCCAAGGGCCAGGGAACATGGACAAGCAAAGCCAAAGAAGCAAATCTCTGATAATGAAAAGGAACCCAACACACCAACTATACTTTAACCAAAAGCATCCAAAACGGTTACAAATCATCATCTCCAACTCTTGGGGGCCCTTTTCAAAAAGTTGTATTTTCAGTGGCTCTGAGCACCGCTGTCATGCAAACCGACACCAAGGTTTTCAGATTTCACTTGAAAATGTAAAGTCAACCGGGGTTAATACCCACTTAAATGAACTAAGTTCGAAGGGAACTCCTTCATGACGTCTGACAATTGTATGTTTGGAGACAAGAAAAATTGTAATTTGCGTATTGATTATGATTTCTTCAAGAACTACTGCTCATTATGGCTGAAGTCTGTTTTAAAACTATCACAGCAGAAACTTTCTCAGTTGCGCCGGACAGTTTGAGTAGTTGCCATGTTAGTATCAATGACTGCACAATCCATCCGACAAAACCACTTAAGGTTAACTCATGTGAGACGAATTCAAACAGGAACATTTTTATTCATCTGAAATACAACAATACACCAAAAGAGTCAACATAATGTGAAGCTCGCAAGCATCACTGCTTTACAATTGAGGTTGCATAGGTGACTTTTGACTTTTGACGCTTCAGGTACTGTCAAACATCAGAGAACATCGTAAGTGAGTCCATCACTGTACACGTGTTTAAAGTCCCCCAAAGGTGTCGTTCATAGTCCTGTCACTCTGTACACAAGAAAACCAGGGAGCTCCAGCTCTAACTTCAAAACCCAAGACTTAGACATGATTGAGGGTAATTTTGCTGTTTCACAATGAAATCGGCGCAAAAGTTCAGGAAATAAATGCTGTCTTTGAAACGGGGTCTCATTTTATTTCTGCTGCTCATCTGAGCCACATTGTAAGTAAATTAATATAGTCATGCAGTGAGATAGATAGATAGATAGATAGATAGACAGATAGATAGATAGATAGATTTGTTGTTGGAGAGTAAGAAAAATGTCAAATGGAAAAGCTTTTTTCCTCAGTCGCGTTAAAACATCACAGCAGTATCCAGCCACATTTTGATGAACTTTCCAAAGTTTTTAGCGAAACTCTTGAGCTACTTCACCATCTGCGGACCATTTTGAAACAGAGCTCTAAGGCTTGTTTCGCCATGCCGAGGTGACGATATTCCACAGTAACACTGCTCCTCTTCAATCAAGGATGAGTGGCCTCGGCTCCTCGGAGCGCTGCTTCAGCATCTGACACCGTCAGCTGGGAAAACACTGTGTGGCCAGCGGACGAACCGTAACACCAAAACAGCGTCACTATTGCACTGCCTTCACATGCAATACAGAAAACACTTCAACCATCACAGAATGGCATTCGGATAAGTTGAAAGACTACTTGCCTGGTTATTTTCTTTGGTGTGATTTTTTGTTTCATGGCCACCGTAGGTATGTCCTCGGCAGGTATTTTTTGTCTTGGCCAACATTCAGCGGGAGGGTATTCCCCGAGATACACCGGGGTTTCCGAACCATTAGTACACGCCTGAACGAGGAGCGTTTTCCGAGAAAAGACTCCAGCAGTTTGGATGTAAAACACCCAACTTGTTATATAGTGGAACTCCTCCGCTGCCACACAGGTGAAGAGCTTTTCAGTCAAAGAAAAAAGATGCAAAGAAAGGCACTTTGATCCATTACATAACAAGTCAGAGTCTCAGCTGCTCTTCTGAGAGGATCCGTGTGTGAGAAGGAAAGAGAGTGCGGCAGCCCTCCATCCGCAGGTGGAAATGTCTGTTGAATGCATATCATCCACTACGAGGGAGCCCCCCTGTCCACACAATAGCCAGCGACAGTGTGAGCATCTTCCCCCGCTGCGTTCCACCCCACAGGCAGCGCACACCGATAGGCAGAAAAACCAGTGGGAGTGATCCAGCCCTCTTGAGATCAGTGTTCTACAGCATTGGTTGACATTTCTCATTTCTCCCGTCCTCCCCATGTGTCTGTGTCTTATTCTCCAACCGGCGTAATGAGCCTGTCGGTGTAGAAAGGGGGGGAGAGTCGCTGCAACAGCGAAAGGGACCTCCTCGCTCCTCTGCATTGCCGGAGCACAGTTAGCTCTCGCAGTCGACTGCACGGGCTGGACCCACCGCCACACTGCCGTTGCATTCTTATGTATGTGTGTGTGTGTGTGTGTGTGTGTGAGAGAGAATTTCAGCAGCCTCTGTTTGCAGAGTATCCTCCTCGCTTTTCTCTCTTTTTTTCCCTCTCTCCTCTACACGCTGCATTTTAAGTGGCTCACTTGTGAAGATTTTTCTTTCCCAGATGGGGAGGGGAAAAAGAAAAAGCAGCCCTGCTTTGCACATTTCATTCCGCCACTGATTATGAATCAGTGGTTTGTGCAACGGCTAAAACAGGACAGTTCTGCTCACGATGAGCCCCACTGTGCTCGAGGCAAAACAGCACTGTGAGCAAAGTCGAATCTTTAAATAACTCCGTGTTGCTGAAAACCTCACTACCAAGATAATTGTCTAAAACAGCATATATTTAATACTCAGTGGTTTCAGGCATAAATATGAGCTAAATGATATTTTTCCTAATTGAAGATACCTACGGATTTAATTACAAGCTCCGCTGGTTATGTAATCTCAGGTCATGCAGAGTGTGTCTTCGTTTCCTTGGCAGCTGCTCTACATGTTGACTTCTGATATATGTATATATACCCTGAATGACTTCAACATCATCGTAATGGTGACACAAAGCCCTTTCTATTCATCTCACCGTGCTTTGCTTTTGAATGCTTAAATAATCGCTCACAGCAGAGTGGTAGTGTAGCTGAGGGGTGTGTGCAACATCGACGTGGTATGTAGCAGCTTGTTCCTTCCATGATCGATGGTAAGGCTTCCCCAGCTAATCTTTGAATACATATACATATTACAACATCATGTACTGCTTGAGTGGAGTGGTTTCCCAGAGTGGCCTGGAGTGATTGTGGATCCACTCTGAACTCCCGGACTACTCCTCTAATCTGACAGGTTGATGCTGACATGTTGTGGTGACAATATAAAGCTCTGAAGAGTCGGCGATGGGCAAGTTAATTAAGATTAGCAATTAACTGCAATTATCTAAGGCTCTATGAATATGATGACATTTTAATTGTCGTGTCAGTAAAGTAGTTGTTGAAAACAAAATGACTGGTTTTATTGTAGAAGCAAATGCAGTTGCTCCAAGTCTGTTATAGGGTTGTATGAGTTCAGGATGATTAAAGTCACTTGTCCTCCAGTTAGCAGGAGTTGAGAGAAATAGTAATTGTCAAGACAAAGACCTTGAAAGGTGCTGATGCTAGCAGCTGGCCTCTGAACAGAACACAAAGCTACAGAAGCTCCAACAAAGTGAAAAAACTTCAATGTACTGTTGTGTAATTTCCATCCCACCTGTAACAGACATGGGTTTAACATGAAACAAGCCTCTAACGCTACTTTTTCTATGCCTCTGCCACTTTAAAAGGTATTTATATGCTGAGCCATTTCACACTAAAATATGCTGTTTCCAGAAATAAGAAGTATAACTCACCATGTTGTCTAAAGAATGCAGTAATCAATCATGAAATTATGCTAAATTAAGTTAAATATAGTGATTGTTTTGTACATGTTGCTGTATGTTTCTTCTTATTGTGCCTTAAACCACTTTATACCTTTGCTCCATTAATGATTATTACAAAAGTGGGTTAGAATCTGAATATTAGCTGTGAACTGTCTATGCATTTTTATTTTTATTTTTATTTTTATAGAGAAAGGACCCAGGAAGAATAGTCTCTACTTCGTGAAGACTAATAGGAATCCTTAAATAGATAAAAAGATAAAACACTGCTTCCATTCAAATGTCAGCAACAGTAATCTCAGCACTGATTTCATAACAGTAATGACGTACGGAATAGGTTACCGACAAAAACAGCAAAATAACAGCCAGGAGTTACTGGCCAGTCAGCGATCCCAACTGATCCACATTTGCAATTTGAAACTAATCAGTCAGGTTGAAAAGGGGACACATACTGTCTATTGGATTACAGAAAATAGTCCAAGAACTACCATACTGTAATACAAGGCCTTCAAGGTTCAGTTTCCCTGGGATAGTCCAATTAAAGACTTGAAGTACTTGAAATATCTATTGTTGAGCCACAGCATAATGACAACCTTTAGTATTGTTGTGTAGGACCTTGTTCTTTCCATACCAGCGTTACCTCCCGCACTGGTCTGGGCTACATTAGCTGGATCAGGCCACACAGGTGACATTCATCATGATCAACCATGACCCTGTCACAGGTACCCCGCCTTTCTTTCATTCTGCAATTTTTGATAGACCATGACAGTAAACCATGCCTTCATCTTCCTCACTTTACCTGTCTGTGGTTATAACATGACTGACTGGTCCATCCAACTGGGACTGATTCAAAATATACATTTAAAATCGGAGTATGTATTTCTGCTAGTTCTACTCTCTGTGGTTTTAGCATTAGTTCTGTGACTGAACAGGTTTGACTTAAACAGCATAATCAATACACATAGTGACAGAAAACCACCATCAAAGAAACAAAAGCCTTAGTCATCAGACAGAATGCCAATGAGCGTGTTCTTTTTTTCTGTGCACATTTTGCAAGATTGCTGCTTGGTGCTGAGAGGTTTAAAAATTCAAGACCAGAGGCAGATTTTGGTATTTCAACCACGTTTGCTGAATGCTGTGCCCAGCTTCATTTTTCATGAGCTTTTACCAATTCTACATTATTTTCTAAAGACTAGGAAAGTGGAAACCTTTAATGCACCCCAAAGCCTGACTTAGAGCAACTCTGTTAGTTTGAAAGCTTTCCTTACACAGCAACTCATTCATTTTACTTTGCATACATTGAGGCTAAAGGCCCATCAAAGCATCAGGAATACAATCCGAGAAAATCTGTATCAGTGATTTGATGATGCTTCTGGAATAAACAGAAAGGAAAATGCACTTGTGGTTCTGCAGCTTGAAACAACATGGCGATGTCGGGGATTTCCAGAGTGTGACTGCGGTTCCACCTGTTCACTCACATTCATGATCCAGGAGAAGGACAACACACTGAGGAAACCATCCAAACACACTGGAGAGGGGCCACAGTCACGCTCAGTGGCGACTTCTAAAGTTCCCACATTTAGACCCTGCCAAGTGGTAAAATTACTCTGCAAGCCTTGGAAAGGCAGCACAGCTTTCTTATCGACATCACTTTAAAGCTTGATTTACAGTGATTTACAGGCTGTAGTGTGTGGTGGTGTCCAGTGTCACGAAGCGCCTTCAAGTTTATATGCACAAACTGAAATAGGCAACTTTTTATAACAACGTGACTGCATCAACTTATGAGACGATATGTCGACGACGCTGTATTTAGTTTCAGCTACAAAATGTCCAAAAAGACAATAATAACATCATTTAAAAAACAGTATTATGAAAAAATAATACTAGTTCTCTAGTTTATTTCATGGACTACATCCAAAACTTCCAAAGAATTTAGAAGCTTTGACTAAACCTAATGTACAGAATCTGCTAGTGCTCAACAGCAGGTAGCAGTCATGAGCTGGTAGTTAGTAACCAGGAAAGATAGAAATGAATCTTAGTCATGCAAGAAACACATCAACAAAATAATGGCTGTGTTTCTAGTTGCAGGAACATGTGACTTTTATTAACAGTATCAGTCAGTTCTGGGAATATTGAAACGGTAGATGTTACATAGAACATCGACTTGACAGATCGATTTCTATGGAAAGTGCATTACGTCATGCAACATGTGGCCAACAACGTATGAGCTTGCATGTTTAGCGTTCAAATTTGGCCTTTTCCTTGATCAGTAGGAGTGTGTGAGGGGAGTCGAACAGGGCCGGGCTAAAATTAGCCGTGATGTCTTCCTGTGTAACAGGAGAGACACTGGCCTGTGCTAACATCAGAAAAATCTGAGGCCTGGCACATTCCGCTGTAAAAATAACTGTGGAGAGTCGGTGGACAAGGGGGGCGGGACGGAGAGACATTTTCAAAGACGGCGAGAGAGAGAGAGAGAGAGAGAGAGAGAGAGAGAGAGAGAGAGAGAGAGAGAGAGAGAGAGAGAGAGAGAGAGAAAAGATTCAGGCAGTATCATTGAGTGATGGGACAGCTGGAGACTTACGCACAAGGCAAAGCAGGAGAGAGCTGAATCAAACTGAAGGTTAAAATGGAGAGTCAAGGAAAAGTTCCATGAAGAAAACCCAGAGAACCGCCACTCTGTTCTTTAAACTTAGCTGCGAAATACTGGAAACTGACCAATTTTAAAACTGTAGTCAATGACAATATTAACATGACTATTGTACTGCCTGAATTTGAAGCTACATTTCAATAATGCTAAACTGTAGGTGTGATTTTACTATTTTAATTGAGTGTAATAAAAAAGGACTTTATTTGAGAACAAAATGATACAACTCTAAAAATTAAAAGCACCTCATTCGTTCTGCTATATAATTAATAATTTATTGAACCAGCTCTGAAGTTTTAAAAGGTATAGATCCATATTTTTTTTGTTTGTTTTTTCTTAATTTCTTATTCACTCTGATGACAAAATTGGTCTTTCGGATTTATAAGAGAGTCATAATTTCAGCAATACTTTGGAATCATCTTTTTGGTGCATCTGAAGTTCCGTTTACGTGACATTTTCAAGTGAGAACGGAATACTTTTGTTATGTTTTGGGTGTTCAGTTTCACAACAATGATGCTCGATGCCACTGAAACTTTTGAAAACGGTTCACTTTTATAGTTGAGAGTATACTTTGTTGTCTGTCTATGCAAATGTCCGCGTGCTCATCATTGTTCATGATTATAGTGTACTGTTGTCTGTGCACATGCATGCGTGGTCTCATAACAAAAAACAGTCAACAGCACCAGCTCGTGGCCTGGAATGTGAGCTATATCTTTTTCATTGTTTCTACCGCTTCTGTGTAAATGGACATAATTTTCAAAATGCTGCCATATGAATGCAAAACTTTTCTGAAATGAAAATGTAAAAATGATGCATTTTCACATGAAATACTGTCATATAAATGGATCCACAGACATCAGAATAATGCTTATAAATTGATCAACTTTCAAGCATCCTTTAATTTCAGTGATGAAAATTATAGCACCTTGATTAAAGGTGATGATTAAAAAAAACATACATGACTTGAAAAAATATTTATTGCAATTTTTCATTGTATTTTAACGTACTTGGGTGAGAATTTCTTTAAAAGAAAAAACTAACAGTTGTTCCCTTCTTATAAGTTTTAAT
The DNA here is from genome assembly GCF_902148845.1 of Salarias fasciatus. Classification (NCBI taxonomy): domain Eukaryota; kingdom Metazoa; phylum Chordata; class Actinopteri; order Blenniiformes; family Blenniidae; genus Salarias; species Salarias fasciatus. The sequence goes on from NC_043760.1 coordinate 12,532,506, forward strand.
GAATACTACTGAAAATATTTTCTTTATCTTGCAACAACTGACTGGGAATATCCACCTTTAGTAATCAGCATGTTGTCTTATCATAGTGGGATACATTTCTATACCCACATCATTCCTGTGGTCTGCTCGAGCATCCAACATTTATACAGGACGGGATATGTAATGCTCTGTGGTTTCGTGCTGCCCACACTAGAAGACATCCTCAATCACTGGAAGACAATCTCAAAGTGTCTCAGTCAGAACACAACACCACTGCTGCCGTGCCAAATCTCCTATCACGATCTGGCACTGAAGAATCGAATTGTTTGAATTCAGAAGGAATCACCACAGAGGCACCTGGTCCTCATTTTTCCACAGCATCAGATAATGCTTTCATTTCCTCAAACCGTTACTGATGCCAAGCCATTGAAGCCCGCTCAGCACGACGTGATGAGCCTTGATATGTGGATTCGTGCGCTCGCAGTGCCACACGCGGTACTTTCTGTCAGCGGGAACAAATTGAAGGGAGAAGTTCCACTTCACATTCACACCGCAGGAGAATGACAAAGTGCTTCAGTGGATATTTGAAGGGCACATCTGAGGAAGCTGGTAATGTCATTTTTCAGGGCAGCAGAGGGGGTCAGACTTGTCAGGTGAGCTGAATTTCGATCAGCGCTGGAGATGACAAAAAGCATAAATAGAGGACTTTTATAGATCAGAATGCACACCGCATTGCTCTTCTCAGCATCCTTGGCCGAAACTCTTCCAAGGATTCACTACTAAAGCAGAAGCCGTTATTTGACCATGCACGAAGGAGGTTAACGTCTCCCATTATCAAGAGCAGATTAGTGGAATTTGTAAAAAACGATATGTGAAAAATTAACTCAACATGAATGCACTTTCCTTGACTGCTTGAGGCTTTTCAAGTGCCTGGATATATGAGATCTTTTTCTTCATGTGTCAACCTGACAATCTGTTGATTTGAAGACTTTGAAGACTGAATTTCAGTAAAGTCAAATATATGAATTTATGCTGATGATGCTAATACATCTCCATTAAGACGTTAGAGCTACCATTCAGTAGTCCATCAGACAATGATTAGATGAGGCCATATTACAGGAGGGAGTAATCAAACATGAATATGAAAAAGAAATACGTCTTTTTTTCTCAAAAGAAAAAAAAGACGTATGAGAGATGATCTGTCACAAAGAAGCCATCCATGTAACCCATACTATTCATAGCTAACCTTAACTACACATACTAGGAGCTGAGGGCTTGCCATGGTGTCGCCCCCCCCCACCCCACCTGTCAGGGGAGGATCAGAGGATCAAGGGTCTTGCTCAGTAACCCATAGTGGGTAACCTGCATGGGATTCAAACCTGCAAACCTCCAATACCAAGCCTGCTTCCTAATCTCTACACCACTGCTACCATCATATCAATGTTGGGATAAAAACAGAACAGCAACAGAAGATATTCAGAAAAGATCTCTTTAGAGCAACACCTAAGAAGAGACTCAACAGGGAAAATAGAATAAACCAGGTGAGGAGATGACTCTCAACACAACAGCAGCATCTCTACTGAAGGATAAGCTGATTTTACACCTCATTTTTCAACCACTCAAACATTGAGAACATCCCAAACAAGACGTCCATTTTGCATGTTGGAGATAAATCTATCAGCATCATCTCCTCCCAGCATTTCTGTGCAAACACATACCTGTTATACACACGCCTCATAGTCATGACGATAAAGGTGCTAAATGGATGGACTCCATCGTCAGTGTGCCCTGCTATCAGATCATCTACTAAAGAAACACATAATATCAAGTTTGCACCCATTTTTATCAGCACAACGTTTTAAAAGATCCCTCAATGTGTTTTCGTTCTCGTCGTCATGAGATGACGACCTTTTGGAAGACTGTGGGATTCTGGGTAGTTTTGTTTGACGTGGATTTTCACGATGGGAGATTGTTGGAATGCAATTGAAGTTCACTGCAACTAAGAAATGATCAACAATCATCATCATTGAGTCCTAAAGAGAAAGAAAAGTTTTTAGGTTTTGTCCAATCAGGCCCTGTTTACACCTCAGCATTTTCAAGTGAAAACGGAGAACTTTCGTTGAGATTTGGATGTCTGTTTACACGACAACTGTACTCGGAGGCACTAAAATGGCAAGTTTTTGAAAACATGTCCCAAGGTGGAACTTTTTGAAAACGCTTCGAGTCCATGTAAATGGAGAAAACACTACTTTTCTGATATGATGCTACTGTGCATATGCACCACGGCCGCAGTAAGTAGCTCTTCGCACATGTTTGATTAGATGGACAATAACAATGGCGGCCTCCAGAGTCGTATGACTCCCAGTTCATATAGAACTTTAAGAATTGAGAGTCATCCATAGCGGCAGGCCAACCTAGTCATCTGTCCAGACGAAATGCAAAACCTTTCTGAACTGAAAATGCAAAAATTCTGCATTTTTGCTTGAAATGTCATGGAGATTGGGCCTAAGTTTACAGATTTGAACGGTCCAATTGAAAGACAAGTTTTACTTAAAGTACATGTACTCATATTACCTTCACCCAGGTCCAGTACAGCCAGCACAGCGCTGCTCCGGGCCTCTCCCAGGTGGTTGTTGGCGATGCAGGTGTACAGACCAGCATCACTGGGTTTGCAATCCCTAATCCAGAGCCCTCCGTATTCTTGGTTTTCCATATTGAGGAGGTCGTCGTTGTGGTACCAGTACAGGGAGGGCTGAGGGTCTCCGGCCACAGTCACCTTCAGACGGATGTCGCAGCCCGTCCCCACGGCGGCGTTCCTCATTTTGCGTATAAAAACAGGAGGAGTTTGGGCAGGACCACCAGGACCTCGGGGATCCGGAACGACTTGCTCCGAGCTCGCTTTGGACCGTTTCGGGGGGATTATGGGACTCGGCGGCGCCACCGCTTCGTCTGCCCCTTTTTTAAGGGTCATCTGCACTTCAGCCTTTCTCATGATTCAACTGAGTCAGTTAAAGGAAGAACTTGCTACCTGAAGTCTTTGGCTATAGGACTTACATTACAGTCACTACATTACAGTCAATGAGCAAACTTCACATGTAACTTTCAGTCAACGTTGTCTTCACATTATTTAAAACATTTATTAAAAGGTTTTCATATAGTAGAAAGCAACTCAAACTATCTTGAGACATGTGCAGTGATTACTTCCCTTCGAACGGCAGATCTCAGACCTTAGTTGTTTCCCAAAGTAGAAAAAGTAATAGCTGATGACCAGGTAATCAAGCAGATAGACATAGCTGCCACTCTCCTGCCCAAAGGTATTTTTAGGGCAAGTCGCACTGGATCATATTGCATTAACAGCTCCGTCGACTTGTCTCTTGGAAGTGACGGTTCTGCTTCTAACCCTCCTTTCGGACTCCTCAGTCTTCGGTAACCTTTTCCTACGAGAATGTAACGTCTTCATAAAACATGGCGTGCTAATCTTGAGTCTTCTGTATCCCCCGGCGGCCTTGGGACGTTGTTCTTGCTTGGCTTCGGGGTCACCGGCAAAAATCAAATCCTGCCCGGCAAGTCGCACAGAACCTCCCTCCCGCCGCTCCGCTCGTCGTCCCGTGAGTCAAACCAACTCACTCATAATCTCCCCCTGACTCGGCCAGTTCGTCCGAAGGGGGGAAATGACAGTCCCACCTCAGCAAAGCCCCTCGCAGTGACAGCTGCACACTGATCTGTCTGCCCACTCACTGCTCGGCTTCCGCCCCCTTTTCATTTTTAGCCAACCTGGGGGTCAGTAGAACATGTGAGAGGGTGCAACACTCAGCGCAAAGGAGCCGGGTGGTCGCTACCGGGAGTTAATTTGTAGGTCAAATGTAAAGTCTGACGGGGGAACAATCTCTTTTGTCCATGTGGTCATTAAAGGTTTTTAAGGATAATGGTAGTTTTTGAGATTCATCTACATGTGGACTAATGGAGCAGAAAGTACTGACATTAACTTCAAAGCTTCACAGGATCTAGAAAAATGTGCAACTCTTTCAACCGTAATGGAAAATTTATCAAATGCACCACCAACCTGTTTCAAAAATCAGCTTAACGGGTCAGTTTCAAGTAGAAGATACTAGAAATGGCCCATATCACTAAATAATTTGAAGAACAATTACACATCCTTGATACATGCTGGCATGCAAAATGTATTTTATTTTAAATAAATAATTCCACACCCAATGTGCACACATCTATGTAGACACATGCTCACTCACACAAGCACAGCTTAAACACAAATCTGACTTAACTTGTATAAAAACAAGTAGCACAAATTAAAATTCAATTTATTGTATTATTACTTTTTTTTTTAATGAAAGCTAGAATCAAATTCTGTTTTTAAAGGCCTGGGAGTTTTCTTGAGTGTATGAGTGTCAAACTCAGTTCAGACACCACATACAGCCCAATCTGAATTAAAGTGCACAGCAAAAAAAGGGCTGTATTCAGGAGTACCCAGGAAGAGGATACGGCTGATATACAGGTCCTGTGCCAGCAAAAGGCTGCAGACAGCCACTTTCAGGAGTCTGCCTTACTAGGTGTGACTTGGTCTTTCTTATGCTGATGAATGTCAGCAGGGGGCTGTGTGGTGGATCCTTCCTCTCTTTTTGTCTCATCAACAGGCCCATTTCATAAAAAAAAAAAAAGCACCAAAAGCAGAGATGTGTCTTGAAGATATATGCATTTTTTTTTTTTTTTTTTTTTTGGGGGGGGGGGGGGGGGGGGGGGGGGGGGGTCTCCAAGACTTACAAGCATTTCAGCATTTCAAATATCCTTAAAAATTTATATCAATATATATATATTTTTTTATTATTTCAGTTCTACAAAATTAAAATTGCCATTGGGTCCAATTTCTCACTCTATGTTGATCACTGAGTTCAATACTTTATACAACATGGCCCAACATGATGCTAGCAAATGTTATGATGCACATTTAAGGTATGATTACAATTTTGTGTTTGGGTAATATTAAATTCTGAAAGTGTTGTTTCAGCCTGAGCCACTCAGCAGGCCATCCCTCCTCCTAATCACAGACTCCATTTGTTTTCCAGTGTGTCTTCACCCCGCAATTCTAAGGTGACCACCTTTCTGGCACAGGACGTTTGGCCCACCCAAATGTGGAGCCTGAGGAGGTGAGTTAAATTGTCTGATGCCACTAAAACTAAACTAGGAAGGAACATAAGTTTTCTTCCTTATCTACCGAGCTGTTCCAATATATGTGACCAATTTTATTAATAATTGAACCCTTTCCTCTTTAGCCTGCTGCAAAACCTATTTTGAAACACTCCGGCTAACTTTCAGGAGCCAAGATGATACTCCTGAGGAGAAAGGGAGGCGCAGGGTTTCTGTAGCAACTAAACAAGAAAAGAAGAGTAAGTGAAGACTGCATCTCTCCATGCTTTTCTTTGACTCTCCCCAATCTAATTTGCTCAGTGATAAAATGTCCATTTTCTCTGTGCTTTGGCAGCTTTTCAAAACCAAAGGTGGCGTCATCCGTGGCGACGAAGAGGGCGTATGGGAAATGGCATACATTGACCTCATGTCAGAGGAGGAGGACACCATCTTGGATGACAAGCCTGTGTGGGTCCGGCTTCCACCTCGAAGCAAAGTTGTCAGCGCTGTGTGCTGCGCTGCAAAATAGACTGGAGGCTGATACAAAATAAGCGGCCTACCATCACCAGAGAGTTGCCTGCAGAGCAGCACAGGAGTGACCTGTTGGTGGCTCTGTGCTGTGGGACACATTGTGCATACTTTGTGGGGTTTTTTTTTTTTTGTTCACTGCAGCACAGTCAGTAAACAGTAAATTGTTTTTATATTGTTTTTTTTTTCATTGTGTTTTTATGCATTGGACTGTAATGATGCACATTTGTATACAGTTTTTTTTTTTTTACCACAAAATAAACATTTATGCTCTGACAGTGCGTCATTTTTATTTATGATAGTGTATAAGATTACATGAATTATAACTACATTGAATCATTTATGATGAATTAAAGTATAATAAAGTTAATATATGCAAATCAAACAAATCCCCCTGCATATTTGACCAACGGCGGTAGGGCCAGTGAGGGCAAAACAACCAATCAGATGTAAGAATAAGGCCCAAGGTGTGAGATGCAAATGCCCCCCCTGCAGGAAACCGGGGGATTGATCTCCATGGCAACTGACCATTGTGGGGCTCAAGAGGTGTCAACATTTCACACCTTTTCAAGGCCGTATGCGAGCCCTAAAGATCGTACGTATTCAGGCATTCTCAGGCTCCTGCATTGCAGCTGAGATACGCCTGATTACATATGCCTGACTACAGGAGGGGTGTGTTGCTGTAATCAGGCCTGAATACAGGTCTTTTCAAGCAGTGGTGGTGCAGACAGGTGAAAAATTAGCATTACAATCTCCCAACAACCACAACTGCCTCCCCTCTGTTGCCAAAATGCATTTACATTTCATTCAACATATTAACACTATTCACACTACTTGGAAAAGTTTGTATTTACAAACACAAGTGGCAAAAAGTTTTAACATGATGCCACTTTTTAAATATGTGTAAAATACAGAAAAACATATCACAAAAACAGGATCCTCTATTTGCAGCATGTATTTCTCACTGATAAAAATGAAACGTGATCTGGCTTTGAGTTTTCTTAGCTGTAAAAATTTGCAGAATCCACTGCAACTCCAACCCAGTTTGCTTATGCTATTCAGACAGCGGTCTTTCATGACTGCTGCTTTTACAAAAACAACCGCTTCCTGTAAATACAACAGAAATGACTCTGTTTAGTTTTAATGTTAAGCATTTTGGCCCATGGACCATATGTTTGACACTTCCGCTATCCAGCTTCTAGAAAAAGCCCACTTCCCCCTCAAAATGGTTTGTTTACATGTTTGTGTTGTTGCTTCAAGATGAACTGACTTTCATCAAAACAAGCTGCATAACAGAATTACCCACAGTTACTGTGCTTAGTTAAACAAACAAAAAAACATTGTTTCTTGTTGCATTTCTAAAATGGAGGAAAGTGATTTTGCATAAATATTAAAATTGGGTTACTTTTAATTATGGTTAAATTTACAGTAGAGATGAAACTTCCCATATTTTTGATTAGTTTCATTATTTATTGTGTCTATTAACAGTGGAATTGCCCCTAAATATTCACTGTTTCAGACAAAAAGTCACCTGCCTCAATGGAGTTTTTTTTTTGTGTGGTCAAAATCACATCTAAATTAGCATATTTCATGTTTCCTTCTAAACAAATTTTAGCTTAGAAGACATACGATCCAAACAAATGCAAAATAAATGCCTATTTTTCCCATAATTCTAAGTGTTAACACTTCATATTTTTATTCAAACAAAAACAAAACAAATTCTACCATTTTTTGTTTTTTTGTCATTTTAAAACACACGAAGGTCAAAGAAATCTGACAATTATATTTGCTCAAATCCAGTTATTATCTTGAGCTAACTGCTATAATTACAACACAAGGCTTGAAACATTGTATATATACTTTTGGGATTATTTGTTATCAATATTCAAATAACAAATAACGTTTCAATGATATTCTGATTGATACTTTCAGAGATAGTTCTTATGGAGGTTTCTCCCTAAACAAACTGATTTTCTTATTTGCAAAGGTTACATCTGAAAATAAAGATAAATACTTCATTTCTGCATTTTGAGCTATGATTTACCAGCAGTGGTACCATGCGTATGCATTTTTTTTCACAGTGGAATAAGAGATTACAGTAGATTTTTAAATATAAAACTTTATTAAAATGTTCTTCACCTTAGAAGAAAATGTCAACAATTAAGAAACTTAAAGCTATGTTTAGCTTGTGAAAGACAACCAGCTGCCTTCAGTAAAATATACAAAAGCTTAAAAAAAAAAAAGACTCTCACATATGCCTGTACACATTACAAATTGATGAGGAGATCTGTTAAGGTGCAGTTTTGATAAGACAGCAAATATTTCACAAACTAACAGAGAAATGTTTCAACGGCATTTCCAACAGCTTTTAGCTGCGTTGAGTCATTTGGCTGTTGGTTTTTTTTAAATCTACTGCAATATTTTCAGTTTCCTTAAATCTAAACAGAACTGAGGAAAAAGGCTGGGGTAGATAGTAAGTGTCAGATGATATGAAGACAGGTTAAATAACAATAAAAAGCATGAAAACATGTTCACACAGTAGATCTGTTGGATGACATCCGCCTGATCTGTGAGCTGCTGGCTGATGTGTGCGAAGAAGAAGTGAAGTAATCTGCTTTCCAGTGCTTGAGGTTCTGTGTTCAGCAATGATTTGTCCGTTCGAAGAGTCTAAACCAGCGGTTTTTAGAGTGAGGCACAGGCGTCAAACCCTCAGTTCCTGCAGCTCTGCATGCCTTCCACGTCTCCTTGCTTCAGCACAGCTGATTGCAATAAGTGGCTCGTTTTCTTTATTGTTTGCACCTGTTATGTTTTTGCTTTAACACATGACGAATGACAATAAAACCATTTTTCACTGCATCAAACACCATATGAAAGCATACATTTATGCTAGATGAAATTTTACACTATCTGAGCTTGAAACAATCATACACTTTAATATCAGTGTATTTCTTTTTAACATGATTTCCATACTGGGAAAAAGGGAAAAGGCTTTCCTGACCCCAACTTTTGTCCTGCTGCAGTCCCCAGGGAAGGCCACGCCACTCTTTAAAACTCGCTGGTTGCATTTCTGTGTTCTCACATGAAGGTGGAGGTTATCTCTGAAGACAGGGACGACCTGCTGCTCCTGGACACCGACGCTCTCTCCATCACGCCCATCTTCATCAAGAGCTGCAGCAGCCTCTGCCTGAACTTCTGGCCCACGAACGCGTACAGCACCGGGTTGACGCAGCTGTGGAGCAGGCCGAGGCTCTGGGTGGCGAACATGGCCTGGTCCACCGCCATGCGCGCCGGGCACTGGTAAGGCACGATCCTGGTCCGGAAGAAGGTGTCCGCCATCACCGCGATGTGGTACGGCGTCCAGCAGAGGAGGAAGGCCACCACCACGAACACGATGACCCGCATGGCGCGCTGCCGCTGGAACCCCCCGCGGACGTGCAGCAGGCGCTTTATGGTGACCCCGTAGCAAGGCAGCATGATGGCCAGGGGGACGACGAAGCCCAGCGCGTGGCGGAGCACTCTGGTGGCCAGCCGCCACTCGTCGGCGCTGCTCGGATTGTACAGCTCCGCGCACACTATCTGACTGGAGTTGTGCGAGGAGAAAGAGGAATTGAACAAGCCCGGCAGGGACAGCAGCGCCCCGACGGCCCACACGGCCACGCACACCCCCCAGCTCACCAGCTGCCGGTTGGCCCTGCGGGCCTCCATCGCCCTGACGATCACCAGGTAGCGATCCATGCTGATGCAGGTCAGGAAGAGGATGCTCGCGTAGAAGCTCAGCTCCTGGAGGACGGTGACGATCTTGCACATGGCGTCGCCGAACACCCACCCCTGCGTGACGGAGGTGGCCCAGAACGGGAGGGTGACGGCCAGCAGGAGGTCGGCCACCACCAGGTGCAGGAGGTAGAGGTCAGAGGGCTGCAGCGACTGCTTGCTGAGGCCGATCACCAGACCCACAACCAGATTTCCCGGGATCGCCAACACGAAGATTGAGACGTAGAACACGCAGACGACGATGGTCACGCTGTCCGGGAGGATGAAGGGGTTGCAGGGTTGCGTCGCAGGGTCAATGAAAAACTCGGAGTCATTGTAAGTAAAGTTGAGCTCTTCATAAATGGAGCCAAAGTCAAAGATGAAAGAGGACATATTTGGATCTGTGGATAAAAGTCAAGATGATGTTTCAAACTCCGATGCATGTTTTCATGATTGTTTTCATTCATTTCATCTCCATGAATGTGGTTCACTGACTTATTACAGCTGATGATTTTTTCATTTTTTATTTTTGGGTCACAATTTGTAGCATATATCCAGAAAACAAAAGAAAAACAAAAAAAAATCCCCAAAATGTAAACCTTGAATCTGAACTCAACATTTTTTGCAAAAGGTCAAATTTCCTCTTATACAGAAAATGTTCAAATTAGTGATGTAAAAAAAGGATTAAAATACTCACCAGTCATTGTGCTGTCTTCCCCGCAGGAGGCACCGAGTGTGTCACAAGCCGATGAGAAACACACTCAACACTTCTTCACTCTCCTCCCATCAGGTCTCTTTTCCTGTTTGACTCATCAGCTCTTTGATTTGCTCAACAAGCCAAGAAGAAAAGAAGAAAGGTGCATATTATGATCTATACAGCCAATCTACTTCACACTGACTGTTTGGATTATTATTATCTCTGGTTTTCTCTGGTGTTTCATTTGTGTAGTTTTGTTGTGTTTATGCACAAATACTGATAATTCCCACCAGCCATTTCTGGGTCTCTGTTTTGGAACAGCTAAACTTCCCCCTAAATAAAACCAGCCCCGATTTGAGTCACTGCTGTCATGAGATGTCAGGTCACACACTGTGGGCAAAATTGAAAGAGAAACCTTTCGGTCCGTGAGGTACGTCATTTCAAAACAAACACTTGGATGAATGCACAAGAAACACATTGGGTTTGTTTTGCTTGATTTCAACCATAGTTTATACAGAAAAATACACTAAAAAAGCCCTTCATTATGACCTTTTCCACAACCAATATAACATAAAAGAATGTAGTGGTTGCTTAATTTGACGATTACTGGATTGAGACGCTGACAGCCTAGTGAAATTTTCATCTATCATTGACCACATGACGGGAGCCGCACATCTGACCGACCGCGGACGCACCGAGGAGGAAGTTCCCGGCTCATGACATGCATCTTTGTTGACACATGAGCGTCTCGCATCACATTTCCTGCCACACTTCTCATGTGTTTCAACTTCCAGTGTCACAAGTGCAGCAATTTCATTCAAAGCGGTAGTGGGAAGCGCATAAACATGTTTTTAACACACACTTCAGAAAGCAGTAAAGAAAAAAAAAGGAACTACTTTAAGAGCTGAGTAAGAAACAATGATGCATTAGCAAACATAAAGAAATGACTTATGACAGAGACAGTAACAAATTATGGTCAATTATTGATCCAGCCAATCTTTGTAGCACTTTCTCCAACTCAAACCCAACTGTGGGTGAAAGCAGTGCTCTTGGACAGGTCACCAGTCCATCACAGGGCAACAACACACACACTCACACGTACCAGGAATTTAGCAAGACCAAGTCACCACCATTTGGACTGGGAGGGAAAATCGGAGAAGAAGTACAGAGATCAGCCAAATTCCACACAGAAAGGAGGCCAAGGCCAGTCAACAAGTTTGTAGATTCAAGACACGCATGGTGTGCTAAACAACAATACAGTATGTACTTTTGAGAAACCTGCACTTCTAACAGAAAACTAACTTGACTTCAAAATTACAAATTCGTCTGGACATTCAGGTTCATGAGAAATCAACATTTGAATGAGACCTGCATTCTAGTGTCGTATTTATATGGAATGAAAAGCTTCTGTGATGGTTTGTACGACTTTAGCAGATTAACAAAAGTTCTACTTTTGAAGGAAGATTTCCATGAGATTGAAGACACACTCCGATATGGCTCTGCCAGAAACTGTCAATGTGTCAAAAAGGGGTCAACAGGGATGTAATGGGACAGCATCAATCGTCTAATGGCTGTGATGGTATTTCTGTGACTTTTCACATTAGTTCATCGTTAATTTCTTTAGGCTCAATTGGGCTGTCTCTGAAGCAGAACAGTTGGAAACACTGTGGTTAAAGTGGGCGTAAGATATTCAAATTCAATTCAATTTTATTTCTATAGCACCAAATACAACGCAGTCATCTCAAGGCACTTTTACAGAGCAAACCCCAGCAAGTGGAAATGAAAAACTTCCTTTTAATAGAATGAAACCTGCACAGGTGGAGAATTTCTGCTGATTCGGTTGGTGTGAAGTGAACAAAGGGGAGAAAAGGACAGGACAAACCTGGTTTGGGTAGACAACTGGAATTCTGCTTAAGAATTTGGCTACAATTTCAGAGAAATCCAAAGCAATCCTGGGCTAACGAGGCCATGTTCTGTCAAACATGTTCTGACTGCTTCCCTCCTTTCAAAGATGAAATGTGCCCAACAGCCAGAGGCGTTTTTCAACAAGGTAAAGCAGGAAACTGTCAAAGGGCCGAACTCCTAAGGAGGCCACCAAGAAGGGCTGACATTGCTCAATTAAGATGGAACCATTTTTATTCAGACACTGTGTCCGATCGTGACATGTCCAGAATCCTCCTGATCAGAAATGGCTGGAGTTTATTCTATTAGTCAAATCAACCACATGATTTGAAGTCCCTTTAGAACTCGACAGCACCTCGGGAATCTGCCACTTTTTTAATCATTCAATATTGTTGGAAATAAACAAACAAACAAACAAACAGCTTGTGTGAGTGTGTGTGTATGTGTGTATGTTGGAAGGTGCGCTTGGGAGGCCCAAGGCACCTCTTGCCTTGGGCCCCAAGAGTATCTAGAAACACCCCTGCCAACAGTAAAACCACAATGCCAAGTCTTCTATTCTCTTTGTTTTTAAGCTCTCAATCTCAAATCCACCACTTTCAGATACATCTTTCAGATGCTTAGTTTTAATGGATTTAAATTATTACATTTTATTATTAAATATGTGATTGTTTTGACAAAATTAGCTCATATCCTCTCAGTGGTTGGTAGATAAATAGACTGATGGAGTGGTCTGAAGTGAAATGAGGTCAGCCATTTCTAAAGTAATAACATTCTACTTTAGTTGTGATGTTCAGATGTGAGGCTGCAATTAGATCCGACTTGGCTGTATGGCAACAAGTGTTTCACAAATTTTTACCACCTTAACGGCACTAACAGAAAGGATCGCTGTATATAACAGCAGCTTCTAGTTCATCTGGTAAAGCCTTTCCAGCAGCTGTGTTGTGGATTTGCTGTTGCATAAATGCCAACAGCTGCAATTCATCTCCATGTAGCGTTAAACCAATGATACACTCTGCCTCTCTTTAAGATGTTTAATCAAAATTGCATTAGTAGGCATTTGATTTATCACCATGATTCCCTTTTATCCTGACTGACCCACTGCCCTGTTTTCTACAACTCACCTGATTCAAGTGAAGGAGTTGCGTCAGACTTGAGCAGGGAAATGTGCAAAATATGCAGAGCTGTAGCACTTCAGGACATGGATTAGACAACACTGATCTATAGCAATAAAAAAAAGGTGCTTGGCCACAGCTGGCTACTAAAAGAAATACCTTTAAGAACTTAATGGCCTGCTCCAAATCTTGAGTGAAATCTATAAAAGGGCCTGTTGCTTGGCAACTGTTTTTTTTTTTTTTTTTGTCCAAGGACTCGGACGAAAGGAGAAATGGTGTGAACGTGAAAAAGTTGTTCAGATTGTGTTTGCTCATGAAGCGGCTTTAGGAAAAAAAAGCATGCCAACTAAAATGAAGTGAAAACACTCAGACCACTAGACCAGAAGAGAGGGCGGTGTTGTGGTTGGCACGCTTGCCCCACAACATCTCATGATACTGCACAGTTACAGGTTTCCTCTGGGTAATTTGGCTTAAAAAAAAAAAAAACAAAACAAAACATTTGAGACTTATTGGTGACTGTAGAATAGCCCACAGGTGTAAAAGTGAGTGCAATGGACTGAGGTTTGGTTTTCTCTGAGGATGATATCCTCTCATAATATTGGATGCCCCAAAGGTGAATAAAGTGGTATAGAAGATGGATGGACAGTGATTTATTTGATGAGATCCAGATTGTTCATTTCAAGCTGGATGCCTTTCTGAAGCAGGAGAGAAGAAAAAAAAACTTAAAAAGAAAGGCATTGTTCAGGGACGTACAGTGATGACCCATTAGAATTCAAACCAGCAAATTTCCAGGTCCCCAACCTTCAAGTTTTGAGGCTACCAGATGATGGATCGGCATTAAATCCTTCATTCCCAGAAGATACTATCCTCACTGATAATCATGTGCAAAACACCACGAGGACACTTGCTCTAAAAAGCCTGGCATGAAAACCGTTCCACGGCCTTGTTTGACTCTTTTTAAGCAGATACAGTATCACACTGGTGAAACAACATGACAGATGGCTTTGCTTCAGCTCTGCCCTTCTTGGCCACTTCTATCCACTCTTAGTTTGTTCTGTTTATCCCACAGAACAGAGAGCTGGCTTCAGACTGAAAGGATGCATTGTTACAATTCAGACTTGATAAATCAAAAATGTTTCACTGCTTTGATATGCTTCAAGTACAAATACAGAACAGTTAACTGGTTAAAGCTCCACCACAGTGATATGGGGCAACCTCAACATGCAAAGGTCACAGTGTTCAGGTGCTTGGTGCAACAACGAAGATGGAGAAACACTGGGGTTTTTTCTCCCTGTACGCAATGTGCCGTTTCATAATGGAATTGGTAAACAGAATTAGTTTTCCTTTAAAGGCACAGCTGTCTTCCTCCTATTGCGACATAGGAAGTTAAGATAACTTCCCCCTTGTCTCCAAGAATGTGAGTTTACCTAGAGCTTTAAAAAAAAGAAAGAAAAAAAAAACACACTTTCAATCCACCCGCTGCTGCGACTGAATACACCAGCTCCTGTTAAACACTAGATGGCACTGCAGGATGAGGGACATTTGATGACAGTAACCTTGCTCTCTACAGGACTTTCGAATACAAAACTGCCTGCAGGGAGGCAAAAAAAGTATATATATATATATATATATATATATATATAATTGTGATTCTTGGGGGGGAAAGTGGCCTATGGGGACAAAAGTTGAACCCTAAAGGAGGTTATAAAATCCAGAAATTACACCGTTATGTGGTAGCAAGTCAGATCTAAAATGTCCAAGTTAATCTCATACGACTGTACAGGACAGCTTAAGCGCAGTGTGACCAGCATGGCATGTTTTATTGATATTAATCATAACTGAAAGTCTCATACAGACTACAAAAAAACAAAAAAGTGGCAGCAAATTTACTCTAAGTTTTATTTGGTGAACCGTTTATGCAAGTATTTAAGTGGTCCCACCTAGATAAAGAGGTACAGATGATGGAGAATCAAAGGAAAAAAAAAAAAACACATTTTGAATGAATAATTAAAAAATAAAACTTGTTGATGTCGACCTGCCTAACACCGTATCTTTCACAAAGTCACTTTGGATGCAGTTTGGTTCAGCGAGGGGAAAACAAAACTCTTGAAGGATTTCATGAGCGTTTCAGTCCACGAGCTTGATCTGACAAACTTAAGGCCTTTTCCTCTACTGAATAAAAAAAACAAAAAAAAAAACCAAAACAAAAACAAAAGATAAAGTTCCCCTGATCTAAACGACTAGCTAAGCCTCAACATAAATAAAAAGAAGAAAGTGCATCAAGTGTTCAAGTAGGGTGTGTAGTTTGAAAGAACGCAAGAGGGGGGGAAGGCAATCAGGCTGGCGTGAGGGATGTTGGGGGGGGGGGGGGGGGGGGGGGGGGTAACACTGGCACAGAGCTGGCAATTTGTGGTGAGACTCATACTTTGAGCTGAAAGATGTACGAAATTCCAACAGTGCATCAAGATCAGAATGATTACTGAAAGCACTCCTCGCACTACGCATGACCGACAACACATTCGACTGTTAGCCCGTATTAAAAAACGCACGCACGTAGTCCCCAACGTAATTTATTGTGAAAGACGACGTAGGCTGTGGCGGAGACGGGGCAGGGGGGTTTAAAAAAAAAGAGGGGAAATGATGGTTTTCTCACACGATCCTCCCCCCTAAAGCCCCCCGCCCCCGCCCCCCCCTCCTCCTCCTCCTCCTCCTCCTCCTCCCGCCAACACCCACTCATCTTTTGGCACGTCGTGGGTCCCTGCCGTTGCTAATGGTAACTGAGGACTTTGTGGTTGACGGCGGTCCGGCAGCGGCGCTCTGAGGCCCTCCGTTGCCGGGCGACCGACCATTGGGTCGCCCGGCGCTCCCGAACCCGGAGTCGCGGGAGTTGCCGCCGGATGACGGGTTGTTGTTGTTGGCGAATGGTGGCATGGCACCGTTACCTGGGGGAGGAGAGATACCAGTGAGCACTGAAATGTCTGAACATATTTTAGTTTATGTAAGATTTTTTTTCTTTTACTCAGTTTGTTGCTCATGGTCATAATCAGATAATATTATGCTAATCCAACACTTTGCTCAGTCTGACAAGCTCACTTCAATGCTTTAGCATTGTGGAAAGACATGACAGGTCTTCTTGTACCATCTGGCCAAAACACTGGCTTTGTATTATTCTGGACTGAATTTGCTGCCTGATCACATTTTAATGACTCCACAAATAAAATAACCTGTCGAGATTTAATTTTCCAATCATGTTCTGTCTGCACCAACATTTCAGAGTGACTCTGAGCGCGCTGCACTGTGAGAGCTTTGAAAGAACATCGCCAGTGTCACCATTCTCCACTGAAAGGAAGATGTACTGACCTGGTGGGTTGGCTGTACCTGAATTCTGATTTGGTGGAGAGTTCCCCCTCTGATTCTGATCAGGTTTACCCTGTTGCGGGGGGGGGGGGAAGAAAGACTCATTCATCTCTGACGCAGACAAAAAAACAAAAACACTGATGGAGACTATCAGACAGGATGTGCACAATGACCCCAGATAATTTGCTCATCTTATCACGTAAGAGTGAAACCAGAACACTGCGGTCAGATGGCATCTTTAAATCGCTGGACGACCACTCAGGAGGACTCACAGGCTTGTTCTGCTGGTTTGCTTGGGCTATCAGCTCTGGGTTTGGTTCACTGAAGTTGGGCACTTCTGAATACACCATACAAAACCTGGAAGGAACACATTCAACACATGTGAACACCTGGAGTAGTTGAAAAGTGTCAGATATAAATTGATAAACTTTTTTGAGTCACTGAGTAAATAAAAAAAAAATACCCTACTTTGGAATATGATGCAGTACTGAAACAATCTTTTTAGGGCCTTCCAATCATCTCATAAAACCAACATGTGACTGTCACCATATACAAAATGCCCTATCCTCATATAGCCTGCAAGGATGACCCCTGGCACACAGACCTTAAAGTACATTCCACCTGGAGCACAAACCATCTCTCACACAGTGACAGTTCAGAGTAGTTCATTGCCTGACGATCCCCATCTTTGTCATGTCGCAAGATATTAACACTGACGAATTGCGGGATCGACAAAATGACTTGAATGCTTTGAATCTGCCTGTCAGAATTTACATACATATCTGCTATTATTACAGTTTTGAAGCATATTTAATCATTTTAATACACCTACAGTGTTCTTTGTTGTGATGTAGAATATATGTGATGAAAATCCAATTACTACAGAAAATTACTACAATCTCAACATAAAGAGACTTGTGAAGATATCTTCTGAAGTCTCAGTGTTGTCTTGTACCTGCTATGCTTAAATGTGCGTTTTGGTGGCTTGGCAGGCCTGTTTTGGCCCACATGCCTTATGTTTGACAACCCTGTTTTAACCACAATTTCTAGATCGTGTGATGCACAAGTGAAGGACATATGCCAAACAGAATTCCAATAGCCGGGAGGTAATAAATGTGTGTCCTGGTACTCACTCTCCAATCTTCTGGAGATCACCTCCTCTTCCAGTGTACAGGGTGAGGCAGCCTTTCCATATGGACGCATAGCTAAGGGAGAAAATGCAAGATGAACTGAAACTTCTGTAAACTGCTAGAAAAGGAATTTGTACACCCATTTTTCAGTGTACAGATCACATGATCTTACCCTCTGGTGAGCTTGATGATGTCCCCAGGCTGGATGAGGCTCCCCAGTTCATCCCACACGGAGATGGCTATGCTGCCACTCTTATCTGCCACCTTGCACGAGCGCACCTCGTGGCCATCCTTCGTCTTGGTCACTCGTCCTGAAGAAAGCAGAAAAAATGAATGAAATTGTGGAGAGGGGGGGGGGAAACTACACTGATCAGCATGCAGACATAACTTAATGTTAGAGTTTCAGCGTGGCCTGCCCCTTTAAGAGAAAGCGCACAGGTCTGATGAGGGGATACGCTGCTCCATTCCCACAGCGCCAGCAGATAACTTACCTATTTCCAACACGATGAACACGATATTCAGATTTTTGGAGCCGGGCTTTACGTCCTTTATCAGAAACAAGGCCTCGTTTGTTGGCGCTGCCATTGTTAGCCACCCGATCTGTCCGGTTCCTTTCACTTTAAGTGGATGAATAGCTCGGCTAACTAACTAGCTCGATGCTAACGGTGCCTTATTTTACAGTGTTAACTTTGTCGGAAACTATTTATGACCTACAACTACTTTAAAAGCACTTCGCCTTCAAGTCTAAAACGTAAACAGCTCTGATTAAAGAGATAAGAGATAAAAAAAAAATTAACTCTCCTCCACTAAAGCAGGCGGGCTAAGTGCGCTAGCTCGCTAGTTAGCTACCTTCTTTTAATAAGATACGACTGTTTGGGCATTTCGCCATAATGGCAGCTTCGATCTTCACACAATACTTAACCAGTGTTATGTACGCAGTGAACGATTAAGAAATTATTAGCTCAAACACCAACGAAACTGACAGGTCCAATAGCGCTGGTCCAGTCTGAGGTGCTTGTTTTAACAAATGATAATACACTGTCTACAAGTTCTGCTAATGCTTGTTATGCTGCCAGGTATTTGGAGATAACACTGTCCTTACAAAACTCAAGTTTTACGTTGTTGATCTCACACCAGTCGACGGCATTTCCTTTGTGTGGCTCTGAAAGTATAAGGAACTGTTAGCTTCGTTAGCGCGCAGTCTGGCCAAATGCTTTGTTACACGAGCTGTGTGTTAAAATCTCTGGCTACCCGTGTCCCCTACGACTTCACAGATGACCCAAAAGCCTCATTAACTGCCCTGGTTATTCACGTCTTATGAATAAAGCCCCAAATTCCTATTTCTAAGGTTGTTATAAGCTGTTTGACTACACGAGTATATCCGCTCCAACAATTCCCCCTAAAAACTACGTCAGCCGGTCCTGCCGGTCGGATTTATACCTCACCGCCGGTTCCATTGTCCCGCACAGGCGAGCGGTGTACGTGTGGAAAATCCGACCAGCAGGCTCTTGTACAATCCAGTGGAAACACACTGAGAATTACTGAAATCAAGATGTTGTACCCAAACGGACGTCACCCGTGTGAGTAGCTTAATTATGCTATGTCAAACAGAAATGGGGGAGAGAGCAGTTGGTTTACCCCAAACAGATTCCGTTCACAAATATCGCGAGGTCGAAAACAAACGCGAGAGTTTGATGTGAAGGAGGTAGAGGGAGCCGGGCATGAATCTATGGGGCTGGGTCATGAAGGAGGAGATATGAAGAACACTTGTTACCTGTGCCGACTGCCGAGTTATGCCTGCACGAGGAGATTTGCTTGCAGGTCGCGGGAGCACGTGCTTTAATAATGACACGACACTTTTTTTGCTGGCTTTATCAGTAAAGCATCCAAAATCCATATATATATATATATAGTATACAAAGTATATATTCTTAGAGTCTCAATTTTGCATGTAAATTGAGTTCCATCTGAAAGAGAACCTTTGCTTTTGTTGATCAGCTTGTGTTTCCGTAGGCTACAGCTTTAATCAGAACTGCATTCTACACCTCTATTACTCCCTGACCATGTGATGGTCCTATCTGAATGTAAGGAGTGATGGGACTGCAAATAATGCATCGCCTAGTTCCAGCTCATGTCATACATAAATCTCATTTCATCCTGTCAATACAATATATATGCACAAGCATGTGATTCAGGCATATTCACATATAAAGAGAGAGGAGAACGTTAGAAATCCACAATGTAGTCATGCATCTGGGCAGGGCAGATTTTGGAGCTGTTCTGATTTGTATCCTCTGTTTTTTTATTTTTTTGAAAGCAATTTATTCATTTTTTTCAAAATGAATTCTACTTGTATGTAATTCATATGCTGTCATTAGAAGACAACAACCTCAAATACAGACATAGTTATATGAGCTCAAGGTACATGGAGCAGTGTATGTTGTGCTTACATAGGGACCAAGAGGGATTATATAGAAGACAATATATTTATAATATACAAGACACTTCCGAAAGTAATGGCAAGAAATATGTTTTTAAAGTGGTTTATTTGTATTTATTATGTATGAATATTAGAATGCATTACCTGGTTAATCAATAAATACATCAACAAAACATCCATTTATCCTATTTTCTTTACTAAAAAGCAGTGTGATCAGATTCAGCCAATAGTTGCAGCTCGTGCGTTAGCCTTTGAACTTACCGCTTCCTGTTAATGGAAGCAGTTTTCTGGGGACTGACGAATTTACTTATGATTCTAAAGTATGGAGTACTTTTTTGCCAAAACGTCCATGGACTGGAAACGGATTGATGCCTTCGCCCTCACCCACAACAACCGATGTACCGTTTTATTATGACATGATGGTGAGTGCATGGTTATATTACCTTTGGTGGTGGAGATTCAAATGATAGATAATCATCGATGCGATGTTTGTTAATATGTCTTTAGAACAGAATATTAGCACTGGATATTTTTTTATTTTAGTGGAGGTTTTAACTGGCAGCATGAGTTTGTGGTCATTGTGTACAAGGTCCAAATGAAAACCTTCTCTGTGTGTTTTACTTACTTTACTGCTGTTTTGGTGCATCTCAGTCTTTACTTTGCACATAATCATGCAGCCGTTTACATTCAGTGGCGTGTTTAAGTGGAGTGCTTATAAACCTTTCATCTTTTAATACTTTGGCTGCATATCTTGCATGTGTATTTTGTTGCACAATAATGTTTCGTCCCTTTTCGCAAATTACTGTCGGTGTTTCAGTAGAAAATAAACTAGAAATCTCACTAAAAGACCACAAAACACACACTGAAAGGCGAAATAAATAAATCCATGGCGCCACCACTGCACCTGACACTGTTAATATCAGGTGCTGCTGAGTTTTCATAATAAGCTGTTTGTTGTCCCAGACTTGAAAGAAGTGTTTTCCGAAATATTGCATTGTGTTCCCCTTGCATGTCGTCCCCAGAAGAGTGCATCCGAATCCTGGTACGATTCTTTTGACTCTGGCTCATTTTATGTATTGTTTTTTTGTTTGTTTTTGCCTCTAATATTGAAGAACTTGATGAAACGAGCAATGCGGTGCTTCGAATGAACTGGTTCCCCAGTTAACTGGTGACCAACATCTTTTAACTAAAAGGAGTTAACTTATGCTAAGTTAGCGTTCGGAGCTACTGCTACTAGTAAAACAAAAAAAGATGTCAAAGTAAGACTTCTAAAAGGTCCGACGCTGATTTCTGTCGGGTTTTTAATGTCTACAACAGCAGGAAGCAATGGACGATAAAGGAAGTTGGTCACTAGTTAACATCAAAACCAGTTAATCCGAAACACCGGCATCGGTCCAGGCTTTTTGCACATGCATTCACGTGAATGGCGCATGCTGTGGACAGCTCAAACGCGAAACCATCATTAGTCGTCCATGTGAAGGCGGCGTGGACAGCTCAGACTCATCGAACACACGCGTGACACGTAAATAAACTATGAGCAAGCACACGTTGTCATTGTTTACCTGAAAGAGCCGTGCAAATGATTTGAGTCATTCGTGAACGTAACATTTCTACAAGGAGAACGATAGGCGTTAAAGTCTAGAGAGCAAAAAATAATGAAAAAAAAAACCTTTTTTTAACTGCTGTCAGTTTCCCTGTTGTGACGTAAAAATAGGACAGGTAAACTCTAAAATTGTATCCAGTGAGAGAAAAATAGTAATTCGTCACGAACAGGATTCGAACCTGTGCGGGGAAACCCCATTGGATTTCGAGTCCAACGCCTTAACCTCTCGGCCACCGTGACTGTATACGTAATGCCTTGGCATCCTCTTGAATTTTATATAAAATTATTCGTATTCTTTTTCGCATATATCCTTCAGATAAATTTTCTCACGACACGTGTGACTTCATTTGTCTGCTTTCAATTGTTTTCCAAACAGCAAAATACAGAGAAACTAAACAATACGGTGAATGAAGCACAGATTTTTGTGACTGTTTGTGAACACAAGAGGGAGACAAACACCACTAGAACACCGGGGAGAAACTGAGGATCACTCCCATTGTAAAATACCGAGATTTCAAAACAAAGTTGACAATCATAACCACTGTACTGCTAAAATATTGGTGCAATAATTATTAAAATTTCTTTTTCATTTTTTTTAAATAAACAGTTTGGTAACACTTTATATGAAGCCCCCCGTATAACACATTGTAAGTACATTAATAAAGCATTATAATGCCATTATAACACATGTAGCTATAGTTATAAACATTCATAGATGATCACAATAGGCCGCACGGTGGCGCGGTGGTTAGCGCTCTTGCCTCACAGCAAGAAGGTCCTGGGTTCAAATACCGGCCGGGGCTCGGGGCCTTTCTGTGTGGAGTTTGCATGTTCTCCCCGTGTGTGTGTGGGTTCCCTCCGGGTACTCCGGCTTCCTCCCACGGTCCAAAAACATGCATGGTAGGTTAATTGATCACCCTAAATTGCCCCTAGGTATGAATGTGTGAGTGAATGGTTGTTCGTCTATATATGTCAGCCCTGCGACAGACTGGCGAACTGTCCAGGGTGTACCCCGCCTTCGCCCACAGCAGCTGGGATCGGCTCCAGCCACCCGCGACCCCGAAAGGGATAAAGCGGTGGAAAATGAATGAAAATGAAAAAAAAAAAAGATGATCACAATGCCAGGATCTAACCCTAACCCTAACCCTAATCCTATGCTGTATAGTGCTGTATAGTGAGTTATAAAGCATTGCGCATGTATGAGTGTTTATAACTACTTATAATGTGTTATACCGGGTGCTTAAAGTAAAATGTTACCAACAGTTTATTTATGGTTGGAGTTCTTCTATATAACGAAACTGTGCCTATTCTAAACTTCTTTATTGTTTCATCTAAATTGTCAAGTCTTGTACAATGTTTTAAGGAATTTGCTGGTTTGAGGAAGTAACCAGGATTTTTAGTAACGGCTTTATCTCATGTTAATGTTACCGTACCATAGTTTAATACGCACATACCTCACATATTGTAATTTTGCCTGGACTGAATGACATTGTTCTCAACTTAAAGGGACTTAAGGCAACTTTACAAAATTTACCTCAGTGCTGCCGCGATAGGCGCTGTGGGGAACTGCAGCCACCAGCCAAGGCGGCACGGGAGCGCGCACAAACACTTCCGGTGCGCGTCAAGCCCTAGCTGCGTACACGGCGTAGGATGGCGTCGATGCGACGGGGAAGCATACTGACGCCTGGTTCACACAGGACGCGCACCGTAGCACCAGGCGCCAGGCGCTTTGCTGTTCATACAGGAAGCCTTTTCTGCTGCGGTCTGCGCGCCGGAGACATCGACGCCCGTAGAGGGGAGGAGAGTCCTGGCTCTCTTGTGGGTTCATCCAATCAATAAAAGAAGGAAGCAGCATGGTGTTTTCTGTCATTTTGTTGGTGAACTGCGCCTGGACAGTGCCCACCATCACGTGAATCTCTACCCCCCCTCTCCCTCTCTCTCTTGCCCTCTCGCCCCCTCTCCCTGTGTGTGTTTATCTGAAAAGGAAAACCGAAAAGCAACATAATTTATGTTATTTTACTTTATTTTAATTTGAAAATTGACCGGATTCTCTCGTATTTTCCGTTCCCGACTTCCTGTGTGGTGCGATCTGCTTGATCCAGCTTGACAAATGGCGCTCGGGGCTCGCGGAGAAAATAGAGAGGAGCGGAGCAGCGAGCCACTCCGCGTGCGGCGCTGCCCCGCGCCTCCTGTATGAACCGTCAGATAGGTTAACAGGGGCGCCGATCCGAAACTCGGTGCGCGGCGCTACCGCTTCTGCGCGCGGCGCGTAAGGCAACAGAGATACGCGGATTGGCCTGTTAGTTTAGGTTTTTAATGCTTCACAACCCATTAGCATTGAATAAACTGGAAATGCATGTGTAGTTTTTCACAAATCTTGCCTTTAAGGCCCGTCCATGCTTCACATGTCCGCGTGGGTGCGCGTTGCGCGTTGGTCCGCGTGACGTAAAAATCGTCATGAATTCCTGTCCGCTAGGGTCCGCGCGGACCGATCCGCGGACGTCTGCGCAGCAGCCAGAAATTGAGACCGCGTTGCGCAGTGCGCGCAGGTCGCAGAAGTGTGCGCCTGCGCCAGAGCGCCATAGCAAACAAAACATGATGGTAAAAGTGAAAAGTAGACGGAGCTCCAGCCTGATGGCTCCACTTAAAGACACCGAAAGAGTGAAAAACTCGTGGAAAGAGAGAGAGACTGTCTGGAGGGAGGAGAAGGTCTGCAGACAGAAGTGAAAAAGTAACTAATCGCTCCGGCGCCGCCCCCGCGATTCAGAAACAGAAAAAAAAAGGCTAAATAAACTTTAATACTTAAAGATAATGGACTGACAGTGTATGTGCTTAATTTTCTCTAAATAAACCGTAATAAAGGAGCAGAACAGTCTGTAGTGCCGGAAAAGCTTCTCGAGGCTGCGTGGATCACCGCGCCTGCATGAGACGCGCACAGCTGAGCTCAAAATGTAGCATGGGAGAAAGCGCGTCTGCATCGGTGGTGCGCGGACCTTCCAAAGCGGACGCGGAAACGCGTACATGTGAAGCATGGACGGGCCTTAAGTCCCTTTGATGAAGTACTCCTCATACAAGGGAGTTATTGAAGAATGATGTCGTATTTCAAATGCACCTCTGTTTATAAAGTTTAAGTTTTACCAATTTCATCAATTTATACTCAGAATGGATATTCATGCATGAATCCCTCAATAATAAACAAGATCGTCCACACACATTTCACAACTTTTGTTCCTTGTCATCAGACATTCACTCTGATCTGAAGCCGTGCAGTTTCCACTTTTTCAGCTTCCAAGCATTCATGGACAAATCAGCTAAATGCTTTCCTCTGCAGCCCTTTTTACAGATAAGTTTTTAATTATCTCCTGTCCAAATACGATCTCACTGATTCTGAGTGGATATGTTGTGTGGGTGACATTGCTGTTTTTATTAGCTCCTAATAGTTTTCTCTGCTTTTGTTCTTTATTCCTTTGTTATTTATATTGCAGTAAAGTTATTGTAAGGACTTCACATCCCCTTCTGCAGTCAAATTTGATTTGTTTGATAATTCAGTGTTACATTCTTAATTTGTGCAACTAAAAATTAAAGAACTAGATACCAGCAGTACGTCTTCTTGTGAGGTCGTAACTTGTTATTTACCTGCGGCGCAACAAGCTCGACGACATGTTTCCATGGTTTGTCTTGAAGTCGGTTATGAGTCACAGGGTTTGTGACATGAGTTACACATATTGAACATAACCAACTGTTGTTACAGTTTGTGTAAATGTTCTCCCTTTACCCTACCAACAGAAAAAAAAACCAAAAAAACAAGAAGCACAGTTGTGTTATAAAATCTTTATTGATGTATGCAGTACTAAAGGTGAAAAAGAAACAGTTGCATGGTTACAGGATACATCATTAAGAGAATATTTAAAGAGTCAAGAGGCAGGAAATCTTCAGCTGTCGAGGAAATTTCTTTGGCTCCTGTGGCGAGCTAAATTTGACAGGCCAAAAAATAAAAACACACATGAAGCTAAACATCGTTCAACAAAGACTTTTGCACAAACACACGTGTATATATTTATTTCTCATGATTGGCTGACAGAAATATGTACAACCAACACATTTGCAAGAAGAAGCAGGAAGTAACTCAGACTCAAAAGCTCAGTGGTCACTTCTCTCTCAATCAGATGATCTATACAAAGATTTAAAATGGAAAAAAAAAAAGTCCTCACAATGGTTAAGCACATTTTAGAGACAGGTAAGAAGTAGTCTATACAAGTCACATATGTCAGATCCCATTAAGAAAAGTTATGTTTGTAACACATAAGAGCACTTTGCCAAATACTGTAACTAATTACACATCAAGGAGAAGGATTCTGTCTTTTGATTGAGAGTTTGACGCAGTACTTATTGACGGTGAAATTTTATCAGCAGTAGATCAGAGGTTGGCTTGTTTTTAGCTGAGAGAAGCAGGCGGCTGTACAATCACTGAACAATGCACTGTTAAAGTGAAAACGGAAAAGTTTAGCATGAACATAACCCTTTAAACCATTTAGATGTAAAGGTACCACAAATAAGCATTGAAGCTAAATTTGCATCACTTTACCTCTGTTCTTCCAGATGATTAAACATGCCTTTATATGACACATTTTCACATAATTTTCAGCATGCAGAACTTGCTTGTTGTTGGTCTGGCATTTAGTTTACTTTCACCATTGTGTGGACACAACAGTACACATGCATGTTGCACAGTAAAATGAAGAGCAGCAAAAAACTGCTTTGTAAACTGCTGATAATATTCCAAACACAGTGTACTGTTGTGACTCTTATCTGGCTTTTGCTTTGTTTCTTGCTCTGTCCATGTCAGTGACTGGGTTAGCCTGTGATACCTGCATGCTGATCTTCCATATACTGCACAATACATTCACCATCAATAAGCACCTCACTCGCTTAAAATAATCCAAACTAATCCTTCAGTACTTTTTTGAATCTATCATTTGCAATAAAATAATCGACAGCTTCTAAATTTCCTCTTCACGCATTTGTTAGTGTTGTAAACGAGCCGGAAGAAATCTGAAAAGGATTATTTCAATGTTTGCTTATTTTAAGAAGCTTCACCATTTCTTTAAAGTGGATACATATTCTGATATATGAATTCTCTCATAAACACAGAATATTGATCTAAATTGGCCAAGTTTCCCATAAATTCGATCATATCCATACAGCCTTCCAGATATATTACATTGTTATTCAATTCCCATGTTATTTTTTTTCCCACAAATAAAAGTAAATTAAAAAATAAAATAAAATTATACATTTTCTTGCATAGTAATGTATCACTCAATAAAATTTTTTTTAAGCATGGTAGAGTCAGAAACGGAGCCAAGATCATATTTTGAATGGCCGCTATCTCTGAGCTTTCATGTGATTAATAAGGTCAGTTACTTGATAAATGTGATAAATGTGTAACCACTCACACTCAGGAAATAACTCTTATAGGCTCAGGTGTTATTTTTATGTAAAGGAATGCATAGAGACATTTAATAAATCCATTTTCTTGCATAGTTTAGTGTGTTTGAGGCACTATATTTCATCTTCGAAAAACAACTTGACTATCACTTCTTCTCAGAGGCAGCGTGATGTTTTTCGGAACCAGTGCAGTCAGCTAGCGGCATGCATCCTCCCAACGTAATCTACTTTGGACATGCCTAAATCTAAGACAACTTTATCATCATCCTTTTCCCGACACCTGAAATCCTTGCCAACACTGCTCCAAAGACACAGTCGTCCCCCCTCCGCTCTGCGCTCATGCCCGGGAGCCTCGACACCTGTGGCTCGCCATCTCTCTGCAACGCCTCAACAAGGAGGCCAGGAGCATGAAAAATGGGCTGGAGAGAAGTCATCCGTCAAACCCAGGAATGCTGTCCTCTGCCTTTATCCACATCTGTGACCTCTCTGCCGGTGCAATCCTGAGCACCTGGTATCACCTGCTCAATTATTTTTAGGCTGTCGTGATTCCGGGCGTCCTCCAAGTGACGCTGGCGAACCTCGCAAGTGCGAGCAACAAGAGGAAGGTCGCCTCACAGACACCTGAAGGTGCCACTTTTAAAAAAAGGGTAAAGTAGGTTGTGAGTGATGCACGTGCGGGTCCTTCAACACTTGAACTTTTCTCGCTTTTTCATGCCTCAAACACTCATGACGCCTTAAAGATTTAAAAGCTGCAAGGAATTCTTCAAGCGAAACGTTTGTGGTATGCTTTATGACCACCCTATCTCCACCGAGGAGAGCGATCACTCATTCAACATGTGCATGCGCTAAGGCAGAACTGATTTACTGTCATTGCCCTAAGATGGTCCTAGGATATTTTCTTAATCTTTAAATTGTACAGCAAGTTGTGTTCTTTTTTTTTTTTATATCAAAGATGTTTTGAAATGAAACAGAAGAGCATGCTTCGTATCATTCAGATGACGTCCTTGTGTTACGCTGTAGATGTGGTTGTTAAAACTTTCAAGCTAATAAGCTAGCCACAGCCTAACTGTAACATCTCACTTTTAATTTCATGTTCAGTGGGCTGGAACGGGAAAATAGTGCCTTTAAATTTAAACTTTAAAGTTTTTCTTTGTTGTCATGCAGATTATACATGATTTATATGGCTATATTTTAACAAAACCAAACTATTTCATCGCAGCATCACTGATAGCTTAGGTCTCAGTGTTATGCTACGTCCGCAACTCTTAAAAAAATAGTTAAAAAGAACAATGTTTTCTTGAAATTTTTAGAATTTGATTGGTGGATTGGAGCCTCATTCAGGCCAGTTTGGGACCACGGCGTTTGACACCAATGATCGAGGTTGTGCTCAATCCATTGAGAACAAATGTGTTCCTCACTGAATAGGTAAGCATACCAGTGAAGCTCTTGGTCATCACTAGCTAAAAACAAACTTCTCAGTCCAAAAAGAAATTCAAAACAGCTGGATTCAAGACAAACCGGGTAACACAGTTATTCTGTAAAGTCAGCTAACGTACCAAAAGTGGTATGACCTTTTAAATCAAGTGAAAGTAGGGCTTACACACACGTAAAAATATTATAGTAACTCCCAAAAAAATGCATAGTTACATTTACTGTGAAAGTACACAAGCTTAAGGCAGTTTTCCTAAAATGACTGTATAATTCTATGGTGCGTACGCCTTACAAATAGTGTGAATCAGAGAGTGAAAGAACATTTTTGTATAAACATCAAGTGTCCCTGCAAAGTTATGATCTACTATTTTGCTATTAAAACCTGCTCAATCTCTTGCTTCACTTATTTTGCCTGCATGTTTTTTTTAAGCTCAGCTTCTAACATCCAGGCCATCCACCTGCTTCAGAGTCAAGAGTCTGGTTTCTCTAAATGTACAAGGCCAATTGGTAATCCTAAATTACTGTGGCAAAGAACTAATTTGATAACAACATGAAAACAATGGAAAGAAACCAATTTTACCATAATTTTGGACTATCATACAATACTGAACCAAAAAGTATTGATATTGATAAGGAGAAAACTAGAGCTACTTAGACTACTTAAGTTAGTCAAGGGGCAGGGTGAGCCTCCAAAAATCAATAAACAGCCTCTAGTCCACTACTAAAAACACCCCAGGATCTTTTCACTAAAACTGCAGAAACTCCCCATTCCAACTCTTTAAGCAACCTGGCAACGCACTACCTCTACGGCTGTTGGGCAGCACCACTGTTGCTTAAGATTTACTATTTTACCCCAAAAACAGTAGGGAACAAGAGAGGCCATGTGTCTGTGAGGGAGAGGGGGACAGAGGGACACAAATGTAACAGGAGGGAGATTGTTGCTCCAGTGCCCCGGAGATGTCCACGTACTGACGGGATGGACACCAGCTGAGTGAAAAGAATTATTGTAATGTTGTCTTCTGAGCTGAACGAGTGGGCTTAGGAAACACTCTTAGGGTGTTGTAGATAATGAAATACGGTGGTTTAAGAGAGGTTCAGACATAAAAAATCTTGAGGAGTCAAGAATATGTTTCTGTTAGTGTCTGGGTGTGAATGACACAAAAACAAGGGAGGGAATATTTCTACCATCTGGCTGTGTGGTAATTGCAGGAGTGAATGGGAAAGTGGAGCAGATGTTCAAATTTAAATCTGATTATGACACTTGCTCCACAGAAATTGTTGCGCTGGTGATCTGGACCTCTGCTACTTTGTCAACAGGACTTTTTTCTTGCGCTGCCTGATCCTCCTCTTCTTCCTCTTCACCAACATCTTCATCTTGCTCTGGAACTGCCAGGTCAGCCAAACGCTCACCGTTGACGCTGCACTCGATGCTTGGTGCTTCTCCATTGATTGCCAGCTCCGCCTTCATGCTTTCTGGAGTGGAGGGGCTTAAAATCTCCTGACCCTCTGCCAGGACATCCTTGGTATGCACCTCTGCCAAAGGATATTCGCCATCTATACTTCCCAGGGGAGGAATCTCCACATGGGCACCTGCCCCAGGTGAGACGGTTTCTTCTGTGGTAGCCTCCCCATCTCGAACCTTCTTCACATTGAACGTCATGGGAGACACCTTGAAGGAAGACGACTTGGTCGTCGGGCTCTTGGGGTGACTGGGGGTGAGGCTCTTCTTGATCTTCTCACGCTTCTCAGGTGGAACAATCTTGGTGGTGATCTGGTTCACCTTCTTCTCAATGCTCTGACGCGAGAAGGCCTTCTTGAGGCTGTCGACCTTTCTCAGGCTGTTGCGCTTGAATTTGTCGGCCCTTCTTTCGTAGCCGCGAGACGGACCCGCTACAGAGTCACACTCAATCTCGTAATCTTCTTGAGGGATCGCAACACTCTCATCCTCGTCTGAAGACAGGCTGATGGTCTGGAGAACCTCCTCTTGGGTACGAGAGCCATCAATGGAGCATGCCATGGACGGGGGAGGCTGGATGGACTCTGCATCGTATTGGCTTGGTAGAGGAGTCTTCAGGGAGTCCTTGACAGAGACGCTGGTGGGAATCTCATTGTCTTCCTGTGAGGAAACAAACGGAAGAAAAATGGTGTGTTAAAGGGGTAGTCACTCGGATCTGAAACAGGATTTGGTTTGATTTGTTATGGCTAAGTGTAGAAATTCAAGCCATGGATATTAACAGACGGCGAGGCCCCAGAGCTCAAAGTAAAGATAAACAAGTTGTACTCCCACATAATGTTAATGTATACTTCTTTCACAAAAGAGTCATTCTAACTACCTCTAATTATAAAGATGAAACTCTGCTTAATATAATCAGACATGCTGGATTGGTCTGCCTGCTGGCGACTGAATACATTAATCTCCCCAACTTTCTTCTTGAGACACCTGAGGAAAGCCACCTGCTCCTTTGCACGAGTGAATTATTTCTCTACTCGTTTTGTATGCCTCTGACCTTCCATCGACAAAAACACACACTGATAACCATAAATGGAGTGAGAAAGAGAGCACATATTTTGATATCCACAGTTTCAGAATGCCAGAGTTTTTCATGTGCTTGTTCTGGTATCCTCTTTCTTCCTCTTGCCTTATTGACTCTGCGACCATTCAGTTGGCCCAATCCTGCAAACACACACATGCACACTCACACACACACACACACACACAAATACATGCAATGTTCTTCTCCACTGGGGATTTATGAGCTAGTGTTCCCACCCCCCATTGCCCCTATCCTTTCACACCCAGGAGTGAGTGAGGAGTGGAGGCGCAGCTTCACTGGTTGACATACTCCACTACACATCTGAAATGCTCATAAACAAGCCCTCTCTGTCACAGGCCAAAAGTATCGCCAGTGAATTCTTGGCTTTGATTTAACACACAAGCATAAAGAATAGTCCACAACACAAGCCCGTATTATGTTTTAATCACTTTAACATTTTGTATTTGCTCAATAGCAAATTAACTCAACCAGGTCTGTAGAATAACGGCTGGCACAGAAAATTTCTACAAACCAGTGAAACTCTCTGTTCATGAAACAAAATTATGGTTTTGTATATTTTATGCTCACCTGTAATGACTGTCTAACACCTCTATCAAACATCCAGTATAATCGCCATTCTAACAGCAAGTTTGCCTCCATTAAGGCCCCATTGACGCAATGATTTGTTTGTGTTTTGCATGTCCCTTTACATGGCAACAGTGCTTGGAGCCACTGAAAATGCAACTTTTTGAGAATGGCCCTCAAGGTAGAACCCTGTCTATATTCTCCTGGGACTTTAGAGTCAAGAGTCACTTGGAATAACAATCCAACATCATCGTCTGTCCATTGTAAATGTTAATAGTGTATTGTTCTCTGTACACGTATGTGTTTCATGACAAAAGCAAAACACAGCACACACTAGTGTCCCTCAGCATTGTTTTCAGCGTTTCTGCTGTTTCTGTGTAAAGGTACATTGTTTTCTGAATGTTGATGTGTAAGCACAAAACTTTTCAGAAATGAAAAAGCAAAAACGAGCTTTCTCTCGAAATGCTGTGTATACGTTGCCTTAATCCACACTGACTTGGTTAGGTTAAGGTTAAAGACATTAGTGTGTGTTGAAACGAACACAAATCTTCAGAATATTTCATAAGGCTCTTTGTTTCACTTTTGTTTTCACCTGAACAGCAGTATCATGGGTGGAGGTTGTCCATCCAGTCACCTGCTGCTGAGTTCATTATTCTTCTTAAAAAAACAAAAACAAAACAAAACACCACATTGTTGCAGTCATACCTGCCACTAGAGGTATCCTATTGGTGTAGTAATTAAAGAAAAAATACCTACTAAATGCCAACATAGTTTTTTCCCCCTGATAGGCTCAAAGAAAAGCCGCACTTCCAAAAACTTATAGTCAAAAACTCATTAACACTTTGTGCTTCTTCCTCATAATCTAGACTCAGTGAAGGAATTTTAGTTGGTGTCTTCAGAGTCTTCAGACTCTGTCCTTGCCTTGTGTAGTCACAGATCAAAACTGAAAACCTTTTTTTTTAGATATTTAATCTCAAACTACATCAACACCAACCACCAGTGACTCACTTCAAGTACATGACATACATTTGAAACACTGGTTGCGTCGTTGAAAGTTGCATGTAAGAGTTGGTGTTAAAGCATGACTGCCTTCCAAAGAATGCCTGGCAGCTCTCAGCACATCACACAGGCACTTAAAGAAACAGGATGCCTTAAGTTGTTGAAGGACAGTGCAATGCGTCTTTCTTGGGGTGTCATTACCATCTCTGAGGACTGGGCCAACCAGATGTTTTTTACACCAGGGTTGCAGGATTATGCAAGCAGTTTGTCAGACAATGTCAGCTATTTCCTGTGGCAGTAAAAAAATCATGTTTCCAGTCTTTGTCAATCAGTTATTGTTAAAATAACGCTAGCTTAAACCACGGTTTACTCAGTAGTGCATAAAACCAAATGGACCAGACATTTGTATCAAACTGCTGTTTTAGCTTGATTTCAAGCAGGAGACAGATCTTAGAGAAGTATTCTCCCCTTAAGAAGTGGGAGGCAGAATAAATACTCTTCTGCTTTTGCCCACCTTGATAACACTCAATATCTCCCATCTGAATCTTGAAACATGCAGCTCTGCTTCACAGTCGAGCTGTGTGTGCTAAGCATGTGTGGTATCCTGCTGTCAGTGCTAATAAATCTGTCAACGTGTTCCCACAGGTGAATCAACTTCAGCAACAGATACAGAGGTGAAAGTGCAAATAAAGTTTTTACACTTCAGTACGATGCGTGACAGAGCGCAAATCAATCAATGAAATGCAATAAAGCCAGTACATATATCTATCTAGTAACTGTCGTGAATCGTTCGATTTGCTTTTGTAACCAACAGACACTACTGATGGCACTTATTGTTAAAACAACTCAAAATCCATAAAAAAGGCTAAAAGTGGAGAGCAGCTCTGGTTCTTTAACTTTAATTTCCCCCTCAGTTTTGTTCTCTGAACAAGCAGTGTCTGGATGCATCATTTTGCTGCAGGTCTACACTGCACTGCACCACGCCCACAAAACATGTTCATACAGAGTCACAAAAAAAAAAAAAAATCAGAAAATCAGCAACTCAACCTGAGAAACTTTTCGAATTAACGAAGCTAAACACACAAAAAAATCTTGCTTCAAGGTGGATATTTCTTGAGACTTTATGCTTATCTTCTTTTGCCTGCGTGTACATTTCAGACAGCCCGACAGTTTTAATCAGCGTGACGGGTGAGATTGCCGACGGTTAAGCACCCACCTAAATCTGACCAGTCATGATTGGCGAATCAGAGCCAGCACCGGCCTTTCCTGACCTCCCCCTGTGGAGCATTCCCTGATACAAAAGACTAATCTTTCCTGATTGTGTGGTGCTGGTCGCGTTTCTAAAGATTCAATCTTGACACTTC
This sequence comes from Salarias fasciatus, assembly GCF_902148845.1. Lineage (NCBI taxonomy): Eukaryota > Metazoa > Chordata > Actinopteri > Blenniiformes > Blenniidae > Salarias > Salarias fasciatus. The sequence goes on from NC_043760.1 coordinate 12,566,507, forward strand.
TGCTCCAGTCTGGGCATGCCGTGGACTTTTTTGATTTGGCTCAAACATGTTTGGTATAATCAGTGTGGGTACTGGAGTGTGTGGGAGGCGGCAAATGAGACTGAAAAGAACAAGAACCGAGCCCACCTGTGAATAGCTGTGCGAGCTGAGCTGTTTCATTGAGTCGTCTGTGGGTCACTCCTGGTAAAGAATAACATCAGACTCCGTTTACACGCTAACATTTGAAGTGAAGAAGCATCGTTTTTCCTTCAAAAAAGCGTTGCATTTACAATGGCAGCATTTAAAACATGGTGTAGTTTTCATGTAGCACCACTAGTTGGTGCTGTTGGTTGTTCTTGTCCTGAAAGAACACACACGCGTGCAGGGAACCATAAAGCTGCGTTTTCCTGTGTGTATGTTGAGCGTGGGCACAGTGTCGGCAATTCCGAGCACTGTTGTCGTATAAACGGACACCCAAAGTACAACAGAAGTTTTACATTTTCATTTGAAAATGTTGTCATGTAAACAGGGTCTCAAATTAACCAATTCCTCTGAACAAACAATTAGAGTTGACTTTAGACTGTAAAAGGATCCGATTCAGCCTTTTTCCGTGACCATGATGTCAGCTTTTGTTACAATAGCTGATGTTTGGTATGTTTGGCTAACCAAATGGTAAGACGCTGTGGAATTAGCAGGTCCTCAGATTAACCTCAAGCAATCTTGGCATGTCGGGAACAATAAACAAAATTTTTCTAAATACCATTTGACCCAGGTCAGTCCTGTGTGTGTTAGCATGGACCTCACATTCTGGCACTCTTCTCTTGGGAACCCTGTTAATTAACGTACCCTCTAAGCAAGCACTCATTAGCCACCGAGAATGTGATACAGTATGTGTGCCTTTGAGGCATCTGTGTGCCAACGTGTGTTTGTGTGCAGCCATGTAGGACACTGACTATTGTTAGCAGGGGAAGAAAACAGGGTTTAAGACCGCGAGATGAAAGAAAACTGAAGTAAATTTGGAGCAAAGCAGAAAAACAAAGTTAATTTACTGTGACAAGCGGTTTGATGTACATTAAAGGGCACAGACTTTGTTGTTTTGTGCTAATGGTTATGCAACACAGTTCAGGATCTCATTTAGCAGTTGCGTGGTAGAGTTGCCATCTAATTGCAAGCCCTACTAGGTGTTTGAAAGCCGGAGCTTATGTAAGCCAGTCCTCTGGAGGCCCTTGATTCTACTGAAGCACGAGGATGAGGGCGGGACATGACAGTTACAACCAACTAAAAGAGATCGGTTCACGTTACTTACAGTGTCTGTATCTGTTTACACGACATGCAGTGATAAGTTGTTTCTTTGGAGCTCATCTCTATTCATATGTGTCTATTAGGGATTCAGAAATTAAAATACCATCATAACATGGGATATTATATTTGCTGTTTTGCATTTTTACACTAACGTTCTGAAAACATTTAAACGTAAATGGCAAACTCTGAACATGGAGTAATTTCCATGGTGCTTGTGCTGTTGGTTGTTTTCGTAATGAATACATACACACAAGCATACAGAGAACAATACGCTGTAAAAAATTAACAATGGGAGTACATGGACATTCGTACCAAGTTAGATTACTATTACAGGTGACTCCCAACTATAAATTTACCAACTCCCAGGAGAATATGGATTGGGAGTAATGGTACTCTGAGGGCCACCGTTGTTATCGTCCATCTAATCATGCTTGTGCAGAAGAATTATTTACTCCGGCCTTGGTGTGCATGTGCAGTAGGAGCATTTCAGAAAACTTGCATTGTTACGGTTTACACAGAGCCTTATTCACTCTTCAGGAAACTATCAAAACACCTTATAAATATACTGATCGCACCGGACCATGCAACGCAGGGTGCAAAACTACAAAATAGTAGTAATTGTAATCCTGTGGATGTCTGTGTTTGTGTTAGTGGTTTGAACAGGTGTGTTTTCTTGACCCGTCAGACATTAAGTGAAGGGTTCCTTCATCTTCCCAGGTCAGGATCGGACAGGTGTGTTGGCACAGTGCGTTCAGGGCCTCTGGGACACTGCAGAAATGAAAGGTTACATGGCTGCTGCCACACACATGACGCAAGGCATGTGTGCACTCATTTGCGAGCATGAAACCCCCGTTATTATCCGAGATATCCTTGTTGAAATTGAAGAGAGGTAAGAGTGACAGCTATAGCTGCAATCCATCTCCGGTGACATATTTAAAAACAACCCGCTGTCCCTTCCTCATCAGGCTCTGGCTCCGTTCCTCCAGTAAACAATCGCAGCACCCCGTCAACCTGCAGCTCCACTGATTGCACACATTTGCCCTCATCTACATATGTTGTGATTACTGCGCATCCTGTTCTATCAGAGTTGTTTCACAGGTCAGACTTTCCCTGGCTCGTTGTGCAACATCTCGGCCCCTCTGCCAGCCCCCCCACGCCCGTGTGCACCATCTGTGGACACAGGAAGGAAGGAAGGAGGAGAGGAAATGGAAATCTACTCTTTGTCGTGGGACCTTGTTACCACAGGCCATGAACAGGGCTGACTGCTGTACTCTATAAACTGTAGATAGGTCAACTAAGAAGCATGCACAAAAAAAAAAAAAAAAAAAAAATACTAGAAATACAACCAGCTACAAAAGGTTTGTTCCAACTGGGACAAACATGGTTCTCAGTATCATAAATACCTCGTCGGCAACTTCATGCCAGTTTTGAATAACACCTCTTGGCTGAGCAGCCATGACACTTTGCACAACAAGTTAGGGCATTCTTTTTTTCATTCGCGCCCCTCCCATATCTGCCTCCCCGAAAGAAAACGCGGCATGTTTACCGGCTTTCGCCAGATTGCGTAACTTTCCAACACAATAACCGATTGAGACGCTGTGACGTGCCGACAGGACGGAGATCGTGGCAGCCTGGAGAGGCCGGTCATTATTCTGGATGACACACTGTAAGTGATGAAGCTGCAAATTTGAGGAGCCCATCCACGCAACCCGCTATTGACTCGGCCAGCAGCGAGCGCAGTCGGGATGATGATGATGACGATGACGACGATGATGATGTGGTCGACGCACTGGGACACGTGCTCTCCGGTTCTTCCAGTTCCTACACACCGCAGTTGTTTGCTACAATAACTCCATTGAAAGAGCAGCTCAGCGAGAGCATTCCCTCTGACCTTCGGCAGGTTGCGTTGCTCTGCTTTCACAGTTCGTCCCTTCACTCCACAACGCATGATGTTAAGAATGTCCTCAGTGGTGTCAGCACAGCATTCCTGCTCATTTAGAGCCCCAGTCCCTGCACTTCTGACTCCCTACCATAGCTATGATAATCTCCTTTAGCTCATTTGCACAAACCTTCCAAGATCCTCCTTTACGTAACACTTGAGCACAATCCCGCGCTGTGCCTATCACAGCCATTGTTTGATAAGGGCCCGGCGCAGGATTTTTGATAATGCTATCTACAATTGTCACAATGTTTGCTTCGCACAGAGGTCAGAATTCAGCGGTGTCCACAGGGAAGCCGGAAAATCGTCACGTTATCTGAAGAGATGGTGTATTTTCGTGTTTTATTTAAGAGTCGAGAAGAAAGAACAGTGAGAACCAAAATGGCAATTGTGTTCCTTTTCCTGCCGTGGATGTGAAGGCCTTGGTGAGCGGAGGAAGTGGTGGGCGGAGTCACAGGATCGCACTGTATTTGTTATTTTTTACCCTCTGGTGATGGCATTAAGACATTATTAGGTCACTGGAAATATTTTACGCTAAATGAGGATGAGAGCAAGAGTGCAAATATGCAAACAATAATACCACTGAAATCATTGCAAACATGCTAAATATGTGCGGAATGCATCACAAAAACTGCTGATTACATACAGAGCTTTATTTTTCTGGTGCATGAAGTTCCACAACTTCAAAAGAGTCTGGTGGATTTACTGGATGGATGCATTTGCTGTCATTTGCTCTCTAGATTCAACAGTGTTTATAAAAGGCAACCTGCATCCATGCACCCATGGGTGTGTTGAGGTGTGTTTAGGTGTAATGCTATTTTGTGGAAACAAAACCAGTTCTTAAGTCAATGAAGTAAGGTTTTCTGGATAATGTCTTGAATATCATAAGGGACTGTGGTTGGTAACAAGATAGCCTAGTTTACATCAGGGATGTCAAACATAAGCTAGTCCAGGAGTCACATACTTAAAAATTATAGCATAACATTGAAAATGCTAAGTTTTCTTCAATCATAAAAAAGTTAGCATTGAGTCAAATACTATTTTGAAGAAAATAAGCACAGTTTCAGCATTTTTAACAATGTTTCCTGGAGCAAAATACCTTTTCTCCTGAAGTTACTTAGTCAATATGGCAGCTACATTTTGCACTCTGACTTCAGCATTGTGTTGTGTGTGCAACACTGTGAGCCTCAGTGAATAAATGACAAACAATAGCCATTTTTATTGACCGATTCCAGTCAAATCCAAGCAATTTCTCACTGTTTGCAATGTCATCCAGGGCCAGACTGGACGCTCGGGCGAGCTGGTTTGAGCCCCCCAGGCCATATATTTGACACTGCTAGTGTACATGATACTTTGTATAAAGTTACAAAGAAGTGAAGCTGTGTTTGCTGCTTCCAGCTGTTCGTAGGAGTATCTATCCTGACTTTAATCAGTGTCTGCAGGAGGATCTTCTAGTATGTCTCCAAGACACTACGGTGGGCAAATTACCCTCCAAGTGCAAGCCCACCTAGCTCTTACAGGAGATGGAAGATGGCACTTTAAGTGGTTTATTAGATGTTACACGTCGAAAACACCTACAGGTAACTCGGGAAATGATGCTGCTGCAACTCGAAATGGCAGAGAATCTGCACACAAACAGTAGACACGGACTCTCTTGCACGGTGCACATTAGACGGTGATAACAGGACCGGGAGCGTTCAATTAGCAGTCGTCTGTGGAGGCGTTATCGTTTCTCGTGATTAAAGTTGTTAGGATTGGTATTTCGCTTGAGGAACCTGCAGTTGCAAACTCGCCCGTTGCCACAGAGACTGAAACAGTTGAGCAGACTCGTCAAACCTGAATGTGACATCAGGAAGCAGAACGAGACGAGCGCCGAGCATAGCACGGCACCATCCACATGCAAACAAGTTTTTACCCCTGCAGTTTTGGAAACTTGTCTATAATCTCTTATCCAAACTCTCTCTCGGGCCGCTGCCGCCGCCGCCACCGCCAATAACCGACAAACGCGGACCGTGAATCCACTTTACTGTGTTGTCCTCTGCTTATAATCTGTCTCTCTCTGTTCTGCCATTTTTTTGCTTTCTGTTCTGTGAACAACCCTGAGGATTATCTGAGGAATGAACTCCCAAAGGGAAAATAAGAATGATAACAAAGCCAGGATCCATGCTGTAAACATGCTTCGCTGCTCATTTCGGAGGAAGCCTTAAAGGCTGCACGCCATTTTAGATTGTTATCACTGAGATTAGTAGAACTATTTAAAGAGATACTTAGAATCTCTCGGTAGAAGAAAGTTGGCAGATGATCAGACTTGTGGTGTATAACAGACTTGCAGCACTACTGTGTAAAATATTGTCTGAAGTACAAAAAGTAAGAAATAATGAAACAATTTCCCTTTACTTATCATGAGCAGAAAAACAGGTGGATAGCTGCTTGTCAGTGTTTTCCTAGCTGTTCAGTCATCTCGCACCACTTCAGCTGTGATGCTGTGACTATTGTTTGCTGTTCGACAGCCATTCATTCTCAAATACTCAGACTGCCTGTCAGGAATTATGCGATCCCATCAGCATGACTGATTTACACGACTCAGGCCTCCACAGCTTTTAACACAGGCGGGGTTTACAAAACGAGGCACTTTTTCCTGGGACTTTGTAGGAAAACAGTTGAGAGTCACGTGAAATAGCAATCCAACGTCTTCGTCTGTCCATACGAATGTCCGTGGACTCGACATGGTTCATGTTCATAGTGTATTGTTCTCTGCACATGTGTGATTTCATTACAAAAACAAGCAACAGCGCCAACTCGTAGCCTTTCCTGGTGTTTCCATTTCAATGGACATCACTTTAAAACGTCGCCCTGAAATCGCTAAACTTTTCTGAAACAAGCGAAAACTAAGGATTTTCAACTGAGATGTTGTGTCAACAGGGCCTAAGACTCGGCTCAGCCTGCGGACTTCCTCTTCCACTGACTTCCCTTCTTTAAAAAAAAAAATTAATTGAAGACAGGCCACAACACTGCACAAAAGCAGTTAAGTTTGTCCTTTTGAAGAAAAAAAAAATGCTTTTTTTTCTTTTGCTTGAGATTTCCATTGATGTGAGGATGAAGTTAAACGCACTGCAAGATATTCTCTACCTTACCCTATCACAGTATGCAAATCCCATACACATTTTAATAGTGAAAATTAGCTCGGGTTGCCAAAGCTGACACCTGGGACCCCCTTCAGTGGAGGCCCGAAATCAGAGAAGGGCACAAGGCTTTGCCTGCCTCAAGTTTGCCCACAACAGTTTTTTTCACATGTCAAAGAACACAGACCCGAAAAGCTCCAGCTAGTGGGTGCTGGGGAGAGTCGGTGTATCGACCAGTGTCTTTTTTCACTGTGAGGGTTTGAAAAACCTCAGAATCCGTATAGGGAGGGGTCTGCTGACTTGGTAGAAGCCATCTTGGGGGCTTTACATTTACATACATCTCCATTTAAACTATCAATATACACATTTATTAATGTTTTCTAAGCAAAGAAAGAGAACTCACAAACTTTGCTACAACTTTCCCAGCAAAAATGAATGAGAAACACTGTCTCATACACACTTTTTGTCCTAATAAAGTACTTATAACCTTATAGTTAGCCATCCAGTTCTACACTCAACATCTGCACAGCCTTGCGACAAGTAGACCCGGGATGTCTGAATACAATGAACCAATGAGCACTTTCAGCTGTGAGCTATAATATATCGCCTCCGAGTGAGAGCCACACGAAACATATCTGGGCTGTAGCCTGCAGCCTGTGGCCTGCTCTAACCTGTGCAGATGGATGGGATTGGAAAATGTCTCGTTCAACAGTGAGCACGCACGATATAGATAGACACGCTCACTCACTGCAGTTGCAGTTACATATCACGTTTCTCTGCGCGGGAAAGTCTTCGACCTGAGCAAGGTCTCGCTCGTAAAGTGGTGTAGGCGATGGATACGAGAGAAACTCGTGAAAACATCAGTGGCATTGTGCCGGGACTCAAAACGATCTTACAAAGTTGAATACAGACACTTATTAATAGCACATGATGCTTTGCGTCTCCACCCCGCTCAGGTTTGTCTCACCGCGCCGCGGTGAAGGTGAGAGGTTGGGGCGAGGCCGGGAGCCGTTTCACGCCCAGTTTGTCCTCCGTCTTACAGCAAAAAACACGAACTAAAACAAACAGCCTTTCACTTCCTGCTGCCGAGATTAAGTCACAACCTTTGGTCAAGTGTCGCTGCACGAAAAGCTCCAGGACAACGGGGAGCAGAGCAAACAAACCCGCAACCTGACGTCAACCATGTCAGAACTTATAATGTGTTGCTGAGCGAGGTTGGAATTACAAGTTTTAACGCAGCTTATTTTAACCTCCCTATACTATATTGTAGCTTTTCCAAGCTCAAATATTTCTGGCTTCAACCTCAGTGATGAATGAGCCAAGAAACTTTGAGACTCACGCGATTTCAGTAGGACTTTGTGTGATTGGACATACAAGTGTAAGTAGTGTTTTAACGTTGTTTTCATTGCAGTAACAAGCGTTGTTGACCTTTTCAATGGCTGCTCCATGCAGCTTTGCTGTTGTTTTGCCGGTGTGTATTGTATTTCAGCATTCTTACCAATTAATTATTCACACGCGGAAAGAGCTCGAACGAGAACGGTTCACGCAAACCGTTTCAGATTCGCAACGCCGCGAACTGGAACGCTACAGAGTTTCCAAAGTTGTAATTGTGAGACTATTTAAAGGATTTAGCACACAGTCATTTCAGACTTAGAGTACAGTGGCGGATGGATTAAAGGCAGCTCAGATTTCGCTGAATTAATTTTGGGGTTAAATGAAGGGAACAACTTCATTTTGGACGAAAGACTTCCACCAACAAAACTGTCATCCCCACTTTTCCACAGAATGTGAAGCGTAAGTTTCATTTCCCCAGCAAAGCGATGGGAACCGCTGTCAATATTAACTGGGACTGTTCTCCTTCATTGCCTTTCTGTGATTACCTAGACTTCCTCTTCCCAACTCATTCTGCAGGGAAAAAAGAAAAAAAAACCTCCTATGCAAAATGACAGAGCAAATAAAATCTTCTCAGCATTCAGATTCAATCTGCCATCGGGGCCGGCTTGTTTGTTTGTGCTGAAATGAACGCGGAGGGGAACATTATGATCTAAACTGCAATAAATGGCTTGTGTCGCAGGAAATTAAATCGGAGGATATTTCATGCGGCGCGCTGCAGCCATGCAAATTCAGAGAAGTTATGAGATCTCTGAGGCGATTGCCGATATTTAAACTCTCAGGTAATGAGCCTTTGAAACGAGTCTGTGGAACGAATAAACGAGAGGACGAAATATCTGCGAAGCGGCATTTTGTCTCTTCAGACAGAAATTACCCAAAGCTGCTTTGACACTGTACACAGTAGGAATCTCACATGGTTGAGTTGAATGTGTGTGTGTGTGTGTGTGTGTGTGTGTGTGTGTGTGTGTGTGTGTGTGTGTGTGTGTGTGTGTGTGTGTTCTCGTATTTCTATCCTTGTTGGGGCCAAATGTCCCCACAAGGATAGCAAAACGTGGAACGACGTGCCTTGTGGGGACCTTTTTCCGGTCCTAAGTAGGAGAAACAGTGTTTTCTTGACCATGTTGTTGTTACTGAAAAAAGTAAAAGTGCAAAAACATTTCTTTAGGGTTAGGCTTTGTTGTGGTGTGGGTTAGGGTTAGGGTAAGGGTCAGGGTTAGGGGCTAGACATGAATGGGAGTCAATGGACGGTCCCCACAAGGATAGAAATACAAGACTGAGCGTGTGTGTGTGTGTGTGTGTGTGTGTGTGTGTGTGTGTGTGATTTGGGGGATCTGTGCAGAGACAGGAAAAGCACTGGTGCACAGAAACAAACAAACAAGTCCCGGGCAGCAGTAATTAAGTCCTCATTAGTCCTCGTTACGTACAGGAATGCACCGGAGCGGCGGACAGCGCCGTCATTTCCGACAAACCGTGGCCTCCGTGCGTCTTACCCAGAAGCCCTCAGCTTTTCCACCTCGACTGGCATGTACAGGGCAGCTATATGTTGGTGTGTTTTGGATCAATTTTTAAGGGGGGGGGGGGGGGGGGGGGGGGGGTGTTGGGCTCTCCAGCGTGCGGCAAATGCAGGAGTGTTCGGGAACCATAACGGGTGCTGAGAGAGCAAAGGTACTGACGATCACCACTTGATCACTTTCTATTAAACGTACCTCCGTCAGTCAGACATGCTCTCCTGATACTTGATAGTTTTCTGTCTTATTACCGAAAAAACAAACATTTCAGTTTGCTTGAAAAAACTAGAATCCGAGGGAGTGAGCAACAGTGGCAAGATACTTTCAAGCTTAGGCAAGAAAATCAAAGCACAGCAAGAAGAGGAGAAAGTAATTGCATAATAGTGGTGTCGAGAAAAAAAATGACAATCCACACAAGAGAAGAGCTGCACTTAGTTCTTTTCATCACCTGCCGCCCTCGGGCACGCCGAGTCTCATTTTCCCGCTCTGTAACTGCAAACGCCCGACCTCAGCAGAACATCCAGTGGGCAAGCTGCATGCGCACACACGTTTACGCACACAAGCGCTTCAGGTCATACCTGGCCTCGTTACACTCAGACCGGAAAAGCGCTGCGCACAGAACTCGGCAAAAACCAGGGGAACGCATTATCGGAGAGTACTGGACTCAGAGTCGTTCGCATCCTGCTTAGTGGGGAGATCATCGGGCGCAGGCTGCTCCGCCAGCGTGCTGCACACATCAAGCCTGAGCCGGATCGATCCTGCGTGCCTCACCTGCAGGCACATATTGGGTCAGCTTTGCACAGGGCGAGGGCTTGGCACCTGCTGCGTTTGAACAACAGGGCCTCAGTACCTGGGTAACCAGATAACAGCAGCAGTTAAGAGCTCTTCGTGGCGAAGGCTGTGTCAACAATGCAAACCCCCCCCGCCCCCGCCTTCTCACAGCCTGGGTACACAGTAGTACTCTAAAAATCTATCCACACATGTTCAAACATGGGAAAGTACGCTGGAAAACAGTTGGCTTGATCTATAACGCTGAGTTGTTATCTGCAGATCGATAGTTCTCTTTGTTCTGTTTTTTTTTGTTGTTTTGCAGCGATGTAATCCGATGAAGCTCTTTGAATCACACTTCACATTCACGACTTCCCAAAGAATCTAGAAACTTCAACACTTTTTTTTTTAAAACCCTCACATGTTTGATTTCACAGCCAATACGGGCGAAAAGAAACACGCAAAACCCATCAGCCCGCCTCTGTGATGTCTGAGGGGTGTAAACAGATCTAGTCAAAGTCAGCGTCTGAGCCCTGCTCTATTATCCTCTGCAGCTTCATTCCCAGACACACCCTTCTCTTCACACACACACTCACACACGCACACAAAGAAGTGACTGAGAACCTTCTGAGCACCTTGAATTATTAACATCAGGACTTTTTTTTTTTAACACAGCCTCCTATTGGGTGGTGCTCAAGTTGAAGGATTGAGCGTGAAACACGCAACAAGTGTCAGCGTCCAACCCGGTGCAGGATGGATCCGAACACACCCACTGCTGGCAGGCAAATACACATGCAAATATGACTCGCACACAAGCACAGATAGGAATTAGTCCTTAAAGTGACAGTCCAACTAGTGATCTAATGTAGCAAAACTGTAATAAATGTATCCTACATTTCACATAATGCAATTTGAAATGATTTATTCGCTGATTTTTGTAGCCTCAGTTTCACATATGTTTCAAGTTACACAACTTTGTAGTAGAATCAGACACCTGAGTGGCACCAGAAGAGTTTTTTTTTGTCGTTCTCTCTCTATTCTAAAACTTCTCAATCTCTTGCTGAACTTAGAAAAAACACTGATGAACCTATTTTCACAGACTGAATAAGGCTCAGTGTAATGTGAAACAACTGGTGGGGCGGCTTTTTAAATAAGAAGAACACAATAGGCTGTTTATTTTCTAATTGACAAAGGCTCCAGTGTGCCTCTTCCTCTTCCTCCTCACCTGGAAGATGAGCACTTTGAAATGGTTCCTCTTCAGCAGGTGGCTGTGGTTGGCCTCCAGCTTCTTCACCTGCACGGCCTGCTTGTCCATGCGCTCCTTGACGTCCTTCAGGTGGGCGCTCACCTTGCGGGAGCGCTCCAGCAGCTTGCTGACGCTGTTGGAGGTGCCGACGTGCGTCTTGGACAGGCGGGTCACGTCGCCCTGCACCACCCGCACGGCGCCCTCCAGGTCGGCCTGCCGCTGCTCCATGCGCTGCTGGTTGTCCTGCACCGCCTCCAGCATGTTGACCAGCTTGTCCAGCAGGGCCACCACGGTGATGGCGCTCACCTGGCCGCCGGGGCTGGCCGGCGCGCCCGCCCCCGCGGCCGTGGGGCTGGTGGGGCTCTTCAGCCCCAGCCGGGACAGGGTGCCGCTGGGGGTCGGGGAGGACGGGGCGGAGGACGGGGCGAAGCTGGGGGTGAAGATCTCCGCGTTTTCCTGCTGCTGCTGCTGCTGCTGGGGGATGGTGTGGGTGCTGCCCGAGATGCTGCTGGGCTCGGTGCGCGGCGCGTCCTCTTCCATTGCGCACACGGGTACTTTTACGCAAAAAAACAAAAAAACAAAAAAAAAAAAAAAGCAAAGCAAGTGAGGGGGATCTGGCCTCACGCAGGTGCTGCTGTCGGTCGCTCCAGCTGGGAAGTGCGCGCTCACAGGACGGTACCTCTCCCAGTCTTCTTCTCGGCCTCCACGCCCCCTTTTTGTCCGCTTTTCTCTCCATTTACGCACGCACAAACACGCCGTGAACTTTCAAAACACCTCCCCTCCTGCAAGTGAAGGGAGGGGCCAGGTTGCTATGAAAACCACACAGGCCGATCCGCGTGTGTGCGTGCGTGTGTGTGCGTGTGTGTGTCCGCTCCGATCATGCCTGGCTGCGTTTGCAGAATAAGTATCAGGGGCTCCTGTTGTTTACTGCGCCCGCTGCTGCGCATTGTTTTGTATTGTTGCCAAATTGTATTCAACTGTTGCACAGTGACAGGGACACACCATGCGCGTGCGCGACCAAAACAATGGAGGGACAGATCACACGGATCAGCTCGGGTCATGTTTCTTACCTTTTCTCCAATTTTCCACTGACAGACTGAAGGCTGTCTGTTCTCCATGTGTGAGAGACTAGAATGCAAAAAAATACTCCATTAAAGTTACTGAGGATAAAAAAGTAACTCGTCTCTCCTGCAGGCCTGAATTCATATTGTGCACAGAGGTGAATTGTTGTAATCACATTAATGCTGTCAGACTCTGTGTGCATCAGTATAATAACGACTGATTCATTATTCCAGGGATCTGAAGCTTCATGACCAAAAGAGTTCTTATCATGATTTTACACCAAATATGTCAAGAACCACAAAACATGATAATTATTTGAAATAAAGAAATAATGAAAGAAAAAAACACAAAAGAAAATTGTTATTACACTGAGGTTGTATTCATGTTGGTCCAGTTTAGATAGAATGTATCATATTTTTAGATTTCACAGTGATTTTTTTTTTTTTTAGATTTATCCTCTTTATGTGGATATTGAGTGTTTTAGCTTTTGCTATTTATAGCCTGTTTCCTCATTGCTGAAGTTTTTGCTGTGTTATTTGCTTATTTGCCTTCATTTTCTTCTTTATTCATGTTTAGTTTTTTCTGTTTTTGTTTCCTATTTTCTGAGTTTCTTGGTTTTTTTTAAATTTCAGCTTATTTTTTTTCTTTTAGACTTTTCTTTGATAACTGATTCTTTTTTCTCCTTCCATTGCTCCTAACCCCTTTTCCTTTACTTTTTTTTTCTATTCCTGAAAATGAACAGTTTTGCCTTCTTCGACTGTCTAGACCCAGGAGATAAGAGCATTTTTGAGTTTTTGAAAATATTTATTTATAGTACATCTTCTGAAGGTTTTATGGCTCCTGGGCTTCTGATCACTGACTTAGTGGAAGGAAGATGCCCTGAAACCTTTAAATCAACACTTCTTGAAACAATGTTTTTTTTTTTAGACAATGAGAATAAACAACTAAAAAGCTACTAGAAATTTCGGACGGCTTTTGTAAAAGGAAGCTGCAATGTTAATGCAGACATCATTTAAATGACAACGGTGCTCAAACATCTGAAAATGGCACTTTTTGGAAACAGCTTCAACAATGCAATACTGTCTAAAGTGAACTCTTTGAGAAAAGTCAGTTTTTTTCTGAACTGTGCAGCATTCCACGTTTACACTTCAGTTGCAGTCAAGAGTTTTCCTGTAAACGTATGAGTGGATCAATAACAACAGTCACAGAGATTTTAGACTGCTTGTGCTGCTCACTCTTTGGAATGTATCATAACTCCAACCGGTGATATAGTAATGGCTAACAACAGAATAATTTCAGGCTTTTTAAACTGAAATGACACAGAATCTTGCCAGTAGTGTGACGATGTTTGTTTGAATTACATTTTGCAAATAGTGTAATAAGTTCTTCAGAATATACATTTGAAAAAAAAAATACAAGAAAAATCTTTGCAAAATGTAATAATTGCAGTCACCAAGCTATTACAGCATTGGTCATTACTACATAATTGGTTGCTGCAAAGTGTATATCTGCTTCAGCATCATATGTATCACATGATCAAACGTTAATGCTGCTAATATTCAGTTCTCTTTAGTGTTTCAGAAAGACTGAGTCCAGAAATAATGAGGCACGCGCCTTCCAGTAAACAGGAGTTTAGTGAAATAGTAGACTTCATTTCAGTAGCTTTAGCTTCAGCTGATCCATTTTTTCCATACATGTTTATGTATTGCTTTGAAAGCTTCCCACTTATTATGGGCACGGCTTAATTCTTAAGTTACAACAGTCAGACATCTTTAGCGCTGCTGTCGGAGAGTTGAGAAATAATGAGCAGCTTCTCCTTCAGTAAACACGACCAGCAGCTCCGCAGCCTCACCTGCTTTAACAGACTACATCACCTGATTGTAGTTTCACTCCAGTGACTCTGCAGAATCTCATTGATCACTCTTTCAACCCTAAGATGGGACGTGTTTGCTGGTTCAAAGTCCAAGCAAAAGGTATTCCTGTCATTTCCTCTCGACTTTGGAAGACTCGTAGGATCAGTCACCACTTTTTAATCACTTCTGAAGTCCCACCTTTATAGATTTGTATTGATTTTATGTGATGCTGTTGTTCTAGGATCTTGTTGATTTGCTTTCTTGCCATACTTTGACCCCATTTGCACGGCATCGTTTTCAGGTGAAAATGGAAAACTTGCGCTTTGGGGACCTGTTGGCAACTTTTTGAAAAGGGCTCCCAAGGTGGAACTTCTTGAAAACACTCAGTGCCATAGCTGTAGGAAATAGTTCTTCTGCACATGTGTGAGTAGATGGACAATAACAACTATGTTTTCCTCCAAAGTGGAATATGTTTTGTTGTGGTTATTTTGCTGTCTTTAGCAAAAAAGGAAAACGTGAGCATTTTTAACTCTATTACTAAATCTACACCAGAAACACTAATTACTGCCAAAAGTAGTGACATTCCAATGTGTGTGTGTGCACACACGCCCCTCTTTTTCCTCCCCATCTCTTGTTTTGGAGCTCGGTCATGTCATGGCACAGGGCACACAGAGACATGGAAATGTGGAAATCCCTGTTTCAACAATGAGCTCATCTGTGCCCCGGCTCGCCAGCCCGGCCTCGCTTAATCTTTCTCTTTGTGGCTATCACTGGAAATCTTTTATTGACAGTGACACAAATGCTTTTTCAGTGCAACATTTTGAAATTCCGTAAACACGGGGTGTTTACTAGCAACATGCCTGGAGGTCTGTGTCATTTGCATCGATATGAGATGATGGAAATCGTCCAACCTGAGTGTCTCCAATGTGTTTATTATGGAAGAGGTCTCAGAGTCCCAGAGGTTACTCGAGACCGGACGGAAGACCACAGCTTCAAGGTCTTGGTCTTGACTCGGTCATTTGAGTTAGGTGGTCTTGACTACAGCAATTAAAGCCAGTGTAAAAATCCCAACTGATTGCTCTTATACATTTTTGATAACTGCTCTAGTTTGACTGGACCGCATCCCTGCTAAGAATGTCAAATCAGCCACTTCTGTGCTTGTATTATCATGACAGCTACGGTCTTCACTGTTACGCCTCAGTGTTTTCACCACGCCTGTAGTCACGAGCGCCTCTGACAGAATCTCCCATGTCAACACTGCAGACTAACACCTCTGCCATAGGTTCCCCTCTCAATAAGCTTCAAAGCTGTCAGAGTCGAGTGGAAGTGCGAAACACACACACACTCGGGCGCCCATGCACACTTTCCCCAACAAATTTCCTTCCTCTTCCATCTCTGAAGCCTCTCTTTCTCTCCCGCTGTCACAACTTCCCCTCTGAGACACACACATAAAAGTGCGACCTTTCATTTCGAGCTCATGAACTCTGACTTCTCCCACTTTCACCCTCTGGGATGAAGTGGAGAGCATGACGCTCCCATCCTGTCATTCTTCCAGCGGTCCCACTCCTTTCCTTCTCTTTCCTTCCCGATATCCCCCCACTTTTCCCGATTCCTCCCTTTCCCCTTCTTTTTCTTTCCTATCTTGTTAACTTATTGAATGCTTTCCGGAATTCTTCTGTTTTCCCAGGCTTCCCAGTTCTGTCACAGACGTTCTTTCTTTCTTTGTCTGTGTTGTAGCAACATTTGGCATTTATCTAGGGTTGCATTTGTTCTCAATGAACCTAAAGTTGCATCCAATGCACTGTATCTGCACATCTATGCTTGCAAATAAATGAAGGCAATTTGCCCTCTAGAGGCCAGGAAATGCAAGTGTAAGACGTGTTTGACCTACCTCTGCATGAATTCACCCCTTTTTGAAAGTATTCAGCAATCATATAATATTGTTTTATTTAAGAAGTTGAGGGCTATAGGGTTAGTTTATCATATTTTATAGCCAGTGGTTTTCTTATTCAAATCTCCAGCTGTGAGAAATCTGCAGAAACATGCGGTGAGGGAAAAGCGGTTTGCAGATCCAACAATCATCATATTCTATCGTTTCAACAAACATGCTGCAGCAAGTTGCACCAGTTCAATGAGCTTTGTATCCTGGGAAATCTAGATGCATTTGCCTCAAAAACCCAGAGCAGTAGGGTGTGGCATCGCCGTAACCGTTGGCTATTGGCATGAGTTCTACCTGCGAGTGTGATTCACTCAAAAGTGGTTGACGAACAAGTTTCTTTGAACATGACATGCAGTGTCATGCAGTGGTGGGATTGTTTTGAAGCTCTACACACAAAAGAGAGTGTTTTTTTTTTTTGAGTGGTTCCTCTTGTGATTGTAGATGTGTTTTTGTAAGATTTAAAATGTGGAAATGTAAAGACAGTTGTTCAAATTGAACACATTTTTGGCACCAGGCGCCTGTGTCAAATATGCAACCAGTACAAAGGATTTGTTTAACTCTCTTCATTTGTATTTCACAAGATGAAGAAAGCACTTTTAGCCAGACTTATGAGAAAGCTTAATAGATTTTTGCAACACAATTAACCTCTGGATCAAAGCCACAATATTTCATAATGAGCAAATCTGACCCGCGGTCGTGGAGGGTGGCGTCTCCGCTTTATGCAGATGATGTTGTTCTTGTGAAAAAACCCGATGGCCTCCAGAGAACTAATTACCACCAAGTGTGAAGTGGTTGGGATGCAGATCAGGACCTCATAATCAGAGTGCATTGTTCTCTCATGGAAAAAAATGCCATGCCCTTGCCATGTGAGGAGGGAGAACCTTCCCCAGGCGGAGGAGTTCAAGTTGTATTTTGAGGTTTTGATTACAAGTGATGGGAAGAGGGATCATTCAGACCATTCAAAACGTGAAGTCATGTGAAACTTCTTGAGTAACGTGATGGAGGCACATCCCACGACTCACCACACGACTCTGTATCTGCATCCATTTGTCAGCTTGTAAAGATGGTGCCGTGGTCGCCCTTCTCCTCCCCTGTTGTTTCAGACCACATTTGTCTGAGTGCATGCTTGATGTGGATAGAAGAATGCTAGTAAAACACCAAGAGACAGACTTCAGGGGGACTTTAATGACGGCCTCTCACACTGATGGAGGTATTATGCTCTAATTATGTCAAGGAGGAAGTACCCATGTGGCTGCGTAGCATGTCTAAGGCTATATACAGTGAATTTATGGCAAGCACTTTATGTTTTGCACAGATTGTGAAATGCACAATATATTTTGTCACATTTAAAGCAAAATGTGTTGTTGTAAGAAATTACACACGTGTTATGTGGCAATAGGAGCACTTTTGAAAAAAAAAAAAATCCAGTTCAGGATGAACAAAATGTGGTCTTCACTTCTGCTGGGAGGTAAAAATTCCAAAAATCTTGGTGGCCTCCTTGTGGCTGGTCACAGCATGGCTCATGAAACTTGCTTTTCTCATACTGACATATCCACATGAAGATAAACTATATCCCTTCTGAGAGTTTCCCAAATAGAAACTTGGACATTTCTGGCAGTGTTTATCATGCTTATTACCACAGGAAATCTAGCTATGAAATGTCAGTCTGTCCATACAAATGTGTGTTTATTTTTTTTTTATATTTCATATTGCAGATTCTTACAAAAAAAAAAAAAAAAAAAAAAAAAAAAACTTTCAACACATTTTCAGCTGTTGCAAGAAAATTTAAAGCCAAGCCAAGGAAATCATCCATGTGCTGGAACTAATTTGTATCTTGGAGGTGAAAAACATGTATTTTCTCTGTATTGTAAATACGGCGAAATGGGCAGGTGTTCAGAGCCGGTCGTCTTCCTCATACTTGTTGTTTCTGCTCAGGTTCCGCGATCGGTGTTTAAATGGGACCCCTAATGATTGTGATTATCGGCAGCAGCTCAACACAGGCGGTTCTACCTGTGACGGTACGACGGATGCGTGGCAGCGCTTCATTTGTATCACCTTGTCAGCCGCCATGTCTGGTCACACAGTGGGAAGGAAGGAAGCAGCAGTGTCTTTTGTCACTAAATCAAAGGCCCCCACGGAGGGCAGAATGGCACGGTGGGCCCAAAACAGATGGTGATGGATCTTTAAATGACCCTTTTTTCACAGACCAGCGTGTGTTGGACACACGCTCACTTAAAGTTGGCCTTGTGTGTGTGTGTGTGTATGTGTGTGTGTGTGTGTTTTCAGTGGTGTGTCATTTTTGCGATGCTATCAATTCTGGAGCTAATGGACCAATTTGGGAGGTGTTGAGCTCTGCGCAGCATGGGAGGAAATGCTTCACTCGGGTGTGTGTTAGTGTGTGCTTGTTTGTAAGTATACGGGTGTTTTCGCGCGTACGAGACCATCAATTTTCTAGCCGATGGGCCAATTCTTCTCCGAGAAAAAAAAAAAAAAAAAAAAAAAAAAGGTGGCCAGGGTGCGGTTTGCTGATTGTAAAATCAATGTGAGGGCTCTCCCGGTCAGCCAGATGGCTCCCAGAGCGAAGACCCCTCAAACACAGCCACGTGTCTGCAAGCAGCAACATTTGATTTGGCTTTTATTTAATTCACCACTGCTTCGTTTCTTTTTTTTTTTTTTTTTTTTTTACCCACAACACCATTGATTTCCCCAAGGTGAGCTATCCCATGGAGGAAGTGTCATTATTTAATGGTATGTTCCGTATCAGCGGAGAAGCAACTGTCACAGGAGCTATTGGAAATCGTGCGGCGCCACATCAGGAGTCTTAAACGACTTGAGCGAGTTTCCATTACTGGCTTCCAGTTTGTTCGGAACATAAATGGTAGATGGTCCCCACTGACTTTAACATTTTGCCTACTATGTGGAAATACACCTTCTAATTGTTCCAGTTTCTTCTTCATCTTGCTTTTGTTGGATAATGTGATTCTTTGTCTTTATAAAGACATGTCTGCTTCATTTTACAGTATGATCGAGTTTGTGTTCCAGATCCAGTTCCCATAAACTCCTCTCAGTCCCACAGTTCTCTCAGGCTGAGACAGCTCCAAGCAGCTGGATGGATCCCTGTCCTCTTCAGCAGATCACCTGGACATGCTGAAATCTCTCCCAGCTGTGTGCAAGTGTGGACACGCCTCTGCCTCCCTGTAAGATGCTTCACAATCTCAGAAATGGTTCAGGAGGGAGGGAGGAGGTCATTGACTGAATTCTTTCAGTTTTTGATCACCAAATATTTTCAAAGACAATCTGTAAATTTTTCCCGGTGTGAGTCATTGACGGGAGAGGACAGAATGGAGGAAATGAAGTGGGAGGATGGTAGAAATCAAGAAATGGGAGGCAAGGACTGAGAAGATGGAGATGCTCTTGGTTGTGACGGCCTTTGTTTTTCAATTAAATTCACAAAAATGGTCTTCGAGGTTCTATATGAATGCATTTCTTTTGATATTTAAGCACAAAAAATTGGACCTTCTCTTTTCCTTTTAGCACTGATTCCCTCTGCATCAGGATGAAGCCATACCCCGACAGACACAGCCACTTGTTAACAAGAGTAAAGCCCCATTTACACACGATTTTCATCTGAAAGTAGCAAATTCTTAATGCGTTTTGAGTGTCCAATGCTTGGAAAACGCAACTTTTTGAAAACAACAATTCAGCATGAATTCAGCAATTCACAATGAAGCATTTTCAACTTGAAAGAGACAATTCTTGATACAGGTCGGTGTGTACAGAAAACTGTGTGAACGGCACTGGACTCTGATTCAGGGCCATTGATTCAACAAAATGTCTTATTTTCTGGGACATGTGCAAATCAGACAACCTCAGGGCCTACGAGGCTCACCTGGTGATCGAGAGCAGCTGCAGGAGCCAGGCGGGGAACCACATTCACACCATATTCACTTTTATAGCCTGTAATGTCTTGTGTATTTGCCAGTGGTGGGCCGTCAGGGCCTGCAAAGCCTTCTCTGCTGGCCTAAAAATGATCTGAATTACAGACTGATGTAAATTATATTTTGTCCATAAATAATTAATAAATGATTCCAAACGGTATGCTCCAGTTCCTTTCACAGTCTTCCCGTGGTTGCGCTGCTTCCAGACATGTTTTTTTCATATTAAATCATTTAACCAATCAGATTTCAGGCATCATCTGTTGCTAGGGTCAAAGAAATCTGTCCGAGGCCTTCGCTATCCGTTCCTGATGGCGCAGTGAAGTAAAGTGAAGCGTCAAACAGACAGTTGCTTCAACCGATCAGACAGCTGCTTCAACCAATCAGACAGTTGCTTCAACCAATCAGATTTCGAGTTGGCGACTCAGCGCCTTCTAGCTTCTAACAACAGCATATCCAGGCCCTCTGATTTACATTCACCAAGAGATACAATAGGGGGCGGTATGCACCTAAGTTGTTGGTCGCCTACCTCAATTATTCCAAAGAAGAAGAAGAAGAAGAAGAAGAAGAAGAAGAAGAAGAAGAAGAAGAAGAAGAAGAAGAAGAAGAAGAAGAAGAAGAAGAAGAAGAAGAAGAAGAAGAAGAAGAAGAAGAAGAAGAAGAAGAAGAAGAAGAAGAAGAAGACCTGAAGAGAAGAGAAATAAAACTTATGTCAGAAATACCACAGGGCAAGCTGGACTTTCAGTCCTGGCTTTATGGAACTGAAACGCACGGATAATCTATATGACAGAGCAGTTGAACTCTTTTTGAGGAAGGAAAGGAGGATGTATTTTGTTTTCAAATAATCGGGATTTTGGTGAGTAAAATGTTCCTGTTTTCCTAAATAATATTGCTGTTTTATTAAGTTGTTGATGCTCATTGTATGTGCACAGATGTAGTAGGAAAATTGTGCACTTCAGCAAAGGCATTTATTCTGGCTGCACAAGTATCTATCTGCTGTGCAACAACTCTTTATGTACATATCTGCATAATGAGATTTTTTTTTGTAGACAAAATAGTTATTGAGAGGTGGATTGGTTCAGGCGGATCTGTTCTGAAGGCCTTAATGTGAAATGCACGGTCCGCCACTGGTATTTGCAGTAGTGGTTCTCAAATTTGTAGCTAGTATCTCTCAGCTGAGGGCAAAGGTGTGCGTCCAGTCCCGGTCCTGAAGTCTGCATCTGCTGCAACACATCTGTTTGCAATGAGAGACTCTTTCTATGGCTTTAAGGAGCTTATTAAACACATCATTAAATGTAGGTGTGATGATGAAGAAAGAGACATCTGAAAACATGCAGGCCAATGATCATCCAGGATTAGAATGATCACTTAAATCTGAAGGTTTGACTGAGGGAAACAAAGATTGATGGCGTTGAAGGTCGGCCAGCTGTTGACAAAACGGGAAGAGCTTGTACAATGGAGACAGTAACCCGACTCATTCTTTTCACGAAACAACAAGATGTCTTTGACTTTTTTCCGTCAAGTAAATGGCAAAGGATAAGTATCCTTCAAGTGAAACTGATGGAACTTAAAACAATGATCTCAACGACCTTGCTGTTATCAGTAATGGCATTCCGAGGTCTTTTTGATGCAAACAGACACTCAGACATGCACTGAAACTTCCTTCCTGCTCCTCCCTGGCCTCCAGCCCGCTGGATTTGTGCCGAAAACCAGCGGGACAAGACAGGAAACTGACAGGATTACGGCGACTGGGTCCTGCTGGGTGCTGCGTCGACTCACGCTGGAGTGAGGCGCGACTGTGACTCTTCATGACCGGGAAGAGGGAGGCTATGTGAAACTGTGAACTGTGGGCTGAAACACTCAACTCTTCCTGCCAGCTATTGCATTTTATGGAGATCAGGGTCAGGCTCTGTTTGCAGTTAATTTTATGAAGGATGCATTCATTAAAAAAAAAAACACATTTCCGTGGCAGCAATTTTCAAGGGTGGAAACCAATAGGAACTCTTTCATAGTGTAGATAAAAAATATCTGAGTAATTAATTTACCACTTTATTGTGTTCAAGGCTATCTATCTGAATGCATCGTTTTCTGAGTCAAGTATGGAAAAGTCTGGTTCAGTGTTTTGGATTAACAAAAAGACGCGGCATCTGCCCTTCAGACAAACAGACACATACCTGCACCCGTCTGCCTACAGGTCCATTTAAAAGGGTGGGAACATTTTTGTGCAGGATGACCCACGACTGAACCTGAATTCCAAAATTATGACCTCTTTCTTTTTAATGGGAAGGGCTTATGGTGTCTCCCTTAATATCTCTGATGTTTTGTTACACAGGGAGCTGCTGGACGGAATCTTCAACATTAAAATTCAAGGCTGTGGATAAAATGTCATTGTATAATGTGAGCATGGACTTTTTTGGTGTTGTTTAATTAATAAGATAGCGTATTGTACAGATATTGATTAAAAATATTGACAGTTGTGCAATATTGCAGATAGTATGTAGCACGAGTGGAAAAGAGCACAATGACCTGATGATCCCAGAGCAGTATGTTTCACATTGACAGCTGGCTGCAAAGACAAAAGCAAAAACCTAAACTGTTTCTAATTGTGCTTTTATCCCTCCTGCTCCTGATAGACTGGCCAATCAGGAGAAGCTCTGATCAGCTCACAGGTGAAATCAATCTTTCTATAAGAATCACTTCTCAAACGACGCCAACGACCAAAGCATTCCAGCAAAATCCTTTCTTTTTTCATCCAGAGTAAACCTGATTGCATTTTATGTACATGGAAATAAGTGAATGAATGAATACACTGTGTACATGTTCGTTATGCAATAAACTTGCAAACCCCTCTTTAAACAATCTTCAGATATCAACATTGATGTGATGGTGAGAGGGATGTGCTTCTTTGTTTCACTTCAGTATCAACAATGATCCAAAGAAAAACCATCGCATGCCGCTGGAGACGAGTGACTCTGTGACAAGTATGCCATCAAATCTGTCATTGAAAGAACTGTTGAATTCAATTTATGTGCTAAAACTGAAGTAAAAGCCTGCAATTTGCCCACAAAATAGGATTTCATTAAAAAAAAGAAAAAAGTGAAAAGTATGTTTCGTTGTCGGCAGGATTCGAACCTGCGCGGGGAGACCCCAATGGATTTCTAGTCCATCGCCTTAACCACTCGGCCACGACAACTCATGACGTGATCCTATTGACGTCATATTCAAACTGGAATATTCCGGTCCTTGTACAGTTGTATTTATATTATTTATTTGTGTATCGATATGTTCACGGTATTTTCTTTATAATGTCTCATGATACACAGAAGTGACTCGGTAGCAGTGACGGTGCAAAAGTCACTACTGAGCGCGTCCATACGTCCTCGCCATTACCACAGCACCATCTTGTGGCGGCTGTAGAGTACTGCTGCTTGTCTGCTGCTTTCAAATGTCATTCCTCTGGTAGACCCACATGCGCTGCATCACATGATTTAATATTAAAGGGGGATTAACTGTATGCCCAGGCTCTGATTCACTTCATATTCTTTCCTGAAAGACAGGTATCAAATATATGTCTTCTCCCTGTTTACACCAAGATGTAGACAGATCATTTTGCAAAGGTTCTAACTTGGGAGCTGTTTTCAAAAGTGGCTCCGAGCACCGTAGTCTAAGAAAATTTTCCATTTAGTAGGTAAATATATATCCAACACCATCTGTATATTTCTCATACAGTGAGATATTTACAGACGTATAAACATGTAAGCACATGTTGGGATAGAATGCAGACGGCACAAATGTCTGTGCTTTGTCAATTTTGCATTGCTGTCAGGGATCCATGATTTAGGTTATGTTTTATGATGACTTTATTGAGTTACCCTCAAAATGCGGTGTAATTCTCTCGTGTCTAGACATATTTGTGTCCACTGCGGCTGATGTCCATTTCTGTTTCTCGCTCCCGTGGCTCTGGGTTCCCATCAGCGTTTATGGCGTCTTCCTCACCTTGATTGTGTTCACCTGTGTCTTGTTTGCTCTCCACTTCCACACTTGCATCGGAGTGTTAGCCTCAGTCTTATCAGCTCCCGGCTTGTCTCTCCTTGCATGTGGTGTTTGCCCAACTCAGGAGTGGGAAATTATATTTTCCCAAGCGGCCGAATCTGAAAACAGCTCTGCTGTGATGGACTGAGCCATACATCTGTGTGCAAACATTGTAATCTCTCTTCATAAAAAAGAAATGCATTGCATGGTTTTGATAAGTTCCCACTCTGCATCAGTCAATGTGATTTGTTTAGTAATGACTATTTGAGTTATAATTCTTCAACTTGTTCTCCTCCAAGCAAGCAGCACCTTGGTAAAAAGCACTTACATGTCCATACATTGAGAAAAACTTTTTTTTTTCATAATTCAGTTTTATTTTCAAACTCCAAATCAACATTTTGTTGTCCTGTTGGATTGCTTCCCTTTAGACTGAATCCTTCCTGCCTTGATAATGTGTCGACACATTGGTGAGTCTGTAGACTGTATTTATGGCGAATAGAAAGGTCCCACAACCGTATGTAGATAACAGGCAGCATCCTTGAATCGTCTTTGGCAGTAATTAGAAATAACATCAGCTCTGGGAGAGCCTCTGAGCGGAATGTGAAAATGTATCATCCAGCCGGGAGCCATCAGTGCAAACCGGCAAACGGCTCCAGAGTTGTGTCTCCCCAGCCGCACATTTCACACAAAGTTTGATTCTCTGTGGTGTAATTCCGGCTATTGTTCCCCACCTTACATGCATAATTGTGACACTGGATAAACTGAATTCCTCTGAAAGTTAGACCTCTTTTCTTTTTTTTTTTTTTCTCCCTTAATCGTATTCCCCTGTGGAATACTAAAACGTCTGAGCTCAGATCAAGAGTCTGGCCTCATTTCACCTCCGGAGAAGTGACTTGGAGACGCCGCCTGTCCTCCGAGGCCGCCGCCCGGCGGCTTTTCACGGCACTTCTGCTGATTGGAGTCCCGCGTTCTCTATTTAGCAAATTCCGCTCCCGTGACGGAGTCGCTTTCCCATCCTTCGGTGATTAAAGTTTGACGTATCGATCTGCTGATGATGTGGTCACCTCAGGTCTGCCTCAGAAACCCTCAGGAAAGTTGGGGATGTGATGACAAAGCCTCCGTTTGCTCGGAATAACAATCAGACATCTGACACATTCGCTTAGCTCCGTCGCCGCCGCCTGCACCCACTAAGTGAAGTTCTGCAGGGGGGTGCGAGCTGATTAAAGCCTCTGGAAAGGGGTTCCAATCCATCCGAGTCCACTGAAAACTGAAAACCGTCCACAGCGGACGGTACAGCTCAGTGAAACCTCACCTTCTGCCGGAGCTATTGAAGCCTGGCTGTGGAACGAGAAGACATGCAGAATCTGAAATTGGCAGGTTCCACTCAACCAAAACAAACCCGGCGCTGCGTTGATGCATTTCACTCGCGCCATCCAAGAAGACCATTTGAAAAAGTGGGTCTTGATCCGACTCCAGGGGAACTCTGACGGCATGTTTCTGTTGAAGTAGGAACACACAGCAGATCAAACATATCTAAACCATCCAAACATGAACCGAGACAGACGACGAAAGTTTTTGGTTTCTTAGTAGCTCTTGTTGTGGGTGGGCACTAACGACTAACATCTTTAATGCATTACTCTCATTTAAAAAAAAGGCAATCAAAGGATATTTCTAAGGCTTGAAGTTGTTGTTTTTTTCTTTTAAATCACCAAATTTCCCATCTAAGGCCCTGTTTGCATGATGCTTTAATTGAAAACGCCTAATTTTTTCTTTTTCTTTTTTTTTTTTCCAGAAAAGTTTTGCGTCCTGTTTTTCTAATGGAACAACACAGAAAACACCACAGCATAAACATTCCCAGTCGCTACAGCGGCGACGTTCACAGACAGTTGGATTGCTGTTCTGGAATGACTGTCCACAATAAAAGCTCATAGATCAAGGCGGCCTTGTACATTTCGTGATATAAATTATTTATTTACATTTACAGAAAAATGACCCCATCAAGACAACGTAGTAATAACTATTGGAAATAGAACCCAAGATACAGTAGCTGACGTATCGTCACGACCGAACGGAGAGCTCTATAGTAACATTGTGCCCTCTGTCAAAGGTCTCCTATAACACAAGGTGCAAGGCATCACGTGTAGCCCCGAAACACTCCCTCCCCGCCCCTAACCCCCCCCCCCCCCCCCCCGTACCCGACACACCACTCATGTAAAAGCCCGGTACCCTGCTTTGCACTACCCCGATTTTGCTTGTATCCCTCATCTACAAACAACAGATACCGGCGAGCCCGCCTCTACCAAAGCGCACACATCTATTGGACATTCATACACACACCCGCGCGCGCGCACACACACACACGTTCTGCATCCTCAGTGTCACTCCCCCCCCCCCCACTTTAAACCTCATGGTTCAGTTTTTCAGAAAAAAAACCTTCAGAAAAAGGTACAAGCAGACAGTTTTGTGGGGGGGGGGGGGAGGAACGTCGGCGGCGTCGCCCCCCGTCGTGCGAGAGTCTCACGGTGGGCCTGGCGTGTGTCAGTTCTGTCTCTGCCGCGCCGCCGTCCTCCCTGGACATTCTCAGAGTTCGTACCGGGAGGGAGGGCGAGGAGTGAGGGGGAGGCAGATGCTAATTTTCAGGGTGGGCCTACGGGAGGGGGGGGGGGGGGGGGGGGGGGGGGGGACATCTAACGCCGCGTCGCTCCGACTCGGTCCGGCGCGCCGGGGGCTCAGATGAGTCGGGTGGAGGCTCGCATGGTGTTCTCCGAACTGAAGTGGACATTGTTCTGCTTTTGCCGGTTGATCCTGTTGGTCCGTGGGCACTTCCTGTACGGAGACACCAAACACACATTAAGGCGCCGGATCCCTGAGCAGCGGCTCGACTTTATGGGATCAAAACTGGAAAGCACAGTGTTAAAGAACCTCGGGTTCGACTTGGAAGTGGAAATGAAGACCAAAGCAACGAGGTGTTGAGATCTGGATTCTGAAATGACTGCTCTCATTTTACCTGACGCAACAAAACGCTCTCTTTTATTCCATCTGGTCTGGGCGGATACGTGAGTTTCAGGAGGCTAATGCACTCCTTTGCCTTTGCTCTGCTCTTTTCATAGGTTAGCAGGGGGGCAAATATAGAATAACGTGGCAACAACTTGGTATTTTGCAGCAAAAATCCTTTCAGGCAGACCTTTGCCGAGATGCGGCAGGAAGTCACACGCAGGAGGCGAAGCTCTGAGACGACCTTTTCCTTCGTCTGTCCTCAGAGTGAAAGGTACACTTTACAACCAGCAGCCTCTGAAGACGTATTAAGGCCACGTCGGAGAGGAGAACACGAAGACTGCAATTTTTTTTTTATCACTTTTTGCAAGTAAAGTTGGAAATTTCTCTAAAGTCCCATTTACAAGACAACAATGTTTGGAGTCACTGGAAATCCACTTTTTGGAAAATGGCTGCCATGGTGGGACTTCAGGATCCGTCCATGTGGAAACAGGGTAAAATGCAATGTTTCTAAAATTAGATGGTCAATGACAGCAATGTTTAAAAATACTAGATTTTCCTTTTAAGTATAAACACTATATTCCCATAACACGCCAGCAAGAGTGACGGCGGCGTGAAGGTGAGTGAGTCACTAACCACGATCAAAATTGTCTGCGAGCAGATTTATTCATTCATTCGTTCGTTTGCTCGCGTCTGCTGTAACGGGCCAGAAGCCACACTTGGATTTTTCTAAATGTGCATTTTTTTGTATTTGGAGGAGACGCGGCTGAGCAGCCGGACACATTACCGTCACTGCGCCTGCATGCGGCCTTATAAATCCTCTCTCTGCGTCTTTATCTTCTCTCCTTACACCCTCACCCTGTGCCTTTATAACCCCCCCCGCCTCATCTCCTCCCCCCTCTGCCTCCCCGTCCTCCTTTGCTCAGAGGAGCCGTTTTTTTTTTTTTTCTTCTCGGCCAAAACTCTTTTAAAATCTTTTATTAAATGTCATAAATTGCTTAGGTCAGCCAGAGGCAGACGCGCTGCGGGCTGTTTGCGTGTGTGTGCGTGCTCGAGTGTGTGTGTGTGTGTGTGTGGGTGGACTTTTTTATTGTGAACACAAAATGCCTGTTAAAACAGAAGCGTGTACGCTTGCCTACACAGATATCTCTGTTTATCTGTGCTTGCATGCACCCGTCGCATGCATTATCAGATGTGTGTGTGTGTGTAGTGTGTGTGCGTATGTGTAGTGTGTGTGTGTGTGTGTGTGTGTGTGTGTGTGTGTGCGCCCCCTCAGGGAAAGTGACAGCACTTTCTTTCCATGGTGACCTTTCAGTTGCTTCCTTCAGGCTTCAGAGCATGTGACTCCCAAAAACACACACCACTGCTCCAACGCTCATTAAAAGACAATGTCTTTAGCTGTGTGTGCGTGTGTGCGCGCGTGTGTGCGCGCGTGTGTGTACGTGTGTGTGTGTGTGTGTGTGTCAGGACATGACTCACCTGGTAATGCAGAGCACCACCACACAGATGATCACCACCTGGAGTGCTCCGATGATGGAGGCGATGAGGACGTAGTGCAGCTTGCCAGAGCCCGGCACCACGTAGAGCACGTTGTACTCTTTGATGTCACAGTGGGGGCCTCGAAACCCCGAGTGACAGCTGGAGACACACACACACACACACACACACACACACACACACACACACACACACACACACACACACACACATACACACGCACACACACACACACACACACACAGAGGAGAAGGCGAGTCATTTCCTGGCGCTGAGCGACAGCTTCATTATTTTAGCGTTGCTAATTGAGCCGTCAGCGCCTGCCCGGCAGAAGCGCTGCGTTTGGGCGACGGTGTTGCGACCGGCGCTTTCTTTGCTGTGACTGTTGAGGTGAACGTGACTGATGGAGCTTGCTGGGGGGGGGGGGGGTTACGCCGAGTGGCTGGAAACACAGAATTCTGACGTCTTTCTAACGTGCGTGAAGCTGGCGCGACGTCGCCGCGGAGGCCACGTGCGCGGCTGCATCGCGAAGCCGTCATATCGTGCGTCTGTCTTGAGCGTGGCGGTTCGATCGGAGCATTGAAAATCATGCAAATATTGTAACCGATGAGATAAAAAGAGTGAAGACCTCTAAAAGGGATGAGAATATGACAGAGACAGCAGACGGAACAGGGTGACCATATTATGATTCCCACAATGAAGAGAACACTCGTCCTGGCCTCCAGGTGCTTCATTGATGCTTCAAGTTTATTCAAAGACGCCTTTTAATTTTTAGTTATATACTTAAAGCCATCCAGAAAAGAAAATTCAGTTATATAATAAAATTCCATCTCCTTAATTGAAGAAGGACATTCAGATTGTTCTCAGAGGTTACTGAAGGTGGTTCACTGAGCCTAAAGTAGTCGTTCTTTGAAAATCAGTGGTAAAAAAAATTATTTCAAGAATATCTGGAGTTCGACTTTTAGTGGAAAAAAATATTTAACCAGTGTAAAAGCATAAAATATATAAATATAAATAGTGTAATAATGACCCTTTAACTTAAACTTTACAGTTTTTCTCTGTTGTGGTGCAGAGAATGTGTGATGAAAATGTTATTATTGCACAAAAACAAATAGAAAAACACTACGATGTCAGCATGGAGCCAATTTTATTGATATCTTCTGTTGCATTCTGTTCTATGGCTTGGCGGACCGGATTGGACCCTGTTGAGGGCCGGTTTTAGCCCTGCAGCCTTATGTTTGACACCCCTGCCCTGGATGCGTTTTATCATGAAACAGATTTTCAAATCCAAAATGCTGCCATGGAACAGATGCGTCTCATTATGTTCAGTTTGCAGCTCAGTCTGAGTTACATCTCAGAGGGGAGGATCGCTCCAAACTCGGGTCGTCTCTCGACCCCTTCATGACGTCCTGCTCAACAGCAGCAACTTCTATGAACTCCACTGAATGAAAGAAATCACTGGTGAGTGTTCGGAGCTTCCAGCTTGTTGATATTTCAGAGGGTTTTCTTTGACTGGATGGGGTTCTCATTCAGCTCATATTGTCATAATGTTGAGACATTTGGCTCAAACTGCATGACAAGTCGTTTTTAACTCAGCAGTCCTTGCTGTGTGGTTCACACACGCTCACACACACACACACACACCTATTTTTCAATGATTTACATGACGTTTGCGCTTTGATGTTAATGGTTTCCTTCTTAATCTCTGTCTTTCACCTTTACTCCACTTCCCTACTTCTCTGTTTTCTTGTCTCGGGGGAGGTTGTTACCCACCAAGAGCTGCACATCCTTGCAATACACCCACACACACACAAACACACACACACACACCTTCACATTCTCCATGCATTCGGCCTGGCAGAGTGTGAGATGAACATTGCAACCTTGTTCTGTTTGGGGCTTGTGTTGTTTCCACACTCTTGTAGACACACACACACACACACACACACACACACACACACACACACACACACACACACACACACACACACACACACACACACACACACACACACACACACACACACACACACATACACACACACACACACATACACACACTCTCTTCCCGCCTCTTCAGGACGCCACTTGCGTCCTGCAGGGGGCAGCAGAGCCCCTCGGCAGCCCCTCTCTGATGAGCGCTGCTCTGTATGCGAGGGGAAAGTGTGGCGGGGTGAGCGGGGACGCTGGAGGTTAGGGAGAGAGAGAGCAGAGACAGAGGGAGAGACACCGAGACCCCCCTGGCTGCTCCGCTATCTGGCTGCAAAAGATGGCCAACCTGAGCCCAGAGAGTGTGTGTGGGCGGGCTTTTATTACCATTCCTCATTGTGCCTTTATGTAAATGCATCTATATGCTGCCTGTGTACCTCCGAGGATCTGCGCTGTACGGAGAATCTCCCATTTGCATCATGTGGCCGTCTTATCGGCGAGCGCCGCTGCGTGCGTGGATCTCTACACTTATATGACCTAAATGTGACAAAGCCGGTGGAAATGATGGAATCTGAAGCTCGCTAGTGAGGATTATCATCTCATAAAGTTGGTACGGATAATGTATCTGCAGTCACGTAGCGACAGGTCTGCCGGCAGACACAAAGGAGAGACGTCTGCAGCTCGCTTTAGAAAAATGGACTGAATTCTCGAGTGAAGACGTTCTCAAAGCGTGGGAAGACGAGTTCCTTGAACCACAACCTGATCCGCCTGAACTGCCCTGCTGCACTCTTTGTTTTAAAAACCACGGCTCTGCCGTTGACGCCGAGTTTTTTTCTCCTAATGGGAGAAAGTGTGTGAAAACATGATTAAATGAAGAATAGCCCATCACACACGTGAAAACAATTCATATTTGGGTCAACTGTGATGCATGGGACACATCTGAGTGGACAAGTTTGCACTTGTGAAAAACAATACGCTGTAAACCTTAATGGCGAGGACACAGACATTCACTGGATCCTATAATGAGGGACAAGTTCAGGCTTTCTGCTGAACTCGGAGATGAACCTTCATGAGGTTCTGGTGTGTTTGACATCCCTGATTTAAACTATTTACGACACGCGCAGTAGCAGCTTTTCAGAAAAGTTGCATTTCCTGTCATCTGCATGAAGACAGGGTCATAAAGCTACGACTTGAAATATTGTGCTGACTGGTTTCAAAACTGCAAAGTTGAAAGCAGATCTGCGGCAGTGAGA
Organism: Salarias fasciatus; assembly: GCF_902148845.1. Lineage (NCBI taxonomy): Eukaryota > Metazoa > Chordata > Actinopteri > Blenniiformes > Blenniidae > Salarias > Salarias fasciatus. The sequence goes on from NC_043760.1 coordinate 12,598,257, forward strand.
GATTCCACATATGGATGATATTACACAACACACAGAATCATATGTGCAAAAATAACACTGGTTTAATGGAGAAAAGTGATCCATGAAGGTGTTGGAGGAGAAGAGAGAACGAAAAACATCTCATGGACATGATTTGGTCTGATGATTGACAACTGAGGCGGAGGGTGTTCAAATGAGATGTGACACACACCCACACACACACACACACACACACACTGCATGTTATTTGGTCCCGAGAACAGACATGTCAAAACGACGTCTTTTTAAAGATTTTATCGCCGTCATCAAACTGAACCCGCCGCGGTCGGGGAACCCTGATTCAAACAGAACCAAACTCATCAAATCAATCAGCAGACGCATTTAAAATCAGCATTAGAGACGGACGGTTAGCACAGCCGGTGATGCAGCCCGCATTTATCTATAATTGGATACGAGTGCTTTCCTTCAGTATCTGTGATCAACAGCTGCTTTAAGTTTCTGCTTTACTTCGTGGAGAAGACGCCCGCAGCCACGCGAGGGCAGCGGGACAGATGTATCGATAAAACTCCTGTTTGTGGCTTGAAGAGAGCAACACCCGGGCGCGGGGACAATGTTCTCCTCTGTTGTCCATCCGCCGTTGCCTTCGGTTGCATCACTCGCCTTTGACACCAGGCCGCTTTCAAAGCCTCTGCGCACGTCGGCCGGCTCGGACCAAGGACACGCCGAATCACGGCGGCCGATGCTTTTCTTCCCAGAGAAACGAAGCTGAAGCTGAAGGTGCTGGCTGACGCCACAGAGCTACCCTCCACGCTTCACTTTCTCACCACACTGCTTTATATTCATTCAAGACAAGCCAGCCTGATTGGGAAATACATGAGCTCGAGTACACACCCAACAGTCGCTGCATCCCGCGGTCAATTAGCGATCCTACAGGAAGGCTTCAAGGCCGCTGCTAGGCTGCTGTTCAATTCAAGATTCAATCTGCATAACATATAATGTGTCCTTGTCGCGTTTGCATTTCTTTCCTTTCCTCCAGTCTGGTCACTCAGGATAATTATTATAATGATCAGTTCAGCTCATGTGATCCAGTTAAAGGGAAAAGGACCAAGACCTTGACCATGTGGTCTCCAGACTGAAAATCTGCTCACGTGACAATAACGGTCCGGCTACTACAGGAATGACACTTGTGATTTTTTGAACAAAAAAAACGTGGCTCAGTTCGAGGAGGAAGTCATCTCTGTATCCGCTGCTCATCTCACCGCGTCAGTGTGTCTGAAGTGTCCTTGAGCAAGAAAAGCGAACCTCAGACAGCTTCCTGGTCAAACAGACTCGGAGCTGATATCAGTGAAGTCCGTCTCACGTTTTCCCACAAGCACGGCAGCCAAACACAGCTGAGGACTTCTGCACACCGAGTCAATGCAGCCTCCAGCTTCTTTCAGCTAATGATGGATTTCAAATAAGAAATGAGTAAAAAAAAAAAAATCTGTGACAAAAAGAAAAGAGTCCTCAAACTACTTGCAGTGCTTGTTTATGCCCCTTTTAAAGTCAAAGTTATACGCTACATTGACGCCAAATTAATGAAGTCCAATCGACTACTACATAAAAATACATGTACTGTGCATAATAGCCGGCATAAAAATAACAGTATTGACTGCGCGCTATTTAAAATCCATTCATCTCATTACGAGATGATAATCAATAGTGCCTGACTCTGGGTATTGTATTATGCTAAAATTAAACATAATCAGGAAAAAGCATTCAGTTACCAAATGTCTTCCGAGACGTTTGAATTGTGGAGGCAGCGCACGTTGCTCAGTGTTTAAAACCGGGCGTTCAGACGGTCTGGTGTTTAAAATTCAAACCATATACCCCGACTGCGGTGACCTCAGCTAAACTCTGGCAGGAGACCTTTATTGCAAGACTGTGTCTCCTCTCGTAATATCAATATGCAATAACGCTATCTATTTTCCTTCAACCGGCGCCGCGTTTCGGTGTGGAAGTGTTTCTTCTTTTACTGTCTATTAGGGGGTCCGAGACCTCGGTGCATGCTGGGCTTGTTAAGACCGAACCGGGCAGCTTTTTTTTTTAACACTTCTGAAGGGTAAAACTGCGGGCTCAAGCTTTAGGTAGGATATATCGATGAGAAACGTCCGTGTGTGTGTGTGTGTGCGTACCTGCACGACGGCTGTGCCAGAATATTGGGGAACTGGCACTCTCCGTGGACGCAGTAGTTTTTGTAGTGGTCTGGACAGGGGATGTAGAGGCCACGGGCCAGTCCGTTCCGTGGATCCTCTTTTTCTTCTGTCACATGAAAACACACACGAGACAGAACATGAATCAGAGATGAGTTACTGTGGCGTGCTAATGAAGCTACAGCTGTCTGGCTGTAAATTAGCCATATTTACAGCCATTAGACCATATTTCACTAAAACCGACCTACAAGAGGCTCCGATCCGGTCCGTCTAACCAACGAGCAAATTGTAAAAATTACAAAGAGAACATAGATTTTTCGGTGAATTTCTTGCGAGTGGCGTACGCAAAGCGACTCTTAGACACGAGCTCAGATATCAGCGATGGTGCTGTGAAAGCTAGCGGACTAGCATTAGCCTCAAAGCCATGCTGTCAGGAGGAGTTTGTGAAAACTTGCATTTCATCGTGTTCTGCACCAGAAGGTCTCATTAATTTTGGCTTTCTGTTGAGATTCTCATTTTCAGCAGTAACTGTTTGGTTTTGTGAAAATTTCACATTTTCATCCCTACATACTGTCCCCCACACCTAAACAAAGAAAAGCTTTAAATTTCAAAATTAAAGGTCACACAAGGTGAAACTGCGTTGTATGCGGCCCCTGAACTGAAATCTGTTTGACAGCCCTAGTTTCAACAATTTAAACTAAACAGCAAATTAAAAAAACAGAGCGAAGGACACTGTAAAAACCTTTATGTTGGCCTCACTTCGTCAGTGCTACAAATATGCAGGTACACCTCATAAAATTCTAAAACAGTACAAAAGAATTTTTTTTTTTCCAAGAAATAAAGCTTCCGTACAGTTTGGATTTTTTTTCTCACATTTATTGGAATATTTAATTTTTTTTTATCATATTAGTTCATATGTCATGAAGTTTATATAAATAAAAACACTGTCTGAGAATATTTTCACAGAGAAAAGTAAGTTCTTACCTGTTTCAGAATTAGCATCTTTAGCATCAGTCAAACAGAAACTTGTTAAATTGACTTTGTTAGAATATTATTTTTAGACTTTTAAAACCAGGTGGCATAATTTTCTCCATTTATGATGAAATATCACTCGTAACTACTGAGGTTTCATGTCAGTATACCAATAATAATTTGAGCATTATTCTCATTTTTAAAGATGGACTTGTTGATCATATCAGTATAAACATTCGTAATACATGTTGATATATGTTGATGACTGCTCATAAAAAATGACCTGAATGTATTCTTTCCTGAGGTAACTGCATCACTGCTCACATGAGGTCTCAGGATGTATTCAAGTGAAAATGAAAAACTGTCATTGTGTTTTAGAGCCAGTGAAAATGCAACTTTTTGATAAAAATGGCTTTGAAATGGACCCCGTTTAAACAGGGTCGGGTCACAGTCACCTTCGGCTACCAAAACTCAACCGTGTGCTACATTTCACACTGACACACCATGTTCTGAGGCTACTGCGTTAATGAGCGAAGCGCGGACGCTGAATTCTACCGGGAGCAGAAAGACCTGACCGAGCTTCTGATTGACGGCCCGTCCGTCGCCGACCCGGCTCACCTGTGATGTCGGTGCGTGCGAAGTGTCCGTCTCCGCCTTTGTTCCCGGTTATGATGTCCCCTGGAAAGACCACAGACATATTAAACTTGACCCCGGGTCAGTGCGACCTCCACTGCCGGTTTCCCGGCTCCGTTCCATTACCGGGTAACACCCTGACAGCGGCGGCGGCGGCGGAGGCAGAGACGGTGCTCACCTGGCCCCGTGCACCTGCGAGCCTAATGCGCATTAAAGTGAAGCATTCTCTCTGTAACTCAGGGACTGTCAGTCCTAATGTGAGGAACTGGAGGAAGGTGGAATGAGGCCGAGTTGGACTGAAAAGATCAGAGAGAATAATGCATTTTCCTCACCTTATTGAGGCGACAGCAAATTCGTCTTTTCACAATGGCTAGACAAAATCTCCCTCAAATCATTTTCATTTTATTGCAATTGATTTTTTTTATCTTCTTCTTCTTCTTGCAGTCTGAATCTTCTCTCTCAAACTGAGACTGTGAAAGTATTTTCTGGATTCATGACGCAAGGACTGCGGCTGGAAACACGTTTGAATGGGCGACTTTTATTTTCCTCCAATATTTATTATTTATTGTTTCTTCCTCATTTGGTTTTTAAATTTATTTGTCTGCTCAACACCGAGAGGCGATAAGAGAAAGGAAACAAAGCTGCGTCTCAATGAGGTCGAGGAGTCGGAGTCTTGTGAGCCTGACATCCACTTAAGAAGAATTTTAAAAACCATCCCGAGGCGAGATGCTGCAGACCGAACAGACCAAAACCGAGCGTCCGAATGTGCAGCTGTACTGCTTAAGGGAACAAAGACAAATGAATAAAATGCGAGATTATTACAGCTGGAACGAGGGACTGGAGCAGGCAGCGTCGTAACAGTACCAATGATGACACAAAGCGTTATTCAACACGCCAGGGAAAATGTAAAAGAAGCTTTTTGCAGGAAAGGAGCATTGAAGCTGTTTCTGTTCCCAGAACTGTAGTTCAGGGGTGTCAAAAGTACGGCCCGCGGCCCAGACCAGGTCCACCACAGTGCAATCCGACCTGCAAGATGAATTTTGTAATGCAGCTGTGAAAAATCTTGACATGAATTGCAATACATTTAATTGACTGCTAGGGGCGCACTTCAGTCTGTGATGTGGTGAGAGAGTTCTGCTGACTCGGGTTACTGCTCAACATGGAGCAATGTGTCCACACTGAAGCTGATTTCTAGATTTTACCTAGTTATTCTGATCATAACATGAACCAGCTGGTTAGATTTTTGAGTTCCAGCAACATGTGGATAAAAGTTTTCTACTTTTTAGGATGTAAATACTGCCACAAACTATCTAGTCTGTAAGTTTTTAAGCACGTGGTTCACTCTTTTCCTCAGTTTGGAGTTTTGTCATGTGTTGTAGAAGGATAGTTCATTAAATGTGAACTTCTTAGTGTTTTATTAGTACTTTGTTGCACAAAAATAAAGACAGAGATTTAAAAAATTCTGATATAATATTTTACATTCTGGCCCACTTGAGATCAAACTGCACTGCATGTGGCCCCTGACGTAAAATGAGTGCGACTCCCCTGATCTGGTGATGATGAGAGGAGACCAGACCACCATCAGGCCACATGAGGTCTTTCATTTTTCCCTGATTGGTCGGTCAGAGGTCAATGACAAATGAGCAATCAAATGAAAATGTCATGATTTTAGATGTGTCTTTCACCACTAAAAGTGAAAACACGCAAGAACTCGCCCCTTTGAAAACATAAACTTTCACCATGAATTTGAGAAAACACGAAACTGATTACAGTTGCAAGATATTTGTTGAAGAACTAGTTTTTTTTTCTTTTAATTGCTAAAAATAATGTAGAATAACTGGGAAAGAAATTAATTTAGCAGTGTTTACACAGATGGTGCGAACACAAGGCTCATGGATCAAAACTGCTAAGCAAAGAAAAACTTTAAAGTTTTAAATTTAAAGCTTATAATGGTGCTATTCTAACAACGCAGCCACCTCAAGATGAAGTTGGGCTGCATGTGGCCCCTGAAACGAAGTGTGTTTGACACAAGTGGTTTGCCTTCTTGTAATATCATCGCATTAATGTGACACTGTCACTACAGTCTGATTCTCTCATTCAGCTCATTAGTGAGTCGAAGGAAGAAGCTCTAAAAACAGACTCATGAACTAATGACAGCAGCGAAAACACAGCAGCGTTAAACTTCCAACTCTTCTAAAGGTGAGCTAATGATTATTAACTGGTGCGAATGCAAGAGGGTCCAGGCCGACGTCGATGTCCCTGACAGTCAGACTTGCTTTGTGACGCTGTCAGGAGGACGGAGTTTGATGAAGCGGCAGCAGAGACGCTCATTAGCTTCAGATGATCGATGGAGTGAGACGGACGGAGAGACAGCAGCTCTCCAACCGTTTTATAAAATAAATGAAACTTCTTATCAAATTTAAACTGTAACCAAATCTAAAGAGGTAACTTTTTTTTTTTTTAGAATGTATGAAGCAAAAAGATGAACTTTTGTGCTACAAAAAAAAAAAAGGGAAAATTCACTCACTGTACTTAAAAACCGAAGTAGTGAACCTGTGTTTTCAGTGTTAAAGAGTCACTCTGAGTCCTGCTGCCAGCGGATTGACTTCACCACTCCCAATCCCTCCGCCTCCTAACATCTGTCCCTCTTCCCTCGTCCCCGGACTGAAACAGAAAGCGTGGAAGCGCGCCCCGATCGATCGCAGTGATCCGGGGCGCAACCTGAAACACGGGGGAATCCAGGTTTCTATTTGTGCTGCGGAGAAAACGCTAGTTAGCCCTGATCGCTTTACTCCCTACTACCCCACAGGGGGAGTGTGTGTGTGTGTGTGTGTGTGTGTGTGTGTGTGTGTGCGCAGAGCGAATGTTCTGCTGCATTTTAAGAGTTGGACTCAAACACACCCCTCTAGTCAGTCTCTCCTCTGCTGTCCACCTGACGGCGGGAGAAATTAATCAAAGCGGGGGGAAATTAAGCCGCGGGAAGAACAGACCTTGAATGAAATGAAGCAAAAGTGAGACGTAAATTCAAAAGAAGAATTCTGAATTGGCCGTTTTCTTTTTCTTTCTTCTCCTACATGGATTAACAGTGTGACTCAGTTTAGGGATTTAAGCACACAGATTAATAAGCCCCGACTTGATCCCCTGAAAAACAGCAGCAAAAATAAAAAGATACTACAGTGAAAAGGGGAGGATTACCATTCAGTGAAATCGTCAATATACGTTAGCAGCAGAGGCGAGGTGGGCTTTGGAAGGATTATCACTGCATGCTTTTCCCCAAATATGATTGAGTTGAAACTTTCTGTAATTATGAAATGCAGCTGCAAACTGGGAGGAGATGTGGAATCACTCAGGCTGTGTTTAGCTCCGCGGGCGGCCTCGTTCGCCCCCACGCCCCCGGCTCTGACGTGAATCCGGCACCTGCTCCGGCGGGCGGGTTGACGGCTCCCGCCGAGCAGGTGAGAGGTGGCATTTTTTTTCTCCCCTCACCTTGGCAGTGGCCCAGGTACTTGACCTCGATGCGCTCCTGCTTCTGACAGGACGCCTCCTTCACCTGGCAGGGGTTGTCGTAGGAGCGGCCGTCGGAGGCGCACACCGGGTTGAAGCTGATGTGGGAGCAGTCGATGTTGCAGACGCACCTGGGGAACAAGGAGCCACGTTAGAGCGGAGAACGAAAGTGAGAGGCTGGCGCGTGTCTCCGGGAGAGAGGCAGGAAGAAGCCTGCATAGTAATCCTGCTCCAGCCGGGCTCTGACACAAAGGCAAATGGATCGGACCTTGTAAACAACACGAGAGGCGAGCGGCACCGAGGCCTTGACTGACAGCTGAAATCGAACAGCACAAAAGCAATAAATAATTTAAGAAGTGCAGATAAGCTGTGCATTTTAATGTTGCGCAGGAAGTAACACAGAGACACAACATTCAAGAGTGTCAGATGTGGAATGTCTGTGAAGGTACTGACGAGGCCAGAAACGATGAGAGGAAACAAGCCGTTCATGAAGAGAAGCAGTAGAGGTACCGCAGTAGCAAAAACAAAAACTACCATCATATCGATGATTCCTCTATTTATCCCCTCGCCAAGAATTTTGTCTTGTGATGCCACTGCGTACAACATGGTGGCGCTCCAAGGCCCAGTTTACACAACAAGGTGTTCAGGAGCAAACAGAAAACTTTCGTTATGTTTTGTGAGCCCTTTGACGTGACAATTGTGCTCGGAGGAAGCGGAAATGCAACTTTGTGAACATGGCTCCCAAGGTGGAAATTTTTGAAAACACTCCAACTCTGTCTCCATGTAAACAAGGAAAACAGAACTTTTCTGAAATGCTGCCACGGCCGCAGTCAGTACTTCCTCCGCACGCGCCTGAGTGGACGGACAGAAAACAGAAACGGCAGCCTCCAGTTTTAATCCACTGAGGAGCTGTATCAAAAACTTAACTATTGTGTGGAAAATACATTTTTTTTGTGTGTTTTTTTTTCTTTTTTCCCTCTACAATTATATTGTGAATTTTCAAATTGGGCTTTCGGGGTCAGATGACCAGAGGGGCCTGAAGTGGACAAACTCAACAACTTCTTTGGTTTATCAGTTTCCTGAGGTTTTCAAGGTCCTGCAGTAGTGCAGAGTCCTCAAAAGGGAATAGTTTAGATAACTTTCTGGATGCTACTCACTTGTCTAGTTTTGTCTTTCCCCCAAAGTTCAGGGTATTTTAACCTTTTTCATGACTATGTTGGGAAAAGTTCTTCCCTTTGAGCAGAGCACTGTAGTCACTAGGGCTGGGCGATATGGCAAAAAAAATGATCACGATTTTTTTCTTCATATCATTCGATCTCGATTAAAATCACGATATATTATATTGTTTTTAAACCAGTTTTAAAGCATCTGCACTGAAAACTAGAACTATAGAATAGTTTAACATTTTATTAAGAAACCAAGTAAATAGCAATGCAAATTAAATAATATAAGCATAGAAAAATATAACAACAATCTCACTGAACAGTGCAGTAAATGGAAAAAAAAATCTAGCATCAAGATAATAAAATCTTGCGATGCACCGTTTTTACAGTAAAAGAGAAGAACTGAACGATTGTTATTTAAAGTGTGACAGTCTACAGCCCTGAGGATTTTTGTTGCTATAAAAGATTAAAAAAACTAAAGAAACCGCCTGGGGATAATGAAGGTGCTTTAGAACGAACATTATTTTCAAGTTATGATGCTAAATATGCTGCTGCCATCATTAATACTTGCACGAAATGTACAAAATTTAAAGAGTCTAGATTGGACAGATTAGACTTAAAATGTAACAGTACAAAACTACAATAATACAAAAAAAAAATAGACAAAAGTAATCGTTTTTCTCCTCTTAGAATGTTGCTCGTATGGTGCAGTGGCCTGAAAAGACGACACTGGAGTCAATATTCGACGTGCAGTCAATATTCGTGTTAAGATAAATATTCTGGTTTCTGAAACATTTGGAATAACCCCAGGGAGATCCTCATTCAGACTACAGCCACAGGCGACGCCATGACTGTATTTGCACTTCCTGCCACTAGGTGTGCTGTTTGCATGTTCAACCTTGTTTTACACAGACACCACAGGGGAAGAACGGCGCTGCAGCGCTGCAGGCTCTCTCTGCATGTTGTTAGAAGAAGAGTTTTAGCGGCAAGAAGTGATGATATGTTCAATGATGCGATGCACCGTCATTTTCAGTAAAAGAGAAGAACTGAACGATTGTTAGTTAAACTGTATCACCAGTAGTTCCTGGACTCAAAAGACCAGATTCCTTGCGGATCGGTGTGCTAGCAGCGGTGTGCTAACAGCGGTGCGGCGTGGAGCAGCCTTTCCTGTCAGCAGCAGCCTCATCTTCAGAGGATAACGCTTCATCTGCTTCGCTGCCCTCGGCTCCACGTTCATCTCTGTTTACTTCTCAGACAACTTACAGGCGGGAGTTGAGCAGGAAAAAGTGGACTGTGATTGGCTGTGTTACGCACATTTCTACCATGTCTGATCGAGTAAATGTGCTCACAGCTGATCACCGTGATCGACTGGAAATTAATCGCGATCACCAATCACGATCATATAATCGCCCAGGCCTAGTAGTCACCAAATTAATATTTCTCTGCTGTCTGTGGTTTTACTGTCTGAGCTGGAGACGGCAAAAAGCAAGTGAGCTCTGTTATTACTTTGCAAGGTGTGACTTCGTCACTCCTGAATAGAAACTCTCAGTAATTTGTGGTCATTATGCCGGATCACTGAAAATGTGCTGGCGATATTCAAAGCGCGGAAACACATTTCTAAATAAGTGAAATAGTAGCAGCTTACATCTTTAGAATTAGGTGCGTTTTCATTTGTGCAATAAATCAGTGACTTCCTTTCATACCGCTGATGGCTGTGCTTTGTGTTTGTGGCAGGATGTAATGCATTCATCTCTCTGGGAATCGGGAGCTTACTCCATGCTCTCAGCATTCTCAAATTAACCGGGCAATTTGCTGCCACAACACAATTTTCGATGAATTTCTCGGGGCGAGGTGTTGTGTGTTAAGCGTGTCGCTGCGGACTCTCCTGCACGCACGAAATCTGCATAAATGCCAGGCAATCGTGTGTTCTTCTTTGGGGCCTTCGTAGGGTCTCGATCTCTGCCGTGGCGACCAAACTGACTGGAAATGATGCTTGGGAGCGTAAAGACTGTTGCCCCCTGGAAGTTCTGCGTCGAGGTTGTCTGTGCCGCGAAGTTGACCGCCATAACATCAGAGGCTTAGAATCTAGTAATTAGGTTTCATTTGATTGCACGCAGACAGGAAATGCTATCTATTTGCGTGAGCATGCAGTTTAGCGCGCTTTTACAAAATCTCAGTAAATTAGTAAGTGTGTGTGTGTTTTGGCATGCGTGTATCGTGACCCCCTTCGGTCTGTGTCGGGCCCGATCAGCAGAAATTACACCCGGATCGCCATCCCCAGACAGTTGTTGCTGAGTAGCGCCGAACGCAAGATTCTGTAATTATGAATCTGTCATTATTCTCCCCGGCCTGTTCATTCTCCCCCAGTGCCAGGCGCAGGCATGCAGCTGTCTTCCCGACGCTTCAGCGTACACGCCCACGTGGGCGCCCGCCAACAAGTAATTGTGTGCCCACACACACACACACACACACACACACACACCTTTACAAAGGGCCACGATGATTCGTGCCGCTGACACTGATGTTGATTGAAGCGGCGTGCAGCAAAGCGTGGCGGCGCTCGGCTACTGTTGTAATGATGGATCAGCAAAGTAAGAATGATGTGAAGAAAGGCTTCGCCATGCTTCAGAGACGACACGGTTATGTAAAGGCTGGCGGCATCCAAAATCACACACGACACCGAAGGTGAGCTTCCGCAGCTGTGAACGACCCGCCGCTGCGGAGAGTTACACAATGAGGCGGCAGCGCTGATTTAAATCCCGGCTCACTCACATTGTGAAAAGTGCCATTTTGGTGCTTCCAATTAGAGGCGTGAAAACACCAAGAATCTACACCCATGCAGGACGGGACACAGAATCTTCTGGATAATCAGTAACTGAAAAATATATTTTAACAAAACAAACAAAAAAACCCCACTCTTTCCTGAGTATTGTGTGTTTGCATGAATGAAGTAATAATAATTAAAAGAAATGATTATTATCTTCAGCTGTCATTATCACTACTTCTTCTGTTTGAGTTTCTTTTAAGAGCTGAGCAGGACATTTCACACAGACTTTGCATTATCACGGTTTATTTGCATTTCTCTGGGCACTTGGTAGTTTTAGTTTACGGAGTCGTCCATAATCACAGTCCAACATGGCCGCCTGTCCACAGGAATGTCCGTAAACTCGCCAATGTTGATACTCAAGTGCAGCTCGATCAGTCTGAGTCACTTAATCATATCCCACCTTCACCATAGGAAAAGAGCAGGAAGTAACCAGTTCTGAAGCTTATAGAAACTAACACTGACTCATTCCTGCCCCCTGGTGGCATTACTGGAATCCTACACGGTACCAAAACTGCTCAAAACTATCTGCAAAGCCGTGTACCATCAAAGGCAAGGCAATTTTTTTCCCCCAATTTGGTTTTACCTTTAAAGATTATACAACAGAGACTTTAATTTTGCATAATCCACCCTAAAGACAAGATTAGGCTTACAATTAAAGCGCCCGCTCTATCATAAAGACTATCTAAATGAGAACAGTTTTAGCATAAAAGAAGGCAAGAAAAAAAACATAAAAACTAAGAATCAAAGCAAAGTGTTACCACCAGCTTCTGCCCACACATCAAACGGGAGAACATAAACGCAAGCTTAACATTACACACGTGTGAGTGTACACACACACACACACACACACTGGCCATTTCAGGCATAAATGGGCTTTCAGGGGCCCGTCCATCCCGAGAGCCCACTGCTGGTCTGTGGCTCATGTCTGGGCCCCATGCATTTTTAATGAGCCCTCTCACTTTCTCCACAATGGGCACTATACCGCCAGACTGCAGTGCGTCAACACATCCGAGCGCGGCACACACACACACACACGGCAAGTGCTAACACACATGTACAAGACAGCAACAGCTCTGCGATAATCCTTGTTTCTGCCCCCTCCCCGCTCCGCACGCACCGAATCGTTCCCTCGCACCTTCGACTGAGAGGTACACAGGGGTAGAGGAGTGTTAAATGAAAGTTAGCGGCGCGTGTGCAAATGTGTGTACTATAACCCAGGCGTGTGTGCGCGGATACTTTCTTAGCAGGATGTGTTGTATTGATTAGTTCCTCGCGATTTCCCTCCCATCAAAGCCGCCCCCCCCCCACCTCCAGACTGTCTGCGGGCTCCCAACTGAAAAGGCCATTTACACACATTTCGACACCTAGACACATGTATGCACGCACACACACACATACGCAGAGCTGCCGAGGCCAACGTATCCACTGACTGCCTCATGTTGTGTACAAATCCCTTCGCAGCAAACCTCATTGCAACTGAACATAGCATTGATTTTCATAATCCTCCGCCTCAAATTTCACGGTAATCCTTTGAAAAACTGAGCGAGGGAGGGAAACAGACAAACAAGTAGCGAGAGGGAGGGAGAGAGAGAAAGAGAGAAATAACAACAGCAATGGAGAAAAAAAAAGAAACGAGGGAGCGGAGAATGCATCCTGAACAGGTGTATAGGGTCGAGGTGTCTGGCATTTCAAATCCAGACATCCCAAAACTGGCTCAATGCGGCTGTGACTCAGGTGGTGGACTGGTCGTCTTTCATTTGTATGGCTGTAGGTTTGATTCCCCACCTCAGACACTGAACCCTAACTTGCTCCCAGCGATCGGATCGAGCTCCTTGCATGGCAGCCGCCTCCACCGGTGTGTGAATGGGCGTTTGTGTGCGGCTCTCTAGGGGCCGCTCACATCAATCAATCAATCAATCAATCAATCAATTTATTTTTGTATAGCCCAGTATCACAACAACAGTTGCCTCAGAGGGCTTCAAGATGTTACATTTGTCGGTAAAAGTAAAAACAGTGAATAAGCATAATGGTAATATGTCAATATTTACAGTAACGAGACAGAACGAAGCAACCACCGCCTTCGACCCTCACATCCGGCAAGAAAAAACTCCAAAAACCCAGTGGGGTTTTTGGAGTTTTGGAGTTTGGAGGTTTTTGGAGTTTTTGGAGTTTTGGAGTGGCGGGAAAGCGCTATATCAGTGAAATCCATTTACCAGTTAAATCAAAATATTTGCTGAAGATAACAGTCAGACATAGAATCATCAAAACGAGCCACATACAGACGTAAACACGCTCGGCACTCAGACGGCGGTGATTTTCATGGGGTCTGCTCTCAGACGGCGTGAGTCAGAGCAGAGCTGTATAACAGTCTGCTACATAAAGGACAAAACATGTCTCTATGAAAATAACTACAACATAAAAATACCCGTGGATAAAAGAAAACACGGCGATACCACATTAAAAACTGAAGGGTCGAGCAGATATTTTCTCTGACAAGTACATACTAGGGGCTAAAGCCCAGAATCTCATGTGTCAAATCGGCTGCAAAGCAGAGCCTGTATGCGGAGCAACAGCTTATTTAGTAAAATCCAGTGTCTACCAGGAAATGATAACAATGTGGAAATGACTGCATAGAAGCCCCCCCTCCAAAAAATAGAAATGACAATCGAAACTTCTGCATGAAGCTACAAAGCAAAATCAAACACAACATTTAAAAAAAAAACCTAATTGTTCTTCTGTGAGAAGCAAAAACTTCACAATCTTTCACAAACCTTGACAAAAAAACAAAGAAAAAAACAAAAAACAAAAAAAAAAAAAACAAAACGACACACTGATGAAAAATTTCACCAAAATTTATAAATCAAGCATAAGAACTATCAAAGATCCCATAAGCGATTAATTTTTTTAGTTGTAAAATTCACCAAACATCCACAAAATGTGCAAAAATATTCAACTTTAAAAATTGAAACAGACAAGAAACCAGCATAAAGAGAAGCAAAAGGTTCATAAAACATTCAAAAACAGTTGCGCATGGATAAAAGAACAAATCTTCACACAGCAACGTGAGCAAGACTCCAAAAAAGGCAAAGAGATCAAACAATACAAAAGAATCAAAGCATTAATAATGTAATGAAACAAGAAAAAAACCTGAAATACTTCATCAAATGATGTAAACAAGCACAAGAACAATCCAACAAGCCACAAGGGATTAAAAATAAACCGCAACATATGGACAAAATAAATCAAACACTCGGCAGAAACATGGAAAAGCAAGTACAAAAAGGCTTTAAATACTTCAACAAAAAGGAAAAGCATCAACACAAACTTTAATAACCAAGCAAAGAAATGCAACCGCAACTTTAAAATAGCACAATATTTGCAAAACCATCCATCCATCTTCTACATGTTTTCATGAACTGAGGTGCTGGAGCTGATCCCAGCTGACCGTCAGAGGAGGCGCTGCACCCCCATCACACAGCAACCATCACATTTACACCGGCAGCACACTCAGGCCGCGTTTAGACGACGACGTTTTGGGTGTCTGTTTGCACGGCTCCTTTATTCGGAACAACAACTTTTTGAAATTGTTACATAAATGGAATTTTCTGTGGTCTCCAGCCATTCTTGCTCTGTGCAGAATGGAAGCCACTGAAGCCAGGAGCCCCCCCCCCCCCCCCCCCCCCCCCCCCCGCTGGTCTCTCAGGAGGTCTAACCCAGTCTTCACGTAGCAAGAGTCCTCGATCCGTGACCGCTCCGCTGTCTGCTCCTCCCCTCCCTTAATTCTATCAACACCGATGGGTGCTATTGATGGCTTTGAAAGCATGGATTTTTGTGGGTAATTACAGTTTTACACCACAAATGGATCTAAATGGGTTTTTGTGACACTCTATTGATCCCTTTGGGGCAAATTGGTCTCTTCTGCCTGAAGCCTCTCTCCAGAGTAAAGAGAAGATGAGGTAAGGATATTGAGGCTCTTTTCTGCCTTTGCGAAGCATTGTTCAGCCCAGCCCACCCACGAGACATTATTTTGTCCATAAGACTGAATTTGTTTGGAAAGAGGAGAAGCGTTCATTGATAAGCAATCATAAGTGATGACAAATAGAATCAGCGGGGCTTTGTTTGGGGAGAAAAGGGGCTGAGACAGCAATTTTAGGACCGGCAGTCCAGAATCATTTCTAAGCACTTTATGAAAATGACCCTTTATTAAGCCAGGCAGATGTTCATTCTTTAAAGCTGTCAATTGCATGAAAATAATAACTGGGCTGATAAAAAAACACAAAGCACAATGATGGATTACTTCTCAATAAGGGCATGAAGAAGATTACTGCTGCCATCAGTCACAAATATCCCAAGATTGTTTTTGAGCTGTTGGGTCTTTTCTGGGGTATTTTGAGCCTTTTCCCTAAAGTTCTGAATAGCTTTTCACAGGATGACTTTATCATTCCCCAATTTTGGACTTTTTAAAAAAAGTCAAACTTTAAACTTCACTTAAAATCTAAACTCCACCTGGATTCTATTTAAATGACCGGGATTGTTTCCAGGCAGACCTAGCTTCTTGACATAACACTCTATAACACAGAAATTAGACTCTTTATTTCTCTGATTATTGTAGATTCGGTTTCCACTAGATTTTTTGAGAATTCATTAACACAGGGATTACATAAACAGATTAGGACTCCATTAACTGAATACATACTGTCTTTCAAGAATTATAACTTTCCCTCTGACCCTCTGATTTTCTCGCTGCTCCCACTTTGTGAACCACTGCAGAGATGCATCGGTCAGCCAGAGGTTAAATGCAACAGGACCAAGGACTAGAGAGCCCTTCACAAACCTCACAGAGACATTTTTCTCAGAACTTTTTTTTTTCTTCCAAAAATGCCTTCAGCAATATTCTCCTTGACATGTCTACAAGTTTTCTTTTTTCCAAGCGTTGCTCTGAAAATAATCTGATCAGTTGATCAGATTGAGCCAAACAGAAGTCATGTTCCCACAACAGAAGCAGATCTGTTGGGCCGTGTTGTTTACGCAGCACTAGAATTCTCAGAAAGGCCTCAGACCCAACTAAACATGTTGTTTGTGATGTTTACTTTTATCAGTTTTCAACAGATATAACCCACTTTGGTTGAATGGTTTTGGTTTAGAAATCAATTATTCTTCTTATTTTAAGGTGCTGAAGCAGAGAAAAGCCACGTCCTGTCACGAAAAAGCACATGGAAGCATCATCCTTTGGTAAATCTACTGGAGTTCTGTGTGAATCCCTGGAATTCTTCTTGAATTCCTTGTTTGTTTAGTGGAATTAGCTGGTGCAAACACTCATCGGTCAAGACAATGAGTGCACCTGGTTTGATTGGCCCGCAATACAAATATAACAGACGATTGTTTGTCAGCAAACCCAACGTCTTCAACCAGGTAGACATGGTCAAAGCAATCTGCCTAAGTTCAAACTGAAAAAAGGAAGGAAAGGTGGAGCTGAGTGGATATGAATATAGTCTGATTGTTTGCTTCAGTATTGTGTAAACTGATGATCCACTGGGATTTCTGTGCAAATCTACCCTTAGATTTCAGGGGATGGTAAGTAGAAAATATCAAATGAGCAGAGCATTGTGGAGAGAAAATGCTCTTTTGATGCTACAGAACAGCAAAAAGGCAACAAGAAGTACTCTGACTCATCAAAACGGTAAACAACAGAGGTCAGAAAAACATTGCTTCATCTGAAAAGTCTGTTAATTGCAAATGGTTGAGTCAGAATTTTGGTGAGTAACACAGCAGTATGGATCCGTCCTGACTTGTATCATGATGTATGATACAGGTATAATGTAGGGGTTGATTTGATCGACTGTCTTTGTGTCCCTCTGATCCCGTTTCAAGTGAAAACGCATCATTTTTGTTTCAGAAAAGTTTCAAAGTAACAAGGTAAATTTTTGAATAAGTTGTTCATTTACTATAGCTGCAAAGTTGTTTTTGCGTTTTCACCGCGCACCGGCTTCAGATTCATATTAAACTTACATTATATTTATGCAGCCAACACGTCTGCAGTGGCTGTGTGAGGCTGTTGTGCCACGTTGGACATCTGGTTGAATCAATGTCATGTAGGATGAAGGCAGCTCTGAAGGTAAATGGGACTCCATGAACATTGTGGCGCGTGAATGCATGTCAAAGCCTTTCATACATCGTGACCACGCTGTCATGTTGCTTTTTCATTCAGCCTCCGCAGCGCAGAGGCCTTGAAACTTCTCAACTGGTCAGACCTGCTCTCCTCTGAACAATAAGGGCTGAGTGTGGAAATAAAGACGATGACAGTAAACACATGAATGGAGCGTCAGAACTGTAGCAATGTATCAACTTGACAAACATTAAGCCCCGAGCAACCTTCTCAGCAGTCTTTAAAAAGTACAACTTCACTGAAAAGGAATGAATGTCTGACTTTGAAAACAAATGGCACTTCATTGTGATTGTCAAGCAACCTTGAATTCACATGTCCTGAAGCAGCGCAACACTCCAGTGTGTCGGGGCTAATAGCTGAAGAACATCATTTATTAGCCTGCATTGTTTGTGGTAAAATCACAGCAGTACAGTCTTCTCAACCCGCCGCTCCACGCTCACCTGGTCTTTGATTACAACCATTTCACTCTCCCCCCCTCTCTCTCTTCCCTCCACTCATTGTTTGATTAACTGAAGACTCGTCTGATTAAAATCAGCTGCAGCTTGATTGGAATAACCTGTCATCTTAATCAAAATGATCTGATGCTGCCGTGCCAATAGTTGCCTGCTATTTGATGAAAATTACCTGCTGTTGGGGTCGCAATTACCTGGCTGATTATTCGCCGCCAAACCCAAACATCCCGGGGGCCTTTCTAGAGATTAGCTCGTAGTTTCTGAACCATTTATGTGTCTGTTTGTATTGGCCGATTTCTGAACGAGACGACTGGTTGACGACCTCCTCGCAACGTGATCGCCGCCATTCGGTGTCGCGCCCAACGTGCTTGAGGCTCCGCGTTCTCTAATGCTTCCTTTTGCAAACAGCCTACCGACGATGCATCTCAGTCGATCGATGCGATTTCTGGCCTTTTGGGTGTGACAGGCAGGCAATGTCTTTGCCTTTTTAGTCGAATATCGAGGTGCATTTGTGGAAGTGGGTGGCATCGGGAGGAGCGGACTCCAGCTGTTTGGTATTTGCAGGCAGGCGCGGAGTGCATCATGAAGCCGCTCCTTGGCATTACGGTTATTGCCCACCAGGGTACATTATCTTTCCATTACATCAAGCAGTTTGATAGAGTCATACTCTCAGGGCGCTTCTAATTTCTCCGGGTACGTGTGGGATTTCTCATAAGCGATGTCTTTCCCCTTCTCTTTTGCTGAGACGTGCAGCTGATGGTGTGCAGCGCCACGTCGGCACGCCGCTTCATTTGAGCCCCGTTCATGCCGTACCGAGCAAATACGCTGACGCTGGGAGCGGTTCGCCGGCCGAGCTTCCGTCTAATTGAGTTCTGCACATGCATGTTTTTTTATGAACCTCCCCCCCGAGGATGTTTGCGGCGCTGCTGCCTCGGTAATACACGTGGGCGGGCCAGGAACATATTACCTGCATCCCTATTGTCTGCTGTAAACAGGTAAAACCAACAATGAACACTATTTCACTCCCCACACCGGCACGTTCCTTGTGAGAGCCTGAGTCTACCTTTTTTTTTTTTTTATTTTAAGCCTGACATTGCCAAGTCCTGTAAGGATAGTAATTGGATTTCCAGAATAAGCGAAAATCTCCTTTCTCTCCCTGGCCTGCTCTAGTAATTGAGGTTAAATGAAATGGTCAGCCATGCACTAAACCTCAGTGGGTGTTCAGCTCTGTGGGTGTGTGCAGGATAAAGGAGAGCTCTGATTTAGCTGCTTTGTGTTCAAACTTGTGAAATTGTTACAGGCGGATAGCGGATTAGCTTGTAAATGCCACAAACTTAAAATAACAAGAGTGTCGTCAGATAGCTTGAATGGGGGGAAAAAAAGGAGCGCTTGATGAGAGAGTGACAGCCCGTCTAAACACACAGAACACACACTGTGTGTCAGAGCTCTAGAGCGCCCCATGCCAGGGCGAGGACTCAAATCAAGTTAGTGAAAACAGACGCAACATAAGTTACCCCGCTGAAACACTGATTGAAAATCAGCATTAGACCAATCGCGTCTCCTGCCTGTGCAGGTGAAGCGATCCACACTAGAGCCCTGCACAGGAGTGCTTTTTAAATCCCACTCCCACCAGCTCCCAGTGGATTTCTGACCATTACCGCCGGCTCCGTGTGTGCGTGTGTCACTCCTGCCCACTACTTCTATATTTGCGTTCAGTCCCACACCGATGTTGAAATTGTGGCTGAATAATTCTACACCAAATTCACAATTCACACTTAAATAACCTGTGAGAGCAGATTTTGAAGAGTTTGTGTATTAATTGCATGTTTTTTTGTGGACTGTGGGATGAACAGCACTTCGTGTTTTGACCGAGTTTCCTGTGTGAGTGTTATTTCCAGACTTACCAAACATCTTCTGCATCCACATCACACTCCGCCCCGAACTGGCAGATGTCACAGGTGGACGTCTCCTTCTGCACCGTCTCCGCCGAGCCCTCGCCCCCTGAAAGCGGCAGCGAGAGGCAGAGTGTCAAACACGCGATGCCCGTTTCAGTGCGCTGTTGTTTAAAACCCAACAAGTTCATTTAGCAAGATGGGGAGAGGGGTGGCCGGGGGGCGCTAACCTGCAACGAGACCTGATAAGGGTGCAGCTCGCACAATGCGACGTGACCGCGGGAATCAGAATCAGATGACTTAAAGTGCATTTACATTCTGCCGTATCCCGCCGTAATCCCACTGAAGCTATCTCCTTCAATCCATTCGCTCTCTAGCTCCTTCTCCTGCTCCCTCGCCTGACTCTCATCTATCACTCTCAAATCCCCTGCTGATCTTTTTCCAGAGTCCCTCTTTTATTTCATCCGTGCTGATTTTTTTTCTTCGCGAGTGCGACGGCTCCTCGGCGGCGGTGTGGGGGCATCGGCGTCGGGCTTATAGCGGCTTAGGGACCGCACCGGGTGCATATCACGCCTCATGAGCGGCCGAGTGTCGGAGGGGTAGGGGGAGATGTTGGAAGGGAGAGAGAGGAGTGAGAGAAAAAAAAAAAAGAAAGAAAGAAAAGCAATCTGGCCAATCTCAAATTGCATTCAGCCACCACAGAGGACTCCTTCAGCCCCTCCCCCTCCCTCCTCGGCCTTCTTCTCCATTAGACAAGCTCTATTTTTAAACTTACTGGGGCCCACGAGGACAACTTCGCCGAGGAAGACGAAGAGGTAGAACTTGGCATCATTTCCCCTATGTCACATCTTTAATCTCTGCACGACACACACACACACCTACACTGCTGCCACCACGATTTTTGCTCCCTTGTGTGGCGTCTTTCATTTTCGCTCCACCCCTCTGAAACTTTTGTTATTTCTTGTGATCCCTTGTGACATGCTGGATTGAATTGGAAAGAACTCTGGTAGAAAGAGGTTTAGCCTGATTTTCCGCTGTCTGGCTTAAGTTGGGTTCAGCTCCTTCGTTTTTGAGGTCAAAGTCAAGTTGGATCTCGGCAGCGCGCGGACATGCCGCTGCCTCAACGTTTACATTAAGGGATTGCTGTTGGCTCTGATTATCCCAACGCTTTCATTTACATTTTCATTTCTGCTCGTGTCCAAAGCCACAATGCAGCCGACTTCACTGAGGACGTTAAGCTCCTTAACTGCCTTAGCTTTGAGTGGTTTTATATATATATTTTTCCCCTTCTTCCTCTTTTGAAGGTGTTCCTTGCAGCTGCAGGTGTTAGAAGACAACCACGGCGGCGAGGCGGCGCGTCCTCTGAATGCTGAAACGCTTGCAGTCGCGTGGAACGATGTGCAATCTGTATTCACAGCTTTACCTTCGGGTCAGAGGACTGGCACGACTACAAGGGTGTGAAGCAGCGCTGGTGTGCAGCCAATCAGTGGGATGAGCGTGGATGGAGAAAGCCTTTTCGGCAAAAGATACTCGTGTGTAATTTTAGACTCCGGTCTATTTTAAGTTACTGACTGGGGGCCTCATGAGTTTTTTTCTTCGTTTTTGTAGATAATAAATCCTGGATGAAAATCGAAATTGGAAGCCGCTCTCAACAAAAAAAACAAAACAAAAACAGCAGCTACACTAAATGAAACACGAGCATTATGTTGGAATATGTGCATATGAACAAATAAATATCAAGGGAAGAGAAATAACACACTCATGCTAACAAGAAGAAAACCAGTTCAGTACCTCAATAAAAGGTGCTACATTTGTGTAAGAGATTACCCTTTTTTCATCTTCTCTGTTTATGCTAAACGGCGAGTTCGTTTTGAGCTTCGTGGGAGGAAAACAGAGGAAAGCAGGGATGAAACAGTACCCGATCTATTCCCAAGAAGCATTATTACAAGAAAAAAAGAATCTACCAAAACCATTTTCGCATATAAAGAAATGAAGAATTTACGTAGAGTTCCTATTAGATAACCTACATGGGATTAAGTCAGATTCAGGTTTTTTAGTATGTATGGATTTTAATTTGCAAGTCAAATGAAGAGAACCAATTTTTTTTTCTCCAAAACAACAGTTTAAATAAGCCACGAAAACACACTATGATGAGAAGTACATGTATCAGGCCTCATCTTGTCTTCTGAGGTTTAACTGGTTTGAAGACATCAACATTCAGATCTGTGTTTCAGAGAAGCTGACCTGCTGATTTGCATTTAACTGCAGCTGGTCGGTGTAGTTTGCATGCCCAGTCACTGGTTGGTGCTGTTTTTTGTTATACAACCATTTTTTAAATTAAAATTTTTGTAATGACCCTATATTTAACCAGATAAAAACCTCATTGAGACTAGATTCTGTTTTCAAGGGTTCAAGAGCGAACTTGACCGAAAGCAGTTGAAATACGACACTTCCATAAACATAATTAACTTTCACTCAGAGTGATATTTGTGATGAAAGCAGAAAGCAAGATGTCTGACAATACTTCACATATAACTAATTTATTTTACATTATTTACTGTTGACAACCATGCCTTTGAATTCCGAATGAGTGGATATTTCAGAATTTAAACTACTGACTTCTTGGTGTGTTCACAAAGCTAATCTCAAGATGAAACTCTATTTATATAGTAGCTTTGAACCCCATTTACACGACAACATTGACAACAATCAACAAGTGACAATGAAAACTTCCATTGCGTTTTGGGCGTTTGTCTACACAACAGTCAGAGTCCCTGAAAACGCAACTCTCTGAAAGCAACTGCCACTCAGACTCTGACACGCTATTGCACACGTGCACCACGGCCATGGTCAATCGCATTAAATACTGCTGCACATGCGCGAGGCCTCTAGAGTGTCGTGACCCCAGTCCTTGGTTGGCTGTTCATACGAATGGATGAATTGGATGTATTGGAGTGAATGCTTTTGGCGTAGCGTTCATTGCACACTTGTGTGCAATTTCTAGAAACCACATCATCCACATTGTTTTCAAAATGTTGCTGTGTAAACATACACATTTTCTGAAACAAAAAATATGCTTTTTCACTTCAAATGTGTAAAAAGGGAATTAATCACTTTGACGTAGTAATAATTTGTTGGGATTTTTCATCTTTCCTCCCCTGCATCCCAGGGGCGGATTATCCTCACCATCTACAGCAGTAATGAAACCTGCACTTTGGCTCTGTCTGCTCCTGCTCTACACAGAACTCTTCATACCCACTTATTATTATTATTATTTTATTACTATTAATTTATTTCATAAGTCTTCCATCACTTAAAAACTGACACTCACATGAAACCTAAGTCAAATAGGTTTCGTCTTTCATGAGTAGATCACCTGAAAGTGTGAAATTAACAAGTGAGTCTTGTTGAAATTTAACTGGTGGAGTCTTTTTTTTTCTTCTTTTCTTTAAGTGCTTGAGATTACTGCTGTTTCTCAACCCAAGAAGGGATAACGTTCAGATTCCGCTTGAGTTGTTTAAATTGTGTTTATGGACTCACAAGTGGAACGGGTTGGAAGCCACTGATTTAAGACATAAAAATCCGTTATTAAGAAAAATTGAAGAACGTTTAGGATTTATCTGAATGTTGCTATCGGAGGAAAAGGCCTCTTCAAGCTCGGATTTTTAAAACCCAGCTCTGCTGTGGAAAAGTTCATAAGCTACCAGATAACCACTAATCTTAGAACAAGCCTCAAGGCTTCCCAGCCTTCAGGACGAAGACACATGTCAACATCAGCTATTCAGAGGACACCGTGTAAATCAGGCTTCCATGGTTGTTCGGAAAGGATTATTATGGGGGACCAAAAAGAAAGAGGGAAATGCCCGGGCCAAGAAACACAAGCAATGGATATCAGGGAAAGCTTTCCTTTTGGTCCGAGTCCAAACTTGAGTTTTTCGGTCCAACCGCAGCGTCTTTGTGAGCAGGAGAGAAGGTGAGCGGATGGTATCTGCCTGGGTGGTTCTAACACAGAGGAGGCGATTCAATCGGAATTCGAGGCAACACAAAACCAGCACGGCTACAACAACGACCCATCTGGTTTCGACTTTTCCACAGCGTGACGAGCCAAAGCAGGCTGCGAGGCTATAAAAGGAGCGTTCGCACAGGAAAGAGAAGCGCAGTGCGGAAGGAATCATTTACCTGGCGCGCTCGATCACCTGACCTCACCCCAGCTGAGAGGGGGTTTGGGATGAGTTGGATCGCACGGCGACGGAAAAGCAGCCAAGGAGTGCTCAGCATATGTGTGAGCTGCTTCAAGATTGTTGGGAAAAGCGATTCCGGGGAAAGACCTCATGGAGCGAGTTGACAGAAGGCCAAGAATGTGCAAGAGGTGGCCACTTAGAGCTTTGCTTTGTTTACACTTTTTCTTGCTGACTCCAGAATGTGGGATTAAAGAGCTCCTTTGAAAAAGTAACAAGGAAATGAATGTGTCCAAACATCTGAATTCTGCTCCTCACTGTCATCTTCAGCAATGTTTCTGTTGACAAACTCTGATTAAGTCTCTCCTTGACATGTATCGGGTGCAACATACAGGGAGCCATTTCTGCAATTAGCCCGTCCTTATCAATGGAAACGGAGTGCAACAGTTTTCTCTGATTTTCCTCATCAGCATTGTATTCATAACTCACACATTTATCTTCTTTTCAACTACTGAATAGAGCATTGATTATAATTTCTCTCATCAGCAAGAACACTTTTAGCCCCTTGTACGTGCAAATCTTCAAATACTTTTCTTTTTTTTTTTACAATCTTCAAATACTTTAGATTTAAAATTTGCATAGCACAACACTGGAGAATCTTTTGATTGCATCTTTCCTGTCTCATAAATCAGGTGCAGACTGAGTTTGTGAGTAGAAGCGATGTAGCCGCCATTAGTGTTAGAAACCTGCAGTAAAGGCTGAGATATACCACTGTCATTAGAACGCACAGGTCAGGGATTATATACCAGGGGTGTCAAACACAAAGCCCGTGGACCAAGCCCTACCCACAAGAGGAAGAGGTTACGCGTTTCTTCAGAACAGCGGACACGACACGACACGACACGACACGACACGACACGACACGACACGACACGACACGACACGACACGACACGACACGACACAACCAGCCTCACCGGCCATGCTTTCGGGGTGAATTTGCGAAAACATGCATAATGTAACAGTGACAGGAAAACCTTTCTGCCATTTCACGGCATTTTGCAACAGAAATTATCATTAAATTTATTTATTTTTTTGATGAGATTGTAATCATTTCACCTCGTAATTGTTTGATTTTCTGAAAATGGAAAAATATCTCCTACCAGGTTGAATGAAGTTCTACGAGTTTTGGTCAAACAGTGTATCATATTTTCTTCTAGATGAGCAGCAGATACAAATGTCACTCTCCCCCAGAACTATTCAAATTTCAGTTCAACAATGTGACTAAACATAAGTTAAAAACAACAGTAAGACAAAATTATTTTTTTCTTTTATTTGATAATATAAGGAAGCAAAAATTGCAATCTAACTCCATGCAATAAGTTGCCTTCATCTTCAACAGATGAGTTATATATTTAGATATCTTTTTAAACGCAGTAATGCCAGCAATACTTCTAAACCCATCCCTCTTCATTCATATGTTCACATGGTTCCAACTGTTCACCAGTGTCTGACAGGTCAGTTTAATGAACCTGGGTTTCATGCTCACATCACAGTTCTGGCTGCAGTCTGTACTGGGATTGTAGAAGATTGAATTAGCCAATTGGGACTTTTCTTCTTTTTTTTTGGGACCACTGACGTAAATGTAATTTTCCCTTTATTTCCACCTGTCCTGCTTGTTGTGGGGTGTGAAATTTCTCACTCACTCCATACCAATTTTCCATTCTTGCAGGCAGCCGAGCCTCTCTGCACACTGTCAAATGATCAGCTCCACATAAAGGCTTGTGGGCAGGCGAGCATGTAAGCTCTCCCACGACTCTCCTCTCCCACAATTGCACGGGAGAGAACGGAAGGGAGGGTCGGAGCCAGAGAGAGCCCGTGTGCACGTTTTTTGATTTACTTTCTCATCTTTTTAAACACGTGTGTGCACAATGCAAATACCAACACGTCTCTTTATCTCCCCTACAGTGCACCCGACACCTTCTGCATGCACACACACACACACACACACATTCACACACTCTCCCGCCCCTTCCATAGCACTGCAGGCACAATTACCAAAAGCGACTGGGGACCGGCCATGTTTTCCACTCCTCAAATCCCTGGAAGAGTCTCCTGTAGCACTAACACAACATCTCCTCTGTTTCTATGTCTGCTAATCCCTGGAATCAGGGGACATGGCTGGGTAATGACTGAAATGATTAGCCCCCGCAATCACCCCCCCACCAGCCTCGACATCACCTAGTATCGATCCACGCCTGGACTGGAGCGGTCGTCTGGTCGCCGGCCCCCCTTCACCTTCATCCTCAAGAAAATCCTCTCGACCCCTTTTGTTCTTTTTTAGCTTCAATCAGTTCAGTTGAGCCAACGTGTGGCAGGTGTTGCTTTCATGTGACGAGACAAGGCGAAAGGAATCGGAAGAGGCGGGAGAATTTCAGGATTAAGTTACTTTGACGCATCAAAAGATTATGGCGAAATGGTGAGTTAAAGAGGAGATAAGCGGGATAAGGGATGAAATGACAGCGGAGGAAAGTACGGTGGATGAGTCGCAAAGGTGCTGTGAACCTACATGGAGAGGTTAAAGAGCGGCTTTAATCTCCTTACCACTGAGTGGAGCTCGCTCATGCGTGCATTAGCACAAATTCGCTTTAAAAAAACTCGAACTCTGCACTGTGACTTCTGCATTTAAGCCTGCATGCCCACCGACGACGTCGGCCGTGCATTCACCGGGCTGGTTGTATGAAATGGGAAAGCACGGCTCCGAGGGGAGGAAGGCACCGACAGGCTCGGAGCTCATTTAGGTGCAGCAGCTGACTGAGTCAGTCTGCTGAGCCCGAGCGCTGCTGCAACGGCTCTCCTCCTGTAACTTGCGAAATACAACCAGGGACTTTCACTGTGCATGACAAAGTGGAACAACATTTGTGTAGAGATAGCAAATATACACAGGAAAAAAAAGTATTCTGGGTTGGGTACACCTGAAATTTAAAGTTAGTTTAGTTTGAAAGTCTGGCTAAATCTCTTCACATTTCATCGTGACACCCAGCAGCAAGTGCATCGTCTGGTTGTAGTTATTCACTACCAAAGAAGAGGGCTTCTTAGGATCTCTCTGTGAAGCTCACTGGGCTTAAAGAGTTTTCTCCCAGAAGACTCTGCATTTGATCAGCACATATTTGTAATTTGGTCATGGAATGATACCGAAGACTTTGAAACCATTCAGGTTGGAGGATTTGACTCAACAGCACTATGTAATAGAAACACCTGGTTAAAAACTACAAACTGATGATAAACTAAATAATTATGTCGTACTATCAAGTATAAATACAGCACTTCACTGCTGCTTCGGTTCTTATTGTTTATTGACTTTAAATTGGTGGCTGTCTGACTCTACGTTAACCTTTTTGATGAATTGGCAAAACGTCCAAGGTATCTCGCATTTTCACCGACCGTCAGCTGGACTTGGCCCAAACTCCCCTCAACCAAGTTGAGCAACGCAGGCATAATAGAACTGTGGATAGATCCGTTTATGTCCACAGGCAGCATTTTAAGGATGGCGATGCCAGGCTTCAGAAAGGTCCCACATGGTTTGTTGTGAGTGAAAATACTGTGAATCACATTTCACGGCCTTCACAGTTACTATAACTCTACTCACTTGACCACCTGTAAAAGACCTTGTACTGACATGTCAGTCAGTGATCTTAAAAAACCGTCATCAAAGACTCGACTGAACAGAAGAATGATGCGCATCCCTCCAGCAGAGTAGCAGATACTCTTAGAACCAGTGCCAAGGAGCTTTAAAGCAACACGACTCTTTAGCCAGACACTTTACTGTTCTGTTTTTTTTCTCCGTCCATCCATTGTCTTTCCTGTTCTGTTCAGCTTAACGTGGTGGGGTGCGGATCCCAGCACTTTCCTCAAGGACAGAAGGTGGTTTAAACACAGACACACACAATCAGACCCACATTCACACTTATTTGTTAGTTACAGTCACCAATGAAACTGAAATGCATGTTTCTGGCCTTCATAGCTCTGACATATCTTTTGACAAAATCAAAAGCGAGAGTTAAAAACTGTCAGTGCAGGAATAGCTCTGGTGGAGTGTCCATAATGAGTCCTCTGAATGAGCTGCAGGGTTTCAGGGCCGAGATGGGACGTGCTGATGAAGGTATGATTCACCTAGTGCCGCTTTTATGGTCTGCTGAAAAAACCTCCCATGACATCTGGGCAAGTATTTTCCAGAAGGCATATTTAGCGCTGACAGGAAGAAGGAATTTTATAAACTGGAAGTAAAAACTGATCAGAACAGCTCAGCTTATGGTGGTAACAGAAATTTGGCTTCAGTGACCGAAAACCAACTGATCTCTGTCCCAGTGTGATCCGGATTTGACAGCCCCTGTGTAACTTGATGGAAGTTAAGTCCTTTGGCAAAGAGTAGGGGACGAATTGAAGTGACCAGATGTGCCAAGCAGATAGAAACCTATTGATATTAGCCCAAGGCCGCAACTGCTGCCAAAAGTACAGTACTAACTATTGACGAGAGTGGGCGTCTCTTCTCTGCCTTTACTTTTTTCCTTCGTCCTTAATTTATCTCACTCTTTAGAGCTGGGTGCAGGCACACAAATGTACATTCTTTCGGCATATATTGCACTTTACTACTATATGCATACGAGAACATCACGGCTATGCTACTTGAGCATCTTTATTTATGCATTAGTGAAATAAAGAAAGAGTTGGAGGGAAACCAGAGACAAACGATCATTCATTCGAGTGAGCATACAGTGGGAATAGAAGACCACTGCGCTCAGCCTGCACACACACAAAGACCCACACTCACACGCACACACACAAACGGGAGATTTAGGGCACTCTTGTGTGCGGCTATCACACAGATGATGAATGAAGCCTACACACCCCTGAAAAACAGAGCAAGACCACTACGACCTTGGTTGCATACACGCCGGGGAGAGATGGAGAGGAGTGGTGAGGGATGAGAGGAAGACGCAGAGACGTGCAGGCTGATATATATCGTACATGTGCTTACTGAAACAGACACGGAGGGAAACCATGAATAGTACTGTAACAATCGCCGCAAAAAAGTTCATAGCGAGAACAGGGTGGTGTAGCACTGAGCACTGTTTGAGTCTGGGACCGTAGTTTCCTCCGGCGGTCCAAAAGCATATGTTTAGTAATAAGTTAAGACTCTAAGGACTCCTTTACATGACAATTTCAAGAGGAAACAGAAAACTGGTGCTGTGTTTGAGGTGTTCCTTTGCATGATGGCGGTGCTTGCAACCACTGAAAATGCAACTTCCTGAAAATGCTTTGACTTTTTGTGTTGAAACGGGGGAAAACGTAGCTTTTTGAAAATGCCACAACGTGGTTATCATCAGTAATTCTTCTGCACAGGTGCGAGTAGATGGACAATAACAATGGCGGTCTGCATAGTGTCATGACTCTCAGTCCATATTCTCCTGGGACTTGATAGTTTTATCTTTGGGAGCCGCTCGTAATAGCAATCCAACTTTGTTTTCTGTCCATACTGTCCATCTGTGTACTCAACATGATTAATGTCTATACCGTACTATCGAAGCACGTGTGTGTGATTTCATTACAAAGACAACCAGCAGCACCTACTAGTGGCTGTATGAGAAACTACATTGTTTTCAGTGTTTCTGCTGTTTCAGTGTGAACGGACATCATTTTCAAAACAGTGTGTAAGTGACATTTTTTTTAGAAACAAAATCAATGTGTTTTCACCTGAAAAGTTTGCTGTGTAAACAAAACAGGGTCTAAATTTCCTGAAAGTAAGGAGTGTCTGCTGATGTTAGGGTCATCACCAGTGCGGACAACCACAAGCCATTTCATTCATATAATCATTTGACTGGAACAAAATATTCTCTATGGCAGGGTTCCCCAATAGGCGGCCCACGGGCCGGATCCGGCCCGCCGAACCGTCCAATCCAGCCTGTGAGAGGAACTGACGAACGCACGAACGAACGAACGAACGCACGCACGCACGCACGCACGCACGCATTACACCCCGGGCCCTGGAGCGGACGCACGCACCCCGAATTGACAGTCCTCCCCCTCGGGTCCGCGGTGCGCGGATGCATGCATCAGCTGCCGCCGTTATCCCCGCACCACCCGATCTGTGGATGTATGCCGCCGCTACCGACGATCCCCCCCTTCCCCCCAAAAAAAGTGGCCCACTGCCAAATCTTATTGCCGACCCCTGCTCTATGGTGTACCACAAGGAAATTTTTTTGGGTCCACTTGTATTATGTTCACCTCTAATTTCACTTCAGTAATAAAACTATATTGTTCAATGTAATGTATGCTGAATATTCCACTATGATGTATTATAAAAAAAATATCTAATTTCATTATTCATAGAGTTGTGTCACAGCACCACTGCTGGGTTTTGCTGCTTCAATAATAACAGAATTTCAGATATATCCAGGTCAAAATGTATTATATTTGGTATCAAGCTTGAGCTGACTAATAGTTCCCAACTGCATGTGCCAGCACCGAGCTGTGAACGGCATGCAGTATAGATCAGATTTAATTATGGGGAATTATGCTGAATTACTATCTTTCATCATTGGAACACATTGACAGTGTCAATTACGAAATGGGAGCAAGCTTAGCTGTTGTCCAAAAAATGTCTTTTTTTTCCTGTCATAAAAATTAATGTTAATGTTTTGGTGTTATGCCATTTGGAATATGGCTCAATTACAAGGTGAGCCATTAATGAGAGACTTCAATTGTCATAAATTACTTAGGAAAAAGGCTGCTATTGTAATTTCAAAATGTTCCTCTGACACTAGGGTTGGAGAAATGCGAAAGGAGCCTGTTCCCTGTCCTCTGTAAAACTGTTGAACTGAAACACTACCTGGAAGAAATACATACTTACATCTGGTAAGTAGCAACAATGCATCTCGTAAAAAATATTAAAATAAATAAATAAATAAATAAATAAAAATACACAATGTTGCATTAATTAATTGGACCCTCGGAAAGTCAAGAATTGAGAAAATGCTATTGTCATGACCAAAAAACAATTGAGTTCAGACATAATCTGAACATAGAAAAAAAAAAGATTTTATCACCCACATCAGTTAAATTGATGCATGCACAGGAACTTTTATATTCAAATTATATTCAACACTTTTGGAATCGCACAATATTTATCAAATTAAACGTTCAATATGCACAATATACACATCACAAAAAAAAAACCCACCCAACTGAATGGGTAATGTGTGTTTATTGCATATAAATTAAAAAGAACAGAATTCTTACTATGAATGAGAAGTGCGATTGCATAAAGAAAAAGTATGATCATCAAATCATTTAAAATTTTAAACTACTGACAGCCTTATCTATTTCATATGTGATGGCCACAGGGCAGAATCAGAATTAGAAAAAATTAAGAGAAAACCCAGAAAAAAGTCAAGAAACTGCTGATGGTGAGAACGGCTGATGCAATAAATAAATAAATAAATAAAATATTAATAATAATAATTTTGTTGAAATAATTTAAAATAGAAAAATCATGAAATAATCATTAACCAACAACAAACCCCTTCAATGGGAAAAAATAATTGTTTTCTTTAAGGATTATTATAATGGATTTGAGCAAGAAAGTGTGCAAGTTTGCATCCCATAGTGAAAAGGTAACCACTATTGGATCCTTAGGAAGACCACTGACGCTCATCAGCTTCCTGGAGCGTTGGACTGTGGCTGCACACTCCCTCACAGAAATAGGATGGGTCAGTGTTGAAAACAGGAATTTCCCCAAGGGGAACAATAAAGATAGTTCAGTAAACAAAGTAAGACACATGAAATCACAGTTATGAAACAATAAAGGGTGATAGAAGTTGATATTTGTTCGGGGACAATGGTCCAGTACAGATAATACACAAACCGCCAAGAACACACTCTTTGTTTTTCACCAAGAAAAAGTCACAAATTTCAAAGGAAATGTCTCAGCAGCACAAACTGCAGCCTCCAAGTCGATCATACGGTTGAGTCAGCAAGCTGAACATTACGGCCTTCGTGGAGGTGCAGGGTGGTTGTCGTCGACTGCATTAGTTTTCAGCTGGAAGTACCTCAATAAATTTCTCCTTATAAATATACTCAGTCGTATTGAGCATTCTGAAAGACTTATATACAAGCCACAAAATAAATGCACCATGCCAGCAAAACAAAATTATGCCTATTGGCAGGTGTGATAAATCTTACCGAAGGCTGTTTTCTTCCCGTAAATGGACATGTGATCCATGAAAGGCGATACAGGAAGCGATGAACATGAGCCAAATAGCTGATAATGGCTGAGAGATGATGATACAGAATCTGTCCCGCAGCCACGCCGTATCGACATCGCACAGCGAAACGGTACACACAGTTTGAACTCTGACTCATCGAAGATGCAATCTCGCAGTTGTGTGGGGCGCTCCATTAAAAAAAAGACCGTGCTGACAATTAAACTATGAAAGCCATCAATCAAAATGACATTATCAACGGGCCGCTGCCCCACGTGGCTGATCTGACATGGTGAGCCGGGCCAGGGAACAGAAGACAGCTGAATAATCCATAAACATAATGGACATCAATATTGAAAAGATGACAGATGAGACTGCAGAAAGGAGCTAGGATTCAATTTCTATTCTTTCTTCCCCCACCCCCCCCGCAGGAGACCATATCGCTTTCCACAAAGTCATTTGTCAACCATAAGGCCAAACGAGAAGAAGCCAAGCACCTCCAACACGGGAGCCAAGGGCGGTTGTTCCAGTGACGCAAATGACAGAATGAATCAGGCCCGGGACAATAATGATGGCGACATAAATAATGATCCCAGAAAATTTCTTGGTGGGCATTGGCACGGAAACACGACACACACAAATCCAATCGCAGTGCTACTATGAAACCTGTCAGATCATTTGAATATTGAGCCCGTTACCTTCATTGAAGGAGGGATGAAACCATATCTTTATGTAAAATAATGCAAACTGTCATTTATAAAGGACTGGCTCTGAATATACTTGTTCATTACTTTATGCCAGACCAAGAAAGAGTTGTGCATCGTACTTTATTGCTTTGAATTCTGTGGCCGAGTTTGACCTGAAAAGGAATGGATTCAACAATCTATCAATCGGCTCTCAGGACTTAGAACAATCCACTCAGAAATGATAACTGTCATTTGTAATTGAAGAGGTGATTCAAATGCCCCCGACCTTTGACAATCCATCAGCCACACCTAAGACAAAATGTGTGTTGGCCAAACTATGACTTGAGGGTTCTGCCTTGGCTGCAGCTTGACAGACCTTTCCTGAGAAGATGCTGAAAAACTCAAATACTTTCCTGTCCTGCTTCACTGTAAAAAGTTTGTGGGTTCAGATACAGGCCGGGAATTTTTGTGTGGAGTTTGCATGTTCTTCCCATGTGTATTATCTCCAGGTATTGTGGGTTCCTCATTCATAGTGTTTTTTTTTTTCTTTTTCCGTCAAGTGAACCTGATAGTCATCTATCTGGAATCTGATCCCTCAGATGTACGTTATTGGCCACCCCGCTTTTGTTTAGCTGCATTTAAAGTTTTATTATTCATCTGTTTGGACAGCAGCACCTGTCAAAGTCAGCTTTTCAAAGAGTGTCACCAATTAGCTTTGCTTGTTTGGGGACTGTGGGAGGTACAATCTGAAACTCTTGGTGACCTCCCTCTCACTCCCACAAATCCAACAGGAACCAGGCTCGGCTTCATTCAGGTGCAACAACCACTGGCAGCAACCCCGCAGCTGCTCACGTAATCCACAAACAAGGTCCCCAACTGGGTCAGAGCCGTTCTGAATGGATTAAAAAGAGGAATTATGGCTCTAAAACTTCCTCTGTTTCCCTGCTTTGAGAGGATTAGACCCTGCGTTCTGTTTGAACGGCACATCTACTGTCACCTTCAGCATGTGCCATCAAACAGGAACAGGACACTGTGGATGGTGGGAAAACTTTGGGAATACCGGCCCATGTGGAGGTGTTCTCTTATGCTGTGTTCACACCAAACGCGATTTTGCGTCAAAAATTGCATCAACGCGAGAAGCTGAACGCGTCAATTCTGAGGTTCGGCGCTGAACAACGCGGCATCGTGGCTAACCCTGTTGAGCGGGTGGCTTGGTTTTATTTGCTTCATAAAGCCAGACAACGACACGTGCCTGGGTGCACGATATTATCCACAGACGGTAGAGTTTGGCGAGTTTCACCATTTGCTCCAGGAGCTGCGCCAGGATGAGTGTCGCTTTCACCGGTGACCGCTCCCTGACCTACGTCACCATAAAGACGCTCTCTGATTGGCTTGCCGCAAAATCGCGCCGCGCCGCGTCAACTCCCCGACGTGCCGCGAAAACGCGTCTCGTCGCGGCTGGAACGCGCATTCCCATTTGTTTTCAATTGTCTTTGGACGCAAAATCGCGGAAAGCACTTGGCGGTGTGAACGCAGCTTTAGTGTTTGATACCAGGCATTTAATTTTAACTCGGTAAAATGAGGACATGAATATTTAAAGAAGCTCACACTTTCTGGGGAACCTTGGAGGTGTCCTTGTTGAGAAAATGCCAAAACAAGCAAGTGATTTGACGAGGAGGAAAAAACAGATTCATTCTTGAATCCAAGTCCGAGTCCCAGTTAGTCCAGCAGATTAATGACATTGCAGACCGGGGTGACCTTCAGCTGAGGTTCATCGATAGTCACATGAGTCACAGATGCCGTATTTTCCCCTCCTGCTCTCACTACAGCAGTGTCTGGGGCTGCTTCTTTATTTAGGTCCTGAATTAGTCATGGGCCTCTTACAGGAGAAACCTAAAAATCCAAACTCATGAAGTAACGTGGAGTTCAAGGCTGGCGAATATGATTATACAAAAAGCATTTCACAGAGCACTGCTGCACGCAGAACACTGTGTGGAATCAGCTTTTGTGCCTTCTCCCTGTATATTTGCCATGCTTTATGCACACATTTTTTTTTTTTTTTTTTTTGCAGCAGACCTTTTCTGTGTTATGTCCCAGACAAGATTCCTTCTTTTTAATCCGGAAACACACTGAACTTGCCTAAAGCAAGCCGCATTGGACTTCAAATAACGCGGGGAGAAAGCAGTCCAGGCTATTGTGTCCTAAAGAGGACACCCATCTATTTTAAGTTTGATTTTGCTAATGCATTATGACAAAGCCACAGCTCTGGCCCACAGCACTTGCTGTCTATTAAGCCGTAAAAAGGATTTTTTTTTTTTTTTTTTCAAATCAACCCCAGTAAATCATTCACGCCTTTGTCTCTGCTTAATTTCAAGTCCATTTAATTTCATATAGCTGTGGCAGCTACAGCCACTGAAGCAAAATGCAACCGATCGCCATTATTTGGCCACTGCTGTTTTTCTTTTTTCTGTCTCTCTCTCTCTCTTTTTTTTTTTTGGTCTTTCCTTTCCAGCCACTGCAACATTATTTGCCCTCATACGCACAAGATTTCGAATTTCCTATCAATATGTCACATCAGTGTGCTTGTTGGAAATTCAATTAATTCCCCCCCACCCCGAGCTTGCGCAGCCAGCAGTGAGGCTCTCCTCTATCCTTGGCATATTTACTCTCCGAGCCCCGGCACAATGTGGAGAATTTGCAGGGATGAGCTGGCAGCCAGTAACAAACACCTTTTTTTTCCCCCCTCCGTCTCTATCTTTTTCTATCCATCCGTGTGGAAAATTGTGGT
This sequence comes from Salarias fasciatus, assembly GCF_902148845.1. NCBI lineage: Eukaryota > Metazoa > Chordata > Actinopteri > Blenniiformes > Blenniidae > Salarias > Salarias fasciatus. The sequence continues at coordinate 12,633,949 of NC_043760.1, forward strand.
GCACTTGTGTTTGCTGAGTGGCCCTTTGGCAAAAAAAGGGAGAAAAAAAAAAAAACATACTTTCGCTATGTGTCCTGTTGAGGTCGAAGGCAGACCACCTGGGTGTGTGTATTGGAAAAAAATACCTGTTATGTCAGCTTTTATTTTCTCCGATAACACATGAAATGAATCAGATACTGACAGGCTTTGTGTAGAGATGCACTGATACCACTATTTTAAAGCAGTGCAAGTACTAACCTTTAGCTACTTGCTGATACCAAGCACCAGAATGAGGACTTATTACATAATTAGAGACTAATTCATACTCCAAAGGCTATGCGTTGCCACGAAACACCTACGCACGGCCTCTGCTTCGACGCTACACACACCTCCAGCAGCCTTATAGCCTACAGGAAGCACAGGACTCTGCGTATCGCCTACACTGCCCCCTGTGCTAATTCCATGTCAGCTGAGGACAATGTCAACATTTTTATGTAATGTCAAAGTGAATAAACACCAAAAACGAAGGTATGTGACATCCGGGCGTGACATGCGACAACAAAGCTGAAAGCACAATGGAGGCTGAGGCAGTGTGTGTGTGTGTGTGTGTGTGTGTGCACACCGAGATGTGGTCTAATCAGCCATGTTTAGAGAACACACCTGCGCCTCCGCAGCGGAAAAATCCTGCTGCAATTAAATTAAATGAGGTTTTCTTTAATGACGGCCCCATGTTAATGTTTTGCGAAGAACGCTTTTCTCTTTCTTACCGAGAATTAATTATGAGACAGATACAACTCTTGTGACATTTTCTGCGATAAAGCAACAGCAGCGAGACAAACACTGAGCTCGGCTCTGTCAAAAAGCCGAAAATAGAATCTATAGTGTCTCGTAAGCTCACAAAATAATTCAATGCATCTCAGTCTGTGTAGAAATCCACATGAAAAAAGGTTAATATGCAGCTTGACTCACATGATAATTACTTGTTAGCAGATTCCACATGCTTTCATGTGACAAGTAATTATAACCAGTCAGTGAAATTATATCACTTTTTCTCTCATATCTTGATTCCATAAACCTTGATTAATGCTCATTGCAGCTTTCAGGCACCAAATGTAGCTGTTTTTGGATAAATCTAAGGAATTAAATGTGAGAAATATGCAGCTGCAGGAGAAAGCGGGGTCGGGGGGATGCCTTTTCACACCAGCATTTGCTCCATCTTATCTGAGAGGAAATTAGTTTTTATTGCTGAATTTGTTGCGCGCGTAATAAAGATGGTTAAAATCGTGAAAAACTGTGACAGTATCAACAGTAATCCATCCACAGTTTGTCTGAACTTCTTAGGCCTCCTTTACATAACAACATTTCAGGGGATAACATGTCGTTGTCATTGTCGTCATTGTTTTTAATTTGAAAACATTCTTTAGAAAGAAATGTCAACACAAAGCACAGCACTTCGAGAGCTGCAACAAATATCAAAACTAGGTCTTGTGTGTTTATTTCACGGGGTGGTTCCCACTAAAGAAACATGTTATAGACAGTTTTTCTCCATTTAGCTGCACATTCTCTAACAGTTTCCATCTGATAAGGGAGATCAAGGCTTCAGTTTGCCATCATGTTCTTTATCTATTTCTAACATAAGTACATTTTATTTTTATAGCATCTTTCACTGGTAAAAAGCACAAAGTGGGCACAGTAAAAGACAAAAACATTGTGAAATGCACCAAGTTAAACGCTAAAAGCCTTCCTGTACGAAAACGTCTGCAGCTGGTTTTTAAAAGAGCTAATAGTGTTGTTGCACATACCAATTTAACGGGGCAGGAGAATATATCTGAAACTTCATGTAGATATTTTAAAAGATCAAAAAACGAGGTCTCACTTCAATGACTAAAGTGGTAGTTGTCGTTTAGATATGCAAATATAATGGACGAGGACAACAATATTTCCAGTTGCATGTAAGTGCTTTTTAATGGTTTCGATCATCTGACAACTATTTTTTACAAAAACCCATTTAAATATATTCAGTTTGGAGTTGATAAACTGCAGCAGAACAGCTGGAAAATTTGAAATGGTGCTTTTAATTTTTAACAGATACAACAAGTTGTGATCACACAAGTACTTTATGTATTTACCATAACTACTGTGACATAATCATGATTTATAGACAGCATGTTATAATTTCAGTCCATGACATCAAGTTGGAGACAGCAGGTAGGCCAAATAAGACAGAAAAAAACAAACAGGTGAAAAAAATTAATCATTTAAGTCATCATGTGTAACCTGCAGTATCTTGAAAAACAAAAAAACAACAAAAAACAAAACAAAACAAAAACCAGAGCTTTATGAATATTGTAGGTTTTGAGGCTAATGCTAGTTTAGCTCGCATGAGCTCTCCTGTCACGATCACCGGTAGCTCAGGTTCAATGCTGTGTTGTGTCCGCTACTCTTAAGAATTGTGTTTAAAAAAATCAATGCTCTCTTTGACATTCTTACAATTTCCTTGGTGGTTTAGCGAGTTGAGTTTCCATCTGTGCGTTGCGTTGCTGATTAAAGCCCCGTCCGAAACAGGAGACCAGCCTGCTCTCCTTACAGGCGCTGAACCCACACGGCAAATGAAGCAGGCAGCAGCTGACTAATGACTACGAGCCAATTCTACGTTGGACCAGCAGTGTAATTACACACCGTATCATTTGTTGTGGTTGTTACCGAGCGAGCCACGGCCGCTTCGTTTCGTTCAGCTTCGGACTAGTTTTCGTGGCATGTAATGGGCATGGCGTGGAACAGCAAGTCCTTCTTGTAACACGCTGGCTTTGAGCTGTACCGCCGTCGCGCACTCTCCTTCTGCTCCAGCAAAGTTTTATGTCTTTTTAAATACTTTCCCGACAGCGTTACACGGTTCTTGTTAAAAGCAACAAAATGTCCCTTTAAATCTGGCTGTGCGTATCCCGCAGGCAGGAAGAAGGCACCTCAGAAAAGAAAAAGACAAGAGTGGAATTTAAATTCAATTTGGTACCTGTAACTTTGGCAGATTTCCAACAAATATCACAAAGTTTGAATGGAAAGTGCTCGATGAGTTTTACTCTTATTTTACGACAAATTAAAAATCGGTCTAAATTAGCATAAATTAAATTGTGTTTTTGTGCATTTTTTGGTGAAAGGAAGTTATAAAACTCTATTAGCCAGGTGTGTCAAACATAAGCTTCTAGATGTATTAGAAAAAAGATGCAGGAGCCACAGAAGAAGATCACATTTGAGTAGAAGTCTTGTGAGTACTTAAACAACAGCATAAAAAGGCCTTTACTCACTCCGATCGAGGGTAAATAAAAATCTATCCTCTCTTTCTTGTTATAAAATTAAAACAGTCTACCGTTTTCCAAAAGCTGGTATGTTATTAAAGGTGAAAAAAAAAAAAAAGATTCCTTTGAGGTTACATCAGCACTGAATCTTAAGAGCGCCACGCAGACAGTCTGATGTACTAAAACACTGGTACAGGCACACACACACACACTGTGGTTGGCGGCTTAAACGTGTCAGATAGGAAGCGGCGTTCCTGTAGAAAGCTGCTATTAAAACCCTTTTGTGTTCGGGCGGATTTTCTGTATCCGACAGTTGTTTCAAAAGCTCCCATTTCATTCCCCTACTTATTACTCTGAGTCATTCAGAAGCACTTCAATCACTTGTATTACAAAGGAACTTGCTGTGTATATCTCTCTGAAAAAAAAGAAGAAGCCCAAATCTGCATTCAGCAGGACTTTCAGGGTACGAGTCGTCTGCAGCTGAGCCACAGACTTTCTCAGGGAGACATTCCAATGTCATAAATGCCTCTGACACACTGTCAATATGGCTCTTGTGCCAAACACACTATCATACCATCAATAAGCTGCTTTTAGCTGCTTGCATGGCAATCATTCAGTCGTACATGGCCTCCGCCAAAAACAGCCAAACAGACACGTGACAGCGGAGGCATCCAAAGTCCGACAGATGAGAGAAAATGCAGAAGTATTTCTTTGGAGGAGGCAAAAAAGGATGGATGATGAAAGTAAACTGCCCGACATCCATGCTGCCATTGGGCACAGACTTATTTTTCCACAACCACAAAGAGCAAGGACGTACATTTGAAAACATCTCATGCTGACTTTAATCCAATCTTGAGCTGCGAGTTTTGATGTGGCCGAAAGAGACATCAAAATGTTATGTTGGGAAAGAGCTCACATCTTTTTAATGTCAGTCAAAAAAGAAAAAAAGAAAAAAAATCTCAACCTGTCCATCATAAGCTGCTCGCTTGACCTTGTAAAGCAAGAACTTAAGCTTTAACAGAGGATACAACTGCAATGAGACCTTGGGTTTATAATACAACAAAAGCACAACAAAAAAATGACTACGGCTGCTGCTATTGCACATGCCAACCACGGCTGTAGTAAATAGATCCGCATATGCGAGAGTACATGGACAATAACAACAATGGCGGCCTCCAGAGTGTCATGACTCTCGGTCCATAATCTCCTGGAACCTCGTAGTGACTTGAAACGTTGTCATGTGAACGGGGCCTTCCATTGTTTCCTTGGTGATTTGTACAACATACAGCATCCCGATGATTAAAGGTCAACTGGGATCAGCCCATTCCTCCCACTTGGAGTTGATGCAGCGACACAGTAGATGCCAAGCTGAATGTTTCACCTCAGTTGCAGGAGATGTAGAACGGCAGATATTATCTTTAGCCTTGAGTCTGTTTTAACTCCCCACAGAAAACAGGTCAGATCAATCTGAAACCAACGAATGGGTTTTTTTTTGTGGCTATCAAGGGTTTGGACAAAGAAATTCAGGGACGAGTGTGAGCTCCCCAAGGCTGCTGCAAGATGGGGCCCATTCAGTTCATGCAAAGCCAACGGTCCATCACAGAAAGAACAACAACTACGTATATATTACCAGTGAGTGGAAAGCTACAGTCACATGTAACCAGTGTGCCCTTGGGTGGGGGGAAGATATCGCTGGAAAACAAACTCAAAGTCAACACAGAAAGGGCGTTTATCCCAGAAAACCAGTTTTGAGCAATAGCCACCGGGACACTATCCCAGTCTTCAAAAGACATGTTTCCTAAAGGTAAACAACCAGTTGTCATCTCAATCAAACCAACTTACATATAGTGGTGGAGTTACTGTCGCTACAGACACCTGCAACCTCCCGAAGGAGGAGAATCTTGACTGTGATTTGGAAAATGTTAGGCAAAATGGATCTAAAATTATATTTTATTTGAATATTCTCCAGTGAATTTTACCTCTAGAACATTGTACAGAGGTTGGATATATATTATGATGAGTAAAAATACACAAAAAAGCTCTCAGGAAACCTTGTTTGTGTGCTGTTCATAAATCAGCGGCTCCACTTTCCCTCCTCTTGCTGACATTGTCCATCTCTGACTCGTCTCTCCTTGGGCAATGACAGACTTTGGTGCTTTTGGCACAGCGATGACCCTTCTGTTCCCATCACCTGCTTGCTCCGCTATGCAGTGGTGACAGAAATTCTCAGGAAATGTCAGCTTCCAACCCGAAACTACTCTGTAACGACTCCACCAGTGTCAGCAGGCTGCCCGCTGAGCCCCTTCGTGCCACGTCTAATCTCGCCCCCAGCCTGCGAGGCTGATCTCACACCGCCGAGTGTTGGCGTGGAGCCTTGGACAGGCGGACGGCGGGTTTGTTATGGAGGGGGTTTTGGTCTCAGGGGCAGAGGAAGAAGGCCTAATGAGTAATCTTGTGTGCACAAGACCACCAGGGAGGATTGGCCTGAGCTGAGGAGAAAAGCAGGGGAAAAGAATGAAAGGGCAGGGGTGAGGAGAGAGGCTGCAGAAAAAGAGAGGACACCTGTTAGGATGAGGCGGATAAGTGGTGGAAGAAGGATGAGAGAAGGTGATAGCGGGCAGAGGGTGGCTGAGCTCTGTACTTCTGCACTAGTGGGAAGTCGACTCCACAAAATTGTTCATATTTCGCTATTAAATGAAAAAAGCTACCAAAACCATTATTATACAGAAAAACTTCTGCACAGTGTGACTTATATTATCAAAAAACAACAAAGTAACAGGGTTTACCCAGGTTCAAAAGAGTCGTTCGAAATGAAAAGCCTTCTGGCAGTAACATAGTGGTCCTGAACACAACAAAGTCTGATGGTTTTACTCTAAAAAACATAAAAGAAGGAAGTCAGGGTGGAAGGATTCTCCAACATCCTTCAACATGATGAACAAAACATAGTTTCTTCTTTAAAACTGCCACTCCAACGACAAAGTTAGGAAATTCAGCAAATACTGAAACAGTCTTCAGCCTTTGGGGTTTTCCCTATGATACCTTCAAACCTTGGGTTTTTCCTTTTACTTAAACCATCACCAGGGGCTTGCATCTACATTTGAGAAGTGCTGTTTTTGTTACCTCAAGGTGAATTCTCAAAAAGACACGGGTTGGTCTTTTCAGCAAAGGAAAGTGTAGTTCATGCAACTATTGCTGGACAACTCAAAAAATCAAAACCCAAACAGAAGCCTGTGTTGCAACTAAAAAGATAGATGATTCACTGCAAGGACAAACCTGTCTCTATGTGGTAAAAAGATGTCTATATGGAAAGGTTATTGAGCGCAGCTGGCGTAAGTCAGGACTTGTTATTTCCTCGGTCCTTGATCGACCAAACATCAAGTGCTACCGAGGATATCAGACTGTCTGCAAAACCTTATGTGGATTTTGTAAAAAACCTAACATAAAAAAAAAAAAAATGTCCACCAGACCTTCAGAAATCTTCACGGACCTAGAAAGTGATCATCTTTGCCACAATGTGACAGTGACAAATTCCATGAGCATTTATTTCTACTTTACCTTCAGTTATTATTAACAGTGCAAAACAAAACAAATGAAGCAGACAAGCAGAACAGGTTGTGCCATATTCAGAAAACTTAACAGTCGAAGTTCTCAGGACTGGCTTTACCTTGAGGCCAGACTGAAATGTTGAATAACCTTTTCAATGATTGCCTTGATCAAATATTTCCTGTGACTTTATTATTTCCACTGTTGTTGATTTCAGCTACAGGTTGTCTCGCTCTTTGTTAACCGGAATAGCGACGAAAGGAAAATTAATTATTGGCACATAGAAAGTAAACAATCCAACACAAAGAGACCTCCATCCTGCCTCTGTACTGCAGTAAAGTGCAGTGGAATAAAAATGGAGCCAGGTCTGTATTCAGGCCCAGACACTAAAAGGAATTGATTATATCATCAATGCTGTTTTTCATACACACTCTGCTCATATGCTTGGCTGTAACACTGTGTGATCACATTTTGAGAAGTTGATGAAATCCGTACTAAACGGTGATAATGATCCTGCTCAATGGTTCCCAATGGGACAAAGAGGGAAGGTCTGCATGGCGGTATGGATTTTTGTACAGTGTCAGCAGAAAGAGGGAATTAAAAAGAAGTGCATTACGTGAAAAAGCCTGTTAACCAGCCAGTCTGAAAATGCAATCCATGAAATACTTGAAGGAATGTACAACACAGAGGAGGAAAACATGCTCCTATATGTAGATGTATTCTATAGTGCGGATGTCACTTGTGTAGGAGGAATCGGCAGGTTCACTCAAAATTCAAGAAAATGTTGAAAATCAGCCTGCTTACTGCAGCGTTGTTTTGATTAACATACTTTGAATAAATAAATGACTGATGGATTTTTCTCAGAATTTATAATAAATTACATTATTAAAATACTGAAGATCCAATTAACTACCAGATGATAATAGCACATTTTCAGGTTTAACCTTCTTGAAGCTTTCATGATGATGTTCTCTGAAACCACCCCACACACTGAAGCCCTGACTTGTTGGATGGCTGATAAGTAAGCTGCTTTTTTCACCTGCAAATTATGATTGAATAGTTTTTGAAAAAGACTTTTCAGAAAAAATATTCTTAAATGCTGCAGTTTATGTAGGAAAACGTGAGACGTAAGCCAGGTTATGTTTGTGTGTGAATTGCTGCTGGGTCACTGGAGCTTTAAGTTTGTCACTGCGGCTTACTGAGCTGTTTCCATTAGTTTATAGTCAGTGTAAAAACCAGACCTAGCTCAATTTGCACCGTATTGCGGTACAGACAGCGACTAGACTGCCTGATGTGGAGCTAGTGGTAATGAGCTTCAAAATAATGGAAAATATGTTCAAAGTACAAAGTATTGTTGTAGTGAATACTATCTCGCCTGAAACTGAGTCAAGACCAAGACCAGAGCATCTTGAGACCAAGACCAAGATTTCAAGGGGCCAGTCAAGAACAAGATCTTAATGCAGACTTAAAGGTTGTATAGAAGATCTTTATTACTAACAAAAATGAATTAAAATTTGGCGTAAATTCAAAAATGGCGTTATAAAGCTGAAGCTGCCTTGTTTTTATCGTGATCAAAAAAAATAAACTAAACATTAATCAACTCTGGACGTTGTAAAACCAACATTACTTTAGCCAATCAATAACGAGGTAGCCTCGTTATTGATTGGTTTTCTAACGTGTAAATCAACCTCTCTACATTTGTAGCGTAACTGTCATGCTCCTACGCCCTTTTCGTACCCCCCTCCCCCACGCTTCACCCCGCTCCAGCCATGCTCGGCTCTGCTGCCGCTATCAACACCTTTTCACTCGTAGACTTGAGACAACTGCCACAAACAATGTATGTTTTAATCTTAAAACAACACTTGTATGAAAAAGTCCGGAGAGTGAGAGGAGGAGGGGGTGGGTTTGTTTACGCCTGCATGCTGCAGCGCACACACAGATCAGCTGTGAGCTCCGAGCGTCTGCTCCAGTCATGCAGCTCCACACAAACTTCCCCCGTCCTCCTCTGATCCACCCGAGAGCAGGGACGGCTCAGGTACAGGATTTGGCGCAAGTGCAGGATTTTACTCATATTCGCTGTGTTTTGTGTTGTTCAAAAGGACACGTTGGTGGCTATGTGTTAGCGCTATGATGCTAAGTTGCTACATGCTACTCAGCTCGCACACGCACGAAATTTTCTGCATAAGGAGGAGGCGTTCCTCCGTAGAGAGCAGGGGAGGAGGGGGTGTGGGTCGCGCAGCATTTCAAAAAGGACTAACTGTCACTGGATTTCTCTCTCCATGGAAAATCCTCTATACAACCTTTAAGAATAGTTTTGGGCACTACATTTTCAAGATCTTTACACTAGTTAGTAGAGCAATTATTATATCAAAAAAACCAGCGAAATGATGAGAGCAGTTTCTTTGGATTGCAATTGTTGGTTGAGGCTGTTTTAGAGGCTATTTTCCTTTTTTTCTTTCAAAGTTACACATCATGCCTTTAAAGTAGCAAAGCTGAATGAATCTTCAATGTTCGCCTAAAAGAAGACAAAAGAAAACTGCCCGAAGCAGCTTTAATTTCCTATACAAAAAAAAAAAAAAAAAACTTGTTCCAGTGAGTGTAACTTTAAAGCTATTTCTTCCTCTCGCAATGTCCCGTCGCACTGAGAAGATTTCGCGAGTGAAATCTTCCCTTCATCATGCGGCACTTTTAATCCGAGCTCTGCCTCAGCGGATGCAATTTCAGCGAGCAAATAAACAAGTCCACTGTCCCCCTGCCAATCTGCCATTACAGCCCTCCCAACGATCTGCCTCTCCGATGTAAACAAACCGGCAGCCACGCTGGGCACTCCCAAAAGCAGAGACTTTCTAAGTTACCGCTCTCAAAACACAAACCCTTTAGCACTGTGTGGAATCTCCGTCGAACCTCACCCTCCTCCTCCTCCTCGTCTTCTGATGCCACGAGGGGCTCGCCCACTCCTGAGATGAGCGCCGAAGCCCACAAATAAACAGCCCTCAGATGTTTACACGCGGCGCGCGGCGCCGTCGACGGCCTCAGGAGAGCGGGCGACGGAGCTCATTTGCAACGTCGATGAGAAGAATCAGAAAAAAAGGCTGCTTTTGGTTAATGATGACTGATGAAGGAGCGGAGTGTGACAGATGCCACGCAGTGGAAAATAAGGCACATGAAAGCAGAGATGGTGGCACAAGCACTACAATTATGATGAAGAAATGAGAGCGTAATGGATTGTTGAAGGTTTGAAGGTCAATACACACTCTCAAGGCCAAACACATTCATCTAAAGCAGCACATGTCAACTTAACCGCACAATAACTCTTCTCCATGTGCAAACCCACATCAGACGATCTGACAGTCAAGTTTCCAACTTTGTGGCCTTGTCGTTGCTACTTTTTGTAGCTTCTGTAGCAACTCCTTTATTTAATGCTGTCAAAACATCTTTAGCTTTAGGACCCACAATTCCAGTGCATCACAGGGACTGACTTCATTGAGCGTGATCTGCATGTGTGATTTTGAGCTCAGGTTGAAGCTAATGCCTGCAACTAACTGAAAAGGGAATGTGCATAGTATTTGTATTGGTCTTTTTCTTTATTGTCACAGCCCAAGGTCAGCTCTATACACTATTTTCTTCTTTTTTTTTGACTAATGCTATTCAGTAACATGTGGACCAGTCAGAGCTTCTGCAGTCCCTGGTACTCAAACAGCATGACAGAATTCTTCCAAGAACAACACAGAGTTTGCTTGTCTATGGGGAACCTCATGGCCTGAAAAATGGCTTCTACATTCAACACTTTCTTAACGTAATCTGTGCTTTTTGCCCTCGGACACTTTCACATGATCGAACCTTGCTCTCATTTAGTTGGAACACAAATTCAAAGTTAATTCATTGGCTAAAGTGGGCTAAGAGCAGTTGATACGGCCTCCATCCACAAATTGCACACTGATTTAATATGGATCTGAAGACCAGGTTGAGATGTCAGGGCTTCAGCTGCAGTTTGCACTGTTAACATGACAGTTTGAGTAAAAATGGACATTTTTTTTGTGTGATTTCAGAAAAGTTTAGCGTTTGCACGGCAGCATTTTGAAGACGCTGTCTGTTTCCAGGCCCTGCGATGGACTGGCAACCAGTAGCAGCTAGCATTTCAGAAAAGTTGCCCCCCCCCCCATATTCCCACAGAGACAAAGTTTCAGCGTATTCAAAATTCCATCTTGGAAGCTGTTTAGAGAAAGTTGCATTGTCGGTGGTTCCGAGCAGCACTGTGAATGCCACTTAATAAGATGAGGAAAGACAAGTGAACAAATTGTGCAGCAGACATTAAACCTCAGGTGTGATTTCAGGTCCCATACAGAGCATTGTGGTTTTGGTTTAGTGCTTAGCTGGCCATCAGCAGAATCATAACGTCTGCAATTATGTTCACGCAAATGAGAAAGCTCACTGTGAGAACGACCCGCCGGAGAAACATGCACCGCAAACTTTCTCTTTCTTTCGTTGGTTCTTTCATACCTGGAATTGAGGCCAGTGTCTCTTTGGTGGGCTCGCAGCTCAGAATTGCTTTGCTTGCATCATGCAGCCGCGCACGCAGCCTGTAATGAGCTGCGCTGGCTCGCTGGTGACAAAGCAAATGACAGCTGGTGTGATTACAGAAATCTGGGACTTCACAAAACTGTAACTTGTGTTAAAAAAAAAGAGATCTCTGAATGGAGAATCTGAAACGAGGTGCTACCTTGAACAAAAATACACAAGCTTATAATGGTGACTGGATACCTGCGATTTTCAGCAGGGAAAAAGCTGCATTTTAACACCCAGACACTATGAAACAGAAAAAAGATAAAACCTTTTTTTTTTTTTTCCTGCTTACATAAGAAGCCATGACCTAAAATCCCCGGGGAAGGGCCAAAGGGGTGGGTGGGTTGATGTCTTCGCCGCTGCTGCTACATGAAGGATTATGAGCCTTCATTTATCCGGGACATCCTATCTGTTTCCCTGAGTGCAGCCACGACACTTCCACTGGAAGGCTGTGTACACAGCAGATGGTAATGGCACAATATAAGTGAACATCACTGAGCGCGCATGCACTGTGCCAGGCTTGTGCAGAAGACGGAGATACAATCTGTCATTTGTTTTATTGTCCGCTGTGTGTTTTGAGCAATATGAGCTTCTGCTGCCACTATCTGTGCACTTTTTCCTTTCATCCATGCCATTGTTCACAACTGTTGACAACAAGGAAGCAGCGGGACGTGGGAGGTACCGCCCTGTCCCCACACGTCTTATTTTTATAAATCATGACATGGAATCATAATAAAAAGGAATAAGTGCTGTTTGATACAAATATTGCATTATTAGGACTGATTGTATACAAATATGGAGACTGTTTGCCTACATATAAATTGATTATTTTTTTAAACCATGGTTACAAAACGGTTTGAAATAGAAGAAATACACTTTCCTACATACAGCCAACAACATGGCCTGTTCACAACCAGTTCAGACTGGAGCGAGAGAAAGAAAGCAGAGATATTCACATCATCAGCGTAAGCTCTTGTATTGTTGTATTGTTGTGTGAGTAATATAGTGCAGCTAGTTTTATTATACATCTCATTGTATTTCGTCTGGTGTGCTAATTAACCAGCTTTAATCACTGCGGGTGTAAGATAAATTAAATTATTTCTGCAGCGGCTGGGATGTTTATGCTTTATGGGGGCAATATTGCTTTTGTCCTCCTGGCAATTCTTTTTATAAAAGGAGGATCAACTCACACACACTGTTGCCATCATTCTGTTTGTATAGTTTTACATTTGTTGACTCCCCTCCATTGAAATCTCACTGGACACTGTCTTTGTCCATGATGTGATTTGTTTTAAGTGTTTTTTTTGTTTTTCCAGTTTACAAATTAAGTTGATCCAATCTTGAGAGAATTATTTAAGATCAGTTCAGCAGAGTGGAGGACTTCACACTGCAGCCGTCTGCACTGGTGTGTGAGAGCGTGCTTAAACCTTAGGGCTGCACAATATTGAATAGCCCTGCAATATTCCATATTGTTAAGTATTACCATCGCTATATGACTCATAACAACAATCGATTAAGTGTACGGCATCTTTGTGTTTTGGGATTCGTTTGCTGACTTTGCCGTTTGAGGCCTTTTTTTCTTGATTTTTGTGCTAACAACATTTGCGTTGCGGCTCTGATGGTCAGGCTGGGCCATCTGTAAAATGCAAGGTTGCAAATTTCATCCTGCATCTCCACCCCAGTTCATATGTTGTTCAGCATCTTTGAGAAAGACACCGAACCCCAAACTGCTCCCAACGGATGCATCCAGCACGTTGCAGTGCAGCCGTCACCACTGGTGTATGAGTGTGTGTGAATTGGTGAAAATGACTAACAATACAAAACGCTTTGCGGACTGCTGAAGCAGTGGAAAAGCGCTATATAAATGAAATCCATAAACCCTTCTGCCTTATTGCCAACAGACATGCTGTAATGTTGACGTAATGATGTGAAATTCAATCCATCATCAACACAATCTTGTGCATCAAAACTCCATCTGATTGGCCAGATATGCTGACATGCAGATTGCATTGAAACACATAATTCATTGCGGTCTGGCTAGTTTATTGTGATGTGTATATTGCGAATGTTACTATCGAGATGATGATAAATGTGTGTGAAATGCTTTGACACTGATCAAAAGCGGTGAGAATACAGTGAAGTCCGTTCGCCGTCCTGCCACACGCTACTCACACACTCTTCTGGAGTGCCCACCTGATTCTCCTGCTCCCTCACTTAATCCCACTGAAATCCAGCCATTACAGACAGAAAAACTCCGCTCCTCCCATCTCTCTATCCCAATATGAGCCCATCACTCCTCTCTCCACGGGCCCTCCATTTGCCAATCTGTCTCCCATTCTGTGTCGCTCTCACCATCTCAGCCCGGTTCCATTATTTTCAGGATGACAAAAAAAAAAAAAAAAAAAAAAAAAGACAATAAAATCCCTGATGCCAGTGAGAGTGAGGGCTGGCCCAAAGGTGACCCTGCTATTCTCATCAGCCTCTGCCCCACTTTTTCCGCCACCTCCGCTGATAGTTCTGACATGCGGCGGCTGCCACTCGCCGTCTACACCCCCCCTCCCTCCTTGCGCCCGAACCTCGCAGCCACCCAGCGCCGACTCATCTCATTTAGAGCCACGGACACACGCGCGCGCTGGCACAAGCACATGCCGGGGAAAGGAAATTTTAATAATAATTTCAGTGTGGTATGATTGGATCAGTTCCCATGGAGAGACGACGCAAAAGCAAACCAGCAGAGGTTGGAAATGTGAAAGCAAAGAGACGGGGGGAGAGAGAGAGAGAGAGAGAGAGAGAGCTGGTGTGTATGAAGCGATCTGACGAACGTGCCTCCATCTCATTTGCAGATCCTATCCCTCTCGGCCTAGATTACGTCGTTATCCCCGTGCCAAAAGAAAAGCTTATCAGGCGAGCCTTTCATATGTGCTCTGAGTGTATGAACTGTGAGACCTTGAGACAGATCTGCTTTAACACAGGAACTTTCTTGTTTTACAACACAAAAGGCAACCCTGTGTGCTGTGCTCTGTCAGACTTGGTGCTGTTTGTGTAGACTCGTTCAAGACCTTCAACACCTGAATCCTAGACTTTAGAACACTGTGTTGGTGAACGGTCGAAATCAAGCAGCTTAAAAACAAAAGGTCAACACTTAGCTTGATGTCCAAGATCCAGAATCTGTTGTCAGAGTGAAGTATACTCCAAAACCGAGTACCAATTCGTGATTAGTGCGAAACCAATTTCGTTTCAATACCAAGTAGAACCAAGATTCCAATTGATACCAATACATTAAACATAGGAGTGTTTTGTTGAATGTCCACAAATGCAAAATCCTGTGATAAATTTGATATGAGGAGAAATATGCACCTGATGATCCAATCAAAAAAATAAATAAAAAAAATCATGACTGGTTGCTCCCAAGATTGAAAAGTTGTGCTTTTGCACAACAGGAGAAGTCTGTGAACTCTTTAGTGAAAAAAATATACAATGAAAAAAATAAATAAAAGATTGCAGTGTCGTTTTTTTACTGGTTGAAAATGTTGGAAAATGTCGATGTTTTCGATCAGTCATTGTCGACACCACCAAGCACAGCCACACACACACAGCACTACTACTCTCTGTGCTTCAGTGAACGGCGTCTGCTCTGCAGGGCAGGCTGGTGATCGTACAACCTCGGCACACATCAGTGAGAAAAAAGTTCCTAATTAGCAAAATCCATTTAATACACGATGGATGGAATCACAAGTTTTCTGTATTTTAATTAAAAAAAAAAAAAAAAAAAATCAAATTGATCTTTTAACATGAAAATCAACCCTCAAAGAGACTCGTGTAGCTTTGGAAGTATCAGTATTTTCATACTGATCTTCACATCATAAATAAACGATGGGTCTGATCTCCTCAAGCTGCACATGCAAACATCAGTCATGCAAAAAAAACATTTGAAAACTCCTTTTTTTTGCACATGACGTCACTCTTGGTGTTATTCTGAGTACATCACATGTAAAATGCACACAAACTGAAAGCAAAGTCTATTTGTCTGAAATCCCGCTCTTGGTAAACTGGGCCGCCGTTTCCATGCTCTGTGTACTCACGCTCTGCATGTCAACATATTTGGTTTTATCAGATGGCGCCACAACGCCCTTGATTCTGTTGACAGCAGATCGTATTTCAATTCATTATTTCAACATTACATCATACCTGGTGCAAACGAGCCAGAACTCAGAAGACAAAAAGCACAAATACTGAAGAAAAATGAGTGAAAACGGCAAAGATTGTGGCAGAAAGTGTGATTTCATCCAGTTAAATAGAGTACCTTTTTATATATATATATAAAAACAACTTAAAAGTGGCTGCAACATAGACAAAGTTAAGCTCACAAAGTCAGCAGCAGGAAAAATAACAGTGACGCGTCAAGCTAAAGAGTGGCCCAAGAGAGTCGTATTTTCATTTGGCTTAATTGAAGCAACGGACAAAATTATAGCTGAATGCATCTTTCGTGTTGAGAAACTAGAAAGTTTGACACTGTTCAAACTGAATTGGCACCAGACCACCAAACACCCTGACATGGTGACATGGCATTTCACTTACAGTGTGTTTATGAGGTTCCTTCAGCTTGTTTTTGTAACTGCACAGGGTGTGGAGTGGTTTCCTAATTGGTGAATAGATTTAACTTATATTACATTTTTCCAGTGCTTGAGCAGCCCCCAAACTGCAGCGTAAACACTGTTAATCACATTCACACTCCAGTGGTGCCATGCAAAGCATTCAATCCATCCACTGGAAGCAATTTGGAGTTCAGAGTTTTGCTGGAGGATACTCTGACACATGGACAGGGGGAGATGGAGAATGGAACCTGCAACCTTCTGTTTGAGAAACAACCACTGTACCAATCAAGCCACTGCTCTAGATTGTGAGCATCAAAATGTGACACATGACAGAAAAAATGAAAAGCACTTAACTTAAGTAGGAGCCAACACGACTTGAAGTCATGTTGTTTTTTCCTACCTTCCATTTGTATTCCAGAAGAAAAAACTTCTGGGCCATGTGGGCATAGCAACAGTGACCGTGACTCATCCTCATGCACACCCGGTTGCATCAATACTGTTTTAACATAGACTTGTAGTGGAGAGAAAAAAAAAAAAAAAAAACACAAAAAAACACCTGACGCTGTCACTTAAGGTTAGTTAATATTAATGCGCTGGGAGACAAACTCTAGTGTCTTGCAGTAAAGTGGGATAACACACACTCATCGATCACTTACTTTCTGATTTGCTACAAGTGGGACAGACTCAGCTCAAGCAGACTGCGCCTCCATCCTGCTCCCAGGGAGCGCCATGTTTCATTTCTCAAACGCAGCAGGTTTAAATGGATGGATCAGTGCTGGGCTTCTGCTGAGCTGGGCGTGTCGGGTTCACCGGGGGGGATCAATGGATGCTCAGTTATTACTGCGAAATCACCAGGCAGTTTTAAAATGGTACAAAATGTCTGTTTAACTCGATATTCATTAAACCTTTGAGCCGTGTACTGTGTCTGTGCGAAGCAGCAGTTTGAAAAGTTCTTTTAACCACCAACCAGTAAAAGTGCAGCTTTTCTGATGTTGCACAAAAATTTGATTATAGCGAGCTGAGTTAGCAGCTATAATTACAATATGTGCACACACAGTGACTTACAGGAATTGGAGGACACACTGCAGACAATGGTGGCAGATGTTGGCAGGATGGGAGGGTGAGAGCTGTGAAGGGAGATTGGACTGGAGTGTCATTCAGCGTTCAGAGCAAAGCTTCGGGAGATACACTCAATGCAAATTGATTACTGCAGAAGATGTCATGCACACCTGGATTGATGCAGAAATGTATGTTTTTAATAGCTGTGCTGTGGGATTTCACCAGAGAAAACAAGGACTGGACCGGGGACGTTAAACAGAAGGCCCATGAGCCAAAACTTAGTGTCACTTTGTGACCCTGTGCAAAACAACAACGCATTGGCATTGAAAAGATTCATAACAAGCTCATCAGACCTTGTCACGTGCATCATCATCATCATCATCATCATCATCATCTGTTTCACATTTTTTCCAAACAATTCTAAGAAGACTTCCACAAAATTCTCACGTTCCTCACATCACTGCAGCACACCTCTTCCCACATGCAGAATGTATTCAGAGAGAAACCTCAGAATTTAGCTGAGAGACTTTAATGTTGAGGATATTGGTGCAGAATGTCAGCCTCAGAAAGGTTCAGACTTTTCAACAGGGCTGGGAGACTATCTGCCCTTCGGCTTTCACCTGCCTATTAGGGTGGAACATATTGGCTAGATAGGCTCCGTGTGTGTGTGGGTGCGTGGGTGCGTGTGTGTGTGTGTGTGTGTGTGTGGAGCATAGAATAACTGAATAAGACGCACACAGAAAAACACACACACTCACTCACATGCGGGTGGGCTGGCGGTGGCGAGCCTTATCGCTACGCCACAAAGTGGGAAGATTAGATTACTCACTTCCCTAAACCTCTAACTTGGTTACCATAGCAATAGCTGTGTGACCAGGGCAGCAGCTTGTCACTGTGATGGCTGCTCAGTCGGGAACTGACTGGGCAATCACCGGGGCAACGAGGGGCCGGCCGGGCCGGGCGGGACGGCCGCAACTCGCCGCTCCCGTCCTCTTTTTTTCCCAGGTCACCTCAGCAGCAGATTAGTCTTCATTACATTTACGGTTAAGTAATATTCCTTCCTCCAGATCGAGTCCTTGTATAACTTTTGACTGGAAACAGGACTCGCACAGTGTTTGGAGTGACCTGATTCTGTGCTCTCCTGCATAATAACGAAGTTGGATCAATTTATATTGAATTCATAATCGTGTCATAGCGGAGCCTGAGTTTTAATTCGAATTAATGAAGTGCTTGCAGATCCATAGCGTCGTGGGTCTGATCATTAGATTAATTACCCCAATCAGGGCATTGTATTCCAATTAGGCCAAGTGCGGTGTTTATCTTTTCATTAATCAACACTCGAAAAAAAATAAATGTTAAACAAAGAGTGAAAGACATGGAGCTGTTTTCTTGGACGCGGAGCTACAAATGTCATATCATTATCTGTGAGCGGGTCGTCAATAAAAAAAAAAAAAAAAAAAAAAATATGGAGCGGACTTTAATTTTCCTCCAAGTCCTGAAGGACGAGGGCTTATAAAATCTTGGGCTAAACAAAGCTAAAGAAATAATTAGAGAGACACACAAAGGAAATCAGGTGGCTGAAAAGAGTGAGAGAGACACTGGGAAGAGAAAAGCCCCATAAATACTAGTAATTAGACTGCAGACGGTCCTGATGCTCCCTCCGAGCCGCTCGGGGCTCATAATGGAGTCGATTTTTTACCATTCCAACAGAAAAATAGCTCTGATAAGTTACGGCCACCGTTCTGACCTTGACAAAGCACTTAATTTAGATAAGAGTGTGGCTGAATTAGGTCACTTCAATGCCGCCAGGCCACAGAGCATGACGGGATGTCAATCTGCAGGCGCGAGCGGCCTGCTCCACTCTAACTGCACACTAATGTGGATCTATGAAAAGAGTTTCTCTAAAGAAGACATTAAATACTGAATCGAGAGGGGGAAAAAAAAAAGACAGAGGTTCAGTACATTTGGGTCTTTTATGAAGAGAGTGAATAATTAAAGTTACGAGTTGGCAGGCGGACATTTTTTACAAGCTGGGTTCTCTCTATAAAGTTGCATATGCGATGATCAAGTCCATGTACTGGTTTTTAGCCACGGCGTATGGCTCTGCAGATGGTAAGAGATGGTCAGTCTGTTGGTTTCTGTGCACATTCAAATCTATTAATGAATGGGCGAAAAGCACATTTTCCACATGCAGCCACAGTCATCAGGGGGAGGAGAGCGAGTGTTTTCAAGCCTCGACACAAGAGTTCTGGCTCGATCTTTGAGTCAACAACTTCGAGACGTGACGAATTTTTCTGTTCTGGCATCGCTGCAACTTTCTGAAACAATCAAAGTTCTGGTAACTAGGAAGCGGCTACCAGCTAATATATTGACCTATTTTCAATGCAGGCGAGCAAAACGACAGATTCACCGCGGCGTCACTCCGAGGCGGCAGACGAAGTCCCTGCTGAGTTTGAAGCTCTTCACTTTACATTAGCGTGTCATTAAAATCTTCATGTGCTGATATATTACAGCTGTTGTTTGCACACTGACAGCTGGCATCTGCTGCAGCAATGATCCACATTATGTTCGCAGCGGGAGGTCACCGTCATTACTGCTCACTCTCTACATACGACGGAGCGTGCGCGGGTGTCTGCGAGCAGGCCGTCTTCTTTTAAGTACTTTTTAAATGAGGATTATGTTGGGTTTCTGAGCTAAGATTATAATATTAATATTTGTGGCGCTGGGACTTGCAGGGTGTGTTTTGTTTTTAAAAAGATGTTTTTTTTGTGGTTGGAGGGAGATGGGGTGCTTAACCGGACGAATTTTCAGTGCGTTTATGGTAATTCTGCTAGATTCTGGCGTCCCACTGGATGTTAGAAACTGGCATTTGTGACAATAAATTGAACCGTCTGGATCTTTAAACTCAGGGAGGCTCTTCGGCTACGCCTTGGTTCGATCCAATTCGGGTTCTGAGGTCGCGTGCTGAGCGTCACAGTGGGTGTGAGCGCAATATTCACACTCTGGCGTGCAAAACAACAACAGTGAGGCAGGCTTTAGGCAGGGTTTGGTGTCGCTCAGCTCACAGAAAGGTGGGATACATATTAGAAGAACATGCAATGAGGTTTTGGAGTATCATCATAAAGATTATGTAAAGCATGTAGGTGTCAACATTGAGCAGTTTAGGAACCACAACTCTGTCAGTCTGTGTTTGGAGGAGAGCAGCAGAAGTTGGAGGGAATGCAAATCTCACCAACTCAATGTAAATTTAACTAAGGCGCCTTGTTCTGAATTAACAGGTGTGAAAGTGCCTTGAAATTAACTCCTGTGTTTGTTGACACAGAATCTTTTTTTTTTTTTTTTCCTAGCATTTTACCCCAAAAGAACTCCAGAAGTTTCTCGAACTCTCCAGCAAATCGCACTTTGGTGACATTTCTCGTTACCACCGAACGCTGTTGGCTTCTTCCGGGCTCTGACTCTTTCTTCTGAACGCCTCCCGCCGGTGGGAGAACGAGTCCCATCGCTGCTTTCAGCCTTCCACTTCTGCTCTGAAAGGCTCTGCTGGCTGTCCGGGCCTCACAAAAAAACATGCCAATCTATCCAAAAGATGTTTTCCAGTTTGGATAGTCAGACGTTCGTGCTGTCCCTAAAATAAGGACTGCATTTTTCTTCCATTTCTTCTTCTTTTTTTTTTTTTTTGAAATGTGATTTTGTGAAGTCAAGCAAATTTTCCCGCTAGGCTTTTATCTCCATTACAGTTTGGCTGTGTGGCAAATAAGCATTCCAGCTTCACGGAGCTGCCAGAACAGCTAAATACCGCCATTCGATAAAAATACTCTTGAATCGAGGAGATTCGTCGAAATCTTGTGGGTTCAAGGGTTTGCTTGTTTCTTTGAGTCCTCCCGTGGTCATGTGAGTGGAATCCAATTTCTCCACTGTGCAATTTGATTTGGACAACCGTCTGATTCTGACTAAAGGGGCCATGTGACTGAACTCATGTCCAAAGGGCATCTCCGGCACAGTTTACTTGTGTTCTCACTTATCAGATCAAAAAACACACACACACACACACACACACACACACACACACACACAGACACTCTTCCGAGCACCCGTGTGTGTGTGTTTCTGCTGGTCTCCACACACACATTCACACATAACCTGCCAATGAAACTGGCAACTTCCAGGCTGACCCAACTTTTATGTGTGTAGATTTATCATTGGCCATTAAAATATATTTGATTTTGCCCGAAATGGCTCTTCCACCGCTGCCTCCTTCAATACAAGTCCAAGCCGCAGTTTTACAACCACTTGCTTTAACCTTCTCCCCTGCTTGTAAAACACCAGCAGCTTCTCCGACCTGCCCCCCCCCCCTCCGTCTCTGCTACTGTATCTGGCCATCTATTCTGACCTCTGCTATGATTCTATCTTTATTGGGCGTGTTTTTGCCTCGCCTCTTCTTGTCCTTGCACTCCTCCTGCGTGGAAATACCCTCTTCGCCCCAGAGCTATTTTTTCCTAATTGTCTCTCTTTTTCCCCCCCCAACTCTTTGAGTGATCGATTCGTCAGATTTATCTGACAGTCGGAGAATCGGGACACTTCTCAAGCTTCCACTTTAAAACACCCAGAGGTCCTGAAAGGTGAGCATCTGTAATGAGCTTTCATGGGGATAATGGAGTGAAAGCTCTCGCACTTGTTTTCCTGCTTGATTCTACACGCCCAAGTCTTTTATATAACTCTTTTTTTTTCTAATAACAATACAGTAATTTCATCAGAAAGTCTGTCATGCCATCAGTAGTAGTGTGGGCGTCGTTACACGGAAATTATGACCTGAAATCCTCGGTGTTTTGAAGGATATGTTAAACATCATCTTTCTTGTTTTGCCTATAAGCATGTAGGTAATTATGAGTCTGAATATTCTGGCCTTTTATGAGCTCTCTACTGCACGATGGAGTTATTTTAAAAGGCCAGTGCGTGAGATTTACGTAACGTGTCGGTGAGTCACTATAGTGTGCAGTTTAGCATCGGTTTTGTTTTGTTCGTGGAGAGGAAGCAAAACAGATCCACATCCTGTTTTCACACCTGCAGTATCTGCTGCAGCCAGGATCTGAACCATGAAACGTTGGGTAATTTCTATACATTTTTAAATAAACATATAGATATCATCATTGATATTTTCAAGTTTGTCGTAATTTAACAGTTTTTCTAATTGTGAGAAATCTTTCAAAAGTGGAAAAATAAAGAGCCACACTTGAGCTGAGGATTATTCAGCTGCTTCATCTGTGTTTTTCTTCACTTTGATCAGTGGCAACAAATTTACATGGATTATTTGCTGGAACTGTTGAATGGAACTAAACCAAGAGACTAGAAATGTCTGCTCCAAACAGTAACACCAGGTACTGTAAAAATGATGTGTGCTGATATTATAATTACTATACAACCTCAATAACTCTTTTTCAGATTCAAGCTTAGGAAGCTGCATTTTTCCTTTCCCGCTTTGACTGAGGTTTTTATTGAACTTGCCTCTGCCATCTGGAGTAAACAAGGTTTTATATTCTTTCTAATATTTTCCAATCAATCCCACGTTTCCGCAGCGCGACAAGCTGAGAGCACAGATTTATTTAAAGTTAACGAATACAAAATAAATAATTTATTCATCTCTCTAACCTGTTAATTATCAATTCAGAAGACGTGGGAACAACAATGTCTTCCGTGACTTCATTTCATTGACATGATCTGACCCGTTTTACTCGACTGTGACCCTGTTTGACCGGCCGGTGCACTCACTCCGCCAGGCGGAGCAGATTTGATTTTCGACATAAGAATCGAAAAGGCTTTAAAAAATGCGGATTAACCCCGGTAAGAGAGCCCGGGGCAAACGCTAAGCTCCAATTTGATCAAAACAACTTCTGATCTGGTAACAGTAACTGAACTACAGTGCTCAAACACCCGCTTTCGGATTGTGTCATCTGTTCGCTTCTCAGAAACATGTTTAATACACAGTCTGGCGGTTCAAAGACAATGTTGTGTTCTTGCCATTGTTTCAAGAGTGGAGAAAGCGTTTTGTGTCTACATAAAGTACTGCACCGGAAGTGATTGCACAAAACCCATGAGCGATTGAATCCTCGTCACATTTGGCACTACCAGCAAAGCATGAAGCCACTCTTCTGACGCACATCTTGATTTGCGTGATGCTGCTTCCGTCCGTGCGCCTCCTCTCATTTCGCCACATGTCGTGAACACTGTTTCATTTTGCTGCTCCTGCTTCTCGTCACTGTCCGCCCTCCCCCCTCGTGTCACTCGCCTTCTGTTTTCTCTATCCTGTTATCTGTTTTGTGACGTCTCCTCGGGCCAAATCTTTGTTCACCCTCAACACTCTCTCTCTCTCTCTCTCTGGTTGACCTAGCATCAGTTTCATTTCCGCTCTTCCATTCGTCTGTCTGCCATTTTTTTTTTTTTTTTTTATTCGTGAAGAGGGGGGGTGGGGGGGGGCAGGGCTAATCTCTTCTTCAATCTCTCCTTTGCTCATATGTGCTGGTGGAAGCTCGGGAAGCAGCATGCATGGGAGTTAATGAAGGCGGCACATGGGTAAACACACGGGAGGATGGAAGCGGATGAGTGGGAATATACGTGCACGTACAAAGACGGCAAGCCCGTGCACAGCATCCAGCCAGACGTTAGCGCCTGGCCTTGTTAGCCGATTAGCCAACAAATTGCACTCTTAGCTGAGGGCTTTGCGTGATTATTTATTCACACATCGCCACAACTTCCAGCTGAACAGTTGTTCCCTCCCCAAAAATTTTTTTCTGCTCTGCAGCAAAGGAAGCCACCCCTGTAAGTCTCAATCATTCAGTCCAGTGAGAGGGAGAGAGTGGAAAAAAAAACCCTACAATGCTAGATGAGAATGTTGGAGGGAACAAGATAAACGCAGCCGCCACTGTCTTTGTCAGTCTCGCTGAAAGCATCGATAATCTTTTCGGGGAATGTTACTGAGGCAGAGCACACACGCCGTATTTTGAGATTCCCAGTTGTACCAAAAAAAGAGGGAAAAAAAAAACCCCTCAAAAAGTGATATCGATCGGGCGCACATTAGAATTCTGAAGGGGCAGCGTCAATAATGTTTCAGCAGAAATCATGCCAACAAACGCTGTAACTGTCTTCATAAACTGCTGTAATTTCTTCCACACAGCCTCACATCCTTTTATTATTTTTTTTTTCTTTTTCAAGCAATTTCCTGCCTTCCAGGCAGTAAATTTTCGGACAAAATGGTAAATTATCTCGCTGGGACTTGAAAATCGCTTGAGATTGAAAAGCCTTTTATTTTATTATGATTTTTATTCCGCCACAGCGCAATTATCAGTGGCCACAGCAGCTTTGAGGAAAGAACACTGAACTCAGGGTTTTGTGGAATAATAAAAGACACTTTAAGTCCTTTGCAAAGACTCTCTTGTTCTCGCTGTGACAAGTGAGCCTGACAAAATAATTACAAATGTTGGAAAATAAAATAGAAATGCGGACAATGGAATGCCCTCCGTCGCTCCACACAGGTAGCAGGAGGTGACTCTTTTGTTGCACGACTGCGAGCTGACCTGTGCCGCTGCGGATCATTCAGCTTTGGCATTTAACTTTTAGAAGGCTGAACGCTCGTTTACAGTTACTAAGCAGTTGTTTAAGCCGAATGCTGAAAAGCGGTGCGTGAAGTTGCAGCCGTCCTGCGGACCATCAAACCAAAACAAAGGGGATAACGGGACATCTTCACTGTTACATACAAACAGTCAGTGGGGGCAAAAACCCACGCAGTCCAAAACCATCAGCAGAGCATCAAATGCACACAATGAGCTGAAAGAAACTGAAATCTTCCTCTTTTTTTTTCCTACTTGTAACGTTGACGTACCCCAGTAACGTGGCTAAATGCTAAACTACTGTCACTACTGGTGGATTTGTGTGTGTGTGTTAATTTCACATAAAAAGCATACAGAGAGGTCTGAAGACAGAAACATGTTTGATCATGAAACCCCAAAATGAGCTGAGAGAAATTACAACACGCGGAATGAAAAGCTGAAAAGCTTATTATCAGCTAAAAACCCAAAAGTCCACAAATATGAACCAATATCTGCAATGCTAATGACTGTAAAACCTGAGCTGAAAGACACAATCAGGCCTTGAACACCTGCTCACCAATACAAACGGACAAATAGTCGAGTAATCTTTCCTTGATATCAAAGTATCGATGAAGCAGCTTTAAATAAATGCATAAAAATCAATGACTTGCTTACTTTCTGGTGTGCATCCCTCTCCTGGAAGCACAAATCTCTTCCATCTCTCCCAGGGAAGTAAATCTATCTGGGCTTACAGTGCATTCTGTCTTTTTATTACAGCAAAACAGACTGTCAGTGGTGGGTGACAGTGGGTGCTGAGAAATAAATTACAAAACGGTGCATGTGGACTCGGATCCGAGGAGGTGGAGGAGGCACAGGTGAGTAATCTTACCATCATCTCCTGATCCCGAGCCGGCATCTGCAAGAGGAGAAGAGACGCGGTTATTAAACCAGAGCCCAAACACAGAGACAGACTTTAGCTGCACGAGCGTATGTCTGCATGTAAAAGTGGGTCTATTTGTATATCCGAGTGTGTGTGTGTGTTTGTGTGTGTGTGTGTGTGTCTGTGTGCAGGAGAGGCGCGCAGTCGGCGTGCTTGTGGGTGTGTTCGAGCGAGACAAGATCTCTCTCAAGATGTTGCGGGAAGTGATACCGAGAGGTATTTACAGAGAGGGAGAAGACGGCGGGAGGAGGGACGTGACGCCGCTGCGTTGAGCGTCGCGCTGCAGGAACTTCGAGGGTCACGCTTCCGCCCGTGGAGCTTTCGGCAGTCGCAGGGCGCGCTTGTGTCTTTTCACGCCGAATCCTCAAACGCGCCGAGCCGTTCAACGGTGCGGCCGTGAAAGCGATACTCTTAGCACTTTGTGGCCGGGTGTAACTTGAGCCGCGGCATAAAGCGGGCCGTTAAAACGCACGGAGACCAGATGCATCGGCGCCCTCAGAGGACCTGGAGCGGGAGATAATGGCTCGCCTCTAAGTGAATACCCATGTGAAAAATGCTTTTTAAGAAGACGTGCGCGCGAGGCCGAAGCACATGGAGTCCAACCGGCAGGCCGACACCGATACTATCGGGGCACAGGGGTTGAATCAATGAAATACATTTTTGATGGGACGGGAGTGTGTCTCGCTTTGTGTCGACTCTCTGAGGTACGCGCAGCAGACGGTCAGATGTATCATGGGAGAGGAAGTCCAACAGCTGAAAAGAAAAAAATAATCAATGAGCTGGAACCAGCTCAAATAAAGCACTAACACTTCTTTCTTTTGTGTGAGTGATGCATTTTTAATGCAACTAAATATTTCATACGACTTTAACATCTCTGTTTCTGTAATAATCTTGTGTGGAGTTGATGAGCTGATTGCACGCAGGATTCGTCCGGTGAAATTCTGGATGCTATGAATGATGCAGTTCCATTTCTTCCTCGACAACAGAGGGATTGAAAATGCTTGAATAAAATTGGACGGAAAAGAGATTTCTATATGTGATATGTAGAGAAGCTCTGTCAGTAGAATGTTTGACCAGTTTTCAGAGGGTCCCTCATGGAGTGGCTGAGTGGACTGACAGTGAAGATGTGGTTGAACGTTTAGAGAATTTCAAAAAATAATGACAAAAGGCTTGATCATCAAACTCATATGAACTTAAAAGTGCATTGAAATTGCACAAATTAAGTCAATTTACTGTGTTGCTTTCAAATGATTGAAAGGGAGCATTTCTACTTATACAAAGCCTTCTTGTGATGGGATTTTATCCAACAGGAAAAATAGGAATGCCGTTTTGATTCTCAGCAGGAGTCTTTCGATGTGAAGCTTATGTGTTGGTGATGTAGTCCAGGGGCCTGACATAGTAAAAACAGTTTGTTTTGATAACTTGTGACTCCAAATTGGTGTGACAGTATGCATGTCCCTCTATATTAACCCTACATGAAATGGAGATTAGCTCAGTGTTGCTGTACTTTCATCCTTAATGGTACGAACGTATTCCCATCATAACAAAAAAAAAAAAAAAAAACATATCAAAAAACCAAAACCTCCAATTTGCCGAAGTCTGCTGAGAAGAAACTTCTGTAATCGCCATTTACAGCATCTTGAAACCACCACATGAGGTTAAACAAGGCCAAGCATTTGGAGTGAGGTATGAAATATCAGCATTTCACAGGGGATGATGGGAAGAAAGTTGAGATTTACTGCCAGAGATCTCTGGCAGAAAGAAAAGCCAGTGTATCAAGATGCGATTGAGAGTAATTCCACATGGTATCAAGCCCCTGGGTCACGGTTACTTACGCCTGTTGTTGAGTTGGACCCCTGCACCCAGTCGACTCCAGCCCGACCAAACAGAAACAGCCTACAGGGACCGATCCACCCTTTATGCATCTTTTCAAGAGTCCGCTGCAGGAAATGAGGCTGAACAGCTTCAAGACCCCAACTAGTTTAGAATCCTCAAGAATAGAAAAAACAAACACTGAATGGAAGTCTAAACTTTGTTTACAAAAAAAAAAAAAAAAAAAACTCAAGGGCAACATTACAGTAAAGATAAAAAAAAAAGTCTTGATGAACAAACGGCTTCTGCAGATACTGCCCCGCTTTACCTTTCTCCTGTTTTCAGTCCGCAGAATTCCAGCAACCTTGGAGCAAAGGGACACCAAATGTGCAGTGTTTCATGAAAAGTCTTAGCTGGAGGGATCAGACTCAAGTCAGAAGGGTTCACGGGAGATCAATAAAAACCTTTAGTATCTGTACAAGGGCAGAGGTTCGAGAAGAAAAAGACTGGCTTTAGAAAATAGAATAAAACGTCAGGGGAGATCGGTGCGAGCTTATATCTTTACCCTCCTCTCTGCCAAATGAAGGGTCACGGAGAGAGGATACCACAAAATGCTGTTTTGTGAGAGTGAGCAAAAGAGAAGAAAAGCAATGCATCAATCCACGATTCAGGGTTTTTATTTCTATTTTTTTTTTTTTTTCCGTTTTAGAGCGGCTGATTAGCAGAAAAGAAAAGCGAAAAGAAAGAGGTGAACCTTCGAAGCAGAGCGTTATTAACCTTACAGACCTGCTGATATACTATACTGCATCACACACACATCCACACACACACCACCTGCTCCTCCACCTCTCTGCCTCTCTGCTGTAAATAAGACCTGAAGGTAAGGCTGCTGCAGATGATTTGACAGCTATGGAGTATTGCTTTTTGCACTTTGTTCCTGTAAAGCCTTCAGATATATAAATTGTTTGCCTATATGGAATAGACAATGCAAGAGCAACATTTTTCACCGGAGCGGAAGACCAGAGCGATACAGGCGGAACTTGTCTCATTTAAGCCTCAGAAGTCTGGGATATTGATGTGTGTTGCGTTGTCAAATGAACATCTAAAAGGGCTCCGTTCTGAAGTCCTTCAGAGTGAAATCGAATCAATCCATCTCTGTGAGGAACGTCGTTTATAAGCGGTTCAGTATTTGAGACAGACGCCAGCCCATCCAGGACTGCTGGCAATTTTCACCGGGTCAAAACCAGAAGTCTCAAAGAATCCTCAGTATTGACAACTGCCTGACGTGTAAGAGGAGAATAACCGCAAAGATTAGAAGACTGGACACATTAGAAGGATTAGGTCAAGTGTGTAGTGTGTATAAAAACACTTGTCTTGTTCCAGTTCAGCAGATATGACCAAAGGCCAAACATTGTGGTGGAAACATTTTGGCTCAGAGTCACTTAACTGCCTAAAGAACCTCAGAAACCTTGAAACCACTGAAAAAAAACAAAGAAAACGGTTCACAAATTGGAACTTTTCAAAAACATTTCAGAATCAATTTCCATACAGACAGGAGAAAACTAAACTCTTTCAAAAAGCGCAGGCTTCGATGTGAAACGCGAGAACAGCGTTTCATTATTTTCAAAATGTTAATGTGGAAACGAGAAACTTTTCTGAAACTAAAACAGAATAACGATGCGTTTTCATTTGAAGCATTGTGTCAACACGAGCTAAGGCAGACTAATTGGCAATATCATGATTTTGAATGCAAATCCAAAAAGAAGTACTCGAAGGTTATTGAAAGACAGGAAGAAGGAAAAAACTTAGAAAAATCTGCAAAGATTCAAGTCTGTTTTTCGGTGTGGTGGTAGGGTAGATTACAGTACATTCAAGAAAGCTCTCAACCACATCGCAGCTGAAGGAATTTTAAGTAGCGCATGGGTCAAACATGCCAGCAAGTCAATTGACAATTATGCAAAGACGCCCACATCTAGTTATTTCAGCTCAAAAGGGCGCAACTGGAATCTCAGGCCAAGGCCACAGTATTTCATCAACTTGCAGTTTTTTTTTTTTTTTTTTTTTTGCTAATGCTTGACAAAGCCCACTTTCCTTGTGGTGTTACTCCAGAACTCCACCTGTTATAATTACGCACTGGATCAGTGTCACAGTGGCTTCTCTGACTATGTCAAACATGGCCGCAGCTTCCATGAGCTTTGTACCTTTTGAAAGAGCGTTTCATCAAAATCGAACTTTGCAGCAACAACCTCAACTCAGCAGGGGTCGAGGGTTTTTTTTAATCTCGCAGCCACAGGGGGGCGGGCGGGTTTGAACGCCAGGTTTCAAAGAAACCGTTTCACTATCTCACCGGACAAACAGCGTACCGGATAAAAGAGTATTTGGAAAAAAAAAACTAGTAAGAATATAAGTGGGACATGCAGTAGAGATTACAAGCACACTTTTGTTGCCTTGCACTAACCCCACACACACACACACACACACACACACACACACACACACGCTCAGTCTTGTATTTCTATCCTTGTGGGGACCGTCCATTGACTCCCATTCATGTCTAGCCCCTAACCCTGACCCTTACCCTAACCCTAACCCACACCACAATAAAGCCTAACCCTAAAGAAATGTTTTTGCACTTTTACTTTTTTCAGTAACAACAACATGGTCAAGAAAACACTGTTTCTCCTACTTAGGACCGGAAAAAGGTCCCCACAAGGCACGTCGTTCCACGTTTTGCTATCCTTGTGGGGACATTTGGCCCCGACAAGGATAGAAATACAAGAACACACACACACACACACACACACACACACACACACACACACACACACACACACACACACACACACACACACACACACACATTTCATCTGATCCAATTTCATCATACCTTTATATCCTGATCTTTTGTATTTTGCTGCGGATAAATATCCATACCTAATTAAATCAGGGTATGTTTCATTAGGGGGGTTTAAGCCTCGCTAATCTGCTTCATTCACCTACTTTCATGTGACAGGAGCCTTATCCCAGCACGCCTTTTATCTTCTCTTTTTATACAATGAATCATGATAGGAAAGCGGTGAAAGGAGTTTTAACGCGGGCCTCAGAGTCAAGGCGTCCATACCTGACGTCGACTTTTAGACAAAAAGCCTTATTATGCCTTCTTATGAATCCAAAGTCTGACAGCAACTAAAACTTGCTATTTCGCAGGAGAGATGTTTCGGTGCCACGTCT
Organism: Salarias fasciatus; assembly: GCF_902148845.1. NCBI lineage: Eukaryota > Metazoa > Chordata > Actinopteri > Blenniiformes > Blenniidae > Salarias > Salarias fasciatus. Next base: position 12,664,544 of record NC_043760.1, read on the forward strand.
GACTTTAGACATCGGTGTAGCGATCCCGGGAGAAGTGTTAATACTCTTGATTTCTGCCTTCTTTTAAAGCAGTCAAGACTATTCAGGAGGGGATTAGGAAGTGGATGTATGCAAAACTGAGAGAAAAATAACTGGGTATACCTTGGACTACACCAATGATCTTACAGGTAATGGTGTGCCTTTTTTATTTTCAGTGTGCAGGAGCTGGATTTCAACCCCCCACTGCTTTGAGAATAACTTGACAGTGGTTTGGACACGCAGAAAAGACGATTTGTAGACCTCCCTCCTCTATACAGGGAGAACTCCTGCTTCCATTCATGGCTTTATTTTTAAATTTAATATCAAATTCTACCCAGCTGCAGGTTTTCATACATCACTGACAATGGAAGTGTAAACTGGAATGTTTTCCTCTGTATTGCTGTCTGTGAGACCACCTGTACACCCATATCTACACTTTAGGTAGTTCTGGTGTTAATCAGTTTCAATATATTTTCTTAATTCATATTATGTTCTTTTTTTTTTTAAATTAAATTGCATTTTTTTTTGTATATTTTTTCTAACACTGTCCCTGAAGAATAGTCCATATTACAAAAAGGAAAACTAATAAAAACTAAGCCAAAAATAAGCAATATGTAAAAAAACAATTAAAAAAACAATATGTTTTCCATGGAAACGGATATTGCTTCAAAATGCTGCTGCTTAAATGAAAATCTTCTCTAAAACAAAAACAAAAATGAAATGCTACATAGACTGGGTCAATATTTTGTTTGTTTTTTCTCTATCAAATACAATTTCTTCAATTTGAAAGAAATTTGTCAAATTTAATTTTTTTTTTTTTTTTTTTTTTTTTTACAGTCTTGTGGAATAGAGCTGGTATTTCTTAAAGTGATCATTTTCAGGGGGTTATTGCACTTTTTAGTACTTTACTAAATGAATATAGACACGATTCTGTGTTTATCAGTACAATATGGCATATAAGGGTTCTACTTATGTAAAGAAAATTCAAAAAACTCCTGAAAACGGAACGGTCAAGACATACCGCTGTGCTGTACATCCAATATCTAGAATGCAGCCGCATCACCTGCAGCGATCAATAGCACATTAGATTATCATTACCTAACGTAATTGCTTTGAATTCGGAGACCGTTCAAATAATTATGGCGGACAAGGGTTTTTCTGTACACAGAGAATGAGCGCGATATCGACGATACCGGCGTGCTGTGACGCGAGATCATTCTCACGCCGTCTCCCTGGTTTCTATAGTCTGCTGGTCACCCAGAGGGGAGCTCCTTCAATCATCAGCCAGACATATGGCTCCCGTCACCCGCCGCCGCCTCGGCGTGGCAGTTACACAAAGCGGTGATTATTAAACACGCCGTCAACGTCTCAACAGTGCGTCGGTCCGAGCCCCCGTCACTCTTTCCGTTTAATGACTTCCTGAAAGTTACGCGGTTCACTCCGCCGAGTAAGTTGGGAAACCGCCGTGCTAGCGCTTGTCTTAGCTTAACTCCCCCCCCCCCTTCCTCTGGGGGAAATAAGACTGCTGGGTTTGTTTCGCTTCGCTAAGCTAATGCTTAACTGCTCCTCACTGTGCCGGGGCTAGCGCCTGATGTGAAGGGAAAGTGGTGCCATCCTGTGCTAATCAGCTTTCACCAGCTTTGGACTGCTGAGAGCGCTTCCTTTTATCGACTTCTAAATCACAACTTCCTTATCTGTCGGTGACATGAAGGTAATAGAGAGCGGGGAAGGGGCGAGGGTTAATTATCTTTATTCCTTCTGACTAGTAAAATTGATCAAGTTAAAGGCTGAAACGCTGAAGTTTTTAATACGTCACTGACGCGGCTTCTGAAGAGGGCCGTTCTCCGAAGCGGCTTCAGAAGTTGCTGGTCTTCCAGGACGACGGCAGACGGCTCTGGAGTCAGATGGTGTTTGCCGAGGCCTCAGTGTCGACTCCTAGCATGAAGCTGGCACCTCGGCGGGCCTCCTGTTTACTGTTTGGAGCGACAGCAGACCGGAGCGTCTGGCCTCTTGGCCTCGGCGGCACCTGCGAGACTTAACGGGGGCATGCGGGACCTGCGGGAAGCGCCCCCGGTGTCCATCGCGAGAAGAAGGGGGGACGCTCACAGGTGTGACCAGATCAGAACCGACAGAAATCATAAATTACAGGAGACGAGCTCGCGCTTGTGTTTTTATAGATTCGAGCAGACGTGAAAGTTATCATAAAACTTTAAAACAACATTAAATATTCAACAGCTCGGGTAACATTCAAGGATATCTCCAAAAACACAGACATCTATACGAGTGTTAAACTTAACACAAGATAATGCTCTCCTCACCTCTGCAGTGCTTCTTCCAGCTTGTTGTTGTTGTTTGATAGTACGAAATTCTGTTTTTTTTTTTATATATATATATTCAGTCTCCCAGCTCTCATCAGCATTATTCCCAGCAGTGGCAGAAATCTACTTTCTGCTAGGAAGCTCTGATAAACTCGTCGTTCGCCGGCTAGACGGCAAAAAAACAGCCGACAGACAAAGTCTGCGACTGGGCTGATTAGCATAACCGAGCATTTAGCTGTTAAAGAAACAGATATCTCGCCTCGGATTCGCTGGAGGCCAAAACAGAGCCGACAGGGAGAAGTGTAAACGTCGGGGCGGCGTTCGTCGGGTCACCGGAAACACGGAATTAATGCTAATGCCTCCGTCTGCGTCTGCCGGGGATGGAAGAAAGCGGCGTGAACGCGGCGCTGATGATGAGGATCTCCTGACGTGATTAGTAGGATGGGATGAAATGAGTACTAGAGGAGGTGGTTGTTGGAGCTTGTTATTTTATGAACACAAGATTGCGATTTTCTTTCACAAGTTTTTTTTTTTTTTTTTTCCTTTACCCCCAGGTGTCTGTTCGCTGATATCTCTCACCTCATGTAGGGAAACAAGTATTGGCACAGACGGGCTGACATATACCCATTACACTGGGTGGTGTTGCTGCTAATGGGATTTTGGAAGATAGAAATGGAAAGGAGGACAGGGAAGAGATGGAAAGAGAAATGAGAGGAGAAAAAGATCTTCTGGCTTTTAGTTTTTTTTTTTTGTCGCCGCGGAGCATGTATGATAAAGCAGCAGAAGCGTTTCCATTCTTCGCTATTAGTCTCTCGTATCAACGGCTTTCACGGCGTTCCAGCATATTTCGCCGGCGCTCTCGTTTCGACGTTAGCCGCGCTGAGAGGATCCGCTAAATGGCTAAGTGCCGAAGAGAGAGAGAGAGAGAGAGAGCGGAGAGGAGACACTTCAGCGGCGGCCGCCGACCGTACTTTTCCACATGATAGGCTTCTGTGTAACAGTGGGTTATATAAGAAAAGCCTCGGCAGAGCCGGGGGGCTTCTTCATGAGGGGAACGGCGGAACTGAGTTAACACGGGCACAATTGTGAGGAGGAACCTCCAAAAAAAAGCCTGGAGCGACTTGAAAGAATGGCTTTTAACGGTAACTTATCTAATGTCAGGTTTTACGGACGACCAACAGAACACTGAGGGGGTTCTGATTAGACCCGGTCCGGCGGAGTTCGCCTCCTCACTGCTGATATTTCTGGTGACAAATTCAGGGCCTCATTGTGGAGCAATCTGGGCAAAATTTACAAAGTGCAGCACAGGCACTTTAATTAACCACCAGCTGCATAAAACTAACATGTGAATACTCCAGCTGAATGGTTAAAAAACTGTCCTGCATTAGAAAAAAAAAAAAAAAAGACATGTTTGTAGGGTTTAGGTCAAATGTGTCAAACTCGTTTCAGTTCAGGGAGAAACCAGAGGAGGTCAGAGCAGTGAAATAGCAGCACAAGGATGCACAAACATCCACAAAATACAAATGTTTTAGGACAAATAAATGGAGGACATGCATGAAAATGTGACATCTTCAAAGCGAAACATCATGCAGTACAAACATTAATGCGTGTTGTAACACTGTGCACCGATTGGTTCAGTGAGAAGCATCTGTCATTATCATTGGTTGTTCATATCGTCTGTCAATGCATGGATGAATACAATCTTTAAAAAAAAAAAAACGCTGATCGGCCATGTTTGATGTGTCTGTCTTACTCTATGACGAATACCTTCATGGTTTTATCACCCAGCCCTGCTCCCTCCTGTCATTTCCTCTTAAAATTCCACTCTATAGACCTCACATCAATATTTTCGTCTCACCAAGATTTAACAAAACAAACAAAACAGCCTTTGCTGCACATGTGGTGCTTTCACTTATTATTTCAGGCTTTTATTATCACTTTTTGTCTCCGGGCTATTTCAGCATGAATGCTGGATTTTTACTTTTGAAGCCGTTTAATTTCTTTAAATGCATTTTTTTCCGCCGTTTGTCTCGAGGGGTCACAGCATGTATTGAACGCCGACTGAGAACACACCTGACTACATTTCACTTATATATCTGCTGTTACTGTTTCCCACCTCATGTGTCAGAACATTTTTTAAATGATTGTTATCTAAATGCCACAAGCTGGGATGGAAATCCTCAAAGATTTAGAGATGTGCATCAACAAGCAGAAAGTTAAATTAACAGCACTGTGTCGCTTTATGCTGCATTTGCATAAAATCTGATGAGCGCCAGCGTATAAAATCTTTTTAAAAAAAGCCATCGCCACAGTCCCGGCGACCGTACATTTGTTTACTGTGACCTTGTTCTGGATGAACGCCAGAGTAAACTGTAAACCAAGATACTGCAGAGAGAATATCGAACCAGCGGTGCGGTCTGTCAGAAGACTGCACCGCAACAACATCCCCGTTTAGACCGTGAATTAACTTCTCAATGGTGCCGCTTGTTTTACGGGAAGACAAGGCGTCCTTATCCCCCCGCCCCCCACCGCCCCCACGCTTCAAAAGATACTGAAATCCATATCACACACACTGGCTTACACTCATCACATGTCTGGGAAAAAACAGGACCTCACACACAATGAACAAACAGGCAATTTAAAGAGGCTTCATGTGACCGTGCCTGAAGACACACACACACACACACACACACTCACACACACTGGTACAGTTACTACGGTAACATTTCCACTGCAATCTCTGCTGAGCTGGGCCCGTTCGAGGGGTCTTTTTAATGGACTCCAGCCGGCTGCCTGTCAGCGAGGCCCACTGAGTCAGCGATCGTCCAGCTTGAGCCAGCTCCACCGTCCTGATTCTCACACGGCGGATAAAGGAAAAAAAAAAAAAAAAAAAAAGAAAAGGCACTGGCTTCACCTCGGCAGCGGATTCACTCACATGACCTGATAATTGCTGTATTCTTCTGGGGGCGGCCGCACGTTCTCTTAAGTCTGTGCTCATCCACGTCAGGCTGTCAGTTTGGGATTAAAGAAACCTTACTTACACATAGTTAAATAGAAGAGCGATTCTCAAGCTGAGGTCCGGGACGTCTAAAGGCCAGCAGGCTTTACCTGCTCTGAGGATGGGAAAATTAGATTTCCACATGTACAGTAAGACAGCTCTGATACTGCCATAAAAGATCTTCAAGTTGGCAATACTGGCCTATTAAATGAAATAAAGTCAGTGAAGGAATAACTTGCCAGTCGTGTGAGGAACAATCTGAACATCACTTTGCCAAAATCTTAAATTACTGATAATTACATAATTAAAGCAGCACTGAAGAATCATTTGAAGACGTAATAACAATATAAAAGTACAGAAATTGGGCTGCATTCCTTGGATATAGAAAGGGCTCATTTGCAGTTTCTTCACAGTTTGATTAACAAAAATATAAATAGGTATAATGAATGGGTGTTTAGGAGTTGCCATATTTATTCAGTGAGGTTACGTACAATATAATACAACACGGTTCATCAATGATGGAACTGTAATTCTATCTCATTTGATTGAATTAAGCACTTGCTGGTCTGACATTATTTCATAGCGGTTTCTGCCCGTGTTCGGCTTCAGTTGTAATGTTTTGGCAATCCCTTGAGTCAACGATCCCATCAGGTTGTTGTCTGGAGGAAATAATTTTAGGAACCACTGAATAAAAGACAAGCGCTGCATGCAGGCTAAAAAGCTATACGAGTATGAAGGAACGACACAGTTTGGTTCAGTGATGCTTTGACCAAAACACTGCATGAATTCCATCAGGGTAGAAGTAAAAGGATCTTAAGTATCTCATGTGAAGCACACAAAATAATCCTGTGAAACATGACATTGAGTATACTTTCAACCAAAATAAGAAGGATCTGCTGACTACGTTCAGTTTAGTTAGCATTAGTGTACCCCGCAAGTACCGCAATAGTTGTTTTATAGTATCTTAATTATAGATGCACTGCATGGAACTTTTAACTGATAAGTGGATTAATCTTCACAGCTGAAGGTTTTTTAATTCAGCTCATGGTTTTGCAGATTCAAGTTCCTGTTTGCAACGCAGCGCGTCGAGGCCAGAGGGAGAATCACTTTTCTTTAATCAAATCCGCTGCTTCCCTTTGAGATGCGCACAACAGGGTACCGTTTGATGCCGATTTTGGATGATTGAGGGAGATCAATATGAAGATCCCATTGTTCTGACTGATCAAATATATCTTAAGACTCTCTTTCAGTACTGAAATAAATCCTTAGTTGCTAAACTAAACTGCACTTCTGTATTACTCACACTGTAGTTCCTGCTTCACCAGGGTGAAATAGTTCAGTCATTGTTTATCAGTATATTTTGAACACTGTAAAAAGAAAAAAAAGTGACATTTTCACATTACTGATTGCATGTAGTGATGTTCCTTTTACTAAAATAGAAGCAATTTAAAGGCAGCAAGTGTAATATTTGCAGGTCTTTCTTCCCAGCTCTTAAATCTGTTCACACTGTCTTTTAATGCTGCCTACTTCACGACGTGCAAAGCTTTTTTGTTAGGTGTCCATCTCAGCCCTTACAACATGCATCAGTGCGACTTTACGCTTGTTCAAACAGGCTGAATTCACTTCTCAAGTGCACAGGTTGTTCTATTCAAGCTGCGGATCAGAACAAAATGACTATTCACGGCAATGAATTGTACAAGAAATAGACATCTTACTGAGAAAAAAAGCTTCTTTCTGGAGCTTAAATCTGTTTCAAGACAATGACAAGCATCGGGCACACAGTACTGAAATCAGAGGGAAATTCCATAAATCTCGTAAATATGCACATGACGTTTCTCTTGGCCTGATCAGTCTCTGACTACATATCTTTCATGATCCCACAGAGTAAAAGTTCATTTCTGCTCGATGTTTGATTTGAACAAAGCCTTCAGTCTGTACTGTCTGTTCATTTCTTCTCTACTTTAGGTAAACACAGATCTGTAGAATAAAGGACAGTTTTGCCGATCGGCACTTGAAACTCTTAAAGAGCTGAAGTTAGCCGTGTTACATTGCTCCTGTCTTAACCTTTACAGCCACTAGAGGTCACCATCACCATTATGATACATTTCAGAAGCCAGGAGCTGCCAAAGATCCATATAACTTTATATATAAGGAGCTGATAAAAAACCCACAGGTCACATCTGAAACTTTAAAATGGCTACTAGCAGATAGCATCTAGTCTTTTTTCAGCACTATGAAGTTTTCTTCTGCAAGCAACAAGCCACCTGAGAAAAATTTACTGCTGAAATTCAGACAAAAACAATCAAATAAAGAGGAAAATAGAATTACTTAAACTGCATTTTGACTTCTGGAATCCATAATTCAATCATACATACAGTATCACATGGGTCAATCTAAGCTCATTTCAACACAAACCTTTCTTTACAGTTCAGCTCTTTTATTTCTCCACTCTGGCATTTTATTTATAGACATCATCTTCTCCTAGACATGAATGTCACGCACATATCTATGTATTTATATCTATGAATTGCTTAATGAGGCGTGAAATATTTGATCGCTTTCAGCTTTCTGCTTTCATCGTCAATATCAATAAATATGAACATGTAACTCATTTCTTTCCACAGTGCAAACATGACAGATTGTTATTCAGGAGTAAAACGTTGCAGACAGACAGCAGCGGATGAGCAGTAGTGCTTTTCCTCTCTATTATTTCAACACTTTTTCTTTCCTTTTTTGTGATTCTCTCAGCTTTTTTCTGCTGTTTCACTGTAAATACTTGAAAGTTTCACAAATACAACCAAAAGATCGGATCTTTTTTTTTTGACTTTGCAATTCAAAATCAATTTTCTAGCATTCTGCTCGACATTAAGCAGATTACACCACATCATTCACATTTTACCCGAGATGATTTGAGCAATACTTGTTCATTATGTGAACTAATAAATTCATTGAATGAACAAAAGTATCTGAAGAGTCCAGATTAAGCAAAAAGAGCGGATTCCTTTAAGTGAATTGTGAACCGTAACAGGAGCCCCAAACAACACTTTAGCGAGAAACCACTGTGTTGACGCTGGGAAAACCATTACCATGTTAATTCAGTGTTTAGCATGCTAACATTTATTAATTAGCGTGATAAAGCAGATAACATGTGCCCAAAGAGGGAGAAGCTTCCTGCATTACTTGGGATAAAAAAAGACTCTAATGGCCTCTTAATCCCTCGCAGGTTAATCCCCCATACTGTTTGAGGAAGATAACAAGAAAAAGTACCTCCACAATCCAGCAAAGGAGAAAGAAAAAAGAAAGAAAAAAAACAGGCTCTGAAGATGATGTGTGATTAAGTCATTCAATTTTCTGCTTTGTTGAGCAATGCCTCGTGGCTGCAGCGTTACAGTAACCACCTATGACAATCTGGCCAGTATTTATAACATGTGCCTTTTGACACTTTCTTAAACATCGTGCAGCCAAAGGTCGCGGCCGTCCAAATCTCTTTAACTTTCCGTGGGGAGCGGCGAATCGAAATAAGCTGCGCAATTATCGCTCGGTCGGTTCCGCCGGGCTCTCGGCCATGTTGCCACGTTGGTTTCCCGTCTGATGAGAGCGCCGCATCCTCCCGGTCGAGGACGCCGCCGCCGCCGCCGCCGGTTACATCCGAGCTCGGTGATGTTGCATCATTCTGTCAACCTCTTAATTTCATTTCATACATCAAGCAGTTTGAGCAACTCCTTTGAAGGCTGTTATCATCTCGTCTAATCTTGGCATTATGCACACGCCATTAATCATAAGGAGGGCGCGATTTGTGGGGAAACGAGAAAATTATTAAAACGCAATGGAATGCAAACACGCACATGTAATGATGACAAATAAAACTTGTAGCAGAAAACAAGCTGAGGAGTACGGCCAATTATGTAATAATTCTGACCTAATAAGATATCTGATTTATGACCGCAATGTTGCCAGTAAAAGGTACAACATGATTGATGTTACATTATGAATTATGGTCAAGCACTTTGTGATTTACATCTTTAAAAAAAAAAATCATTTAAAATGTAATAACTGCAGCAATTAACTAAAAATACATAAATAAGGCTGCATTTCTTGAACTTCTGTGCAGTCGGCCTCTCAGAAATGAGCACAGTGTGATGGACACTCATCACTATATTGTTGACAAGTTGTGTTTTTTTCACATTACTACATTATTGGTTGTGACTAGAAATGTATCGATGTCACTTTTTTAAAGGACGGGGACTAACTTTTAGCTGCTTGCCAAAACCCATCACCAACACGAGTGCTTATTAAATGTAATCAATCACAAGTGATTGAAACGTTTCATTTTTCATCCTATGCTTTCAAATTTGAGATAAATTTAACTCACATTACTCTCGTATAGTTTTCTTGATGTTGGTTTTGCAACATCATAATATCGGCATCTCTATCTGAGGACCTACACACCTGAATTACACGACGGCTCATTGAGAGTTTGGGGATCGAAGCTTTTAGCATCATAGCCTCGCATTTGCTTTCACGTGCACGCTCGCAGACAGCTGTGCAGCAAGTGCCGGCGCCGCCGGCACCGCCGCCTCCTCTTCCTCCCCCTCCTCGCCCGGGTCTACCCGCGGTCGTCTGCCGCTGCATATGTTCGGCGCGTACTGCAGGGGCGGGTTGCTATCCATGCTCCCCCAGCGTGCGCTCGCCTGTGTAGGTGCCATAACGTAAATTATACATACCAGCAGGGCAGTCTCCCTCCGACATAATCAGCACTTCAGACTGCTGCTTGCAGGCGTCCCTGCGCAGGAAGCACTCGTTCTGGTAGTTCTTATTGTTGGAGCCACACACCGGGGCGTAGTCGTTGTTGCACTGCGGGGAGGAGAGCAGAGAGCAGGAAGAAACGCGTGAGGATAGGAAAAGGGGTCAAGACGAGGTTGTGGCGGAAAGAAATGAAGAGGAACGAACACGCCGCAGGTGCGCCGGGACGGGCGAACGGCGTCGGCATTCATAGATGTGTGGACGCCGCTGTGTTGATTTAATGGTTTGAATGCTGGAACTTTCCACTAACTGCCGACGCCCACGCTGCTCCCTTCACTAACTGCTGCTCGCAGTCGTATAATTAACCGAAACTGACCGACAATAGTGCGTCTCCAGAAGCTGAGTGGGAAGTCTTTGACAGCTGTCGCTCCCAGAGTAAAGATCTCCTGCCGAAGCTCTACGCTTATTAATCATCAAAAAGCTGCAATCGCTGCTCAGAAATAACCCTCCTTGTAGAGTAGATAATCATTGACATTATGGCTTTTGTTTGGTTAAACTCAAGTATTTAATGCTTCAATGGACTGGCGATTAAACTCTTGGTTGGGAAGTTCCCACCTTTTTTTAAATCAAAACTCAATTTCTTGAGTTTTATACACAACAAAAACCTCCTACACTGACAAAGTGTGAAATCACCAGCTGCTTCTCAGTATGTTGAGGCTTTTTGGATACAAAATTTATATATCTGGCATTTTGTTTTAAAACAGTTTTGTCCAAATACCAAAAAACAAAAACAAAAAAAATAACTTCAGTTATTGCTTCAAAGATCTCTTATTTGACTTATACTCAACCTGGTATTGTAAAGACGGGCTGACATTTTACACAAAGTACAATCGCTGACAAAATTAGGAGCAGGTTCTACAACAGCAAACAGTGAAGACAGCCGTCACACACTCATGCACATGTGGTCCGTAGATTGTTAAAAAACAAAAAAGATATCCACCTATTTTTATACCCATCACCAACAACTGCAGGATAAGATGCTAAAACAGGCCTGTGACCTTAAACAGCATGTTTTTTTCCCCACTCCGCTCACATTTAGACACACACTTGAAGGCCTTTGTCCACAGCTGCTGCGCAACATGCTCAGGGTTCAACATCTTGCCCAAGGACACTTCTGCACATGAACAGGCTGAACTCAAGAGTTTAAATAAACAACCTCAGTGTTGGAAGCCAACCCTATCCGTCGAGCTGATAACAATGTTTTTACAGCGTTGCGTATTTGTTAAATTTGCATTTCTGCGTAGGAGTAAAAATAAAAGCACTGATGATTTGCTCATCAGTGACTTTTCACCTTCTTTGTTAATGAGCATATGAATTATGTGTTTAAATGTGAAGACATAAACAGCTATAAATATCTATCCAGGAACCTGGAAAATCAAGAATAATCCAAACTGAAAAGCTTCAAGGCTGTTTTTTTTTTATGAAGATCTCTTAAAGGAGGTTATGTTTGAAGACAGGGTTTTATATAAGCTTGGTTTTTGCATCGTGGATGTTTCAGCGGGTCATTTTTACACTGCTCACTTCGTGTTGCTCCACTGGAGCAGGAGGAGGTTAAGTGACTTGCTCAAGGGCACTCGGCAAAATAGCTGTTAAAGCACAAGGAGCACATTACTCATTCATTTCCTCACATGGTTTGCTGGCTGTGGAGCACGTCAAGATTCTTCAGATGACTGATGGCACCGAACCGTGCTCTTTTTTTTCTCCTTCGAACGAAGGACAGATATTCGTTTGATTTGATACTGATTTGCCGCCGCGACATCGCGGGAATACCAAACTTGATTATCGAACGGAGAAATATCACCTGGTATTCCCCGGGAAGAGGGAACGGTTATCAGATGGTCCTGCACAACCATTGCTCGGCCGAAAAAAGTGCTGGAAAAACGGCGAGCGTGTGACACAATGTGTGACATCGGAAGGACACGAAGCTCACCGGATCGTCCCCGCGGGAATTAGGCTAAGGAGCTCATGGCTCTTTGTCGCCACTTCTGTTCTCCACTTTAAGTCTCTGATGGATTTCCTGGGAATCTGTTCTCTCTGGGCAACGTCATCCGTCTGTGCAACCACAAAAAAAAACAAAAAACAACAAACTACATGGCTCTCATAAAGGAGGCGCGAGTGTGGAGGGGTATTAACGCAAATCAAAGTCTGCACATGCATGTTTACGGGACGCAAACCTCTTATTGGCTTAGTCGAGCCGGGACTCCGAGCCTTTTTGTTTCGCTGCTGTCACATCGGTGCGAGAGAAAACCCGCCGCGGTGCTTTGAGCTCCAAACTTCTTTCTGCTTCAAAACTACTTATGAAGAGAATACTAACCGCTCTTTCAGTTCCAATTAGCCAGTCTGGCAACTGGTGATAACGCATCAAATGAAGGAAAGGTCAGTGGCTGCATGTAAGGTGCTAAACTACCAGCGTTGCCCGCTTCATTGTGCATCAATAGATGTTTTTTAACAAAAGGCAATAGCAGCAATAAATACAGCCACCGATATCAGAAAATAGAGATTTTTTTTATAGTGCACCGGTTCTTGACTGAATTCTGAGGAACTTGCTATAAATGTTGATTTTTAAATTACGCTGTTTCTTTACTAAGAAAATGTTTTTTTTTTTTTTAATGCTACTCACTTAAAAGTTTTACCTTTTTATTAATATTTCTTTCGATAGCATATTCATGTTCTGTCTAGAGTCTCTGGTTTGACCTATAATCTTCCCGAGTCTCTTAAATGGTCTGTTTCTGTGGATTTTTGTTGTGATGAGAATTTTAACATCTTGGTCTCGGAAAAAAACAAAACAGAGTAAATAAATGGCAGCCGATCATGCATATGCAAAAATGTTTTGTGTGGAGTGTAATAAATTGTTTACTTACACCTCCTGAAACAATCGAACTTGGATGTTGCCATTATTATTATAAGTATGCAGTATAATGTGTCACACGTACACACATACACAGCGCATCTAATGCTAATATTAGCAGCGTGTAGCAGTTGGCGACAAATACAGACTACTGTCAGACCACAGCTGTGACACAAAGCAATTGTGTGAAAATGAATGAATTTTTACAAGGCTGAATTTCACATTTAAAGTTTGAAATATTTTCAATATGATTAGAAGCGCAATGCTTTTGCATTTTCAAATAGTTGTGTTTTCAGTGACTTCAGGCACCTCTGTCGTGCAAACGGACACCCAAAACAAGTTTTTTGAGAACTCTATAAATATGTGAAATCTCTACTTTTTGACTATTTCTAGCAGGTTCAGTCTCTTCATGTTGGTCATAGTTGATTTTCTGCTGCATTTTGTATTTGATCGTGTCAATCACGGCTTCTTTCATCACTACAATGAAAACTTCAAGTCCCAGCAATGCTACCAGACCCACTTTGTAAAGTTGTGCATCAATATTTGCTGAATTTCCCGTCTGTGGCGTGTCTCATTGTTCATGTTAGCAACATGGTCCTTGAGGAGCGAGAGTTTACATGGCATATGTGGATGAGTGAGAAAAAAATGGAACCGACTTCAAAACAGACGATTAATCCGAGACTCTGGAGGGAAACCACGATATGGCAGGTATTACCATATGTTCGCTCAAAGTTTAATGAAAGGGCAGAATTTCTAAAGTCGTTAAAGTGTTAATTTGCATAAGACCTACAGTGTCCGTTGATCGAGTTAAACTATAGTAGATGAACTTTTCTTGGTTGTCTGTGAACATGGTATTCCTGTAACAAATGTCAATTTTAAAGGTAAATATATCAATGTGGCTAATGTTTCAACAGCTGGTGGTGAAAGATGTTCGTTTCTGAATAACAAAAGGAAGCATGACACTTCCGAAGGCACACAAATCCCATTTTGGATTTAGTTCATGGTAGGTGTGTCAGCCGCAAGGAGCGCCACGAAAATAACCAAGGCATCAATGCAGGAACCCGGGAGTGTCTCTGCGATCAAGAGCCAACGCTGTTTTTAACAAGCTGAGGGGGCAAAAGATGGCCGATTACACACAAGATACAAGGAGAGAAAAAGGGGGGGGGGGGGGGGGGGTAAAGGGAGAATGAGGAATGGCACACTGGCTCCTGATCAAAGGGATGGAGATGCAGGAAGGGGAGAGGCGGTGGGGATGACGAGAGGGAAATATTCAGAAAAAAAAAAAACTGCAAAATTGGGCTAACGGGCAGAAGTCAGTGGAAAAGGATGAGACTGAGACAGAAGGAGACTGGGGGGTAATGAAAGTGCAGGGAAATACAGAAGTGAGATGCAGACAGCCCAGAAAGAGAGAGAGAGAGAGAGACAGAGCCCTGGCTCAACAAACTTGGCACGATAAAAAAGAACCATAGTGCCTGAAGAAACCGAAGCATACAGGGAAAGGGAGAAAGAAGAAAAAACGAACATCACAAAATAGAAAAAAAGAGAAGAAGAAATAGGGACAGAGACAGAGAGAGAGAGAGAGAGAGAGAGAGAGAGAGAGAGAGAGAGAGAGAGGAAAGAAAATCCCCTCAAAGAAGAGCAGGAGAATGAAAAAATGGCAACCCCACAAAGGCGCTCTGAATAGCTTACTGCAGGGTCTGAGCCTTTTTTTTTTTTTTTTTTTTTTGCCATTCCCTATCATTCCCCTCTGCCTCCCCCTTCCTCTCCCCCCCTTCTCCTCCTCCTCCTCCTCCTCCTCCGTCTCGCTCGCTCCCATCTGGCTCGGGCTGTCCTTAACCTGGGGACTCTAACTTTCTGCCAGGCGTGATGCAACGGAAGGGAAAGATGCCCGGCAGAACCCTGCAGGGGTCCTTTAAGAGCGTCTTCTTCTCCATGCCCCCCCCCTCCTCCACCACCACCCATCTCTTGATCTTCTACAGCGTTTGGCTCCAAACCCTTGGAAAGGAGAGAATACGGTGGGCTTTAAACCTCCGCTCTTCTCTGAAGGGGGCTTCATGTCTTAGTCTCACCCAGAAAGGCCCACATGTGGTCTTAGAGGAGAGTCTCATGAGTGCTACAGAGCACGCCGGTTGCATTTCCTTTGTACTTCAGGTGAGCAGAAAAACACTCAACAACATAAACCGAACCAGCCAGAGAAGGCTTGAAACTTTGGACGTTTTTTTTTCTTTTCTTCATCTTGACGGAATCTTTCAAGAGATCTTCAACTATTCCTGTTTGAAAAAGAAAAAAATGTTGACACTTATCTCCCAACTTCTCTCCATTCATCTGCGGCTGCTGTTGACGTGACGGGAAGAGAGCTAGCCGGGGAGGTTACTGATTTGAAAGTTTCTCTCCCGACTCGCATTTCTTCACACGCCGCTCCTTTAGACAGCACACGACCGTAATAGAGACAAAGGCGTTCTTGTTATAGCCCTTGTCGGGGCGCTGCCGCTTTGATCCTCTGTTTCCTTGATAACCAGCGGCGTGTGATGTTGGCAGCCCGCAAATATAAGCTTCGTCAGCTGTTGCACTCTTTACTGTAAGTCGGCCCGCGTGGCTGTCAGATGAATAGAAGCAGAAAAGACGAAAGGTGTCAGGAGAAATCTGAGCGAGCGAGCGAGCGAGAGTGAGAGGTGGGATCATTTGAAGGGAAAATTTTGCAGGAGAGGAGTTGGGGGGTTGGGGGGGTGGGTGGGAAATGGTAATGTGATGCAGTGAATGAGACAGAAGGTGAGAAAAAATTTGATCCTCAACAATTCTCTGCAGACAGCAAAGTGGGGGCCGGTGCCCGGGGCCATATGGCACGGCCTTATGTGCCCGCTGGCTGCAGCGCTGCTAAAGTCACAGACGCTGCCCCACAGCCTGGCTCTGATGGAACCTGGACAGTTGTGCCGTCTCACTACGAGATTCTTTCATGGGGGAAGCGTCGGTGCACCTGTGTGTCACCTCAGTAACTGTATTGATTACAAGTGAAAATGCACGCACAAGTACACTGAGGCAACGTCGGAGCTACATTAACATCATGTCATCCAGCACTGTCAAGCGTCTAAGCCGATTCAGATTCCATTCTTCTCCACGCTTGTTTTATTTGAATTTTTCTTCCCAGTCAGAAGAAATCTAATTTCCACAAACCTCCTGCAGGGGCTGCTGTGGTTCTGCCTACCCCTCACACACACTCCCTCCATCCAGTTTCCACAAGGTAAGCTTTGGGACCACAGCCAGTACCTGTTGTGTCTCTACCTGCCCGGGATCCTGCAGAGAAACACGGCAGCAAAAAGCCACCAGACCCTTCACGAGGCTGCCTGTGAAAAGAATCTGCAACACACGACAACGTGGCCCATCATCACTCAGCCGGTGCCTCCAGAACAGATCCCAGTGATTCTGACATAAGTGTTGGCTGACAGAGGTGGAACAAAGACATGAAGGGAAGCAGGAGATGTGGAGGACGGGTAGTAAAGAGGAGATGAATACAAAGAGGACACGAGGGTGAGGAGGTAGAGAGGTAGGGGAGCGTGGAGAGGCGAGAAAGTGCAAGTGATGAGTGCAAGAGGACTATAGGATGTTAGCAGCGGCGTCAGGAAAGAGGAGGAGAGCGTGCGGGAGCGGCGAGGGATGGACGAGCACGAGAGCGATCCCTGCGAGTGGGAGACAAAGGAGAGGAGCGATGCAAAGTGAAGGCGGGTGCACGCATCAGTGCATGGCTACGGAGCGGAGGGAAGGAGCGTGCCAATTTGAGGAGGAGAGCTCTGAGAAATGCAGCAAGAACAAACATGACAGAAAATCAGCCTCAATAAGCGAGAAAACAAATGACGCATCCGTCCGTCCGGCAGAGCGCCGCCGCTCTCCGCCAAAAACCCCGCGACCGCCACACATGCGAAATGGTCGTCACACCAAGCGGCTATTAGTCACATGCCACAAATCCCGACCCGCAGAAAATCACACTTAGAGGTGTGTGTGTGGACGGCAGCCTCGCGGGGGAATTCTTCTGAAGTGAGACAGAGATGTAGAAGTTGAACCACAAATGAACAAAACAAATTCTTACTTGACAGTACTTTGGTTTATCTTAAAAACAACCCTGGAGAATCCCTACCCACTACCCGAACCAGGGTTTGAATCCATTGCCACAATCCATGTGTCTGACCCGTCACTTTCTCTCCTGTCTCCTGACCCCAACTGGAACTGCAAAGCCTCCACCTGACTCTGGTTCCACAGGTTTCTTCCTGTTAAAAGGGATTTTTTTTTTTTCCTTTCTATCGTGTCCTGTTTGTTCACATTGAGTTATTGGGTTGGCTTTTTTTTTTTTTTGTTTTGCTTTTGTTGTTGGTAAAAGTCCCTTAAAATAACAGTTGCATTTAGTGCTTTAGAGCTAAAATTAAATTTAACTGAACAATGAGAAAACGTCACCCTGAAAACTAAAGTATCTTGTTAAACATGGGTGGAAACTGTGGCTCAGATAATTAAATGGGTTGTCTTTCACTTGCAAGGTTGCAAGTTTGATCCCCCGTCCCCCCTGTCTAAGCGTCCTTGGGCAAGACAATGGATCCCAAACGTCTCCCGAGGGATGGACTGAGCCCCTGGCATGGCAGCTCTCAGCAGTGGTGTGTGTGTGAATCTGACAAACAGCACGTTTGGGACTGTTGAGCATTAAGAATCCTCCATATCAGTGAAATGCAAATCTCAACAGTACATTCTCAGCTAAAAACCTGAGATGAACCTAATACGTCGCTTTATTTAAACATACTATAAATTACATAAATGTTACAAGGCTACAAAGCCACATGTTTTCTGTTTTGAGACACAAGTGTGAGATTTTAGTTCTCACATCCTTTCTTGAAGAGAAAATGCTGCTTTTCCTCTCCGTCTCAATCAGCAGTTGTGAAGCTAAACGCAGAACTGTGACTTGAGGCGTTGCAGCGTGCGACGGCGCTGAAGCCACTTAAACGAATTACATTGTAGTAAAATGTGTGTGGAAGCTGATCCAACGATGGAGGCACCGAGGACCATTTCTGAGAGACGCACAAAATAACACGTGCATGCAAAGGGAATATCGGACGAGTGTATCACATCAAACAAAATACAAGAGGTTTGTGCTGATCAATTATTTGAGCAATACAAATTACAACGTCTGAAAACATTTGAGTCAGAGACACACATTGATATCAATACCAGAATCGGGTATCGGGTCAGATACTGCGTGTTTGTACTCCTAAAAGATCCCTGATATAATCCGGCGAGTACGAGGCGAAGTCATCATGTTTGATCACCGCTGCTTAACTCCAGGGGGTCACATTTCATTCTGTGCTCGTGGAGGCTCAGCGTTTCATCCAATCACGTCATGGTGAAGTCAACCAAGCAGGGAAATGAGACCATTTCCAGCATACTGCTCTGAAGTAAACAACACCTTATATAAGGAAAGGACATGTGATGTCGGTCATGGTGCCATTCTTCGTTGATCATCCACATACTAAATGCATCTCAACCTAGAATTTGTGTTAGCCTTCCATTGTGCACGCCTTTTTCCAGGAGCTCAGCAAATCGGGGCCATATGCTCAGGATTCAAGGCATTTCATGTCTGGTGCCAGTTGGAGTTCAATATGTAATAAACATGCAGGTTTTGCATAACGACGAAAATATTTAATAAATAGGGAACCAGGCATCGCAGTAGAAAACAGTCTGAGCCTCCGATGCTTTCATGTCCACATAGCTGAGTTTCTCTTTATGCTTCCCTGCCTTAAATTAGATGTACCAGTGTGGTAAACCACAAAATCCTTTTGATATACCTTTAATTATGAACAGTGAGGCATACAGCATACAGAGCCAGTGCACAGAAATTCAGTGGCTGACTTTCTCTTCAGATCATTGTTTAAACACTTGATCTGAAATTACTGACAATATTACCGTCATTGTGGTGGAATCAAATAACAACAGATGAGCGATCCAAGACCAAGAGATATGAAACCGTTCCAAAGGTTTGCTACAGAAGATCCAGTTACATTCATGGAGGTGCTTCCATTTTAGTGTCTAGTTTTCACTCCAGCCATGCTTTACTGGGGACTTTATGTTCTCAGAGGGGTCAAACACATTTTAATTTATCCAAATTTCACGGGCTGGACTGGTAAAATAGAGCCATAATAACCTTTAAATTTCAACTTCAAAGTTTTTCTTTGTTGTAGTACAGACTGCAAATGATGAAAGTGTCCATATTTGAACAAAACCAAACAATTACTCCCAAAATTTACAACAATCTCTACATGAAGCCAATTTTAATGAAAACTTTTGGTGCAAAATACAGTGAAATACCCACAAAGCTGTTGCATTAAGTATGTTTTTACAAATTGGCCCTGACACCACGGCTTTGAGACTAATGCTAGTTTACTATCTTTCATGGCAGCATCGCCAATACCTCAGTTTGGGTCTGTGTTGTGTTGTGTCGGCTGCTGGTCCTTGTCAGCATCAAACGGTGCATTATCTGAGCTTCAAAGTTCACGCTTCCCCATGCCTCGTAAACCAGACCATTAATGACACTGGGAAGCAGTTCATTAAAGAGAAGACCTAGGTTGCTTTTGATAAAGTGACCGATTCAAGTCAGCATCATAGCATTAACAAACTAGCTCTTTTTTTTTTTTTCCCACCATCTTCATCATTTCCATATAGTCTCAGCAACAGCAGGGCGGCGGCTGCTTCCCACAAGCCATAAACACCAGCCAAATAAATAGCTTTTAAATATTTCAGTATGGAATAATACAAATTAATAGCTTCTCTTTATAACTTTGTGTTGCTTACAGCTACGAATGGATTGTAGAAAAACGTTCCCATAAATTCAGTGATATAAAAGGTCCATTCCTGCTATAGGAGCACAATTCGACTACCACAGCATCGTCCGTTCCTTTTGTTTCTGATGCTTAGGGTTTGTCCAGAAGGTAGGGAAGCAACTCAGAGGCTTTTTTTCCTCACATCTTTCTTATTATTCTTTGATTTGTAAGGCTTTTGTTTAACTTACTAACACATTTATTTCACCAGTTGCTTCATTTTCTTCAGACCCAAATGTTCAATGTCAACAGAAAAGTAAAGCAGTGTAAATTTTCTTTCTTCAACTTTTCTTTTTTTTGGGAGGGGGTTTCAAATGAAATTCGTTTATTTTTCTGGAATTTTGAACTTAGTTTTATTAGCTCAAAATGCAGAAAAACCTGAGTCAACACAACTCCGAAACATTAAACCGAACAAACAGGGTCCAACAAATGCTCAAAATAACACAACTAATTAACAAACATGCTGACGAGAAGGTTCAATCTGCCTCGAAGATAATCCTACAGAGAGTAAAAAAAAAAAGGAAGAAAACAATAAAGCGCAAGTTCACACGAAAAGTACCTCCAGTTCCTAATTTGTCTAGTGGGAGATTCACTGTGTCAGAAAGACTCGAGGCCAAAACCGCCAAAAAGACCCAGAACTGGATGGAGGATGAGAACCAAGTTCGTAGCCAAGAAACATAGATGCTGAAAGCTGCAGAAATAGTATGTTTTGAAAAGCAAATTCCTTTAATACTGGGCAAGATCTGAAAAGATTGCCCTGTATGTGAAACTGGAACACAAATGAGTTAATCGCTCCTGGTTTACAGTGTGGTCAACAGCAATGGCCATGTCCCCCAAGGGCCCCATTATACAGCTATCATTAGGACTCCAAGCACATCTCATCTCCATTTCATCCACTGGAGGGAGGCCAGCCAGAATTTTTAATCTGTTCCCACCGATTTCAGTCCTGAGTTAAAGAACAACAATATCCAGTTCACAAACAGTAAGGCCCTTGTACGACAACCATCAACAAGGGATGTACAGTTTAAATACTGGGATCACACACTTTGGTTCAAATAAAACAGTAGGAGGAGTTATTTATGAAAAAAAAAAAAAAACTGAGAAAACTTAAGTTTGTTTGCATGCATTCATTAACTGGTTTTTCCCCATACACAAAATAAAATAGCATTATGTACATCACTGGATAATAGCAACAATAAAAGATAAAGAAAACAAATGAAAATGAGCCCAAAACCTTCAGAGTGAGCCCACATGCTTTTGTAATATGTGAGCTCAGTAAATATTTGACTTCTCAGCAGATAAAATAAAGCAAAGTCCATCTGACCACTCAGGAAAACATCAGCAGAATTAAAAAAAAAAAAAAAAAAAGTGTTAAAAAGGAAACTTTGTGACTTTAATATAAAGAAAACCTTCACCTTTTTGAACTGAACATTTTTTCCCAAGCATATTATGTTACAATGTTTCAATGGAAGCACTTGAATAATGTATAAACCTTAAAGTCTAGCATATTGATAAGGACAGAATAAAGGCCCCCATTAACTTTCAAGAACAACAATGAAAATGAAAAGACTTTCAATATGCTGTGATGAAGAATGTAAATGGGAAAGCTCAAGCAGGAGAACACAAACGACATGCTACTTCGTGAACATTAGTTACAACAACTGCGATAATCAAAATGTTCCAGTCACACATGCTCACGTCATTAGTCAGAGCTTTGATCAACAATGTCTCATTCTGAAACTCACGAAGAGGAGTCGCAACAAATCCAGGCATACCTCCACCAAACACCCTCCGGCTAAATGTGGGAGAGTGGATGTCTTACTTCTAATGTCTTCATCGCCACAACACAGAGAGTGAAGAGCAGTGATCAGCGTTTCCTGTCGGAGGACGAACCTCATGTCTGAGCTCGAGCAAACACACTTCAAAATACAAGCCACTTATCTGAAAGTGAAAAATAAAACATCTTAGCAGCCCTCTATACTATACTGTGTTCAGTAAAGTGTGTCTACTTCCTAGAGAAATGAGTAACAACCTTTGTAGTGCACTCATGGATGCATGTATCACCGGATTACTTTTAAAACAGAGACAACGTTGTCAAACTGAGCGTCTAAGGTGAGTCTGGTCTGCAGATAAACTGGGTCATGGCCCAGAAGAGTGAGTATGATAGCACGAGGAAGGGTCGCGATAGGCTTTTCCCAGAGATCTAGATCGGCACGTCAGCTGATTGCCCGTGCAGATGGATTAGTGCAGCCCCTCGGTTCCCCAAGAGCCCGATGCCAGCTTAGCGTCGGGCTTTAAATACCTTCAAAGGGTGGCACCCTGGGGGAAACTTTACCAACTGCCTTAAGGAATGTTTGTCAGGGCAGAAAAACTGTTTCTAAAGTGCTCTCCGGATCCTCGGGCTCCTTCTGGTAAATGAAAGCATATTTCTGATGAGGTGATTAGCTTTCATTCTCGTGTTTGAAAGACATTCATCCTGCTCAGCAGCCACATCGCAGCTATTATCGATCGAGCCGGCATCATCCATAACACTGGATAACATTTCACGACACACCTGCAGATATATACGTCTTCCTCTCGTTCGGTCACCGCAGAAAATCAAGACTTATTCTTGCATAATGCGTTTCAGGCGCCCTGTTTAGCTGTGACGTGAAAAAGCCCTGCTTTGTTCGCTGGTCACAAAACAAAGAGGAAGCTCAGTGAGCCGCTGAGGTGCAGAACCATCCTGACACGACTGACAGAGAATCTCTATTTGTCTGTTTATTTGGGAGGCACGACCCAGCATGAAGTAATGCCGGAGTGTGAGCGCCGTACAGTGCAAGAGGGCTTGTAGCATCTGCACTTAGAGGAGCAGCTATAATGGGTAAAGGATCCGGCCCCTTGTGATTTCCTCTGTGTGGAAAATATGGACATAATGGAGAAATGTAATCAGAAATGTTCCATTATCTGTATAATATGGAACATTACAGATTCACAATGAAAAAAGATACTTTGGTGAGAGTCTGTCATGTAACAGTGGCAGTACTGACCCCATTTACAGGGCAGCGTTTCAATTGAAAATATTTTTTCTGTTTTTTGAAAAGTTTCACAGTTAGACAGTGTTGCTTTGAAAATGATGCAGTTCTGATATTGAGCCACAAGTAGCTGATATTGTTCATTTATGTAATGGAACCACACACACAAGAACAATCAGCTGGAAACATTAACAAAGTGAAAGAAGATTGAAAAATCAACAAAAAAGTGGTATCCACGCTCATCTAAAAAGCTGAAAGCTGGTCGTCAAAGTTCCTCTTACTGTCAAAGCACAGGCACAGGGTGAAGTTTATGGACGCCAGTGTCCAAAGCTTTTAGTTAAACTTCTTCCACAGAGCTCTCAAAAACTACAAGCACATCCGGGCTCCTCATAATCCTCAACCTCTCATGCCTGCATTGATGCTCTTCGTCTTCTACAGTTGGTTTGAATTGTACTTGAAGTTTCCAGAGGGGACTGTTGAACCATTTCCCACTGTTTTGTTTTAGAGGCTTCCTCCAAATAAACGCTTGCTTATGTGGTTGTGAAGGAAATGAATAAGTGCCACATTACAGTTTTGAAAACAGCTAGTAATTACAAGAACAGCAATCAAACAGCTATGAGTAATGGAGGATGACTCCCATGTTGTCGAATCTCTTCAAATCCTATGAAATCTGGAAGACACTCTGAATCTGAAGTTTATTCAGTCTTTTTTTTTTTTTTTTTTGTCTCCTCCTAAGCAACTTCTGTTTTAGCCCTCCGGACTCTCAGAGTTCAGGATTCGAGAGGATTACAAATGTAACACTGACAATCACTGATGCCTTAACTTCTTCAACAATTTTGCAATCATAATAAAGTGCAAAAAGCATTTGTACAATAGTCTATAATGACTTCTACTCTCCCTCTGTTCTTTGCTGAAGATAAACTAAAGTAGACATTAAAGGTTAATTTTCAATATACAGACAGATAAAGATTAAAGGCTAAGCCTAAAGGTCAACATTAGACGTTTCACTTTGCATCAGGTCAAAGTACGCAAAGCCCATTTATTTGAGGCACAACTGTAAACTGTGCACAAAAATTAGGTTGGAAAACCAAGATTCTGGACTCTGATTGTGGGAAAGTGCTCCGTGACTCTTCATGCACCAAAAATGCCACGACATCAGCGCCACGTCTTAAGGGCTTTCCGGAGTTCAGTGGGGTTAATTAAACACAACAAGCAGAAATGTCAAACATTGTGGACTCCCAGTAATCCATACGTGGGCCCTGTGGAAAACGTCAACACGCAGCCGCCACTGGCTAATTATCATAAAAACAAGTTCAAGCCTTTCTCTCTGTATGAGCTGGCTATGAGCTCCCACAATGCACTTGTGTAGGGGTCATGAGTGTTAAATAAGGTGATTTCAAATGAAAATGCAAAACTTTCTTTGCCGTTTTTGTGTCTGTTTACAAAACAAGGGTTCTTGGAGCCACTGAAAACTCAACTTTTTGAAAAAGATTGCCAAAGTGGAACTTTTTGAAAAGGCTCCAACTCAGTCTCCATGAAAAACAGGGGCTTCGCTAAGAAGTTTTCTGGATCAGTAAAGTTGCACACACCTTCTTCTGCATTCTGTCTTTTCCATGTAAACAGACATCGTTTACAAAATATTTCCCTGCAAACACAAACCTTTTCTGAAACAAAAATGGATGCATTTTTACTTTAAACATTGCGTAAACGGAGTCTGATAGACCCGCCTGACATGTAAGTGATGTTCATTCGCTTTTCAACATTTGCAATAAATATTACAATTTCAGATAAGAATGCATGATTATATATGCACGGGGAATATGTTGCTCGAACTACTCAAGCCATCTCGTGTCACATTGCCGAAGCAGCTGCGTTCATCAACAGCAACCATAACACAAACTAATGATACGACTACCCCAGTCAGGCACAATCAGAGTGCTGCTATGCTAGCGTAGCAGGGGACCGCTGTGCATGCCGGAAATTTGGCAGATGCTATTCCCCGAGAAGGTTTAAACTGAAATGGACTCACTGTGGCAGCCTGTCTGTCAGCGATTCTTCATTGTGGGACGGCCTGCTCGCTCACAGCAAGGCAGATGCCACCTCTCCAAGTGCACGACTCCGCCACATCTATTTACTGTATACATACATGCTGGACTTGCAGCTTGTAAACTAATACAAAGTATGTGATGACTTCAAGTAACATAATAGCTCAAACAACGCTCAGCAGGACCTAATCATCTTCACTGTGGTATCTAATAAGTGCTTTTTTTTAGACCCCCATCAGCTATGTTATGAGCATTTTCTTCCAAAACCACCAGAAAATCCCATATTGCTTCCGCAAAGTAATGAATCAGTTTTGAGTAATCACCTCTATCCCATCACAACACATTTGTTTTATAATGGAAAGGTCTTGTTACATCAGGTGAAAGAATGAATGAATAGCTTCATACAACAAATTGTTGACTGACTGTAGCGGTGTTGAAAATATACTCCTGATTCAAAATCAGGTTGTGCTGAAGTCTTGTCTGATTCATGTCTTTGTTTCCTGAGGTTTTTGACATTTCTATGATCTGTCAATTTCTGTGTTTTTACGTTTGAAAGCCTCATTACGAATTATTTTAATCTCCAGGTTCTGGTTTTCGCAGGTACGCGTTTTGTCCAGGTGCTCATTGCCTTTCATGCTCTCAGTTAATAGTTTCCTAGTAGACCGGTGTCAACGTCTTCTGGTTTAAGTTTCGGTCCTTTCTGGTTTCTGTCTCAGTTTTGGTCCATATTTCATGTTCGGCCTCTGTTTCCTCGTCTCTGTCTTGTTCCAGGTCTGGTGTCCTTTTCTCCTCCGATATCCTCAGTTCTGTTGCTCTCAATGATTGTGCACGACTCTGTCTCAGTGTATATGGTTTGTCATGTATTCATCTTCGTGGCGTCTGTAATTTGTCCAACATTGGGTCAGAGGGGACAGTGAAGCAGCACGACCTTCAAAACTCTTCGTGCTGCTTAGATTTTACTTTGCTTACAGTTGCATGCACTCCCTGCTAACTTGTTTGTGTCTGCCCTTAAAATTATAATAGCTCCATTAGAAAGTGAAAACACAGACAGGGTGAGTAGGACAAGGCCTCCGCACACAATCCCATAAAGCTTCGCAGGCCACTAATGTGAACCCGGCGAATGTCAGCCCAAGGGAGACTGCCAAGCTCACGCGCAAATTGGAATGCATTATATCAACAATCGCATTATCCTGACATCTCCTGAGCCTCTCCTTGGCAATTTAACAGTGGGAGACAATAATTAAAGATGCATAAAGGCAGCAAAAAAGAAACCCGCAGTCTACATGTTATGACTGTGAGTGCTATAACAAGGCGAACTCAACAACAACTTTTACTCGTGTGCTTACATCTCAAGAGAGCAACTGCACATGTGGGCCTGCTCACTATCCTCCTAAATACAGAGTCAGTGGTTCAGAACTGCTGAGAAGGGATTTCATTCGGCTCGAGGACACTCTTGGGAACCTTTCTGCGCCAGCATCTCAGGCACTGCCGCAACATAAAATGGGAGTGTGAAATGCTCGACTACACGGCTCTCCCTTCATCAGCATGTGTGGCACATAGAATGAATCTCAATGGCAACTCTGACATTTTCTTCTGGAGCCCGGGACCGCGTCGGGAGGACAGAGTCCACTGATCTCGTCCTGGCAGTTTGAGGGTGCGACGCAACAGTTTATTACCTGGCCTTCAGAAACTCCCTTTGAAAGTTTTAAAGAGGACGAGGAGCCATGAGGCTGACAGCAAACCTGACACTTGTTTGCACATCAGAGAAGTACACTTAAAGAAGCAGACAAAGAAGCTGTCCCCTCTTCTTGTATCGCCATTAAAACTTTTTTTTTTTTTTCTGAGCCTCTGAGAGAATAAAGCGCTCAAAAGCTGTCGGACTTAAGAGTTCCACGCTCACCTTCTTTCAGCCGTCTCCGCAACTGCTCTGCAGCACAGCTTTAAAATACACAACGGCGATCTTCTGACCGCGAAACCCACATAAACCCCCTCAGATGCTGTTTCAGAGGTCCAAAATTCTCAGTTGTCCGATAACTTTGCTGTTACAGGCTCCCCTTGCCTGGCAACATTTCAAATGAAAATGCATCATTTTGGCATTTTCGTTTCGGCAACGGGAGAAACCATTAAAACGGATGTCGTTTTCATTTCAGGTCACTAGTGGCTGCAGTTTGTTTTGGGAATGAAACCAGAAACACACACAGTGGTTCAGAGAACAATAATGCTATAGACATTAACAAGTACACAGACATTCTTATGGAAAGAAGACCAAGTTGGATTGCTATGATGGGTGACTCTAAATTTACCAAATCCCAGGAGAAATGACACTCTGACGGACGCCATTGTTGTTTTTGTCCGTCCACTCTCACATTTACAGGAGAAATATGCATGTGCAGCGGCAACGCTTCAGCCGTGTACACTGAAGCAGAACCCGAGAGTTATCAGAAATTTGGAGATGGTGACTGTTTAAAATAACTTTTACTTTGGTGAGGAATATTCCAAAAGTTTTATGTTTGGTGGCTCCGAGCATTGCTGTCGCGGGAAAGGACACTCAAAACTCAAAGTTTTCAGTTTTCACTTAAAACCCTGATGTAAACGGGGTCTCAGTATTGCTTCCTTAAAGCCCACTTTCCTCAAAAGAAGAGAATTTTATGTGAGAAATGTATCACAAAGGTATTTTCCAAGAGTTACAATCTAAAGCCAGATAATGGACAAAATACACCTGATACTGTAGATTTGATCAATCACTGACCAAGGCTGAACAGAAGCATTACAAACAATGGTACTGAAATAAGGGTTTTTGTGCTTTTTGGCAACATTAACATTCCAAAAATCTTCTAAAACCAACATTGCTTCCTTGTTTGCTTCCTTGCGTTTGCCATGGAGAGTTTGAATGGAACACTGAGCCTCACTAGCATTAAATGAAATGTGAAACCGTGAAGTGAGAAGTGTTTGTGAAGGAAGTTTCCAGACACATTGGGGCATTATCACAAAAAAACTAATCTGAATGTGTCTGTCTCCATGGAGGAGAGGTAGACTCAAGAAACAAAAGTGATAATTAGTGTAACTTCCACATCTATTCCTTGCAGATGTCGAGCTGGATAGACCATCGGCAAACTACTGCCTCAGAATCGCAGGTTGTGCATTCCACATTATCCATGCCAGCATGAATTTCCTTCAAATAACCATGACATGTAAAACATTGGATCTCCAACTCTTCCAACTTTCCTTCAGTTTTCTCCACAACAAGGTCAGTCACAGTCACATTAGTGCTGCATGTTTCACACTTCATTTCCTTGTATGTTGATTCATGTTCGACCAGTGACTGAAATTGATGCAACTCTACTTCGGCTGAACATGTGACAGTGTTTTGTTCACTATGGATGCAAGACAGGTCTGTTTTATAACAATGTGCCTCTTTTTTTTTTTTTTTTTTTTTTTTTTAAACAAGCCAATTGTAATAGTAAATACTTTTTTTCAAATACTTACTATTATGGTTTCGCCTTGGTAAAATAAGACATTCATCAAACTACATAACTACTTTTACAGTAGAAGGTTTCAGTAAAATTGGCTTTATGTTTAGATTGTTGGAATATTCAGTCATAATTATTAGTTGTTTTTTTTTTGTTTGTTTGTTTTTTTGCAAAAATCCAGACATCCAGTCATATAAACTTTGTACCACAACAACGAAAAACTTAAAACTTGACAACCCTGATCTGAGCTAATCCAAAATTCAAGATGAAGCCCCTCTAAGCTGTAATGATAAGAAATGTTCTCCTGATTAGGAGTGAATGTGGAAGATGTGAGTTTCAGAGAAGGTCACACCAAATGGAAAGGCCAACAAAATGTTAAACACTTCTGAGCACCGTTTTTTTTTTTTTCTTCCACCCACTAACCACAGTGGATTTCTCATTTATGACCATGAATGCTCTCCAACCTCGAAGAACAGGATAACTTTAGTAACTTCTAAACATGGTCATAAACACCATGTTGACAATTTTAAAGCACTGATTTGATCTTTTCCAGTGTTACACGGGGAGACCATGGCAGAATATAATGTGAAGAATCAAGTCAGACAAGACCCTTTATGTATTGTTCAGATGGGAGAAATAAAAAGCTGCATTTTCCTATTATATTTTTATAAGCTACACGGACCATTTATTGTTTTCATGTGGTGCTGGTGATTAAAAAGGCGATATATTAGATGTGATGGTTATTTTTAGGTACGCGCAGGCAGTATAGTTATTCAAAGGCAAGAGGAAGAAAGGGTTGACACTCCAAAGCTATCACGCTCAGGCTTTCATTGTTTTCAGCCTTTTTGAAGCTTTTACAGGAAGCTCTTTTCTCAAAGTGCTTCTGTTAAAAGGTTTAAAATTCATTTCAGAGTTTGGTCCGGTTTATGCAGGTTAAAACGACAATTTTACACCCAACGTAATGAGAGTTGTCAGTTTTACGCATTTTTTTCCTGTGCTTGTGCGTGTTCGGATTCGGAAGGGGGAGAGGAGGCGACGTGTCTCCCGTTCAACAATTTATTTCAGCTTTTATGGAGTCAGATGTCTCGGTTGGCCGAGGCTGAGGTCTCTGGCTGTTAACACAACCAAGACGTGAGCAGAAAGAACTCAGAAGAGAGAACTGACGGCATTTATGACCCGTTCGATCAGCGTTTTCCAGAACTCTTCACCAGGAGTTATCATCTTCACACAACTAAAGTTACGAGTCTGCAGGTGTTCCTTGTGCCGGGAACGCCATGTCTGTGTGGAGTGAGTGCATGTGAAGGTCATGTCATCTTGTACCGAGACACAGTGGAGCTTTTCACCTTAAAGCCTTTAAGAGAGATGTAAAATAGAATATGAATAATGCAAAAAAAAATAGTGAAAACCCAATTTAAAGATGTAAAAATAAATACAGTGGATCATCTTGACATCATAATTATTAGAGGAAAGCCACACATATAGTGCACACTTTGGGAAGACGGACAGGTTTTGTCACGAACCTCACACTTAAGAAATGCCTGAGGTGGGCTGAAATTACTGAGTGCTGCACAGTGGCTATCAGACCCTCCGGGCTTAAGTGCCGCAGGCTGACTATCTAACAGTAACACATTAGGACAGCTGATGTGGAGACATCTCCAGAGAGATGAGTTGTGTACAAGATGCTGCATTAAGGTCGTTCCATTTGTTCCATTTCCCTCTAAAAGGTGGCAAAGGACGCCCGCACGGGAAACTCTGGGAGGGCGGTGGCAAAAGTAGACAAGTCTATCAAAATACAATTTCTCAATAAACTAAGACAGGAGAGAAGAGAAATGGCGAAGACACGCAGAGAGAGAGAACAGTTCGAGCAGGGCTACTCAACCTTGGTCCTCTGGGCCGCTGTCCAGTGTTTTTCCTCTCTCCCTGCTTCAGTACCTCAATTTTTTTTATTGACGTGTGTGAAAAAGCCCAGTAACGAGCTCTAATTGCAATCAGGTGTGCTGCAACTGGGAGAGACCTAAAGAGTTTCAGGGATAGACCAGCTTTGATGGAATTTCAGAGTGTATACAAGGTATTTAAATTTTCAGTCCATTATAACTTGTTTTGAAGACATTACTCAGCAGTTTTGGAATTAAATTCTCCAAGTCACTTAAGTACAATCCAACAAATGTTTGGGGTTGCTGTTAGCTGGAACACGCTTTGAAATTGCAAAAATTATGAAAATTAGTAAACATGTATGGCATGAATGGGTTGGTGCTGTAGGTTGGTTCTGTAATGAAATCGCACCGAGAAGTGCTCCTCACTCTCGCAGCTCTTCCTCTTGAGAAGGGCAGCTTGCTGCAAAAGACTGGACTGGATTTCACTCAAATGAGCAAGAACCACTTCCTTTGTCTTGTTTATTTTGAAAGTCATCAAGGCCAAACAGTGAAAAAAATTAAAACATAAACACAGAGAAGTAAGTAAAATTAATAATCAGTCAGCAAAACCAAAAATGAAATACTTAATTTAAAACTACCAGAAATTAACCTTGAAAATAAAGGAGAGAATACTTACATTTAAAGGACCCTAAATAGCGTTGTTCAACAAAGATATTACCCTGAGGAACAACTTTCAAATCACCACATTCTTAACTGTACACTCTACCCACATTGAATTAAACATATGACATTTTAATCAGGACTTTTTTTAAATTAATGTTAATCTGCATTTCATCAGATAATCAATTCACAGCAACCCAAATGAAAGCTTCCAAGACATAACTGAAAACTCATTGACTCCTTCTTCCTTCTTTCAATCAAGCTGAAATCCTGCAGTCCACTTTTTTGTGGAACCTCTCCAGCAAGTGTCACACACTGCTTCCTTCTCACTGCCCTGTGACTCTCTCAACTCCCTTAATTAATAGATTGCCTCCACCTGGTGAACCCAGCCAGCTGCCTTCAGGCCGGAGACGCCCAGAGCGATTTCGAAAGCATGCATTTCAGTAACACCATTGTTGTGTAAATGGACCCAAAATGGAAGTGTATATTAAGACCTGTATAACTGTGGGAAAAACTTTTTTTTAGATTTGGTAAGGACTGGGATTGAAAATAATCTGCCTGATTGACACTTTATTGGGAATCAGACATTTTTTGATTATTTGGTTTTGTGTGTTTAATTTGCAAGGTGGTGCATATCCAGCTGCATGAATGCATCCAAAAATTCACATTTAAGCCAATTTTCTGTAGAGAAAAAAAAAAGCCGGAGGATATCAGATATGAAAAACGAATGTGCAACCTTTTACTATTCACCAGGGACACACTGTTAAGTTCTAAGACTTGAAATATTTCAATAAGTCAATAAAGTGTTCTACAATAACAAGGTTAGTGTTTTCTATTTTTTTTTCTATTTGAAAGGTTTTCAGTGGCTGCCGTGTACATTGTGAAGCGTGAATGCTTGTTCCAAATTTGGAGAAAAAAAAATTCCTCAAACCATTACTGAAATACTGCGAGACAGAGACAAATAAACCAAACAAATCCCCCAAAAAGATAATGCCTCTGGCCATAGAAGTTCCCAATGCAGTGCGGACAAAAAAAAAAAAAAAAAAAAAAAACTGTTTCTGGCACATAGTTGCAAAGGCACAAACTAAACTAACACTATATAGTGAGACATACCAGGCAGGAGATCAGGCAGATTTGTATCGGACAAAAAGCAGGAGAAAGAAGCTGGAGGTCTTGTGGCTTCTTTAATGAATCAATAGTTACCTTTAACAAAGCCGTTCGCTCAGCATGTGCAGTGGATTTCTGCAGGGCTGCAGCACCGCCCGGCTCCAGCCCGCTGCATTATTTCACTCTTCTTTATGCGGCTCCGCTCACAATCACCCACATCTAAGAGCAGCTTCACCGTCACCTCTGCCTACAATTAGATATGAGGACATTAAATGCGCTCATTGTGATCATCTCCATTTTAAACGCTCTTCCTCGTTACGTTTCAAGAAATAATGAATCGGCTGAAAATAGATTTTTTAGTACCAGTGTTTCCAAGACAGCTCTGGCAAACTCCCTCATTAAAAGAAAGTACAGAAATATACACTGTGGCACATTTTTAAGGTAATTGAGAGAGAGGGGGGGCTTTAATCAAATCAATAAGCTGCTTGTTGAAAATAAAACCTGTCAGGGTATAATACTTCCTGTCAAGTCAAAGAAATAGCTGCAGTTAATTAGAGCACACACTATTGCCCTGACCAAAATAATTAGCAGTGTGACATTTTAAAAAAAGACTCGGGGAAAATTCTCTGTTGATTTCACTCAGATCTGAAAGAAGTATTTCAGCGCCAGGCTGGTTTTTCTCACCATTTCAACGCGCAAGGTTAACAAATAAGGACGACAGCGATACCAAAAAAGCTTCGGAGCCTTTCTCTGCCTGGTCAGCCTTTACATTATGACCACTGACAAAGATCTATCCTGATGGGATTACAACTTTATCATCGTGAGATAGCTTGTGTGTGTATCACACTCCTGGTAGGGACACCCATGCCCAACAGTTCAAAGGGTAGAGACCAGAAGAAAGCCCAGTGTACAGGTCGTTTCAAAAGAAAACACATCAAAAAAAGGGTAAGATAGCAAGTGCCAGTGGAAGACCTATATTCCATCAGGAACGTAGAGGAATAAGATGTGTTTCTGGGATGGGATATACTGTATTAGGCAGAAACATTTTGTTATCATACTTGATGTGTTGACTGTGAGAGTCTGAAAGAAGCCATCAAACAAATGGATTGACTATATTTGACTATCACTATGTATAATGTAAATACTATCACTAAATGTATAATGATTTACCCCAGAATGTGATCATTCAGTTTCTCTGGTAAGATAATCTCACACCTGTCTTCCCTCTGTCAGTGTAGATTTCAAATTTATGGCATAAATTTGACTGGTTATCAGGCCGAATGCACTTTATATGCGAAAGTCCAGTGTTTAGCTTGATGCATCTCGTACCAAAACACGAAAAAAACCAAAAAGACACATTAGAAAAAACAGAGGGTTGCATTCTGCGTACTTGAATTTCTGCATGATTATCAAACATTCTGATGTCTAAGAGAGTGTGGAAGAACAGTGAAAAATGAAAAGGAGAATGACTGACAAAGGAAAAACAGTGAAGACTAGACGAGTGCAGAAAACTGCAGCTCTTGTGAGGTGTTCCTGATCTAAAGTTGTCTGTATTGATTCATAATTGCCTGAGGAAGTAAAAAGGGTCAAGGGAGGACAAGTCTCGAGCCGCAATTCTCAACTCAACTCTGACCTCAGAGCCAAAAGACTACGGGTCAGGCGCTACCCAGCTGGTTTTAATGTTATGGTTGATTTGTGTATGCATACCTCTGATGTTTCCCACTGATTACATAATGAATCACCCCCGAGCGATTCATCAGAAATAGCTTCTGTGTTTTATTTGGACGTTATTAGCCGGTATTTGCAGCGTCTTCTCAACAGACCCGACACATCCTGTGGTCCACCCACACAGGTGTGTTCACTCATCGTACCTGATCGGTTCTCTTCTGAAGACAGCGTGGGAGACTCCAGCTCCGTCTCTCCAGCACCCGCCAAGGTGGGTGGACTGCGCCTCTTTCATTCTTACAAGTTCAAGTACTTCAATTTTGCAACTAGTGGATTTCAATCTTAAGCAGGTACCTGATGAGTCAAGTCCAAAAGAGGAGGTCTGCTGAGGAGTGAGAGCTCTTTAAATTTATAATTTCAAAAAATGCTCTAACATGAAGAACAACACGGAGGTTGGATCTGCTTCAGAGAGCGTCTTGGATAAACAGTGATCATATGAGTAACCGAGGTTTCCGAACCCTTCTATGAGACGCAACATGGCGTTAAAATCTCCCCTGGTGTCCGATTGCTTACTTTACTGGTAAGACGTGCTTTGGTTTGATCTAAACAACAGACCATTTTCCCATTTTGGCTGAAAAGCAATAAAAGTTTTTTGTTTTTTGTTTTTTTCCCCCCACGAGAGAAAGGTGTGAAAATCATTGGTGCCAGCTCCATGTAACACAAGGACATCCAGCCCAGTGATGAAACTATAAATAAATTAGGATAAAAGCAAAACAACTCAAAGGCTTACTTTGCATTTTACACAGCATCTTCCAAAAAAAACATATATAGTATAGACATACTTGAACAAGCAAAGATATAATGTCTCTCATAAAAGTGACATCCTTGAAGAGAAGTATAAAAATTCTCAATTTATTCTAAAGAACCCTTACAGATGCTGGTAGCGGAAATAACTGCTTGTGGGCGTTTTTGCATAAATTCCCACTTTCCCAGACTGGACTAGTAGGACATGCTTTATTTATTTTTAACACCATTCTCTTTAATCATTCTCTTTAACATCAATTACTTTTGGATTTCATCTGCCCAAAAAAAAAAAAAAAAAAAAACACTCGTCTAATAAAAACTAAGTTGAACCTGAGGTAGATCTGTAAATGTAATTGTTTCATTTGACTCTAAATATTTGCTGTTTAAGGCTGATCGATGGTGCATTCATGAGCAATGTAAAAGTTATGTAAGTTTAAAGTCAAACTGTCCTACAAGGAAAGTGGAAGTATTGTTATTCTCCTCCTCTGCCAGCATTTGACTTTAACAATACTTCATAATGATGCACAAAGTGAAAACAGAATTCATGAGTATTCTCTGTGTTGTTAACTAGCGAAAAAAAAAAGCACCAGTACTTCTGGTAAACATTGAAGATAGCTGTTTGTCTATGAGGGTGAGGACAATGCTGCTTCACATGTTCTACAGACTGTGCAGGAGCTGACTTTTTTAGCTATGTTTTGTTGTTATGTAAGCTCTTCTGAGTCAGAAGTAAGACGATGCCAACCGGTAACTTTTCAAGTTTCGCAGTGCATGAAAACAACATCAACAGCTTCTCGCTCCCTAATCTTCAAACCAAACTCTCCACAATGGTTTCAAACAAAAATCGGAAACTTTTGCTGCATTTTGGACATCCGTTTAAACGACTAGGGCACACGGAGTCACTTAGAATGTAAATTTTTTGAGAAACGTCTCCGAAGGTTTAACTTATTGAAAATGCTGTGTTTGTGTGTAAAATGCAGCTTAAATGGAGTTTGAATTTAACAGCACTCCTCTAATGAAGTTTACATTTATTGCACCATCACCTGGATCACATGTGGAAACATTCTATTCCTTACAACAGATCCGTAGGTTGTTTTATTTCATGAAAACAGTATGGCCCTACAGGAAAACAGCACCGTTTTTTGCGTTAATGCCGTAAAAACAAATATCGTTTTCCAAACATTGCCGTCCCAAAAAAAGTGGAAAAAAAAATGTATTTTTTCACTTAAAATGCTAAATGGGGCCTTGGCCTGCTTGGACACCACGAGATGTGGACCAGAATGTTCTTTTAATGCAGACTAAATGGTAAATTAGCAACGGTTTCCGCACCAAGTTTTCCTCTCTGCACTAAATGCTGCACAATGTTTCCATGATTTCTTGATATGACAACACAGTCACCCTAAAGCCCTTTTCGAATCTCCTAAACCTGCTTTCTGGGTTGTTGGGAGCTCTTTCCAGAGCCACCCAGCATGTGGGGAATGCTTTAGACAGTTTTCATCGGCTGCTCCTACATCGGAGGTCTCTCTTAAAATGATAGAAAACACCACATCGCTGGTGTTTGGGGGATGGAAAAAGCCCCAGCAGGCAAAGGAAGAACATGTAATCCCTACTCACAAACTGCAGGAGGTATTTTTAGTGCTTTCTCAGACTCGCGGGCGTCCACAACTTTTCCTCTGCAGGCCTTTGACAGCTCTTTAGCTCTTGCTATGATGATAACGCACACTGATAATGACTGTTCTGTCTTAGGTTGTTGTTGTTGTTTTTTTTTTTATTTTGTTTATTTAAATTATAACAATGAATACACGACAGTTTTCTGCATGTCATCTTTTTTGACAACGGCATGTTTATCCATAATCTCTTTTCAGGAGAAGATCAAATGATTGATGGGACCAACACTGCACGAAAAGCCCATAATTTTCCGGGCTGTAATTACATTTTGACATCTTTGTGTTTCTGCGGGTCAAAACTCTCTCCGACTGTGGTACGAATCCCAACGCCGTGCTAAGTGTGCTCATTCGATTGTTGCAGTGGTTTTCTGCTGTCCTTAAGAGCTGCTTTTCGGTAATCACATCCATCCGGATCAAGTGTTAAGAGAGCGCGAGTGTGCACCGAGAGTCAGTTGACGAGCGCTGCGCCGTCCGCCAGGTTTACATGAACGCTCACACGCATGACAGAGAGGGAGGCGCGTGCAAACACAGACACATCCTTCATCCACAGAGACCCGGCTGATAGCCTGATCCATTTCCTGTATCCATTAGAGGCGGCTCTCGATTATGCAATTCATCCCTAGGCTATCATCCACCTCTATCAATAATAAACATCTCCACAAAACTAGGGCTCGCCTCGGAGGATGGAGACGGCACCGCCCCGCGCGCTCCACTTCTGACGGAGCCCTCCTCTCGCCCGGGCCGCGCCGGTCGGAGCGTTTTGCTTTCAGCGAAAGCCCGTCGTCAGTTGCCGAGACCCCCAGAGCGCGGTCTTTACTTTTGCCTCCTCGCCGCTTATCAAAGCGGCGGCTTTATCGGCTCTGACAGAGACTCCTCGGCGCCCGTGGTGGTGGCAGAAAGCACCTGTGGCTCGTGACAAGAGCCAGACACTCTCGGCCAAGATTCCTCTGCGCCTCTGAAGCGCGACCTCTTTGTTTCTGTCAGCGAGCGCCGGAGTCCGAGGTGATTGATGTGCGGCGCGGCGTTTGAGATCGGACCTGATGACGGAGGGGGGGGGGGGGTGATAAAAGATTGTGTCTCTTAGCACGTGAATAACACCCTTTTCAAGGCTGTGTGTTTCTGTGAAGCTATTTCTTTGAGATTTAGGTCAAGCACATGAATGAGTGCACGTTTTCCTCAGTCTTCATTAGCGCGAGTGAGGCGAAGAATTCCCAAATTAAGCTTTAATTCAGTGGTTTTTCTAAACGTGGGCTGGGCCTCCCCCGGGGGCGTCTGAATGCTTGAGGGAGAGTACAGCAGGAGAAGTCTGGGGGTCAAGGGAATAATCTTTTTCACAGCGAGAGTTCCTTCCTTTTAATTTGCGGAGGAGAGACTAATAATTGCATTCAGGTCCACATTTTCTCGGAAATGTAGCAGAGAAGAATTGAAATCATAAGTGGAGCTTGGTGTTTCGCTGTGACAACAGATGCATACTGAAGGCCTGCTATGAAATGTGCTAAGCTGCAGGCTCAACCACTTTCAGCGTGCATGCATATAAATAAGGCGAGCGCCATGATTGACATCAGTCACAAGCAGATTTATTCAAATGAGAGTTTCACGCGCATTAGGCCGTGTGCAGACGAGAAACATCTGCAAGAAACGGCATCGTCTCTGTGCTCATTTCCTCGAGTTCGGCATGATGTGAGCGATGGGGTCCCCCAGAAGCACGGTACGAAATGTGACACTATGAAGTCGGACGTGTTGGAAGTTATCAAACAAACCAGAGTGCTGCAGCAAATAAATCTGAATTTGGCAATGTAACCAAGAAAATTGCGAGAATAAATTTGACCCAGGAAAAAAAAAAAAACGCAGCTTTTCTGAACCGCTACTATTGCACATGCGCGCGCACCACGGACGTAGTAAACGGCACCATAATAACAGTATCTTGACTCCCAGTCCATATTCTCCATGCACTTCAGTGTATGAGGAGGGGGTGGAGGTTCATTATAAAAGCCCTCCTTTAATTTATCTTAGCAATTACTGCAGGATACAGATCATTTCAAGTACAGAAAGGAAAGCCAAAGCTCAGCCGCTCACCTGCGCCGTTACCTCCAGATACAGACCCTTACACTGATACCAAAATGGTCCTTTTTCCTCCCGTCTACAGTATTTATGATCTCCCTGTAAATTTTGCAAGTTGCCGAGGAATTGTTGCATTTTCAATCACATTTTGTCTGGTCATTGACTGAATAATGCATGAGGACAGCAGAAGGTATTCAGACTGACAGCATTATTTATTTTCAACTGTGATTCACATAAAGTACCAGGATTTATTCAAATGTCAAGCTTTAAAAAGATTTCCTTTACCCGGGGTACGCTTCAAAAACCGGCTTTTAAAGCAGGCTTTTGTCAAGGAAATGCATCATTTTGTGTAAATATAAATGCTTAATCAAATATGTTGCTCTACATTGATCAAGGTGATTGCTTGAAATGTGCTTTCTGTGAGTCATTTCATCCCACTTAGCATTCATGAAGCCATCTTTTGGTTAATTTTCCATATTCCCAGAGCTGTTCCCTTGATTTAGTGATTTTTCAAAGAAAGCATACAAGCATCTTAAACAAGATTAAATAAGACACAGACACATCACTACTCATCAGAACAAATTGTGTTGGACTTGCTTGTAAGAAATGCCAAAAAAAAAAAAGTATAACAACTCAACAAAAACCACTTCTTTGATAAATTTTGCACTTCAATGTCAAAACAAGAGATCCATGGTGCTTCGAAAAAAGGATCATGAAACCAAAATGGGAATATTTTGAAGTCCTTTTGAGTCAGCCCAGTTTATGCTGCGTCACTGTGTTGATGTGAAACAAGGATTTGTCAGGTTATTAGCCTCATGCCGGGGGACTGACCTTCATTAATGCAGGAAACGGGACCAACCAAACTCCTCATGATGACTCACTCTCAAAAGCAACTCGTACGTTTGAGATAATGGTCACTGACTGAGTGGAGGTCCACGTCCTTTTAGTTCCAGTTCTATCAAACTCCAGAGAGAATGGACTATTGGAGCTGGAACCAATCAGATAAAGAATCACAGGGAACAAAAAAAAAATACACTGATTTCCAAAGCTTACTGAAGTTTTAATTTGATTTCTATAAACTTCAGCAGAACCTCCTGCCGCACTGCCTCTCCACTCTTGGAGGCAGTCGATGGCGGAGAAGGTGAAAGGAGAGAATCAACAAACCAACAATAAATCCCCCTGGAGAGCCGTCAGAGTGACAAATCGGTTTTGTGCCTGACGATGTGTTGTATTCCTCAGACCTCCTGGACGGGGGAGTGTCAAGCACTGTCTGTGTAAGTGACAAACTCTCGTCCCATGATGCCTTGCCATGTTTACGCACGCTGGTCAAGCCCTTGCAATGGGGGGGGGGGGGAAACGAAGGGAGGGAGAGAAGCGTAATCGAAGAGATGGGAGCGACTGTGACAACAGGAAGATGGAGTAAGATGGAGTGACACCGGGAGGCGGCTGGCTTGTGCTTCTGCTCTTTAGCTGCTTGGCAGTCTTCTCTTGATTGGGGCCTGGCCCGCCGGTCCCCGCGGAGCCTCCCCGGCCGAGTCGCCAGAGACGGGCTCCTCTGTAATCGTGCCTGACAGGCCGGTCCCGGCCACGGAGGAGCTGACACAGACATGCGTGACGCCCAACACACTTCCTCCTTCAGGACCCGTGACTTAAAACCTGAAGGTGGCAGATACTTCGTTGACTGGTGCACAGCAGACACCGGGGACCACGAGGTGTGGGGTGGCTGTCTCCCACGTCTGGGTAGACGTAGCATACCTCGGAAGTGCAAACAGAAGGTGTGAATGTTAACTAAACCAATATCTATTAACTGTCGGGAGTATTACGCATAAATTAGTCGACTTGCCATCTATTTTTCACACCCAGACAGGGCCCTCCGCGCTGCCTGTCTCCTCGGAAAGTTGCGCACACGGGCAGATCTCGACAGTCACATCTGCTGGCTTGCATGACAGATGAGGTTTGAAAACAGGGCAACTCTGCGCCGAGTGTCCTATTTCTCTATGCACCCAAAACAAAACCAAACAAAACAAAAAAAAAAAAAAAAAAGAAACCGCAGTGACTACAGAAGCTAGGTACTTTGATTTCAAGCTAAGAGTGTACTGGCTTTGGAGCAAACACGACTGCAGAGGATGTCAACGTTCTCAGCGATGGTACGGATGTTAAAGTAACTTCGGATAAAATTGAGCTCTAATTTTCACTCCAAATGTGTACAATTCTTTAAAACTCAATACCAAAGTGAGACTCCTACAAAGACAGGATCAATCACCTCAACAATTGCCCCTCAAATTTAGAACTGGAGGAATGTGTAATGTTTAAAACTTTGCAGTAATCCAAATTAAAGGTGATTGTGTCACTTACATTTGCATAATAATACATCAATTCTTTATCTTCATAATCGATTAAACTTTCCAAATGTTGACTGACAGCACAATAACGTGTAGTGAGTCACCGATTAAATATGGATCATTTAGGAAATAATGTACTTAAAAACATAAAAAAGTTGCACAGTCAAACACAGTAACTCTAAACCAAGCTCTACTTTATCCCCTTTGTAAACATCAGTTCTATAATGGGTCATCTTTCCTAATTAAACCATGAGGTAAACTTTTGGACCAGTGTCATTGTAATTTTTGGAAATTAATCATATTCCAAGTACATGAAAAGTAACTACCCTCCTTTTAAAAGAGGTGTACATCCCAATATATCATCAGAGAAACTGAAGATAAGAAGCACTTTTGCTTATTATTAATAAAGTGAATGGTGCATTGGTGAGGCTATAAAGCGGTAACAAATCATGTTTTCAGGCTTCAACCTGACGGAGAAGGAATATCCAAAGTCTGGGCAGTCGCGGCACAACATTAGATTTCATCTGGCTCACGACATCCATCTTAAAATCTTATACTTTTTGGCACCGAGAAAATAAATAGTTTTAACTCTTGTTGGCAGCGGGGTTATGTGGCGTCCACATTTTACAACGTGCGAACCAGATTTACTGTTTGAGCCGTTTTAATTTCTACGACATGCAAACAGCATGACATGATTAAAAAAAATAAACTATCTTACATGAAGAGACAATTTGTAATTGTCTCAAATAAATGTGATCAGGGGCTGTTGGTGCTGCAGGAATTTGGCCACTCGTATGAAAATCAATCAACACTAATGGCTTTGACAAGTCGTCTAATGCAGCAAAGTAACATTCATCAGAGAAAGTTACAACTCCGACACTGAACGAGCTCCAGTGAAGCACAGTCACCCTGAGTGTTGTGTTTGCAGCAGAGGGAACATCTGTACACATTCGTTCTGGAATGGATTTAGGAGATTACGCATGTTCCCGATGCTCTTCGCCCCAGGTCGCTTTTCTCAATATCACCTGGTAATTCCTCGGCACCTCTTCTCAATCCATGCATATCTGGAGTCAATCAGCTCCGTTAAATGCCCTTTAAAACTCAATGGAGCTGTGAATTCTTCCCTCTAGAACTGCTGGTGAACAACCCAGCTGATCGAATTCACAGTTCATCTCATTTCCGTAACGTTTCAAGTGAAACCACATCGTTTCTGCTTATTAATTACAGAAAACTTTCTTGTTTATATGCTTCGGTTTAGAAAACAATGTCTGTTTACACAGAAACGGCTGAAACACTGGAAACATTGTAGTTAGCATGGCGGTTGGCGCAGTTGGTCACAGTTCCTTCACAATGACAAAAACTCATTCAATCTGTATTATATTGGTATAAAGATCACAATTATGCCAACGTGTCACAAACAGTACAGACAGCACACCAGCATGGTTGAACCCGACCACGCCCTTCATCCTCACTGGCTTTGTCTTAGCTGCATGCTCTCACATTCTCGAACCGGCAGCGACGTGGCTCAGAAACACGCCTCCTGCGCTAACTTGTCTTGTGGATTTTAATTGGTATATTTATCTTGCCGAGACGAGAGGTGGCTGCGCTTCACCGCAGAGCCTCTGACAGGAGATGGAAGATCCCGAAGAATTAATTGACCCAAATTACTCAAAAAAATAAACACAGCTTCTCAGGGGTGGTGCCGTGGCCCCGCTGATCATTTCATGTGTGCCGAGATATCCAACTAACCACTTCTGCTGCCGCCACAGGACAGAGGGAATGCAGGGAGTTCTCTTTAGAAATGGTTCCCTTTGAAAATGAAACAGTGAAATTCAGAGAAGTAGTGACCATTGCCGATATTACTCATTGTATTCTGAAAATATTCAAAGATTTGA
This sequence comes from Salarias fasciatus, assembly GCF_902148845.1. Lineage (NCBI taxonomy): Eukaryota > Metazoa > Chordata > Actinopteri > Blenniiformes > Blenniidae > Salarias > Salarias fasciatus. Next base: position 12,706,978 of record NC_043760.1, read on the forward strand.
AGTAATTGGTACAGTACTTTCATGGTTGGCATCGTGGAGCAGGAATATGAGGCTTTCAGGTGCTATTAATGGTCAGAATATAACAGATGAAAGCGTGGATGGAAGATCCATGTGGAAACAATGGAAGATTAAAGGATTCAAAACCAGTAGATGATTAGGCTTCACAACATATCCTGCCAGTTCTAAAGAGGAGAAGCACAACATGGACACTCGGGATAAAATTACATTATCTCTGTATCTTCAGCCTTCAACTCGAGTTTGACACATTAGCAACAGAAAGGTTAGGGTTACTTCAAGGCTTTGTTCTTTTGAACATGTTTTATTAAAACAAGTCAGAATCATCTCTGGTTTCAATAAAAAGCTGAAAAACTTGTAGAAGTCTAAAATCTCCTTTTAAAATCAGTTTAATATCAACGACGTGTGCCCCTCGCTGACATTGAACTGACATCAACCTCATTAACTGACGCTACTGTTTGTCCAGGAAACAGCAGAAAGCCACAAAGATTATTTTCTTTCAGTATATACAACCAATACTGGGAAATGCATGAACAGTTCATCATAGGAGAGTTTATGCGTAATTAGACTCCAGTTGTTTGTGATGTTACCAATGCAGTCAGTCATTCAGTAAAGAAAATGGAACATTCAATTATTACATCTACTTTTAGATTAGCAGCTCCAAAACCATACTACCATACAAAGATATGCAATGAAAAAGACAGATGATCTGACACCAGTATCAGGTATCATTCGTGACGTCTGCACTTTGGAAATTCTTTAAAATTATTATGGAATGACAAAAGAAAGACAGAGTGCAAATTCTGCTCTGCTAAAATACTGCGTTGACACACAAGCTGTCCAGAGGTGGCTCACAGCCATTCATAGCCTCCATGTATCGCTTGAATATGATGAATGAATTAGTCTTAATGACATTTAATCAGGGCTCGTATTGGTGCCCAGTATTGGCAAGTACCTCAATGAAGGTGCTTGTCCTTGTACTAGTTCTTTTAATAGATGCATCCCTAATAAAAACCGCACACAAAGAGGCCCAGGCTCAAACCAAGGGCATCGCTCGGAGAAGCGACCCACAAAACCACCGTGCGGCTCAACACGCGTTATACCCAGTAACGAGATGCGACATGCATCCTACAACTGTGAGAGTGTCTCCGGTGGAATGTGTGAGCTGTCACTGAGAACAGTCGTTAAATCAAGATGAGAGAACCCGGGTTCCGCTTGGTTGACAAGTATGTAAAATGTTCCACGCTTTGCAACAGGTAATGAGCTCAATTGTAAAATCCAGTGAGTCGTAAAGGTGTGGATGGCAATTTTGTATTTCACAATCTGTTATTCAGTAAAGTGTGTTGTACAAGTGTACAACAACAAATAGAAATTTGGTATTTTAAAGGTTTTTCTACTCAGTCTTCAACACTTCTGGTACAGACTGAGGATGGATTTACCATAAACAATTTCTTTTTCCACTCTCACTCTGTAATTCTGCTTGAAGTCACATTAACATTAATGCTCGACTGTTCTCCTCCTTACTGGGTCCCTCTGCGGGTCTTGACAACTGCGGTGTATCAGATGGTTTTCAGGTTTCCAAACATTCCATTTCTTTCCAACGGAGCCCCCCTACTGTAAGTGCAGTTTAAAAACAACTTAAGAATACATCTAAAAAAGCCTCTCTGCTCAGGCAGGGAGGGCGCCGACTCACATTCCTTCACTAAACATTAAGAAACCCGGCGTGATTCCATGATGTGCTCGAGAGCACTCGGTGGCATCCTTATTCCCACCTGCCATCAGTGTCTGTAACCAATTCTGCTGGTGGGAATTCAGTTCAATAGAACGTCTGATAAGTAACTAACCCTGAGACGACGCCGGCTTTTAGCGCTCATTGTCGTTCTCGTCGCCGTTTTCTTTTGTCGAGGTCTCGGCTGCTAAAAACTCCACAAGCGCCATCGTTTGCGGCAGCCCCGCGTCTCAAAATAAATTCTCCATTATTCAGAAGCTGAGTCCCAGTCCGTTCGCATGGCCCTGGATAAAAGGGAGATAAATGAATGCAAATATATGGAATGGGGTCTGCATCACAAGCTGGTGTCAGAACCACCTGGGCCTGTGTGTACACGGGTGTATCTGCGTAATCGGAGGTATTTCATTATGGTACATTTCGTACAATTAGCCCGTTTGTGTGAATGCGGAGATATTTCGGTCTGAGCCGAGAGACGGAGCGGGGAGTGAGGGGGCGGGGCGGGATGTGTCTCCGCCGTGCGACTGAGCGTTTCCACCCCCCCCCCCCACCGGTGCGTCCGCCGGGTGTGCGAGGTGTGCACCCAAAACGTTTTCACAGGTTTCTCGCGTTGGCGCGGTGTGAAGGACGCGGCGCCCTTCCGCAGCCTCCCGCCGACGTCGCGCAAACCCGCGTTAGCTCTCATCGCTCTTTGAAGTGCTGCGAGCCCCGGCCGTCCAGCCATCACAACCCCGACATTAGACGGCTTCCGGCGGTGAAAAGTGGGAGAGCAATTTGAGGTCAGGCGCTTCAGCGCGCGGTGGCCACATCAAACAACCAGCGGGGAGCATATTGAAGACCAAATGTGCTGCCAACATTATTCTAAATTCTTTTATATCAAGGCAATAAATATACATCGCGGGCGGAGCGTGTTTGTGGAGGTCAGAGGACGCCGCATGCATGCCGGGGAATGACATTCACACAACATCACATTTATATACGCTGGCCTTGAGTAAACAACTGCAGATTGTCTCTTTTTTATTCTTAGATTTTACACTTTTCCACTCTATTGATTCTCCATGTGGCATTTTAAATGCCTGGGCCTGCAGCCTTCTTTTAAAGCCGCGCTCCAACAAATAATCTTTCTCTTCTCGCCAATGCTGCTGAATGTTTTGGGTTCACCAATCCAAATGAAGCTGAATGCATACTTTGGAAGTTTTTGGGGCACAATTTGTAGCATTGCGAAAAGTGAGGACATTTCAGTCACAAATTATTGATTTGTATGTTTTTACCATATGGGTGAATGAAAAGAAAAACATGCTCATGCTTGAAAACTAGATTACACATAAAATTATGATTCTAACTATTGAGTTTCAGAATGTCCTTGAATTTGGGTCTGAATAGGACCTTTAAGAGAAAATGCCTGTTTTCTGCATTTGTGGCATAATATAATAGGTTTCCTGTTTGAGTAGATACAATTTTCAAAGCATCACCATGTAAATACAAAACGTTCCTAAAACAGCAACAAAAAGGATGCATTTTCACTTGAAACATTATACACACCTTGCTGATGAACCTACTTCCAGGGGTTCAGATTCGAACCTGTGAACACGGGAATGCCTCTCTAACCTCCAGGGAACACTATCCTCTAATGCATTTTCACCACTTCGGTGGTCTCAAAGCACTTTTCACGGTAGGTCACGTTCACCCATTTACACACACACACACACTCACACACACCAGTGGTGACAGCTCGACCTCAGGGTCTTGATTAAGGTCACTTCTAGATGTGGACACATCGAGAGAGGTGCAACATGGGAAACAGAAGATGGCACGCTCTACCAAACGAGTCACCATGTCTTTCTGCAAAGAACGATCTCTTCATTTAAATTCAAAACTGACCTTCATGCAATCATATGATGAAAACCATAACGAGCAGCTAAAATCGTTACCGCAGTGTTTTCAGAAGTCTTGTCTTTATTGTTAATGTTAGTATGCTACTCAGTAGGGACACAGTTTACAACTCTGGGAATAAAATGCACATCTTATCCTGCTTGAGGGATCAGAATATAAAACCAACTGAGCCGAGCAGCAGCTTCATCCCACTGCCAGACTCCACATGCTGATTATGACATTTAAACAGAAAATGCTGCATTCAGATCCAGCTCTGGCTATACTGCAGAGTTATACTTCCAATCGATTTTTGTGGCTTCAATGTCCATCTCTTCCAACACACACACACACTCACACATAGGGACTGTGTGCAGCACTATTGAATGAAATTGTTTTTTTAATATAGCCAGGAGGAAAAGATATACATTTTTTTAGGTTATGTTGATTTTATTGACTTCTCACTGAAATTTACTCAACTGCATAAACAGACTGAGACAAACACTGTGTGTGTTTTATTTATTAAAGGGGTGAAACCAATTGCAATAATTCAAAGGCAGATTGATCACAAGTGATAGTTCTTAAGTGACGGTCAGAGGTTCCAGCACACATGATCCAAACATGGATCAAGCAGGAAACACTAATTTGTCCACTCGGGGTCAAGCTATTTCAGACTTCATAACACAACACCGAGTCTCACAATGCAGGATCTAATCCAAGGGTGTCCATCGCATTTCAGTTCAGGGGCTATATACAGCCGGGTCCGATAAAACGGTGCCATAACAACCTTTAAATTTAAACGTGAAAGTTATTTCACAAATAAACTTGTGATTTGTCTACTGCCGTTCGAGTGTGTTATCCTTCGTTCATCACCGTTACAAAACATACATGCAAATGGAAAGTGATACTATTTGAACAAGCATACAGTTCAGCACTCTTGGTGCAGGAGCTCCGTAAATCAATCCCACAGTTGAGAGATCAGCAATAATTATCCTGCTACCTGGCTCAACATTACAGAGAGATGAGAACTTTGTGGTCGTTGCTGTTTAAAGGCGATGGAGTTGCTTCACTGGTCTGGCCAAGCTGATATCAGATCGGACTGCATGTGACCCCTGATCTGAAATGACTTCAACAAATCCAGTATAAGACAGATGGATTCACAGAGAAGAGATAACAACACCGCTCCATGAATATGTTACTACATGCTAAAATATTCAAAGGGAAATCCATAATGAGCCACGCTGCAGCAACATACTTTAACTCTGTAACTAGAACCTCAGGGATCGAGCAGCAGGCCGTAATATGAATATGAGCTGTAGACATGATGAAGACGGACATGAGTGGGGTTACCGCTGCCAGCTGCAGACCCGAATTAGCAGCAAACACTTAATCCATCCTACCTGGAACAAGAGAAGCGACTTCAGACTCCGATCGGGAGTCGGCGGCGGCGACGAGCTGTGAGTAATCCTGACACAAACGACCCGTCACGTTACTTACATCTGCTGTGGGAACATCTGTGTCCCATTCATCTACAGCAACTTCCGCGGGAGGCGCCTTAAACCTTGAACCTGACCACCAGCATTCCGCTCGCAATCTGCTGCAGTCGAACGTCGAACGTGTAAACAGACAGACTGCATCTACTCACACTGTGCTCTCCAAAGTGTCTGCCCTCTGAGGCTTGAATGCCTTTCAAAAACAAGTCTCGAGCATCTCCTCACTTTCCTGTCGACCGAAGATGAGTTTATTCCAGATTTCAGGGGTCACTTTTGGACCATGTCGTAATTATAACGATTGCCTCACCAATTCAAGGTGTTATGAGGTTATCCAAGTTAATCCATGGAGAAAACACAAATAAAATCAAACAGCATGTAGAAAAAAAAATCTAAATGAATTTAAGACCCCGTTTACAGGAAGGTTCCAAGTGGAAATGTTTTTTTTTTTTTTTTTAGAAAACTTTCGTGATTACACAACGTCATTTTGAAAACAACGTCTGTTTACACAGAAATAGCAGAAAAGCTGAAAACCCTGTCGTTTTCATGTGGGGCCATGAGCTGGGTCAGTTGGTTGTTTTTGTGATGAATTCACACACAGAACAATATGCTTTGAACAGTGATGATGGACACATGGACATTCGTGAATAGACCTGAAAACACTGTGGAAATGGAGCCTAAAAAACTGTGACAAATACACAAGGAGTATTAATGTTTTGATCATCTCTAGTAAAATTCTTGTGTTTAAAAGAGACATCATCAGATGTAGTAAGCTTGGTAATTTGGACAATTTTGCACATCAGGAGTCTGATGACAGAAGTATGATGGCAATAAGAATAATAATTTAATGAACCACTGGTTTATCAAGCAGAAAGACCTTCAATGTATCTTAATTTCCACTGGTATTGTTTTTAAGGTAACTGAGGCCACTACATTCTCTGGGTGGGAATTACAATGTCTTGTTTTTAACTGGTATATGAAGAAGACGGATGGAGCTCATTTCCGCTGGCAGTGTTTACTACAGCAGCCTTGTCGTTGACTTTGTTCAATTTCTATCCCTCCAGAATACATTTCCCAAGACATGTGTGAACTGGAGCTAATAAATTTCACACATTCAAGACACAAAAAAAAAAACTAGACCACAGTGGCCATTAAGACCACTGCTGACACCCACTGGAAGTTCACAGACTCTTATTTTCCTGAATGAGACAGTGTTATTTTAATGCATTTCTTATTGTCATTGTGACTTTTGAAAGATGTCTCATATGCTGTAAACCGCTCCTTCGATTCAGAGACAAATTCAGCCACTTTGATCTTTTGAAAAATCACAAATCACCCAGTAAAAAGACAGATTTACATTGTAAGTACTGTCATTAACAGCCCACATGTGTATGGTAATTATGCTCCTGATCGGTAAACAATACCCTCTGCCACCCAAAACCCTCCATCTCCTCCGCACAAATTGAATTAAATGCTTAACCTGTCGCTCTGATTTGCATTTCAGCGGCATTATTCCTCTGCTGGTAATGCGGCGGAAGCAACGGCGGAATAAATACGGGGACGGTGAAGAAGAGCCTCATGCCGGCCACCAAATCAACACGCAATCAGGGGAAAGCCAACATTACGTTGCGTTATCATGGACTGTGAGCGTTAGATTACCGCTGAGTGATGAGTGTGTCGTGTGTGTGTAATGCAGGCTTATATCCATATCTTTCTGTGTTGGGCGGATGTACTCCACCTTTTGCTGGCGCCTGCATGAGGATGCATGGTAATGTGAGCAATCAGTCTTCGTTATCTTTTTTAACAAAAGATTAATCCTCCAAAAATAATTCATTTTCATTTGCTGCTGAGGTGCAGGATGCTCAGACTGAGCCTAATGTATTAGTGCCAATCAGGGAAACTGGGTCAAACAGCACACCCAGATCAAGAGACATAAGGAAAATAAACTCTCAAAATAATGATAAATTAACAATATATGTGCTTCATTTTCTATGAATAATCACTAATGTGTAGAAGAACTACTGACTTCGGCCATGGTGCGCATGCGCAGGAGCAGCGTTTCAGAAAAGTTGTGTTTCCCCCCTCTTTCACACAGTCACAGCATTTTCTGAAAAGTGCATTCTCAGTGGCTGCGAGCATTGCTGCTCTGTAAACGGACACTCAAAATGCAATGAAACTTTCCGTTCCCGCTTGAAAAGTAATTGGGGCCTTGAGTGTTGGCTGAGTGGCTGGAGAGTCAGTCGTGGTTCACGACATTCATTACACAGGATGAAACATGAGCGATGCCCCGACTCATCGTTACATTACACAACAAACACAACACTGCTCAATCGGACTGAATAAATAGCATCGAATGCATAAACTGAGGGTGTTTGTGAGAATAAATGTGCTTTCAGAAATCATGTGTGGGGACTTTTGTATGTTCACACTGCATAAATGTGTGTTTGAGGCATGAAAGTGAGCGTGTGTGCTTCTATGTCTCTCTGTGTTTGATCTGTATGTGTGTGTGTGTGAGATGCATTTTTTGACAGATACGAGTCAGGTGCAACTTGGATAAATAAATACTGTAAAAATGAATCATTCTGTTGACATAAGTTCCACAAATCGTCACTGCTTTCCTGTTAAAATATTTTAAAATGTTCCAATTTCCTCCTAAACCACACTGCATAGAAGTATCTTAGTTTGTCCAAGGAAGGAAGCGCCGTCCCCAAGTTCCTCGCACCCTGTGATTTCTTCCCACAGTCAATAGATGTTTTGCTTCATGCTTGACAAGTGTGAGTTGTTGCATCAAAAAGACAAAAATTTGCATTACTCTTTAGAGAAAACCCGCTTTGAGCGTGCAATCAAATCCTGTTCTGCCTCTCCTGTGTTTAAATTGCACTAAACTACCCCAATCATGTCGGAAAGCGGTGACTAAACAAGAGCACGGACAGAGTGTGTGTGTGTGTGTGTGTGTGTGGCTATAAGGCAGCGGTCCAACGCCTCCCAGCTTTAACTATATATCACAAAGCCCCATTACCGCGAGCACTGAAATGTGCCGTTTACCCTTTGGTGGACAGTTTTAGTTGAAGTGTTTCACACGCCGCTGTGGGCGCACATATTTTCAGTCCAGACGACCCCTGTGGGGATAAGCGGTGTGACCTAACATTAAAGAAACCCAAACTGACAAAATAGCTTATTTTAATCTTTCCCAGAAGCTGTTGTGAGATGAATTACAACAAAATGTGACGTGATTAGTCAGTGTGTCACGTTAGCTGACCTAAAAAGAAGAAGGTAGAAAAAAAAAATTAATTAAAAAAAAAGGGTCTCTTTTTACATTTTTTTCCTCTGAGGCACAAAAGTGCATTTTTGCAGTTCGACTCCGGTTCAGGAGTGAAAGTCTCCATTCTTTGGAGGATCCGTGTCGGGCGAATCTAATGCATCTCCGCGATGAATAGTGTCCATTGATTCCACCACATCGAGCTCGCTTCCCCTCCGCGCAGCGCCCTGCACGTCTCTTTCCCCGCTCGCCTTTTGTGAGAGGACGCTCGCATACGTCCGCGCGTTCCGGCGCAACAAAGAAAACCCCAAAAGACGAGAATTCGCTCGTCTTCCGCGCCTCCTCGGACGGCTGGAGGAAACCTCGGACGTGTGTGGCGCTGATTGGGAGCGACTGCTTATTTCCGGGCGCGGCGGCCAGTGCGGGGTGCGGAGGGTCGTGTTTGCACGCCTGTCGAAGCGGCGACGGCGGGAACGCCACACACGTCCGAGGCTGGGCTGACCCCGGACTCGTGGCATTAAAGCCAGAAATAGCGGTGTGACCCGCTCTTTCCTCTCTCTCTCTTTTTTTTTTTTTTTTTATTTTCTTGAGAGCACAGAGAGCGCCTCAGTGCACGGCGGTATCAGTGTGAGATCTCCCGAAGAGGGATGGAGCCGTAATGTCATTTATCTGCGGGCCTCTGTTAACGTTTGCTCCCGGGGAAGTACGAAATTGAGATAAAAGCCGGTGACCAATCGAGTGTCAGCCCGCGCAGTGCCTGCTCGCGCCGATGACGCGCTGATAAAGGCGACGGATGGGAACACGTGCCGGCGGATCTCATCGGCGGAGCTTCATTTATTCCCGGGGCCCCGCGCGGCGCATTCGTCGGCAGGAGCTTGCAAACGTTACGCCAAAATCAATATCCGGCTGACTGGCTTGCTCCGTTTTTATTACGGCGGCCTGGTCGTAAAGTTAAGTATGAGTCATTATCAAGAACAGCCTAATTTCCCAGATTTATGCCATTAACGAGGGCCTTACAGTCCTCGCTTCCAGCGGCGGCTTTGTTTATGAACGTGGAGAGTGTGCAGCGAGCCGGGGCAGTGACATAGGGTTTCACTGGGAGTTATAAACTGGCCTCGTGCTGCCCGACAACCTTCCCCCCGGGGCTAACAATGTCTAATCGAGACAATGGCTTTCGATCCAACTTGATTATTATATAAGATTTTGAAATATTGCCCGACACGGAAAATATACCGCCGCTCAACCCAACAGCATTTCTGGAAAATTGATCAACGAACACCAGCAGATAAAGACATATAGAGCCGAGACCGCTCTGGATTCAACAGTGTATGCTCTTACTTGTGCATGTTTAAAAACTTCTGACCAGTCATAAAGGATGCATTTTCCTCCAACAGCTGTGATCCTTCAGAAATCTATAAAATGTGTCAGACTTTTATTTTAGTGCATTGATCCAGATTGTTAAGATGCCACAGAAAAGACGACTCCACACACAGAAAGTGTCCCATGAAAAGGACGGTAAACGTGATGGATTAAATAATGAAGAAGGCGGCTCTCGGTGATTCATGCGATTTGGAGGAGAAAAACCAAATCAAACGGCTTTGATAGTAAAAGGAAGCTCTATTGGTAAATTTACAAGTGTACAAACATTTCCAAAACATCAATAAAAAGCTGAATTTTCTTCATAATTGTGAGCTTTGTTCTGAGAACCTGAGCCACATGAATGAAGAATCTTGACCCTTAACGGGACACTTATTGAAATAACTAATAACTAATTATTACTAATTTTTTAAAAGTTTGCTGATAATATTGAATCTAATCAAGCTCGCAATGCAAAATTGACCAAAATTACGCTGATTTCATTATTTTCAACCAAATTTCATTCAACATATTTCTTCCTGGATTTTTCAAAAGAATTATTGAGCGCTGAAATCCAACATTATGATATGTATATTATTATCAAATGGAATCTGATCTAACATTGTGTCACAGTATTTGATTGAGAAGTTTGATGTACCTATTTGTACCAAATAATTCATAAAATTCATTATATGGTACAAATATGTATTCTGTACTCAGTGATTGCTATTTACTTGGTATGATTAATTTGGAACAAATGTTAACAAATTAGGAAATTATACATTACAATGCTTGATTAAGGATTGTATACATCAGATGTGACATTATAGTAAAAATACTGTTTTCTTGATTGAAATACAGGAATCTACCACTTAATATAATTACATTTTTTCTTAAAAAAAAAAAAAGTCCTGTGAAAATAAGTCATAAAATCTGTTCAAAAAAGATAACTGAAATAAAATTAAGAGCGGAATTTTCAAGGTAATGAATAGAAAATACTTTTAAATAGACTCAAAAGCAGATAACATCAAGTGCAGCTTTCAAACATGCATATCCCATTTTCATAAATGTGAAAGGTACTGGAGATAAAAGAAATAAATGAAAGCTGGAGGAGCTCACTATTTGTTGGTGTGTTTACTAGACATACAAATATTTTGAGATGTGTTACTTCTTATGTATGTACTCCACAGATGTCACGTTTGGACAACAAGCTTAGAAACCACAAAAACAAAAAAAAAATCCGGTCATAGCCAAAAAATGATAGATGAAGGCAATTTTTTAGGGCTTTCAGCATAAAAATCTCCCAATGCAGACCCCAGCAACACGTCGACGGACCAGCATGGAAGCATTCAGCAAGATAAACACTCAACAAGAAATGAAAATAAAAGAAACGTGAGGTCTTACCTTGAAATCGCAAATGCACGTCACCATGTTCCCGATTCTTAGACACTCCCCGTCGAACTTGCACGTGTTGGTGTCGCACAGGAACAGGTCTGTGTCCCGGTCATCGAAACCTGGAGGAGCAAAGCCAGAGCGAGAGAGACGTGAGTGATAAAGTGCTCCGGCGTTCGGCCCCGGAGCCGCTCCAGCCCGAGCCCCGTCCAGGGTCATCCGTAATGAGCGGGCGCCATTAGTCATGGCTCCCACAGCGCCGCGCAACCCTCTGATTACACACTGTGCCGTTTGAAAAGACAACGCTCGTACAGTCTTTGTCCTTAGCTGCCAAAATGATACAACGCTTTTTTTTAAAAAAAAAGAATACCACTCGCTGGCTGGGGTAGCGTGTGCGTGTGCGTGTGTGTGTGTGTGTGTGTGTGTGTGTTTGTGTGTGTGTTTTTTTACATTTGCTGTTTAACGATTGGTGTAGAGTGCCGTCTGACTTGTTGGCCCAAAAATCTCCCAGGTGTTTAATCAAGGTGACATCTGGTGACAGCAGAATAAGATGTGCATAATTTTATGTTCTCTATCGAAGCATCTGCATTTTTTTGTGTGTTGCTTTGTTTGTTTTTTTTCCCCCACTGATTTAATGACTTTCCCTTTTATAATTTGTTTGTGTAAGGCAAGACCGAGTCCCGGGGCGTTGTCGTCCTGGAGAGGCAAACCTGGGGTCTGATCCGATTCAGGCTGCGTTAGGGATCTCAAATGACTCCAACAAAGCATCCTGAATCAAATCAGGGAGTCACGTGGCCATGAGGCTGAGGACTGGGCTCAGGGCTATCAGTCTACCTGAACTGATCGCTTACAAAAAGCCACTCCAAGAGCATGACCCCATTTGCAAAGCACGAGGGTCTACACATGACCCAAAGTTAGGCTTGGATTTAAAAAAATAAAAAAAACAGGAAAAATTGCCAAATTTGTGTTTTCGATCTAAATTCAAATCAACAGTGAAATAAAAAAACAAAAAAACAAAATTTCCACTGGCTAAAGTGATCGTGAGTAAAATGGGTGATTTACATTCAGTTAAGCAAAATTGCTGATGAAAACAAGAAGGGATAGAGCAATGTTTAGTTTTTAATCTCCCCAAAGGGGACTCCCCTCCCCTCCCCTCTCCTCTCCGTTTGTTTATACTGTGTAGAACTTAGTGTAAATATCTAACATTAATATGCAGCGCTGCAATCTGCTGCATTAGTCTTGAGAGACTATAAAGCCCAACTCGCACACCAGTGTACTTATTAGCTCATCACTGTCGTTTGCAAGTATTTGCATAAATTGTCTGATATGAAACAAAAATAACAAAAAAAAAAAAAAAAAAAGTTGAACATGAATTTATCTGTGTCGCTGTGGTCATTTTCACTAAATATCTGCAATGGAGTTAAAGTAATCACTCAGTTTTCTGTCATATTAACAGACTATTTATTCAAAAATATGACTGGCATTTTGAAACAGGCTTTAACAAAAGTGGCTGCAAGTTTCGGCTCGGCATTTAGGTTTGTGCCCTACTTTGTCGGAACGCTGTCATTGCTCTTATAGTGGTGTTATGAGCTGCGGCAAGCAGCTGGTTATGGTGACCATGTCCTGAAAAGACCCGCGCACACAGCCTGATTTACACCGAGCATCGTGGCGTGCAGATACTTATCTCGAGGACAAGTACGTATTTGGAAAGAGTCTGATATTTCCTGAAGGAAATGACTCAGAGCAGAGTTAAAAGAAAGATAATACCAGATTTGTGTGTAGCACATTTACACAAACACCAACTTAAATGAGTAGTAAGATTACTCTGTTGGCTTAGGTTGAGTAAACCACAAAATCAAGGTCAAATCTTTGATCAGTTGTTTGCACTTCAACTGAGTGGTAAAGAAATATGGTGATCGTAGTTCTACACTCTTTATAATACTTGTTGATCAAGTTCTCCCTTGGATATAATAAATATGAACAACATAAACTGTAATGTAATTTCAAACATTCTGAAAAAAGTGCACATACAGTTTGGTTTCCTTACTTCCAGGATTTATTATCAGCGTAGTACCACTGTGTGCCACAAGATGGTGTCATGAGTCAACCTACACTGGATTACCGTATTTTATGCACTATAAGGCGCACGTAAAAGCCTGTAATTTTCTCAAAATCCAACAGAGCGCCTTATAATTTCATGCGCCTTTTTTGCGGGAATTACGGTAATCACCCTGATCACATGAACAAACAACCCCTGCTTGCTAAGCTACTAAGCTAGCTAGTTTAAACAGAACGGCAAACATGAAGCTTCAGGTACATTCTCCACTCTCCCAAGCACAGAGCACGGCACGCGGCTGCACAGCCGGCTGACGTGGGAAGCGGCTGGACGCCGGGCGGCAGCCTGCATGCTGCGACTCCGAGAACGGCCAGGCCCCGCCCGGCAGCCCAACCGCCGGGACGCCGGGAGCGGCTGGCCGGCTGCGGCTGAGCTGTCGGTGGGGCACTTCACTCAGGAGACCGCAGCTGGCTGAACCCCGGTGACCAAGCGAGTTGGACCAGTCGCGGCCGCTCTGAGCTGCATATCCGTGAAGAGGATCCTCAGTCAAACTGGCTCTGATATGTCGCTTTACTCACACATTTCAACTGGGAATGTAACCACCTAGGCTGCCAATATGTATTTCTCTCATACTATTCTATACATCCTATGCGCCTTAAAACGTGGTGCGCCCCATGTATGAAATTTTTTTTAATAAAAGCCATTCATTGACTGTGCGCCTATTAATCCAGTGAGCCTTATAGTGCCGAAAATACGGTAGCTCACAACAAAAGACATATAATTCAAACAGCCTCATAGGAAAAACAACACATTTTTTTTGCTTTTTGGCCGCTTGTTTACAACAGCAACGAAAGTACTGCTCTGTGTCTTGATGGAAACAGAGAAAACTTTTTTTTAATTTCCACATAAAATGTTCACGTGTGGAATCATCCGGATCACATAGAGCGACACATTTTAAACACACCGACAGACTGATACAGTTTAAAAGAAGCTTTTTACCGTTTGTTGGATGCTCTTGCTGTGGTACTACAACCACAACTATTCTGAACTGATTAGTGTCCTGCTCAAACATTTTAAGGATTTCAGGCATTCCCATATATCTGTCTGAATGCAAAATTTTCCTGGAACGAAACGACACTGATTCCAGGTCACTACAACGAGTGTTTACAGCCAGGAACCATTGAAGGCCAACATTTCAAATGAAACCCAAGGTAACTGGGGTCAAACAGTAAACCAACATTAGCCAATAAGAATGATTAAAGACAGAGACATTTCTATCTTAACTCCTAAAGAATAAAAATCTCCGCTGACAACAGATTTGTACACAGACCACATCTTGCCTCAACAAAGAGAAGAACTTCAACCATGGAATTTAGGTTAAAAAAGGCATTTTAATTTGGATTTTTTGTTGTAGCTGTTAGGTTTTGGAGTTTTCTTCTGTTTACTGAAGCATCAATTAAAACAAGACAGGAAGTCAAGAAGAGCCCGGAGTTCAGAAACTGTGGAGAAACTGGAATCTGAAGCAGGGCGTAAACATCAAAGATGTTCATCTTTGATGTTCACAGATAAACAATCAGGCTTTTGTTCATTTATCTGTCTGAGATCAAGCTTTAGAGCCTCAAGGAGAATCATTTAAATGAGAAAACTATGCATGCAAATTATTTGACTCAAAACAAGACAAACTGAGAATGTCCTGATGGTTATTACTGTTAGACAACAGTTAAAGACTGAGCAACGCTGAGCTTTTAGCACATCATGAAATAAATCTGCATGGATTAAATCTCATAATCGACCACTAAAGAGATCTCAAACAGAAACTCCATTTTGACACAACTGAGCCAATGATGAAAGAGTTCAAGCTGTGTTACGACAGCGTAGTTATTATTTGAATGATCAGGATAAAATCATGCCAAAGTTCATGTGAAATCTTCCTTTACAGGTAATTTCTATGAAAAACTATCAAAGCAACCTTAGAAAAGCTGAATACTGAAGTCTCACAAGATCTGTTCTTATAGAAAACAACTGGCAAAGTTCATGCAAACCATTTTTTTTTTCACTGGCAAGACTTGGGTACATTAAAGAGAAAAAAAAAATATTCTCAATGTCCGTTCCCACCGTGCGAGCCAGCTCGTCTCAATGCGATTCAGAGACGTATTCTCATAATGAACCCTTCTGCAGCACCTTCTGTAACCCAGCGGCAACAGGCGACGCTCTTTCCCACTTCTGAAAGCCCTCCTTGGCATGAAACAAACTATCAGGCAATAATACCCCGAGGAAGAGGAGCCAGTGCTAAAACGAACCTGCTATTTGCCAGAAGCCTGAACGACCGTAAAGTGTGAGCTCTCTGTGCAAATATACAATCACCCGGCCAAGAACGGTCACATGAGAGGTCTCGACGCTTGAAGTGCACGGGTGGAACAAAGCCCTCAGCCCTTCGGAGAGGGCCACGCGAGGCGGTCTGAAAAGCCACCAAAAAAAGAAAAGAATTGGCACCCAGGCAGCTGGCATGTGGATGATACTCACTGGAGAGGGGCATTGTTATGGTGGCAATCATATTACTGGCTACGTGTGTACAAGTGATCGGAAGTATCAGCTCTTTTCTGGGGACCTGCTGCTGGTTGTCTCGGGAAGCATTGTGTTTCGGTAAAGTATGTGTGTCTGTGTGTGTGTGTATTTAATACTGTGTCGAGAACCTTAAACTCTCAGAAAATGAATGCAAGTCAATGCAATCTGCACAGAAGATAATGAACAAATGCATGTGTGTGTGTGTGTGTGTGTGTGTGTGTGGGTGTGTGTTAAAATACACATGCGGATGTGCATGCGTGCACACGCCTACATTTATTAATATTGCAGGGTCCGTACACTCACACAATATGGAAAGAAGTCTGCAGGAAATTAATGTAAGCCAATGCAATGTGTCAAGAGGATAATGGACACGTGTGTGTGTGTGTGTATGTGTGTGTGTGTGTGTGTGTGTGTGTGTGTGTGTGTGTGTGTGTGTGTGTGTGTTACTGAGGTGGAGGTTTACACTCTGGCAATATAGAAAGAAGTCTGCAGGAAATGAACGCAAGTCAATGCAATGTGTCTTCTGGTTAATGGACATATGCGCATGCGTGTGTGTGTGTGTGTGTGAGTGTGTGTGTAATCACAGTACAGAGGAGACATTCACTCCAAACTACAAATTGTGTGGTTGTGAAATACTTGCTCAAGGTCGTACGGGTAGTCTACTGTCAAAAACAAAAATTAAGAAAATTCAGTCAAAAGATATTGAAAAACAGAGAGAAAAACAATTTGAAATAAAACTAGAAAGAATTAAATGTTTTTATCAGAATATGAAACTGTCACTTTTTGTTACCTTTGCAGAAAAAACTTGAAGAAGTGTTGCCCCTCTGACAATATGATCAGAACGCAGCAGTGTGGAAAAGTCTCAACGTGCTGCGGTGGAAGGCAGAGGAGACGGACGTTGAGCTGGATAACTCCACATAGTAAGGTCTATTCTTCCGACAGGAATCAGGCGTCACACAGTGTAACAGATGGCCATCATCTTCAGTCCCATAACGTCCTTTTTGGACAATCCTAATTTATTACATTCTATTTTCTCTCCAATAATTACTTGAAGAGTATAATTAAGATCATGAACTTGTTTCTCTAACGCTTAACTATTGTTTTACAGTCTCTACAAAACCTAATTCACACATTTTGCTCACAAAATCCTTATTTATCCCAATAAAATACACTTTAAACCAAGCACTATGGACTTTTACTACTCGTTTCCTATATACCGGTATATTGAAAGGCTGACCGGAGTATGTAGTTCCCTCTAATGGTGCCTTTTCACTCAGTCACCTCCAATATGGAATTTCTAAATTGGTATCCACCAAACACGGTTTTAACATTAGAAAGACCATTTCCAGAAGGTGCAAAGTAAATTCAATTTGAAAGTCTCTCAGCTGTTTCTCTCACACTACTCCAGATATCCAGCTCTGCTAGCATTAGCATTAGCATTGATTAGCAGACCGTCTTTACTGCTTTTTCTCACAATTCTCGAACGATCTACTCAATAAACAACACTTTCAGCCAGTACTGTCTGCTGTTTACATTCATTTCAGTGAACTTTCACTAACCTGTGGCGGAGAAAAGAGGAGAATTTGAGCTGGTTTAACTCCACATAGAAGGTTTATTCTTCCTCTGCGGCCTCATTCTACTGTACACCACCTGCGCCAAGCGCCTCTAGTGGCTGGATGTGGAATAGCGCCTGTTTACTGAGATTAGTATGCATGGGAAGTAACTTCATGAAGACAAAATTAAATAGGTGTCTGTTTTTCTGCCTGTTATATTTTTGACCTTCTACAAAAGCAAGAGAAATACAAACATCGCTCATAAACAGTCAGTCTTCCAAACATCAGTGCAATCAAGACTTGAAAACACCGTAGCGCCACCAAAGGGACTGTTTCTGTGAACTCTTTAAAAATGACATATCAGCTTTTGTTCTGGATGTAAATCACAGAACCAAACACCAAATGCTTCACAGTGATCGCATTTCAGAAACAGTGGGGCCAACCGGTTTCAGAAAACTGCACCGGTCTCAATTAGTCGGCTGACAGTGACGAAAACATGTGCTTGATACACCAGAACAAATTAGACGTTTCAATATCAACATGGAAAAAACAGAAGCTGTCAGTCTTATTATGCCAACTTTAGAAGAAATTACAAACAGAAATTAACAATTACCACAAGAAAGGAAAAGAAATTGAATCACTGCAGGATCGAGAAGCTGAAAGTCAAAATGAATTGAAATGTTATGATTAGCAGTTTTTCTCGTATTGACAAAATAACTAAATCTGTTGCAGGGAAATAGATATCAAAAAGATCATAACTGAGTTGTAATAAGAGGGTGAAATATAATGAGATACTGTTAGATTATTACTGGCAAACAATACTTCACCAACTCAGAATGATCAGAAGACCTTTAGGTTGATAGTTATAATTCATCACAGTGAACCTAGGTTTAAAATAAATTTGTCACTGTGAAGACAGTGCAATTTTTTTTTTGGTGGTGAAATGTTGTCATTTATAACTAAAGGCAACACATGCTTTCTCACCCAGGGAGAGGAAAGTGGCTAAACTTGTTGACTTTGATGTTTTTTGGCCATATTTTCATTGATTTTCTATGCACGTGACGTCTGCCCCGGGGGAACTAATCACGCCTGTCAATTAAAATGTGGCATTTTGTCAAAAGCACTACTTTTGTGAATTGATTGTGATTAATTGCAACCCCCCCCCCCCCCCCCACCCCCCCACGCCGTATTTATTCATATTAAGTTATATTTGATTGAAGGGAACCACAATACAATAATACAATACATATCTCGATAAAGAACAATACTATTTGATTTGAATTTATAGTTCCATATAAGGTCTCCAAATCAATCCAATAATAGATCTCATTATATTCGTAAATACTTGATCACTCATTTGATGAATTCTGATGTCCCAGTTTATTGAAAAGACGTCATGTTATTGCACGGTGTGCTCTCCCCTTTTTGTTTCCGATCCTCTCTCCCTCCCTCTCTCTCTTTCTCATCTCTCTCCTAACGTTAATGGGTGCTGCTTGATACAGGTTGAGTGTCAGAACCCAGGGAAACTTATACTTCCTGCTCCCGCCCCGCCGTTCCAGGAGGAGATTACAGTGAGCTGAATAATTAACGAAAACAAGCTGGCAAACATCAAATATTGAAAAGGTAATGTTTATATGCTAACGATTAAGATGGCAAGCGAAGCACTTACTTGTCTAAAGCAGAGGAGCTTGTCAGCCAAATGCATCTCCTCCTATCTACCTGGAATTTCACTACACTAAGAGGAGCGAGGAGTCGACCCCCACCCCCCACCAGCACCACCACCCACACCTGTTTCAAGCATTGCACTGCTCAATAATTAAGTAGAGTGAATTAATAATGAAGGCAGAACAACCACAGTGGTGAGACATCCTCTCTTGACCTCCTTCATGCTGGGGGACCAACGGTTTCCTTTTTTAACCTTTGCAACAGGTTTTTAAGGAGAGGTCCGGATCCCATTAAGACACATTATTCACGCGTAGAATCTTTCAAACCAAAAGTCTGAGAACAAAGTCTTTCAATGTCTTCACAAGTGTTTTTTTTTTCTCCACAAGGACAAAAAAATACATTATTTATTAAATAAATAAAAAATCCAGCTAATTACCAATTAGTCATTTCAAAGCAGTCATTTCAGATCTTTTTTTTTTCATATCCAACTTTTAAAGTTCCTAAGAAAGGCTACAAACCCCCTGGTCTCATCTTATGTTTGCCAAAAATTATTGTGAAGACAAATGCAGCTGACATACAAAATCAGGAGCCCTTTAAATGAATGTAACGGACACTTTCACGTGTCTTATGAGATTTGTTTTGGACATGTGGAAATGAAGCCCTCTGCTATGATCTGAAGCTCAGGGTGTCCAAACCAAACTCTAATCCGGCCCGCCAAACAGCAAAGTAAATTGTAAAACTTACAAAGAAAACGTGTTTCTTTTTTTAAAAACACATATCTAAGGAGTAGCGGACAAAGAACTGAGCCCAAGCTGGGACTTCAGTGATGCTCGTAACATAGCATGAGGATATACTCTCAAAGGTTTTATTAAAACTGGCTTCATGTTCTACAGATGTTTCGTGTGTCCTTCCATCTTTATGCTGATGACAGTCAAATCTATGGACCTCTGAAGTGTGAAGATTCATTCAGGGCTGCTCAACTCTTGAAGTGCATTCATGCGACTAAGGACTGGATGTCAGAAAACTTTTTGTGTCTCAATGACAGTAAAACTGAGGTTCCTCTGGTTGGTCCTAATAAGGCCAGCAGTAAACCTGTTAACTAGGGGACTTTGACTCAGTTTGTTCAGCCCACTGTTACCAACCTTGGTGTTAACAAAGACCATGACCTCAAGCTTGATAAGCAAATTAGTGCTGTTGTGAAGTCAAGTTATTTCCATTTGAGACAACTGGCTAAGGTAAAGTCTTTCCTCTCAAGACACAATTTTGAAATACTGATTCATGCTTTCGTTACAACTCGGCTGGACTATTGCAACGCTCTGTACGCCGGCATTGAGGAGAGTTTACTCAAGCGTCTGCAGCTCGTCCAAAATGCCGCAGCACGCCTTTTGACTGGCACACGGAAATATGATTGCCAGTGTTGTCGTCACTTCATTGGCTTCCTGTTCGCTACCGGATTGATTTTAAAATTCTTTTACTTGTTTTCAAATCTTTGAATGGACTTGCCCCACCGTATTTATCTGAACTGTTGGTGCATTACGTGCCGGGACGTTGCCTTAGATCAGCAAACAAGGCTCTACTTGCGGTTCCTGACACAAATTTCAAACGTAGGGGTTATTGAGCGTTTTCTGCTATCGGTCCCAAACTGTGGAATGATTTACCGCTGCACATAAAACAATCAGATTCTCTTCTTGTTTTTAAGTCCTGCCTTAAGACTCATTTATTTTCTTTGGCTTTTAACTAATGTGAGACTGTATTTTACTGAAAAGTTGCCAATGTTGTCTTATTAATATTTGTATGTCTATTTCTATAGTTTCTATTGTTTTCTATTATTTGTACAGCACTTTGGTCAACATTGTTGTTTTTAATAGTGCTTTATAAATAAACTGGACTGGATTGGACGGGACTGAGACTGTAGTCATGTTCAGGTTGTAATTGTTTGATCTTGTGAAAATTTAGACATTTTTAACATACATACTCAACAAAGAAACGCTTAGAGGTTAGATTTAAGGGTTATCATGGCTCTATTTTCCAGGTCTGGCCCACTCATAATGAAATTGGTCTGTATGTGCCCCTGAGCTAAAATGGGGTTTGACAAGCCGGGTTAAATAGGGTAAAATGAAGTGGACTGAGCATGAAACCCTGTGGTACCCCTCACAAAATGAAAAAAACCTGAAATAGGGCCAAGTCTCAACCCCCCCTGAACTTAGTCTCCCAAGCAGCCCAAAGGGTCAGGACCCCAAGGACGGGAACGCAATAAGCATTAACAATGGCGAGTGCTCCTACATCCATATGGACAGACAACCAAGTTGGACTGCAACGAAACAAACAGCCAGGAGAATATGGACTGAGAGCCATGGCACTCTGGAGGCCGCCATTCTTGTCATTGTGCAACAACACATGCAGAACTGTTTACTACTGCCACGGTGTGCATGGTGGCGTGTTCTTCGTAGAAGCGCATTTTCAGAAAGTTATGATTTCACCCCATTTACATGAAGACAGAGCATTTTAGCAAAGTTTCACCATTTTCAAAAAGTTGCATTTTCAGTGGCTGCAAGCACCATTGTCATGTAAACGATCGCACAACGAAGGTTCTGCACTATCACTTGAAAACTGAGCAAATGGTGCCTTGCGGAGCAACGTGCACGACAAGCACTGCTGACCGCTGTGTTGACAGATCTTGAAAGCACATGGCCGATTCGCTCCACGCTACCGGTAATTCACTCCACTTGATGGGATTTACAGGCGGCTTTGCATATTTTGCACTCATCCATGTCACTTTAACTATCAGAGCATCACACGCCAGTTCAGAGTTAACAATAGCAGAGGTATTCACTGAAGAAAGGCATCCGTGCTTCTTCACAGGAATTTCCCCCCCGAAAAGCTGTACTGAATGGCAGACATTTTATACAACGCCATTATTACAAAGCACTATTCTGTGATTCAAATGAACTGATTGTCGGGATGAGATTAATAACTCCTTGAGCGTAAAAAATATGGCCACAGGATGTAATCTGATTGCTGGCATTAATCCCCTATTCCCTTTGTAAAAGACAACAAAAACTATGCTCATTTATTTGAAGTAGCACAAGCCAAACAATTAAGGGCAAAATGCCAATGATTGTGTAATTATGATAATTACACAAGGTACTAAATGCACATTTAGCTGTGTTGTTTGAAAATCTGCCCAGTGGATCTTAAAAGAGTGGACCGTTCTTGTTCAATGAGCTCGTTTTTAACACAAACTCGTGTATTTGTGCCCGTGCGAGTCGATAACTTGGGTAGATTTTGGTTTGGCAAAACTAAGACTTGACTTAAAATGCTTTGTTTGTTAAAAAAAAGGATGTGATAACGCAGATGTGGCAGATTAAATGGCGACCAAACCGTGTGGTCTGTACGGCCTCCTAATACACAAAAAGTGGCATTAATCTTATATGCTGCAAACTTTAAAGGAAAACTCCGATATTGCATTTTTCCCTCAGTGCTTCAGGGAGAACTCTGCCACCTTTAAGCTTATGCAATTGGCTTCTGGTACAATGTCTAAGAAGTGAGCAGCTGCTCATAGAAATCAATCTCTGATAAATAATTTGCACGCAGCATGCTCGGCATCGAACAACACACCAAATTACCACCAGGTGGGCAGAGAGGTACGAGCAGAGATGAGATTACAAACAGTAGTTTGCATTCCATTACCGAGTCCATCCGGCTTCTGAGCTGTTCCATGGAGTTCAGGGTTGCTGGAGCTGGTCCCAGCCGACAGTAGCTGAAGGTAGAGTGCACCCAGGACAGGTCGCCAGTCCATCACAGGGCTTATTATGTTGAATATGTAATTATGAATAACTCAAAGAAAAAGCATTTCACCTACAGCTCCACGCATAAATTCAGAACCACCAGCAAGGAAGGAAAAAACATATCAGGTTTTCACCATTCCTCTTGAGAGAGGATGCTTTCATTTCCATGATACTTTCAAGGTACGTATATCCCTGCAGAGCCCCTATAGGATTACATAACATGTTTCAAAGCGCTGTTGAGCAAAATGTAACATACAGATAAGCCTAAATTCAATAGTGCAGCATTTCGAAGCTTAAAATCTCGCATCTTGCTTTAGGTGTGACTGACTGATCAGTATCGGCCACACATGGACAAACCCTCAGATTGCCTTTCAAAAAAGCGCGAGGGAGACAGCCTATTTTTCCAGTCTTTGATTTGTTGAAACATCACAGTGGAACTAAAGGCAAGCAAAATACTGACTTATCAAACATGCAAAAGCAATTCCACTTCCTTAAGGAAGTCTGGGGTCTTGTCTACACGACAATGTTTCCAGTGAAAACGCATCATTTCAGCAATCTGCATTTTTACAATATCCGACGAAAACGATGCAATTAAACCACAAACAAAGAGAACAACATGTAATAAACATCAACGATGCCGAGTACACAGGCATTCCTATGGACAGACGATCAGGTTGGTGTTTGCTGTTAAGAGTAACTCTGAACTCTGAAACTCTCAAGTCCCAGGAGACTATGGATTGGAAGTAATGACACTCTGTAGATAATATTAAGATTAAAAAAACTATGTGTTTTTTCTGGCCAATTCATGACACAAAATGTACAAAAATAATCATATTTTGACTGAATGAGCTCTTCATGTCCCAAACACAACATAGCAGGGAAAGGAAATATTCTTGAGTTACAGTACCAACAGTAAAAATCTATTTCAGTGTTCTGTGAACCTTCTGGGAATGTGATACGGCGATAAATCAGCCGTCATTTCCACTTGTCTCACTGAGTGCAGAATGTAGAAATGACAAACCTTTCAATCTCACATGTGAAAACAGTATTTCTCACTTCATTCATCACGTTTAAGCCTTGTAAAGATAAAGAAATTCCATACCCAAGGAAAAAAAAAAAAAAACCCAACTCGTGTATTCTAGATTTGAAAAGAGAAACAATGCAAGCATTTGCAAAGCGTTCTTTTCGGTTAACACAGTTAGAGCTCGTGTTTTCACAACTCCTGACTTGTGCAACTTTACAAATGGCATTTATTCTAATGACACACACACACACACACACACACTCTCTCTCTCAAGACCAAAAACTCAAGACTGTGCTGCATTCACGGCAGAACAAAGACTCCCTCAGTGTCAGAATCATTTTGGGATCCTCTGTTCTGCCTCAGTGCAGGCTTCAGTGGCAGTCCCTCAAGCCGTCCACAGATGCACACCAAACAGAATGACAATCTTTGTCAAACCAAGTTCTTTTCCTTTCTTAGTTTGTCTCTTATTCCTTTAAACAAAAACTCATTTAACACTTGTTCAAATACAGCACTGCTGAGAGTGGTCCCTCATTTCCCCTCCTAACTACCGCCTATAATTATCTGTCTGCCTGGAAAACAGTTTAATGATGAGCTCAGTGTCTTTTCAGTGTCATTCTCACTAGATGGACAACTGTCACACATTAGTGTTGTTTTTCAATAATAAAAAAAAAAAGCACAATATGCAGACAAGAGGATAATTACGCCGTGTGCAAATACTGCCAGCCTATTATTCAGGTTGCTGTAGAGGAAAGGTTCTTGTTTTTTTCACGGTGGGCTGCCACTTGCGCTTTTCTATTAATCCTAATGACTGCTGGATGCATACGTATGTGTGCGAGTATGCATGCAGTGTTCTCAGCCTATGCACTTAAGCCTCCTCAAGGCGTGCTGGATAAAAGCCTCCGTCGAAATGCACGAGAGTATGTCAGTAAGTGGGGAAGGTAGGCGAGCGCGGTGTGTGTTTGGCCAGGATGTGCACCATTATCATGCATCACGCTGCAAATCATCACCCGAGATGGACAGCGGACGCAAAGTGGTGTACAGCATGATCCGGCACAGGAAGGTGTTGGGATTGACCGGTCATTACCGGCGCTGATGCTTACCGGAGCTTTTCGGAACATCTTCAGAGTTAAACTGTATAACTCTGAGCTGAAAAACTCTTAACTCACCATTTGATTTACTGGCGCTCACACCTCGAGGTGACAGGAGTCTCCTGAAGGTGACACTAACAGAAAGATTTCTCATTTTTGTCTTTAATTAAGCTTGATTTAATTAATCCCAATCAAATTCATTTGGATATAAAGAGTTAACCTCTGCGAGAGACAATTCCGAGCCTTCTCTTCTTTCTTTCCTTAAATATCCTCACACATAGCTCATATTATTAATATATGGTGGGTATGCCTCCCCTCTTCCCTATTCCCTTTCTTTTCATTAAAATGTCATTCATTGGCTTCTTTTCAGGCTGCTACAGCCACTAACTGCCAGCACTGACTCCATATGGATGGCAGCCTGTTATGATGAGCTATAATATCAATAGTGCTGCTGCCCATGTGTGTGTGTGTGTGTGTGTGTGTGTGTGTTTGGAGCTATTTTAAGGGTTCAGACTTGGACGGGCGACAGGGGAAATATATGGCGGCACAGTCGGATGATTTACTAAAGGGGTGCAAAGGCTGTGCAGCCCGGTCCGATCAGCCTCTTGCATTCGCCTCCTTCCTCCTTCCTCTTTATTCTCGTGCTTGCGCACCGAGGAGGGAAAAACAAGTTTACAGCACGTTGGCCTATTAAAAGCACGACTGCGGGTTTATTTAGAGCAACACTTGATCCAAACCACCACTGTGCCCAAGAAGCCTGTCAAACGTGTAATCCTCCCCTCGGTGCGATTAATCGAACACGCTTGATTAAAGTTGATTCGAGATGTAAAATCATCCAGGAGGCGATGATGAGAGGCATTTCAAGTGTTTCGTGTTGTTCTGGCGCACATTTTCAGAACGATCACCCCCTTTCCCCTTCTCCGATTCAGCAACCAATCCCTCCTTTTTATTTTATTTTAAGACAAAGATCCTTAATGGGTTCCACTCTGATCGAAATCATCGACCCGTTTCTCCCCGCCAGGTGCGTGCGCGCGCTGCGGTGCCGCCACACAACCGAGACCAACTCGAATCCAAAAAAAAAAAAAGAGCTGCATCCTCTCTGCAGCCCCGGTGGCTCACCTGCAGCCACCCCCCTCAGAGGAGAAGACCTGCAGGACGCGAGCAGCAAATTAAAAATAACCGGCACGAGGCGTCTGTCACGGGAGCTCCTCCAAACTTTGATCGGGGTCTCGCGCCTTGACGAGCGTCACGCCGGCGCAACTTGGACAAGACGATCTGCGCATCCAGACGAAGCGGATAAACAGAAACTCCTGCTTGTTTTCTTATAATATCAAGAATAATTAAAAAAAAAAAAAAACTCTCACCGGAGCAGTTCCAGCCGGTCGGCGTCTGGCAGTCGCTGAGGGACGACGGGAAGGCGCGCAGCTGCTCCACAGGTAAAGTCGCGAGGAAGGAGACGAGGGTGATCCGGAGCCAGCAGCCTCCCGTCGTCCCGCTCCACCGGCGCAGGCGGCGGGGCTCTTCCAAGGGCGCCCGCGCCGTCACGGACGGACCCATCTCCTCTTTTCACTGGCCCCGGCCGCGCGGGCGACGTGCGGAAGAGACGCAGACGCGCACCGTCAACTCCGATCCCGACAGGTTGAGTGTTGCGCCTAGAGACCGACGGCGGAGCATTTTTTCCCCGCGCGCCCCATGTAGCAGTGCCCCGTGGAGACTGACCAAACGGGTTCCGCCCGATCCGGAGGGAGGCTGCTGCTGCCGCCGCTGAGCTGCTGCTGCTGCAATAATAAGTGGAATGGAAGAGGGGAAGGACGCGATGGAAAGGTGCTGGGATGGAGCGGAAGGGGGAAAAGTTGGCCACTTGGCGAGCGGGGAGAGGAGGATGCTTAAAGGGGATGAGGGGAAGGAGGAGAAGATGTGAAAGCAAAAAAACAAAATAAAAATAAAAAAAAAAAACCAAAAGGAGGGTGATGACAGGAGGAAGGTGGCAGAGCTGCAAAAGTGGAGAGGATGGAGCCAAAGTATCCCACGGGCAGGGTTTGGAGAGTTGCGCAATAGAATCCACGGCTGAGACGAGCAGCGGTCCTCCCGTTCACTTTGTATGTGCGCTGCCTCCACAGGCGCAGCCGGCTGGTATTTGCCTCTCTCTCTCTCCTCTCTCTCTCCTCTCTCTCCCTCACCAGCAGCTGGTTATGATCACGTGGAGTGTGATGCGAGGAGGAAGGGGGCGCCCCTCAGTAACAGTTCTCTCTCTCTCTCTCTCTCTCTGTCGCTCTCTCTCTCTCTCTCTCCAGTGGAGAGGAAAGAAGGGGAAATATGAGGCGAAATAAAAGAAAAGGAGAAACAAAGAGGAAAGCTCGGGGGTTAGATCCAGAAGAAGGCGGTGGCCGCCTCCCGGACTGGCAGCACGGGGAGCAGAGGATGCACTGCCTTTATAATTGGCCAGGAGCATTTAAAAAGTCTGCAGGAATCGATTCGTCCAGCCTGGCCTGGGATAATTGCTCCGCTTTGAAATGACACCAATGCTATTCCTGGGTCTCTGCCTAAGGCCAATCTGGAGAAAGAAAAAAAAAAAAACCTCAATATTATTCATGTATTTTTGGATATAAGCTACTGCTGTCACACAGGGCGGGATGCAGGCGAGTAATTGACATGCTCTGGGCCATGAAGGCAGCAGAAAGTGCAAGAAAAGGTCTGTGAAGGAGGTCATCGTCCAGCATGGGGTTGAGAACACTCGCCCTGTTTGAACCGGGAAAATTAGAAGCCATGTGTGTGGAAAAGCCCAGTAGGGGAGACAAAAGGGTGGCTGTCCGAGCCTGTCATGCCCGTAGAGACACTTGACCTCATGATATTATGGATAGAAAACATTAACTGTCTGCTAAGCCGGTCGGGCTTTGATGGCTTGACACTTGAATGATCAGAACGCTAGTTATTCACTTAAAAACACACACATGCACGTAAATGTCCAGGAACATCCGGACGCATGCGCCGCTGTGATTCGGCGCGTGGGTGATAATGGCTACGGAGAGGACGTTCCAGAAATCTCTCATGCAGGGATATTCCCATGGCAAGGCCGAGTCGCTTGTGAAAGTCTCGGTTAATTTACACGTTTAGATTGACATCATGGCATCAACAGCCGCTAGAGGAATTGCATCCAAAGAAGAAAAAAAATAAATAAAAAAACAATTCGATCTGGACCTGAAGCTTCTGTTGGTTTGGACATTTTTACAGTAGAAGTTCTAATGTAGACAGAAAACAAACTTTTGGTGTTAATTAAATGATACGGGAGTTTACAATAAATATCTTCAAGAATTAAAAAAAAAAAGCTTTTTCTTTGTCAAGATTAAAAAAAAAAGACAAGAAACTATAGTGAAATGTTTTGAATTATTATAAATTAACACTAATGTTGCATTACAGTTCACCTAAATTTGTGCTTTAGCCACAGGGGGGCAGCTGAAACAAGATATCACAGATACTGTAACCAAAGGGAAACAGTGTTTAAAATAGCCAAAGCAAACCATCAGAGTCACACGTGAGCATCAATACCTGGAGAAAAGATTCACCAACAATGTCTTCCGACGCCTGTTGCTGTTTATTATAATTTATCAACATGTCAGGAGTCATTGGAGGAGGCTCTTCTGGAACAACCTGCTTACTTTCATTGAAGTGTATCAGGAAAGGCTAAAAAAAAAAAACACACACACACACATCTTCGGTTTGGGTTTCATGATTTCATGGGTGTAATTTTTACCATTGTACCATTCAGCTCTGATTTTTTTTCGTTATTTCTGTGAAGCCATGTTCTGTGTAACGCTCTTGGTACGCTCTTTTTTTTCCATTTGGACCAATTCTTTCTATTTAGCCCAAAAGTTTTTACACTTCTAATGTAAAAGCTTCAACTTAAATGCAGATACGTGTTTGATATAAAACATTCAATCATCCTGATATCTATAGATTGAAATGCTAGAAGGGCGTTTTTTGGACTGAAATATAATAACTGAACACGGTATATAGTGTCAGAAAGTTTAAATCTTGAGTTTCAAGTGAGAACAGAAAACTTTCATTGTGTTTTTGGTGTCCATTTATATGAAAACAGTATTCAGTGCCAGTGACAACTTTTTGAAAAAGTCAACAGTGCCCATCGTTTTCAGCATTTCTGAAATCAAGACTGAGAAACAATGTGTTTTCACTTGAATTGATGCATAAGTTGTATGTGTTCTCGATGTGATCATGAAACTAACGTCAAACAAAAGCAGAAACACTCCAGAGAGAAACACTGCTCCCAAATCTCTCCAAACGTGCAGAATTGTCTGGTAAAACGAGATTTGCTCCCGACAAAAAGAGCCTATAATTGATAGTAATGCTCATTTAAAGAGAAAATTGTGTTGTCTCTGCAAAAAGGACAGCAACAAAAGTCACATTAATAAGTGAACACGGGGTCAGACTATGACAAGGGAGAGTTGCAAAAAGAAGGCTAACTAGTGGAGTGGTGGCAAAAGCAACCCAAGGCTGCCTTTGTACTCAGCTAATTTGGATTTCAAAGCAGGCCTTTTTTTTTTTTTTTGCTTTTTTTCTTTGCTTCCGGCAGTCTTTATTTGTCCGCTGAAGCATTTGGGCAACACTGTACAGTCACTGCTTTCCAGGCAAATTTGTGTATAATTTAGTGTGTGAAATAACAGCGGGACAAATATGAGTAAAATCTCGCAGCTTTAGTGTAATGGAGTTTGCGAAGTGGCTTCAATCAAATTTTGAAGGAGGGAGAGCTTCTGTAGGAGACGAGGATACAGAGAAGAAGCAGCAGGTATTAGTGAGATCTGAAATACCTGCAAACCACCTTTCATTTTTTTTTTTTCTTCTAAATTGTAGTGTGATGAACTGGCACCATGTCCATTCTCTTCGCTGAAGCAGTGTAAAATCTGAACGGATGTTTGTGGTACATTTCTCTAAAACCGGACCAAAAAAAAAAAAAACTGTTTGACTTCATGCTGATAGAACTAATTTTACCATTGAAGCAAAAACAGGCAAAACAAAACATGTCAGCTCTTGTGAAGCATTCTGTAATTGTTACTTCCACAGCAAAGCTGTGATAAATGCAACACGATGCATGTTCAATTACTGCAACAAAACCCTCACTAAGCTAAGAGCTCACAAACATCTTATAAAGCTGCAGAAGCAGTGGCAGTAATTTCTCAGTTGCACACTGGGAGAACAGCAGTTTTACAGTCCGTCACGTCCCTGCTCTGTTTCATTTTCACCACTTCAAATAACTCTGAAGGAGATGCGGTTCAGACCATTTTTTTTTTCCCTTTAAATGAAATGCACAGTGTTCAGCACAAAATATGTATATCATGCATGGGAAATTCAAAAGTGACAGAAACAGGAAGGCTGTATAAACACACAAAGTAGAAAAAATGAGCTGGTAAAGACAGAAGTGAAATGTATTAGTTTGACCAGTTGTGTAACATTTTCTGTTAACAGTTCCTAATATCAAGGATATTCCTAGAATGCAGATTATAGCCTCAGCGTCAGTCACAACTATCAGGAAATGTCACGAAGAGAGAGAAACCAAACAGATCCAGTCACACTGGTGTGTAAGCTGCAGTTACATTTCCAACATGGTTCTCAAGTGAAACCGAAAACCTTTCCATCGCGTTTTGGACAATGGAGCCTCTGAAAATGCAACTTCATGAAAACAACTCTCAAAAAAAGCAACTTAATAAAGAAAACGATACATCTCTGTCTCCGTGTACATGAAGGAAAGTGTAACTGTTCGAGAATGTTGCTTCTACACATGCACATCACGGCATAAACGTACTCCAGCACCCACTGGAAGGCCAGCTGAGGAACCCCCCCTGAACAGGGGGATTTACATGGGAAACAGGAAAAGAAACCCAGCAAACTTTATATTTGCTGGCAAGGTAACATCCACTGCAGACCCATAACTGAATGCGAAATAAAGTACTGAGGGCATTTAGATGAGATAATTTATGAGAAAAAATTGCATTCAGTGTTTGGACGCAAACTCAACTGTTGCTTCTGCTCCTGCTTAAAACTCAAATAGATTTTTAATCCATCTTTTTTTTTTTTCCAGAGAGTTGATGCTGATACTGAGGTTACGCTATGTTGTAGTGAACTGTGAGGACTTGTTGCCTTATTTTTAATGAATTGCAGATTTGCAGATTAGAGTTTGCATGTTTTCTATGTGTGAGATGATCTCTTTTGTGCTTCTTCACCCTGAAGTCATCTTTTGGACATTTTATTGGACATTGTGTTGCTACATGTGGCCCCTGAAATTGACACCTCTGTGAAAATTACTTCTCTGCATTTTAGCAATCAGAATAAACCAAAACGCAAAACGTGGTGGATGCAAAACATCCACTTTTATTCTTATGCTGTCACATTCAACTGTTGAGCTGTAGGTGGACGGGTGATGCAGTTGCAGCATTTCAGAAAAGTTGCGATATCCCCCGTTTCCATGGAGACCAAAACGTTCCAAGTTATAAGCTGTTTTCAAAAAGTTGCGATTTCCCCCTCTCCAGGGACTGTTGTCGTGTAGACAGTCTTCCAAAATACACCGAAAATCTTCAATTATACAACATAATTATGGGGCAATTCTTTTTACGGCGAAGACACTTCGCGTTGCTATAAATCCTCTTTTTGGAGTTTGTGTCGAGGCGCGCTTCATCCTGGAGAGACGTGTCCAGAAACCTTGCTAGAGCGTTGATGGATGGGTTAATAACAACACTGATGGCAGCAGAAGCGCTAGCCTTGGGCCTTTCTGAGTTGCTGTGTTTCATCAGCATCGGGACGTTTCTTGACTGAAGGAGTTCTGAGAATGCTGATGGTTGACCAACAGCTGATTTGACACATGCACTGTATCATCCAGCCCCAAGTCCGACTAACCCCATCCATCTTCCTGATAGATACCTGTCTCTTCAGCACTATGCAAGCAACCGCCTAGTTTTTTACCACAACTCAGATGAACAAACCAAATTGAGGTTTTGCTACAAAGCTGTTTGTACAAAAAAAAAAAAATCACAAATGACACAAATTGAAAATTCCTCGTGAGCATTAAAGCCGCGTGCAGTTTTTGATTCGTCCTTGAGGAGCAGATTTGCAGTGAATCTTCCTTTATCAACAAGTAAACATTTTGCTCACCCCAATTACCCAGACCTGAGTTTTCACCTTGGACAATGGTCAACACAGATTGCACATCTGTATTGCTTCTTTTTCCCTAGAAACACACATTCTGGCTGGGTTGATTCAGGATTTTCTTTTCTTTTTTTGTTTTTTTTTGTTTTTTTTAGCAGGAACAATGGAAATATTGTGTAGAGGTTAGAGAAACAAACAAAAAAAAATATTTCTGTGCTCAGTGTTCGCTTGTTTCTAAAGTATGAAAAGATTCATGATTATGCCATATGCAGTTTGGAAAAAAAAGCTTCATTTCTTTGTACGTTCTTGTAAACTTTCTCAGAGCATCAGTGTGTGTGTGTGTGTGTGTGTGTGTGTGTGTGTGTGTGTGTGTGTGTGTGGATCCTAAAGAGCAACACCAGCCCTGCACAAGCCGGACTTGGTTTAAAATGCCACTTTATTTGGTAAGCCTCAGCTCAGGCCGGGCAGACCAGTGCAGAATTTAGCGTCCTTCCGATTCGCCCTGAAGTTGGGGGTCGGCCGCCGGATTCGCAGATAGTTCAACCTCTAATCCGGTTCCAGCGGAGTTTGCACTCCGACTAAACAGCAATTTCCACAACCTTTCTCCTTCTGTCTGTGACTCATTTAGCTCTGCATTAGTCTGACAGAATACCTTTTCTAGTGTCACTGACGCCCAAGAAACCTTGTTGAGGAGGAAGAGGAGGAGGCCGGCCTCAACGCAACCTCGCCCCCGGGCTAAAGGCTAATTACATTTCTGACTTGCTGAAATGTACACCGTCTCCTGAGAGAACATTCTGGAATAACACTCAGGCCCGTATTGGATATCTGATGATTGATTTTTACCTCATAATTACTTTGATGTATTAATAAATCATCCATTTCTTTTGCAAATGTACGGTCTGACGCCGCCATGGGAATCGCTCGCCGGTGTAGGTTACCAGTGCCAAAAGGTGAAGGGTTAGAGTGCAATGAGAAATGTCTGACACATAAATTGCATCAGCATGCTTGCAGTGATTGCTGAGATGCATTATCACAATGAGATCCCAGGCTCTTGGAAGTCTTTTCCTGTGTTTGTGTGTGCGGTCGGAACGGCGGGCCAAGTGTTTCGTCCATTCATCTTTTAGCCATTGATTCTGCCTCCAACGGTTGTGGTTTTCTGCTTGTGTAACTTTGAAGTTGTGATGATTTCAGAGTTCTTGGACAAAGACTGGCCTGCATGTGCGGACCTTCTGTTGCGGGCGCTAACGTCATCGAGCTCGGATTAACGCTCGCCCTCGTTTCTTATTTGGAAAACACGGCTGTGGATTGACTGCAGCGGTGACTCCCAGCAGCCCCAGTTAAAACACGCCTTCTTTTTTTGTCAAAGGTTTTTGGTTTACGGCATGAAGGTGGAACTATTTGATGCCCCATGTTTAAAGGATGATGTTTCTGTGTGACACAGCAAACATCACTGCTGTTCTTGTACCTGGGAGGGAAAAAAATCCACCTGAAAGCAGTGAGACTGGGCGAGATGCGGTTTGACAAAAGATTATTTTCAATCTACTTTCGGTTCTACTCATTAGCATAAATAACACTGCGCCCTCACAGCACTCCGGTGGAATGGACTGAGCATTTGTAGAGATAAAACTCAACAGAAACAGCTGCTTTGTTAGTAATAGAGCACACAGTAGCAGGTGTACTGCAAATTGATATCGCTGCAGTGTTAAAACAAACTCTATATCCTGGTGGGGAAAACACTGAGTAGTGGTTCTTTAGGATAAACTGCATTGTCCCATTTTTTTGGGATCATTTTGGGAAATCAGTATCAACTGAGCATCATTTAAGCATCGCAGCCTACCTGGGCATGTTGACCATATACAGTACAACCTGTCAAAATCACAGCAAGCCATATTGTGATGGTTACTTCCAACAGGATAACACACCATGCCAGAAAACTCAAACCATCGGAAACATGTTTTTTCTTAACATGAGAATGACTTCACTGAATTCAAAGACTCAAGATATTTAATTGCATGATTTTCCTTATACTTCATTTTCAGTTAGACAAAAAATGATAGCTGTGTAGCACTCACGTGGTCGGATTTGATGGTGGGTACATAATGATCTGGGTTAAATAGGCACAGATATCTGGATCACTACTTCCTTTTGGCAACGAAGAATTCAAGGGGGTTGGAAATAATTTCACTGAACACTCAAGAAAAAAAGCTGCAGATCGTGTAACACAACCAACATCACCTAATATGGATGAATGATGAGGCCAAATTTTATCAAACCTCGAAAAAAATGTTTCATATATATAATCCAGTAAGAAGTGATAAAAAAAAGCAAGTTTTTTTGTTTTTTTTGTGTGTGTGTTCGGCCAATGTAGCTAACCCTCTGATGTTTTCATGGACATTTCACCACTTTGATTGCAGACTTCAGTTTCTGCAGACAGCAGAGTCTCTGCTGGTGTCTGGATTTTGGTTGTTTAAGATTTTAAAAACAGCTGCATAAAAGACACTGACTCTTATTGTTGATGAAAAAAGATGATAAATATATCAAGAATCCCTTTTCTTCTTCGTGTGGTCTCTTCATGAAAAAATCAGAGGCGCGCATCCATCCCTGACATGAAGCTGCTCTATCCATGAAATATCTGCCATAAATATCTCAGTGAATTTTTCACTCAGACGGATGTTTGAAGGAATGAATTAGGAAGTTGATTTTTCCACTCTTCCACTCAAGGGAACTAATAGAGTTCGCCTGAGGAGAAAAAAAAAAAAGGGCAGCTGCTGCATCGTTGTTGCAGTTAAGCTCAATAAGCTCAGTTTACTCAATATGTGCAGTGTCCAACCAGACATAACAACACTCTGGACCTGTGTTATGTGAATGTAAGATCTGCTTACTCTGCCGTGTCTCTGCCTCCCCTTGGAAAGTCCGACCACAATCTCATACACCTCAGACCATCATACAAACCATCTGTGATGAGACTGCCTACGGTCAGGAGGTCTTTTAGGCAGTGGACCCCTGAGACAACAGCCAAGCTGAGGGACTGTTTTGAATCCACAGATTGGAATCTGCTTGTGGGTTCAGACGTGGACAATGACATCAATGAGAGCGTGGTCTGTGTCACAGACTACATAAATTTCTGCACGGATGTAGTAGTGCCCCTGAGAACCGTGCGCTGCTTCCCCAACAACAAGCCGTGGATCAGAAGTGACACAAAACATCTGCTGAACTGTAAAAAGGAGGCTTTTAAGTCTGGTGACCGGCAGAGAATGAGGACTGCTCAGCATGACCTGAGGAGGGCCATGAGACGGGCCAGGAGGGAGTACAAAGCAGGACTTGAGAGGAAGCTGCAGGATAAGAGCTCCCGAGAGGTCTGGAAGGGCATGAGAACCATTACTGGTTTCAAGGAGAAGGGATGTGTAGCTCCTGGTGATGTGGACATGGCGGACGAGTTCAACCGTTTTTACAACCGGTTTGACTCTGTACAAACGCACACACACACTAACGGATGTCCACCCGGCGGCCACTCCACCTCGGCTGCTGTGACCTGCTCCTCTTCTCCACCTGGGAGCGGCTCCACCTCTGCGGCTGTGACTTGCTCCTCTCCTCCACCCAGCGGCTGCTCCACCTCTGCTGCTGTGACCTGCTCCTCCTCACCATCCGGCGGCCACTCCACCTCGGCTGCTGTGACCTGCTCCTCTTCTCCACCTGGGAGCTGCTCCACCTCTGCTGCTGTGTCCTGCTCCTCCTCACCACCCAGCGGCTGCTCCACCTCTGCTGCTGTGACCTGCTCCTCCTCACCACCCAGCGGCTGCTCCACCTCTGCTGCTGTGACCTGCTCCTCCTCACCACCCAGCGGCTGCTCCACCTCTGCTGCTGTGACCTGCTCCTCCTCACCACCCAGCGGCTGCTCCACCTCTGCTGCTGTGACCTGCTCCTCCTCACCACCCAGCGGCTGCTCCACCTCTGCTGCTGTGACCTGCTCCTCCTCACCACCCAGCGGCTGCTCCACCTCTGCTGCTGTGACCTGCTCCTCCTCACCACCCAGCGGCTGCTCCACCTCTGCGGCTGCGACCTGCTCCTCTTCTCCACCCAGCGGCTGCTCCACCTCTGCGGCTGCGACCTGCTCCTCTTCTCCACCCAGCGGCTGCTCCACCTCTGCTGACGCGCCGGCCTTCACTGTGGAGGAGGTACGTGTGGAGCTGAGGAGGCTCCATGGACGGAAAGCTGCAGGGCCTGATGGGATATCACCACGGCTGCTGAAGGAGTGTGCGTCAGAGCTGGCTGTGCCTCTCCAAACCATCTTCAATCGGAGTCTTCAGACTGGACGTGTCCCTGCGTTGTGGAAGACCTCATGCCTCGTCCCAGTGCCCAAGGTGGCAAGGCCTGCAAGGATGAAGGACTACAGACCAGTGGCCCTAACATCCGTGGTAATGAAGACTTTTGAGAGGCTGCTGCTCCGGCTGCTCAAACCTCAAGTGGAGGGGGCGCTGGACCCCCTTCAGTTCGCCTATCAGGACAGCATGGGAGTGGACGATGCAGTCTTGTTTATGGTCCATCAGGCGCTCTCCTTTCTGGAGGGAGCTGGAGGCTATGTGAGGTTGATGTTTTTCGACTTTACAAGCGCCTTTGATACCATCCAGCCTCAGTTACTGAAGGGGAAGCTTGAGAGGATGGGAGTGGATCCTCTCTTTGTTCGCTGGATCCACAACTACCTGACTCTGAGGTCACAATACGTCCGGCTCGGGGGGGGTGTATCTGGGACCCTGTTGAGCAACACTGGTGCACCGCAGGGAACTGTACTATCCCCCTTTCTCTTCACACTGTACACTGCTGACTTTGCTCACAGATCTGCTGCGTGTCATGTGCAGAAGTATTCAGATGACACTGCAATTGTGGCATGTGTGAAGGGTAGGGATGAAAAGGAGTACAGGGAGCTCATCGCGGGATTCACCACCTGGAGCAGGGACAATGGTCTTATTCTGAACACCTCTAAGACGAAGGAGATGATCATTGACTTTGGCAGGAAGCCCTCTCATCAACCTGTCATCATCGACGGAGAGAGTATTGAGGTTGTTCACACCTATAAATACTTGGGTGTGCACCTTGACCACAAACTGGACTGGTCGGAGCAGGCTCGGGCCCTGTATAAGAAAGGACAGAGCAGGCTGTTTTTCCTGAGGAGACTTAAATCCTTTGATGTGTGTGGTGACATGCTGTACATTTTCTACCAGTCTGTTGTTGCAAGTGCTGTTTTCTTTGGGGTTGTCTGTTGGGGCGGCAGTATGACAAAAAGAGACAGCAATCGGCTGGACAGACTGATCAGGAGGTGTGTGTCTGTGATGGGGAGGAAGGTGGACTCTGTTGGAGCAGTCTTGGAGAGGAGGATGGGGGCTCTAATGCAGAGTATCTTGAGGAACTCCAAACATCCACTGCACGACACAGTTGCAGCTCAAAAAAGTGACCGGAGTAACAGGCTCCTGTCATTGCGCTGCAGAACTGAGCGCTTCAAGAGGTCGTTCATCCCCTCAGCAATCAGGCTGTATAACAGATGTGCCTGAGCCAAACCAAGTACAATCTGAGCACTTGTATTTTTTGTACTGTTTTTTGTACTGTTATTTATTTGCATGTATATGATCTGTGTGCTGCTGGACACTGGAATTTCTCCCTTGGGAGATTAATAAAGTTTTATCTATCTATTATCTATCTAAGCTGCAGCACTTGGTGGATACTCACGCCCAAAGCGCCGCAGGGAACCATCATGCCATTCATTTCCAGAGTGGTGGTGAGGACACTCCTGCTATGAATCTCTATAGAGGGATTTTATTATTTATTTTTTTTTTATCAAAGAAGCAATCAAACAATCAAATTTGTCACAGACAGGTGACATGTGACATGTTTCCTTTTAGTTTTGTACTTTTTCGCAATACCTTAAGTTTAGGATCCACTCATCCTATGGAGTAGTCCTGCTGAAGTTATGGTGGAAACAACACCGCTTTCCATCTTTCCTCAGTCCTCACACCGAGCGGCTCGAGAACACAATTCTGCTGACAAGTTTATAGCAAGAAACACAACTTTATGTAATCTTTGGTCCCTGTGATATTCAAGCCGATCATGGAGAGCACGGAGACCATATGCTGCCAAGGCGCGCACACACACACACACACACACACACACACACACACACACACACACACACACACACACACACACACACACACACACACACACACGCTCAGTCTTGTATTTCTATCCTTGTGGGGACCGTCCATTGACTCCCATTCATGTCTAGCCCCTAACCCTGACCCTTACCCTAACCCTAACCCACACCACAACAAAGCCTAACCCTAAAGAAATGTTTTTGCACTTTTACTTTTTTCAGTAACAACAACATGGTCAAGAAAACACTGTTTTTCCTACTTAGGACCGGAAAAAGGTCCCCACAAGGCACGTCGTTCCACGTTTTGCTATCCTTGTGGGGACATTTGGCCCCAACAAGGATAGAAATACGAGAACACACACACACACACACACACACACACACACACACACACACACACAACAGCAGTTCTGCTAACTTCTGTGTGTTTCTGGGCTTCGTGGTCCTGATGTGGTCATGTGACTCAGTCAGCTGAGGGGGAAGAGACTTTATTAACTCTTTTTTACTCCCATGTAACTTGAATTATACAAAGTGTATCTTTCTTTATTTTTCACATGATATTCAAGAAAACAATGAATGACTTTGTCATTAAAGAAAATCCACGTGTTATTAAACTTATGTCGCCGGTCTGCCCAGTGGCAGGGGTATTTAATGGGCCCATCTGCCTTGATGCAGTGTGTTAAGCACAATCGGAGCCAAATGGATTGGGAAAAAATGATTTAACCTCTTTTCAGAGTGTTTGGTAATGGGGAACACAGTGACTGTTGGGGTGATGATCTTGCACCAGTAGTTCATCATATTGTGACAAACTGAGTCACATCAACAAAGAGATTACAGCTTTCAGGCTGCAGTTTATGTGCACATGTGTGGCACCTGGGTGGGCACCCTCACGCATACACTCGTGCTTTTGCTCCACAGTAAATATATCAAACAAGGTGTGCATGTGTGCAGCTTGTTGCTTCAGCGACTTGAGCACAAAGTGTGCCAGCCTTACCCACCTCAGTCCAAAGCGGCGGCCGTGTCTGTCTGCGAGCGGCGCTTTTAATGAGCAGGTGCCGAGGAGCGGGACAAAAGGCATTAAGCAGCTTGGCTCTCGTGATTGCAGCCAGCCGTGCTCCTCCGACTTGGACGGTAATGGAGGGACAAATGTGCACCATCCACCCTCTTCGCTGTGCCTCGCTGTCACCTGCTGCTTGATTACCTCCATTTCTCTGGATTAACAACCAGTCACAATATGAATCCAGCAAGGTTAAGGGATGATGAGACACGTCTGCTGTTCAAACAATATTCTCAAATCTTTAAAGAACTAGCAGATTTGCTGTTTAAACCATCAGAATTACCCTATGGTTTGTTTTTGGTTTTCTACATTTTGTAAATTAAACTTTAAAGTGAATAGTCAACATGAATGCAGATTGTAGTCGACAAAGTCAACTTGACTCCAGGTGTCCCGACAGAGTAGACAAAGCAGGGCTGACACTGATCCATATCAGATATAATATGTTTGAACCCTTTATGTCTGCAATGACAATATGCTGTGAATCCCTCCTATGGGGCACCTCCCTTGTTGTTTCTCTGTAGCTGATATTTATCGATACCATTTGAATAATCTGATGCAACATGAAACTTCGGCCATCTTGGCCTATCTTTTATTAAAGATCTCTTTTTGTAAATATCCTGAGTCCTGCATCTTTGTCATTTACTGATGAAAGATTCATGTAGCTTCCAAACACCATGACCCTCAATTATCAATCTTTCTTTGAAACGGGTGAAGATCTGAGCGGGGAGCTCACCGTACGACGGGGAAAACGTCAGATTCATGAAACTTTCGTATCTGACCGATCTCAGCGTTTGAATGGTCGGGTGAAGATGAATGCGGCGGCTGAAATCGATGTCATTAACATGTCGCGCCCTGAAATATTCATAGTTCAGAAGCCCCGCCCACTGAGTTCAAACACAGAGAGGAGAAATCTTTGCAACAAAATTTGCTGTTGTATTGTGAGCTGAGGTTTGAGGTTGAGGTTTGCTTTATAATTATTTTCACGCTCCACCAGGTTTTGCTGTATTGCACCGTAAATCCACACTGACTCAAACTTGCGTACACGATATCAGACCTACTGTGACAGTTCATCTTTTCGTACGATCACGATCGTATTGATGAATGCCGACCCTGTCATTCATATAGCCGTACTCCCGTATTCTGCCTTACGTTTGTTTGATAAATGAGGGCTACCGAGTGTCATTACATGGGTGTTTTAATCCGGAATTGGTTTATTCTGAATTAAGCAATTCCAAATTATATTCATGAGCTTCGAGTTTACAGCTGAAAAACAAAGGATTAAATCCTCTTTCACGCTGAGGGCTGCAAAGTGTTCTGATGAGACAGGGGGCGGCCGTGACGTACTTGTGTCTACAGGAAGTGAACAAAGCATGTTGGTGACGATTAACTTTGATGCTACAGCTTTGAATATGTCCATGTCACTGTTATGCACCAGTCCAGCTGCTATGTTGATGATATCCAATTCTTCTAAAGCTCCCATTAAATAAATAGTCTCTGTAGGAGTCAAACCGTGGCCTGCCATCTCGGAAAATTGTCTCATCGCGATGGACGAGCATGTGCAGGATTAGTGGAAAAAAGTCGCGCCTAATAAGTCCGCTCCCGAAGGAGAATAAACTGGCTGGTTTATTCAGATTTAAACTTAATTCCAAACAAAGTTTCCAGGTGTTCACATGGTCATTTTAGAGCGGAATTAAACTTTATTTTGGATTTATCCAGGAATAAAAAGTCCCATTTAAACACACCGAATGTCACTTATAAGCTCACAAAGCAGAACCCAGTAGCCTCAGATAAATTCCATAGGTCTAGCCATTAGGGGCATCAATGATGATCAATGCTTCAAGGATGGTTTTTAGTTATGTCAACTGACCTTCAAATGGAAGTGGGATCTTACCACTGAGACAGTGTTTCTCTTTTCCAGCTATCCACCCTTCATTAGCATAAAATGCATCGCTTTGTGAGCGATGCAGGATCTTCACGGGGAAATGCAGCCTTTTCAATTGTGCAAACACCAACGCCTCCACGAACCGGCTATAGGTTGAATCATCATTGTGCTGTATCGCGCAGTGACAAAGGAAAAGGTCACGCATTATTACTCAGAGCGCTTTGATATGATAAGAAAATATAACCGGAGATGTTGCTGAGTGCAGCGGAGCCAAAGGGGAGGATAAGCACAGTTCATGATCTGTGTCCTCATTTCTTTTCCTGGCTTTTTTTTTTTTATCTATATATTTTTTATCTACACAATAAAATAACAAAGCACATAAACATACACACTGTTTACAATGAAAAGCACATCATAATACACAGCGGGCACCACAGCAAACATAAAAGAAATAAGAAACAATGATGCAGACACCTAAAGCCGCAAACACCCGACTGACTGATACCGAACCAGAAACTTGATCAGAGTTTCTCTTTGGTTCTCAAACTTTTCTCAGTTTGTACCATCTGAATGTTGGTTTATGTAATTACCAGTAGCTTGGTAACATTCACCAGGGAGACATGTTTGCTCCAACACTGGGCATTATTTAGTGATCAGGGCCCATAGAAACCCTTTTCAACTGTAGCTCAGACATCAAGTCATGGATGGCAGTGAATTTCCTACAGCTCAACCAGGACAAAACAGAAATTTTAGTTATCAGTCCTAAATGACCAGAGAGAGAAACTTTCACCAAAACTACAAGATTTTAAACCATCGGTTAAAAACCTGGGCGTGATTTTTGACTCTGAGCTGAATTTTATTCCACATATTAAAACTATAAGATTGGTTTTTATCATCTTAAGAATACAGCCAGAGTCGCCCGTTTCTCTCTCAGGCCAGCACAAAGGTGCTAATACATGCTTTTATCTCTTGACGGTTCAATTACTGTAACACCTTGCTCACTGGTCTTCCCAAAAAGAATATTTAAAATCTTCAATTATTACAAAACTCAGTCAATGTGCTGATGAGGACCAGGGGGCGGGCCCACATTACACCAGTTTAAAAATCACTGCATGGCTCCATGTCCGCTTCAGGATCGATTTCAAAGTTCCCTTATTAGTTTTTAAATGTCTTAACGGCCCTGCGTCTTCTTATTTAGCTGATCTGTTTTTACCGTATCGACCCTCGTGGGCCCTGAGGTCCTCTGGCAGCGGCTTACTGAGCGTCCCAAAAGCTAGAAAAAAGACCCATGAAGAGGCGGGGCTTAGCCACTGCGGCCTCCGCCTGTGGAACAGCCTGCCTCAGGACCTCAGGACCACATACTGTTGATATTTTTAGAAAAAGGTTAAAAACACAATTTTAATCAGGCTTTTAACTGACCTTTCACATTCCTCTTTTTTTCATCATTATTTATGGAGTTTTATTGTATTTTATTATGTATTTTTAATTTTTAATTGTATCTTACTTTTTTTTTACATCAACTTATTATCACATCTTCTTAAGTTTTTAGCTGTTTAACTCCAGTGTTTCCTGAGGGAGGGGTCCTTCACGCTGTGAGTCTGATCTGGGGGACTGTGCGCTGGTCCTCCGGTCCCGGCGGGCCTTGGGGGCTCCACACCCTGTTGTGGGGGTTCACTTTACTCTGGCGGGGTTGGGTTTCGGGCGCTGGAACCCCAGCAGTCCTGACCTTTGACTTCTCCCGGTGTGGGCGGCCCCACTGATGGTGTTTTCCCATGATGCTCAGTGCCATGCCATGTCTACCTTTTGTATGAAACAAACTGGGAGTGTGTGTGTTTGTATGCACATGTGTATACACCTGGGTGTTTGTGTGAATGTCTGTGTACGTGCGACCTTTACTGAAGGTGCAATTTTGTTTTTATACTGATTTTACTGTTTAGACTTTGTGTTGTTTTTTTATAAATATAAAAAGCGCTCTAAAAATAAAGTCTGATTGATTGACTGATCATTTTTGGCAACACTGTTCATAACTGTGCATAACATTACAGACACTTAAACGCATCTTAACAGCATTCAGCATCTCTTTTGGACAGATTGCTCACCATTGGTGGTTCT
This sequence comes from Salarias fasciatus, assembly GCF_902148845.1. Classification (NCBI taxonomy): domain Eukaryota; kingdom Metazoa; phylum Chordata; class Actinopteri; order Blenniiformes; family Blenniidae; genus Salarias; species Salarias fasciatus. Next base: position 12,750,172 of record NC_043760.1, read on the forward strand.
CTAACCCAAGTAGCTTTGCTTTGGACAGTTCACAAACAAAATGTGTTTTCTCCTGATAACAGGATTATTTATGGGGGATTTTTAGCCCAATGACAAACCATCACAACAGACACTTAAAGTCATGTCAACAACTCTTCATCACTCCTCAATACAGCACGTCGCTACGTTAGATTAGATTAGATTTCATTAATCCCACATCCGGGAAATTCCCCTGCTACAGCAGTGAAAAGACAAAACAGCAAAATATATAAATGAATAAAACACACACACACACACACACACACACACACACACACACACACACACACACACACACACACACACACACGCTCGCGCGCGAACACACGAGAACACACTCAAAGACAAAAATAATACTTATTTACTTCACCTGTAAGTGTTCATAATTTTAAGGCTGATTGTACATGTGTGCTCAAAGATTAACATCTGGAAAAAGGTGCTTTGTTTCCTGCTGAAGCTTTCCATGAGAATCTTACATAATAACATGCTACACATATTTAAATTATAACACATTATTGTGACAGGTGAAAAACAAGTCATATTCTTTGGGTTTTTGACGATGGAAATATAATTTGTGTTTATTTCCTGATAATATGTATGCTTGTAAAACGTGTGCTCAGCTGTGATTTTAGGTGCAGAATGCTGTCATTACAGAAATCTTTAACACACAGTAGAAAAAAACGGCTGACAGCTTTTGATTTTTTTTTTTGTCATTGTTCAAAAGATGCTGGTTAATGTGACATCTGGTACGTTGATGTTTCAATATGAAACCTCTGTGGCTCATCTGCATTCATCATGACTTATTATGAAACAGGAGGAGGGTAAAGAAAGGCTTAATTACATTCATTTGTCTTCTGAAGCAGTTGCCACCTCACCGACGCCCTCCTGCCAGTGATGTGTTGACAACAACCGTGCAGCAGACAACAATGAGAACACATGTTGTGTTTCAGATATGACGTATATACAAAAGTAGGTAAAATTAGGGGTCTTTTTAGCAAGTAAGAAGGCTTTGTACTCGTATAATGGTGTGTGTGCATAAACAGGTATTTACTTCTTCTGTGAGGAATAAAAAAAATCCAAATTATTTCTAGTTGTTAGATTGATGCAAGTTAAAGCTAAGATCAAAAACAGTTTCCTCTGAATGCAGGAAAGTTAATGCAACGTCTGTGCGTGCGCACACTCTTCATAATCAGTGCATGCTGTACTCTGGACTCCATCACTGGGGCTTGTTTTGCCACTGTGAGCAGGTTTAGAGATGTGAGGAAGAGGGAACAGGTATGGATCAACTGCTCCGGGAAAACAACCATTATTGCACATGGTTGGCCTAAGATGGTCCCAGCTGCGTTTTCTCCAAAATAGAAGTGATTTTCGCACATCGTGATGACTCAGGGATTCTGAAAATGTGAAGGAATGAGCCGATTTCACAGAGCTTTGACAACATTGCACCCCCCCCCCCCCACCCCCACCCACCACACACCCCCACCCCCTACCCCCAGCTGCACATGTTTTGTCTCACCTCAGTTGTTAAATTAGGATACTTGCTAATGGCTGTTGGGATTCATCAGCAAAGAAAAGCACACTGTCTTTGTGCTTGTTAGAAATGTTTAAAGGATGCATCGTCTGCAGCTGCCACACTTTTGGTTTTCCAGAAAAGGATCATGTATATATCTGACTTGTTTCTATACTTTTTGAGAGAGACTCTTTCTTTTATCATGATTTCTTCAGCAGGAGGGGAAATGAAAGGTTGATAAAATACTTTTTTTTTTTTTTAATTCCAAGAATTGTGGTCGTCCGAGTGGACTGTATCATGCTGTGTTTTCAGAAAGTATCCCATCGTGTTGTGTTGCAGTAATGAACAGGAGTGCAGTCTCTTCAGTTCGAATTTTAAATTACTAATATAATAGCTGTATAGCATAGCTTTCATGTCGAGAGCAGGAAGGAAAATAAACCCACCTGCTTTGTGCAACACTGGGGCTCCACAGGCTTTGACCTCCTTTGAGTTATGTGAGGCTTTTTCTGGTCCTGGAGGTTGAAGAAGGAAAATTGGTGAGCACGGCCTCTAAGCTTGACTAAGAATGATGTTTACGGTGACCCCCGACCTCTGAACACACCTCCACTCACCGGATGTTTTGTCACTGAATAACTCGCTCAAGGCCAGGGTGAGGCGAGGACTCTTCCAGATACATGTGGCAGTTTAAGATATGACCCGACCGCAGCCGGAGACTTTTTAGCTTGACTTTTTTCCATTAAGTTTAGTGACCCCTGTTTGGCTCTGAACACTGTTTTCCGTCTTTATTCATGTGCGACCGGATTTGACCTTGTTATGCTGTTGTGCTGTCGTCACTGGTATTTTCTTCAACATTGCAATAAACTAAACGCTTGTCAGGCCCAAGAGCCGGACCTGCTATAGGTTTGCGCACATGAACGCAACTGCAAACTTGATATTGAGCGCACAAATATCTGATGAAGAACACACTGAGGGTTATATCTGAAATGAACACACAATTAAGAGTTTCACTAATATGTGTTCCAGATCAAGTAAAATACTGAGAGGAGTTTATGCAGGGAGATTAATGATTAATTAGAGATTTTCAAAAACAATTTAGAGGCATATATTGCATCGGTTAAAATTGCTGTGCCCTTTCTGACGCTTTGCATAATTTCTTACTGAAAATCAATGGATGCTGGCGGTTGAGATTGCTTCAATAATTATCAGTCCAATCAGACTATCTTCTACACAGCAGTAGTGAAAGCAACAGCTGGTGCACAGGAAAGAAGAGAGGACAGTTGCAGAAAAATATGAAGTGACTGCTCTGTGCACCTTGGCCTGGTTTGATTAACTAAATCATGAAATTGCCTGTAATAAAAGTGATGAGTGGCAATGTGCACGAGAACATCGTCGTTATGAATGGAAAAGTGCATTCGTCAGCAAGATACTTGCACTCTGCACCACTTTGAATTGAATTTAGCATAATATAAACCCTTAAAGCCTCAAGTCTTGTGGCCAATGCTATAAAATCAATTGTGTTGCATGTAAAACAACAGTAACAATGTCATTTCTAGTCAAGGCACCTCTGATTCTTCCTGTATCCTGTTAATTATCATTTCTTAAGCGACGATTTGAATGCTTGTCAGTGTCACACGGTCACATACATGTTGAAAAAAGTAACGGGAGTTCAAAGAAGCAGCACGTACCTGCACTGCATCCTCTTTTGGTCGCTAGAGAAGTTTGTCCTGCAGTGTTTTGCGAAAAACAAATCAACCAGGTCACCCTAGAAATGAAGACATTAGTCTGACAACGTCAGTTTCCTTCTACGTCTGTCTGTAAGATAGCCTAGATAACATCTTCTCAATATAGTCCTTCCCTTTGCCAGTGGCTATTGCACTAATTTCTCATAACTGCCTGCTGTCAGTCAAACTGTGTGCCCTACAAACCTTATTACAGAATCTGCTGCAATGAAGCAAAAAAAAAAAAAAAAAATCATTAAAAACCATTTTCTCTCTCTCTCTCTCTCTCTCTCTCTCTCTCTCTCTCTCTCTCTCTCTCTCTCTCTCTCTCTCTTTTTTGTGAAAGTTCTAATTTGATGGATCACAGTGTGGATGTACATTTTTTTAATTCCCTTATCTTGAAGCCACAGCGTGTGTCACAGAGCCAGATAAAGTTATTTTCCCAGTGACAAAACCCTTGTAACTCAAAATGTCCTCTGTGATCACAGCCACCGGTATTGATTTTTGTTCACTGCTGTCCTCGCTGACCTTTCAGGATTTGGTTTCATGGCTGTGTCGAGCACTGACAAGGTTATCAGGGCAGATAAGCAAATTAAAAGTACAACAACCCAAAAAGTTTGGACAAACCACCACAGTTGTACCGAGAGCCTTCTCAATGGTATGCAGTACTTTTTTCAGCATGCACATTTCAGCAACCCGAAGGCCCTTTTAAGAATTGTTTTGTGGCTCTTCTGCACTGATCTATCTCCCCTTCCCCAGCGTGCGCGCTCGTATCTCTTCAGCTTTGACACAGACAGCATTATCCTGTCAGCATAAATAATTTCTGTCAAATCACTCTTCCAGAAATGAAGCCAGGGGTCACTTAAAGAGAGGAGAAATCCTGCCTCACTTCCATGCTAATCATCAGCCTTGTAGTGTGTGAAGAATGTTTGCTGTCTGGATCCAGTGCCAATCCCCAGCAGGAGGGTTATTGTCAAATTGGCGTTTCAGGGGATTCAAACAGTTTTCCCCTTGGAGTATTTGGCTAATCTTGAAATGAAAAAAAAAAAAAATAAAAAATAAAATTCTGTGTTTCAATGGAGCTGGAGTCGGAATGCTCGAGTTCCACTGTGGAAGCTTTTATTCAGTGACTCCAAGTGCCGTCGTTGTGAGAATGAACACCCAAAATGCTATGAAAGTTTTGTGTTTTCACTTGAAAACATTGCTTCATAAATGAGAGCCTGAATAATGGGACGTGACTCTCAAACACAACAGAATTAGGCTAACTTTGGAAAATAATTTGGCATGAATTAACACTTTGAAGAAATTTTCAGCGCTTTGCATGCTTCACCAAACATTCCCACCAGTTTGAATTTAATTATTATTTTGTTTCAATGGGTATCGAGATGCAATTCATTTAGAAAACAGAAGAAAAGGTCCTACCTTATCTTTTGTCTTTTCCATTTTAATTGAATAAAAATAAATATATCATAACTGCATTGACAAACAAATGAAGACGTAAGTTACAAGGCAGACTGACTGTTCCCTCAGCTGGATTACACCTTCCCACCCAATTTACACTTTCAAACCAGCAGTTTCCTTTGTTAGTTCCTATGTACCCACGTGCAATCAACACGTTTTCTTATGTGAACTGACATCAATCTCTCCTACTCAGCAAAAGAAAAGGTTGCTCTCACAGCTCTACTCTCACCTCGGATGCCAGAGAGATGGCAGCTCTGCTTGGTGCGTTCTGCTCCTGAAGCAGCTTTAACGACTGAGAGACGGAGATAGGCTTGGAAGAATTCTCCATTGGGGGAGCTGTATGGACGAAAGGGGCTGAATCCCTCCAGCGCTCTGACTGAAGGTTTGAACCGGCAGCCTGGAGAGAGTCTTAATGTTTTCATTAATAGGACGAGTTGAATGGAATTAATTTAAGTTTTTAATTGAAAAAAACATAAGCATTAGTTATCCATGAAGTATTCTGAACAATTACTGTGTATTCACTGAATACTGAATCACATTGAAATTATTTTGACTCCCTTCTTTTCTTTCCCATTATAGTTCACCTGCATGAGAAAGTTTTTAATTATTTTATCATAATTTTTCTAAACAATTGGGGGTGGGCATGTCATCATATGAATTGTGAATTTTCCAATGCATACAATCGTATTGAAATGTTTATAGCATGTTTTTCTCTGCCAGCAGGACCCACGAGTGACCCAACAGATAGACTATGTTGTGTTAATTGTTTAAGAAAACAAAACTTTTCTGAAATGAAAGGAAAAAAACAACATGTTTTCATTTGAAACACTGTCATGTAATCAGTGACTTGGCCTTTGGACACACATGCACACCAATCATTCTTAAACTAATGATCAAGAGAAGTAAATAACAGATTATTTACTCTGCCATGACAGCTCTGACTGGGCTGGAAAACATTTAAGTAGATATTTTGTCCTCGGAAGCAGAAAAATTGGAAAGAGCGGGGATTTTATCAAGTTTAACAAGGGCTGATGGGTTGACGACTGGCTCGGAGCATCTCCGATATTGCAGCTTTTGTGGGATCTTCCCTGTCTGCAGCAATCATTGAAAGCGTTCAAAGGAAGCAAATGTAGCCAGTAAGTGACAGGGTTGTGGTCTGACTGATCTGTGTGGTCCCACGGGGGCAAACCTCATAACTTAAAGGAGTTAAAGGATTTTTCTTGGTGCCAGACACCACAGCACACCTTCAGAGCAGGAGCTGAATCCACGCCTGGAACGCTTTACACAATATTAGACAGGTGATAATAATGTTATGGGTCATCGGTGTAAATCCAAGATAGCAAGCTGGATCGTGTGAAATAGCCTATTTTCTGTCGGCTGTCTTGTTGAATGTCCTCTTCCCCAATATTTCTCCCCCCCGAACCCCTCCTCCTCCATCCTTCTCACCCTGGGGTGCCAGAGCAGCAACACAGCCTCCGCTCTCTAAATCCGCACCCCCGCTGACCAACACGTTGTGCACAAAGCACCTCAGATACAGTACGTTTGAACGGCTTTGCCCTCAAACTCTCCTTTTTCTCGCAAACAACTGTCCGCCAGAAAACAACGCACAGCAGTGGACGGTGGACTTTTTTTTTGCTCCAGGAAGAAGAGAATCTCCTGAATGTTTTCACTCTGGTTCTGATGTAGCGCGGCCTTGAATGGTTCGTACATTAACATGCCCGAGAAAAAACATCTGCATATGTTCCTGTTGCTGCTGCTGCTGCCACACATCAGACACTGAGCCATTTATGCTTCACACCTAATGAGAAAATGTGATTTGAACCTTTCCTCTGACTTCACCACATGAGTGCAATACAGTTTTTATGACACACGATTCATTTGGAAAAAAACTTCTTGCCAGTGCGAGGATTTTTAAGAGACCACTTTTCTACTACTCAAGCCTGCTGCAAAAAAAAAAAAAAAAAAAAAAACACCGTGAGAGGAAAAATTGCATAGTAAAAAAAAAAGAAATAAGCTCATCTACTGGGTGCTTAAGCAGAGGTCTGAATTGCAGCTATTATCAGTTTGAATTGCATCATTATATAGTAATAAGTAAAAGCTTTACAACCTTTCTCTCATCTTCACGGGCATTTAAAACTCTTCAGGTGGTGCTCTTTTTAGAGCCGACTTCCTTCTAAATGTTCCGCTTCAGGTCAATTGAAGAAATCCAATTGTGGCCCCAGAGGGCAGAGAGGCTACATCCTCCTCTCAGGACCCTTCCGGTAATTAACGCTGCAGTTGGCTCAGGAACTGAAATCCTTCTTAAATCTTCTCATCTGCGAGGGAGGGATCCCGCAGACCTTTGGGCCTCCTGCTGCAAAGAAGCAGCCACAGACTGTCATGTCATTTGCTGGAGCAGCCCACTCACTTAATTGGATAGGCAGAGTTCATTTGCCTTCCTCTCTGATTCGCCTTGTCACTGGGGAAAGTGTGTGTGGGGGGGGGGGGGCGGGGTAATTAGAAAGTGGAATTAAATGTAGTTTTCGCAAATGGCTCAGCAGGGAGGGAGTGATGGCACATGGTGTGACCGCAGGTTGTGTTAATGGGTGGTGAAGTTGTCCTTAAGTGAAACGGTCACAACTTGGAAACATTAAGTGAAAGTTTGGTGGGCGGTCAACATGGAGGGTGTTTGAAACGCTCAACTACACCACAAAGAGAAACCGTCTGCTTTACTCCACTTTGACCCAGTTTGTACAGCAGGTTTCCTCCCAATTGGAGGGTCGATCCCCCAGCTTTGTGTTGAGGTGGCTGCCCAAACCATCCATGAAACAGGATCAATGTAGAAAAAGGACATTCGTGTGGTGGATTAATAAATTAGTGAAATAAATTGAATGATTAAATGATTAGTGTCTGTTGTTGGGACGCTGTAATCCAAACTGCTCCCACTGGTGAGAGAGAATCTTCAATAGAAATCCAAACTGTACTCAGAACTTGTTGAAAAGTCAAACACGGAAACCATGTGTTGGTTCTTCCCAGAAAATCCTCCCAATGAAATACCATAATATGATAACAGTATTAGGCTGCATAGAAGTGCATACAGACTGCAGGCAAAATTAGGACAAGTCAGTTTTTTGTTTTCAAACATGTGATACAGATCAGATTCCTTAATGAGTCTGATCAGCACACATTACACGATATCTGATTTCTCAAATCTGATCTGAGGGACTTTTTTCCGTCGTTCTCCATCGCTCAGTGTTTTTTGACGGCACATCTGAGTTTTATTTTGTACAGTAAACACCTACTTTTTCAAAGCATTTAACATTACCTCTGTATTTTCATTGATTTAAGATCATGAGATGAAACAAATGTCGTATTTCAGGAGGGGTTTTCCTTATACTTTAGTTTCTCTTCTGTAAACATTAATAATTCATCATCTCCACATATGTAAAGTAAGTAAAGTTCCGTGAGGTTTTGGATACTTAATTAACTCGACACACAGCGGCGTGAAAAAGTTGTCAGTGGTTCTGGTAGTTGGATATCTCGTAGCTGTTTCCTGTCAAATCATTTCCGGGCCGATATTCACACTTTCTGTGCAGCCACGTTCTAAAACTTGCTTCTCATCCATCACAAAGAAAACTTTCGGACAAAGTTTCCAAATTGTCAAACTAGTGTTCAAACACAACGAACATGTGAGAGCAAAAAAAATTCCTCAGAATCTCCGTCTCTGACAGATTGGCACGTAGCTTCTTCCGAGTAAATTATCTTGGGCTATTTGGAGAAGACACCTCTCAGAAAATGATTAAATGTGTGGCTGTCAAATTGAATTTGAGCTCAGATGCATATCTCCGTTGGAGTTTCGTGTATTCAGAGCATCATGGTTCATAGTAGTTAGGCAGCTAAGAAGGACAAAAGGAAGCATTAAAGTAATAATGCCAAGCATAAAAAAAACAAGAAAAAACAGTTTTTTCTTCAAATAAAGGCAATCAAAGGTTTAAATCTACAGTTTATTAACATAGTCTCTGCTTGCTGTTTTGATATTTTCTCCATAATACCACAAATTAACTTGACAATTTCATTTTAAGTGATGTATATCTTATAATACACAACTTTTTGAAAACTGCTCCCATGGTTAAACTTTTCAAAAATGCTCCGAGTCCAACTTGTTCTCTGACCAGATGTGTGTGTGTGTGTGTGTGTGTGTGTGTGTGTGTGTGTGTGTGTGTGTAGTTTCATTATAAAAACAACCAACAGCACCAACTCTTGGTCTGGCATGCTCGCTACATTGTTTCCAGTGTTTCTGCCCTGTCCATGGTTCTGTAAATAGTACAGTATAAACGTCCAAGTCTTCTGAACAAACAGGAAAACAAGCTGTTTTTACTTGAAGCGCTGTTCAAATGTGGTCTAAATGTTAATCGAGTAAAATAATCACAGTAACTGAGGAGAGAAAGTTTAGCTTATTATCTTGAGCCTGAATTTCCTCTGACATCTTTCCTACTTTTTTGTAAGTGAAAGACTGATCTCCATGATGTTCCCCCCCCCCCCGATGCAGGTGAACTCTGTTGTCCCAAGCACTGAGAGAAACTCAGCAGACTGAGTGGAACTGGTGGCTTGGCCCACCTCTGGTCACCCACAGAGCAGAAGAGTCTCAGCAGTGACTTGGAAAAGCCGCAGACCTTTCATGGGAGAAGCTTAGTCGGCAGGAGGGTGGGCTGACCGGAGTGAAGGAGTTCAGATCGGCAGGGGCCATTTCAGTTGAAGCTCTCTAAAGCCAGAATAGAGGCTTTGATTTGATTTGACTCCTACGGCAACTGTGAGCAAGTGGAGGGATATGAGCAGCGGGGCAAACGTGTGCTCTTTTGGGCCCCCCCCCCCTCCTCCCCCAGAGAAAAAGTGTTACTCCAACCTGGATTGTGCATGTAGGAAAACATGCCTATTGTCAACATCATGACAACTTGAACTGCGGCTGATCGACTTGATGTATGGCAGGCCAACTGGCCACGATTTGGGAAACTGAAGGCATGTGGACCTGGATGGTTACCTCGCTTTGCAAGCTTCAAGAAACTTGTAAGTTCAAGCTTGCAAATAATTTTTCCATCAGCAGTAAAATATTTACAGATCTATAGAGAGCAGATTTCCATAGTCCTTGTAGTTCACTCCGACTGTGAAGCTATGGCGTAAACTAGAGCGAGCATCTTTATTGAAAATACGTTCCTCTGTGTTTTTGAAAGGGAGCTACTCGTGACTCAAACAGAGACAGAAGAAAATGTTGCTTTTGCCAAACGGAAGCCGGTCTAATATAAAAATGTAAAAAAACAAAAACGAAACAATCAGTGACTAGATACGAGACACTTGAAGAAGAAACCTGGAAACTTTGAGGCCGGCTCTGTGGGGGAGTGAAGCTGTGTCTGCTTCTGCCTGCAGATTTTCCTATAATAATCTGACATATGCAGCACTTTGCACCATTAGAAGCTTTGAGGCAGTGATCAAAGGAGTGAGCTCTAACAGGGCCTGGAAACAACAACACAAATAAAAAAGAAAAAAAAAAAAAAAGAAGACAAAAAAACCGAGAATCTCTTTGTGGACCCAGTTTTATGTTTACCTCTTGCTTATCGCAGCCTTTCCGCCTACTCATTCCATATCGCCACCTCTGCCTTCACGACCTCTCTCTCCTCTCTTTTCCTCGTGCGCTTGAAAAGATAAACAGTTTTCTTCAAAAGCATGCCGTTAAAACTTTCCACTCCGCACAAAATCGATAAGGGCTAATGGTATTGGGTAACATCAGCTTGTTAGGCTTTTCTTGGTGTGGCTGTTGATGAGAAACAATTCATCTATCTATCTGTCGGTCTAGCTGTTGTTAAAGATGCTCTTCTGTCCGTTTCTGCAGTGATTGAAAGCTTTGAATTATTCTTTTCAGATCACTAAACTCCTCAACCAGTGGACGTTTGGAATCCATGTATTTCTTTAGGTTTCTCCAGCTTCCTTCACTCACCATCCCTCCTTTGATTTCCTCCATCAGATTTACATTTCTGCGCTCTTCTCATTCCGGGGAGGTTTTTGTGAACGGGACGTTTTATTTCTCCGTCTCGCGACTGATGTAATGGGCTGTCATTGTGAAGTAGCTCTCTGTACCCTGTTGGCTCTCAGAGTAACAGCCGGAGCGATGGATAATTCTGAGGCGGCTCGTGGTGTCTGTACAGGGGGGCACAGTGGACCGAGTTAAGAGCGCACTTCACGGAACATTCTGTGCTCACCGGAGGACTTGAAGATGTTCAATCCTGTGTTTTCCGAGGCTGAGCACGGTTGCGCAGCAGCAGCAGCAGCAGCAGCGAAGAGATCACTCTGATTCGGCACAGAGTTTTGAGTTTTGGCTATTTTCGGAAGCGTGATGAGTTCTTTTGTTTACTTTTTTTATTGAGTACCCTTCATTTTTGACTCTAATCCTTAATGTCACCTTAATACAGATGGGAATAAACTTTTTTTTTTAACAGAGTGCTGTGTAATCAAAGACTTATGCTCCGTGTGTTTCACTGTCCAAAACAGGACAGTGTCTGGACGTCAGACACACATCATGTTTGATGAAGGTGGCAGTGCCTGGCGGCCTCCAGGCGAGCGCATCATTCAGGGTTACTCGCATTTTGCGTTGGGTGAGAACCGTTGCCGGAGGAGGCGGCAGAGCCGCGACGCAGTTTGCCCCCGCTGAAGAGGAGATTGAAGAGGATTGGGTTCTGCTTGGCAGGGCAATGGAGGGCCCGGAGAAACAGACGGGAGGACTTTTATGGCGACCCAGAGGCTAGAGAGGCAAGCTCACTCACTCACTCACACACACACACACACACACACACACACACACACACACACACACCTCGGGGCACTGCAGGAACAAGCGGGGCTGCTCAGGAGGGCGGTCTAATGGCCCGAGAATCAGCCAGGGCTGTGTGTGTATGTGTGTGTGTGTGTGTGTGTGTGTGTGTGTGTGGAGGGCTTGAGGAATAACCACAGAGGAATCAAAGTAGCCAGTAAAAGCCCTCTCAAAAAGTAAAGCCATCTGGGAAGTGTAGAGATCAGCCATGTATGCTGTGCAGAGCGGGACTCCGAGTGTGCTGAACGAGCAGACTTGGATTGACATCTGCTTATCTCAGGGTATAATATAACAACAGGAATAGAGCAAAGTGTTAAAACAAACACAGAGAACGATAACAGACATATATATGTAGAGAATATAATTCCAGGTCACAGCCAGCTCTGCTCACTCTGTTGGAATGCTTCCAGTTTAGACAGGTTATCTCTCGGCTCTTCACCCATCGAGCACAAAACAGTTTTATGCAGATAATTTGCAATTACACAGAAGTGTGGCATTTATTTTACGAAGGAGCCTGCCTATAGGGTACAGAAGCCGAGTAATATGCTCAAAAATAAGATTATATAGTTTCATACTGTAAGACGGTAAACTTTAGATCGTTATGTCTGTGTAGCGCTGACTGCTGTGTGCAGAAGACGACCACGTCGACACATCCGGAGCGAAAGGGTTGATATAACAAGCAGCAACATCAAAATGTGTGCCATGGTTAAGGGTGAGTTACAGCCAAATAATCCCAATAATAATCCAGTTTAATTGGCTGTTGTAAAGGACATACAGTGTGTGACCTTTGGAAATGTGACAGGTTTTCCTCATTTTTCTTGTTTTGGTGAGAATAACAAGATAATTGGACGTTCATTTGTAACCACAGACGTGTGACATCCTGTCCTTTTAAATATCAATTACTTAAAAGTTTGAAACAACAACTGGCCAGAAAAAAGATTCTCAATCTCAGCTGGCCACCGTCAATACAGTATACTGATTGGTGATTTTAACTACTGAGCGGACCATTTTGCGAGCTGCAATCAAAACATTAAATGTCAATACTCAGGGATTCCCTGTCCTCTTTGATCAGAGTTGTTGAAACTGCCAGGTATAAAGTGATCACGACAGAAGCACATGATGTGAATTCTCTTCTCAATAAATTAGTCCCTTCAGTCATTGAAAGCAATGTAGAATAGCGAGAATGAGACCCCGTTTACACGTCAGCATTTTAAATGAAAATGCATTTTTCAGTGAAGAAAAGTTTTGCTTTTACAGAAAAGCATTTTGAAAATAATGTCTGTCTGAATGACTGAAATCACAGAAATCCTGAAAGTGATGTAGTTTCATGTCAGGCCACTAGTGGGTGCTGTTGTTTGTCCTTGTAATGTAACTACACACGTGCTGCAGACTAACAATGATAATGGCGAGTACACGGACATTTGCATGGACAGACAGACAAATTAGATTGATACTGTGTGAGAATCAACTCTAAATCCATTGAGTCATGACAGTCTGGAGGCCACCATTGTTGTTATCGTCTATCTAATCGTGCATGTGCTGAAAAAAGCATGTGCACGTGCAGTTGCAGCACATTCTTCCATTTTCAGAGTCAAATGATTTTCCAAAAGTTCCACCTTGGTATGTACTTTCAAAACGTTGCATTCTCAGTGACTCTGAAGAGAAGCAGACGTCGAATATGCAAGGAAAGTTTTCAGTTTTCACTTGAAAACATTGTTGTGTAAATGGGCCTTAGTCTTGGTAGAGTCAGAGTCTTCTTCTAAAACATTTCCGAGTTTAGAACACTGAATCCTCATTTAGGCATGAAAATACATTTTCTAAGTTCCATAAAAGGGAAAAATATGATATATATAACTGCAATCAGAAACTCACCTCTTATATTCATGTTTGATCCACATTATGGCATTTTCAAACACATCCATCCATTTGAAGATGCCCCCGCCACTTATTTATATGTATGTACCTCTGATGAATCATCCTGTTCCTTTTCTCCAACACCATAGATATGGCAGTCCTGAGTGGAGCTGCATCTTTTCATAGTCATAACCTGGCCATTTCAGTTTCCACTGTGCAACATATTCCAGGGTAACAAGTCTTCCTTCATCATTCAGTTGTGGGAATAATACTTTATTATGGATGATAACTCATATTAGCATATCATTTTTTTCCCAGATTTTCATAAGTATACAATCATGGCAAAAATAGTGAGTCACAAATGTTTTTTTCTTTTTCTTTTTCAGTAAAATTGAGAAAGAGAGAAAGAAAATTGCCTCCAAGTGTGTCAAACTCAACTTTCTCATTAGCAGTTGGACTCAAGGTCTCATTAACCTGAAAGCGGACTTCATTACCTATAAATACAATTCCAAAACAAATGTTCTGCACATTAACACGAGCTAACCACTTTGATTTATTTGGCGCTCTGAAGCAGCGTCTAAATGTTCCATTCTTAACAGGCCTCGTAAACAAACCAGTTTAATTGATGTGAAAGCGGATGATTACGTTTGCTATTGTTCAAGACATTTTTTTTTTTTTTTACAAGAGTAAGAAACGTGAACCAGACAGTTTGTAAAAAATCCCGATGAATCACAGGTGTCATGTTCAGAGCATCAGTTTGAACATTATAAACATTTCCCCATCACACCTACCAACACGTGTCCATGTCTCTGTCCACCAAATGCAGAGGTGTAACATATCTCCAGTGCACAGACCCGCTTGTAATTAAACACCTCAATGAGCCGATTACGAGTTTCCCCATTTGGAAATTTCATTACTATTCCCATAATTGGATTCCAAATTTAATTAGTGTTCCTGAGCTCAGCGTCATGTGATTCAGGGGTGAATGCAGGAAGAGGTCCTGAATCAGGGATTGAACGTTTCTCATCTGACACCCGGACGGTAAACACACTAGCCACGCTTTATTTAAAACAATAAAATAGAGAAGATAGATAATTTGGCTCTAATTTAATCGAGAAGTGCCCGGTTGAAGAAATACCTGCTAATTATGCACGGAATAGTCTGGAAAAAGACACAGAGGAGATAGAAGAAATAAAAGAAAAAAAAAAGCAAAATAAACTATATACATTGCCAGCAGAATTATAAAAGTAATTTTAGTGCAGTGGGCGCAAACAGTCCCATTTTATCTTCAGGTGGGCAAGCTCAATAATACAACAGCAGCTTCAAACATGTGAAAAGTTTATTTTGAATTTAATATCTTTTTATTTGCAGAATGTCCCTGAATAAAAACAGGGAAATGTCACCAAACCAAGTCCTCTACTTGCAGCATTTTAACTAAGTAACTATTACTATAACTATAAATAACTATTGTTTTAGTCATTATAATTTATGTTTCCTTTGTGTTTCACCCAAAGATCAAATCATGAGCTATTTATTTTTATTTATTGAACTGCAAAAAAAAAAAAAAAAAAAAACTTAATTCTGTGGAAATGGGGCCTAAAACATGGAAACTGGCAACAGCAGTGTCTCTTTTTGAAAATGTCCACTCAGGATTTTCTGTGTCATTTTTAGACTTCAAAAAGTCCAGACCAGATAGGACCCTCTGGTGCGCCGGCTTTTAGGTCCCGGGCCCTATGTTTGACATCCTGGGATTGAAGTGGAGAGATCTCTAATCTTCTGTTTTTCTTAGTAAAAGAATTGCCAGCATCTGACTGAGAAGGAAATCTAATAAGTCCAGAGGACTTCCCCTGTCCAGCAGCTTTAAACAGGATTATACTCAATGGCCTGTGCATATGTGACTCTGTTTGTCCTTTGTGTGGATGCATAAACACATAAATTCAGCGAGTATACAGATCAGGTAACACTTGGAGAGTAAAACTAATAACTTGTAAGAAAACAAAAGAAAAATGCACTTATTTAATGCAGAAAATGTATCATTGCTCTTTTCCTCCTCACTGTTGTCACAGTCACATTTGATCCATAGTTATGGGGTGTATGAACCCTCTTGACCGAGTTGACTCCATTTGCTGTTATATTGTTTTTTAATTGCGGCAGTAGACAAAGGCACTTATGCTTTGTTGTCATGGTAAAAAAAATATCAACATGCAGAAAACAATGTGATCAGCTCAGTGTGTATAGTTCTTTTTCAAAGGATTTGTGTCTTATATGTGTCCAAGGATAATTTTACAAAGTTTCCTGGAAGTAACTGTAATACATCCAACCACTTTCCACATAGCTCTCTCTTTCTACTACTTCCTATGATATCCTTCTTCGTCTCAATCGCATCTGTCACAAGTAGACTTAACCTGCCCTCACTAGTCACGACTTGAACAACTGTTGAATTAGGTGATGAGAGTTATGGGCGCTTCCTCCTGCAGGCTCCGATCGTCTTGTGCTAAACTGTTGTCAGCTGTGGAAAACACTTGACGGAGTGTGGGCGTACCTGAAGAAGAACCCTTACTGGAGAAGCAGACGTGTGATCGGTGGACCTGTGAGACAGCTGCTCGGCACCGGAGACTGATTGATCGTCTTCAGGAGGAGAGGAAGCGATGGCCATTGGCTGAAACCTGGGATGTTTGTGCTGCATCGCTGAAGTTGAATGATGATACGTCAGGAGGTGAGTGTTTCTTTAACCCCTCCTTCCCATTTGTTCGCTTTCGGTTTTGTTCCCGACGATTGATTTGCCGATTATCTGTCACTAGTTCCATTTATTTAGTCCGTTTTTTTGCCAATCCGATTGAATTCATTCCGATTCTAGAAATAGGATCCATTATTGTAATTGTCTTCGCTCAAGGAAGAGACGAGCTCCCATCTCCCAAACACAGACAGACAGTCAGCAATCAACTGCAAAACAGGGCGTGGAAAGTAATCAGAGTACTCTGAAAACCCATGCACTGCCTGGCTCAGTCTCGAACCCGTGACATCCTCGCTATGAGGCGATATCGCCACAGTTCTACTGTGTCATTACTGAGTTTCCAAACTGAGATGAGGACCTCTTTAAAGATCCAATACTAAAACACTCTCAGGACTCCAAAGCAGATCTGGAACGCTGCCAATTGCTGTGAGGCTTTGAAAAGTTTGTGCTTTTGTAAGTTTTGAGTGGGTGTGGAGTTTGTCTGCCAGCGTTCGACTTCACTGTATTGTTTTGGTAAATCTGTGTCATACCAGCTGTAACTGATAAACAAAAGTGATAACTTCATTGATAAACGTCTGCTAAATATGAAGGCCGTGTCTGAAACAGGTTAATGAAACATTTTAGATTCACTAGAAGGCTATATGTGCTGTTTATTGGCATGAAAGTCATCATGATCACCACGTTCCAAATAAGTCTCTTTTTTTTTTTTCTTTTATTAGCATCTGTTTTGCTTTCTGTTTCCGATTCAGTGATAAATTTGACTTTAACTTATGGCCATCCGTTCAATGAGTATGAGCTTTGGAATATATACTGAAAAACACACTATTTGTCCAAGCTATTTTTACCTTTAAATAAAAAAAGATCTTGATTTGTGTCTGACTGGCATTGACCTTCGTCTGCTCCCAGGAAATTTGAAGGTAATTATCCTGACTCTCGTTGGCTGGCGTCGACTCTGGACTGGATGCTCGATCCTAAGTGCTGATTGGAAGAATGACAGAGAGCCTCAAGGTGATTGATTCATGGCTCGCAATGGTGATCAACAGTGTTGTTCTTATCGAAGTACCTTTGCTTCAAAACTGTTTCTATCTGTGGTTTAGGGAGGAAAAAATAAAGAAAACGTCAGGAAGGGTCCCAAATGGCTTGAACCCACGATACATCACCACAGACAAATCACGGAGAGGCCTCTGGGTCATGAGTGTGGATGAAAACATCACTGTATTTGATGAGGTGTTTTCTTCATTAACCTTATTATGGGCTAACATTAATGTAAAAAGGCCACAGCTTTTCATTTGACCAAACCGAGAATTGTTTGACTCAACTCAAATGTTTTTCTGGGCTGCACAAAGGCCCTTTCAATGCCTTCAAGTATAAGCAATTTTCCTTATACCAAAAGCTACATTTTCAGTCATCGGCACCTCATTCAAGTAAAAAAGTGTGTTATGTAAGGACGATTTGTTTCCCTGCAGAGGCCAAGATTAATTCTGACACCACCTCCCTTTGAAAGCTAAGAATCCCATGTTGACTTCTTGGAATGACTGGAATAATAAAGCAGTTAGAAGACAGGAAAACAATCCTTACTGTATGCAGGTTATAAGAGAGAGTGCTTGCTTCAGAGCATGACAATGCTGTCTGAAGTCATTTCAAAAACCTCTGCAGACATTATGGAATGAGCAAGAGAGACGGAAAATGAATAAATACATGATAAAAGACAGTATTTTCTGCAGCTCTTGGCACTTGACGGAGACTTTGAGGAGGCTTGGAAGACGGAGCTGCAGGCCCAGGCCTGACCTCCACAGGAGCCTGGCCAGAGGCAACAAGACGAGAAGGATGCTTATCTGAAAGATTGAACAGGTTGGGTTACACATCAGAGGAACATTCCAGCTTGCTTACGCAACCTGTCAACCAAACCGCGAGGCGGTTCATTCATCAGGCCGACGTCTCAAGGATCTCTTGACTGTCCTGAAAATCAATACAGAATTCAGTCTTTTTTCCTTCTTTTTTCCTAATAAATACATCAGTAGACCCGTCATCAACATCTACAGCAGTGTGAAACTCCAGGTAGTCAGTACTATTTAGTTTCTGTTCCATTAGTTCGCTAATTGCAACTGGCGTAAGTCTTGTCTTGTTAAGGCTGTAATTAAAGCGTGTAAGCCTGTGGGTCCATGGGAGCAGCAGGAGCAGCCTCCCACAGCACCGCCGTGTCGAGCAGGCATCCAGAACGGCGCCGACGTGGTCTTGGTGCGGCGCCGATTAAACACTTCGGACAAACACAAAATTACGCCGGCATACAAACACGGAACAGACAAAGGCATGGAGGAGCCGTATCCCTCCTCTTCTTCCTCTACGCAGCACGTCTCGTTCACACGGCGGAGTTGTCAGACAGTTTAGTTGCCCGAGGCGAAGTTTGAATTACTTTCAAGTGACTTTGTTCCATCCCTGATATCACGTTAGTCTAAACTTGTCTTGAAATCTGCACGGAGAAGGAGGGAATAGAAGCAGATATTGATTAGCGTGCTTCTCATGAAAGGCTCCGGGGCGAACAGTAAATACTTACGGGAGGACGCGATTGCTCATCATTGTGAAGTGATGAAAAGTCTCTTCAAAGACCTCCTCCATCATATCTAATGAATTTAAACAACACTGTAAGTAGCTGGTGAGAGGGAGCAACTGCTCAAGGCGCCTGGATAACGGTTAATGAAGTGGTTTCTCGTGCTGTCTGGAGTTAGCAGGATAGTATATACTTTTATGATGATGGATGCCGTTAGGAGACTTGAGACAAAACCTGATTAACTGATCAAGAATTATTATTATCCCTGATTTTCAAGTACGGAATGTTCAAATGAATGCTAATGAATCAGTTTGTGTAATCAGAATCTTAAATTAAATATCAAATTGTCCTATAACAACAACAAAAATGCTTCATTTACGTGAAATAAAGATATATTGTTGGAATCTGTTTGTTGAAGATGAGTTTCTCCAACAAACTACTAATGTTAAAACAAAAACTAAACAGGAAAACTTGCTTTCCGGAAAAACACTGAAACTATCAGAAATAAGACACAGATAATCATCTTGTTATGGGATAAATAAAACCAAAGAAATGCTCTATGGGAAAGCACCAAATCACTTTGTTTATAGACAACAAAGTGGAGCTCATGAAGGCAGTTTTTTTAGAGAAACGTATTCGGCAGTGAATGAAAACAGAGTTCGAGGTGACGCTCTTTTGTCTCTGAGCCAAACAATGAGCTGAAGCACACACCAAGCAGCACAAAAGAACAGTGAAAAGGAAAAAGACGGACCATTTTCGAGTCACCTGCGATATGCCGTGACTTAAATCCAACAGGAAAACCTTTGAAGAGAGCTAAAATCTCACACTGCAGAAAAGAAATCATGTCAATCTAAGAAAGGCCCGAATGCATCACAGAGGGAGTGTCAGAAACTCGAATCAGATAAGCGCTGGAAGGTTCTGGATGGATAAAAGAGACACTCAGGGCCTGATTTACCTGCAGAAAATGTGCAAAATTTTGTGCTCATGTAGACAGATGATGCTTTTGGTTTATGGGTCATCAACTAGGATATCTACTACTATCGCTCACTGCAATCCAACTTGGTCGTCTCAGTCCTGAATTAATAGTTCAGCTTCCACATATTTGAACAAAAGTTTGAATCCGTTTTTATACGAAACCACTGAGTACTGCAGTTTCTTAGTGCTCCCAGTCCTTCTGCAATGAAAATCTACCTCACTGATTGCTTCGTCCTCTTGGCCTTGGCTAATTCCTGCCTATCCTTGCAAAAATGATCATGCTTGTCGGTTTCTGACATGCCAGTAAAAGACGGCTGTGTAAGTGGCGATCAAGGAGACTCCGTGATTTCAACGTTCCCTGAACTATCTGCAAAGTAAAGATATGAGGTGGCGAGCCAAGAAAAGCGATGCGCGATAACCTCTGACCACGGGGTGCCGGTAGAAACCAGATACCGTTTGGCTGCTTACATCTGTCCCAGTTGACATTAGCTCGACATATGTCAGCATTACCTGCATCCCTGCTTTCAGGCAAAGCTCTTAAAATCCCCCACATGCAAGCTTGAAATGGCCATGGATGGCTCGGTAGATCCAGGTTCTGCTGATGAGAAAGACATAAAATTTCAGGCGTACGCAGAGATAGCTGTACTGTCAGGTTAAGGATCAAACAAAGACAGACAGATAGATATTCTGTTAGATGTATTACCGAAATTCGTATATCACAATATCTGAAAAGACTATTGATTTGTTTGTTCATCCCACAGACAGGATTGATATTAATGCTGATTGACCGACAATTAGAGTTGACGGATCTGTTATCTTTGTGTTCAACTGGTTTTTCTTCTCCAGATGAGGTTGTTGTTTTGACATTTTGACTTTTTCATGCTTTTCTCTGTCCACAGATCATGATGCTATCATGTTTTCCGGACCACTCGTTTGAAAGCTCCCATTGAGATTTTTCTCCTCCCAGAGTCCCGTATTGACCCCGTTCTCTACCTGTGGACCTGTTTACCCATCAGAGGACGATGGTATTGATCGAGAAACAAAGCATACCACAACAAGTGTTTTTCATAGGCTAGTAAAGGCTGTCAAACATGAGGCCTATGGACCCAAAAGAGGCACCAATCCAGCAACCCGAACCACCAAGCTAATAGTAAAAAATTCAAAGAAGACGGATGTCTTTTCATTAAATTTCTGTCTGATACCCGAGCAAATTAGCCTCAAAGCCATGCTGTCAGGGAGAGTCTGTAAAAATCTGTGTATTGCAGCAGTTAGAGGAGAAGTTTTTTTGATATTTCTGCACCAGGCAGCATCATTAAAATTGACTTGATCTTGATATTTTACTGTAATTACTGTAAGCTTGCGTAACACAAGACTTTCTTCAATACAAAGGAAACATTAGAAAAAGGAAACCTTCCCTTCCACAAGGAGGGAACTTCTGAGAAAAAAAACAGAGAGGGAATGATGCATTTTAAATGCTCATTTGAGTTCCTTTCAGTTTTACTTGTTGAAATTACAATCCAGTGATCACATTTCACTATCACAGAGAAAAAAAATGAAACAATCTGACATATGCAGAGGTGAAAAACCTCTGAAGAAAAAAAAAGGTTTGTACAGACACAGAGAGCAACAAGCAAACAAGGTAACATCAGACAGCAAACTAATCCACTGGTTACAGAATTGACGGGGTAGGAAGGCTCGGAAACTTTGTGTTCTACTGTAAGAATACTGCAGAATAAGAAAGAGCAATAAAGAGAAAAAGTTTTAAACCTACACTAATGAACTTTTCAACCTTAATAAAACATTTTAATATCTTTTGTGATGATACATCGACTTACAACTAGTTGAATGACCCTTCTGTCACGGGCTGAGGGCGTCAGTATTGCTTTCACTTGGACTAAGCAGCTGTGAGGAGGGTGGTAGGAACCCTGCACACTAAAAAGCTCCAAATGTGCGGACTGCTTTACGGCATGCGTCACATCATGATATAACATTGTTTATTCATTAGATTCATTACCTCGTCGCTATCCGTCCTTCACAAAGCCACTGGAAACAAATGAAGGCAAGTTCAGTCTGACAGCATGCCACCGGGAGCAGCATTTTACGACGTCACGCGCTAGTCCTCATGGGAACTGTAGTATTCCTTCAGGCAAAACACTACCGCTTTTGTCCACTGGCGCCGCCAAAATCAACGAAAACTGAAAGTTCCTTAGTGTTGCTTTAAAGAGTGCTGGTCATAACCCACAAGGCATCTCTTCCAACACCCACCTGTCCACCTTTACTTCAAAAGCAAACAAGGAGTGAAATCCAGGGTAGATGCAGAGCAGCCTGACAATCTTTCACACGGCGAGACACAGAAACACACCTTCGCTCATCTGCAGGTAGTTTAGAGCCGCTGATTTACTTAAATGGGAAATGTATTTGTCTTGGTAGCACGTTGGTAGCACTGGAGGGGGTTGATCAGTACCAGACTTTCTATCTGTACTGCCATCAGTGTCCATACATCCCGAAATTAAAGCACCGTTTATTCCCTATTAAGTGAAAATGATATACGCAATAATCCATTGCTTCATTTTATGTTATTTTCCTGTTTGAAATCTAAAAGTTTTTAGTTGGATTTAGAGTTGGACTTCAGGTTAAGGTTATCCAAGGCGGTAAGACTGTCTGTCTATAACGCCGCACAAGGTCGGATTATTATTTTCTATGTGGGCTGGATGACAAGACTTCAAGTTTTAAACAATCTCACATTTTCCTGATGTAAATTACAGCAACAATGAGTCATGTCTGGTTTTCACACCACCTCGCTCTGCAAAGTTATTGCAGTGAAAATAGAATTTATGTAACAGTATTGTGGATTGACTCCAGTCACTCAAAGCCTCACTGACCTCTGCAGTAATTCATCTCCACTGGGCTGCAAGAGTACATTTTCTTTATTTTTCCAGACAATTATGTGACATACTTCCACTTTCCCTAACAAGCGTGCAAACACCTTGAGTCAACACTCCTAATGCATTCACCCGGTGGCCTTGGGATCTATTTAAATCCATCATCACGCTATCCACTGCCGCTTTCACTTTGAGGCATAATTAATATGCAACAACAAAGCTTAGGATAATTGAATTTTCTTCCATTTTCGTATTGTAGCAAGTGCCATCCAACGTGGCACTTGATCAAAGGAGAGCTCCTGCTGTCCGCTTATGCTGACAGATGTGTTTCACAGGAATATTCAGTATAGGCATTAGCATGGAGGGGAGTGGATTTCCAGCTTTTCGGTTTATGTTCTGTGAGGGAAAATTAAGGTTATAAAATAAAGAAATGCTAAAACTCGGGGCTTATGCGGCTCGGTATGTAATGTGGAACACATCAAATTTCAAGCCAATTAAAAAGTGACGGCTGGGGAATTCGAATGCAGGACGTACGGCGTATGAAAGAAAGAAAGTAAGAAGTATCACAAAGTCATAACAATGCGGGAAAAGAATTGAATTTGCTGTCAGTCGAAGTGTATTTTTAATATTTGGCTGTCTTAGTGACTGAGAATTAGGGTTTTACATCATATGTGCTTGTTGCATTGAATCTTCCTCTGCTACTTATTTTCAGCTTGTCCTCGTTTAACAATCGTATAGGCTGAATGTATAAGCAGGAACACACACTGTGTGTGTACTCTGAACCAGAGCCAAAGTGAAGCAACATTTTTTACTTTATTTGATTTTCACTTGTGGATAAACTTCCTGAACACCTGAGGTCTGCTCAAACTCGGGCTGCAAACATTACTGTTCACTGCAGAATTCTCTTTAAAGTCTTAATTATTTATTCTATTAATTGCCTTTTTCTTGAGACAATGTGCTATAAATGTGCTTTATTTTCCTAATGTCTTTTTTTTCCCTATAATTTTAATGTGATTTGAAGTATTTCTTTGCATTTATGAAGAACTTTCAGTTACGTTTTGCATATTATTTGCCA
Source organism: Salarias fasciatus (assembly GCF_902148845.1). NCBI lineage: Eukaryota > Metazoa > Chordata > Actinopteri > Blenniiformes > Blenniidae > Salarias > Salarias fasciatus. The sequence continues at coordinate 12,773,785 of NC_043760.1, forward strand.
CACACATAATTTACCTTTCCTGTGTCAGTGTGTTCTGGTCCAATGACAGAAGCACAGAAAGTGTTCAAGTCATGCTTATAAATCTGTGGTTCTCCATCTCTTTCTTGAGAGGCCCAGCCTCAACACACATTGCACAATTCCAAAAAAGATTTGAAGGAACTTCATCGCACAGCATGTATGAAATAGGGTTTCTTTCTGTTATAGAAGCCATATTCTATGAAAAAAAAAGAAAAAAAAAAGTTCAAATTCAATTCACATGGTGGCCACATTGGAGCTTTTTGTGGACCGGTTTTGGCCCACAGACCTTGTGTTTGATACCCCTGTGTGAAGGCCAAGACCCTTAGTTTGTGAGTTATTTTTGAATTTGTTTTGTTGACCTTTTTATCAGTTAAGATTAGTTTGTATTATCTTCTAGGTTTTTTGTAAAGTTTTTTTTTCTTTCTTTTTTTTTTGACAAACTCCTGTTTTCCTCATTGCTCAACTGCTTGGTCCTCACATGTATACTCTGGGCTGCAACAATTTAAAAATGCTACTATTTTGCCCAGTCTGCACCATGGTTCATGTTTTGTCCTGTCTGTGTTTGTTGGGTCTCTAATGTCGCCTGTCATTTCAGGCTCTGCGGCTTCCCCTCCTCATGTCCGATTGCTGTTCCCTGCCCTGATTTCAGTCGCCTGTGCCTGATTAGTCGTTGCCGTCACCTGCTGCTCTGGCCTGAGAAGGGGCTCCCTCTCTGTGTTCGGGCTGTCGAATCACCTTGTCTTCATGCCATGTTTGTGTGCCTCTCATCTGATGGCAGATCTGAAGATGTGCAGAGAAACATAACAAGCATGCTGCGTCCACAGAAGTAGTCTTTGTAATAATTATGAATGCAGGGAAGCAAGTTGGATTTTGGGCACGTTTGCCTACAGCAAAGTTTGAGAAGCTCCAAGATATATATATATATATATATACATACATACATATATATATATATATATATATATATATATATATATATAATTGCAACGATTCTGTTAACTGGGATGCTGCTGTTAGTTTCCACATCTCTATGGAATGCAGTACTTTCATCAAGCATCAAAACGCAGAGTGTCTCTTGTCCAGAGAAAATGCTGAACCGGCTAAAAGTGAGAAGAGCATTCAAGGTCGCTAACATCCAAATCTGCTCAGGTTAAGTGTTAATGGTGTGTGCATTTCAGGAAATAAATTATTAAAACCTAAAGTAGCAAGTGAAGAAAACTCTGCTGCTGGTATTTTCATCGGGGGGGGGGAAAAAAAACAAAAAAAAACCTCCTGTTGTTCCACTTGGGATCTCAGGTCAGTACAGCAGGTTGTCTTCTTGTCCCAGCGTTGGACGTTCAGTCCCAATCCCTGAGTGTTTATGTGTCCTTGGGCAAGACAAGGACAGGTTATATGATAGCTGTTTGTTGCATATTTTACATCTAAAAAGGAGTGGGTGACACTGGTGAGACAGTGTCCAGGTGCAGTGCTCTTAATATAGATCTGTGTCTCCTCCTTCCCCACATTATGCTCGTTCTTCGTTTGATATTCCGGCCGCAGAGTTCATTAATGAAACGCTGTCAAGCAAGCAACTATAAAATAGCAGAGTTTGGAGCCCGAACACCACAGGAATGCAACACCAGTTAATGGTTGAGTACTGAAATGACTCAGCACTTCTAATTTAATTCACACTCAGCAGTGAGGTAAATAACCGAAAAAAATGTTTTCAGCAATCCAACTTCTGAAAGTAGAGTCAGTCAGTATTTTTTTTTTTTTTTTTTTACCTTGGAGATGGATCAATTAATGACATGAACATCTGAACGGTGTCTTTAAGAGCAACAAACCATCTGTACTTAGCAGCAGTAGAAAATAAATATTAAAAACTGAAACGCCAGGTATTCAGGCGCTTCCCTGCGGAGTACACAGATGAAAGGAGAATGAAGATTTTCCCTGATGAATGCACTCACAGCCACAAAGCTGAAGACAGTGCTAACACTGACAGAAACTCCTGGTTGAGCGAAGAACTCCTTCGAGAGGAGGAATAGAGAGTTACGCTGACAATGAGGGGCGTCTGGGAAAAAACAGGTAAAAGCCTCTTGAAATGCACTCCGCCTTCGCTTTAAGTAGAGCCCTGCTGCATTTCCTTCCATTCATCTTAAAGAATCAGTGAGTGAAACAAGTTCAACCCTCTTAAAATTGTTCTGTGATGGACGTGCAAACAGCTCCTTGGCAGCTGTCTTGCATGCAGCATTGGCTGGGATGAACTTCCCCGGAGCAAAAAAGGGTGTAAAGAGGTGAACGATTTACATTTTTGCTGCTACTTTGTTGAGGTGGGGGAGCCTGTGTGCCTCAATGACCCGGTGAACTGCACCGGCAGGTGCCGAAACTTCTGGCAGGTCCACCCAGACTAAAAGGATGAAGGACTGAGCTGACAGAGCTGAAAGAGATGGATCGATCACGGGGCGAAGCGCAACCCGAAGGGATGGGCGGAGAAGTATTACTGCGCCCAAATGTCCCGGGTGAGATGAAGAGAATGAGTGAGTGAGGAGAAGAGGATGGATTGATGCATTAACCAATAGTTAGACATTGAAAAGAGCTTCAAAACAAAACAGCACTTTAGCTGACTTTGTAGACGCAGAGCATTTATCAAAAACCCAGCGTGAGCTCCCTGACTGATCTACAGCTATGCAGCGTCATATTCAATCACCTGCAATGTTCCCTGTATTCTGATACCTTCCTGTCAGCACCGGCATTAATATATGCATCAGTCTGACAGTATCTCGTCTGCTGGATCAAACCATGAGCCAGCCTTCACTCCCCACCACCATCGATGAGCCTTGACCATCCATGACCCTGTGGCTGATGCACAGCCTCTCCAGTCTTGATAGCTGCTGACCGCTGCAGACAGTCGGCCACACCACAGCAGCAGGTTTGGTGATGACTCCGTCGTCTATCTGTCAAGATTTGGCATTTGTTTAACTCGCTCAGTTCCTGATGCTCATCTTTCCTTCCTGCTTCTAACTCTTAAAGTTTACGGTTAAAATTGCGACTTGTTGCCTGATATACCTGTTATGGCAAATTTATTTAATAAAGGGCATCAGCCGGTGAGTTCGTTTTGGTATCTTTTATTATGCTGTACAGCAGGAGAAGTCACGCAGTCAACAGAGTAACAGAGTGAGTTCTGCCCTCGCAGGGGCGTGCAAGCCTCTAATAACTATCTGCTACGTTCACTCCCAGGGGCCTCGACTGCACCCAGCCGTAGGCTGGACACAGGAAGACTCCCACGAGTGCCCGCAGCTGCTACGCTAAGATTATCAGGAAAAGTAAATTCTAGACAAAGCATTCGCAGTTCCCCACACATCTGAGTGTGTGAGAGCTACGGTTATTTATAACAAATAAATCTAAGCACTGCAAAACAGTTAAGCATGCACTCAATAGAAATTTCCACCACATACCCCACTGACCAACAGGTGCTGCGATAATGACTTGGCCCATGTGTTAGCCATACCACAAAAATAGACAAAAATATTATCAGGGGAATTTCTAGACTCATAAAAATTATGAATACAATTTTACTATACATATATGACAGTACAGCAATGACTCTCTTGAAGGAAATTCTTGGAAATTCTTGGATTTACAATGTGGGATTTTGGAAAGCTGAAAGACTCTGACCTATTGACAGCACACGAGGGGGGACCCAAAAGAAACCGGACTGTGGTTTTTACTGCTCGTTTATTGAGAGTTTACTCACATTTTCTTTTATCTGTTGGTTTCAATCCTTGCCTGTGAGGGACAAAAACAAACTGCAGAACATTGTCAAGACCTGCTCTAAAATCACAGGTGTTAAACAGAGGGACTTGCATTCTCTGTGGGAGCAGCAGGTGCTGAGTAAAGCACACAGCATCTTGGCTCAGCCTCTTCATCCTCTGACTCCAGAGTTTATCTTGATGCCTTCTGGACGCCGGTATTATGCTCCAGCTAGGAAAACTAATCGTTTTTCAAACTCTTTTGTGCCTTCTGCAATCAAATTATTGAATTCCAGCTCCTAAATTGTTTATTGTATTGCTTGTTTTAATATTTTTCAACCTGAGTTCCACTTGTGGTTAAACTGGACTGTCTCATGTTGTATTTACGTGTGAAACGACTCGAGATGTGCTGCAAACAAATTGCCCTATGGGATCAATAAAGTTTTCTGAATCTGAATCTGAATCTGAATCTAAAAAAAAAACAAGAAAGATTTCAGACTTTTGGCCGTTATATGTCGCTATAGCATAGCCTTAAGCATAACTGTGAAAAATTTCACCTCCCAAAGACACACAGGCAGCTCACACGCAGTGTTTATGTTATTACAGTCCCGCCCCCTTCTTCAAAAAATCCCAAAATGGTCCCACTCCTCTTAACCACGGAGCAGAAACAGGCTTGCGTGGACATGTGCCAGGAGCTGAAAAGGCAGCTGGAGGAAATGGAGGCTGTTTGGGAAGATCATCACTGCTGCGGCGGCTCCGGGAGGCGGTCAGGCTAAAGCGGCCGGCGCTGTGGGAGAGTGGGGACTGGTGACTCCATCATGACATTGCGCCAGCGCACAGGGCTCTGCACGTAAAACAGTTCCTGGTGAAAAACAGCATGGCCCTGCTGCCCCATCCGCTGTATTCCCTCAATTTAGCCCCATGTGACTTCTTTCTCTTCCCATGAATGAACAAGGAACCGAAGGGGCGGAGATTTGATGACTTGGGAGAGGTGCAAAAAAAATCGAAGAAAGCTCTTAAAGGGACCATTACGCAGCAGCATGCTGTCTGTTTTGAGCAATGGAAATCCTGGCTGCAGCGCTGTATTCAAGCTGAAGGAGATTACTTTGAAGGTGACACTTTTGATTAAATGTAAAAATAAAAAAATCAAAAGTTATAACCACAGTTCGGTTTCTTTTGGGCCCCCCCCCCCCCCTCGTATTAAAGATGCAGTGGTGTTCAACATCTCATTACCATAGCCACATGGCCATGATCCTGACTTTCCATCAACTGAAATCCACATAGCATCTTTGTATCAAACAGGAGCCCATTGTTTCTATGTGCAAATTGTCTGAGCTTTCTTCACCTGTCACTTGTGTGACTGATGAGCCCGGGCTGTCAACGCTGCCTTCACGTGAACGACTGAGGACATCTCCAAGTTTGAGTTGTCAACTGCACGCTCCATACCTATGAGCACAGCAGCTAACTGATACCCTTTTCCCACTGCCCAAAAAACCCGTTTAAACCCGCTAACTCAGTGCTTCTCCATTATTTTCTGTTACGCCCTGTTATGACCCGGCGAGTCAAACATATTCTTTAAGGACAAGATGAGAGTTCAAGTGTTTATTCAACTTTTCCCACGAGCTGGTGTCTCCGAGGTGTAAGTTGAAGAAGCTCTGGGGAAAGAAACGAACCCTCATCACCCGTGCCCAAAAAGTTACATCAAAAAGAAACAAAGTATCAAACAAAGGAAGGCCCAGATGCGCCAGCCAAACTTAAGAAAAAGACAAGATCACAGCCCAGCTGCTATGCAGCCGATCCCTCGTCCAAACTAAAGACAAAACCCCAACTAAACCCGATCAAAAGAAAGACAAAAACGGGACGGCTGGTCACACCTGGACAGAAAACGACAGCAATCAAAAAGGGAAAAAGAAAAAGAAAAAAAACACAAAGCCGGCAAGTGGGCTAGCATGATCTGGCCAGCACCATGCTGCCTGAGGGAGCCGGAGTCCGAGGCGCCCCGGCGAGTGCACCTGGCGACAGGTATAACGAGGTGAGCGAGCGAGCGAGAGAGAAAGAGAGAGACAGACCGAGAGCGCCGCCTCCACGCTGCTATTTATAGCGCGGCGGCGCGACTCGCTCCAATCAAAACCCAAAAAAACCAGAAAGAATTACTTCAAAAAAAGTAACAAAACAGGGTAAATATTCACTAAATACCTGAACAAAACAAAACAAGAGAAACTGTACATAAAAAAAAAACACAATGTGCCCGCAGCACATCACACACCCCCCCTAGCAAGAAGAAAACAATTTGCGCCCCCCCCGACCCCACCACCCACTCTCCGCCGCAACTATAAATAATAGCATTTGTCTATAAAATTGTTCTGGGTACACCTCTGCATAACATCCTTGTTAACATTAAAGAAAACAAAAAAGAAAGAGATATAGTTCAACTTACAAGAGTGACTTTATTAACATTGTTTATTAGTCTGTAAAAGAAAAGATTTCAAGTGCATCAATTTGCCTGAAATCCAAAAAATAATAATATCCTTTTTTAAACTGTAAACATTTTTGACAGACTTATTGCTCCATTTGCTGCTGGAAAATAAAATTAAACAAAATCAATAAATAATAACAAATTCAAATTCACTTCAGCATCATTAATTTAGGAGCACAATATATAAAACACTTTAACCTACAAAACAAAAATGAATAAAACAATTTGTGCTCATTTTTTCCCTTTTTTTTCTCTTAAAGGGGCTGTATCATGCAAAATTCACTTTTTTGTATTTTTTAACCTTGTTATATAGTTATGTACTCACCAAAAACACCCCCAAAGCATTTTTTTCCTTCGTGCCTGCGTGTTTGAGCTTTCCTCCTGTTTGTGCCGCTCAGAGAGGCAGCCCCTCCCGCACCCGGGAAAACGCTCTGTTTTCCCACGTTCACGTCACACGGAGAAGATGGCTCCCCTGAGCCCCCCTCCCGCAGGCCCTCGGCAATCAGCGTTGCCGCTTTTTCTAACTCTGATTACGGAGATAAACTTTAACCATCGTCTGAAAGCAACAGTCAAGCAAGAGCAAGAGTCTGAAGGGTCTGCGCTTGGTGAGTTTCTAACAGGAAAAGACGTTTTCGCGTGTATTTCCGTGTAGAGAAGCTAGAGCTAAAGAGCTAAAGCTAACCCTTAGAGACGCTAACGAAGCGCTGATTTGCTGAAGTACGCTGTCAGTCAAAGTCCGCAGGGGGAGAGGCGGGATTTTCAGTGAAACAGAGCGTTTTCTCTTCCGGGTTTCAGAATTAACCCCAGAAAATCTTTTATTTCACACAAAATGACTTTTCATTTGCGCCAAAAATAAACTATTACCATGTTAATGCCATTTCTAAGGTTTGGACTAGCTAAAAAAGCATGATACAGCCCCTTTAATCAAAATGAGGAAGCCAGGATTAATGGCTACAATGAGCACGTTTTGCAGTGCACAGCTTCTCAAAGCGAGGTTTGAAGCATGATACTGCAACGCTCAGCTCCTGCTCAGTGTTTAGCTGGGACCTGGACTTGGTCTTCAGTGCAGCAACAGCAGAGAAGCCAGTCTCACAAAGGTAAGATGTTGCAAAAGGAAGCATAATGCCCATTGACCTCTGCCCTAAGAGTGGATACTGCCTCTCTACACTCAGCCAAAATTCTCTTCTGACCAGTGTTGGTAATAACGGCGTTAGATTATAACGGCGTTAGTAACGCCGTTATTTTTTTTTCAGTAACGAATAATCTAATTAATTAAAGCCGCAAGCGGCATTGGACGGGACCTCGCCCTCTGGCAAGGTGGCCCGACTGAGGTCGTCCTCGTACCTTGATGACCGAAGTCCAGGTCACTGGGAACCTTGCTCCTCCATAGACTTCCAGCACCCTCTCACCCACTAACATGGAGTTGTTAGCATCTGTCATCCGCTAACATGTAGCTGTTAGCATCTGTCATCCACTAACATTTAGCTTTTAGCACTAAAGTTTAGGTAATCGGGAACCTTGTCAGTACATAAACATTCATTTTCATGACTTGACCTCATTTTCTGTTGTAAATTTGCTTTTAATTTGAAAGACTTTTGGGCTTTTATTTTGGAAAGGTAGTACACGCTGTCATAATCATCGGCTAACACATCGTACTCCATAAACATCCATTTTCATGACTGTACTTCATTTTCTGTTGTGAACGGGCCTTTCTTTTGCAGGAATTCTTTGCTTTTATTTTGGAAAGGTAGTACATGCAACTCCGGTTTTTTTTCACACCTGGACCTTATTTGTAGGTGTGTGCCTGCTCATATACTCACTCAGACAGACATCGTGCAGCTTGGAGTCCTTCAGAAGTTATTTAGATCCAACCGATTCAGCGGGGGCCACGGCAATGGAGCTGCAGTGCGGGAAGCTCCATTGCCGTGGCCCCTGCTGAATCGGTTGGATCTGAATAACTTCTGAAGGACTCCGATAGTGAGTCTTTACACCGCTGAAACTCTGAAAGAAGGATGAATTTGTTGTAAACAAGCTTGAATACTATTATTTAGGCCTTCAGAGATCTATATGACATGACTGAAAAATAGCATCATATGTACACTTTAATGACAGCTGCTGTCGACTGCACTGCATGCCCATATATGGTCAGTAGTGGGCTTCCTGTTGGATTTAGGTTATTGGTGTCAATGGGTGATTTTTAGATCTCGATGAGATGAACACATGAGCAATTGGTTTTATCTGTCTACGACATTCCTACGGGCTGTAGCGGCCATTTTTTCCAAAAATGTGACTTTTATTTTGAAGGGCTGATAAAATCCACACCGTGTGACTTTTGACAAAGTTTGAAACATCGTTTGTAGAGAAGCTTCTCCTCTATCAGGCCGCATTACTTTGACTTCTCTACGACAAACGGTCTCGGACAAGATAATTTTTAAATGAGGAGTGATTTTTACTTTGAAAGGGAAATAGCGGACTTCCTGTTTGATTTAGGTAATGCATGTCAATGGAAGATTTTTAGATCTTGATAAGACAAACACATGAGCAATTGGTTTTATCTGTCTACGACATTCCTACGGGCTGTAGCGGCCATTTTTTCCAAAAATGTGACTTTTATTTTGAAGGGTTGATAAAATCCACACCGTGTGACTTTTGACAAAGTTTGAAACATCGTTTGTAGAGAAGCTTCTCCTCTATCAGGCCGCATTACTTTGACGTCTCTACGACAAACGGTCTCGGACAAGATAATTTTTAAATGAGGAGTGATTTTTACTTTGAAAGGGAAATAGCGGACTTCCTGTTGGATTTAGGTTATTGTTGTCAATGAGAGATTTTTAGATCTCAATGTGCCGAACACATGAACCATTGGCTTTATCTCTCTACGACGTTTCTACGGGCCACAGCGGCCATTTTTTCAAAAATGTGACTTTTATTTTGAAGGGCTGATAAAATCCACACCGTGTGAATTTTGAAAAAGTTGTGCACATGGTTTGTAGAGAAACTTCTCCTCTATCAGGCCGTGTTACTCTGACGTCTGTACGACACACACTCTCGTGGATATAACGTTTTCATGAGAAGTGTTTTTTACTTTGAAAGGGAAATAGCGGAATTCCTGTTGGATTTAGGTAATGCATGTCAATGGATGATTTTTAGATCTTGATGATACAAACACTTGAGCAATTGGTTTGATCTCTCTAAGACATTTCCACAGGCCGCAGCGCAGGAGTTATTTTTTGCCCAAATTTTACACTGAAAGGGAAATAGCGGACTTCCTGTTCAATTTAGTTATAGGTATGTCTCTTGGTAAATTGTAGATCTCGATGAGACGAATTCATCCATGTTAATTTTATTTCTCTGCGACATTCGTGCGGGTCGCACTGTCCATTGTAGTGTTGCAAGTGCGTTTTCAGACTTCAAACTTTAAGGGTTAATAAAATCCACACCCTGAGACTTTTGAAAAAGTTTTGAACATCGTCGGAAGAGAAACTTGTCCTCTTTTATTTGGCACCCCCCTGACGTCTCCACGACAAGCGGTCTCTTAGCAGATAATTTTTAAAGGAGGAGTCATTTTTTGCCAAATTTTACACTGAAAGGGAAATAGTGGACTTCCTGTTGGGTTTAGGACATTTTTGTCAATGAGAGACTTTTGGATCTCGAGGAGACGAACGCATCCACATCGATTTGGTCTCTCTGCGACATTCCTAATGGTTGCTGTGGCTATTTTACTGTTTCTAGGTGGCGCTAGAGAGCAGATGAGGTTATAGAGTTAATTTTTTCATTATATCAAGTGGCCCCCGGTCCGGATGTCCGTGCCAAATTTGGTGAGTTTTTGTGCATGTTTAGGGGGTCAAATTAGTGCTCGAGTGCGACAGTAAAATTAAAGCCGCAAGCGGCATTGGACGGGACCTCGCCCTCTGGCAAGGTGGCCCCACTGAGGCCGTCCTTGCACCTTGATGACTGAAGTCCAGGTCACTGGGAACCTTGCTCCTCCATAAACAACCATTTTCATGACTTGACCTCATTTCCTGTTGTAAATGGGCTTTTATTTTGAAGGAATTATGACCTTCTATTTTAGAAACATAATACAGGCTTCCACTAACACAGTTTAGCACGAAATTATGAAGCTGCTTTGTAAAAATATGTCATTTTTAGCAAAAATGTGACTTTTATTTTGAAGGGGTGTGAGGCTTTTATTTTGATAGTCATGTGTGCTCCAGTTTAGCAAACACCAATATATCCATCTTGCTCCTCAATAACATCGATTTTCATGACTTGATCTCATTTTGTTGTAAATGGGCTTTTATTTTGAAGGAATTTTGACCTAATATTTTGGAAACATAGTACATGCTTCCACTAATACTGTTTACCCTGAAATTATGAAGCTGTTTTGTTAAAAATGTCATTTTAAAAAAAAAAGTGACTTTTATTTTGAAGGGGTGTGAGGCTTTTATTTTGATAGTCATGTGTGCTCCACTTTAGCAAACACCAGTATATCCATCTTGCTCCTCTATAACATCGATTTTCATGACTTGATCTCATTTTGTTGTAAATGGGCTTTTATTTTGAAGGAATTTTGACCTTGTATTTTGGAAACGTAGTACATGCTTCCACTAATACTGTTTAACCTGAAATTAGGAAGCTGCTTTGTTAAAAATGTCATTTTTTAAAAAAAAGTGACTTTTATTTTGAAGGGGTGTGAGGCTTTTATTTTGATAGTCATGTGTGCTCCACTTTAGCAAACACCAGTATATCCATCTTGCTCCTCTATAACATCGATTTTCATGACTTGATCTCATTTTGTTGTAAATGGGCTTTTATTTTGAAGGAATTTTGACCTAATATTTTGGAAACATAGTACATGCTTCCACTAACACTGTTTACCCCGAAATTATGAAGCTGTTTTGTTAAAAATGTCATTTTCTGCAAAAATGTGACTTTTAGTTTGTGGGGGTCTGAGGCTTTTATTTTGATAGTCATGTGTGCTCCACCAATATATCAATTTGAGTGTCAGAATAGTATCATTCCATACCATTGTCTGTCTGTGCATCAATCTATCCATGCATTCATCCATCCATCCATCATTTATCCACCTATTAAAGAGTGATTTCAGGTGTATAGTGTGTGTCAGGTGATATTTCTGCAGGGTGACAGCTGTTTGGACCATTCCAATGTGTTTCAAGTGTTGCTTCCTCAGTGGCTTGCTGCTGCAGGGGCACTGTTGCTTCAGTCATGTGTGATTTGTGGTCACGGTGCGCCATCTACTGTGGAAAGCAGGTACAACATGCAGAATGTTTTACAGCTGGTCCCAGATCAGCCTATGCCCATATATGGCTTAAGTAGGTCACATGATGTTAGAGTGTGACTCGGCAGACACACAGTTTCTCTTTGGTCAAAACAGCTGGGGAAATGCATTTCCGTGGACCAAAGTGAGCAAACAATGTCAGAAAGTGATAGGCAATTTAGTTGTCTTTCACTGTAGAGCTTTTCAGAGCAGTCAGACTTATAGTTTTGAAACGGGAGGCTTAATTGATGAAGAAGGTGAGATTTTTGAGCAAAATTTGAGCAAAATTTTGAGCAGAAAGTGTGAATGACGGACTTCCTGTTGCATTTAGGTCATAGGCACGAGTGAGAAAGTTGTAGATCTCGATGAGACGAACGCGTGCATATGTTTCTTTTCTCTGTACCACACTGTGAAGGGTGAAACAGTCCATATTAGTGGTTTTTGAGTGAAAAGTGTTTTGAGGCACATTTGATTTGACAGGAAATAACGGACTTCCTGTTGGATTTAGGTATAGGTATGTCTCTTGGTAAATTGTAGAGCTCGATGAGACGAACTCATCCATGTTGATTTTATTTCTCTGCGACATTCGTGCGGGTCGCACTGTCCATTGTAGTGTTGCAAGTGCGTTTTCAGACTTCAAACTTTAAGGGTTAATAAAATCCACACCCTGAGACTTTTGAAAAAGTTTTGATCAACTTTGTGAGAGACACTTGTCCTCTTTTATTTGGCACCACCCTGACGTCTCCACGACAAGCGGTCTCGGAGCAGATAATTTTTAAAGGAGGAGTCATTTTTTGCCAAATTTTACACTGTACGGGAAATACGGGACTTCCTGTACGATTTAGGACATTTTTGTCAATGAGAGATTTTTAGATCTTGAGGAGACGAACGCATCCACATCAATTTGATCTCTCTGCAACATTCCTAATGGTTGCTGTGGCTATTTTACTGTTTCTAGGTGGCGCTAGAGAGCAGATGGGCTTATGGGGTTAATTTTTCCACCATATAAAATTTTTCGCGAGTCAGGATGTGCTTGCCAAATTTGGTGAGTTTTCGTGCATGTTTAAGGGGTCAAAATTGCGTCGAAAGACGGTGTCAGTATAATAATAATAATAATTAAAGCCGCAAGCGGCATTGGACGGGACCTCGCCCTCTGGCAAGGTGGCCCGACTGAGGTCGTCCTCGTACCTTGATGACCGAAGTCCAAGTCACTGGGAACCTTGCTCCTCCATAGACTTCCAGCACCCTCTCACCCACTAACATGGAGTTGTTAGCATCCCCCATCCACTGACGTGGAGCTTTTAGCATCTGTCATCCGCTAACATGTAGCTGTTAGCATCCCCCATCTGCTAACAGGTAGCTGTTAGCATCTCTCATCCGCTAGCAAGTAGCTGTTAGCATCTCTCATCCGCTAGCATGTAGCTGTTATCATCTCCCATCCGCTAACATGTAGCTGTTAGCATATCTCATCCGCTAGCATGTAGCTGTTAGCATCTCCCGTCCGCTCACATGTAGCTGTTAGCATCTGTCATCCGCTAACATGTAGCTGTTAGCATCTCCCATCCGCTAGCATGTAGCTGTTAGCATCTCTCACCCGCTCGCATGTAGCTGTTAGCATCTCTCACCCGCTAGCATGTAGCTGTTAGCATCTCTCATCCGCTAGCATGTAGCTGTTAGCATCTCCCATCCGCTAACATGTAGCTGTTAGCATCTTCCATCCGCTAGCATGTAGCTGTTAGCATCTCCCATCCGCTAACATGTAGCTGTCAGCATCTCCTATCCGCTAACATAGAGTTGTTAGCATCTTCCATCCGCTAGCATGTAGCTGTTAGCATCTATCATCTGATTCAGCAGGGGCCACGGCAATGGATTGCAGTGCGGGAAGCTCCATTGCCGTGGCACCCGCTGAATCGGTTGGACTTAAATAACTTCTGAAGGAATCCAAGCTGCACCATGTTTGTCTGAGTGAGTATATGAGCAGGCACACACCTATAAATAAGGTCCAGGTATCAAAAAAACCGGAGTTGCCCTTTAACACTGTTGAATTTGAAATTATCCCTGTGCTTTGTTAAAAATGTCATATTTTGCAAAAATATGGGGTGTGAGGCTCTTATTTTGATAGTCATGTCTGCTCCACTATGTCAAACACCAATATATCCATGTGAGTGTGATTCCATACATTCATTTGCCTGTTTGAGCAGCAATCCATTACTCGTGTGATTTATGGTCACGGAGCGCCATCTACTGTGGAAAGCAGGGACAACATGCAGAATGTTTTACAGCAGCTCTCAGATCAGCCCTGAGGCTCAATGCCCATATATGGCATAAGTAGGTCACATGATGTTAGAGTGTGACTCGGCAGACACACAGTTTCTCTTTGGTCAAAACAGCTGGGGAAATGCATTTCCGTGGACCAAAATGAAAAAAACACCCTCAACTTTGATAGGCATTTTAGTTGTCTTTACATCTGTCAAGTTTTCAGAGCATTCAGACTTATAATTTTGACCATGGAAGCCTTAATTGGTGAAGAAGGAGAGAGTTTTTGAGCAAAAATGTACAATAAAAGTGTGAATGACGGACTTCCTGTTTGATTTAGGTCATGGGTACGAGTGAGTAAGTTGTAGATCTCGATGAGACGAACGCGTGCATATGTTTCTTTTCTCTGTACGACACTGTGAAGGGTGAAACAGTCCATATTAGTGGTTTTTGAGTGAAAAGTGTTTTGAGGCACATTTGATTTGACAGGAAATAACGGACTTCCTGTTGGATTTAGGTATAGGTATGTCTCTTGGTAAATTGTAGAGCTCGATGAGACGAACTCATCCATGTTGATTTTATTTCTCTGCGACATTCGTGCGGGTCGCACTGTCCATTGTAGTGTTGCAAGTGCGTTTTCAGACTTCAAACTTTAAGGGTTAATAAAATCCACACCCTGAGACTTTTGAAAAAGTTTTTAACAACTTTGTGAGAGACACTTGTCCTCTTTTATTTGGCACTACTCTGACGTCTCCACGACAAGCGCTCTCGGAGCAGATAATTTTTAAAGGAGGAGTCATTTTCGGCTGATTTTCATCAAAATTTGACATATAAATTGAAATAGCGGACTTCCTGTTGGATTTAGCATAAAAATATCAGATCCTTTTTTGTAGATCTCAAGGAGACGAACGCATGAGAGTTGGTTTGATCTCTCTGCGACATTCCTGTGAGTTACGGTGGGCTTTTTTCACGTTTCTAGGTGGCGCTAGAGAGCGGATGGAGATATGGGGTTAATTTTTCCATTTTATCAAATGTTTTGCCGGTCCGGATGTGCCTGCCAAATTTGGTGAGTTTTCGTGCATGTTTAGGGGGTCAAATTTGGGTTCAAACGCGCGGTCACGATAATAAGAATAAACGAACGAAGAACAATAGAGGCCTTGCCCTCAGGCAAGGTGGCCTCAGTTGAGGCCACCTCGCCCTCGGGCTCGGTCCCTAATAATAATAATAAGAAACGAACGAAGAACAATAGAGGCCTTGCCCTCCAGGCAAGGTGGCCTCAGTTGAGGCCACCTCGCCCTCGGGCTCGGTCCCTAATAATAAGAAACAAACGGACGAAGAACAATAGAGGCCTTGCCCTCAGGCAAGGTGGCCTCAGTTGAGGCCACCTCGCCCTCGGGCTCGGTCCCTAATTATTTTTCCCATCGTTGCAATGCAGTTACCGTTACTGAGAATACGAAGTTTCTAGTTACTATAATTAGATTGAGTGAAGCGCGAGTGTCTGCTTCTGCCGCAAAGATCAGCGGCAGGAGAGAGCAGGGAGGAGGGGGGAGAGGGGACGGGGTGATGAAAGACGTGATGATTATTGGCTGGTGGGCGGATCATGCCCTGATCACGTGTCTCACTCGATGCACGCGCTGACCGGTAAACACAACAAGCTCAAGCCCTGGGGGGTATTGCACAAAACCAGGATAAGGGATTAAGCCTGCAAACTGTTGTTATCCTGTGGCGATCTTGTGGTTATCCTGGACGAAGTTATCCTCAAGTCGATTGCACAAAATCTGGCCAAGTTTATCCTGGACAAGTCACCATGGTGATTTATTCTCTGCAGCTAGCTGCTCCACAGCAGGCTAACTACCCAGGATAAGATTAAACTGCTGTCAACAATGTGAGAAATGGGCGTGGTTTACAGCATTTCCTGGATTTTTCTACACATTACATCATTTAATCATCCTGCAGCCAAATCTTATTACTGTAGTCATTGCATTTGCAGGGTCTGGTTGACTTTAGTATTATTTTGTTGCTCAGATTATATGAAGACCAACATAACTTTCAACACAGACGTTTCAGAATCCTTTCTTTATTAATACAAGTCCCACAATAAAAGGTTCACAATTATTGTAAAGACAATGGAAAAAAAAAACCTTGATGAAATTGGTACTAAACCACACTGATGTAAAAAATAAAAAATAAAAAATAAAATAAAACAACCCTGAAGCTACACAATGAGTAAAATGAGAAACAAAGGAAAAATAGATGTGTGGCACCACTGAAATGGACTACAATATAACAGACAGCATATCATTTTGTCTTAACTGTCTCCTGAAAATAGGAAAATTGTCCTATTTCAGGACTCCATCTTTAGGAGTGAAAGGGTCCCACATCATTCTGACTCCACTTTTTTAACGGCTAAAAACATACAGAAATTCATTCTCAGAAGACAACAAATTTATCACTTCATTTGATAATTGCTCTTTGGGCTACACTTAAGTAACTTACCAGACTGCAGAATATTTTTATGTTAGGTTTTCACCTGCTACAGGTTCTTTTCTAGCCGGACAGGTTTTTTCTTCATGACAGATGAGGGATGAAACAGAACACAGCATGAGGACAATTGATTCAATAGATAACACGGACACAAAGTTGAAATATTCTTGAATAAATATCCTAAATATTGGCAAAATGCTGTTTCCCCCGTGTATTTCCTGTATTTTATTATTGTTGTTTTTGTATGATCATAATCATGGATCATATGCAGAATTAGGCCATTTTTAGTGGATGATTTGCACATCACTATTTCACTTTAATAAAGCTGCCGCCTGCATGCAGTACTTGTCCTCACCATTGAAGTGTGGGGGCGCTATGCCTTAAACGTCACTTAAAGCAGACGTGCCCCAACGCTCCGTGTTCCGTGTGTCCCCGCTCTGCGCTGCCCCGCTCTGCGCTGCCCCGCTCTGCAGCAGCGCTCCGACGCACAGCACTGCTCGGCATTGCTCAGCGTCGCTCAGCCTGCCGCTACGAGCCCCATGCTAACCCAAGCCCGAGCCCAAATGCAGCCAGGAGGGAGACGAGCCGCTCTGTTAAAACAAGCAACGCTCAATTTTTCGGGGCAGCAGGCGACCAAAGCCGAGCTGAACACTCTGATTGCAGGTACACTGGTACACAGTAGACCTAATGTACAGTTACAGAGACTTGAACTACTTAATTTCCAGAGGTTTCTATTTGTATTTTCTTAACAGGCTGCAATTTAGTTCAAATAAATACCAAATGTTCTAAAATACTGTATAACGTGTTTTTGTTCTTCAATCAGTTGATATAAACATCTTTGATGTTATAGAATGTAGTAACGTATAGAATATGTATATGAAAAATAGCGTAAGTTACTTTGCTGAGTAACTAGTTACTCTTACAGTGAGGTAACTGAGTTACTAATTCAATTACTTTTTGGGAGAAGTAATTTGAAATTCTAACTAATTACTTTTTAAAAGTAACTTGCCCAACACTGCTTTTGACTCACTATCTTTGTCTGTCTCCGCCTTTATTTTCATCCCTGTTAAAAATGTCTTCATGTCTCTGGGTGTGTTTACTGCGCTTCACATCGCCAGCCCGCTGTAAAAAAAACCTACACCGTAGAGCTGCGCACACTCTGACAATGAGAGCGCCACTGCCACCTACTGGAGTGGATGTGCAATTACACTTTATTTTAGTACAGCAGAAAAAAAAGCATGTTCCCTAGGGTCACACGCGATCACACGACGTTCACCAAGGTCTTTTGAATGGAACAGCTCCTCTAGATCCAACTCCCTTCGCTCAGACTCGAATACAACTCAAACAACCATTTTCGTCAGCACCAAGATTTATCTAGATATAAATACATTTAAAGAAAAAAAAAATCACAGTAACTGACGTCCACTAATTGGCTTCACACTGATGGGGAGCTAAAAGAAAACGTGTTAGCACATCCAGTTAACAGGTATGTCGAAGTCAGAATACAGAATTAACAAGTTAATCAACAGATACATTCATGCATGCTTATGACTTCCGGATAATGTGACGCTGCTGGGACGTGCACGCATCCAAAAAGGGAACCACCCTGCTTCCCCTCACCCCATCAATACCGCCCGCTTGGAGAAAATCTGTACATTCAGAGAACACAGAGAAAACAAAACGGCGTAACTTGTATTAGTGAGATGGAGCTAACATTGGACAATAATAATGAGTGTGGAAGCATTAGCCTTAGCACCGCTGCGAATTATAAGCTAATCGGTATTTTTGGCGAGCAGGAAAGTCGAGTATAAGATGAGATAAAGGCCTCGCCTTCTCCCCTGGTGAAGCATGCTGGTGCCTCGCTAATGGCGACTAATTTGCTCGGGAGGCATAATTGGGATCCGGAAGCATAAACTCCACGGGAATTATGAACACCAGCAGAGATAGTAGTGGGGCGAGGGCGACTCTTTCTTTGTGTGTGTGTGTGTGCGTGTGTGTGTGTGTGTGTGTGTGTGTGTTTGTGTTTTCATTCAAATTATGCGTGTTACTGACATTTGCATAAACAAATCCTGAATTTTATCAAGTATTCAAATTCAACAAATGCCTTTATATCATAGAGGGTTTTTCTCATTTTGTTTAATAATATTAATTGTTTGTGTGGATATGTGTGTGTGTAAGCGTGTGTGTGTGTGTGTGTCGTCTCACAGAAGGTGTCTTTATGTAAATGAGGAACTGCAGGAAGCACAGAAAGACTCTAAAGCATGCTGCTGCCGCCGCCGCCGGGCCGTTTCTATGTTGGATCCTCAGGTGGTTGTGTGTGGAGCACACAGTGATCGACTGAACAGGTAAAAAATGTGTGTGTGATGAAAGGTGGCCATCGTTTGCTCATTCCCAGAGGTGTAATCACAAGCAGGAAAAAAGGTTTAGCGGCTTTTATTAGATTAAATCCCCAGCCTGTTTTTTTTTTTCTTCTTTTTTTAATCATGTAGAAATATGGCTCCTCTTAAAGATTTTCCGTTAGAGCAGAATGCAGCGAGCAATTATCCATTTTGTCTGGCGTTCGACAGTCGACTGCTCTGAACAAAAAGAAGTGGCTGGTGTTAACAACGTCTAATAACGCTGCACAGATTTCCACATCAGCAGTGGTACAGGACAAATGTAATATGTTTTTGGATAGATCAAAAAGAATCGAATCGCACTGTAGGAATTTTCTTTCATTTAACAAATATGTTTGCATATTTTGGGCATGAGATGTTTAATGCTAATACTTTTCTTATTTTCTATATTATGTATTTCTTACACATTTATTATTGCAACGACTTGTAATAAAAGTGCACAACATGATATCATTGGTGGACAAATGCTGAACTGACAGCAGTAGCAGCAATTAAACAACATGTCAAGAATGTTAATAATACCGCTCCACTCCAGGTCTGTCTGAAAGAAAACATTATCAAGCGAAAATGTTGAATGAATGTGACCCACCACCAAAGCAGACCACCCATCCTGGACATCAGCTGTTCTCCCTGCTGCTCTTTGGAAGAAGAGTAAACTTAAAAAGAAGAAGAAAAAAAAAATCATAAAAGGATGCCAAACATTTTTGTGTTGATTCTATAACTGTTCTGTTATCTTCTATTCTGTTCTCACCACATCTCACAACGTGACTGCTGCTTCCACCTACTGCTACTCACCAACTGTTGACCAGTTACCAATAATGACAACACTTGTTGTGTCCTTGTTTATTTCGATTTCACCGAGCGCGTAACTGCTGGAAGAACAATGGCTCTGTTCTGGAACAGGAGGCCGGGCGGTACTCGTGGTCAGCTGCTCTCGCCTCCTAGCAAGAAAGGTTGCAGGTTCACATCCAGTGTTCAAACACAGTTAATTGTCCACCATGTTAAATGATGTCCCAAAATTGTTCATATTGTTCAATTGTTTATGTCTAGAAAGTTAGAAAGTTTGAGAAAACTGCTTTTTCTGTAGGATTTCCTTTTTCCTCCTATTGATTCTTGAATTGGGGACTGTGGATGTTAGACTCGTCTTTGTACCCTTGTACAGAGTGACCTGTGCTAAACTTATCAGAAAACTGAAATCTCAGAAAGCCTCAGGAAGTTGTGTGGGGTCATTTTCAGCCCCTTTGACGATGTAGGAACACAGGGCGGCCATTTGTTGTGTGAAGCACAACGTGATGATGGTTCACCTAAAAGCGATGAAAAATGGACTTCTATCCCCTAAAACGCACATTCACTGCAGGAATATCTGAAAGCACTCAAGACAAAAACATGAGTGTTGTTTGAGGACCCTTGCAGACTGAATTTCAGTTTTCCACAAAATTCCCATCAGCATCATAAAAATTGCATTCTAACCTCCACTTCTGCCAAGAAAGACACTCAATATCTTTTATTTCAGTTCTTAACTGTCTTCACTTCAAAAGTTATGTAAATCTGGATGGACATTAACGTCAGCCACAGATTTGCTGGTTGGCAGAGGCACACCATCACGATAATCACGGTATTTCTAGTGTGACTAAAATGTTTTTGATATTGAGCAGCTGGCCAGCATTTGGTATTATCATCTCCTCTCAGAGGTTTCTCCTGTTTCCCTCTCTTCGTGTTATCCTGCTTCATACCCCAACACAAAGTCAAACTCGCTGAAAGCAAAGAGCTTACTCAGAGTAAAAACTGTGTGCCGATGACCCCTAAGTTTCAGATCTCAGCCAAAATAACCTTTCTACCACTTTTTACTACCTCCTTTCTCAAAATAGAAGACTGGTCTCCCACTGTGTTGACAGGGAGGGGTGTGCATTTCATCCTCTCATTTTAGAGCTGCAGAGACTCTCCATGTCTGCCAGACTAAGTTTCTCTTGTCCTCCTCAGTTACACACACCCAGAAAAGGCTTGAGGTACTGTGTCCTCTTAGAAAAGTTCACAAGTTCATTCAGGTTTATGACACTTCTTTGTGTTTGGAGATTTGGTCAGACTGCTGCTGTGTTTGCTTCAAACGGCGATTTTTACAGGGAATGTTTTTTTTAAGTCAAGTTTATGGTTCATCTCATAAAAAATGGAGTATAGATATACAAGTAAAGATTTTCAATAAAAATAGGGAAACACACTATATGCAAGCCGTTTGACAATGTTTCAACAGTGTCCGTTCTTAATTTTTGGTATGTTTGTTTGGCAGTTGGCAGCCAGCTTAATGGTTCAATAGTGCCACCTACTGCACTGGAGTGCAATAGATAAGAAAAACAACCTCATATTTAAAGGTACAATAAGGAAGAATTTTACTATAAAACACTAAAAAACATTCCCATTTTTCACCTGTTATTGAAGAAACATTCTGTTTAATCAATCAGTTGTCTCCATCAACAAATGCTTTGGTCATTTAAGTGCTGAGTGGCAGAAAGCCTGAAAAATATTCTCATTTTGAGATTTGTCGTTTATAGTTTCTGTACATTTCATTGGAGTAAATCTTTGAATTTGTCTATAGACTGAATGGAAAAAAAAAGTAATATTGGTCTCACGTTCTCATCTCTGGAAAGATTGGACAGTTAATGTAGGTTTTTACAACTTAAACATTGGTGACAAACAGAGAAAAAGCACAAAACACACTCTGTGGCAGAGCAGCCGAAGCAGAAATGTAGGCTATGTAATTTGCATTCCAGATCAGGAGTTGGCACTATTGCTTTTTGTTTTATTTTTTAAATAAAACCATGTGCACTCAGAGCTATATGTTATAACCATTAATAATGACGAGTACATGGATTTTTAAAAGCTCTGAACCATTTTTTAAGCATTTTTTTTTTCTTTTTCAAAACCTGGCATCCTGAAGCTCTTCCAATCCTTAAAGGGTGCAAGTGTTTAAAGATCCGAGTAGCCTCAGGCTGCACTGAATAATCCAAGATAAATCCTTCAATTATTCAAAATCACATTATATTGATAAATGCTGCCTTTAAGCCATTTTCCCTGCAAAAATAATAATAAATGACCATCTGTATGCTGGGATACTGGGGCATCATTCATATAACCTTATACATTTTCTGTGTACTCCTGAACTCCAGTCAGACTGTGCCGGCAGCCTCGGGCTGCAGATATGTTTGCAATAGTGTTAGATTTAAAACCAGGTGCGGGAAAACTGCAACCTCGGAGCTCGCATCGCACAATGATCTTGAAAAAAACTGCAACCCTATCTTATTTTCTTGAAATTGGCTATGGATAAATCCACTGTGCCAACACCAGCCCGCTATAGGCAGAGCTATTCAGTATAGATCCTGACAAGTAAATGGAGTTACCGCTGCCTGTGTCGGATACACAATAAAAAACTTTTCAGATATTATCTTCATCATCTGGAGCGAGGGGTGGGCGGGCGGGGGAGGGGGGCTCACGCTGCACCGCCGCCGCACTGTTGTGTGTGCAAGCAAGCGTGCCAGATCTTAATGTATATCTTCCAGAAAGCCCAGAAAAAGAAGAGAGAAAGTGTGTGTGTGTGTGTGTGTGTGTGTGTGTGCGCCAACACAATCCGGCATCCCGCAAATGAACACATCAAAGTCATAAAGTCCACGCAAGCCTGCACCCATGGAGCTACACTCGAGTGTCTCATGAAAAATGGCCTGCATAGGCGTTCATGGTGGCTCTGCATTTGTGTGCGTGTGTGTGTGTGTGTGTGTGTGTGTGTGTGTGTGTGTGTGTGTGAGAGAAAGCGACAGTGTGCATCAGGCTATATTTCACGGTGCGTATCAGGCTGAGGAAGGCTCAGGTGTGGGTATGTGGGCGTAATCAGGCCTTCATTCCCAGGCTGACAGTTCTTTTACTCCCTGTCTGAAGTCGGCTTCTTCACCGGGAGCCCATATATTACCGGCGCCCGGCCGCGGGGGTCGTCCGCGGAGAGTCTCAGGCCCCAATTCTCCAGATAACCGCAGAAACTGCGTCCGGGCCAAATCAGAAGGGCAGCGTGACTCATCGGACGCACACACACACACACGCAGCTCGTTTCCCCTTCGGTTCGAGACTCTCTCCTCAACTTCTTCCCATTTTCCGATTTCATTACCATTATTTGATTTCGTGATAAGATTAATCTCGTTTCTGCTTAGTGCACAACGTAATGCATTCTTTCCACATACGCATACACACACAAAAAAAAATCTATTTTTAAGATAATGGCTCGGTCATGCTCTGATTTTGTATTTTTCTCCACATTCCCGGTTGCCATTGTGTCAGACTCGGCGGGGTCAGCCAGAATGTGTCAGCCGCAGACTTTCCCCGGGACGTAGAGGAGAAGGCTAAGTCACAATATGTGTTAAACGTGTCTAAATACGGAAGGGGCTCCAGCTGAGAGCTCTAATCGCTGCAACAAAACCAATACAAGCGAGAAAAAAGAAGAAGAAAAAAAAAACGGACGAGTTTAAGTTTCGGACGGACAAATTAGCATCTGAAAACTGGTTCAGTGTGTTCTGCCTTGTGCTAAATAAAACCAGATGAATAATTAAGTATGGTTCCACTTGCGTGAATGTTGGTGGCTGTCAAGCAAGCGTGCACCAGTTTGCTCGCAGCATCAGGCTTATTTGTGTTTTCTGCTCGAGAGTGAAGACATGTCTGTGTCTGAAGCATTAACCCTCATAAAGTGTGCCAAATAACCTTTTTTTTTTTTTTTTCTTTCCAGATAAGCTTCTGGGAGAAAACAAGGCATAACAGCACAGTGCAGTTTGTGCCGATTTGAAGGGGAATAATTAGTTGTGTATCTTTTAAAGCACATATTTCCATCCATTAACAGATTTTAGTCCATTTCCACAGAGACTGATTTCTCAAAAGGTTCCATGTTGAGAGATGTTTTTAAATAGTTGTGTTTTCACTGCAGATTTTTCCATAGTTAATTGTGATTAATCGCATTTTGAACTGCATGTTCACAATTCTGTTACTTTGCATTTCAAGGCAATTTTAAGCCCAGAATTTAAAGCATTTCTGACCAGAGCGTCTTAATTTGGAATCAAATGAACAGATTTTCCTTTTTGACCTTTTATATTTTCTTTCAAAATAAAGGTCCATGGAGACCCACATAAAATAATGTCATCATCAAAGACAGTTTTTTTTAAAATAAAGTGCCACTGGTCTACTTCCAAATAAAATTTTGAGTTCAAACTTTTCTCTGCTATTTTACATCGAGCCAATTGCTAACCCTAATATAATTCTGTGATTAATTGCAATTTTAAAAAAATTGTCTTTTGACAATGCTACATTAATTAATCACAATCAACGTGATTAACAGAGACAGCCAAACATTTAAAACTATCAGATCTGAGCAGAATTTCCCAAATTTTCAAAGGCTGTAGTTTGTAAAAATGGACTGTGTGCTATTATTTGAAGAGTAATTAGTTTTCTTTATCATTTATACTTTTGTTCCAAAGCAGAATAATATTTATAATGAAGAAGTTGTTAGTTATTACCATAATTACCTGTAAAAGTGGTTTTGACAGTTTCAAATCAGTCTCTGTGTTTGTAGTTTAACACATTTTATGAAAACCAAACAAAAATTCCATGCACATACATTGCTTTTTACTGTAACTTTAGACAATTAACCGCCAAATAAGCCAAAAGTAAGAGCTTGGTAAGCGGAGGTTGATGCCATTAACCTTCTGGTTATTTTTAGCTCCTTAATTAGCTTTGAAGTTTGCACCATTTGGCTACATCTCATTGAACATGTTCTGCATCAGCACATTCCGGTGCTCCATTCACACTATGCAGTGATCGTGATAAATAAAATATCGAAATTAGTCCTTGTTTTGGGCACATCATGAAAGCAAAGGAAGCAGAAAGAGCATAAATAAACCTCAACACTTCCAAGACCACCGAGTCAGCAGCCTGTTGAGCTCCCGCTAGTGTTTCCAGCCAGCTAAACACATAAATAAAATAAAAATAAAAAGTTTGTTAAAACCCTGTGAGCCCTCAGATCCTTCTCAAAACCCTTGGAGCTGTTTCCAAATCTCACCTTGTTATGGAGGGTGCAGATCCGCAGACTTGAGGGCCGTGTTTTCTGCAAATCCCCATGAGTGCTGAAGGCGGTCCAAATCCCAAATTCATCAAATCCACAAAGGGCCGGGAATGAACCCTCCATCTGCTCCAGGTTCAGAACTCAGCAAACTTTGGTGGAACATTCTCCTCATTCTCTGAAATGAATGTGGCCAATTTCACAAGAATAATGATGAGATGTGAATACATTTTGGTTTGAACTTCAATAAGCAGTTGGCTGTTGGCAGGTTGTGCAGGAAAAGTCTGAAGTAGGATATGAGCAGGTTCTGACTCCAAAGCAGGACATGAAGTAAATTCCCAATAAAATGGCATGGTGGACTCAAAACTTGTTGGTCATGTCTGGCTCACGGGCACTCAGAGTTTGAAGTCGTCCGTTCTTAAAATGGGACACTTTTATATTTATTGATATAAATGTAGATACTGTTTTCTATGGAAACATGTCAGAAGACGCAGATGTGAAA
Source organism: Salarias fasciatus (assembly GCF_902148845.1). Taxonomy (NCBI): domain Eukaryota; kingdom Metazoa; phylum Chordata; class Actinopteri; order Blenniiformes; family Blenniidae; genus Salarias; species Salarias fasciatus. Next base: position 12,799,005 of record NC_043760.1, read on the forward strand.
ATGACCAAATAAAATTAGTTTGAGGGATAACAGTGTGGCCCAACCTATGGCACTGGTCCCCCCAGAGGACTCGAGACTACATGGAGGTGAGTTTAGTTTTATATAAAGAGAGAAAAGTTAAAACTCAAAATTTCTCCGTTCAAATAGGCTAAAAAGTGAATTTTTTGTGTGAAAAGTAGTTTCAGTTTCATACTTAATGGATCTTTCATTTCTCATCTGGTGTTTGATTTTATAAAAGCTCATCTGGTGTCACTGGCTTGCCAGCATGGTCATCCCTCATAATCCTGGTGGATCTTCCAGTCTGCAGCACTACGTTGTTTTAGCATGTGATGCTCCCAATCAGCAGACGTGAAACAAACCGCAGCCTCATCCTCAGCCAGCAAATACAAACGTTGAACGTGAAGTGAGCAGGAAGACGCAGCTCGTCCCAGCAGGAGTCCTTCAGATGCTTCGGCTGTTCCATTTTGATCTTAACATGATCTCCAGGCACTACTACAGTAGTGAAATCTTTTTTTAATAACTGTGATTGAGAGACAATGTTGCTGAGTTTGTTTCCTCAGTGACTTAATCTGATGATTATTCCACATATAATCCTAATTAATAAAGTAGTAAATTAGTTTAGTTTCAGTTTATTGGCAGCAGTTATTCCATTTTGAAATTATTTTATTAATGTTCCTACAATATTGCGATAACTTCTTACATTATTGGCATAACGGTATTATGAGGATAGATCGAATATCTTATTACACTATTGACAAGTTGTGTTGCCACGGAGCCATTTCTCTGCACTGATATGAGAGTTTTATAGTTTTTTCTTTGAATCAGTGTTGAAGTTGAAGTGAGAGAAAGATACACATTCCTCCTCACACACTGAAATTACAACCAGTTTTATTTTGGGTAAAAGAAGAAAGCATCTCGCTGGCTCACTTGGATTGTTTTGTGTTGTTCAACAGTAGATTCTTCCTCGGCTCCGCTGGAAGGGAGATTGATTTCACTTGTGACCTGATCACAGCTGATTGATCAGCCAATGAGGAGCAGGAGCGATAAAAGGACAATGATATTTTATTATGGAGGATTTTTTTTTTTTGTCTTTTCAGAGGCCAGTTGTCAATTTTAAACATTAGCACTGCCATTTCTCACTATATTCAGATCTTTTACACTCTCACTGGATACTGTTCTGTGCATACTCCCGTGGAAGTGAGAAGTTTGAGGGCAGCAGAGAATCGGCGTGCAGAAGCGACAGCAGGGCCCCGGACTCGCAGATGAATGGAGGATGATGGTCCTGGTCAAAGATGAGCAGAGGATGATGGATGGGACTGTGCAGCGAGAGCCCCGCTCTCTGACGGAGCATGGAAAGGCAGAGGCGGAAAATAGGAAAAGGGAGCTTGCCTTTGTCTTCTGCGACCCTGCTCCGCCGGCTTCGGCGCCGGCTCGACGTCCTCGCGGACACTGGAAGGACAAAAGCAGCTGAAGGTTATCTATGGCCTGTGGACAGAGCCTAATGATGTGTTTGATTTGGAGAGCGAGACGTATAGACAGACTGTCTCCCCCGTCTGATAATTCACTTCAACCACTCACACGTGCAAGACTTTTGAGAGAAGACACTTTATTACCTGGTGAATCTGAATAATCCTCTTCACTAATGGGATAGCCACACTGAATGGAGGCGTTTCCTCCATTCCCTCCATAGAGACACGTGATATAGCAAAGAATGAGGGAGAGGATCTGTTTTAAAGAATTATGACAAGAAAATGTTGAGGTGGGATGCAGAGATGCAGAGCAGGCTTTCTTGTCCCTGTGCTTTTTCTTTTTCTTATCTGCTATTCCCTCCTCTGTGCACCTGAAAAAGAACAATCAAGATTCTGAGAGAACATTAAAGATCCAGCCCTGAGGACAAACCCCTGCTGGGCACACCTGTCAGTCAAACCCGTCCCAGCGCAGCTCGCTGAAGGTTGATTTTCTGTTTGCAGATGGCATCAGCGATGGAACGATCATCCATTTATCTCCAGGTTGTGCTAAAAATTACCAGCGAGACGTTTTCGCAGGCGTGTTTGGGATGTGGTTGCAGGAACTATTGATCCTTTGTCGAGATGAAACAAAAGAGCGGCGAGCAAAGCGGAGATTAAACGAGGCGAAAAGAACAATTTTGGTCTTTTAGAGATGATTTCAGATACGTTCTCTCCCACATGCATTTGTTTAAGTGGATAGCGGCTGTCTTCTCGTCACTGTAACGCTGCGCCCCGATCGGAATGGAATGAGACAAACCGAAATACCATTTCAACTTCCGTTCTTCTGCACAGTGTCATTCATACTATCGGTGGCGTGCAAAGCGTTGAGGACAACACTGCAGTCCCAGTTTCTTCTACGCGGCCCGGGACGTCATGGACCAATCACAGCCCTCATGGTCTGTGTCGCTTTGACACACAGTTAAAGGATTTTGGATGTGCTTGTCGGACTTTGTGAAGCTACTATAAATCTCATGCCCACTTTGGGGCCGTCAGTAGTTTTGTGCACATATGTGAGTAAATCAACAACAATGGAGGATGGTACTGTCAGCTTCTGGAGAAAGTCTCAGACATTAATGCAATCTGAAGTCTTCAATTCAAAATATCTGCTGTTAAAGTAATTTTTTTGCACATTAATTCATGACCATTATGCCTACAACAAATTTAATAAAAAATAAGCATTCATACTGTAGCATCCAGTTATTTCACAATCTGTTTTTAAAAAATGAAAAGTAAAACTCCTGATAGGAAAAGGCTGAGCCCCAAATGTGCTAATGCATTGATTGTAATAATTAATGTGTAGTAGAGGGTCATGCAAAGCCACAGCTGTCACACCTGCAGGAGAATGGCTGAAGGAAGGTGTGCAGAGACTTTAGTGGGGCTGCAGGAGGAAGACCAGCTGGAACATCCTGGAAGTAAAACTTTAATGCATTGTATTTTTTTTTTTTTTAATTCCCCCCCCCCTCCCTGTTACCTCCTAAAAATACATTTTGTGGACTGTACTTCAGTGAACCGCACCCAGCTAGAAGATGCCAGAACAGCCTCAGGGGGTGAGCTCAGTCCACCATCGATTGGTTAATTCTGTGGTGTGTTTTCTTTGCTTCAGTTTCTTTCTTTCTCTCTTTTTTTAATATATATTTATCCATCGGTCCAACTCTTTGTCCCATTTCATTGATTTGTTTTCCTTCTCCGTTCTTTCCACATCTTGTTAGGCTGTTCTCGGACAGATTCTATCATAAAATAAAATAAAAAAAAACCTGCATGTGATGAAAACAAAACAGGAATAAAAATGAAGCTAAAACAATCTACTTTAAATGAAGGAATGACTGTAAGCTCCACTTTTTGTGTACAATTAATCTCTTTTTCATTGATGTTGATCCATGACATGGGAGATATTAATTAATATCTGGCTGTGATGACAGAGAATCAAATGCCAAAATGTGACATAAACCGCTTTGTGCGTTTTTGGCACTTTGATCATATTTCTTGTGGTTGACAGAGTTTGAGCTTTATCTTAGGTTAGGACATATTTAAATTAAAAAGGTTATGCAGGAACTTTGGGACGACTCCCGTCGGGGATCTCTCCATTCTAAAGCATTCCCTGAAATGTGAAAAAGAAGGAAGCATTTATATTAGTGACCTGATATGTGAGTGTCGGAGCCATAATAACTGTGTGTGCATGTGTCACTGGGTGTTTAAGGTTTCTAAGGTGACGCACGCGGTGATGGGCGGTGATTGTCCGGAAGTTTCAAAAGGGCGTGTTTTACCTGCAGACAGTGGGAGAAAGGAGAGCGGGTGCCTCAACTTTTGTTGAACGCTTGTTCGCTCGTTCGCATGATCGCTTGCTGTAGGCAGATGCTCGCATGTTTCGCATGTCCGCATGCTTGATTGCTCCGTTGTGCAAGCAATTAAACCACCTGAACCATATCCCAAGTATCAGTGCGTTTCCTGGTCAGGTCGGCAGCGTGTCGGACACATTCTGGACCCTAACTTTCCTCTCAGGCGACCAAGGGCGGTTTGGAGTCACCACAGTGAGAATTCAGAATGAGGCTTTGTTAACACTTTAGGTGAAAACCCAAATCATTCGTTACATTTTGGGTGTCCATTTACACGACAGCAGTGCTTGGAGTAGAGATGCGCGGATTGCGGTTGCACCCGCGGATAACGGGCGGATGATGGGTCGAAAAATTAAGATTTTAATTACATTCGGGCGGACTGCGGTTGAAGCACTCAAATTAAAAAAAAAAGCAACATTTTAATAGCCAAAACACTATTCTGCGGATGGCGGGCAGGTTTGGTTTTGAAAATTGATAAAAAATCTTTTGTGCGGGCGGATTGCGGGCGGATGGAGATTTTAAGAAGCGGCTGCGGATGGAAAAATGAGCCGTCCGCGCATCTCTAGTTTGGAGTCACTAAAAATGCCTCTTTTTGAAAACAGCACCCAAGATGAACCTTTTTGAAACGACTAAGACTTCAGATCCATGTGAACAGGGGAAAACGCAACTTTTTGAAATAGCTGCTACTGCACATGCACACGAGCGCCCTGCAGGTGTGACTACAGATCAGTTTTTTATCAGTGCAGCTACTCTTGTTTTCGTCATGACAGCTGTGAGACGTGATTGTAGACTTGTGAGTTTTTACCTTTTTATTTAGATCTGTGTGACAGCTTCTAGCCTTGGCAACAAGTTATACGTGTTTGTATTGAAACAGTCAATTAGGTCAGGCCTTCCTCTGCTCTTACAGCAGACATGCAGCTCCGCACCTACAAGGCCTTCCGTGGCTGCGATCCAACCTGTTCCATCTGTCTAAGCTTCTTAACTCGCACTGCCAGGCTCGCCGTGCGCCTCCTCGTTCTATCAGACTTTGGATCCCGTGCGAAGCGTTGCCCATCGCCGGCAAACGCTGAATCTCCGCCGCGGGGCCGCGCTGCAGACCTCCTCCGTGGGGCCGGACCGCGATGCTGCGCGGGGTGTAGTGGAAGAGATGGGCCAAGCAAGGCTTGATCCCCGCGCCGCCGCGGAGAACAGCTGGGCGTTAATTGAAGGGAGACCCTCGGAGGTACTGGACCCCGCTGCTGCCGGGGTGCCGCGGGGTTCAGGCCTCCGCGAAATCCCAGAGTCCCAGGCCTGCTGTTCACTTCTGTTAGCCACAGCACAGCAGTCAGTTTGGGTCAGGAGTTCCTTCAACAGAAAAAAACACTGAGTAAAATCCCCTTCAGCATCCAGACCAGTGAACCTGAGTCATATTACCAGCAGCTCATCTCACAAAGGGGGCAAAGCTCTCTTTCCGCTCACAAATACTTTTTTTTTTTTTTTTTTTTTTTAATATTTTGTGGGGAACACAGTGGGAGCTAAAATTAAAGCTGGATGATGAATTTTTGTCACAATCATTCTGAAACACAAAGAAGTTAGTTGTAAAGATAAATAGCTCTTATTGTTTAGGTTACAAATCAACTCGGTTTATGGGGAACCAAAAAGTACCTGAAATATTCTTCAAAAATTTTAATGGACATAAAGAACTTGATTTAAATGCATGAAATAAACAAGAACAGTAAATTACAAAGATACACGAGATATAGTTTGTTGCCGATAGCCATAATATAGTCTTTAGAAAACAGGCAGAGGCTTGGTTACATTAAAGCGTCTGCAGTCGCAGTCGCAGTGTTTGAGTAATTGTCACAGCATTACAAGCATAAGTCTGCAAGCACATTTTTTTATTCTAATTACCCTTTTTATAGCCGACCTCCCTCTCATACTCGCTGGATAAGGGACATTCTTTATTTTCTAAAACTGGAAAAAATTCGTCCCTCAGTGACAGGTTTAGCTAGTAAATTCAATGGTATTTGGGGTCCTTTCCTCCATTATATCGAAAGGATTAAGTTCCCTCAGAGTGACATAGATATATAAAAGTGAATGGTGTGTGAATATGTGTTTAGGGTGGGGTAAGTGCTGCAGGTTTTAATTTTTTGAAATCTTTTTCATTCTTATTTTTTAATTTTTGCTATTGATTAATGTGTTGGTCTTTTATTTTTTGCTTGTGTGTGGTTTTTTTCTCTTCTTTTTTCTTTTTTCTCTTTGCTTTTTTGCTTTTTTGCTTTTCTGTTTTATCGTTTTTTTTTTTTGTTTGTTTGTTTGTTTTTTTATTATAACGGCCTGATAATTTGCCGTCATATGCTTATGTGTGATTGATCATGGCCTGCTGGAAAAATTCAATAAACAAAGTTTAAAAAAAAAAAAAATTACCCTTTTTATTCTAATTACCTTTGATTTTTTACTGGTTCTCCCACTGAGACCGACACTCTGGTTCATCAGAGAGACCAGTTTGGACAGAGGGTAATATTTAAAGACAAAGATCCTGACCTACAGGACAATATATGCTACAAAACATGCAAGAACTGGGATAAAATAATGCTGAGCTGGTTAAAAGCAGGAACAAACGAGAGGAGCTTTCTCCAAACCCTTCAGTAGGAGCTTAAATTCCCCGAGTGCTCTTGGTCCTGCTGAAGGAGCAGAGTCAGGCTCCGGTTCCATGAAGCACTTTGCTCTTTTGTTTGTTTGTTTGTTTGAGTCTGAGTGTTTTAGAAAAATTGTGATTTTCACGTAAATGTGGCCTAAAAGAAGGCTGTTTTGGAAAGCGCAGTGGACGCTCAGGTGGAGGAAATCAATACGATGGCAGCGGGTCCAGGACGATCTCAAATGAAGGCGTAAAGTGTGGAAGTGTGTGTTTGGATAACGATGGCCGGTTAGTTAAGTGACGGTTTAGCTTGTGGCGGCCGTGGCGCAGGTGTTGGAGTGAGTTGGCTTCCAATTGCGGCGTTATGAGCTCAATCCCCCAATTCCACCCCGTCCATATGTCAAAGTGTCCTTGAGCGGGAGGCTGGACCGCCACATGTTGACAGCTGTGCGTCAATGAAAGTGGTCGAACTTGCAAAGTGCTGAAGCAGCGGAATGCACTATGCAGACAAAGTGCACCGAAACACTGTTTCTGCATCGGAACACAAAATTGAAGAAAATTGATTGAGTGTGAGTTACATGTGAGAAAAGTGAAGCTGCTTGTGTTTATTGTTTCTCTCTCACAATAACTAACTCCAACTACAATAAAAATATGTTTCTACAGTTTTTTATTATTGCAACCAGTGTATTATAATGTACGTGTGATCTGCCAGTCATGCCACTAACATATAAAGGAAAATAAACAGGCTTTGTAATGGTAAAGATTAATTTCACAGAAAAAAAATGAAACTAATCTACCAAACACAAATCCTCTTGTTTTTTTGTGTATTTTTTTTCTAGCAGCTGCTGTTAATTAGCATCCATCAAATATACCCAAAAAATTGGAATCCGAACCGGTTTTTGTTTTTCGTGCTAAAATCTCATCTCATTCAAACTGTTCATCGCCGTTTGTCTTCATGGCTGCGATCGCTCTGCATCATATTTCCTGACAGGAGTTGGCAGGAGGCTCATGTGGAGTAAATGACTGGCAGGTGGTGACGAGCGAGCAGCAGTCAGAAATTCCCCGGGACGTGCTCGAAACGAGAGCTTGTTCGCTCGTTCGCTCGTCAGAGAACCATCATCGCCGCCCTGATGCGCAACTGAATAGTCATGATTTTTTAGTTTAGAAGGTAAGTTACAAACTGAAAGTTAGACTTTGAGGTTAAAATAAGAAGATATTTTCATGCCTGACCTCTGAGGTCTTCCACATTACAACTCACTGGTTATTTCACATGAGGTGTTGAGTCGGTAAAATGCCTTACTTTGCAGTTTTTCTGCTTCGTATGGCTTGAAAACCCCTCAGTGTCACCTTCAAGGATGATTCCCGTCGGAGATATTCACCAATTATTGAATTATTTCCTCCCCCGCCCCCTAGTGATATCGATGAGGCGGCTTGTCCACCTGAGGTGCTTCGTTATGTTTTGTGTTTGCAGAAATAACTTCTCTCTCACCTTCCAGCACAGAGAAAAGAGAAAGTGCGACAAATATGTAAGTCTGTAACCACCAGTCTGATATAAATATAATTTTCCTCACACTGGTTTAGTATTCATTAGCTTCAGATCCTTTGAAAAGTAAGTGTCTTACTTCGTGAACTGTGATTTTAGGTCTCTGCTTGTCTTAATTAGATTTATTTGCCACTGATGGGAGCACATATGCCAATATCGATGTGTGACAGAAATCAATTTTCTAATGTGTGGTGCTGGTTTTCATCTGAGTTTCACACCTTGCCCACATTAATGGATGATTAATGCAAAAAAAAAAAATTAAAATACAAAAATGAAAAAGTAGAAAACGGTATCAATAGGTGGCGATAAAGCCACTTTGGAAATAGTCCATCGTCAGTGTGGTCGGGGACCAGAAGGGACAGATCATGCAGATTCCAGAGACCACCAGCTGGACTCAGACTGGCAATCTTCTCCCTGTGAGGCAGCCGTGTGGCCCCCATAGACAGAGAAATTCATCTCCCCAGTTTTTTTTTTTATGTCTGAGAGATAATTGTGTTTCTCTATTGATTTGTGACAAATGTCAAAGCAGGGACTATTGGGCATTTTTTTTCTTGCTTTTCTTTCACTGTTTAAGTTTATCAAATGTCAGATGACTCATCCCGCTCTCACCAGACGAGCCTTTTTTCAGGACTGATCCTCAATAAGATTGATAACGGTGGTCTAGATTCTAATTTAAAGAAAAGAAAATATTTGTTGCTTTATTTACACAGAAAGAAGCTGAAAAGTTATTTGAAGGACATTAACTCTGCTCCTCTTCCATCTGCTTCTAATAACTTTATGACTGAAAGACGTCTGTGAATCCCTTGAGAAGGCGTTACTTCATTATAAACTAAACTTTGAGATCTGTTTGTCAGACAGGAGTTGCCAGAAAAAGATGAGAAACCCAAACTCAGTCGTTAAAAGCATTTTTCAAGCACATTATACAAGCGTGCACGCGATAGGAAGGTTAGCATATCTGTAGATATACAAAAAAAAAAAGAATCTTAATGAGAAATTGCATTTGTTTTTTTTGAAATAACAGATATAAAAACCAAACAAACTGCTGCTGTTTTCTCTCGCGCTGCAGATTTCTCCCTGAACGTGTTTTTTTTTTTTTTTTTTTTTTTAACCCAAACAGGATGATAAATGGAAAAGCCTTGTATAGTTCAGCGCTTTCAGTGCAGGTGGAGACATCACTCCTCATCAGTACAAAAAATAAATTTGACTTCTTCATCTGTCATTTTTATGGATTTCTGTCTGGGCCAAATTACTCACTGGAGCCGTGGAAAAATTCCTGCCTCCAGGTTTATTTACAGATAGTCCCATTAGACATTTCTCATATACATTCCTCCTGTCTTGTTTGCCCGGCGCTCATCAGCTCCCCACCTGGCCTATATACCCTTATCAAGAGGCAAATGGAAACGTAAAAGCTCTGCACACGGGGGCCACGGGGTGATAAATCCTTCTCATTTCTATCCTCCCATACAAAAATGATTATTTTGTTGTTTTACGAGCCAAGTGCATTTGTTGTTTTGTTTTGTTTTTTTAGGTGATTTTAATTGCATAGCTTGAAATCATATGCTTGGATGAGTGCTTATATGTGTGCACCATTGACCTGAAATGGATTTTTCTAAGCTTGTGGACCACCGGTGAAGGAGTCACTGGGATGCAATGATATATAAGGACCGGTCATCATCCGCAGATTCTTTCTCGCTTTCATTGCATTCATCCTTTCATCCGCGATGTTGACATCTGGCTGTGCGACAACATTGATATATTATGAGGGATTATGCACAGTAGCCTCACAGTCCTAGTTATTGTTTATAGGCAGTGTAAACTGAATCGAGCTCAGTAAAAGCCGCCGCCCAAGGCTTTCTTTGTGTTCCCGGCTCATAAGGTGAGAATTAAGGAGGGAACTGCACACATGCTGGAGCTGGTGAATGAAAAATTCCACCCTGCTCCCGCACGAGGTGCCATTCTTCAATGACCGCTCAATATCTGCTGCATTTGGACCACTTCCAAGACTGATCTGTGCCAAATTTCGAAGCTGGCTTGGTAATTTCAATGAGTTGAGTCTGGTGGAAGGAGGCGTGGGTCAATCTGAGGCCAATTAAGGAATTTTAGAACAATAACGACTGCCTCTAAATTGTCAAAAGAAGCATCAGAAAGAGGGAATTAACTGAATCTTGTAGACGATGAAGGGCCACATTTCCTGCAGCTATTCTCAGAAACCATTTGCCAATCACAGCAAACAGTCAAACTTTACATGGACTCTGCCTTCTGTTGTACAATTTCATATTTTTAGGCAAAAGCAAGTCTGTATTTTGACCGGTGACTGTCTCCATGTGTTTTGTATCAGTTGTTGTTCCATATGCTAGGATGTTTGAAATCATGAACGTGACTCGACACACCTGTCTGATATTCTCACATTATTCAGAATTCTTGAAACTGTCCAGCTTCCTGACCTTTCTGGTTCATTAAATCTGATTTAATTGATTGTATTTGTATAGAGAACCATTAATGACTAAGCAGATGCAGCGGATCACAAAATACTTCAGTTAAGAGTGAATGCAATTCGGAAAAAAGCTGTGTTAAAAACAGGATCCTAGAAAACAGTGTGTCACATAGAGTTTTGTTCCTGTCATTTAACATTTTGCAAATACTGCTGCTAAACCTCTCGGGGCCTTTGGAGCTGGAACTATTGTTCAATGTTGCTCCGAGTAAGATCGATTTATGAAGATGTGGTGTGCAGGCGGGCAGAGCTCAGGATTCTTCTACTGCAGTCACACTGTTCTCACTGACGCTACGATTTTGCTGAAACACACACGTTAATATGGTTTTCGACAGTAATAGTGCTTTTGATCACTAATGAAATCCCATCCCAGTTTTTTTGAGATGCTAGGTCAAAGCCATGTTTTCCTATTTTTGGAGTGCCCGGACTTTTTGTGCATGTAAAACCTGAACCATGTGATGCAGTCAGGTTGGCCTGTCTGAATTTGTCAGACGTGGGAGTGTCGCTTGAATGGTTAAATAGTAAATTTCACCTTGACGAGAAAAGAAGAAAGACAATCAGAAATTGAATCACACTAAATTTTCCCCATAAAAATCCAACAGAGTGGGGATTAAAACTTTTGGCAACAGAAAAAAATGTTTTTTTTCAACTCTTCTTTACAAGATAGAACACAGAAACACAGGTAGCTATTTATAATTTACAAAAAAAGTCACTCGAGCACAAACCAAACCCAAATGCACATAAAATGGTATGCTTTATTTTGGTGAATAGACACAGGAAATGACAGATGAACTGCTTCCGGGTGCTGTCAAAATGGCAAGACCAGTGTTTTGAGATGGAAAATGGATCTAAATCATAGCAGAAGACCTCAGAATCCGATTTATCATCATGAGCCAGCTGGAGATGTAAGTCCAAGAATGACACTGATGTTCCAGGAGATGTATCTCATCCTTTGAAAGAATCACAGTTAAGGGCTCGTTAGAACTGTGCTGCTGTTAGCTTTCAGTCAGAACAAACCAGAAGACTCTTGGATCCGTGGCTAAAAAGATAAGAAATGTTTTCCAAGTGTATAATTTGCTGTCACCCATGACTTATTCTCCCTTAGAGAGAGAAAAAAAAAGTGCCTCCAGTTCATGTTCACGTGTGGTTTTCTTTTTGTATGATACAGCTTTAACTTTGCATTTGTGGGTCAGAATCAGAGTTTTTATGAATGTTCATCACCTTTAGAATAACCTCGTCCAGGCTTGAGAAGTGCAGGTCCAGTGGTTTTCAGTCTGGACCTGGTTCAAAGCATTCGACTCACAAAATTACAGTCAACTTTTTTTATTTTCAAAAATTAGAAAAAGGTTTCACAAGTTAGAATCAGTGTTTGAGTGAAAATTTACCTTCTTTAGAATAATTTAGTCCCATTTGAGAGGTCTAGGTACAGTATTTTTCAACCTGTTCGAGCTATGAAAATGACTTCTGAATATGCTCTTTTTTTCATTTTCACAAATATAATAAAGGTTGTAGAAATTCAAAATGGGTTGTTATCTCAATTCAAATGTTAAACATGCTTTTCCATCAACATATAGAACAGAAAATGGATAAATAGCCGCTCTACATTAGAAATAAGTTTTCCTTTAATTTTCGCCTTAACTGCCAAATCAGAAGCTGTGAATCGGAAGTTTCGTTTCAGCTTTGACCTTTGGTCTTGTCCCTTGCGCGCAGAGATTTTCTCCTTGTCCTCCCAATATTTCAATAACTGCAGCTGGGAGGAATTCCATAATCTTTGTAATTGTGGAGCGCTCCCCAACTGTCAGATGCAGATATCACACCGTCTTTACGACGTGGATCAAGGACCTGAGGCTGTGTTTTAGTTGTAAAACTTTACGATTTTAGTCGTCTTCTTTCACTTCTCTGTATATTGGCCGCAGCAAGCAGAGGAAATAAACTTGCTGCGTATCATTTATGCTGCAGCTTGACATGCTGCAAGTAAACAGGATACTGTTCTGTCAGAGGTGCAGCCGTGAAAATAGTGTAAATGAGTAAATTAGTTCCCAATGAAATCACTTCTTTACTTTACCAATAACGCCAAACTCCTGCATGAAATGTGTTCTGACACAGCAGATCTGTCACTGTTTACCAGTTCTGCATCATTTTCTGCTCTCGGGTGACGGAGGTGACGATGGTTCCAGCTTCTGATTGACTTGGGTTGTATTTGTTTTTTGCAGCTTTCACGCGCCAACAGCTTTAAAATGATGCAATTTCTCACACAATGACACAGGAATCGTCATCCGTGCCAAATGGAAACCAGAACCATACCTCTGCAGTCTCAATGCATATTCCAGCGCCGCCATAGACCCGATAACTGGTATAATACACCTGTCACACTGGGGGTGAAACATTTGCAATTCCCACTATTGCACGTCTGATCTCCTCAAAGACGAATATCAAATTCCAGAACAGCTGATTCAGTGCAGCCCCACGAATTCAGTAAGAAGCTGTGATTCTTCTTCCTCTTTTTTTTTTTTTCTTTCGTCAGAGTTTAAAGAGCATCTCCCCACATGATCACCCGCTAAATTGGCTTCTGCCGCTGGAATCCTAATGATGCCCGTTTGTTTGAGGTTCGTGAATGAGGCGATTGTGATGCAAATTTACACCGCAAACGTTCTTTAGTCGAAGGGAAAAAAAAAAAAAAAACAACTCAAACACCTGACATCAAGATTTTCCCAATTAAATTCCCGATGATTTGTTTACGAAATAATCCCACCGCACTTGCCCACATCAAATGCTGTAATGATATCACAACACCACGGGCTTTGATATGCAAATGCTGTGTAAGGGGATATAAAACATTCTGTTTTCCTTTCCCGTTCGCCGAATCGGCTCGCGACAAAGACGCCGCTTAGTCTCATTTCTAACACAAAGCACTCCATTAAATTCTATTTAAAGATGGCTCGGGTGAACCCATTTGACAGCGCCTCCTACACTTCAACGCACAAAAGCTTTGTAAATATAAGTCTGCATTGTGCCTTTTTGTGCGGGCATCTTTGAAATTGCTTCTGGTCACCAGCAGAAAACACCTTCAGGGCTCACCGTCTTCCTGCCTCCGTGAAGTATTCTGATTCCAAAGACCTCGAAACCGCACAATAAAACACAGCTTCTCGCTTGCCTCTGAAACACCGTGTTTAAGCTGTTTTAGATGTGACAGCCCACATATAGGCAGGGCGGCATAATTTGTCGGTGCCATTCAAAGCCACTACAAATCACTGGAATTACCAGGCGGAGACTGTATGCCTCTGTCGATCAGCGGAGTCGCAACCGGCATTATCTAACCATAGTTCTATGATGCTTGCTGTGGGAATCGATTTAATGTATGAAGTGTATGTTTTGCAAATAGGAAGTTATTACTTTAATGCTACGCTCTCGGTAAATCCTGTGTTTTTGCGTTCGGAGCAGAGGAAGGCCACTCCGGTGTTTGAAAGTCACGGTCCTGCGTAGTTTTCAAAGCGTCGTCTCCGGCGATTGTAGTAAGTAGATGGTCGTCAGGCTCTCTGCAGAGCTTTGTGCTGACACAGTCATTAAAAGCAGGTGTGTTGGAGCTGGAATACTCCCCAATGCTGGATGGAATACATGTTCACAGAAAGCCGACACTGAGCTCCATGATGACAGTCATGCTGGATAATTATCGTCCACAGCTGAGCAACCTCATTCATCTTCATTTTAAAATTTCATGCCAGTTCTATATTTTGTAATCAGTGACATTGGCAGGAACATGATATTAAAGTTGAGCTTTTATCCTGACATGTCCGTTCAGGTCAAGACTCATACATGAGCTCAAGGATTTTAGAGGTTAATAGAAGTCGACAAGTGTGGTTTGATCTAAGATTCAAGAAACGGTTGATTCATTCCAGGGTGATGCAGATCGAGCATGGTGAAACTGCATAATTCTGGGAGGAAATATACGAATGTCATGAAGGAAAGGTTCTAAAAATGTATGAATTGGCCATGAAACGAGCCTCTGCTGTGGTGTTGAAGAGAGAAGTGATCACAATCAGGACAAGACAATTTTACCTGTTATTAATTCATTAATTTATTTATTGTTGAAATGCTCAAGGCAGTCACATTATAATGATTCAAGTCGTCCTTGATATTTATTTTTGATATGTACATACAGTGGCAGGGTTTGGGTGTGTGGCTATCACTCTGTTTTTATTCTGTAAAGCAGTTTGAGCTGCACTTTCTGCACTAAATGTGCTACATAAGTGAAGTCTGTTTGATTGATTAACTGGCAAAGGACAGTGGTGACAACAATAAGACACAAGAATAGATGGTCTATGGCCTGATGATAGATCCCTGAGTTACAACTCTAAAATATGAAGCTTTCTTTGCATTGCTGTGTTTCATGATAACATTTGACCAAGTTTATCTGATTCCTTTAACTTTTCCAGAAATTACTTCGTCAAGAGCTAAAATTATCTTATTCTAGGCTAAATACCAAAATGAAATCTGTACATAACAAAATCTCCCAGGAAGGAAGTTGCACGATATTGTCCAACTTCAAAAATGCCAAAATGCAACTTTTGTGCTCTTTTCCTTCTGTTTGTTAACCTAAAGCCGAGCAGTTGCCTTCTGTAGCGTCATATCCAATGGACTGACATGAAAAGCACTATTGATCTTCAAATCTAATTCTCTGCGAGACAGAAAGTGTTTTTTCCCACCAAATAAAAGTCAGACATGATTTGAAACACACAGAAAGATAATAGTTGCGGTGAAAAGAAATCCCGCCAACTGACGGTGTGAAATGAGAAGCGGACAGTGTTCTCCCTTCACAAAATTGCACACATTGTTATTTATTTCTTTGCGCTGTCAAAAACTGTGTTGACAAATGTGTTTTAATGCTATAACAAGCCAAATTGTGTAAGGAAAAAAAAAAGAGCATGTAAAGCTGCAGTTATGCAGCGCCATAATGGACAAATCAGACAAATCTGTCCTGGTAGGGGTCCTAAAGGTCCACTTGCCTTTCTATGGAGACTCCATTATTTCCGTGTGCTTTGTCCAGGACCCAATCAACCAAGGTATGAACATAATGTATGGTATATATAGTTCAATGGGGCCAGGCTGGATTGATTTAAAAAAAAAAAAAAAAAAAGAAATCGACATCATGCGTACTTGAATGAAAAGTTTCAGATGCACAAAGTGCTCGCGCTTCCAAGTTTCTTACACTTCGACAAACACAGCGGGGTTTGAGCTCGAACGCTGCACGAGGATCGTCTGGGGTGCGCATAAAAAAACTCCTGCAGACATTCCAGCTGCCTCTTGTTGACATAAGTCTGTGCTGTGGAGAAATTTATCAACCGAAAAGTGCCGCGAACACAGTGGACTCGCTGACGAGGAAGGGTGGCTTTGTGGTTCGGAGTCAAGCTGAACTTGCTGGAGGCTGTGAAGCACGGAGCGCTTCATCTCGCCGCCGCTGCAGCGCCTGCTGATGCAGCGTCTGTGCGTGTTTTGTGTTTACGTTTTATGTGCATGCAGACAAAGCGCTTCGTTCTGCGGCACCGGAAAGTAATAAGCATGAAGTCAGAGTACGAGCGTTGCATTTGTTTTCTCTTTGTTTCCGTCATCCGTGAAGTTCTCTGACTCGCAGGAAACACGCAGCACAAACTGGGTTTGATTGATCGATTTCTTAGTATTTCCAGCCAAATAGAGGAATGATTGAATTTGTGAGTTTGATAAATGTGAAAGATCTGCTGCAGAGTTGCTCAATACCAGGATATTAATACCACCAAATGTTTCTGTTGAATTCTCACGATAAAACGTTGATATGAACACATTTGTCACAGCAGCAAGTTTTTAAGTGAGTTTCTGCTCATATTCTGCACATATTGCCTTCAAGTTTCTGAGGACATCTATTTTTTCCACTTTCCCAGCTTTATGAAAATAGCAATGCTTTTACTGAAATTACGGAAATAAGAGAAATCTTACTTTTTGAGACACTTCAAGCATTTTTTTTAATGTCGTGATATCTATGCATTTCCTGTACGAGGGTGTGTGTATTGCTGTTTGTGTGTGTGAGTGGGGCTTTTTATAAGTCATGTAACGCGATTTGAGCATTTTTTTGAGACTGACTGATTCCAGCATTTTTTTTTCTCACTGTCAAATTAAAAATGATTGCTCAATCAATTCAGTTTTTTTATGTATCACCAAATATAACACATTCATTTCTAAGTACTTTTACAGAGACAACTCCACACAGGTATGCGCAAGACAACATTTTTATGACTGATGGAGCATGCTGCTCTCAGGACGTAGAACTGCTTGTCATGACTGAAATTTTGTTCTCTGTACTCCTGTACGCACATGGAGAATTTGATTTCAGCTGTGTTCCTGATGTCCTCATCGCACCTCCAGCTAAACCTGAATCAACCTGACATACCTCTCGTTTCCCAGTCCGGGAATCAAACTAATTGGTTTCAGCAGTAACTCTGAAAAAAAGACATGGAGACTGTTGATTTTAAGTGAACGTTAAAACTTCTCACAACAACTCATCTACATCCCCCTTTTCTAACACTTGAATAATTTATTTCTCCTCTCTGCACGCTGCTACTGTGATGTTGCGATTCCCTTTAAGATCAATAAGGTGTCATCTTATCTGCAGTCTCATCCAAGCTGATGGGCAAAAAACAAAAAAAAGAAGAAAAAAGGAAAGACCTCCTACAAAAGGACTTGAAACGGTTGGTAAAGTATGTCCAATTTTGCAGAGATGAAGATCGTAGCAACGCAGCATCAGATGCTTCCAGTCAATCGATTGAAGTTTGGGGTTATTAAGTACCAGTATGAAAAAGATGCCCAGAATCTTGAAAATAAATTCTTTACTGTTTCCACTTGTAGTCAACATTGCTTTGTTGAGGATTTGTCAGTTGTGGAATTCAAACCTGCGAACCTCCAAACACAACCTGGCTTTACCACTGATCCAGCGGAGGCACCGCAAAAAGCAAGAAAGAGGAAAAAGAGGGTAACTCTCCAGGTTGTCAAAGTGTAAATAAACGTGTGCGCATGCACGCACATGTACATTTCCCTCGCACCGAGAAACCGAGCGGCGGCACAGCGTGACACGGCAGCCTTCAAAGTGTCTTTGTCTGTTTCGTTTCGCATTTAACTCTGTTGGGGAACACGGGAGCCGTGAACTTGTGTGTATTTGGGGAAAAAAGCGAAAGGCAAATCTTTGCTCTTTGGGTACATTCAAGTGATTTTTCTTCTCTGGTACTTGTTTCAGCACAATTTGTGCCAACGAATGCTACAGTTGTTGTGCACTCATGTGCATCTTGCGGGCAAGCCGAATAAAGGACCTGCTGAGGCCGGGGAGGACGGGGGTGTCGGGGGGTAAATAATGCGTTTGGGAGGGGAAGGAGTGATGTCGGGATTCTGTGAAGAGTGCGAGCGAGGAAAGCGCCGGCACAGCGAGGAACTGAGATGGCCTGTGAAAGCCACAAGACCCACGCTGCTGGGAAGACCATTATCTAGATGGGGATGGCGCTTGTTTACTGCTGGCTGTCGCTCACTGCTCGCAGGCAGGATCTCGCAGTAAAGAGACGCAGTTGAAACAGGCGTGTTAACGGTTTAGCATACTGAAGGTGAAGAGATGTGTTTACGAAGGAAATAACATAATTCCACATGTCATTTCCAGACCGGGCTCCCAGTGTTTCATTTAACATCACTGGCAGGGATTTCTTAGTTATTTATAGTGTATCTACCCTGCATGTTGCTGTGCAGAATTACATGGAATCGCCACTTTGTTAACCCGAGGCTCCTCTTCTCCCACTCATTTATTGCAGCCTTTTATAGTTATCTTGTCTCTGGGAAGTTGTTTTGAAACGACTTTTGAACTCTGAGGTCAACAGATTGTCATCATGACCCCAGGTCCAATTCCAAAGCAAGAAAATATGTTTTAGTTTAAAGACACAAGGGTGTATAGTCAATTTAAAGCTTCAATGACATTTCTAAACTGACAAATGTTGAATCCTGACCTGTCCATTGCAGTGATTGCTCCTAGCTCCTGATTTCTTTGTCACCTAAAGGTTCCTCATGCCGTTCTTCCTCCCTCTCCCATTTCTCCCCTCCCGTGTGGACGGAGGCTGCACACCTGAGATGTGTCTCCATCAACCCCAGTATTAAGACTCTCCCTCCACTAGTTTTACCTCATGTGGTTTTTCTGCATCTCGCTCTCTGGGATTTTGTTATTTTCCTGGGACTTGTCAAACTTATCTGCTGTTTCCATGTGTTCAGTTTTCTCTCTCCCCTGTTTTAATCTCTGTGTGGAGGATTCATCTGTCCTCAACTCCAGCTCGTCCCGCTCTCAGATCTCAGTCGAACCACCACCACCACCCGCTCACCCACCCTCCATCCCCAGACTCTCAAAACTCTAATTAAAAACCATTCACTCACCTCCTTGGTCTCTTTAAACATCGTTCATATGATGCCGTGTGACGGTCTATTTAGAGCCATTTGAAGTTTTTAATCACAATTTTGAACGCTGCCAAAAGTTTAAGGCACGTTGTACCGTGCACGGCTCCAGAGGATGCATTCAGGAACCATTTATTCAGGCTGAAAATATCCCATTAACTAATGAAGTCTTTACCGCCAGCTGAGTGTTGTCTGAATTCATGTGACTGCCCCCCCAGAAAAAAAAA
The DNA here is from genome assembly GCF_902148845.1 of Salarias fasciatus. Lineage (NCBI taxonomy): Eukaryota > Metazoa > Chordata > Actinopteri > Blenniiformes > Blenniidae > Salarias > Salarias fasciatus. Next base: position 12,818,169 of record NC_043760.1, read on the forward strand.
AACCCATCATGCCACCTTGCTTTCAATTCAGCCAAACCTTTTCCATGCTCAGCCTTGACTCCTACATGGGTAAAACATGAGCCAACTGATATTTCTGCTGAACAGAAATAAGTGAAGGGGGGAAAGTTGAGTTGTTGAGGCCTGGTCCAGGGTCAGCGGAGTCCGACCCCGACACCATCTTCAAATGGACGAAGTTCTTGAATGAATACAATGAAAGCCTAACTTGCTTGGGAAGGAGTAGGAGGAAGCATAAACTTTTTAAATCCTTCCTCTTCTCTAGTCAGTTTTTCCCAGTGGCGTACATATGCCACAGAAACAAACAGAAAACCACAAACAAGCAAAACATGAGAATGTCAAAGCACCGAGTGCACGTTACGCTGTACCTGGTGAACACTGTTTGCACGACTGTTTGAAGTACTTCATGTTTGGATGCTTCCTCAGCTCCGCTGTCTCACTCCACAAATGGAAATACTGAATATTTAAAAAGTGAACAAATAAAATGCGGTTTTCAAATTTTCCCTGCGAATAAGTTTTTTTGATGCTTTGTACATAATTTGTGCTGTTTGAAAATGAACCAGATCAGCCGATTTGAATGGTTTTGACTTAAGGGGTAGTGGATTTCTGTGATCTCTGTATGTTGTCATACTGGACGAAGACTGAGAAGAATCATTACGATAGCGTCCGTTTCAGCTCATCTTTTCACCGTATATGTATGTGGTCACTCAATATGTTTCGGGCACAGTGCATCAAAATGATAAAAATCTCTAAATACATGTATACTGCTGGGTAGAACAAACCACTAATTAAAACAATATTTCACGCAAAACATCTTTATTGTTGCTTCTGCCAAAACAAGTGGAGTAATTATACGTCTGAGTGTAGGAAAGCCTCAAAATGAACATGCTGTGTATATTTAATTCATGAACTGCAAGTGGACCTAAAAGAATAATGATCATGTATGTGAAACAGATTACAGCTGTGCATACTCCACTCAAAATAACACAAAATAATTTTCTATTGTTTCTTTTAATAAATTGGTATCTGTACATCCTTATTTTTTACCTTCAGCTTGTCCAGACATTACAGACAGTCATCAAAGTGCCTCTCGGCCAAACTTTTGAGCTGCGCGGTGCACTGAAACCCACTGACACCATCAACAGAAATCAACTTGAGAGCCCCTCTTCAGCTCCGGGTCCTGATTAAAAGAATGGTCCACCTTCCCAGTGATGGGTGCACTTTCTAACTCCTGCAGTGTCTTCGGGCTCTTCTGTTCAAACAACAGTCCCCAAACTGAACTTGCAGTGTCCAGCGCCTTTCAAGAGATCTGCCCTGTAGTGATCCACTGCTTTGCCAGCGAGACGCCTTCCATGTGTCACTTCAAGAGAGTCGACCGCCGCTGCAGCCTTCTCATTACAGTGAAAGGTAGCTCTTGTCATTTCTGTTTTCCCAAACAGAAGACAGCACAGTCTACTGCGGGCACAGTCTGAGAATCTAGAAGTTTTATAAAAAAGTATGGTTGATATGGTGTCAAATGTAATAAAATATACTTAAAATCTAATGATTTAACTTACATAAAAAAAAAAAAAAAATGCAAAGGCTTGGTAGTTTTAGAATTGAGAGTCACTCTTGATAGCAATTCAACTTCTGTCCCTGCAAAATTTCCATGTACTCCCATTGCTTATGTTTACAAAAGCATAACTACGGACATGTGTTTGTGGTTTCAAGACAAAAAAACTACCCACATGACCCGGCATACTGACTGCATCGTGTTCTCATCACTGTCTCAAAGTTACAGGAACGATACATTTTCACTCGGACTGTCTTCATGTAAATTGAGCCTAAGTTCAGTTTTATATCTTAGGAGATATGCCTCACTTCCTCAACTGATATATTAATGGACAGGAGGTTAAGGGGATTTTTGCCCTTGAACATGCATTAAAAATGCGGGTTACTTGATTTGATTTTGAAACACATCAGTAACGAGGAGCTTAGCACTTTCACCGTCTCTTCTCATCTCATTTATCCAACGGTTGCTAATAAAACTTTTGCGTCTTGTATGTCTGTCTTTTTTTTTTTCTTGCATGCTGATGAGGATGTTAAAAAAGTGATGCTCCGTATCTCCTGGTGCTGTTTGGTGCACAGTGGCAGAACAAAGCTGAAGCTAATCTCACACAAAGGATTTGTAGAAACGTTGTTTCACAACTGACAGAGAAACACGAGTGAGGCCATGAGAGGGGGATGAGCGGCGGCGTGGGGAACGCTGTCTGCGAGAGCTGCCCACACCCAGCGACAGCTCAGCAGCGACTTTAACGCTTACTCTGAGGGCTACTTATGCGTTCCCCTGACTCATACTCAAGAAACCACGGGCATGTGGGAGTGGAGATGCATCTGTTATTGATCGCGCCAAAAACAACCCCTGCGGTAAGGCGTAGCCGTCTCGTGCCAAAAAAAGTTTATGATGCAATCAATTAGTCATTGATTCGCACGTGACACAGAAATGTTCCGCATGTCGGCAAACATTATCTTCACTTTGGGTGATGATGACCAGGTTTTTGGGAGTACTGTAGATTGTTTTGGGTGTGTTGATACACAACTCAGTGGATGCATGACTCAAAAAGCCAGAAAGAAAAATCACTTTGTGCTAAATTGGAACCCAAATATTACAAGAGTTTTCCATTTTCACTTAGAAACAGGTGCAAACGGGGCCTATGTCTACACATAAGGTAATAGCGATAAGGTGGAAGCAATCAGGGTGAAGAAACATCAGGGAAGGGGAGGAAACCTCAGTGCAAAAACGAAACATGACCAAGTAATTTAACACACAACACTGAAAAATGTGAAAACTTAAACGTATTCTCCCCATGACTAATGAAAGAGGGCAAAAATGACAGATAGCTCAATTTGTTCCTTGGCTTCCCTTCAAGACTCTCAAGCAGATTATCCAGAAAGCTCCCAAGAACGGGTCCTTCACTGGCATCCAAAGAGCTGCCAAACTGAAATAAATAAATAAATTCAAATGAAAACATAAGGAGTAATCCTCTGTGAAGGGGGGAAGGGGTGGTGGTTGGGGGGGCACACACTAATCTTCTCCCCAGAACCTGCTAATTGTCCATTTGGTTTCAGATCTGACAAAATACAAAAGAACATCTCTCTCTCTCTTTCCGTCTGTGTCTCACTCTCTGCACCCGGTTTACACCCACAGATGTTCCTCAAAAGAAAGAGAGAGATCATTGTAAAAAAGCCTAGAATCACCCATTATTCCTCCGAAAGCCTTCTCACTAAAGCTGACACAGCATCCTGATGAAGATGAAGTGCTCAAAGTTTGGTGTACCCGAAGCAAGTCCCATATCATCTTAAACTTCTTTACAAAATAAATAAATAAATAACTATATTTGGTGACTGTTTTCTTGGAACAATGAGCTTCTTGAGGTGTGAGTTCCAATTAGCCTGTTCGAATGGCATCCAGCAGCAGGCGTGGTAACGTTCTGGAGGTAAGGGTTACCAGGAGCTTCAGCAACGTGCTGCGAATGAAAAATGAGAAGGGACTGAGCGCTATTCCTTCATTAATTAACGTGGGATGTGTTCAACCGAGCTGTTGAGTCTTACAGTGTCAGAAACAGCACATTGTTGGCATTCTGACAGGCCTGGATATCTTTAGAATTTCTAGTTGAAGAAAAAAGCAACAACATCAACTCGACTGGATTCATTACATTAATTTTTACCGGTGGACAAGTTCTCGTCTTCATTAACTCTGAAAAATCAAACATATTTTCATTGTTCTGCTTAAAGCATTTCTCATATTTCTCTTTGGACAAGCATCCTAAATGTCGCCAGTAGATTTCCAAAAGGATTTTTTTGCTAATCTATGTGGTTACTGTGTGTTGTGTTAATAACATTTTAGCACATTCTCCATTTTGATGTTTCACATAAGTATGTTTTTCCTTACTGAGTAATATATTTTTATGTTATAACTATTGGTGCTTTTTCCACTTCGCCTCCCAGCTTTCTTTTATTCCCAGCTCGGCCCTGGTCCCTGCACGTTTCCATTACTTTTTGTCCCTCATACTACTTTCATGGTCCCTGCTCGGCTGAGGTTCCAAGCTGGGCTGAGAATGTGGCGTTGGCAGATGCCGTCCGCTGATTGGCCAGAGTGTGGCGTCAGTAGCAGAGCCGTGACGGCGACTGCGGTCAGACTTACGCCCGCCATTTTTAAAAACCTTGCAACAGCAGTCTGGTAATATGCTACCTGCCTTGCATACTACTTTTGAGTCATTGTGTAAGTCTCCCATAGTTATTTTTTATGTTCCTCCATCATAGTTTTAGAATTTCAGAGACAACATATTTTCTGTCTCTTTGTGATAGTATTTAGGATTTAATTTCAATTACCTTTTGGGTCCTAAACGTTTCTGTGGTGCAAGTTCTTCTATGATATATTGAGTTTAAAGGTGCTGTAGGCAGGATTTTGCTAGTCAATGCTAATTTTTATGTGTTTTCTTTGGATTAAATGTTAGTGTATCCATTGATAATCCTTTAGGAGTGTAGCATAACTGCACTACCGCGAGGGCGCAGCATTTCCATCTGTCTCTGTTCTGAGCTGAAAAGGAATCTTGACAGCTCCAGGTATCTTTGACCAATCAGAAGAGCCCATGAGGCTCTAACCGTGATTGGTCGAGGGGCGTTCGTCGCACGTTCTTGTGGGAGGGGCTTAACTTGCGTAAGAAAACAGGACAGGATTGGTTGTGCTGGGTTTCAAATCGCCATCTTAGATGGGTCAAATCGCCATCTTGCTTCGGTAACCCTAAGCAACATGGCGGAGATGCCGAATCCTGTCTACAGCACCTTTAATGCTTTCTCTGTACAATTGTTTTGCATCTTTGTCAACATCATAGTTCTTTTTTTTATCATTACAATATGTGATTTTGCAATTATTGTATGTCTTGTTCTTTTATAGTTTTTTTTTTTAGTTCATTTTTGCAGAGATGTGTCATTGGGATGATTTCTTCTCTTTTTGTTGTTACTTTATGTTTGTATGTGACCTTTTGTGCCAGTGACAATTTTTGGTCATATATGCTTGTTTTCAATTTATTGTCTTCTCCTTGTCTTTTCTTTTCTTTTTTTTTTTTTCTTTTTTTTTGTGTTTGTGTCTCTGGTTCTGTTAATTTTGTAACTCCATGTTATTACTTGATGTTTCATTTTGGGTTTCCTTGTATTGAATCTATATTTCTGTTGTCATTTTGAGTTTTTTTGTGGTTCACTTTGCTTTTACACCTTTTTTTTTTTTTTGGGAAGATTGTCCTTTTATTTGAAGTCGTCTCGTGACAACCCCGGGGCCTTTTGATCGGTTAAGTCTCTGAGTCTGTCAGTCAGCTTCAGCGACTCCCTCCATGCCTGCAAGTGGCCGTACAGTCAGGAAAATGGGGAAGGCAGCGGCGTCCCGGCAGCCCTGACAGCGGAGCGACAGCTGACAACAGCCGAGAAAAGAACATGATCAGCATGTGACAGCAGTGGAGTGGCGCCCTGATGTGCTGGGAGGAGGACTGAAAAAGAGAGAGACTGTAAAGAAACAGTAAGTTGATCAGAACCTCTAAAACTCAGCAATTACAATGCTTTATTTACGGTATTTACAGTAAATTTATTCTAGCTATGCAAACACAAGGCAATTCAATGTTAGGGAATAAAAAAATAAATAAATTAAAGCAAGGTTATTAAGAATCCTTATCTTGGATGATTAAGATTATGAAATACACTGAAACACAGTGTTTAAGAAAACCTGAGCAAATATTGGTGTTTTATGGCCTGGTTTAAATAAATCAAGGTCAGGAGTCCTCAGGTGTTCAGGAAGCTTGTTTCACAGTTGAAACAAGTGGAGGAACTAAAAGTTGTGAGGAGTCACAGCTGACCTTTGACCTTTATCAACCCCTATTGTTTCAAATATATCCTAGTTACAAAGATTAAACATAATTTTCCTTTATTTTCATGAAAAAAGCCATGCTAATAGTGATGACAGAAGAGATAGATTACATACCTAAACAATTCAGTAGGCCAATAGGCCTACTGTTCTTTACATTTGTGCTGCTTTTCAAAGAATCTTATGCAATCATGCCAAATGATGTTCATGGTTTCAATAAATAAACCAGTTAAGTACAGCAAGTTAAGATTTTGTTTTCATCATAAGATGAACTCAAACGTGACAAAATATCAAAGTATATGAAAAAAAAGACAGTCAAACACAATTCAGTGATTCGTTCACAGTATATTTACCACACAAATAACACACAATTACTGTTGTGATAGGCTTAAAAACAAAGTTGACACACACACACACACACACACACACACACACACACACACACACACACACACATATATATATATATATATATATATATATATATATATATATATACATATATACATATATATATACATATATATACATATACATACATATATATATATATATATATATATATATATATATATATATATATATATATAAGAGGGGGTACCCAAAAAAAAACGGAATTTGGTCAGAAAACAATAATAATAATGAGTTCTGACTTCTGGCCGTCAGATGTGCTGCAGGTAAGCCTCGTGCACATCTGTGAGAAATCTGAGCTCCGAGAGTTACACAGACGCCTGTCAGGCGCTATTTATAGCAACAGAGTGCAGAGGCGGTCTGCGATTTTTTTCCAAAATGGCGACATTGACTGGGAAGCCAGAGCAGCGCGTAAACATTAAATTCTGCTTTTTGCTGGGAAAAAACAGCAGCAGAAACACTCACCTTGTTGCAGCAAGCCTACAAGGATGATGCTCTGGGGAAGAATCAGGTCCATGAGTGGTTCGGGTGGTTTAAAAAGGGCCAGATGTCCGCGCGTCAGGTGCGCTCAGCAGTGAAAACAATGCTGAGCTGCTTTTCCCCTGTCCAGGGTATCGTCCACAGCAAGTTTGTCCCTCCAGATCAGACTGTAAACCAGGAAGTCCTCAGACGGCTCCGTGAGGATGTGAGGAAGAAGTGGCCCGCGGAGTGGAGCCCGGTTGATCCACCACCACAGAGCGCCAGCGGACACGGCGCTGCGCGTCACGCAGTTTCTGGCGAAGAATGAGATGAATCTCCTCTCCCATCCGCCTTATTCACCAGATGTAGCCTCGAGTGACTTTTTCTTGTTCCCCAAGTTGAAGAAAGAGCTGAAGGGACAGCGGTTTGCAGATGTGGAGGAGGTGACAGAAAAATCGCAGCCGGCAATATTAACGGCGATAACGTGTTGCGTTATCGCGAGAGTGTTATCGCGCGAGAAAAAAAATGTCGCTAATCTAATCTGTCCTCTGCCCCAAACTGGAGAGTCACACCGCGCTCCAGCTGAGCGTCAAAAAACCACACTCGCGCTTTTAGCAGTGAAACACGGTCCATTCCTCATTATTTGCCATATTGAACTTGGCCGAATTATCAGAAAAATCACGCGGAAAAGGCAGGTATGAGGCACAAACTGAAATAAGGAGCGCAAATATGAAGAAAATGAAAGTGAAACTTAAATCACGTGTTTTGTCGGTGCAGCGTTTCGGCCAGCTGGGCGTTTTTCTGGCGCTGAAAACACGCAAAATAAAGTATATTTCCCGTCAACACACAATCTGGTTTAATAAAGGTAAGTATGAGGCAAAATTCGGCGTGGCTGAATTTAGGCTGTCTTGGAGATAGAATGAAGTTTGAGGAAGTGACTTCTATTTTTCATCTGCTCTGTTATTGTTGGTGTGTGTGTGTGTTGGGAGGCAATCTTGGTTAAGACTTGGTATTTTAAGCTATTATAAATCATATTTGATGAATTGTAAAGTTATTTATGTAACACACATTTTGAATGGAATCGGCAGACTTCAAATGAGCCATCTTAATAGCGATTAAATCGCAATTAACTCCAGGATAGGGGTGCGATTAATTGCGATCAAAAAATGTAATCGTTTCCCAGCTCTAATATATATATATATATATATATATATATATATATATGTATGAATATGAACTAGGAACTAGGAACATTGTATTTTTATTGATGTGGTCTCAGAATGAAGAAGACGACAGATTCCAGTGGTGTACCTTGTGAGACACCTGCTGGATTGGGGTACTTAGCTTATCGGACACGCTGAAAAGTCACCTCTGGGATGACTCCGTCGTTCTCCTTGACCTTTTTCTTTTCCAGCAGGCAAAGCTATGTGGTTTAATTAGCCATGCCGAGAATGCGATAGGGATAAATTACATTATATAAATGATGTACTTAGCCCGGTGGCCTTGTCTGAGGTGACTTCTCATTTTACGCCGTGCTTATGCTAAAGAAGACTGTGGTTTTTGGAGACGGATGGAGTCCAAACCGCTGAAAGGGTATCAGACATCTAATGAGGGAGTTGATCACTCTCTCCAACCACTTTATTGACCAGAGTCCCGGGGACTGTTGACAGAGGGATGTGGAAACAAAGGGAAAAAACATTGGTTTTGAAGCAGTGTGCTGCAGAGTCCTTCTTAAAGCAGCCATACGTCAATTCCAGCTGTGGTTTCTCAGCTGTATTTCTTGTTTACGTGTCTGCATGGTGTTATCACGTCTGCTTTTGCATCCATTTTAAACAATAGGACAGGGAGAGTTTCACATACCTGAGTCTCGACAACACATAAAGAAATGAATTGAATCAAAGAGAATAGAAATACTTTTTCAGTCCCAGAAAGAACTTCCTGTTGCATTGTTCTGCACACAAAGAGCACAGAACAAAAAGTCAAAATGACAGGATGAAATTAAATAAGTAATATTAAACTGGTATAAGTATAAAAGAATAAAATTAACAGAAAAACACAGCAAACATGATTTACAAGGGAGAGTTATAGAGTCTTATTTCCACAGGAGTGAAGGATCTCCTGTGGCGCTCTGTGCTGCATTTTGGTGGTATTAGTCTGTTGTTATTCAGTGTCAAACATATTGAAGCCTTCAGTCTGTCTGGTGTCCCAGTTAGTCCATATTTTGCTTCTGTTTGACAGACCTGTGTTTTTGTCGTGTATCAAATTGCTCCATTTAGACGTGCTATGTTATTTTCTCCCTCCTGGTTGCTGTGTTTTGTTTTGTTTTGTTTTGTTTTGTGGAGGAATATAACATTTTTTTTTGGGAATAAAAGACAATGCTTTGAGTTGAACCTGGTCCACGTTTGAGTCCTTTGTTCATGCCCACTCACATTTTTTAAAACACAGTGAACTGAATGGATGGGTGGAATAGACTCCAGCTCCCTACAGCTGCAAGTTGGATAAAGCAGGTATAGAGCATGAACATATATTTTTTGTTTTTACCACAAAGCTATGTATATAAAGCTCTCTGGAGACTTCCTGCCACCTGTTTAGTCAGACATCCATGGCAGACGTCTGTCTCAGCTCAAATTGGACGAAACGAGAGCTTCACCCTGCGCAGACACACACTCACACACAGTTAAACACTCAGTGACACTTTCACGGATGTCTTGGGATCGTACAAGAAAGCTGAGGTCTGAGACAAAATCCCACTCTCAAAGAGAATATGCAAGTCCAACGCTTGTGAGGAGCTCGGCCAGAGGCAAACCCAGGTCATATCTTACTGTTGTAACGTAGTGCTATGAACCTGGGGCCTGATCTGTTTGAATAGATGGTGCAGAAGATGCTGATGTTCTCGATATCAGATGCAGTTCTTTAGCTGTGGATATTTCAGCAACTTCAGCAGAATATCAGATCATTTAAGGTGATTTAATTCATCAATACATCTCCAATCCACATTTCTGCTTGTGCAGGTTAAGTGTTGCGTGCAAATCAGCAAACTTTAAACAGGATCTTAGTAATTCAGGGCAGGAGACTTCTGTATTGGTGTATTTTACTCCTGACTTTATCATTTCAAAGCTGGTGAGGATCAAGACACTGGACAAAGAGTCATTAGACCTACCAGCAGCTCCGTTATTGTATTCACTACAACAACTTCATGATTTCAAACAATGGCAATGATGTTATAACTCCGGGGATATGCAGATTGCCCTGTTCTGATAGTGTTTTCTGAATAATTGATGAGCAGCAATTACTTTATTATACTTTAATGCAGTTTTTATTTACTGGCAATTATTTATGCTCTAAATACCCATACAGGCTCAAAGCATAGGGCACAGGAAAGGGATATTGAGCAACACTGGCTTGAGATTGGCATCATGTCTCAGTCAATAAGCTCAGTGGTTTGATGCTTTAAATTGTCACATATCTTGTGAAGAATTAATGCCGACTCTTTTTCAGGTTTGAAAAATCACTTGCAATAACAACCATATTGTGAAGTAAATAACCTAACAAATGTCTTCTAAACAGTGAAGTGAAAATACATTCTGCAATTAATAGCATCATCAGTGCCGCTCTGCTCTAATTATCCCACCGATAGGACTGGTTAAACGATCTTCACCTCCACATGGACGTTTCCTGCCTTTCCTCGTCACTCCCTCCCTCCTCCTCCTCCATCGGCGTCCATCTTCGCCCGTCCACTCTGACTCCTGCCAAATGCAAAAGTTGAAACTCCGTCTCGCAGTGCGGCGCAGAAACTGACAGCTCATTATGACTTTCAAAATTGAGTTCAATTCTGTGTGATCTATTAATCTATTCTGCCCATCCACAGTCATTCTCTTTTCATTAAGCCGAACAATAGCCCCGACGCCACAGAATTCATTACATGCAATCAAAAGCAGATCCTTAGGGCCCATTTAATTCGCTTTCATTATTAACATTGCCACTATTATTAATATACTTAAGGCTGCTGTGACGTCGTGTGTTGCCGAATGGAAATGTTAATCCACTCTTTTGGCAGGTGCCGGTTTCTCTCTGGAGGCAACCGGCAGCTCCGAACGGAATAAAACTTTGTGATGAGGGTGTCACGGCTGACATTTCAGATGCAGGAGAGAAGACAACAAATTTATTTAGGGTGACATTTTCTCTGATAACATCATAAAACCCCTCATATATGTAAACAATATTAACGAATACAATTTACATTTATTGGCTAATTAGAAATGGAAAAAAAAAAAATGGTTTCCCAAAAGGAGCCGGGCTCCAGTGGTTAGTCTGTTTTTTTCTGTTATGGCTGGGGCTGTAATGTTTCATTTCTGTGTATTTTTTTTTTTTCCATTCAATAAAGCATCTCTGTGTGTGAGTCAGCGGGTCAGATGGAGGCCACATTCATAAGCTGGAGCTACGTCACCTGAGGCTCCCTCATTAGAGACTTGTGTGGAAGCTTTCCCATCAAACATCTTTCACCTTGGACCCTCACTCAACACTAATTGTTGTCTTTTGCTTTTAAATTAGTTGAAAGTAACTTTAGAGTAAGACCCGTAATTGATAGTCACGACTGCTGTGCATCTCCACACGAAGGCGAAGTCATGTTTTATTGTGCCACTGGTCCAAACTGGCATTATGTGATCCTGTGACTGTAATTCTAACCGTAAAGAAAAAATCAACTGCAACCATCTCCACTGGGTTAATACATATTATAAGAACAATGATTATACATGTGTTTGAATGTCTGAAAGCAAAATGGTTTGACATGCCGCTGTAAGACTTGACATAACAGTTAATACGACACACTATAACAACACGTTGCTGAACCTGTGATTAAAAACTCGTCACATTTTACATATTTATGAATTATTGAATAACTTCAACAGAATCAGAGGAAAGCTGTACTTTCCAACCTGTTCCGATGTGGTGACAGGTATCAGATTATTCTTTTTCAACTTACATTTAAAATACAAGGTGCCAAAAACGTCGCATTGTGAATAATTTGTTTCCCAGATCTGCTTGAAATTATATTTAAAAAATGGATTTCGTCTCTTGTTCTGGTTTTCTTTGACATGAGTAAATTTGATTTTCACAACATCAGAGCAGGTCACCAAGTTAAGCACCACAGGATTAGAGGAAAGCTTTTTTTGTTGTTATTTCTTTATTAAGAAGACCCCATCATGACATGCCAACCTCTTTTTTGATGCTGTCATGGTGAAGGCCGATGATATGGACTGTGAGAAGGTAGCAGCCCCTTCTCATTGGAAACTGAGACTCTCTCACATGTGTGACAGTGAGGAGTGGCGTGGCTGCGGCTCGAGTGCAGGTAGTGAGGTACCCACTACCTCCTGAGGACACATGCAAGCAGAAACGCCACACAACTACTCACCACGCACACTTCCTCCTCTTTCACTCTGCCCAGCTGATACTAACGGAGCGCGCCCGCTGGTGAAGCTGTATTTCACCTGGCTGATGCAGGGAGGAGCAGTCCATTATGTGAGGGGGAGCACAATTGTGTATTTATTGTAAATATTTATGTTCTGGGGAATGGATGTGTGGGGAAGGTCATCTTTGGTGTATGATGGAATTTATATTTTCATTTATTTTTGATATACACTGGGGATCCGTTTAAAACCTTCTTGTAAATAATGTTAAGGCGATGAAACACCCCTCCTGAATTTTGGTTTGACCCAGACCAGGGATTGGTTAATTAGGTCTGGGCTGGACTTATTTAAGGAGGACCATGGTAAAGTCAGGGGGGAGAACCTGTGAGGCTGCCAGTTTTGAGAAGCCTCTGTCAGCAGCCTGTTGTGAGGGTGTGGGACTTAAAGACTGCAAATAAACTGAAGGATTTGCACCGAACCTGTGAACCTCCACCTCATTTCTCTGCCAAACCTCTCCCAACGCGATCCAGGCGAGCTGATCCCGAGTCGGGGTGACCGCTCGGTCCCCCACATTTGGTGGCAGTGGTGGGATAAGCAACGCCACCTGAGAAGCTGGAGGGGAGAGGAAAGAGAAGAGGACGAGCTGCCAGGCGAGGCCCCGAGGAGGAACAAGGTCAGATCTGGTGGGGCATGATGGACCCAAGGCTGGTCAGACCAGAGGAGGGGGATTTTCCTGAGTGTGCGGAGCCGGTGGAGGCCGCTCGGGACACCCTCCCACCACCGTCCGAGAGCCCACCTGGGGTGAGTGAGCTGACCGCCTTAAGGCAACTCCTGGAAAAGTCGCTGAGTACCCAGGAGGAGGAGGCCCACAGGCAGGAGCTGCGTTGGAGGAGTGTCCAGACCCAGCTGGACAGGCTCAAAGCAGATGTGGAGACCGGAAGGAGGTCATCAGGGATCCCTCCAGCAATGGCCGCTCCAGTGGCGGCGGCGGCAACTCCAGCAGTGGTGGTGGCTCCTACGGCGGCAGCAACTCCGGCGACGGTGGCTCCAGCAGTGGCGGCAGCTCCAGCAGTGGTGGTGGCTCCGGCGGCGGCAGCAACTCCGGCAGCAGCAACTCCGGCGGCGGCAGCTCCAGCAGCGGAGGCGGTTCTGATGGTGGGAACCATGAGTGGACGCCACGGGCTCATTCCCAAACTCGAGGAGGGGGATGATGTTGAGCAATACCTCACTACCTTCGAGCGGCTGGCAGCGGCGTACCGCTGGCCCAGGGCAGAGTGGGCGGTGCTGTTGGTGCCCTATTTGACTGGGAAGGCCCGCAGTGCCTATGTGGCTATGGACATGATTGCTGCATTGAACTATGACCATGTAAAGGAGGCAATCCTTCAAAAATATGAGATTGACGAGGAGGTGTACCGCAGAAGGTTCAGGGAACCTGACATCCAGCCTGGGGAGACTCCCCGGGAGCTGTACACCCGTCTCAAGGACATGTTCTTCAAGTGGATTAGGCCGGCAGAAAGGTCTGTCACGGAAGTCTTCGAGGTCCTGATCACAGAGCAGTTTCTTCGCACCCTAGCACCAGAGATCCGGGTTTGGGTGAAGGAACATGGACCAGCCGATGGACTGAGGGCAGCGGAACTGGTAGAGACCTTCATGTCTGCACGGCGTCAGAAGAACTTCCGAGCAGAGCCCCGGCCAAGACCAGCAACAAGAGGTAGGTCTGAGGGTTTTGGTTATGTGAGTGATCCTAAGTTCGCTGAGCCCAGTAGGATGTCAGCTAGGAAACCAGTGGCCCCGGCAAATACCAAACAGAGGTCAGAAAAGCCAGTAGTCTGTTACTTGTGTAATGAGGAGGGTCATATCAAGCCAAACTGCCCCCAGAGAAAGCCTCAACATTCAGGACAGAGTTGTATCCCTAAACCTGATGGTAGCCCGGTAAATTCACTTGGCCAACTGCAAACTCTCACCGTCGTGGTCAATGGTAATCCGGTTACTGCTCTGTTGGACTCAGGAAGTACCCAAACCCTAGTTCAGCCCCACCTGGTGGAGAAAAGGGATGTCATTCCGGGTAGGCAGGTAAAAGTACTTTGCGTCAATGGAGATGAGCACGAGTACCCCATGGCCGAACTTTACATAAAAATACAGAGCCAAACATATCAGCTGATTGTGGGAGTGGTTGAGAAGCTGAGTCATCCCGTGGTTATAGGTCAGGACATTGTTATCCTCCCAGAGTTACTCCAGTCCTGTAAGCCCGTCAACGTGGTGGTCACACGGTCTCACCGTCAGCTGCAGTCCCCTGAGAAGCCGACGGATGAGTGCAGCGAGTCCATTCGCTGGAGGGAGCTAGCTTTTGCTGACAGCGAAATCACTCCCACTGCCATTGTGAGGATCAGGAAGACCCGCATGCAACGTAGGCAGGCTAAGCTTGTGGGCACGGTGGAAAAGGAATTACAGGGCAATCAGCCGGGGGACGTGTGGGGTGATGTCCCTGAAGACTTTGAGAAACTACAGCGAGATGATTCCACCCTTAGGCCAGCATTTCAAAGAGTGACACAGGTAGATGAGGTGTCTACTGGGGTGGCTCCGGCCTTGACAGGAGAAAGCTTTGTGGTGAGAGAGGGTCGGCTTTACCATCGGACAGCAGAGGGCGGAGTAGAACAGCTGGTTGTCCCAAAGCAGCTCAGGGACAAGGTGCTAGTCTTAGGGCATGAAATCCCTTGGTCAGGGCATTTAAGCACATCCAAAACCTACGAGAGGATAGCAGCCAGGTTTTATTGGCCAGGTCTCTTTAAAGAAGTGCAGGAGTTCTGTAGATCTTGCCCCAAGTGCCAGCTGACTAGTATCAGAAGGACGAGGCCTTATCCCCTGCAGCCACTGCCCATTATTGAGACCCCCTTCTCCCGCATAGCCATGGACTTGGTAGGACCCCTGGAGAGATCTCAGAACGGTTACAAATATATTCTCGTTGTATGTGACTATGCCACCAGATATCCGGAGGCCTTTCCCCTGCGGAGCATTTCAGCTCGCCCCATAGCTCATGCCCTGCTGCAGCTGTTTTCCCGGGTAGGGATACCTGAAGAAATCCTCACTGATCAGGGTACAGCTTTCCTATCCAAGACCCTTAAGCAGGTGTATAGTCTGTTAGGCATCCGGGGCTTGCGAACCACTCCATACCACCCTCAGACTGATGGTCTTGTTGAACGCTTCAATCAAACTCTAAAGAGCATGCTGAGGAAGTTTGTGGCAGCCAACGGAAGGGACTGGGATCGGTGGCTGCCCTACTTGCTCTTTGCCTATCGAGAGGTTCCTCAGGCTTCCACTGGCTTCTCACCGTTTGAACTGCTGTACGGAAGACGGGTGAGAGGTCCGCTGGATGTGCTGAAAGAAGTCTGGGAGGGACCCGGCACCCCCGAGACGCAGAGCATCGTGGCCCATGTCCTCAAGATACGGGATAAGATGGAGGAGATGGCGGAACTGGTGCGGGCTAACCTGGAGCAGGCGCAGTCGAACCAAAAGGCCTGGTACGACAGGGCTGCCAGGCAGCGCAATCTCCAGCCTGGGCAGAAGGTTCTGCTTCTCCTACCCACGTCAGAAAACAAGCTTCTGGCCCAGTGGCAGGGGCCCTACGAAGTGGTGCGGAAGATGGGTCCAGCTACCTATGAGGTGGACATGCCAGGGAGGAGGAAACAACGACAGACCTTCCATGTCAACCTTCTCAAAGAGTGGCATGAGCGGCAGCCAGGACTTCAGCTCCGGGTGCAGGCTGTGGTGGAGGAAGAGGAGTGTTCTGGGCAGTTTTTCCCAACCAGCAGCAGCAGCAGCCGGCAAATGGCTGCCATGGACATCTCACATCTGTCCCCCCAACAGCAGAAGGAGTTGGTAGAGATCATTCCTCCGGGGCTGTTTAAGGAGACTCCAGGATACACCACCGTCATAGAGCACACCATCCCCCTCAAGGACCTCACACCGGTTCGCCAGAGGATGTATCGGGTGCCAGAACGTCTGTTGCCGTGTCTGAAGGCGGAGGTGGAAGACATGCTCGCGCTGGGCGTAATTGAGAGGTCGACCAGTGAGTGGAGCAACCCCGTGGTGTTGGTGCCAAAGAAGGATGGGAAGATGCGCTTTTGCATTGACTTTCGCCGTGTGAATGCCCAGTCCCACTTTGATGCATATCCCATGCCTCGGCTCGAGGACTTGATTGAGAGGCTGGGTAAAGCATCCTTCATTACCACTTTGGACTTGTGCAAGGGCTACTGGCAGGTGCCCCTGGCTAAGGAGGTCAGGCCGTACACTGCCTTTCGTACGCCCCAAGGACTTTTTCAATTTATTGTGATGCCGTTTGGCCTGCAGGGGGCACCAGCCACATTTCAGAGACTAATGGACATTGTTCTGGCTGGTACAGACTCTTTTGCAGCGGCATACCTGGACGACATTGTGGTGTACAGCGCCACCTGGGAGGACCACCTACGCCACCTTGGGGAGGTGCTCCAACGCATCCATCAAGCGGGTCTGACCATCCATCCACTCAAGTGTGCCCTCGCCAAGGAGGAAGTGCGATACCTTGGCCATGTTTTAGGCCGGGGTGTGATCCGACCCCAGAAAGACAAGGTCCAGGCGGTACTGGATTGCCCAAGGCCCCAGACCAAGAAGGATGTCCGGTCGTTCCTGGGTCTGGGGGGCTGGTACCGCCGGTTTGTGCCGGAGTTTGCCGGACGTGCAGCTCCCCTGTCGGACCTGACTCGGAAGTCAGGCACCCCTCAGATCCAGTGGGGGAAGGAGCAGGAGAGGGCATTCCAGGACCTGAAGGAGGCGCTGTGCAAAGACCCTGTGCTGCAGAGCCCGGACTTCGAACAGCCCTTCACCGTCCAGACCGATGCCTCCGGGATTGGTCTTGGGGCGGTGCTCCTCCAAGGGGACGGGGAGGACCAGAAGCCGGTGGCATATATAAGCCGCAAGCTGTTCCCTAGGGAGACTCGATACGCAGCAGTGGAACTGGAATGCTTGGCTGTCAAATGGGCCCTTGACAGTCTAAAATATTACTTGCTGGGCAGAGACTTCACCCTCGAAACTGATCACCGCGCCTTGCAGTGGCTAGGACGAATGAAGGACTCCAATGCCCGCATCACCCGCTGGTTCTTGGCTCTGCAGCCCTACCGCTTCTCAGTGCGGTACAGGGCTGGGAAACAGAACCAGGTTGCAGACTTTCTGTCTCGCCACCCTGTTGTCGAGACTCCAGAAGGGGTGGGAAATGTGAGAAGGTAGCAGCCCCTTCTCATTGGAAACTGAGACTCTCTCACATGTGTGACAGTGAGGAGTGGCGTGGCTGCGGCTCGAGTGCAGGTAGTGAGGTACCCACTACCTCCTGAGGACACATGCAAGCAGAAACGCCACACAACTACTCACCACGCACACTTCCTCCTCTTTCACTCTGCCCAGCTGATACTAACGGAGCGCGCCCGCTGGTGAAGCTGTATTTCACCTGGCTGATGCAGGGAGGAGCAGTCCATTATGTGAGGGGGAGCACAATTGTGTATTTATTGTAAATATTTATGTTCTGGGGAATGGATGTGTGGGGAAGGTCATCTTTGGTGTATGATGGAATTTATATTTTCATTTATTTTTGATATACACTGGGGATCCGTTTAAAACCTTCTTGTAAATAATGTTAAGGCGATGAAACACCCCTCCTGAATTTTGGTTTGACCCAGACCAGGGATTGGTTAATTAGGTCTGGGCTGGACTTATTTAAGGAGGACCATGGTAAAGTCAGGGGGGAGAACCTGTGAGGCTGCCAGTTTTGAGAAGCCTCTGTCAGCAGCCTGTTGTGAGGGTGTGGGACTTAAAGACTGCAAATAAACTGAAGGATTTGCACCGAACCTGTGAACCTCCACCTCATTTCTCTGCCAAACCTCTCCCAACGCGATCCAGGCGAGCTGATCCCGAGTCGGGGTGACCGCTCGGTCCCCCACATGGACCTAAATCATTTGTTGTCCGGATCCCTGTGGTCATTTTTTAAGAGAACAGCTGACGTTTGGGGAATGTGGGTGGAAGCGAGTGACCAAGCTGTCTGTGTCAGTGTATATGCAGTATGTATTATGTAAGGTTGTTTTTTTTGTTGTTGTTGTGTTGTGTCTGTGTTGTCTTATTTTCAGTTTTTGCCTATAGGAGACCCTTAAAAAAATGAATAACATTTCACACAGCTATCTGTTTCGTAAAATTGTGAACAGTTATGTAACAGGCAGTACGTGTCGACCATCTGGAAATGATGGCGGTTAGAATAATGGTGTCAGGTACTGATGATTCAAAGCATAATCACTTTTTCTTTTTCTTTTTATGTCAATAAGCAAGCTTGTGTTTGTTCATTTACCTTAAATCTTCTATCGTAGGGGTCCCCAACCACTGAACCATGGATCGGCACCAGTCCATGTGTTGCTGGGCGGAGGCTGGAAGGGGAGCTCATAGCTTTCAAACACACCTGGGGAATCATTCAGAAGCTGGCCCAGAAGAGACGAGAGTGGCGGAACTTCACTGCTGCCCTACATGCATACATTTCAGTGAAAATCACTTCTGCTTTGCAATGTCCACCTTAAGAACTTCTCTGAAACTTGCTGAGGCATGTATTGTCATTCATGAATGCAGTCAGTGACTTTGACTGCCTTCATTATTTTAAAGAATTTAAAAGCTTACATTGTTGATTGGACTAAAAAATCCATCCCCCCCCCGGATCTTCCAGCTGATTAAATGTCATCTACATCATCTGAATTAAACATATCCTTTTTCTTGGTTTAAAAAACACTGTGTCTTTAATGCATGGAAGGGCTGATATAACTCTGTGGACAGCATGTTCGTGGTAGGTTCCATGTGCTCATCCTCAAATGGAAAGTGTCCATATAGCCATCGCACACTATTTGCAACTTTTCTGTCACTTGCTCTTTGGAAGATGGCGTGATGGGATTTTCTTTCATCTGGTTATAAGGATGCAGATCATCTGATGCACATTATGTAAATCAAACAACTATATCCAACTCTGGTGCTGGAGAGAAATGCATGCTGGTCTGGGTGTTTAAATGTGTTTATTTTATGTGTAGCAGTCAGACAGTGGACAAAGGTGTGTTTGAATCTCCGACTCGCGTGACACAGATGGCGAAGTAGCTTATGGATGCTTCAGTAGAGTAATATAGCAGGTTTTTGGGGATTAGTTTCATGATTCTTTCTATGTAGGCTATGCCTTGTGACTCATCCTTGCGATGCTTTATGACACTGTTGTGGTTCTGTCACTCATGTTTTACGTCACAAACCTATTCCATGGTTTGATTCTCCTGGATTTGTTCTCCATGTTTCTTGTTTTCATGGAGATAAACTTGTATATGTTTGGGTCCAGAAACGGACTCATCATCAGTTGTGGTAAATATAAATAAGGAGACTGAGTTTCTGGAAAAACTAAAGAAAAAAAAACTTTTTCTTCAGTATATTAAAGAATTTAGTCTTTTTTGGTTTTAGGTTTTCTTAGTTTTTACTTTACTCTTATTTTATCTTTACAAGAATATCTATACTACTGAATGAGGAATGTAAGTACTTTTATCTACTCTGGCGAGATTGCATGGAGTTGCAGTAGTTTTCACCTTGACTGTAGCAATTGCGATGCTCATTATGTCATTTTCTCGCCATGATTGAAGGGGAAAGACTGTCTTCTCTCGCATGTCCTATTGTTCATGTGACGTCCATCATGCTTCGCCTGTTTTGTTCACAAATTCTGAAATGCCAATTTTATAACCTTTTTGAAATGACACAGCATGCTCATTGACCTTCTCGTAATGATAGCGGGTCACATTTTAATACCAAATGTCCATTCTTAGTGCCAGGACTGCTTGGAATAAAATGGGTTAACATGGTGTCTGTCATTTTCAAGGCATGAAAAAAAAAAAAAAAAACTGCAGTAGACTTACAACTGAGGTTTTAGATCTTCTGCTACAGAGCTGAAACTTTCATAAGAAAGGATTCACGAGAAGCGGGGCATTGTGGGTTCAGAGAAGTTGCTGTGAACAACACGAGAAACAGCAGGGTATTCACATTCATGGAGCAAAAAAAAAAAGTTTCAATTAGACTTTATAATTAGCAACTTCATGAAAGTGTGCTGAAAGAATTAGTCCCATGAGTAAAAATGTCATGTCAGTATTTTAAGAGTCGTGCCAAATGGTTTTTTATGATGCCACGTGACCTCTTGGGTATAAAATTAAACATGAAAAGCAGTTTAAAAGGTTTCAAGATGACAAATGGAGAAAAGAAGGGACATTTTGGAGATGATATCGTGTTAATCTTTCCCCTCAACAGTCAGAATATGGCTCCTAAAAAAAAAAATGTCGGTTTTATTTTTGTCATATATTGATTAATCTTCCATCACTACGCACCCGGGTGGATCTGATCTTCCAGATATATCCTGGTGAATCAGCCCTCAGAATGTGCCAGTCTTCAGTTCGCCTGGCCAGATGGATGATGAACTGAACGTACACAGGCAGGCCATTAAACTCACAGATGGATGGATGGAGTTTTGAATACAACGACAGATAAGATAAACAAACTGCAAACCTTTGCTCAGGACACTTGGATGAGACTCATGTGTTACAAGCACTTGTGGTACGAACAAGCCGGGTCGAGGAGAGCAGCTTCGCTCGCCTGTTTGTGGCAGACGCAGTGCATTATTTAAAACGGCGCACTGATGCAGCTGATATGATTTCTTAATAAAGCTCCAGAAGCTGCGAGGTGATGGAAACCAAAGGACGGGGCTGTCATGGTTGACCAGCTTGTGAACCTTCTTTCAGAGCTGTAACATCGGGGAGGGGAAAAAAAGGATTCTGAGAATTACCAAACGCTATACATGGGTGCAGCTCATACATCTGATTACTGTCTTCAGGACTTTTAGGCAGTGTTCACACTCAAACTGAAATTTGCAACATTGGAACTAAACATGAAAACACGCTGAGAAGTTGTCCTGAAGTCCAGTACTATGTACTTTCTGCAACAAAACTTCTGTGACAATGGTGAGTGCTCAGTGAAATGCAGCTTTTACTGCAGACGGCAGATAAAATCTATGAAGGAGTTAAAACAGAAGTAGGAATTTCCCAGTGCCGCACATCAGACAAACATTTCTTGTGTTTAAACAAATGTAAGGTTGTCAAACATAAGGATTGTGGGCCAAAAAGGGCCCGCAGGAGGCTCCAATTTGGACTCTAAACCGCTTACCATGCAAATTTGAAAAATTCCAACGAAAACAATGATTTACGAGGGCGTACCCAAAAGAAACCGGAATGTGGTCAGAAAATAACAATAATAATGAGTTTCGACTTCTGGTCGTCAGATGTGCTACAGGGAAGCCTCATGCACACCTGTGAGAAATCTGAGCCCCGAGAGTGACACTGACGCCTGTCAGCCGCTATTTATAGCAACAGAGTGCAACTGCGGTCTGCGATTTTTCCAAAAAAGCCAGAGCAGCGCGCAAACATCAAATTTAGCTTTTTGCTGGGAAAACAGCAGCAGAAACATTTACCTTGTTGCAGCAAGCCTACAAGGATGATGCTCTGGGGAAGACTCAGGTCTATGAGTGGTTCGGCCGGTTCAGGAAAGGCCAGATGTCCATTGAGGATCAGCCGAAACCAGGACGACCCTCCACCTCCCGCACAGTCGCAATTGTCGGGGAAATTGAAGCGACTGTGATGGCAGATCGACGCAGGAGCATTGAAGAGGTAGCTGATCTGATGGGGGTCTCCTGGAGTTCCTGCCAGAGGAGCATAAGCCAGGATTTGGGGCTGCGCCGCATCTCTGCCAAAATGGTGCCGCGCCTGCTCACACCGGAGCAGAAGGAGACTCGCGTGGACGTGTGCCGGCAGATCAAACAGCAGCTGGGGTACGACGCCAGGCTATTGTCGAAGGTCATCACCGGGGACGAGACGTGGTGCTACGGGTATCATCCAGAGACCAAACAGCAGTCCAGCCGGTGGAAACACCATGGATCCCCTCGGCCGAAGAAAGCGCGTCAGGTCCGCTCAGCCGCGAAGACGATGCTGATCTGCTTCTTCGATGTCCAGGGTGTCGTCCACAGCGAGTTTGTCCCTCCAGGTCAGACTGTCAATCAGGATTTCTACATCGACGTCCTCAGACGGCTCCGTGAGGATGTGAGGAGGAAGCGGCCCGCGTAGTGGGCGAGTGGAGACTGGTGGCTCCACCACGACAATGCGCCCGCGCACAAAGCTCTGCGCGTCTCGCAGTTCTTGGCGAAAAATGGGATGAATCTCCTCCCCCATCCGCCTTTTTCGCCGGATCTCGCCCCCTGTGACTTTTTCTTGTTCCCCAAATTGAAAAAGGGGCTGAAGGGACAGCGGTTTGCAGATGTGGAGGAGGTGCAAGTAAAATTGCAGGAGGTCCTGAAGGCAAGGCGATCATTATGCATGACTTTGCTGACGCATTCGTGAAGTGAGAGACACGGCTGGAGCGCTGTATTAATGCGGATGGAGCTTATTTTGAGGGCGACGGTGATGTTTTATTTTGAAATGTCAGAAATAAAAAGTTACAATCAAATCAAATCCCGGTTTATTTTGGGTACGCCCTCGTATTTACACACACACACACACACACACACACACACACACACACACACACACACACACACACACACACACACACACACGCGCACACACACACACACAAACACACACACGATTCAGCAGCGACCAGCTGAATTAATTCTCTGAATTGTCCACAACTTCTTCCTCTCGATCAGTGATTCCAAACTTTTTTCTTGAGGGACCCACATTTTTACCTCTATAAACCGAGGTGACCCCCGCCACCACCCCTTGAATAATTACAAAAACACTTGAAGGAACCTAATAGCACCATATGCGAAAACAGTCTCTTTGTTATACTTTAATACAATTAGTTCATTTTCTCTGATAAACTTAAAACTCGCAATTTAATCCAATTTTCTATTTAAGTATATTTGAATTTCCCAAAATATTCTGACCAATCAGAGAGCCTCTCCACATATGGGACCCCGATGCTTTAATCTGTGCCTGGCTAAACGTGGCCCCTGAATTAAAATGTGCTTGACACCCCTGGTTTAGACTGCTTACATCTTTTCTATGATCTCCTTGTTCACCAATTGGACTTTAACCAAACCATGTCGATGCCTGCATTTGAAGTGGAATTAGTCTGTTTGTTCAGTCCTCACCAGATTTCAGATGGCAGCGTCCACAGTCCCACAAGCAGATGACTTGAATCATCATGGGGCTCGTTTTAACCAAACCAACCCGCACTCACAGCCCCACACGGCAAAGCGACTATCAAATTCCTTCAGTTAATGAAAGTGAAAAATGAATGACGTGTTCTCGCAAGATATTCTCTCTTGAGGAAATACATCCACCTCTCTCTCTTGCAAGATGTTTAAATCTCATTTACTGTGGCTCTTTGCTGTTTCACATGGGACAGCCGGGTTACAAGGAGCTTGTATCCGGCTGCGTGCTCGAAACAGCATCTATAGCCGTGTGTGTGTGTGTTCGTGTATGTGTGTGTGTGTGTGTGTGTGTGTGTGTGTTGATGGAACCAACAGACCAAAACAATAAGATGAAAGTGGCTGCGGGCTGCAGAGATGGGTGTCGACTCTCAGTGGAATCAGCTGTCGGAGCAAACCTTTCACTTTGCGCCAGGCATTCTGCCCGCTTTGCCCCCGCCCGGATTCACAGCGGGACTGAACTTCTGCCAGATCAGTTTTCGTTTGAGGTTCAGTTTGAGGGGCGGGGGGAGCGTCCCCTGACTAATTGTCTGAATGATCTTACAACCTGGCTCTGGTGTGATCGATTTGATATCTGCTCAGATGTTTTTAGTTGGCTGTCTTGCCATCTGAACCGTGCCGCACTCTCGCTTGTGCACAGGCTGCTATGACACTGCTGTGAGCTTCTGGAAATGTTCCTCAGTGTTATTGCACATCTAACAACTTGTTCCGGCCATCTTTGCTGGTGTACTTTACCTCAGCAAACAACTCAATAATTTCTCTCGAATAGGAAAAAAGTTTCAGCCATCAAACTAAAAACAATATTCAAATGCTTCAAAGATAATTTTGTAGTGGTGTCAAATCCTGTATTTAAGTTTTTAAAACTGCACTTTTCTGAGCAATTTTCTCCCCATTTTTAGTGTCAACGACTCAACAAGGCATTTTCCTTTTTAGTTTTAAACCTGATAACATCACATAATTGTAGATTTGAGGGATGCACACCACATGAAGGAGTATATTCTGCTGTTTCACCAGATCTTAGAGTTGCCCTGATGGATTGAGACCTGCTGAATGTGGAGGATGTTTAACTTCAGTTTTGACGGCTTTCTGACGTGTTGCGTTATCCTGCTGGAAGCAGCCATCACAAAAATGGTAAATGGATTTCACATATGAAGCACTTTCCCACTGCTTCAGCAGTTCCTGAAGCGCTACATTTTGTTAATCACAGTCACCCATTCACACACACTCTCACACACCATTGATGGTATTTAGTATACTGGATCGCAGAACCTTCAGCCTTCTTCAACCTCACCATCACTCACTCTCCATTTCTGGACCCTCTGTATTTAGTCATTTCTGTGGTAGAAATTAGGTCAAAATTGCACAAAACAACCCCTCCGACAGAGTCTTCACAGATTAGTGCCAAAGTGTTTTTTCCTTGTAGGTCAGATGATGACTGTAACACATTTTTTATGGTATTATCCAACCACTTGGACTGAGCTGAGGAAGGCACTGGCAGGTATTTTTGACCTGCTTCCCCTGGAACAAGCTGTCGACCTGAGGTCAAACTGTGTCCACACTGTAACCAAATCCCAGAACATTGCTTCGTTTTCCCCCCAGGCCAATAGATAATATGTATGGGTGGTTCTTGTACATTTTCATACATATTTTAATGGAAAGCAAATTAAATTTCCATTATTCAAAAGTCAAATGTAGATCTATTAAGCCACACAACATTTTTCCAATATTTTGCTGATCAAGTGGAAACTGTAGTTACTGTTTATTGGCAAAAATGACTCCAGTTTATTTTGCCCATCGTCTTAAAGTTTTCTTACTGGGGTTCCTGTTGACTTTCTGTCATCTTTTGAGAGCCTGATCGTTCCCCTTTGACCTCATCACATTTTCATCCAGAGAATTCCAGTTTGTCAGTAAGTCTGCAGTAAGTTTGACCGGGTTCCCGGTGCATGTCGGACTCCGGCAGGGCTTCCCTTTGTGAACGGTTCAGTTTGTCATTTTTATGGACCGAATTTCTCGGCGCAGCCAGGGGGCGGAGGGGGTCCGGTTTGGTAGCCACAGGATTTCGCCTGATGATGTTGTCCTGTTGGCTCCATCGAACCTGGACCTACAGCATGCACTGGGGCGGGTTGCAGCTGAGTGTGAAGCGACAGGGATGAGGATCAGCATCTCCAAGTCCGAAGCCATTGTCCTCGACCGGAAGAAAATGGTTTGCCCTCTTCAGGTCGGTGGAGAGACTCTGGCCCAAGTGAAGGAGTTCAAATTTAGGACACGCTGACATGCAGACACCTGCAAAGACACTCTGAACAGTGTCTTTGCATAGGCAAATACCAGATAAATGCAACATCTGACAAGATGAAGTCTATCAAAATTCATTTTTCTTTTGATATTTTCACTTTTTTTTTTTTTACCAAAAGCTCCACCGATGCAGTTTTCTAATTCTGCTGAGTCTCATCTTGTTTTTGCACCGCCTCCAATGACTGGCTGATCATTTTTACAAGCCAGTTTTTCTTCAGAGCAGCTGGACCTGAGCTCGATTCACCACGAGGGAACGGCAGTGCAGGAGGCTCCAGGCAAGCCACAGGTTTCCTGACAGTTATGAGTCTCTAATAGCCAATGAGCAGCAAAGGAGGATGTTGACAATTCTCCAGGAAGCCACTGAGAAAAGTGGGAGAAGTTGAAGACTGAGGCAAGGCCGATATAATGAGAGGGGAGACAGCTGGAGATGCTCGAGATGACGGCCTGGAGGGTACATACAGAGGTACTCAAGTCTCCACACAGTTTGCAGTCTGTTGGCATGTATTCAGTACATTTCGAGATCCATTTCAATTATTTTTCTGTCATATCATGACCATTACAAAAAAAATAAAATAAAATGCAATGCAATACAGTATTGTTTTCCCCCAAAATGATCTCCGTGTCATTTTATGTGACATAAAGTGCACTTCTACAAGAATATGAAACACTAATACTTAATTGTAGCGAAAAAAGCACCAAGATCTTATGTCCACCCCTCCGTACACGAGTATTTATAATGTGATGTTCTCTTCAGTGCTTCTAATTAAAATCTCCTAATATTTGATGCATAACATCTTATATTAAGTTATTGAATGCATGGATTTTTAAAGATATTTTGTTATTTCAGCAGTGCAGTTGAGGTTCGCCTAGGGCTCATCTTAACCTTTGACCGGCACTGATCACCCTACCCTACCCACAATCTGTCCTCCTGTCCTTTTCTCTCTTTCTATCTCCCAGTTGCATCCAGAACAGCAGAAATTCTCCTCCTCTGAGTCTGGCTCTTCAGGCTTCTTCCTGTCAGACTGAGCTTTGGGATGGCCTTGAGGTGACTGTGTTGTATTCAGCACTATATAAATACACTTGAAGTGAAACCGAATTGAAATAATAAGATTTTCATTTCTTGTAACCCCTGTTAACCTAGAACTGAAATACACAAGCTACTTCATAGGTGTGATAAGTAATTTTCTTCAGTCTAAACTGTATTTTTCCTACTCTGTGAATCTGCCTGTGCACGAAAGATATGTGGATATGAGTGTATATGAAATGTGTAGAAAAACATTTAAGAAGAAAATGAACAAGAGTTAGTTTTTGTCTTTTTTTTAAAGTCAAAGATAAAAGGGCCATGTGTGAGTATAACCTTTGTCATTTCACAGGTTACACCGCAGTTGCATTGCAATTTATGCCACACTTGACCAGTCTCTCTTCCAGATGCCCTTCCTATTGCAGATTCAAACACAGGTCCCCCCCCCACCCCCACACCCAAGGTCAGAACTCAGTGTGTTTCAACAGGATGTAGTTAAATGACCTTTATTCACGCTGATACACCAGTGGTTGCAGTTAAAAGCCAGTGATCATGGAAATGTTAATTGTTCACCTGCCAAAGACACACTGAGGGAGAGGGTTAGAATACACAAGCAGGTGAACCGCATCAGGCTAATTAGAAGAGAAAAACTTGTTCTTCGTAAGGGTTTAAGAAAACTGTTTTTACTGCTTTTTATCTGCAGTCCAGGGCTTTGGAAAAGAAAGGTCAAACTTAAAAAAAAAAAAAGGGTGGCTCAGAGGAGCTCACAGGAGCTCCAATGTCCTGTCAATGCATTAATAAAGCAGTTATTATCTATGGCGATGCTCAACAGCTCCGTGGATTGTACACAAATGCTCTCAGAGAGGCAGCTGTGCTCACACAATGATCAGATGAAACACATCAAGCACAGAAACGGACTTCTTTGTTGTAGCCTCACAATGAATAAAAACTCATTCTCTCTACTGGAAGGAACAGTGAATTTATGTTGGGTTTTTTTTTTTATCAGCCTGAAGCCATTTCATTATTTTTGGTTGTTCAACACTTCAAATGAACAATTTGACATTTTATGAATTATACCTATTTACGTCTACAGTGGGAATCAGATAAGTGGTTCCCAACCTTATTTTTTTCCCGTAGGGCTTCTCTTCAATCTCTGATTTACTGAAACATCACAGTGAAGCAAAGCACTGGCAGACAAACCCACTCACCAACGTGAAAAAGCAGAAGCCTTCAGGCCCCAGGAAGGTCTGCGTGCAGAGAAACTGAGAAACTGGTGTGAAATACATGTTACAAATACACTCAGGATTGACTGAAAAATGCACAAAATAAGACACAGTTTAGCACGTTCGTCTTGAAAATGGATTATCGAACATGTGTTCCAGATCAGGCAATGTACCAGCAGTAGTGTCCAGCCGATCATTCTGTATAAACAGAGTAAAATGCATGAAAAAAAAAAACAAACAAAAAAAACCTTTGGTTTTGTTGAATAATCTATTCTGATCTTAGTTGATGGACTAAACCTGCAGAACCAGACTCAGAGGTGGAGACTTTCTACTTTTCTAGTAGGGAATAGAAAAAAGTAAAGGTCAGAGAAAGACGGCATCAAGCAATAAAAAGATTGTCTAAACAAAGTCAGTTGCTCCGTCAGGTGAGATTAATCGTAGGGTTACAAACCCTAGTTTGAGTATGGATTGTGAGGACAGATACAAACCCTGGTTTGGGTGGGGGTATCAACAATGTCAAAACACATTCAAACCAAAAGTGCAATCTGTTAGCGTGAGTCTGCACTTTAACACGCTTTGTCAAAGATTTAAGAATGTCAGGCCCCAGCGCAAAATTTAAAAACAGTTTTCCTCTGTGTCCTGGCCTAATCCAGTCAGACCGGCTATCTGTGGTCTATATTTAAAGTACAAGACTTACATTCTTTCATCTGGACTTTATGTTGAAAACAGTTATTTTCCATTAAACTGTGAAAAGAAGACAAGACTATACGATGAAAGCTCAAAAACTGGAGGCCAAGGTTGAGCGAACGCACCCCTACAGAGCATGATTATAATCTTGGAGTGTCCGGTAATGTTTAAGACCCCATCAGTAGGATCAGAGACCCCATGCTGCCATCGGATCGGATTCTGCCAAAGGCTTTTCTTTGCGTCCTCACATTTTTCACGGCGCACGCTGTGCCCCAGTAACAGTGACACGACTTTGGTGAGATAATGTGATCCGGGTGAATCAGCAATCGAGGTCTGTAGCTGCTGACTCAGCACATTCAGACCAAGAGGAAATTCTTAACTAATTATAAGCAGGGCCCGTAATTTCATTGTTTAATTCCACACACACACACACAGGGACTACCACTGCTTTACCTGATCAATACGCGGCGTGTTAATAGAATTTATCGGGCACTGAGGCACGCTGTATTGAGTCTTAATGGACACAAACATCACGGGTGGAGGAGTAGAGTGAAGCGCCCGGCCCAGATAAAAGTGTCACCCGGCCCTAGCATGTTACCTTTTGGAACAATAAGTGAAATAATGAATTCATCCCGGACTTCATTTGATATCCATTAGCGGAGTTCTTCCGTAGCCAGAGACTCCATATCAATTTATTGGATTGTTTAATGTAATCATGCATAATGCAGGAGGATTAATTGGAAATGGCTGCACCAAGAAGGGACCAATGCATTAAGGAGCTACTTAGAATCAAAAGAGGATTTGTTAAATGGCCCTTCAGCCTTGAGACACCAGCAAATTAATTCAATAGGGGATGAGAAAGAGACAATTTTTGAAGGGGTACAGTGCCATATCAGGAGATTAATACCTTTGCTGCTTTTGTTGCCTCCAGATGAATATATATTGAGCTGTTTAAGGTGTAAGTAGCAAATCCGCTTTGGGGGCAACTGGTGTTAAATTTAGTGTCTGCACCGTGAGCACTGACGTCGAAAAATTCCAAAGGAGAAAACTCAAATTTGTTTTTATTTGACTGAAACGGTGAGAGGCATTAATAAATCAGCCACAAGGCAGAAAATTGTTGTTGCCCCAATCCAGCCATTAAAGTTGATCAGTTCAGACAAGTGCAATCAGATCTTAAACTCTAGAGATTCGTTGCTGACTTTTCGAGTGTGGCGGTGTTTCTGATGTTGAAAAGTCACTGAGGAATCTGTTCCTTACGCGCAAAGACGACCATGTATGTTTTAGTCAGAACAATTTCAAAAGTTTCATTTTGAGAGCTGTTTTCAAAAAAGTTGTATTTTTTAGTGGCGCCATGGAATCAGAGTGTTGATCTTTCACCCTGATGACTCACACTGTTTGTATCGTGATTTCCCAAAAGAAAAAAAAAATCACTGTAGCATCTGAATCATAGCCAGTAACTTAATAAATGTCTATAAATTAATAAGTTTAATAATTTTCAATGATATCTTTCACTCTCATCTTTTTGCAAACAGCTGTTTAGTTTTTTGGTCTCAGTGATATTTTAAATCTGCGACAAATTAGAAGACGAAGACAGTTTTGTTCATATTTACCCTTTTCGGTTCATCCTGCAGGAAAAATACAATTAATCAGACATCGAGGAATTTATCTGAATCTTCTTTCCCAGATTTTAATTGGAATTTTCTCAATGAAATTACAGAGTAAGTGTTTTTTTTTTTTTTTGGGGGGGGGGGGGGTGGGTTCTCGCCCTTTCAGCATTTTAATTTTTGCATAAATAAACAAGCTTCATTCACACAAATACATCTGGTGGTTGGGAGTGTGCTGGCACACCTGCGGCAGATGTCAGACTGCAATTTAATCTGTTTGCAACTTCATTAATGGGGATTTTAAAAGTGATTCATAGAGACTGCCTTTCCACGGTGAAATTGCGCAGCATATGGCCTGGTAAAAAAGCACAATCCATCTTCTCGCGGGCCACGTAGTGTTTTTATGTCCACAATATTAGCCGACCATCCGCTGTTTAAAATACAGTGTACATCCGACCTCGGCGTCGGCCGTTTTCATTTGTGTTATTTCTGTTCTGGGTGGATCGCATTATCATAACAAATCCAGCAGATTGACAGGCAGGAAATATCCTACCCTGGAGTGATGCACTTATCTCAGAATAACAAAGCCTATCCAGCGGTGAAGGTGTGTGTGTTTTTTTTTTTATTTTTTGTTTTTCATTTTGCTGCTTTCCAACATCTGCCTCTTTCTTTTTCACGATTTCACAGCCTTTCTGTAGCTCGCTGTTGAGAAGTCTCATTAGCATTATTCTGACAGCGGCCAACATAAACGACTTGGCCTCTCATTAGGCCGAGTCCATTTTCCAGATGA
The DNA here is from genome assembly GCF_902148845.1 of Salarias fasciatus. NCBI lineage: Eukaryota > Metazoa > Chordata > Actinopteri > Blenniiformes > Blenniidae > Salarias > Salarias fasciatus. The sequence goes on from NC_043760.1 coordinate 12,849,250, forward strand.
AGAAACAAGTCAAGCCTAAAAGAGGTCGGGCCGTTGTTACACCACTCCGGTTGGGGCGTACTTGTTGTGTTGATGCAGGAACCTGCGGGGCCGGTCAGGGGGATTTGAACTCGGCGTCGAGTCGCCGGCAGCTTCTACGATCACACAGGATTCAGAAGCGTGCATTTCGCAAAGGAAGAGAGGACGGCATATTTTCTCTCCACCAGCACAGCCTGACAGCCAGACAATTATTTGCGAGTGAAATAGGGCATGTCGGAGGGGATTTCTTTTCAAGAAAAATTATGGCGGAATTAATTACATAGGTGAAGGGCACAATGGGTAAAACAAAAGCATGCATCACAGAGAAAGAGAATCTGATTACTATGATTAATTTGGGAGATTAGAGCGTGCTTATGAATGATAATTTGGGGTTAATTACTTTGAGAATTTATCACGGAAAAATGATGCACTGTAACCACAACAAAGGTGACCAACCCGGCATTTACCACGAGCGTCTGATGGACTTCCCGATGAAGCATTCGGCTTGAATTTTCCATATGACTGTCAATAAATCCTGAGAATCTGACACATGTCTCAAAGTATTTGATAGGATGTACAGATACCGATACCAGTATCAGAGCATGTCACATGCTAGAGTTTCGGGGCTCATGCAACAGCGATGCTACATGATAATCACGATTAAAAAAATGACTGATACAGTCATTAACAGCGAGCTGGAGCATGTGAACAGTCTGCAGTCTGCAGTACACATGATGCAGTGTGTAGATAGGTGCTGCGTTATGTGTTCTGTAGATGCAGCAGCTCAGTGGAGCCTTCAGATTCTGCGCGTGAATAGTTCACGGTAAGATTTGCGTATGGCGTCAAGAATTTTTTTTTTAGCATTTAACATGCATTCCCTAATAAGCATCCCTAATATTTACTAATTTATGACGTCCACTGATGTCCGTGACCTCCAGCAGGCCAATGAGTTTGCCATCAGATCAAGAACAAATGCAGAAAATCAGTGATTTATTCATGTTCCTCACACGGCAATATATTTGCTTTGCCGTTCTTCGTTTGGCTTCCGTGGCTTCTGCAGCTGCAGTAAAACCTCACAGGGAGAAGCAAATGCTGCCTTCGCTCGCAGCACACACACAGAGAAAAAAAAGTGTCAGGACGAGGTTAATGAGTGTCATGGATCAGTGGTAAAATATGTGATGAAAGCCCTGCAAGCCCTCAGCACAGCACAGTGCGGTTGGTATGGATGTGATTGTTAATTACCGTAGTTTATGAGGATCTGAGTCATTCTTGATCACTGGGACGAACAAAAGAAAAATGTTTATTGAAGTAATAATGAATGTTTTCATAATGAAGGCCTCACATTATGGAAAATTCATCCTCTTTATTTCTGTTTTGTTTATCTTTCCCTCATATTCTGCGTCAATACATTAAAAACTATTTAGTCACTATTTCCTCTGCCTCTGTTTCTTGGCAAATAAATTCCATTCATTACGTTCATATATTGTTAATTTAAATCAAGTTCAAATTCTGATTTCCACGAATGAATAATCAACAACAACATTCTGCTTTATTTAGTCCAAATCATGTTCCAAAAGTTCAAATGTTACCAAAACATAAAGTTCAAGCATCTGCTTCCACTAATGAAACTGGAAATACATTCAACTGCAGCTCTGAAAAAGTGCGACTTACAAGCAAGTATCCAATAGTCTGTAGTTATTGTGATAATAATAACCATTTACAATTGTTCATTGTATTATAGCTATATTAGTAACTATCAGAGTTTTTCTTTCAAATAACAAATCATCATAAAACATTCCCTTCAGATTGGTTAATATTGCACTAAATGAGGTGATTTGGATGGTAACTCGGAGGCATCCAGGCTCAGCGTGCTTAATTAATTATCTCTCCCTGCACCAGTTTCAGTAAAAGACTGCACTAGAATTTGTCTTTTACAATGCAATAAACTCAATGATTATAACACAATTTTGCAAAAAAACAAAAAAAAAAAAAAAACATTGGTCATTTCACCGTTAATCCATTAAGAATCAATATAGCTTCAAAAAAGCTTTTGTTCATTGTGTTTCCGAAAATCAGGACATAGCAGTTGACTGAGACACTCTATGACTTTTATCAAATATATAAATATATTTATCGATATTTATATGACTAGGTCCACTGTCATTTAATCCGTATATTAGTCTTAATCATAACTTAAAACCGTGGCTCACACAGAAGAAGAGGCAGCCTTCAAATATATTGAGTATGAATTAGACTCAATGCCATAAAACTATCAAAACGTAAGTAATAAATTACAAAGTACAATATGGCCACCAGACTGGAAGGATGATTTTTAGATTTTGTCTTGGAAAAATTCTTGATGAGGTCCCATGGATGAAGACTTATGAATCCACCTGGCGCCCTCGCCCACAGATTCCACCTCACCATTTGATTTGTTTTCGTCAGTCTCCGCAGTGAGTGTTCCTTCCCGTGACCTTATGTTGCCGCTGCTATTTCAGCCCTCACGCTTCACAATGATGGTCATAAAGTACAGAGTCCCATCAGGTCTGGAAATAACGTGGAAAGAACGGAGCAGAGCAGCAAGCTGCTACATTGTTGAGTGAAAGGAGCTATTCGGTATTACGTGTTTTTCAAAGTGTGAGGAGATGCACACAAGCTGGATTTATTTTACTTTTTAGTGAAAATCTGTACTGCGAATGTAAATTGTTGATTTGATCTGTGAACCATTTAAAGCTGGATTGATTTCATGAGGATGGATCACTATCATACTCAAGATTTAAAGTGCAATAACCACCACAACCCAAATTTTTATTTGCGCTGTAGTCTTGCTCTTCATCTCGAAAGCCATTAAACGTTTCGCCATTGTTTGATAGCGACCGTGCATTTCTACTGCGTGCTTGGCGCTGGTCACAGATGGATTCGGAGGTCTGTTTTGGATCAGTGTCGGGTTGCAGAAGCCAGTGTGTGTTCAGTTTCAGCTTCTTGGCTCACTGCATGAATGCATGATTGCATTTGCATTCACAATGCACCTGATACGCTTATGCCTCCGTGCTGGCAGCAGTCGAAGGGAAAATGTTTTCGGGTTGTCGATCCGTCTGACTTCTTATAATAAACACATTATCTCAAGAACACCTTCAGTCCGTGCAAACTTGGCACGGACACGTTTAAAACACTGCAAACAGCAGGTCCGTAGCTGCCTCATGTTACAGTAACTTTAGAGCTCTGCACTGAGATCTGCTACGAAGAGTGCTGAATTACACAATCACACACACAGATTGTAGCGATAGTTTGATATACTAGAGTATTAGAATGAGAGATTTGCATGAATTATTGCTTGTGTTTGCCATTGCGTTCACTCTTGAATTTAAAAGGACACCCTCCAATAAAGTGACATTTAAAACAACCTCATCTGAATCACGGCCTTCATGGTCTGCATACTTCGTTTTCGTTGTGCGCTGCATCGAATGTGCTTTGCGGAGGCGGTTCAGGGCTGCATATAGAAATGCGTATAAATCAGGCGTCAAAGAGCTGGAGCCAGAAAATATTTTATGGCAAGGTTTAAATAAAAGTCATGCAGAGGCAGGTGAAAAAATGTCCCGCACCACAATAACAGTTGCCCCGCTTTTTCAAGCACAGTTGAAACAGATGCAAACATCATCAGATGTTTTAATGCAAATCTGGCTCAACTTTCTGTCATAAACTGCTTCCGGTATTTTGTGACATCTGGTACACGTGCCTGATATTCTATATTTATGAAGGCAAATACACAATCGTCAGTGTTTTCCATTAGATGATCAGCTTCACAAGTTTGTACACATTGTTATACGCAAAATAATTTTTCCATCAGAACCTCAGTAAGGCGCAAAGAATCAAACCAATGTCTTTATCGGTTTTTCATGGAGAGAACAGTCTCTTAGAACTCATTAAAATTCAGTACGATGATATTATGGCAACATTTTAATACCTTTTTAACAACTTTAATTTCGTCGCTGATGCTCATTGCAGTGTCAAACATTCACACACACACACTCACAAACACACACATATGCATATGAGAAAGCAGCATGCTCCAGTCCCAGCGAGGCGGTGCCTCAATCTCTTCGGGTATTCTTTAAACTCCAACTGTCGTGGCTCCTGCAGGACGCCGGGAATGTATTCATCCATGACTCAGTTAATTTGGCTGTCATGACTGTGCGGAGCAGGTTGGAGGGCATTATCTCTACATGTGTCTCGGCGAAGCCGTGCGCATCAGAGGAGGCATGTAGGTGTTTAACTTCACAATGGGGAAGTGTGGCAATCAGCAGTGATCAAAGCGCGCCGTTTCATCATTTATCCCACTTGCTGGAATATTGCAGCGACGGCTTCAAAGCTTTGTTTTCGACACAGCAGCCACAAGCGCATTTCCTGTTTAACTTTGCGCGATAGTTTTGACGAGTGACATGAATATGGACCCGAATCTTATTCCGTGTGAACTTTACGTGGCTCCTCCATCCTATAGCTGTAGTCTGGTCGGAGTTTCTAGGTAATTACCAGCACATGGTCACCCACGAGGCGCCGAATCAGCCCGCCACTCTTTGATCATAACTGATACTGGATGGCATTTACCCCCTGGACAGACAGAAACCTGTTTCTTTGCCTCTGTGAACAGATGGCCACAGGATGGTGGAGGGTGTTGCTATTATTCAAAACACCTCACAGAGAATGTGGAATGCCAGAAGCTGTTTTTACCCACCAGGCGAGCTGGAAGAAAGATCACAAATATTTCAGTGAGGATTTGGGGTATTTGTGCCTCATATAACAGTATCCTCCTGTCAAACGCCGAGGAAGAGGCTTTCAACTCTCGACATTTGCTGGATGAAAGTTATTTTTCTGCTCAAGGGCAGCCAGACTGAGAGAGAGAGAGAGTGAGAGAGAAAAGAACTGAATAGTGAAGATGTTACTTGAGATTCTGTCCACATTCTGTTTAAACATTCCTCAGACGTCTTCAAATGAAAGTGATATTAATGTCAAATCTTGACTAATTCATTCCCTTCCACTCCTCTTTGACTTGTGCAGGTTTCATCTCATCCACACCCAGAAGCGGTGTTTACTAGAAGCTGTGCGTGTGATTCTAAAGGAGAAAAAGACACGACGAGGTGAAGGTGGAGCAGAGACACAGGGGGATATCATTTCAAAGTGAGTAACACGATCCGCCTGTTCATGAAGTAAATGATAGAGAGGAAATTTGGATAACGCATTCTATCATTCACGATAGACTGGTGTAACGGTAAAGATAAAGTCTTATTACACTGGAAGCAGCCTGTCGCCCCAATAATGCGGACCAAGAACACCATGTAACACTTTAATGATGCTTTGACCCTGGTATTAAAACAACACAGTCAAAGATGACCTTCTTCTTATCTGATAAATTGTGCTCTGCCTTTTTCAATATGTTCATTTTGTGAGCCGTGAGTTGATTATAGCAGCTGCATATGTCATAACAAACAAATATAATCTTTATACGTTGCATTCTGCATTGTCACAAGAAAATTTATGCAATTATCTTCACTTGATAGTGACTTGATTGGTGAGGCTAGCTGATAAAACGAGTCAGTAAAAACATTTGACAGCCGATATTCACAGGAAATTATTTGGTTCTGCAGTGAAAAGGCATTTCTTTTTTTTTTCCATTAGTGAGAAAGTCCCTGAACATTATTGTCAAATTTAAAGAACTAACTGCATCAAATGAGAAAAACTTATTGAATGCTGTGAAATGATTCTGAATAATGGACATTAGGCGATGGATATGCTATTACACAGTAATTACAACCATTGCCTTTTTTTAAATGTGATTATAATCACACTTGAATAATAATAATAATAATAATAATAATAATAATAATATAATAATAATAATAATTTGGCTATATCTATTTGGCATGGTATATTAATATTTCTGTACAGATCCACATGTAATCCCATCTCTCCGTAATTTGTATTGGCATTAAAAAGCTACCATGTGCCTTAAGCACAGTCCAGCAATCTCTGCATTTCTGGAGGATAAGGGTGGGATCATTTCGAAGAACAACTCCCAAATCAGGACAAACTCAGTCCAATCCATCAGCCTGGATGCAGTTTATGACCATAATATGGTCCGTAATTATTTCCAGCTTGCCGTGTTGAATTGGGTGATAAAACTGACAGAAATGTATACCGTGGTGAGAATTACACGTCCCCAAAACAGCAATAAGGAACCTGAGGATGGAGATTTAAGCAACGACGCAAACACTTGGAGGTCTCAGCAGGAATTCTGCAGGAGCCCATCACACACGTATGATTAGCCTGGCAAACGCAAGGCTTTGAGCGTTCTAATGGGACTGATGGCTGCTTTCACGCCATCATCTGCTGCCAGTGATGCAGTCTTAATTAAAGCAGTGTATTTATGTCCATAACAAGCATTTACAGTGTCAAATAAAAACACATTCTTGGTGTTATACTATACCGCTCCCACCAACAGTTCACTCACACGGTTATCACACGATGATGATCCATTATTCTTACATATTAGACACTTCATGACATAGTTTATATTTAGTAATTCATCTCATTCGAATCAGTGGAAATGTAGTTTTTTGACGTGAGGGATAACAAAGTGAAAGAGAGGAATGTTTTAAGGCAGGGATGTCAGCTATACAGCTTACATGACGAAACTTGTCTGCCTGAGGGTTTAATCATTGCCTGAGGACATTAGCGAAACGATTAGATTAAAAAGTGCAATTTTTTTATTTCTTTATGGTTATCTTATTTTGTTGATGGAATGGTTTCATCCACCAATACATTTGGTCCATGTCTGTATTTGTTGCTGGTGGGCGTGCACAACTCCATTCAGTCACTCCATGTTGAGCACAAATAGACCTGATAGTGAAACCACTTTCAGGAAGTCATTCTCATGAGAACTGGGCCACATGCAGGCAAAACCCTCATTTCCACAGGGATATTCTGAGTAAATCATCCTCATTGGGATGGACAGACAACGGACTTGGATTGCTACTGCTGGTGAGTCTCAACTATAAAACCACCAAGTTCCAGGAGAATATGGACTGGAAGTCATTCCACAGGTATATGAAGTAGCAGTGTTCCTAAAAAATTGGAACATTTTCAAATATCTGCATTTTTCTCCATTTCCACTGAGACAAAGTTGAAAAACTTCCCCCTTGGGAGCCAAAAAGTTGGATTTTTATTGGTTCGAAGCACTGATGTCTTGTAAACGGACATCAAAACACAGCAAAAGTTTTCTTTTTTCACTTGAAAATGTTGTATAAACACAGCCTCAGATTCTTCATTCTGAGTTTTTTTTAAAAATTGGTTTAATGGTAGATTATTAATTTACTGTTCCCACACAGTTGGAATCAGACTGAGTTACAGAGGGATTGCTCCTGGAACCGGGTAAAATGAAAACAACTAAAGAAAATAAGACTTATCAAAGTGTAAAATGAGGATTTAATTTCCAGCCATGGCAGGACATTAGCCGGGCAGAGCGAGTGTAATACCCAGCTCGGTGCAGCACGGAGGCCTAAACGTCTCCTCTCCATCTTTCTGCACTCTTGAAGCAGTTAGCGGCTCTCTCCCCGATCACCCCAAAAGGTCGACACAGTTCATATCATAAAAGACAGATGTTTCATTTTTCTCAGCCTTTGAGAAAGAAAAATGACAAATCCTTTGTAGACTGTGCGGAGAATGACCGATAATCCAAAAAGCTGTGACAGTGGAGGAGGGGAGAGTCAAAGTCTTATGTTTCCAACTCGTATCAGTAATTGGTAGCAATGAGCCCCTGAGTATGTCTTAATACTGTCATCCCCACTTAAATGCTGAACAGTCTAAACTGGAAAACAATTAGTGTTGCTGAGATAATCAACATCTTTTTTTCTTTTTTTTTGTCACTGCTGTAAATATATGTAGCTGCTTTTTTGCATTAATTACAACATTACTGCACTCCCATGGGAGTTATTTCTCTTCACATGTCACATACCTTATTTGTCCTTGAGGCTGCTGTGACAGATCTCAACATATCCCAAAGAAAATGAAACCTTCGGCGGGGGCCGCCAAGGATCCTCTGATTTATGTGTGCTTCTGAGGCTGATTTAAGACTTAGCGCACATCTCACATTTCGCTGTACAAACGCTGTGAAAGGTGTGCTTAAAAACCCAAGTGTCTCCTGAAACATATTGCTTCACGGCTTTGGTAAGGGTTTCTCAGATGAGCCTGACGGGCATCTGAATATATAACATATAATATTTGTACTTGTGAATCCTGCTACTCTTGGCGGCCATTATTGTCCATCTTATCGCACATGTGAAGAACTGTTTACTACAGCTATGGTGCGAATGCGCACTAGCGTTTCAGAAAAGTTGGAGGTATTTGAAAACGTTCTATCTTGTGAGCTGTTGTCAAAAAATAAAATATAGTACAACAGAACAGTTTTTATTGCCATGCATGGTTCATGGAATCAGCTGCTTTCACAATACAAAAGAACAAAAACATAACATTCATAAATATTGTATCAAAGAACAATTAAAAACAAATAAAACAAACACACCCTGACTGGCTGAGAACTCTGGACATCAAGGGTTAACATCCATCATGAAAAAATGACTGAATTTATGGAGGAAAGACAAACTTTTGGATTATTGATCAGAAGAATCTTGTGGTAAGTTCCTGTTTCAACAGGGTCTGTTGAAACGTTGTGGCTATGTTCTGAGTTTTATGAATATATCATGAAAGGACGAGCAACTTTTCATCATTCTACGTAAATGCAGAATAAAAAAAATGTATAATGACATCGGAGTTCACAATGAAGCAGTTAATATAAGAATGATGACAGCTATTCTTGAGTGCTTCTTGAAAAACAATGAAGAACCTTTCAAAAAATCCTAAAGTTAGGTTTCAAAGACAACTTTCTTGCACATTTAGGTTTTCCAATCCAAAAAAAAGGCACTATCTCAGTGAAGTTCATGAATGTCCCTTTTTTCTTTTTTTTTTTCCCTCTCTTTGGAGATTTTCTTTTAAGATGTTTCACAGCTACCACAAAAGTCAGCACTTCTTCATGAATCGGGTGTTGATTGCCGAGCCTTTCCATCGACCAAAATAGGCTTGGAAGAATATTTGATTTCACTTTTGGATCTACTTCTGAATAAATTTCTCATTCTCACTTTGGAGCAAGGCGAGAGATTATGCTCAGCATCATAACGTGCTATTGCCACAGAAACCATTGTGAGATCACCTGGGACATAAGACAGAAATAATGCTCTTAATGCATTATTAATGATGAATGACTCGTAGCTGTGACGTTGCTGATAATTGATGAGACAAACCAATCAACGGTGTTCGTCCACGTGATACGATGCCTCCGTCTTACCTTTTGTTGAAAGCATACAAGACAAAATGCACTGGGACTGCATCTTTAAAGTGGCCCTAGAAAAGAGTCAGGAACAAAAGGTGTCTGGAATATTCCAGCTTTTACCCTAAAGGATGTCAAACGTAAGGTCTGTGAGCCAAAACCAGACCGAATGAGACTCCAGTCCATCCGGCCAAGACTGCCATCATGTTGACATTGCAGTAATTTTCATTAGCAATTGTCTGGTTTTGTGAAAATATAGACATTTTCATTCTGTATTCTCTGCACACTAATCAAATTCAACAAATAAAACCTTTAAAGTTTAAATTTAAAGATGATCTATTTCATTTGGATTCATATCTCTTGAGAATTATTATGAAACCAACACATTTCTCTATTTCAAGTGGGTAAAAACATTCAAAATGAGCTCTGGTGTTCATTAGATTGCCTAATACTCCTATTCAACAATACAATGTGACATTCACAGCAACTAAACACTAAACACGACTCACCACACTGATTAGGTGAATCGTTCAAAATGGATATGGTGACTTGCAGTGGTTTTCCTTCTACAGTACACATGTTTAAAGACTTTTAAGATATTTTTAAGATGAATGCATCAATCAGACACACTCACTGCGATTGGAGGCAACTTTGCTGTTGCGAAGGGGAAAAGCGTTGCCGAGCATTGTGTTCATGTTATTATAAGGAATAGTTCAATAAATATCTATATGCCTGTGTTCCATTTAATTTACCATTATGAGTTCAGAAGCAAACCTTCAGGGATGTGCTCATTACCAAATACAGTCGCTTACTTGAGAATGGATAATAACTTGAATGCATGACTGGAGGGTTTTCACTAAGATATAATGAAGTTCCCATTTGCTGTTAATGTAACATATATATGTGAAAACATCTCCACTCATTACCTGCTGTTACATACATACAAAGTAGTACTTGTGGGAAATGAAAACTTTTTGAATCCGTATAAAGAAGCTATTAAGTCTGTATTTTTACATCAGGCTTGCGCAGCTGAACTTATTGAATAAGCCATCACACCCTCATCTGGATCCCTCACATCATCAAGTGGACCTTTATCTCCTCTGACACCCCTCCGCCCACTCTGCTCCACGTTTTACATATTCCTTGTGCTCTGTCCCTTGCCATTGTGCCAATTTCTTCACCTTCCCCAGTCAGCTGAAGTCCTCTCCACTCCTCCTCAGCTTCAAGCCGCCCACTTTGCGCTCTTTGCGATTCTCCACGCCCGTGTCAGCCGCTTCACTTTTGCTCCCCTCGGAACGCAGGAGGCGTGTGATATATGTGCTTAGTGGGAACGTTTTGACGAGGGGGAACAACAGACCGTTCCAGGGGTCCGTATTTCCTGTTCCCAGAGGAGCAGGTGGGAGGGAGCTCAGCACAGCAGGATGGCCTCTTCCCCGTCCCTCTGAAACCCAGGCTTACATGTGGACGAGGCAGCGGAATCTATGTCCCTGCATTCGCACGCATTGCCTGTGTGTGGTTTTCCTGGACCATATGTTCGTGTTTAACTCCCTCCACATCTGTGTTGGCAACAATAGTGGACCCACCCCACAGGAATGACCACGCTCTGTCAGGGCTCATCAGGCACATCCTAAGTTTAAGTGATGTCGGCGCTGGAGACCCCGGCTCTGTTTCGTTGTGTTACGATGGAACCCAGTCACCTTTGACCCGCCGCAATCAGCTCTACTTTCCCTCCACTAAACAGTGTATACACCGTATCAATGAGGTTGGGCCAGACGGTTCTCCCCTGGGCGACGTTACAGCGGTGAGATCATTTTTGTTCACTTTCAGCAGGATATGCTAACACTGTGATCAGAACTGTAATGTTTACTGTCTGGATAATGCAAACCAGTTGTAAGGACAAAACAGAATCTATCAATGAGAGGTTTAGCGATACACACAATGAAAGTTGGATTTGTTTAATACCTCACGTCTGTTGTGCATAAAATATATAATCAGCTTCCAGACAAAAATGAAACCAATCGATTTTCAGCACAGAAGCTTATTTTGGGGCATTTTTTTTTACATCAGATTATTTTTTTTCTTAAAAATTAAAGATGTATTTTTTTATAGTTCTTGTGAAATAAAAGAAAGATGGCACTGTAATATATACAGTATATGGAGCTCTGCAGTTCATTTTGTCCCCATGTCATTAAAGCACACAGACATCAAAGAGGATTTTTTTTTTCTTGACTGGAAGACTTTCTTTTGAATGATGAACACTCAGACAACCTCTTGTACCCTGCCGTCTCTAATATACTGTATTCTTCCACTTAGCGTGCTGCAGGGATGAGTATGTTGGTTATGTCACAGTGTCCTTATGGGGCTGGTTTCTTCAAGATGCAAATTGATCGCCCATCTTGGTTTCCAGGGAGGTAAAATTAGTAACGTTTGTGATGGTTTGGTACAAGCTAATGATGAGTGATTTTATTTAACAGTCACTCCTGTTATGAGAGTAGCTACTGCAAGCTGAAAAGTGGCTTTTTAGTCATAGAATAAAGAATAGTTTTCATTATCTATTTCAGTGAGGTTCATCTTGCTTATGTAAGTGTTGCTGTGAAACATGAAAAAAGGGAGTGAATTTCTGTCCCTTAAGGTACATTGTGGATTTTATGTACCTTATAAGGGTCATAAGCAAACCTCAAGGTGAACTGTTTGTACCTTTTTGAGGACCTGAAAGCATCAAATGAGGATTTCTATTTATTCACATGGACAAGATTTTATAGTTTGATTTTTCCAGAAAAAAAAAAAAAAAACGCAGGCTGGAGGTGCTGAGGCAGAGTGCTTTTTTTGAATTTCACTGCTTCCCGGTTGGTTTAAGTTTTAAAAAGTCAACAACGTCTTTTGGCTTGAAGGTCAACATTGACAAAAAAGTAAAGAAAGAAAAGAAAAACTGTAAACAGTCAACAGCTACTTTTTCCATGGGCCAGTGGAGGGAGTCAGACGTTTTTGCGATGACACTTCAGTTGAGGATCTGCTAAGAAGACAAGAAGAAGGCCTAGACGTGACTGAGGTTGAATCTCAGAGGTTCAGTGGTCAGCATTACAAACTGCTAGGGTACAAATAAGAATCCATTGTTGGGAGTACAGCACAAGTATCCTAGAGAGTTCCACCCCAGTGACAAGTCTTTGTACCTCTGAAGGTAAAATTGGGTACTTTTGTTTTCTGAGAATGTGCTGAAAAAAGTCGGACATTTTTTATGCCAATGTCATTCGGACACAGTTTAGACAACCTTTCAGGTCAGGGGCCAAAAGTATAATCTGTTTTTCTGACCAAACCAACAAACAAAAAAAAAGGAAAAAAGGGCTCAATTTTCCTTTTTTCGTTTTCAACCAAAAACGAAAAAACGTTTTTTTCCTTTCTCAATTCAAAACCAAAAACGAAACCAACACAAGCAAATTACGGCCGAATTTTGTTTTTTGGATTCAATTTTTCATTTTTTCATATCAGGTCTCAAAACCAAAAAACCGAAGCACGTGACCCCTGACCGTCACGGGTCAAATGGACTCCCTACCAAAATAAAAGCCTTACTAATAAATGGGTAATAAAAGATAAATTACGTTAAATAGCGTTTTTATTTTTGCACAGCATTTATTGCATACACTACTAGGCTTGTAATAATGTTAGAAAATAATAATAATAATAATTATTATTAACAACAATACTTGTGCTGTAGCTACACAAAAGCCAAATTTAAAAAGTTGCATGTGGCATACAATGAAGCCTTTAGGCTTCTAATGAAGGTCCCTCGGTGGACCAGTGCGAGCCGGTTGTTTGTGCAAAATAATGTCAGAACACTGAATGCTGTTATTAGAATTTTATTTCTAAGTTTATTAAGCGACTCATGGACTCTGATGATAAAATTATTCAAGCTTTTGTCAAACCTGGGCAGAGCAGTGTCTGGTACACTTCTGTGTTCTGGAGACACTGGAGAGAGTGTTTATATAGTTTATATGTGTAGTGCTCTTTTTCTGTTTTGTTGCTGTCTTTAGTATTTGTGTGTAATTTTAAGAACCATTTCGAGTCTGGAATAAAGAATGAAGAAAGAAGAAAGAGGAGCATGCCACTGTTTGTCCATAGGAGCATATGAACATTGTAAGATCCTTACGGCCCGAACGCACTGGACACGGAAGCGTAGCGGAGGCGCCGCACGCGCCGCGAACGTCTCCGCGCAGGCGCTTGGCTGTTCGTATTGGAGGCGTATCTGCTGCCTGCGCTCTCAGCGCTGGCATCGACTGTACTCGGCTGGATCCGTCTGCTCTCGGTTTTCCTCTGTCTCGCTCTGCCAGGATGGATGTGTGTGTTTTGGTGACCTGTGGAGAGACTTTTTCTCCTCCTGTCCTCTTTTTTTCTGCATCACGCGAATCTCTGTCGCTGTGTGTGTGTGTGTGTGTGTGTTTGATTGGGTGCGTACGTGCATATGTCTGTTTGTGTGTGTGTGTCCATCTCTCTTGTGATTAGACCCAGTGACAAATGGACGAGCAACACCGTAACTAATCGTCATTTAATTTTTTTATTTTGAAAATTGACCGGATTCTCTTGCCTTTTCTGTTTCCGACTTCCTGTCTGGTCCGATCTGCTTGATCCAGCTTGACATCTGGCGCTTTCGGCGCTCGCGGCTCGCGTGAAAAATAGAACGAAGCGGAGTGGGCACGCTGCAGAGCGCGAGCCGCAGCGCACGTGGCGCCCCCCTGCGCGTTCTGTGCAGTCAGATAGGTTAACATGAGGGGGGGATCAGAAGCGCCGTGCGCGTCCAGTGCATTCGGGCTGTCAGTCCCTCAACCGAGTACTGGATTTTCTTCTGAATTGGCTCACACTGCCATCTACTGGGTGAAAAAGGGAAACATTTCTCATCAGCACACGCCATGCAGCTGACGTGTCACAAAGTTAAAATGACCCACGTATTTTATGATCAACAGACATGTCACACTTATCGAAAAGGTGAACACTTAACGATCTCACATCCGCGAATTAGATGTATGCAGGCCAGGCAGCAGACCTGTGATTATTATTATTATTATTGAAGTTTTTAGTTGTATTGTTGTTAATAATAATAATAATTATTATTATTTTCTAACATTATTACAAGCCTAGTAGTGTATGCAATAAATGCTGTGCAAAAATAAAAACGCTATTTAACGTAATTTATCTTTTATTACCCATTTATTAGTAAGGCTTTTATTTTGGTAGGGAGTCCATTTGACCCGTGACGGTCAGGGGTCACGTGCTTCCATTTTTTCGTTTTGAGACCTGAAACGAAAAAAACGAAAAATTGAAATCCAAAAAACAAAATTCTTTCGTAATTTGCTTGTGTTGGTTTTGAATTGAGAAAGAAAAAAACATTTTTTCGTTTTTTGTTGAAAACGAAAAAAGGAAAATTGAGCCGTTTTTTCCTTTTTTCGTTTGTTGGTTTGGTCAGAAAAACAGATTATACTTTTGGCCCCTGACCCTTTCAAGTGACAATGCATCATTTTGGTTTCAGAAAAGTTTCACACTGACATGGCAACGACGTGTGCATGCACCGTAGCAGAGTTTCAAAAACAGTTGAGTTTTGCTGTTATTCCACAGAGATGGAGTGAGAGCATTTTCAAAAAGTGAAACCGTGGGAGCCGTTTTAAAAAATTTGCGATGCCACTGGGTCTGAGCATCATCGCGTCAACGGAAAACCACAATGCAAGAAAGGTTTTACGTTTTCACTTGAAACCTGTTTCCAGGGCCTGAGACAGCAGCTCTGCAGCTCCTCAACTGTGACTCACACAAATGTTCAAGGCGATAGACGGTCCTGCATTTTATGACACATCACATGCAACATTGGTTCTCAATGGGTCACTTTGGTCAGTGTGTGCATTGTGAACGATTAGATTAAATGAAGGCTCATGTTGTGAAATGAAAAAAAAACCCACCAGTAGTGTTCTCAGTCTTCATCACAGACACCTTTTCAACGCTTGTCAATTGTTAAATTCCTGGATTGCTCTGACAAAGACATGACCCCCCCTCAGCCTATCAGTCTCTGTGACATTCACACGGCGTGACCTGTTTAGAAACACATAAACCAACCCATCCAATCACATGAGCGCTCAGTCATTTTCAACACCATATGCAAACAGGTGCAGGAACTGTTTAACTTTTGTTCACGTTGATGAGAGAGGGAGAGACAGAGAGAGAGAGAGATGGAGAAATTCGCTTCCAAAGCACTGAAAGCTGCCAGTAATCTACGTTCCATTGTGTGATTCTCCATTCAAGGTGAATTTAACAATCCACGCATTAGACTCTCAGCTCCTCTCTGCTGATTAGAGTATAATGACCTGCTGAATGGCATCATTTTATGGCTGGGTTGTTTCAGATGAGATCGAAAGTCGTGGCATTATCTGGGATGCTCTTACAATGAATTCTGAACCTCTCGTTAGGCCTTTCGTTTCGCCATATCCCCAGCAAGAATTCTTGAGCAGTTTCTAAACTGTGACATGTAGAAGAAGGCAGGGCTGGCTCACATATCGACTCACTGGCAATTTCATTAGGTACACTTTGTACAATCTCATTTGACCACAGCTCTGACACATACGAAGGGAAGTTTGCACACTGTTTTCAGTCTCATTTACTCAGTTTTACATCCTAACTGTTAGTCTCAGATCTCTTCCGGACGATGGTTAAATGACAGAGGCCATGGAGGAGGCAGGAGACAAAATGTGAATCCGCAAAAATGCACGGGTAAGATGGGAAAATGGGCGAGCAAAGAAGGCTTCAAATCTGAAGATTTCTGTGAATTTGAGCCTTGTGTGACACCAGATGTCTGTTTATTAGTGAAGTAAGCTATCAGTTTAAAGTAGTATAATGTGACATATTGTTCGTGACAGTTTGGTTCCAAACCAATTCAAGATTCAGCAGCAAGTTTGACTACAATGACAGCTGGTATTAAAATCAAAATGCATCTTGTATCCAAATTGTATTCACATATAGTTTTAAGTGAATAGAATTGACATTTGGTATCCTTCTGTGTATGAACGTCCAAACTGTTTGGAGCCTTAAATTGCTTAATTACACTTACATTGCAATATATTCTATGTAACATATTGCTTATAACTCATACCTGTAATCGATTATTCTGATATAGTTGTTTCCCAATTTAAATGAAAATTGCAAAAGTCATTCCAGTATCCAAAATTGAGAGTAAACAGAACAACACTAACTACAGGCCAATATCTCTACTGTCACAATTTTCCAAAATCCAAGAAAAAAAACTCTTCAATTCTCAACAAGAAAAGTGTCTTGAAAAACATCACTTCAATAATCAAGGTCAGTATGGTTTTAGAACAAAAACGACGACTTTGATGGCAATAATTGAATAAAAAGATGGAATCAGACTAGACTTGAGGAAAAAAAAAAAAAAAAAACAGTCACAGTCTGTTTGCCCTGTGACAGACAGAAGAGTCCAGGTTGAACCCCACCCTGACTGGTTCCAGCACCCCGTGACCCTGAAAGGGACAAAGCAGCTTACAAAATGAATTAATGAATTATACATAAAGTAAGACTTTACCTCAATGAAAATGCTCTCCATACTCGATACTCCTTCCTCGATATGTCCATACTTCAAACACTGCATTGAAGTTGAGGGGAACAGTTATCAATGCACAATCAATCCACTCGTCACATTACATAAACGAGTTGTGCAGATGATTCACAACGCCACAAAACTACTAAATATCCAATATCTCATAAAATATTACAAACATATATAACTCTATTCTAAGCATTTAGCAAATTATTATAATAGAATATATGACAATTCTTCACAATTTGGGTGAGAACCTATAAATTGATGGGATACAGAAATTTCACAATACATACATTTGGAACCACTCCCAAAAGTTTCTTTGTTTCTCAAACATGTACTCAAAACAAACAAATGAATGAATCTGAAGTATCAAATACATTTTTTTTCGTTGCCTTATGGGAGGGTATCAGTGTTTAATGTGACTAGTACTTTTTGATTAACCTTTTATACGTGTACATTCCATTTTTATTCTCCACTTTTAAAATCAAGTCAATCTTGCTTCACCATTCCGGCATCCACACGGTTTGTGCCCAGAAATGTTGGCACAATGACACGAGAAACCATCTGTGTGTGTACAATCAAAGGTTCATGTTCAACCAGTGTTAAAGGACAAAAACAGCAAGACAGAACTGACTGGATGGAACAGACAGGAGAGGAAGGCCTGACCGCGGGGAGACAGAGCTTCGATTGAATGTGATGTCTGTGACAAGCGGGACGGCTCGCAACATGAAAATGAACAAGAGAGCAGTCATGAAGAGGCAGATTCTCCATCCACAGCACTGCTTGAGAGAAATGTTTGAAGTTCTTGGTTCACAGATGAGAAAAAAACCCAGTAGAAATATCCCACAAAGGGGCTACTTTATGATTTGATCCTTTGAGCACCTGCAGTTTTTTTTTTTTTTTTTTTGATAGTTCCTATACTTTTTATATCTTCTCCAGAAAAAATGTTGATTGAGAATTTCTAAATTTACTTCATCAATTTTATCTTAACACAGTACTGTTACTATTTCCTTGATGAGGCAAGACTGTTGTAGAAATTACTCCCAGGATGAAACTTTTTGAAAACACTTGGTGAAGATTGCTTTAGGTGTCAGTTCTGATGCCAATCTGCTTTTGGCGACAGCCTGGGGTCAGGATGAGCTCTCCGGTCCACAGTCGTGCAGCCGCATGAAATACACTGCATCACAGTTTGCTGTCTGACACCTTTTTTTTTTTTTTTCAGGACCAGCATTTACACCTGCAAAATTTCAAGCAGTACCTTTATCTTCACTCCCCATGTGCCTCAGAGTGTCCTGGCTGCCTAAAAACCTGTCTTCAGTTCATCGCTTTTCCTTTTTTCAACCTTTTTAAACAGATTCTGACTCTGCTGACCAAGAATACAAGAACAAGAGGTTCGTAGGACCCAGCTGTCTTATCTTTAACTCTTTTTCTGGGCTGTGGCAAAATCGCTCAGATAAACTTTCCCTTTTCTCCTTTCTTAGAACTGATTAACTCACAGGACAAAATGTACTTGCTGCCTGATCTGCCCTATGCCATCATGAAGAGATAATGAGTGTTCTACACCTGTCAGTGGCCATAAGGCGAGGACTGCTTGGTGTAAATTGGTATTATCTATATCCATCTATTGTATAAGCGAAGAAGATTCCTTTTTTTTTTGGCCAAATGAAATTTGATAATTGACATCTGCTGCAAAAAAAAAAATCAATTTGTTTCTTTTGTGAATTGCTAATAATGACTCAGCACTAATAAATAATTTAAAAATCTGGAACAAGGAAATATAGAAACAATTAGTCAGATAAAGTTTTTTTTTTCTCAACAGCTGCAGCATTTTAATGAATATGCTTTTTGACTAATGCACACTGTCACTTTCTGCTGTAGCACGGCTGTACTGCCTCGCCTGGACCTGGCAGCTCCACAAAAAATATGACACATTGGTGTATGCCACTGCAGAATGCTTGGAGATGGGTAAAAAATAAAATAGAAATCACTAATGAGCACTGACAGGCACATGTTATCACTCCAGCATAGCCAGAACAACTGTCAAAGCCTTAACTGGGAAACAAAGAAAAATTCAAGTAGACTGAAATAATGAAATAAACGTGATGCGAAGTAAAGCCTTGATCAAATGAGCCGACTTCCCAGGGGACGGCATCTGTGAGATATACGCCTTTGTGTTTCCCCCAGAATAGGTAGCTCTTACATCGTAATTATGAGCACATGGCACGTTTCATGCAGTGCCGAACATTATGTGACAAACAAAAACGGAGATCAAATATCCCACATACGTTTTGGGTCTACGATAAATCCTCACCGGGTGGCAAATGGAGAATTGACTGCCTGTATAGCTCATTTGCTAGTTGCCAGAAGCAATATTTGCCATGTTTTCTTCAAACTGAGCACAATCATTTTCCTTCAAGTCTATAAAGATAACCTGATTAAGAAAAAAAAAAGACAATAGTGTGCACATGTCTACAAGTATTATAATACTTTATTACAGTGAAACATTCAACTGGATCAATACATGATTTTTCAACATGGACATCATCTAGAACAGGGGTGGGGAACCCTGGTCCTGGAGGGCCGCAAACCTGCATGTTTTCCATGTCTCCCTGCTTCAACACACCTGAATCGAATCAAGATTCATGGCCAAGTCCAGCAGAAAGCCAGATAATGAGCCTCATTGCAATCAGCTGTGTTGAAGCAGGGAGACATGGAAAACATGCAGGTTTGCGGCCCTCCAGGACCAGGGTTCCCCACCCCTGATCTAGAACATATCTTTTACACTAATATAATTGTGTGGGTTAAATTTGGATGTGAGACAAGAGTCATTCCTAACTGCTGAACTGCAACAACTTTTAAAACACTATGATGTCTCCTCTTTACAATTGGGTGTCCCACACCTTTGAATTTAAACCCCAACTTTGGGGCATGCTAAAATTCCTTAAAAAGTGGACTTTGCATGATATGGGTCCTTTAATTCCTTTGTTGTTGTTGTTGTAGCGCAGAGCTAATGTGCGAATGAGCTAGCTAGCTAATGCTAGTTTGCTAGCTTTCTTGTCAGCATCACTGATATTGCAGCTCAGGTCTCTGTGTTCTTTTGTTTCTGCAACTTTTAATAGATTTAAGAAAAAAAGTCTTTGTTTTCCTTTAAGGTTTTCTAATTTGCCTGGTGGTTTGGCGGGCTGCATTGGAGGCTCTTGTGAGCTGGTTTGGGTTCACTTGCCTGATGTTGTACCTCAACTGTTCACATGATCTTGTTTTAGTGGGTGTGAAAACAAACCGCATAAATAACTTCTCCACATCGTCATTCTTTTGTAAACTAACACCAACTTGAAGTCATTAGTTCTGGAACAGAAAGTCCACCAAAACCAAAGAGCCACTTTTACACATGTGGTGTTTATGAAGTGAAAACTGTTTTCTGCCAAGATAACAGGTCTCAAAGTTAAAGTGCGGGTCGGGCAGTAATGAGTCTGTGTTCTCGCTGCATTTGATCATATAACTGGCCACCTCGATAAATTTGAATGCATTGAAGTAAATAGAATTACTAAACCATATAAATTTCAGGTCTCTTTTTTCCCTAAGATCTTGGGGAAAACTTGAAATAGCACCTCATTTGTCCAAAATCACCAGCTAATATTAAAGCTCACTGAGGCCACTAAAGGCCTGCACATATTGAGCTGATCCAAACTTTAGATTGCAGGCGCTGACACCAGGAATGTGATTTGCTAATGGGGCACACTGAGGAGCATGTTCGACAGATGTGTAATTCTCCTCACACCAGCTGCCATTAGTGTTCCACATCACACAAAACACTGGGATAAGTTCTCGCTAAAGAGGTTAATGTAGAGGACACAGCGTGATTGGGAAAGACAGGACTGAAAAGGTGGTGTTTTTGCATTTCTTTTTCAGAAAAGCTTTCAGTTTGCACATTTACTATTGTCCATCTACTAACACATGTGCACGAGATCTGACACAATCAGCATTTTTGAAAAGGTTCGCCTCAAAAAGTGGTATATTAACCCCTAAAACACAATGAAACTTTTTAGTTTTCACATGAAACATTGTGTCAATCAGGCTTTATTCTGATTTTTTCCCTTTGCTCATATTTTTTCGACATCGTGCTCTTTGTGACTGATCTTCCCTGAGATTGATGGGTTCTTTCTTTTTTTTTCCCCCCCGCTAGATTCAGATTAATTTCCTGTAATGTGTCGACGTGTTTTATAGCGTCACCCAACATGTCCAACTCCAATGCATCAGATTTAATTCTGTTCTTGCCTGAGTTCAGTGCTCCATCTCTTCACTCCATGCTGAACTCACATAACAGACCATCAAGACGATGCTCTTTCCAGCAGATCGTTTTAATGCAGACAGAGCCGAATGCACCCTAAACCCTCATTTGGATTGTACTGTTGTACTGATGTTATTGATCTTATGTGATCGGCCGAATTTGCCCATACCACATACAAAATCCTAGTTAATCAGGCGTGGCCAGTTCAGTCCCTTTCAGTCAGAACATCCAATAATCTGTGCCATCTTTCACCAAACTACCAGTGTAAATTGATTACTGCAGAGGCAGGTGAAGCTGTTAATCTGGTTCTCTCCCTACACTTGGGTCTCCTCTCTATTAATCCACTTAATCTTTTAATTGAAGGGAAATTGAAACGAGACCTCAGAGCTCTTTTACAGATCGCAGTATCGGTTGAAGGAAGACAGCAGTAAGCTTGTAAAATCTATCTTGTGGTATTTGTACCCTTTGTGTTGCTTTTTGCAAAACCATCAGATCCCTTTTGTGTCAAAGTCAACGGTTACTTGTACATTGGTTCATTAAACCATATGTTTTGCTTTCATCCCACCCTAAGCTTAACCCCCAAACATGATCTTCAATTTCATGTTTTACATTCTTCCTCCCTTCAGTACCTTCATTATAACTGATTCAGTCACCAGTGTTTGTCATGCATATTATACTTTTTACTTTCTGTGTGTGCATTTGGGTCCTTTCTATCCCTCTTCAATAAAGACTAGTGATTCTATCCATTGATTTAACCTCATAAATCTGGTGGCTAATATGTGAAAATCTCGTTGTTTGATCTTTGATGACCTGGAGCTTGCGGAGTGTGTGCCCTGCCTTCACCCTGAGTTAGTTGGGATTATCTCCAGCACTCTGTGACCCTTAGTTGAATAGAAGATAGATGAAGTTCAGAAGGATTAGGATCACTATTGTGTAAGAACCGCAAACTTCGAGAATGTCTCCATATGCTGCAGCAAGCCTTCAGGTATATCTGTAACAATCCATTGCATGGATTTAATTAATGTTATGACACCAAGCAAGCTTGCACAATATAAAAGTAACCATAAACACTTTTTTTTTAGAATAACAAGCTGATTTATGTACATTTATGACCAATGAGTTCTCAAAAATGTCATGTTTTGTGTGTAGTTTCTTGTGTTGTTTTGACATCAATTAACCACTCTGCCAAAGTCCAACCCTCTGTGGAGAAGACAGCAGCGTAGCGCTGGAAGACGACGCGCAGGAATAAAAACGTGTGGATAAAATCTGTTGTGTAATGTCGCATGTTTGCCTGAAGTTTGCCGCTTTATACAGCACTCAAAGGCGCGCCGAGTTTGTCATTGCTTTTACCTTTCAGACACCGAAAGGGCGGATGATGGGTTTAGAAAAAAAGACCGGGGCGCACTCTTGGCTGTCTGCACAGAATTAAAATGTCAGCCTACGCCGCTGAGTCGGTGACCTCTGGCCCGCGTATGCAAATCAGGCGAGGGTTGACAGTGAAGAAGGAGTCGGGGTCCTGGGAGGAAATAAAGCCGTTATGCACCTCAGGTGGTGAAATGCAGGATTAAGTTCTCGCACGGGCTTTTTTTTTTTTTTTTTTTTTTTCAATGCGATAAGCATTTTTTGACACTGGAGCAGTGCTGATGCTCGAGGCGTGAGCTGCACTTTATATTATCCCTATTATGATTAAATGTTTAATGTTTGACTTCAAGTGCCTCGTAATGAGGGGCTGCATGCTCGTAATTCATCTAATAAAAGATTAGATATTGAGCGTGGTTAGTGGTGTTAAGTCATTCCACTGTCCAGAAAACACATTTAAATAACATGCTGATCCATTTTGCTAATTAATAACTGCTGTAAGAGTACTACAGATACATTTCCCAATTTCAGCGCTTGTCCACTCCCATAGAGAGGATGGTCGCATTCTAGTTTTCACAGTTTTGTAGCGTGTTCGTCTCACTTGAGCTGACAGTCAAGTATTCGTCCAAAGGAAGAGAGCAGAGGAAAATCAATGTGCCGGACAAAGCCATTGATATCCAAATAAAGATAGCCAATAGTGCTTCTGATTGACATCCCTGGTGCTCCTGCGACTTTGCAATGGATTTTCCTTGTCTTCTCCTCCTCCTTTTTCCCCCCCTTTGGCAGCGTCATCGACTCGCCGGGTAATGAATCTGCCTTGTGTCACTTTGCGCGACAGCTGTCATTCTCCGACTTGGCACATCAGTCTACATCAGCAGCGAGAAAAAGAAAAAAGAAGAAGAAGAAAAAAAAAAGGAGTCGGATCGATTGACGTTAATTATGCGGATGTAACGAGGGATGGTGCCCATTGGCTTGTGTCTCCTCCAAAGGAGTCGATAAAGGTCAAGCAATTAGTTTTTCCCCCCTTAGTTTTTTTTCTCTCTCTCTCTTTCTCTTTTTTTTTTTTCCTCAAGGGATTCAATAATGTCACTCTGGAGACAGAAACTGCATCTGCATCACCAGACAAATTATCTGGTTTCAACTTCACACGTCTACCTTCGACCCCGCGCCCACACACTCCCGCTGAAGCTCGCCAAGCCCAATGGTGAAGTGACAGGGGGCAGTGATTGTGTTTGAAATTGTCTTTGGGGTAACTACCGTGACTATTGTTTGAACATGCTGTGCTTTAGTGCAAAAGGTTTATTTATTTTGTTTTGCTTTGATTTTCTGGCCGTTGAAACGCTAATCTGAGAAGAAATAACTCTCCTCATTGACATATTTTGTTCACTCAGTGCCATCGCTCAGGTCCTCCTGGCAGTTTTGACTTTCAGTGAATCTTAAACACCCCAAACAGCGGAAAAAAGCTGAGTTTAGCAGCCTCTAAAATAGGAGTGATTGAGGCGACTAACACTTCCACTTCATCAAGGTGCTGCATCAGCTGACTGGGAGTTAGTACGAGAAACGGGTTAATTTGCCACAGCAGCAGGGAATAACCCATATGTCTGGATTTGGCATAAATCTGAGAAGTATCAATCAAAGTGAAATTGTCATACATTCAAAATCTCAACCAATAAAGCATTAAAAGAAAAAGAAAAGTCTGATGGTTTGTGAATTAAAGTGCAGCTTTAATTCATAAGGACAATGTGCCACATCCAAGAGGGTGATGGTGTTGTAGGTGCTGTTGACTCCGACACAATTATTGGTAATCTAACAGAAATATACATTTACCAAAGAGTCGCCATTTGATTTATATCCACATTGTTATAAAAACAAAAAGAAAACACACTTCCGTATTTTTTGTGTTATGATAAAAGATGAGCAATACTTTTTTATTGGAGCCATACTGATGTGCATCAAGCACCGAAGAGCAGTAGTATTTCTGTTAAGAGGCACTTTAACCTTTCCAGTAAACTTATACAGCACCGTCCTCAAGCGCTTGGAGAGTTGTGCTTTTTTTTTTTTTTTTTTTTGTGCTTCGCTGCTTTCAGTTGGAAATAAAATAATGGATACTCCATTAAACTGTCGACTCTTAGCTTTAATTTGAATGGGTGCTCACAGTGTGGGTGGCTATGCATGGTCACTAAAATTTAGGGAAAGAAAAGTAAAGTGGAAGCATGCAGATTTAAGTTTTTGACCTACGGCTGGTTTCCTGCAGCTTTATTCCACTAACTCTGCGTGGACTTTTGGCACTTAAGTCTTTTATATAGCGGCCGGTCGCAGAGCTGGACCAGAAGGAGATGCAGTACTTGACTCAGAAATTCTGGAAAAAAAAAAAATCCACCTCCTCTCTCCAAGAAGCTCTTTGGCTGTTTCAGCAATTTGCTCAACTTTCTGTTGTCTTTTTTTGTTCTCCAATAATAATCAGTTTCCCGGTGCAGCTTTGATACGTTTAACAGAATCTGGGCACGCAGCTCGGTTCTGTGCACCTCTGCAATCAACCTGCTGCTTCAATCAGCTGTGAAATCATTATTTATGGTCAGTGTGCCAGTTCTACTGGCTTTATCTCCAGACTTGAAAGAGCACGGAGCCGTTCATTTTGATTTTCTCTACTTTTGTTTTTTTTTTTTTTTTGGATTATTTCTTCAAAACTTTTCTCAAACTTGCTGTCTTTGACTTCAGTCTAACATGTTCGTGTGCCATTGGCAGCCTCTTGTTTGCATGGAGCAATTGAGAAAGAGCTTCCAGGTACATAAGAAACCCATAGAGTGCATTTAAAGCATTTTTTAATTTGACTTTAAAGGCCAATAAAAGAAGCTCCCTGAACCCACTCAGACTACTTGAGAACCAAGACGCAGCTCAGTGTTGCCTCCCGAACAGAAATGTTGCTCATCTCCTATTTAGAGAGAAACGTTTCTCATCAATGTCCCTTTGATTGAAGCCGCAGGTTCCAATCTCAGCCCAGGATGTTCTCCATGGAGAGCGTGTCGAGTGCGTTTATCTGCTTTTGTGGCATTGTGTTCCTGAGAGAGGTTTTAATCGTAAAAACTTCTTTTCGGCTGGGAAGAGAGGATGCTCAAAGGTTTTGAGCAAATGTTGTAGTTTAGACATTGTCCTGCAAGAGTCGAATATGATCAACTTTATGGAATCTGACAGGGTTTTTTTTTTCCACCACATCAAGCTTACAGTACAACTAAAGCACACGGTTAAAGAAGCTTCCATCCTTGCTTGAGAATGAGATCATGTGTCAAGTTTGAAGAACTTTTTGGTGTTTCAAAGACAGTATAACACTGGTCAGACAATTATTATGGCCATTCCAGAAAACTAGGTAAGATACAGAAATTATTGCCAAATATTAATGATCATTTTCAATATTCAGACCAAGATCCAACCAGCATAAGCACTAAAATGATAAGAAACATAATTTTGGTTCATTAACATAATGAAGATGACAGCATATCATAAATCACCTTATCATAAACTACACTCTTCAAACAGAATCCAGCAAGTTCCTTTTTTTTTTTTTTCTTTTGCTCTCAAACTCCTGAAACAAAATGTCTCAGAAAATCGGGTCACATTTTTTGAAAGACTCGTGGGAACGTCTGCTGTTCTTTTCAGTTTACTAATGATCTTGTGGTTTGTTCCCTGCATCTCTGATCAGCCTCCGGTGCTGCTTGTGGATCATGTCCACATACATGAATGAGATGAAACAGTTCCTCACAGGTTTGGGATTTATCATCTTCCAGTAGTTTCACAAAAAAGAAAAAAAAATCCTCCATCCTGTGGGCAAGATCAAAGTTCCTTCAGGTCCCCAATGGTTTGCAAACGCTGCAGCAGGTCTTCTTTATGTTCAGAGAGGAGGCTCCATGTTTCTGTGCTTGCTCCAAGATGTCTGTGTAGCTGTTTCACCAATCACATTGGGCCTCTATGGGGATCTTGAAAATTTCAACAAAATCAGAGGCCAGAGAAGAGCTGACTTTATTTACCCATGCTGCTGCTTTCTTAGATTAAGCTGGATAAGGAGTGATACACACCTCTGAGGACGGAGTATTACCCGAAAACATAAAAAACAACTGAGGACACTTGTATAGTGTGCCATGGATTAGACCTCATTTTTATGTTCTCAAGTAAAAATGGGAAACTTTGATTGCGCTTTGGGTGTCAGTTTATGCAGCAACGGTGCAACTTTGTGAAAACGGTCTGACTCTGTCTCCATGTATACATGCTGTTTTTCTGAAATACCACGCATGTGCACCATGGCCCTGGTGGATAGTTCTGTTCCGTTGCTGTTTTAACATCAAACTTTCCCGTAAAAAAGAAAAAAAAAAAAAAAAAGCAAAAACGATCCAAACTGTGATTCAGTCGTCTACTCTGAGCCGTCTAACCTCACAGTGCCTTTACTGGAATCAAGGCGCAATTCCTGTCTTCACATGTTGTGCTGCACGGACTGCTAAATTGCAGCAAGACGAGCGATTTCGGGTCTGTCACTGACATCAGTGACATTTCCCCGGTTTGCTCCACACAGCAGCTCTTCCAGCGCTTTCCTTCTGCTCTCTTGGGTTTACTTAGTGCTCCCTCACTTCACCGCCAGTGACATGTTGCACTAAAGGGATATTCCCGAGATCCATCTCTTCCTGCTGCGAGACGCAAGAAAATGAGAAACTTGCAAATGTAGGTGGTCTGATGGATGTAAAATGCAACATAAGAAAAAAAACAAACATTGGGAAAGTCCAAGGGAAGGCATAAATGAAGAAGCGAGGAAGCTGGATCCCCCGTGTTGCTGTGGCATCACAAAGAAGCCTCTGTGTTGTGCTTCCATTGAGCACATTCAGTCTCATGGGTGATCTTTACAAAAGCTAACCATTCCAAAGAGAGACCAGAGAAGAGCTGACCTTCTTTGCTGAGGCAGGAAGTCACCTGATGCATTATTGAACTGAGCAGACGGAGCAAAGCAATGTGTGTGGATCATTTCCTGAAGATTCCTCTTTCTTTCCATCATGAGCCTGGCAAACTGGGATTTAGAACAAGCGAATCAAACGATCCACTTATCCAGGTCACACTTTCAGCCTCACTGGCCGCGATCTTTCAGAAAAGGTGCGTGAGTCGTCTTCATGCGCTTCTGTTTCCAAAAGTTCCATGTTGAGTCGCCTTACCTGTTCCACAATAAATTCATTCTAGGTTACTGTCGATTTTATTTCATATTAATGAGTTTAGCAAAAGTATCGAAAAGATGTATCCTCCACTGATAATTGATTTTATTTATTGATTTATTTATTTATTGTATTTTTTTTAAAAAAAGAAAAATGTGAATTTGCCACAATAACTATGCTCAGTACAGGAACTACAATGTTGACAGATCAATCTTCACAGCCTCGAATGTGTTGTGCACACAGTTTTTCTCGATTTAGCTCTTTTCACCTCAACATCACACTCGTCTATCATCACTACAGACAACTACACTCCAATAATTTAACTAGTTTGTATTTATTTTTTTGAGGTGAGACATTCAGGACTTAATTGTCCTGCTCCACCATGGACTGATTTAATGATCATAAAACGAAGCTGAGATATTGGTGTTGGAAGTTATCAGACATGTCAGAGTGGTGCAATAAATAAATCTAAACCTGGCAACAACAACAACAACAAATATTGCAGTGCAAAACTGCACTGGGGCAATGGACTGTCATGAAGGCAAAGGTTTAAAAAAAAAAAAAAAGCAAAGAGCAACAGAAGAGAAAAGATTGCAAAGCTTTAGACGTGATCCAAAAATGAAAATACATTTGAACGCAGTCCACCAGTAATTGTCCTGGGCAGCCAATTGAGGAAATGCCTCTCACCACAATAACAGCAGCACGTTCTCTCCAAACACACTATAAACACATGCAAATGTTTTCAGATGTTGTGAATCGCGTTGCACTTAGATTACTTGCTGGAATTGCTTTTGGAATAAACTCCTTAAAGTATTTTACTCGATTTGTTGCCGTGAATGTATTAAATCGATCTCGGGGTTTTTTCTTTGTCACGTCCTCCAGATGCACCTGAGCTTCCTCATGTATGTGCTCACACTGTGCAAACCTTTAGTAGATAAACATAACTGTATCAGGTGCATCATGGCTCTGTGCCAGATGATCTGTCAACATGTGAACCATCCACGTATTGTGCACCAAGAAAAAGAGTTTGTTTGAAAAGCAGGTTTCAATTATTCTCCCACGCAAACTGATTTGTGTTTTAATAGAAGCATGAATGAAACAAGAACCTAAGAGCTCTAAACAGAACAAAGGCACAGTGTGAGAGGTTTCACAGGTTTTGTGTCCCTGTAGGAGACTTTAATAGATGTCTACAGTGTCACCGGTGCTGCTGTTTTGATGGTTTTCCTACATTTTATAACCTGTTTGTGAGTTGTTTTTCTGGTAAAAGTTCAACCTCAATTATCCAACAGGCGACGTGTTACATTTAGCCATGCAGGGTTCAAGTCTGGAAGCCAGTTATCTAACCTTGGGCTTTTAGGTGGCTTCATGTTTTGTCACAGCCATGCTCTTTTAAATAAAAGGTTCATTCTTCATAATTCTCATGTATTAGCTCATATCTTTGAGATCATCAATGTCCTGTTCAGCATCAGTTCCTTGTTTATGTTTTTTTTTTTTTTTATTCCCAGCATGGTAGATTGAAGGTCCTGCCAGTATTCCAGTCAGTCTGAGTCCTGTCTGTCAGTTAGTGTCGCACTGTCAAGGCTGGCTATATATTATTTACTCCTCTTGTTCCAGATCTGGTGGCGCTCCTCCTCTCCTCCCGTGTCTTCTCCGTTAATTACCGCCTCGCTCCCTCATCATGCACACCTGAGGCTCATTACATTCCCCTCTCTGTGTTTATAGGCGGTGCGCTCTGTGCTGTCCACAGCCAGTTTGTGCATCATGTCGAGTCAGATCCATTTGCATTTCAGCCCTCCGAGTCCTGTATTAGGTGTCTAGTCTGGCCGGTCTCAGGTTGCTGTTTTGTGATGTCAGATGTCAGGTCAGACTGAGGAGGTGTTCTCTTGTTTTCAGGCGTTGCGGTTTGGGTGTCCATTTGTTTTCCAACAAAACTTTTCTTTCTTATTTTAATCATTTTTGTAGAGTGGAAAATCTCTTAGTAACTACTGCTTTTAAAAGACTTCATCCATTTTCTATGTCACAGAGTGCATTAAGATTTTGGGCTCATGTTCAACAGGGGATATTACCACATCAGTCTGAACACTAAAACTGTGACTATTGTCAGTTTTAAAGAGACTTTGATCGTGACGCTGTTGGAAACAGTTTACTAAGATACTGTAAATACCATGACAGGAGTCTTCGATATCAAATCTTATTTCCTGCTTTAAGTGACACGTGAAGGATGGTATCAGCTCAGTAGCCTGTTAATCAGTCACACGCTTACATTCCCGACTGTCAAGCTCTTGAAAGTGGTCAAAATAATTTTCCCTGACAGCATTTTTCAGGCTGTGTTTTACAGCTCATCGTCCGTGACAGCTCTAATTCTTGCCTGTTTGACAGATTTTCTCGCTCCGGTTCATTTCTGCAGGAAAGGCAGCGTGAGACACCGTGAACTCATATTCAAGCTTTTTTTTTTTATTTTTCGTTCGTCTGTAGTGACGAAGCCTTCACGTAACCAAATATTAACCAAACACTTAGAACCGAGTGTCAAACCTGAGTGTCAAAATCAGCATGAATCAGTTTGCATGGAGTGAAACAGTGAAAATGGAGAATATTAAGTCAGAAAGGTGGACTGAATAAATAAAATTCCAATGCTCATCTACATCAATTGGTAGTGCTCACACTGCAGTCTTTTTAAAGGAGAGTGATTTTATTGGAAAAAAAAACAAACATTGCACATAAAACATCATATTGGAGAGCAGGCAGTGGTCCGTTCTTCAACAGGCATTCGAATGTGACTGGATTTCAATAGCTTTCTGACCTCTGACACGGAACCTGAAAGTAGATTTCTTCAAGATTGCTGCAGCGCCGCAACACTCAACCTTTTCTCAAAGTACGCACGTAGAAAGGGGAGCGGCACATTCCAGCAGAAGGCATCCATTTTAGTGTCTCTTCACAGCGAGGTGCACAGACCCTGTGAGAACAAAGCTGGGCACCGTCGTCCTGTAAAACAGACACTGAAAACACAATGAAATTTTTACGTTTTCCTTTTGAAATGTCCTGTAAATGGCCCACAAAAGTTCACAGACACCAATGAACCTTAAATTCTAGACATAATAATTGGAATGAACAATCAAACACAGTGAGAACATACAAACTTCACACAGAAAGACCTCCTGTTTCGAGAATGGGAGTTCATCTTGACATTAGGCGAGTACTCCTGAAATGTCTATTTAATAAAAGTTTTGATCCACATTTTTGTTCTAAACAATTTGAACATTCCAATTAGAATTACTGCATTATATTGTCAGTTCTTCAAGGATCACATATCCAATAAAATTCATTGTTAGAGAAATGTGCTTATTTCATTCAAACGCCTGCTGATGCCATGAGGTTGACTAATGTTAAGAGAGCAACAGAGTTATCATTATCGCTCTTCACCCCCAGAATCCTTTATTTACATTGCAAGTGCTGCTTCACAAGCCCATCGTGGAGACTGTGGAATAGGAAATGGCCTTTAATTCTTTCCACTGGGCTTCATAGGACCACACAGATGATTCGATGGTCCTGGGTTTAGTCTGCAGTATCTAGGCAGTTTGTCACCAAACACAAAGAATTTATTTCAGCCTGAAAATTGTTGCTGGATAACAACTTGTTTCAGGCTCCTTTTAAATTAGTGTCGCCTACGTCGCCCGAGGGCGAACGTATATACGGTTTGAAAAATGCACAATTAAATGAAGCCCTCAATGTCAAAAGAGTTTTGAAATATCACCACGCTCCAATCTTAATGATGTTCAGTTTGTCTTTAAATCACATTCCATTCTCCAACTGGAACGCTTTGACCAGTGTGTATAGGTCATATTCTATATGATGCATATATTTGCTATTGCAAAGACTTGCACCTTATACAGAGCTTTTTCTTTCAGATACACATATTTTTTGGTGCTTGATCATTACTTTGGGTGCTAGGGGTGTCAGCCATATCCAGGACACTTCCATCTTGAGTGGGCCAGACCTGTAAAATAATGTCATAATAACTTTTCAATTTAAAGGTTAAAGTTCTCTTTGCTGTGGTGCAGGGTATGTGTGATGATTTTTTTTTTTTTTTTGCAAAACTGAACAATTGCTACTGAGAATGAGCACTCTCAACATGAAGCTAATTTTAAAGAAATCCTTTAGTGAAAAATACAGTGAAATATCCCCAGAAAACCTTCTGGTTTTTGTATTGTGCAAGTTTTTACAAACTTACCTTGACAGCATCAATTTGAGGATAAAACTAGTTTGCGTTTTCGCATTGAAATGTTGATAGTTTTAATGCCAGCATCCCACATATCTCAGCTCAGATCTATTTTGTGTCCACTACTCTTCAGAAATTTGCAGAAAGACATTGTTGCTCGAAGGTGCTCTTGTGTTTGTGGCTCTGCTGTCCCGCGATAGCCCACATAAGTACTTGTCTTCCGATTGAGGTTCCTCACATTTGAAACTGCATACAGATGCATTCAGTCATTTGTGGCAACCAATAATGCCTAATTTTTCATCCTTAGCGATCCACGCCAAATTGCAGGGGATCCTCCATCATTCGCCACACAGCTGATACACCTGTTCCCATTAGTTCAACACCTTCTCGCTATCTGAACACATCTACAGAACTGTTGATATAGTGGTACCTAAGGGTGAATATTTCATTTCAGGAAGATTTTTCTGGCGTAATCCCCACAGGGGACACGGAGAGCGTCATTCTAATAGATGTGTGTGGAGAAACCTCCTTTCACTGCTATTTATGTCATGGGTTGTTGATGATAATGGGAGCCATGCAGGTTATTTACAGTAGCAGGGGAGAAGCGGCGTACGTTAATGATAACTGTGGAAAATAACAGATACTCTGTACAAGAGAAACATACAACCTGCGTGAAGTCGTGGTTTGCAATTATTGTATGTTTCAAAACATATGCTCAGTAGGAGACAGCTCTTATTGACAGTTTGATTCATATTGTCTGTTGGTGACAAAGAACACAATGAGCTACAGCGAGTTAAATGTTGACATGTATCCACCCCTTCGTGGTAAATCATCTGACCAAGGCTCTGTTTTAACGGCAACATTTCAAGTGAAAAAGCTTTGCTTTTAGTTTTTCCATTTCAGAGAAGTTTGGCGTTTACAAGGCAACATTTTGAAGTTGATGTCCGTTTACATGGAAATTTCAGAAGTGCTGAAAACGATGTGGTTTTCATCTGTTGTTACTAGCTTTGTAAGCAACGCTTGTGTGGCGCATCACAGTTGCATATAGAAAATCTGCACATTATTAACCAACTAGTCATATTGTTACAGCTGAGAGTGTTTCCAGTCTTCCTCACAACAAAGCCTTTCACACAATGGGCTGAAATTACTGGACACAAATATTGAGGTAGAAAATAAATATCTAAATGAATAAAAAAACAACACATTAACTGTTTGGATCCATGTTTTAAATGTATTTACAAAAATATACTGACATCCTGCAAGAGCCAAGGTCTGCGGGGGGTTTGGGATGCTGGCAGCAGATGAAGCCACTATGCTGCATGAATATTGTTAAAATAATCCAGAACCTCAAGATTGCCTCAATATAACACTCACATATTTCAATCACAGAGATGTAAATGTTGAATACGTTGAGTGGCAGCAGCAAATATATCAGCGGTATCACCTTCTACGACTGCAATCTGTGTTGGTTTACAGTCAACTAGGCCGCCCGTATTCCCATTTTTTACAGACCAGCCTGAACAGTGAAAGAGAGAAAGTGTTATTTGTTTAGCAAGAGTATTTTTTTTCCCCTTCTTCTTCCTCTTTCTTTTCTGTCTTGGCTCTATAGTGGCTATAATGAGGTTTGTCAGGATGACCGATTAAAACCTTCCATCACCCCGAGACTGTTCCCTCTCTCCACCCCTCCGTTTCTCCCTCGGCCTCAGTGTCTCTTCTTTCCTCTGCCCCTTCATCTTTCTCACTTTTCCCCCCATGCGCAGGCTGTAAATAGAATCTGTCTCCGTGATCAGCTGAGAAATTAAATGCAGCCACTCTGGCCTCAGTTTGCCTCTTGCTTGGCATAAATAATTGGATGTGTTCTCGGCGGCTGCAGAGCTCTCCTAACTCCTTTATATGAGGCATCATATTCCAGGTGTTGTGCTCTTTCTCTTCTGCCAGCTCCGGCGGTAGATTTAATAGACTGATTTGCATCACAAACAGATTCAGTCATAAACTAAGTTGGAAATTGGATCTGTTGCTAAGTAAAATGTCAAAGAATTAGCACTGTCTTACCTATAATTCACTGCCCACAATGCTTAATGCCGTTAGATTTAATTTTCATTGAAAAACAGAAATGCCAACAAGCTTACTGGCACCAGTGAAAACCGTGAAGCCAGAACAGAGAGATTCATGCTTGAATGAATGAATGAATGAATATCTGCACTAAGTGTGTCTGCTGTCCATCCAAGACCAGTAGAGAGATTTTCCACAGATCAATGCTGTCATCCTCGGTGCCAAGTTAAAGAGCCACATAAAATCTCGCTCATGATTCTGGTACACTTTCACTCCAGGGGGTTTCGGCGCAAGAGAAAGAGCTGTCAGAAGCTGTGAGGGGCTCTTGTTGCTCGGGTGTTTTCTA
Source organism: Salarias fasciatus (assembly GCF_902148845.1). Taxonomy (NCBI): domain Eukaryota; kingdom Metazoa; phylum Chordata; class Actinopteri; order Blenniiformes; family Blenniidae; genus Salarias; species Salarias fasciatus. Next base: position 12,883,679 of record NC_043760.1, read on the forward strand.
ACATTGGCCAATTTTCTTTCCATAGACAAGGCTTGCATTTCTACATATTTTTTTTTCTTTTTTCTTACCTCAAAAAGAGGGTTTTTTTGCATGTGTGTCGAGAGTGTTCGCAAGATGAGGGTGTCGCACCGCCGCTGAGCTGACAGAATCGGCGCTGCCAAACGCATGAGGTGGAACACTCGAGGTAAATGAGTGTGTTAAAATACATGAGAGCAGGGAATTGAGACTAGAAAATGTAGCTCTTTGCCGGAGGGTTGCGTTTTCTTCAAAACTATATGCCCAAGTGTTGAGGTAGCGGTGTCTTTTTGAAAGCTGAGCTTCACACTTGGCTGCTCAGGTACGAAGCGAGCCAGACCAAACCATGTCTCAGTAAATTATACTCTCACAAATTAGTGTTGTTAATTGGGAATGTGCTTTTTTTTCAGCAATTTGTAAATGTGAACACAGTTGGTGGGTTTTCAGATCCCATTTACACAACAACATATTCCACTGAAAACCAAATAAAAGTTGCCACGTGTTTTGAGGGTCCATTTCTACATGGAGAAATTGTAACTTTTTTCAAAACGCTTTAATGTTTTACAGCCTAATTCAAAGAAATGCTTCATTCATAAGAAATGTTTATCCCAAAACTGCACAGAATTCGGACACTGATAAAATCAATACAAAGACTCATCAGAAGCCTGAGATCATTGAGGATCTTGAAAGTTGTCCTGAACAGAGTTTGACCAGGAGAAAGGTGACAGACTCCTCCTCCAGCTATGTTGGGATGTAAAATACAGTTTATAACAGTGATTACAATAGTGAATAGTTATTGTTTGTTGTAGTTTCTGGATCTGTTTCCACAGAATTGATTTGAAATTTGCAGCTGGATATACATAGGTGTGCATTTCTAATCCTTAAGTAAATTGTTGTGATGTTGATGAAGCTTGAATGAATCTCTGTCCTCTCTATCCCACCTGATTTAGGTGGAGGCACTTCCAGCTGAGGATGAGCAACATCAGGCAGGTCGCCAGTCAAGCAACTCCAAAGATATAAAGACATATGACCATGAATAATACAGTGAAAACAATGGCAACGACTTGCTATGGCAACTCCTGTATAAAGGATCGACTTCTTACAAATCTGACTGTGTACCTCGTCACAGCGTTCTGCTATTAATAAATAAATCCAGGATTTTGTGGGAATCTCGATGTGCTTTGATAAAAGGTCTCCAGTGTAGGATTGTTCCGAAGATTTAAATTTATCGCCGCCTCATTGAGAAGATGCAGAAAAGACTATCGACCCATCTGTTAGTGGTATTTCTGTAATCACTCTGTGAGCTCGCTTTTTTTTATATTTGCCGTCAGACTCTCAGGGGCAATCCCACTTTGATGTGGGTTTTCCTAATTGATAATCTGTGAAAAGTAAATGCGCACACTAATAATGTCACGAGGAGAGCGCTCGCAAGCACACAGCCATCTCAGTTTGGGAGATTAGACATACTCTTAACTTGAAAGCTTGAATTTTACGTGTGACCCAAATGTGTCTAAAAGTTACTGGTTTGCGGTTTGGCCGCAGGCATCAGTGGTGTCGCACGGGAAACTTCCAATTGCAAACCCGTTGGAGCAGAGACGCACGGCGAGGTCAAGCGGCACATTACAAGAACTGAACTGTGGCTTAGCTGTCTCGCTGACAACATCTGTCAGCATGTCAGCGAGACGTCTTATCTCCCGTCACAACCTTATCAACAGATTTGCAGATGTATCGCCCACATCAGCTGGGGTTGGTAAATGACTCGCAAAATGAAAGGGGGGGAAAAAAGAAGCTCAAGGTGTCAGGTATGGGAAGGAAGCCTCGGGGCCCTGCGTAAGTAAAATTAACACCTTATCAAAGCTGAGTAAGATAAAAGCACCAGCACCCCTGGCAAGTGTTTGGAAGATATACTGCTTTAAATCACTGCCCAAGGAAATGCCTCAGCAGCGATGCTTTACTGTATCTCTCATGTAAAATCAGCTGCAAGGAGGTTCAGCCGATAAAGAAACAGATTTTTTCCAGGCTTCCATATCCAATATCAGTCGTACTGACAGGTAACGTGCAGCTATGAGGAACTGGGCAAATAAGACCCCATCGACACAATGATGTTTTCAAAATGGAAAACTTTTGTTGTGTTTTGGGTGTCAGTGGAATGCATTGCCACCTCCAAATCCCTGCGGATCCACACATCAGAGAACTTTTCTTCGTCCAATATCTCCTCCAGCCTGGTCGAGGACAGTGAAGAAGTTCCTTCTGTACTGAGTCATGCTGAAGAACCTCTGTGCAATAGAGAGCATCCTGACCAGCTGAGTCACAGTCTGGTACAGGAACTGCTCTGTGGCAGACCGCACGGCTCTACATCGGGTGTTGAAAACCACCCAGAGGATTATAAAGACTCCGCTGCCAGCCGTTGAGAGAAAACGCTGCCTGCACGGCGCTCACAGCGCCCTTAAGGATTCCGAACGCCGGGCTCATGGACTGTTTACTCTTTTGCCCTCAGGCAGGTGCTTCAGGTGCCTCAGGACCAAAACCAGCAGACTGAGGAACAGCTTTCCCCCCCAGAGCTGTCTCGCTCTTCAACTTTAATCCCCACAGATGCCACTCTGCCACAACTGTTCTCAATCTGAACTCCTCTTGTGGTCTGAATGTCGGTGACAATAAATTCGAATTGTAAACCTAATCCTAAAAACAAACAAAAGCACCAACTTGTGGCCTGGCATGCTAACTACACCGTGTTTGGTGTTTCTTACATTTCTGTGTAAATGAACTTTTTTTAAAAGGTTGACGTCTCAATACGAAACTTTTCTGAAAAGAAAACACAAAGTTCTGAAACACTTGAGAACATTTGTTTTAAACCTTGCATTAGTTTTCTGCTCACGCAGTCAATGCAGTGACGAAGATTTAAAAAAAAAAAAAGCTTCAGCCCTGGACTGAGGAGTGTTTGTTTTCTACAGACGACTTTTGCCTTTTGGCAGGAAGGGAACAGTTTTGGGGCCAGACCTGGAATCCTTCCCTGTCTTGGATATACGTCAGAGAAAGAAATGGAGCTGTACACAGTCCCCTGATCAATAGCATCAAGTAAAGGTTGTGGCCATTTACTTTTTGACTCTTTAATGGCAGTAAAATGTTGGGTTTTTAAGGTTATGTTGTCTAAAAAGTTTATCCAGTCAGTGGAAATACCATTGCCCTTTGGGAATTTTATCCAAGTCACAAAGTTTTACTGAGCTCAGTTATAAGGGCCAAGATCCGTAAGATCGTTGCCATCAATGAACATGGCTGATTTAGGAGTTGAGTTGTTGGCTCCAAGAAAGTAAGGTATCTGTAAGGTAAGCTGTAAATTGGGGAAAATCTTCCCTTTACTTGCTGTCTCCTCTTAAATCTGTTCATGTATGAATCTACAACATTTACACACATTCATTTTGCCCTCATAAACAGACAAAACACCACCGTGATAACATCTTTTCATGGCATATTGTTTGTCATGTTTAATTACACAGCATACTTATACTTTTACAGTCCTGAAGACTATTAAAGTGATCGGATAATGAACTTGAGACAGTGACTTTACAGTGGGTATTCAGACCGCAATTGTAAAGAACGTTGCAAACAGATGGCATTTAATTGATATTTCTGCCGCCCGTGAAAGGTTGTTTGATGGTGCAAATGGACGACGCTTGAAAGAGCACTCCATTGATTTGGCATCACACTGTAACACTGTTGGAATTGCTGTTGAGTAGCTTAAAACGGCCTGAAAAAGAGAACCAGTGTTACCTTCAGAAATCATTCAGCAAATTCTTGTTTCTTCTAATAAAATTTTGACACTTAGGATAGATTTTAGAATTTTTAGAATAGAATAGAAAAGATACACTTTATTGATCCCAGAGGCAAATTCTTGCCAGAACAGGCTCCAATCGCCTTTTTTTTTTTTTTTTTGAGTCATTAGCTTCGTGCATATGGAGTTGTGGTTGCAGTATGGAGAACAAAGAAGCTTACAACCTCCTCCATTCCTTCTGAGGGGATCCCAAGCTCCTCACTGAAACAACAGTTATATAATCTCTCCAGTAGGTCCCGGGCCAACTCTGGAGCCTCCTTCCTGTTTGATCTCTATTGGTAGACGAGAATACGTCCAGCCCAGATGCCCAAACACCTCGACTGGCAACATGTAGTGAGTAGCGATTCTACTTTATGACAGAGGGAGGAGCTCAATAATCTGGGGAAGACTCAAACAGCCAAATGGCCAACACAGATAAATTAATTAAAAGTAGCCACTTTCTACATCAGAAACTGGCTGCATTCAATGTAGTGAAGAGTTGTAGCTGCTCTCTCACATATGAAAAAACTCATGCGAGCTTTGGTACCCCGTTTTAGTGCCCATTTTCTAATTTCACTCTGCCCTTTGCCAAATGTACCTGAAATATCATCAGTGCTAAAAGTTATTTGTAATATTAGGTGATTTTTTTTTTCCTTTTAAGTCATTAAAGCAGGGACCTGTGCTGCAGGGGAAATCTATTCAGGACTACTGGTGTTGGCTTTGAGTTTAATGAGGCCTAGAGGCGTTACAATGAGATTAGATGTGGCCAGTCAGGGCACCTACTCATGCCACATAAAAAAGAACAAGGGCCGCAGTGCGTGACATTTATGAGATAGTTGGCCGAGCAGTGAGTGTTTGGGGAGGCTGTTTGCCGTTTGATGCAGGTGCCCGCTGCTCTCGGAGCAAGAAACAGACAGATGATCGTAAAATCCTAAATAATTACATAAAAGAAGAGAAAGGCTTAGACAACAGTCACACATAAAGAAAACATACAGCCCATACAATTCAGAAACTCTTTGGTGACAGATTGCAGGGAATTAAAACCACTTATGGGCTCTCATTCCTACCATCAAACAGGATCAATACCCAGCTATGTGAAAATACAAAGAAGGTTTGACATAAAAATCACATTGTCACATACAGACGGTGACTACAATCAAACTGTTAAAAAAAAAAAGAAGAAAATCCTCACACAAGAGAAAAGTGAGAGGTAAACATCGAACAATGGGGTGACATTTAGAAAGTGTGTTTATTTTATTCCCAATCTCAGTTGGCTCTTGAGCAATGTTGTCATATCAGGTTCATTTTACTCATCAGAACGACGACTGAGCCCATGAGAGCTGCTCCATTTCCACAAACGTCATCAGCAGTGTGATCTGGGATCATTGGGTATTTGGGGTTTTTCAAACATAATCCACCCCTCAGCAAGGTGATCTGAGCAGGGCTACTCGTGCCCCAGTATACGCCGTAGCTGCAGCCTGCACCTGAACGCGGGGCCCGAATTCTCTTTCTTGTCCTGCCAAGTGCAGAGTGTGACGTTCTGAATCAGTGGCCTGCAATGCTCCGATACTCACCCTTCACAGGCCAACATGCTTCTCCACTCGTCTTTCTTGCTTCTGTTCAGCTCCTCGTATTTCCTCCACCCGCTCTTCAAACGTGCGAGCATGCTTTGATGAGTTGGACCACAACCACAACCAGCGTAATCTCTGGGATGTGGCAGGAAAACTGCTGCTGCTTACAAATGTCCTGCAGCTTGGTGGGTTTCTTCTGGAGATTTGTTGGCCCTTTCAGTTTGCTGACTAAATGTTCAGTTTGAGGAGATATCTGTTGTCACAAGGGCCTGATCAAGCAAGCATTGGAAAAAGATCTTGGATCAATTATCGATGCTTTTACATGGAAACGTACGGCTTTGTTGGACAATCCCTTTAATCTAGAGCTCAGGTACTTCCATTTCTGTTCTTCTCTTCCTTCACATTTTCTTCTCATGATCGAGCAATCTTTAATTCTCAAGATTCAGAAGAGTTTGGGGATGTTCTACTTGCATAACCTTAAACTCCTCTTTATTATACAATATCTGAAGGTCTGGCAGGCACTCTCCAGCGGTAGAAAAATGGATTGGACTACTGGAAGTGCATTATGAGAATTGTTTGACCCCATTGATCGGATCGTTGGCTGAATTCCAAGCCGCAAACAAGTTAACAATACATAATGATTTGGCCAAGTTTCTTCCAACTGTGAAACAGAAAGTCAGACTTTCCTAAACGCAGGGTGTGATTAAAATATGGAACAGAGGGGGGTAGGTTTCTCTTCTCAGTATGCCTCATTCCCCTGCTAAATTCTTTTTATCATAAACATTAAAAAGAAGAAAAAATGGGAATTATTATAGTTATTTTTATGCTATAACTGAATGTAATTCTGACAAATTCGCATTTAAATTATAAAATAAGCTACAGCGAACAACCATGAGTATAATGAGAGTGATCGTAGCAGGCAGAGCTTGATTTAGGGGTCTGGTGGTCCAAATCTTGTTTTTTTGGGGGGCCAACATGCATTAATTAACCCCCACACACCCACAACACTCTCTAAATCGCCTCCACTCACACATATGTGCTCAACTCGTTTGTTAACAGTCTCCTCCTCCTCAGCCATGTCCACATGAGTCGAAGCCATCTGTTTTCTCCACGTGCCTTTTAATAATGTTTCCCCGTTTACGGACTCAAAATGATGCAGTACATGACAACAATGGCTTCCTCCAGAGTGTCATGACTCCCAGCTCATATTCTCCTGGTAGTTTAAGAGTTGAGCGACACCTATAATATCAACTTTACTTCGTCATCTGTCCATACAACTGTTCCATATACTTGACGTGGCTTGAGTCATGCTGTCTGTAACTTCTGCTCTTTGGTTTCCACATTCATTTTTTTTTTTAATATGAGGTCCTTTTTATCACAATGACAAAGAAAAATTAATGTGTCAAGGAGAAAATGGAAAAATGTAGAACGCGTTGCTAAGATATGATGGAGAAAGCATTATTGCTGCCTGCTATGTAGTCATGTCACAGGTCATGCTTGTGATTTATACGCCTTTAAAAAGGACATTTCCCTCAGACAGACAGATCATCAAGCCGCTTCACTAAAGATATAAAGAGATCTGCACAGTGGGCGTTGTCTCAACAAGATGTGGTGGCATTCGAATATAATATAAGAAGGGTGGTCAGTGTTTCAGGGACACTAAAATGGTCTTAAATGGATTACATTAGAAAAGACAAGCTTGCTATTCAGTTTATGGAAATGTGAATCCTTTAATAACAAATGGCCTGAGACTAACAGTTTACATGCAGTTGTTAGAGCCTGTGATTAAAAATGCTTGCGAGGCAAACTGCACTGTGGCTGAAACTTGGGATAATGAGGGTCAAGGCGGTGGGATTGCTCATGCAGTGCGGGGAGTGTGTGAGAGCTCAGGTAACTCCCGCAGACTGCAGTAACAGTCTGAAAAAACTGGAAATAATGTCATAGTTTTTGTACTGCAGGTTTTGCCATTTTGGAAACAGGTTTTTGCGAAGGGTTTTAAATTGTATGCTGGGGGAAAATGGCTGCGCTTAGCACAATCTGAATAGATTTTCATATCAGTGTGTCTCAAATGGGACTTTAAAGGCTTTCTGTGTATAAAAAGGCAGCTTGTGAAAAGTGGAGGAATGGCAGGATCTTTCCGTGCTCTTAAATCCTGGATTCACCCAGCGAGTGAGGCCATGTTGTTTTGAGTGACGCACTCTCTCACATGTTTAAAGCTATAGTGCGTAACTTCGGTCGCCCTCTAGCGGAATTCTGCGTTCTTACAACAATAAAGCCGGCGCTTCCACATGACGTACGCCCAGGTGTCCCCGGTGCCCCCCCCTCCGCCTCTCCCCCCAACCACTGCCACGGTGATTTGCGTTTCCACAGCGCTATCTATCACCGCTAGAAACGGTTTTTATTCTAGATAGATAGATAGATAGATAGATAGATAAAACTTTATTAATCTCCCAAGGGAGAAATTCCAGTGTCCAGCAGCACACAGATCATATACATGCAAATAAATAACAGTACAAAAAATACAAGTGCTCAGATTGTACTTGGTTTGGCTCAGGCACATCTGTTATACAGCCTGATTGCTGAGGGGATGAACGACCTCTTGAAGCGCTCAGTTCTGCAGCGCAATGACAGGAGCCTGTTGCTCCGCTCACTTTTTTGAGCTGCAACTGTGTCGTGCAGTGGATGTTTGGAGTTCCTCAAGATACTCTGCATTAGAGCCCCCATCCTCCTCTCCAAGATTCTGTGTGAATAAGGACAGCTGGTGAAAAAAAGATGGACTCTTCCGAAGGGGTAATTATTGTTTTCTTTTTTTTTTGCCACAGAAACGCAAATAGCTTATTGCAAATGGGAGACAAGGTGCCTGCTAATTTGTAACTGACAGGTTAGTGGATGAAAAGTCCCAGTGGTCGTCAGCAGAAATCATTTGTTGTCCGTTGTTCTCCAGTAGCTGCTTCTTGATGAAAAATGAAGTGTTACACACAAAGTACAGTGTTTCCTGCGGGGGGGGGGGCGCGTGTGGTGTCGCTGCTAACACTACTAATGCTGCTAACGGCTAACGCTGCTGCTGTTCGACCGTTGGAGAGTTTTTTTTTTTTTCCTCCTCTCCGTTGTACGGGCGCTGCACAATTTTGCGCGGCTGGGGTGCCCGGACTGAAAAGGTCTGGCGGAAACCCTGAAGTAGCATGTCGCTTCCTCGGTCTGCCTGAGACTGTGAGCTGAGCCTGTTGCTATGAGCCCTCCGCACGTCCTCCCCCTCCCTTCTTGTTGTGACGTAAAATGCGTAATTTCCTGCACGCCTGCGCGGGAATGTCGCCGCCGGTCGACACGCAAAGCAAGAATTATATATATTGAAAAATCCCGCGACATGTTAGAGGAGCCGATCGGCTTAATCTGCATTTTGTCATTTCCACTAGTAGTGGCTTGGCTAAAACGGACATTCATAGACATTTAAAAGTTACGCACTATAGCTTTAAGGCTCCGGTCATACAGAGAAAACACTTTTGTTTGATTTTGGGTGTCTGTTTACATGACAGTGATGCTCTGAGTCACTGAAGGAGGCACTTTTTGAAAAAGGGTTCGAATTTGTCCTGTGGAAACGGGGAAAAACTGAACTATCGTGAAACGCTGCTACTGTAGTATTTCTGCATATGGTCTTGCAGATAGAAAATAACAATGGAGGTCTCCAGAGTGTCATGACAAAGTCCACAGCCTTCTGGGAGTTTTTTGTTGTTGACAGTCAAAAAAACTTTATATCCACATCAATTTTTTTCCCCTTGGAAGGAAACATGATAAATAATTAGCATTACCATAGCCTGTAATGTCATCATTTGGCGTTGCAGGTAAGAGTTAACCACTCGAGTTGCTCGTGTCTGTGTTTACTTCATTGTTTTTTATGCTGTGCTCTGGTTATATAAAGTTTTGCTAAAAAATTGAACTGTTTCTTTTCTATGCTCTTATGTTGCCATTTTAATTTTGGCATTCTCTGTTGACAAAAGACAAAGAATTTCACCTGGAGGGAAACATGCTTCTGATGTTCAAATGACAATAAACTTCAAAGTTGAACTTACTTGTTTGCCTCTCCCTTTGTTTCAAACAGAACTAACAAGCCTATTTCAGCATTTCACACAGTGATACTTTCAATATTGCTTTTGGCATTAAACAGATCTGCACAGTGCAGAAAGAGGTTGATTGTAATCAAACTTTATTCGGTCTTTGTTTTGGTTACATTTCAGTTTCATTTAAGGCTTTTAAAAATGTCATAAAGCCAAAATTGTTTCCACCAGCAAACAGCACAAAGAGGATAAATCAAACAAGTTGGAAAAATAAATCTGTTGTCATTGTACTTTTTTGAAGCTGCCTGTAACGCAGACTGATAATTAGACGCACTGGCAGGAGTAAGTAACAGTGGAGCTAAGTGAAAGTGAATTCTTGACTGATGTAATCAAAAAGCAGAGCGGGCTCACAAAAGGCATGTGTATTTCGTCTGCATAAAATGATATTCTAATGCTTTATGGATTTATGTATTACACACCATGTAGGACAAAGGTGTCAAACATAAGGCTGGTGGGCCAATACCTGGCCATAAGAGGCTTTAATAAGGCCAGCCAATTAAGCAAATGGTTGAAATTTCAAACCTAACTTCTTTTTTTTTTTTTAAACAAATTTCTTCACGATAGTAGAGAAAACACAATGCTGAGATAGCCAGCTACTTCACTGGCAGCAGCTAGCAGTCATCTGAAAGTTTGTCAAGATTTTTTGGAACATTTAAATCTATTTTGTACGGAGCCCCGGACATGACATGGTAAATTTAATTGTGGCCACGAATTACTAATTCGTTCCCTCAAAATAATTAAATCGTGCGCACGAATTACTAATTCATTCCCACAAATTAGTTATATCATTCATATACTGAACAGTTCAGTAAAGTTGGCAGCATATTGACAGATACGGACTTTCAGTCTCAATAAGTCTTTAACAAAATGTCAGTAACATACAAAGGGCGCCTGCATCCCATCGTTGTGAGGTGGACGATATGCTACAAGCTCATTTTTATTAAAAGTATCTGTCTATCAAGCAGCAGAAACAATATTGATTTCAATCAGCACCTGGTAGTGCTGCGGGCTTCAGGGACTGTCTACAATTTACAAGACGCAGCAACAGTGAAGACAAATAGCTCAAAAAAAAAAAAAACAACAACAACTAAAACAACAACAAAAACAACAACAACAACAAAACGTAATACCACCACTGGGATTCACTACAGTGTCACCATAATCGCTACAACATTCATTTGTCTCCTATCAAATTTATTGGATATGGTATTTGACTTCACTGTTGCAGCGTCTTGTAAATTGTAGACGGTCCCTTAACCCCGCAGCACTTTCTGCTGCTTGATAGACAGATACTTTTAATAAAAATGAGCTTGTAGCATATCGTCCACCTCACAGCGATGGGATGCAGGCGCCCTTTGTATGTTACTGACATTTTGTTATAGAGTTATTGAGACTGAAAGTCCGTATCTGTCAATATGCTGCCAACTTTACTGAACTGTTCAGTATATGAATGATATAACTGATTCGTGGGAACGAATTAGTAATTCGTGGCCACAATTTAATTTTTTTTTTACCATGTCATGTCCGGGGCTCCGTAATTTTGCACCAGAAAGAGTAAAAAAAGTGAAAAGCAACCAAAAGCATCAACTTGTTGCCTGGCATGCGAATTGCTTCGTCTTCAGCATTTTTTTTTCTCTGTATATTTGGAGGTTTTGCATAAACATTATTAAAGGTGCATTAAGGAGTTTGCACGTTTCATGCAAAACAACGGCCCCTGCAGGCCTTGGGCGTAACTGCAGCTTAGTGAAACGCTCGTGCCTTTGGCTTGCATCCATGCACGTGCACGGAAGAGGGGAACTCCTTCCTTGCTCTTTTAGTTGCGCTCGAGTAAAATTTAAGTTTCTTTCACCTGGTGGAGTCTGTGCTGGAGTTGTGGCAGTGCCAGAGACCGGTCTTTTCTTACTTTCTGGAAGATCCATCCTCAATACTGCTGAGTTGTTGCTCGCTAAGCATCTGGCGGAGTAATGGCGGACAAAACGAAAGCTAAGTGAGTCAGGCCAGCGGGAACGCGAATTACGTCACATACTCTCAAATTCTCCCCAAGAAATACTGATGCCGCGCTGTTAGTGGTACTTGCAATGAATGTGTCAGGGCACATTCTACACATCATTGAATATTTGTAACATATTTATGGTGGAAAATAAGTATTTTTAAAGTTGAAAACTCCTTAATGCACCGTTAACATTGCATTGACAACTGATAACTTGACATTTCCATACAAGTCTGTCCTATCTGTCCCCTGTCTGACTCTTTCTGTCCCCTCACCCCAACCGGAATAGCAGAAAGCTGCCACCTCTGAGCCTGGTTCTGCAAAGGTTTCTTCCTGTTAAAAGGGAGTTTTTTCCTTTCCACAGTCGCTTATGCTTGCTCAAGTGGATCTGTTGGGTTTCTCTGTAAAAGTGTCTAGAAACGACCATGTTGTAATTGGCACTTCATAAATAAAGCTGAATTGAATTGAATTGAAGATTAAAATGAATAAATCTCTAACCTGTCAAATTACATCTTGTGCACAAAATAAGTCCAAATTACACAATTTCTTCCCATGGTGAATTGTAATTCCATTAAAGTTTTTATACATTAAACACACATAATAAAGAGAAAGAAAAAAGTAATTAAAGAATATATACAAATCAAAAAATTAAAGAAAAAAAAAACAGAGGGAGACAACTGGAACTGCAACTACTTTCTATTGTTTGGGTCTCATATAACACAACTCTATTTGATGGTGACATTGGGTGTTTGATGGAGGCTATGAAATAATGAGTTCTGATTGCATCAAAAGATACGTCCATGTAGTGGTTTTTAAATAATCCATTTGGTGAAATTATGCACAAATGTACAGAATCGCAATGTACTATGGAACATTGGACCTGGACACCTCTGCTGTTTTATTACTCATATTCACAGTTTCCATTTTCTCCATTCCACAGTTTCCTTGATAATAACGATGCATTTCGTGCTTTCAGTCAATTTTTCTCTGATTTCTGGAGAACAAATGTCTAAAAACTGGGTCGTTTTAACACTACCTAAAAGATTTTTACACGTGTGGGCAAGGTGATACGATCAAAGATCCCAAATGTGAAAGTAAGTATCAAAACTCCAGGAGGAGCTGTGAGAAAATCATTATCGCAGCCTCAAACCTTGACCCTGAAATTACAATTCAAACTTTTGCATCCTTTTCTTGTGTCTGAATGGGTCGTTTCGAGATGCTCCAGCTTCTACCGACAATCCAAGTCATGATCTCCCCTCGCTAAAAGCAGCTATAAATAGGACGGATGAAGGAATGATTTTCATGGCGATTATGTTCAATGAGATTTTGAGTATCTTTGTGAAAACTGAATTTTTTGGATCAAAACCTGGCAGAGCAGATTTAACCAGCAACCACCGGGGTTTTCATCAAACCACAATGTCACAGAGCATCTCAGTGTCCAGAACAGAAGAAGAGTAACAGTTTTGTCCGGTCAGACATCCCTGCTGTGAAGGTGATTCACGCTGCAAAACCACTTTACGTCTGCGTGTATGTGTTAGTGAAGGCTGAGACTCCCTTTAGGTTTGTATAAATCACTGACCTTGTGGTTGAATCTAGTGGTTTTCAACTTGAAGAAAAAAAAAAATTACACAACAAAAAATAAAAAAAAAAACTGTAAGGGTTTCTGTAAGGGAAAAAAACAAAACTAAAACACTGTCTCTTTTTTTTTAGGCTTGTTCTTTTCCTCATTGAAGGCTTGATTGCTGGATTACTGATACCGGTGACTCTCAGCTATCAAACTATAGGTCCAGGAGAATATTTACCGGGAGTCATGCATCTCTGAAAGACGCCATTGTGTTACTGTCCATCAGAACAGCTAGTCGCTATGGCTGTGGTGCGCATGTACAGAAGCAGCGCTTTTGAAAAGTTGTGTATCCCCCATTTACATGGAGACATAGTTTGAGAAATTTCCAAAAGTTTCACTTTGGGAGCTGTTTTCAAAATGTTGTGTTTTCAGGAGCTCTGAACACCAATGCCATAAAAGACCCTTTTCTCCTCCGTTCTAGAAGGACAAGGAAGCTTCAATTTCCTTGTTACCGTATTTATTTTCAGTTTCTTCGACATTTTTGTCAGGAGGTTTTCAAGTACCGCTCTGAGCCTTTTTTGTTGGAGTTTGCGTCCTGTCCCTCTCTCGGTGGGCACGCTGGATTGTAGGAAGAAACTCCTCTCCAAAAACATGCATGTAAGTGTAATTGGTGACCCTGATCTGGTGTGGATGTTAACGATTATCTCTCTGTGATGAAGAGCCAACCTCCCCCTACTTTCTTCCACTGTTAGTTGAAATCAGATGCAGAAAAGAGAGAAAGAGAAAACAGCTTCACAACTAGTAATCTTATATCTGCATGACTGTAATCAGCTTCTCGCAAATACGATGTTCTAGTTATACTTTATCATGTATTTTTCTTAACACTGGTTGTTCCAGTGTTTTTTTTAACCAGTTTCTGTCAGTCCCAGTCTTTGCGTGTGTTTTCCTGAGTTGCACAGATGCCCTTCAACGTGCTGCATGTTTCCATCTAATGACACAAACACACACACACACACACAAAAAGTAATGGCTTGACATTCCTAGCTGCTACACACCACTTTAACACATTGCCTGACACCTGTCAGCTGTTAAACATGCACTCTGGTGTGATATTCAGGTAATTGCCACATCGTGACTGGCGTGATTTGCAAAACTGCGAGCGGATAAATCAGATGCTCAGTTGAAGAAAAGCTGCAAGACAGTTTCAGTTGGCGGTGACCTCTGACCCCACTGATGAACTGGATGCAGTTTTGTGGACGTGACTCACAGAGATGTGCCGCTGCTGCTGCACAGCTAATGAAGACGTTCGCTGCGGGGGAAATAGTTCATTCCCTGACTGTACTCTGTACTCTGTACCTTCCTGCACCTGCAGAAAATTGGATTCCATCCTTTCAGTGATTCCTATACAGTCTGCAACTCTTGCTGAGCCACTGAACTTTGGTAAATAGTTTCTTTCCCACAGTTCAACATACATATGCTCTATCTAGGTGCACACACATCCCAGTGAAGTCATGGTCGACAGCTCTGCTGCATTTTGCATTTAACACGAGTTTCTCTGATTTGATCTTGTGTTGCTTTAATATACACCGATGCCCTCAGACCTGTTCCTCAAACGTGGATTTTACCAATTCATGCAAACGTGACTGATATCAAGACGGCCAGGTGGCAGGTAGGAGCACAAGGAGTATTTTTCATTTCTGGGTTGAACCTCAGAAAATCAGATCTGTGAATGGAGCAAATTGAAATAAGTTTGATGAAAGTGGCCTCAAATGCGACGCACATACCGATTGTTTCATGGCTGAAATATTCATTATTCATTTTATTATGCCACTTTCTCAATTGGATGGTTGCTCACAAGCTAATAACGCCATTTCACAATCAAAAAAGGAGAAAAAAAACAGTTTAGGTGAAGCTGTGGACGTGTTGATATACTGTGGGTGGGGGTGTGACGAGACACTCAGC
Organism: Salarias fasciatus; assembly: GCF_902148845.1. Classification (NCBI taxonomy): domain Eukaryota; kingdom Metazoa; phylum Chordata; class Actinopteri; order Blenniiformes; family Blenniidae; genus Salarias; species Salarias fasciatus. The sequence continues at coordinate 12,898,701 of NC_043760.1, forward strand.
TCACAAGACGAGACGAGTCATTATATTCACGTCACGATCTCGAGACAAGACGAGATCCCCCCTTTACTCTTAAGTAAACTAAAATGACAAAATAAATGACTGGAAAACCAGTTTCTATTTAACAGTCACAAAACAATACAGGTGCATTTTGTACACAGGTCTAATGAGTGGATGCCCTGAAATCCAAACAGTAGTGTCGCCTGGAGACAGGTGTCTCTTTAGAGGGACATACTATGAGGACTAAATAAAAAGGACATGTTCAAAACAAAACAGTTAGTTAGTTTTTATATATTATGTAAAGACTGTTTTTTCATCCGGGACCACTGTTATGTGTTGCGTCCTTAATGCTGTGATGATTTTTTTTTTTGTTTGTTTTGTTTAGAAATGTGTATTATATACTTATATTCTGTCATGTGTTTTGTAAGTCTTTTGTTTGTATGGATGATGTTGTGGAAAATTGTGACGTGACTCTGTGCCAACAGTTCCCTGTGCTTTTGTGGACTCCAGGAAGAGCAGCTGTTGATTCGGCTGCAGCAAATGGAGATCCCAATAAATGAATACACATACACACTTTTACGAAGAAAAAAAAACACATGTAGATTGAAGATTTTTACTTTAAACGAAGAACAACTGGTTTTACAAACATCATGCAGCCAAACTCCAAGAGGAGAGGGGAGGAAATGCTTTTACTGTGGAATAAGAAACACGCTCTTATTTTGGAATTGGCAAAAGGAAAGTTGAAGGTAAAAACAGGAAGCAAACCATTGATTAAAGAGCTGCAGGTGTGTGTTTAGTGCTGCAGACTCCCAAACTGAAGGTGGAAGGAAAATCTTCACTTCACTGACCAACTGCAGGGATTTCACTGGTAGGATCACAAAGCGGTGCTGTTTTAATTCAGTTCTTCATCTGTTTGGAGTAAGTTTGAGCAGTTTGATCACATCTTTCATTAATTTTTGATTGATTTCATCCATTTAAATCAAATGTTGGAATTCGTGTTTATTCTTTCTAAAGGTTGATCAAGAATGGTAAAAAGATTGAGGATTTCAAGTGTTTTTAGTCATAAATTTGCAAATACCATAATCATTAGCATTTCTATACACTGCCTGCCTTATTCAATGAGGCATGTTGGGCCAGATTTCATTTCCATTGATTATTTACATACACTAACAGAAGAAATCAAACGGCATGTTTTTACCGTTGTCCTCAATTAATAAGCTCACATGTCATTAAGGGTACATGCTTAACCATTTTCAAATAAACATAAAATGTGAAATAAACTTAAATAAATAAAATAAAAATTCTATGAATATTAAAAATAGTTATACATTTTGAATATGACTTTCAACATTAGGCAGTTAAAACAACTGCACAGTTTGCAAATAAATAACTTTATACATAATTTACACTGTGCAGTAACTATTCCAAGACTAAATGAAATAACATACAAATGCTATTTAAAATAACTCAATGTAAAGCTATTCAAAAAAAGCCTTGATCTCAGCCTCTGTGTCCATCTCGTTACATACTGCCTTCGCAGTGTTTCCTTTGGACCACAGGTCGTCTGGTTTTCCTCCACATCCAGCTGCATGGAGGCTGACAGCCTGAGTTCCCTCACAGGAGGAGAGATGTGATCTGTTGATGGCTCAACATTTGCAGAGGCTGGACTCAAATATCTCAAAAGTGTGTCTGAAAAGAGTAGAGTGTTCGAGCCGTCATGTAAAAAGGATGTCTGCTAAGAAACAAAAAGAAAATCTGAATAGATTGTAATCTACAATATATTGTTCCCTGATGTGCATTTTAGATTAGATGCAACTTTATTGTCATTACAGTGAAATGTTGATGAGCAAATGCAAAGAAGCAGCAAACTGCAGTTTAACATGGCTCGTTAGAAGAAAAGCTGTGGAGTATGAATAATAACAACGTGTGCTTTGACGCTGATGTCAAGTTTAAAACAATTAAAATGCTTTTAGACAATATGATCTCATTTAGGAAGCAAGGCAAATGTAAGAAAATTTCTTTCTATTGCACCATTCAGGCACAGGGCAATTTACGGTGTTTTATGAGGAAATAAAGGAAATACATTAAAGCAAGTTGAATAAGGGTCTTCAGCGGTCAGGATAATTATGATGAATTAAAATAATGCAATTAAGAAAAGGCATAAATAGAGAGTAAATACAGGAAAAACTTCAGCTAGAGTTGATTAAATTAGTAAAATCTTTTGCTTATTGGGAAGCCTGAGTTAATAATAGTATCTTAAGGCCTGATTTAGATGTGGTATACATGAGAAAAGAAACGAGGGAAAACAAAACTTTTGAGTTTTTGGTGTCTGTGTCAATCACATCAACAATATTACAGATATTTTTTTTAGTTTGTGACTTCTAAAAAGAATATAAGAAATCTTTAAAATCATTCAAAATGTTTTAGTTTTGAAGATTTGATACGGCTTTTTGTGGTTTGCACATCTTATTCGTCTGGAAGGATTTTACATGCTCCTTAGACATATGGATCATGAAACACCATTTATGCATCTCTCTGTTCTCTGTGTTGATTTGTGTTGGTTTGAGGTTCTGTGGCTTTTTTTCTGATTGTTAAAGCTCTAAACTAAATCCACGCAGATGCTGTTTATGTGAAGGAAAACTGTCAGAAGTCGTGTGTGTGAATATGTTACCTTTGTTTTAATAGATGTTTGACACCTCGTAAATATTGTTGCACAAATAAAACATGAGTCGGGGAAAAAAAAAGAGATTTGTCTTAAATCATTGGCGTCAAACACATTTTAGTTCACCGGTCACATACAGCCCAAATTTATCTTGAGTTTAAAAAGTGGCATCATAACCTTTAAATTTGAACTTCAAAGTGCTTCTTTGTTGTGGTGCAGAGTATTCGCTTCCAGAAAACCTAACAGTTACTGCCAAAAATGATGACAATGTCAACAAAACGCTCATTTTATTGATTCCTTCTGGTACAAAACACAATGAAACGTCCACAAAACTTTTCTAATAGGTGTTGCATGGTGCATATTTTTACAAACTCGCTGTCTCAGCGGCCACGTTTACATGGGTTCAAAAGTCCTCCACTCTTTTGTTAAAAATCTCAGCGGCCATCTCACCTCTCCAGAGCAAACACTGGAGAGGTGAGATGGCCGCAAATCGCGCAACAGCGAGTTGTTCAAAGAGCTCCGTGTTAGACTGCCAGCGGACCGCCCGGCCGGTGTTTTGGATTAACCGGTTCCCATGTTAACGAGTGACGGATTTCTGTAAACACATTCTGGTAACAGCAGATGTTAAAATAAGACTCACAAAAAGCACCAAACTTCAAAATTTACTGTCACTGTAGATAACTGACGTTTGCTTGAACGACTACAACTTTCAGGGTTTTCAGCATCTGTTGGTCACAAGTTAACACGGACACCAGTTAATTCGAAACATCGGCAGGCGGAGCTGAGCCCCGGTGCTCACATGTGCCGCTCGGTGGGGCTGTACTCCGGCCGGGGGGCCGCTCGCACTTTGAGCAGCGTATCATGGAGATGTTGGAACATTATTTGAGCAGAAATCCTACAGTTAAAAAAACTCTGCTCGGCGTGGAGGACATGTAAACTGGGCCAGTGTTTTGTTGTCTGCTAGTCCTAAGAAATGTGCTTAAAATGTTTGCTTTGATTTTTTTTACGATTTAGGTCCATAGTGGGCTTGATTGGAGCCAGTTGCAGGCCAGTTTTGGTCCATTGGGTCTTATGTTTGTCACTCCTCTCTTAAAACTGAATGGAATTACTGGTAATTGAACGATTTTTCATTAGAACTTTAGGATAAAGGATTTTCAGGTCATCTGATTACCTCTCTAACCACCTGTTACAGCTATAAACTCCAAAAAAACTGTAAAGGATTAAACAAGTGTTTTGAGTTGAGCTACACTTATAAACTAAGGTCTTCTTCCAGTTTTGGCTGAAGCAGCCGCCCCACCACCCCCAATGTTACCTCGGTGAATACCTGATTGGGTTTGATTGCCGCATTTCAGACCACTGAGAGACTTGGTCATGGATTGTACTTTCAGTCACAGTGTGTGTCTTCTTTGCTTAAAACCCCAAATAGTTGTGGCTCCACACTGTCAACCTTTGCATAAGGCCTCCTTAAGACGAAATTGCAAACTAGTAAGTTTACATTTTGTAGTTAAAGAGAGCACGAATAAAGCTTTCCAAGATTTATTGGCAAAGTTTGTTTCCGGAGCTGAACTGATTGAAATTTTCAAGCTTGTTGTAAAATTTAGGTACAGAATGTTAATGAACAAACATTAGCCTTAAAGACTTGTTGTTAAGGAAGGCACAAATGTTCCGATTGAGTAAATAATTGACACACAGTTAGAAAACGCTGGCTGGCCCAATGTGCTCCAAGGTACACAACTGTGTGCACAGCGCATCAGCGTTAAGTGTTTGCTGAAAAGGGTGAATTCAGCAAACCTTTCCTGGATTAATAAAAGCTGAAGTGGCAATGCAGTGGACATATTATTGCTATTAGTGGTCTAACAGCTTTTTTCCTGTGTGAAAAAAGTTCAGGAGAGTCTCTCGAGGGAAAAGTGGAGCTTTTTTAAAATACTACAGTACAGTAGTTGCCTCGTGGAAGTAACTTGGGGATGAGCTTCTACTGGACCTGGCAGAATGCTCTCATTTGCAGAGAGAATCAACTCCGAGAACCACAATAGTTTTTAACCCCGAAGGAGCCACTGCCAGTACAACTGTCACACAGCCATTAAATGCCCTGGAAATATCCTCATATGGCTTCATCCTGGACTGTAACTCAAGAAGTCCTGTAAGTTTCCAGATAATTGCATTTTTCCAAGAATATTTGCAGAAACGTTTGCGTACAATAGGATGCATAATCCTGTCAGGGGCGGTGCGATGCTTTGCCTGCTGTGAGGACACATGCGAGAGTGTGTGGGATTGCCAGTGTTTGTCTCCAGTGTGATATTTTACAAGTTACTAATTGAGGTCCCAGTTAGGCAACTTTGAGTGAAATTTTTATATCGTTACATCTGTACTTGACAGGGAGGCTGAGACACTCAACAAGGAGGCAGAGCTGCTTGGATTACATCTTTCCTGGATGAAAACAAAGGCCGAGACCATCGGTGACCATCGGGGACCTCCAGAACTCTGCAGTGGATTCTGTCCTGGTTTCCGGTAGGACTGCTGGAGTCATGAAGTGATTTTTTCCTCGCTGTGTCATTCATCATCCAAAAGGTGTGAGACATCGGTGGCTTGTTGGTTTTGTTCATGTTGTGAAGGAAGTCACTGAAGTGAGGGATTAAGGCTGGCGGTTTTTGCTTGTTCACATGATCAGCTTGGCTATGCTCATGGCAAAACTGACTCCAGTCTCCAAGTTATGATTCTTCCTGTATAACCCCTGAGGAGTCGTAGGAAGATTCAAAGGTGATTGCTGGGTCGTTTTTTTCAAAGTACTGGCAGAAATTAGCTTTATTAATGTGTTTGATATGATGAGTAACTGTATTAGTATCGATCGTTGGAGCCTCTTATGAGGACTGATTGTTATGATTCAATGAATCATGTTTTCTAGCTCCTCTAGTGCTGTTTCGAGTCTTTTCAAGAGCCTTTCAAGAGTTGTTTTTCTTCAAGTAACACTTTGCGTTTATCACATAAAGTCCTTTTTCCATGCTTTGACCCTTGGACTTCAGCTGAGAAACCGACCATGGCAATGGATGCCAGCAGGGAGCAAGGTGTCTGGACAACTGTTGAATGTAATTAAAATGCTAGAAACTCCATGACTATGACATCTATAAATGAGTTGAATGGCAAGAGACATGATTGGGTGCTAAAAGACTGAGAATGAAGGAAAACACGTCTCAAATGTTTGGTCATTATCCTCATCAAATGATGATGTACGTAGAAGACATGGATATTGGAGCTCTGTGCTCGTTAACCTCGGAGACCAGACTGTTTCTCTATCCTGTCGGGAGTGAGGCCGTTTCAGACTTCAGAGTAAACACCTGCATTGCTGTTAGTTTGGTCGTGAATCGACGTGGACAAAGGAATGTGAAGCTGAACGGCACATGTATGACTGCAGTTAATTTCAAATCACACTTGTAATGTGGTGATTTTTAAAACCCAAATTGATTTTCTCAATAGAAAAAGTGAAATCTTTTGTTCTGAACAAGAGCAGTGATTTCAGGTTCCTAAGATATGAAGGGCGCTGTCAGCCAGGGAACAGCGATCACTGCTTTTTACTGAGTTCATGTGTGAATCACGTTGATTTACTCTTGATTCACATGTTTGTCCAGGCCTACTTCACACACTGATGGCCACTTGATGAATATCGCGGAATGGCTGCTTATTGAAATCACTCCAAACTGTCACAGTTCTCTTTGTGTGAAGCACTTCTCTTAAGGACGTATAGTTCCTGTGTGAAATCATGCTCGTCTATGCAGCATGAGCGCCGTTGTTGATAGATTTGCTCACTGATTGTTGCTGCAGTGAAAATGTCCCAGGCAAAGGCCATTATTTCTGCGGGCAGCACAAATCTGTCCATTCAACTTGCACAATTCTCTGTTAACCTGGCAATGCAGTCTTTCATCACATCCCTAATTTGTGTGAGCCGTGGATGAGATGTGTTCGTGGAGCACGGGAGAATGCAGCATTCTGCCGGTGCTCAATGGCCAGCATACAATCTTTGATAGCTTCAGTGTCAGTTAATAGCCTTTTCTTCGTCGCCAAAATCGAAATACAGAGTGAAGCAACTGTAGCTCTCTCTGGAGCATCATTGCACCACCATTCCAGTCTGAAGATGTGTTTTTGCCGCTCTCTGCTCACTTTCCTCTGTGAAGTTTGTTCTGAAGGTTGCTTCGGTTGTTTCTCCACATTCCCTGGATATTGTAAACTTTTCGCAAAGCGAAGCACTCATGGCAGATCAACCCTTGTTTGGTGTTTCAACTTGGTGGAATTAAAAGGTACATGTCTGTCCGGGTGGTTAAATCTGCTGTTTTCAACTTTGATTTTGTATTTCAGTGTCATAAACGACTTGTAAACTCATTATCTACACCACTGTAGTTAGCGCCACCGCCCTTTTAGTAGGTACCACATTGTATGCAATATATTTGTCCTCTGCTACGGTGCTTTTGATTACAGCATACTATCAATTTTACCAGTGCAATTGTGTTTTTCACAGGACTGCACTGTATTCCCTTCCCTCTCTTTCTTAGCTGCTGCCCTGAAAGTTTTGGGTTTTCCAGTTTACTGATGTATTAAAGCTTCCTCTTCAGACTTGTGCCCATTACTCTGGCGTGTGATTGTGGCGCATCACTCAAGCTGCACAGCAGCATCAACCCCCTCCCGTCAAACCCGGCCACATGCTGAGGCGCGGGCTACTCTCGACTCCCTCACAATATGGCCGCCCGGCGCGCTGCGCACACACAGACATCAATTAGAGAAAGGTTACCTTGTGCTGCTGCTGGCTGTCTTCCTGCCTCCAGAACAGGTGGATCGTGAAAATGTGAAAGGGGGAAGGAAAAAAAAAAAAAAAGAGTTGCTTGTGGGCAATTCAGCTCTACTCTCTCTTCCACAACAACCTAGCACCTTCAGTCCAACGCTTTCTTCCTCCATTACCCTCCACCAACAAAAAGCGCTCTCCTATTTTTCAAATCAGACTAAATGCTTTGAAAAGGTCACCTTCGTGCCTTTGTTTCCTCTCGGATTGTTCCAAAACAATCGCGAGGCGAACATGGGGGCATAAATGAATATTTACCTGCAGAAAGTAGAGGAGGTGTGCTTCTTCAGAAATGCTAATCAAAGTCTGAACATGGGGCCGCCTTGGGTTGCTCCGGTATTATTTAATTAGGCTTGGTGGTAGTGGGTTGAATATTTGTTTGGGAAGGGGTGGATTGTGTTTATGCCACTGGATATTTACTAGAGCAGCGGAGGTTAAAATCTTAAGCCTGTCTTCATCTTTGTTCATCAGATTAGACTTCATACCGCCACCACAGGCAAGTGGTACAACCGGCATCAAAGAATTAATTATACAAGGAGATGTACTATTTGTAGCAAGGTTGGAGGGAACGAGCTCTGATGTGTGGATTTGTATTTCTTCGTCTGATCGTGTCTGTGTGTGTGTTTCAGTTCTGACTGTACCCTCATTTTCAACGGCAAGATTTATTGACACACTTTTCAGTGGAGAGGCTGGTGTTCAATTTCTTTTGGAGCCTATGTGAGTTCATATTCCAAAATCATTTAACTTAATTCAGTAATTTGCCACAATTTTGACACCTTTTGGCATTCATCACTCAAATTTCCACTCTGAGAATCTTGGTTGATTCTTACATTCAACAGTTTCTTCAACAAGAGAGTTTGCTGAACTCAAACTGAAGTATAAAAATGAATAGTTATCACTTAAATGGGTTAAATACATCACGTTGATAATGGTTGCTCCTGCCATGTAAGAAAACAAAACTGATCTCCTGAATGCTCTCTTTATACATAACTTAAATAGTTCTTCTGATTTAAATTATAGGAATTACTTTAAGTTTGAAAACAGGCAATGACACCCTTGCAGCTTACAAATCGTTCTCCTTGTCTCCAATGTATGCCAATGTCATAACAAAGGAGCATTTTGCCAGGAGGAATAAACACTCCCTCTGGAATTCGCAACCTCCTCCATCTGCGGTGATATTTTCTATTGTCTGTTAAAAATGGGGCGAGAACAATAAAAAGACAACTATAGGTATGTCAGGAGCCCAAAACTGACTCGGATGATAAACGAGAAGCATTTTACAGGCTAAACATTGCTAAACAAAGGTCAAAGTTAGTCGATCTTAGTTTCAAAGGTTAAGGCTCATTTTAAACAATGTTTTGAAAATGATGACTGGACGCATAAAACAACAAAAACAGTAGCCTCAGTTCAAATCAAGTTTGCATGTTCTGAATTACTCACAGGCATAACTGAAGCGGCGTTTCAAATGAATAATGCAACTTTTTTTCTGTTTATCGCAAAAAATGTTTATGTCTGCATAGCAACATTTTGAAAAGGTGGTTTTCATGTAGGATCACAAGTGGATGTGTTTTTTTTTTAATGAAAAGAAACAAAGAACACATGCACAGAGAACAATACCTGCTTTACTTCGATATATGTTTGCCATATGTTTCCCCACATCGGTGTGTGTTAGCCTCGTGAACCGGACCCGCCCACTCCTCATCCACATTGGATTTGGACTTGGGCTTAGTCTGGATAGGAGCCCATAGAAACCTCTTGCAGGGGGTGTCGGTTACTCCTTTGACTGACAGCACACTTCAGCCAATCAGCGCTTCAAAACAAATACGTCATCAAAATGTGTTCGCTTGTCTAAGGGTTAGCATTAGCTCATTAGCTCTAGCTTCCCTACATGCAAAGACACGCGAAAATGTTTTTTCCTGTAAGAAACCCACCAAGCTTAAACTCTTGCTCTTGCTTGATTTTTGTAATACTTGGTATTTGGGCTATAACTTTATTTATTGCAGCTTTCAGACGATGGTTAAAGCTCGTGTCCGGAGTTTCCGTTCGTTTCCAATGTATGTATCATTTTTTTAACAGAGCTTAAATGTGTCAGTCTGGTTCGATACTACAATATAATATTAGCATAAAGCAATATAAAAATTTATTTATGAGCCCCGCCTTTGTGTCATAGACCCCCATGTTATCCGAAAGAGCGCCGGTCAGCGTCAGCCAATAGACTTTGAGCTTCCGCATTCTCGTGTTGTCAATCAACATGTCCACGCAGCCAGAGAGCACGCGCACTCGCCCAGGCAGAGGAGAGTTAGCTCCGCAGCAGCCGCCGCGCTTACCTCGGATATATCCATTGTCTGCTGAACATCCACCGTAAACAGATAAACATGGAGGATGCTGTAGGACTCGGAGGCTCTCATTTTCACCCGACAGATAATGCGCGTGCACAATTACAGGGGCGTGGCTTGGTCGCTCATGAAAGCAGAGGGAGGGCAGAACCTCCAGACGTTGGATTAAAAAAAAACTTTCTCTTTCAAAAGTCCGGACACGAGCTTTAAAGTCCGTAATCTCCGCTACGAGCAGCGGTAGCATCACTTCTGGTTTAGCCACCGAAATTCTCCAAAAAAATTTGAAAACAAAAAGCGGCAACGCTGATTGGCTCGGCCGTTCACGACCGAGTGAAATCCCCTTCTATGGGCTCCTACCCAGATTGAGCACAACTCCAAAATCCAAACGTGGATGACGAGTGAGCGGGGCTGGTTTACGAGGCAAGGCGTGTGTTGGAGGGAAAGTAACACTGTGACAGTATAACTCCATTCCTTATTTTTATATGATTTGTCTTTAAAATAAAAATATTCAAAGAACAAAATTCCTGCTGGGAAAAGACACGTTTTGATGCCCTCACTGACAGAAACCCATTAACACAGGACCTGATTGTTCCCCTAATGGCAGCCATGTCTGGTATTTCTTGAAAGTCCAGCAGAATTCATCCTATATAACACTGTAAAACACAGCTTTTCTGTGATTGTGCACCTTGATAAGCTAGCTGCAGTGGCTCTGAGCAGACTGCCATGAACACTTCTGGATCATGTTATGCAGAGTTTTGTGTGCTTTGGAATCCGTTAACTCCATTTAATGGGCAGAATAAATTTGTCGGAGACCAACTCCTCCCGGTTTCCACTTCTGCCTGATGTGTCGGAGTCAACTGTGTTCACCTCTCTTTGTTCCCCCTGCTACGACCGCTTCTCTTTTTCTTCCCTTTACAAGCGTCTTGGCTCGTGCCTCCCGCGGCGTTGCCCTTGCCCCTGTTCCCAGCAGTCTCTGCTCTGACAGGTGACCCCACGGAGCGTCGCTCTCACACGGCTGGCTGCTCCCACACAGATGTGTCCCCGCTCGTCCTTTTCTGTCCTGCTGCCGGTGACACCAGCCTCCACTGTCTTCTACGTGTCGCCCCGTGGGTTGCTGGCCTTCTTTGTTTCGCAGTTTTCTGCTGTCATCCTCCTCCTCCTCCTCCTCCTCCTCTCTTCTCATAAATTCTTGTTCTTTTTTTTTTTCCTGCTTTGCAATAACTTTTGATCCGCGCTGGCTCACTTGAAATTTTGTACTGCCGTGCCAGCTTCACAGGGTTTATTCAGCTCTGCCTCCGTCTCAATCCTTTTAATCATTTTTCAGATCCCACCCACTCCCACTCATTGTCTTCTTCTATTGTTTTTCCAATTCTGTTGAGTCTTTGTCTTTTCCGTCCTTAATTTCTCACTCCTTTCCTCTTACCTCTGACGGTGATTCTTCCTTATAGTTTTACCCCCCTGACTACCTCCATCCTGCATTTAACCTCGTTCTGTTCCAATTTCTTTTGGCAGAATGGGATTTGAGCAGGTGAGCACGTTTTAAAGCCAAAACAATGAGTTCCTTTTTGCAAATGAAATAAAACCTCACAAAAAAAAACAGATCTGCATATTTCACAAATTGAAATGGAAACTGTCCAGATTGCTAAGCAGGAGAATTGTCTTCGAGAGAAAAGGCAATGCAATCAAGCTGTATTACACTTGTTTAAAAGATTTTCCTCCTGCTTTGAGGTTTTATTTTACATATTATCCTCCCAGCTAAATGAATTACCATCCTCTAAATGTATCACTTGATGTTTCTCATTCTAATTGTATTTTGAATTAATTTTTCGGTTTGTGAATCAAATCAAAACGGGAAATTTGATGTGTCCGTCCATCGGAGAACAGGCGTTGAACATGCCGTCAGAGCAAACAGAAGACGGTCTGACCCCCTTTTTACGCCACGGGACGCTTTTGCAGATCGGGATTGGCTCGGAAATCTGAGGCGTCAGCACCACACAGAGCTGACACGCAGCCCTCTCACAATATTTTAGCAGAAGTCTTGCAACAAAGTGATTCACAACTTTTCGAATGCACTGAGTCACTTGCTGAAGGGAAACCACACACGCTGAAGAGGGGCCGTGCTTCTCTCCAGTGAGTCACAGTGAATGAACAATTGGCTGAGAAGGGCTGCAGATGCTGTTTTTATGTTTCAGCCACATTATTGTTGTGACTCACGGGTTTGCCATATCATGCGTACGGCGAAGCTAATTGCGCAACAAAGAGTTGAGGCATTTGTTGAACCGTCTGGTTAATTCATAAATGTGCAGGTAGAATGTCAATTATTAATGACATTATTGATGTCAACAGGAAACAATGGAAGCGGTGACATTTGAACGCTTTCTTTATGCCTGGTGTTTTATTCTCACGTGCCGCTTTGAGACGGCAGAGGAGGATTCATGCACACCCATCAGATCGTGTTTCACTATTAACACATTGCTTCACAGAGTGATTACCAGAAACTGTAGGTTTTAACTTCACTCCCTTGTTTATCCGTCCGTACTTTATCTCTGAGAAGCTGAAGCTGACTCCCTCTCTCTCTCTCTTTCAAGTGCCCCCTCGCCCCCAACCACCCCCACCTCCCCGCCCCCTCACTATTTTTCCAAATGACATTTAAATGTCGATTGAATTTATTTCCCTTCCTGAGAGCGTCGCCGGCCGATCAAAGCCGGGCAGCGTGTGACCCCAGTGAGAGGGTCAGTGGCGAAGACGGGTTGTCGAATGCAAGCAGTGAAAATGAACGGAGTTTATTCACATTGTTTAACGTTGTACTACAAATCCCCAAAAAGTTTTTATTAGAGACAAGAAATTATTAGTTTTTCATTGTTGTGGCACCAATTATAAGGTTTGGAAAGAAAAAAAAAAGTGTGTTTTTTGTCAAATGTTTGCCAAGAACAACAAGATTCAGAGGAACTTGTTCCTGAATTTATTTTCAGTAGGCTGGATTATTGTAATGGTGTTTCTGAGCAGAAAAAAACAAACTCTTAAACAGCTGCAGCTCATCCGGAGTCCTCACCAACACAAGGAGGGTGAAACACACTACATCTTAGCTTCAGTCCATGCACCTGCTGCCTGTGTGTCCGAGGATCAACTCCAAAATCTCACTTCTCGTCTGTAAAGCTTTGGACGGTCTCGGGCATAAACGCATCTCTTTTTGGATGATAGTAGGTATTTTAAAAGAAGCACCTCTCGCACAGTTTACTGCTTTTTGTTGATATCCAACCTCTAAGTCCATGCATTAAAAAGTGAGCTTATGGTTCTCGTTGAATCTTTAGATCTACAAGTGGTCAGTGGGAGGCAGGACGTTTGCCCTTCATCATCATCACCACCACTGTGATCCATCCTGTTGGTGGTTAATCTTAACTACACAAACTCGAAGTAGACGATCAATAGAGTTCAAACCAAACCCTCATTCTCACACTCCTGCGTCTCTGCTCTTTAGTTTGAAGTTAGTACTTACAGGGAAGGATAAGAAAAACACCCCTGCTTGATGAGGATTTTGCTTCCTAAACCAGAATACACAAAATAGCGTCCGGATATCTGGGGAGCAATCTGTGTGATTGCATTAGGCTTGAGCGCAAAGCAGAGGTGACTGAAGGCTGAGCAAACACCCTCCAGCCGCACTTGGCTCAGGCCGAGCTCCATTTTGGTCAAACGGCTGAGACTCGCAGGCAAACTTGGTTTTCGAGGGAAAAAACAGAAATAGCCAGAAAATGGAGCGTTGGATGTCATTTGCGAAGCGCGAGTACAAACCTCATTAGGGCGGACGTGTTTTGAAGTCAGCGTGATCTGACTTTATTACCACTGTGGGAGAAAAATAAAAAATAAAAAAGAGATCAAAAATGGTGAAGACCCACAGTGGATGAAAGTGCCGTTTGAAATGACTTGTCAGGGGCAGATGTTGTTGATGATGTATTCCTTAACATATTGGAAAGCGTGCATATTTATTTTATACACGCCTTTAGGGAAATGTAACATATTTAAATACAGGAAAGGCCAATAAAAATGTGAGTCTTGATGGATGAGCAGGCTGTAAAGTTTAAAGTATGCGATTAGCGGAACAGTTGGTTATTACACAATGTTGACACATAATACCAACCAACCAACTGTTGCTGGTCGTTTTGCGTGTGTCTGAAAATGTCAATCTGGTCAATATTCTTTAATTTAGACAGGTAGATAGATGCCAAATGAATATTTTGCATCAACTGGTGGGAATGACAGTCATATAACACACATATAACATATAACACAGTTATTGCAACCAAAATTTTCACAGTTATTATCACAGTATTGTTAAAATGTACTTATACCCACATTGATATCATTTAATGAAGTGATATTGTTCAAATGGTCAAATTCTGAGGAAGCGTCGGCACTCAAAAGTTATTGACAGCTGAAACGCAAAAACATATATCTTTCTGCTGCTATATGCGTGAGTATATGTTTAGGTTACATTTATGACTTCAGTTTCCATTCTTAATGTGATAACTTACACCTGCTGCATAGCTGCGGCTGGTCGTCACAGAGATGGCTCATAGAATTCAAAGTAAGAGAACATCTTGTAAATGGGACCTCAAACTTTAGATTGAAAATCTTTTTAGAAAAATTGAATGAATCCGTCAGTTTCATGTATTGAAAAGACACTGACTCATAGCACATTACTCTCACATGATCTACAGTTATGTGGGGGTACAGTGAATGAAACGATGGGTTACTTTACTTTAATCCAGTTTCCCTTTTTTTTTTCAACAATGAAAAATTAAAAACCATGTAATCTGACTTCTTTGTAGATGTAAATGTGCGTTTCATTGTGCAGTTTTTGCATTTGTTGCATTCGTATTGAGACGGCAATGGTGTCCAAGCTTGCACGGGTCTCATAATTTCAATTTTTATTCCTCAAACTATAAAACGATACAGAGAAATAATGCTTAGTTAGTGATATGAATCCTCAGGACACCTCAGGCTCCCTCATATTTAGTGACCGTACGACTCGATATTCTGTAACGTCTGACTGGAAGCTGCGTCAGGTATTAACATGTATTCAAAATGCAGTAACACCTTCACACTCACTTCCCAGGAGTGCTGAGGTTATGGTGGTTTATATCGTAGGTGCACATATGTTTTGAATGAAGACTGTAATTATCTTTTCACTTACTTAACATTTTAACCCAACTCTGGTCAAATGAATAGTCGGCAACAATTGGAAAAGCTAATCACATAGCTGTCTGAAAGTGTGTGTGTGTGTGCGTGTGTGTACACAACATTAAGATGTATAACGACCGCCGTTGTCTATCAGCATTGTAATTTAATATATAGTTATAATAGCTATAATCAGCGATGCAATTTTATAATTACACAGCTAAAGCTATTTGTAAAAAGCAGTGTCGAGACTGGCGACCACTTACGTCTTATTTTTCTCATTTCACTCAGGAGTCTGCAGAAAAGAAGTTTTTCAATGGTATTGTGAAGCTGCACCTTTATGCATCTTGCATGCTTTATGTTCCTGGACTGAGATGTGGTGTGTGGCGCGTGTATTGGGATCACTGCAGGAGGCGTTATAAAGGAAAAGAGCTCTCATGATTAATGGATCATGACCCGTGGTCTTCAAGTAATTGACAGACAAGTTCTCAGGAAATAATTGAAGTGAGTATTTTTTCAAGGCTATTTTGAATGCTCTAGATTTTAGAAGGGCAAGTTCATGCAGCCCAGTTTCATCTTGAGTGGGCCAGACCGGTAAAATATGGTCATAATAACCATCGGAAACTTAAATTAAAAGTCGATTTTATTGTTGTATATCAGTATAACTTTTGAGAGAGTGAGTTTTTGCCAAATGTTTCACAGTCTCTACTAGAAGTTTCGCCAATCTCAACATAAAGCTATTTTTAATATGTTGCCGGTGTTTAGAAATACAGTGAAAATCTTACATTTTGCAGCCTTTTCCTTGCATGTTTTAACAGACTGACTCTGACAGCATGGCTCATTTGTTTTTCAACAAGTTAACGTCCTTCCATGGCAGCATCATTGATATCTCAGCTATAGT
Organism: Salarias fasciatus; assembly: GCF_902148845.1. Classification (NCBI taxonomy): domain Eukaryota; kingdom Metazoa; phylum Chordata; class Actinopteri; order Blenniiformes; family Blenniidae; genus Salarias; species Salarias fasciatus. The sequence goes on from NC_043760.1 coordinate 12,914,597, forward strand.
CTCAGGCCCTGTTTAATGACATTTCATGTGAAAATTCATCATTTTAGATCGAGATAAACTGATGCTTTAATTCTTCCCGGTGGAGAAATTGAATTTGTGGTTTTGGTGCAGAAAAGTTTCGTGATCGTACGGAAACATATGGAAAGGGTTTGTTTACACTGAAATGGCAGAAACACTGAAATTGATGTAGTAAGCATGTCGTGTTGGTGTTTTGGTTTTGTAATGAAACCACATGCACATAGAGAACAATACACTATAAAGATTAGCAGCGGCGAGTAAACAGACATTTGTATGGACAGATGACAAAATGCCAAAATAAATGGAATTTAATCACAGTGCTAGTTTCAGACTAATTTTAAAACATTTTGCAAGTACCTCCACCAAAATACAGTGTAACTTGCAAAGTTTTTAATTGAAAATCACAAATCAAAATACCTTGACAATGTCTATGTCCACGTTGCGGAAAAAAAAAAAGAAAAACTAAACAAAACAATGATGTCAAGCCCTGTACCGTGCTTCCCTAATGGTGGGTTCTGATTCCAGAATGAGTGAATGCATTAATCATGATTTTATGAAGTAAAGCTAAGGTCATGTGTCCACTGCATTAGGAGAGACTTTAAAAATGATGAATTTAACTCGTACAGTCATTCTCAAAGTGATGAAATACCAGAGTAACATTCAGTCTAATGCATTCATATTGTAAGACAAGCAGTCCTACAGGCCTCTTTCCACTATATTACATTTCGGGTGGTTTTGCATTGAATGGCTTCTCTGTCCTCAACATGCTGGTGATTATTCACCGTGGGAACTGCGACTGTGTGGGCTGAAAAGGAGTCACACCAGGCGCTTGAATGCCACCCAATGAGTAATACATATGACAATGTCTGCCCTCTTTTACACCAGTATTGATCCAACTCTTGAAAGTCAGCGCTGGTGTCCGATTGCATTATACTGTTTGAAATGCCTTGTCAGGCTAGATAAAAGTCAATTGCACATGAGTGTTTCTCAGATAGAGCTTTTATTTTGTTAAAATATTTTTGTGAAATAAACATTCATAAACACTCTCTGATAGATATCCATTTAACACAAATTTAACATGATTTCCTTTCTGTAGAATACCTTCTAGTATATGAATACTAACATGAGGCAACATCGCTCAGATAGGCAGTACATTATGTCTTGCTCACATGGGTCATGTATATCGCTTGCATGGTAACAACATGTTTTTCTGTCTCCCTCCTGGTTACAGACGTAGGCCAGAGGCAATACTTTTCACAATGAACATTTATTCACCCGTCTATCAGATTTTCATGAAAGCAGTATCTCCAAATCGCCTATCGCCATAATTCAGCCATCTGTAAGATATAGTGATGAGATGTTGAATCTGGTCACTTTAACTAATGTTGTTGATGTGAAATCACACCTGCAGGAATTTTATTTCACTTCGAGCTTCGGTTTCACTCTCATTTACCCCCGATGCACAGTGGATGCAGGCCTGCACCGTCTGAGATTGCATTAGCACTCGGTAACGAGTAGGGACCATAGACTGTAGGGACGTATTAGCTCATTAAATATGCCGGCTTAGGTTTTTTTTTTTTTTTGAGAGCTCTCTTTGTTTTGTGGATTCACTGATGATGTGAGTTATTTCCTGTTCACTTTTAAGTATTTTCAGCTGTGTCATTTTCTTCACTATTGTGTTTAATATTTGAAGTATTGATATGTGCAGTTTTTCTACATAGCTACTGCTATTTTGTGTGGTGATAGCCCTTGGTTCATTTGCTGACCAGTTTGTTAATAAATACTGGCTATTTGAAATGTGCACATTTTGGTTCATTGTAATATATGTTCAAAGCAGTACATCCATACAGGTTAAAGGTGCCATATGCAACTTTCACACACTTTGGGCTTGCTTAACGTAGCTTATCACGCACTCTCGCGGTCACTTGGCTAGTTAGTTGTATTACGTTGGTTTTGTCTGGCCCAGCCTAGGACTGTAGAGTGTAAGTGCGTGAACTGGGGCACTGTTCATAGCAGTAAAGCAGAACAGCGTTACATTAGCGCCAAAAATAATATTACCATGTTAATGCCAATAATAGGGTTTGGACTAGCTAAAAAAGCATGATACAGCCCCTTTAACCCTACTAAAATATGTAGCCTATGCCTCAGTTATAAGAAAATAAAATAATTCCAGTGAGATCCCTTCATTTTCACATTTTCATTTCAGAAAAGTTCAACATTTACTTAGCAATACAGAAAGTGATGTCCATTTACACAGCATCGGCAGAAACTGAACGTGATGAAGTGTTTGTATGTTATATTATTTTGGTACAGGTACTCCTAGAACTTTAGGCATGTTTTACTGTTTACCTTTTCATGATTTAGACATAGATTTAATGGGTTCTAAAGGAAGGATTGTGTCTGATACAGAGGAGACGGGAGACACGAACAACTCCAGCCTTCTCCTTATCATGAGAAGAGAAACAATAATTCATTTTATGTGATATTTGACTCAGACTGCACATCTTTGTCGCAGGCAGTCTTAATTATGGAGATGTTTTTTTTTTTTTTCTCCACGCTCCTCTTTGTGGCATTTTCACCACAATTGAATACAAGTCATGTTTGCTTCAAGATCCTCATTTGCAGTGGTGATTTCATCCACATTATCCAATTAGTACGACAGTTGAAATGACTTGGGTTTGTACGATTTCTATTCTTTTGCCCCACATAAAACAGTTGGAGGGCTGCAGAGCGACTGTCGCTCGTTCTCTTTCTCGGTGGTTAATGGTTTGTTAATAGGACCGTCGGATTAATCCTGAACAAACTTCTGACAGCAAGAATGAGGTCCCACTTTAACAAGAAGAAGAAAAAAACTGCTGCTAGTGATATCCCAGCATCCAGAGGTGTATTCATCTCTGAAGTGCAGTATACTCTTGATTTATACCTTCTTTAAAGCAGCCAAGAGACGCCTTTTTGTGTGGCATGCAAAACTGCTCTATTTAGTGAAAATCCATCCAATAAAGTATTTACTTATTGTCACATAATTTCTTTATAATTTATCAGTTAGCATTACTTGCCACTTTATGACCCACCGTACTCTGATCGACTTGTCAGTCCTTGCGCTGTGCGGTAAACATAGACATAAACCAATTAAATCGGTGAAAACAGAGAAGCAGATGGTCCTCACCTCAGTGGGCATATTTTACCTACAACCATCAACGATTGTCTATGCTCAAATTACATCCTTTTATTGACTGTCCCTACAGTTTGCACTGAACTTGACCAACAGGCTTTTGTATTTGCTGTACCTTTAATTAACCTGAAATAACTTCCAGGTTGAACTACAACTACAAGAACTGATCCCAATTAGGAATTTTCAAAATGTGGTGAATGGCATGGAGGCACATTCAGTTAGAGTGTCCAACCGGTTTTCTTCCCAGACAACTTGATGACGTCCAGGCCTTCCTTTGACAAGTTGTTGCTGTTGATTTTATAATGTGTATGTTATATGTCTTTGTATTAAAAAAAATGTGTGTGTAACGTGTGCTTTTTAATGTCTGTTGAATGTAGCTTGGCGTTGCCGCCATCTTGGTTAGGGCTCCTTGATTCTCTAATCTTGATGAGAATCATCTGATTAAGCAAATATAGTACGGTGGTCATACCTTCATCATCCTGAAATACTACTAAGTGCTGCTTCTGGGCAGATGTAAAAGTGGGTGTGTACCATGTCCCTGCATACCCCCTGGACTACACCACTGGTGACTTCAGACCTGCGGACGTTTTGTTTAGGTGAGGATTTCTCTGGTCACGCACCTGGATCAGAACTTATGCAGTTTTTTTTTTTTTTTCAAATCGTGCAGTAATGCTGGAGTCACGTAGTTTTCTGCTTCCAAACTGCCTTTCAAGTAAATTGCTACTTCAGTGATGAGACTGTATGCAGATGACTACATGCATTCCAGCTCATTCGCTCTCATTATTCACCGTCACCGTGTGAGGACTAATGTGTCACCATGAATCATGCAGTGTGATTCATTCACGTCTGCATGAGCAGATGTCCACAGAACGGTTGCAAGTATGCCATCCATGCCCACTAAACGGCATGGGTGACAATGGAATCTCATCAAAGCTCGTAATGAATGTTCAGATTACTGAGAATTAAAAGAAAACAACAGGTTCTCAAGAATACCCTCCTCAAGGAGATCGGGAAAATGGGATGTGTCACGTCCTTGATGTGAAGTTTTATTTGTAGTAAATCAGCCAGGGAATGACGTATTTGTACTTGTGAATTTGAAATGAAGCCAGAGGCATTCACACATAACTCAATTTTATTTCTATAGCACTTTACAACAACCGCAGCTGAAGCAAAGTGCTGTAAATAAATAATCATTAAAAAAAGAAACAAAGGACAATAAAACCATAAAACAATAAAAAAACAAAATCAAAGTTGTCATCATGAGTCTAAAGCCAAAGAGTTAAAATGAGATTTTTAAAAAACAAAACAGTGAAGGAACCGGTCTAATGTGTGAAAATAATTTGTTTCCAAGTTTTCATGCGGCAACAGAAAATAAAACTTTTGCAACCGGACTTGACTTACTTCAGTCACTGGAATAATTTTGGACCTAACTCAGAGGATCAGACCACATTCTCATTGCTGATATTCAGATTATGCGGGAATCTGTCAAAGTAATAATAAAATCTCCTCTTTTACCACATCTCTCAATTATTCCTATTAATTTCAGGAACAATTTAATGGCCCGTGTTATCTTGGTCCATCTGCCGGATGTTTGATAGAATGACGTCATTTTGCATCTGACAAACTGGCGTAAATTTATACTCTTGCATAACAACTGGCCGCAGTGGAAAATGACCCGATCAATCAGCCTTCAGCCAGTGGGGAAACTGTTTTCCAGCGGCAGAGTGGAGTTGTGCTTCAGAGTTAAACCCTTGTCGGCTGCTGATAAACAAAACTCTGGGGCTTTGCTCGGCTCTCGACGACATGTAACAGCTATTTTCTCAGTCGACTGTATCTCTCTCTAAATGCTCTGTGGATCCCTCCCTCCAATGGTCTGTGTTGCCACGTCACCACACACACACACAAACACACGCGCGCTCACACTGAGAGACAGATATCACATGCTGTTACTTTCACATGCTATTTACGTCTGTCGTTTGGCTTTGTTTTAGTCTGCATGCTAACAGAAGCCAAAGTGCCCACATGAGCGACAAGCTGTCTTTCTGTAGAAAATCTTTTAACCATGGCTGACTATTGGTAGGGTGACATCTAAACCAGGGGTGGGGAACCTTTTCTCTCTCTTTTTTTTAAAGGTCTTCTGAAGGCCACACTCATACAATGTGACTATAAACAAACGGATGCTTTTCAATAATTTTACTACGATCTAGCAACTCTGCATTCCTTCACAAACTCTCCGTCTGCATGAAGCTTTAACTTCTTTGCAATCCGTTCACTCACCACAAAACTTGCTCTCATAACGTTTTCTGTGTCGTTCTGTGGTCTTCTAAACGCTGACTGTTGTGAATCCAAACTCAGACAAAGCACAGTGACTTTATCGGTCCCCATCTGTCCTTTCAGCTCCTCCAGCTTCGTGTGTTTACTCCTGTAATGCCGCTCAAGACTTCATCGCTGCCAGTGCTTCACCACTTAAACACACAAGCTTGCCTTTCACTTCATTTCTGCTAGAGAAATGCAACACACGGCAGCCGCTTTTCTTTTTTCTCACAGTCGCCATGATCTCTTATGTTGTTTTCACTGACCATATTTTTAACTGTCAATGTGATTGGTTGTTAATATTTTAATGTATAAACACATTATGCTGTAGGCACGTTTTTAGAAATTTTTCCAGAAAAGCAATTACGAAATGGTTTTTAAGTTAAAAATAAAAAGGTACACCAGCAGCACATCACACATATGACATTGTGACTGTTGCATTGTCACATTTGTCTGAATCTTTTGTTTAATAATTCGTAGCAAAATGCTTCAGCTTAAAGATGGAGAATACAAGATGGTCCCACATACTTATATTGATGATCCCTCCCCCCTGCTTCTTGCCTGATTGTGTGCTCTCTTATCAAATTGGTGGCAAAATCATCATATTAAGGTGCGTCTCCCTGCTTTCACACACCTCAGTTAACAGATTAAGGTGTTTAAAAGCAGGGGGACATTTGAAACATACTTGCATCGATCACTAAATGTTAAACTCCTAAACTACGGGACGAGTCCAGCTAATGTCATGCAAGCTCCAATTTGTTGTAAGAAAGGCATATTTTGTGTTTTTGAGTATATATGACCTCAAAATCATGAAAAACTTTGAATTTAATGTGTTTTACATTTACACTCTGTCCTGCCTCCTCTACTGTTGCATAAACAGTCTTCAGTCCTCATGAGCTCCACCCATGAGTTTCTAACCTATCCTCAGCACATTCTTAAGCCTGAACAGAAATCAAGTCAAACATAACTTATTTTGATAAGTTAAAGTGGGATTAGGGCTAGGTCTAGATTGGGATTAGGTTTGGGTAAGTAGTAATTATGGTTGAGTGAGTGTCTTCATTACCAACTATCAAACTCAACCTTAAACTCAAATTATTCCTACAATTTGTGGTTTGATGGCTCCGGTCTTTATTACCTTTTGCTACAGGATGAGTTATTCATCATTGCATTTTTTTTCCCACAGTAATCCTGTCTGACATCATGTGCTGTCCGCTTACATGCTCCTTCATCAACTGTGCTCAGCGCAGATTCATACTGTAATGGGAATTTTGCTGCATGTGAAGAGTCATACTATAATTGGAAGTTAAGCTGAAATACAGGAAGTCTGCAGTGCTGCTTGCAAAGATCGCCATTACTGGAAATTCCATCTTCTAGTGTGCTAAAGCAGAGAATTATGTCGATTCAGCATTCCGTTCCTTAAATACATTGAGCATCTGTGCAGTGTATATAACTTATGCATTTGAGAATTGGAGTTGATGGATGTTAAAGAGTGTGTGAGAGTATTTCATTTTTAGCTGTAGTTTGTGTGGTTGCACCAGCCATTCCTACATTTTAATTTTTGAGGTGGCTTATATTTTATGACCCAAAATTGCAGTTGTGGTGCACATTTAATCAAGGCGCACATTTGGGCTTGAGAAGTAATGGCTTACAAAGAGGCTTGACAGTTTTTTTTGTTTTTTTTTTTATACAGCAAGGTTCTACATGTTGTTTTTGGGAAACCAATGAAAAAATCCTAAACTTGTATTTTTTTTGAGAATGATCACTCTTGCAATTAGAATTTATCACCTCAAGCCTTTGTTTTAAATTTTCTGAGCACCAATGACAGGCAAAAGCAGCCATTATGATGTTTTATAACCATTAGCAGACTGTATATTTATCTGATTATTAATTTGTGTCGAGACAAGTATGTAGCATAATGCTGAATATATTTGCATTTTGGTCCATAACCGAGCCTTGTCATATAGAATACAACAATATGTTGCTACCAAGAGTGCGAATAATCCATGGACACTGGACCTGAGAACCCCACCCTGGTACTTTCACCCCAAGGTACACAGGTCCATTGTACTGATGATGGTTGAGACGTGGCATCTCTTACAATAAAAGGGGCTTGAAGCTTATCAGTTGGATGAAAAGGGGCGTTGAGGACTAAAACCCCTCAACTCAACACACACAATGAAAAATCCAACACCAAACACCAGGACCACCAGTGGGAAGAATTATGTATGAAAATGTACAAAATGCTAAAATAGATAATATAGAAGCTGTAAAAAATCCTGATAGACAAAACTTAATTACAGCTGGAAGTGAGAAACGACAAGCTCTGATTCCTCAACATTTGAAATCACTCAGAATAGTTAAAACACAACAAAACCATACTTGTGTAACTTCAATTTAGCTGTTCGCATGCTGAAGCAGTGGTTAACACTCTCACCAGCAAGAAGGTCGTGGGTTCGAATACTGACCAAGCCTTTCTGTGTGGAGATTGTATGTTCTCCCTGTCTGTGTGTGGGTTTCTTCTGGGTACTCCGATTTGGCTTGAAATTGCTCTAGGTGTGAATATGTCTGTGATTATCTTGCTGTCAAGGGTGGTTCCTGCTCTCACCCAAAGCTCTTTGCTGCAGCAGCTTAGAAGACCCTGCACAGGATAAAGTGGTATTATGGAAGCATGGATTGATATTTTGCAGATATTATAGACAGTATCCAAACATGACGACCAACAATAACCCCGTTACACAGAGTTGAGGAGCAGGGCAAAGCTATGCAGGGTAAATCTATGTGAAACAGCGATGCAAAATAAAGGTGCATGGATCAGTATAAAACAGCAGGACTCAGCCAGCAAGAAAATAGAAAGCAAAGTTGAAAATAAAATGCCGAAAAGCTAAACGAAGGAGAAATTTAGCAAAGCAGCAGTGTCTCCAAAGGCCAAATGTTCTGTCAATTCTGTATACAGACAACAAATCTTTACAACTTAAAACTAAAAAGCAACACAAAGGTCACCACCTGCAGGATCGAGAAGGAGCGAGGAGCTTCACACTTGGGAAGTTTGAGGCAGACTTGTAGTAATCAGTTGATCAGGCTGCATATCAACAACTCGCAAAGCCGATCACAGCCAACAACGCTTCATCAAACGCTGCAATAGAAAGTTAAATTGACCTACAAGCAAACAGCCAAGCTCCACCACATCCCTGTATTGGAGGCGCCGTATGGGAGGAAGTGAGTGAGGTTCAATGCTTTTTTTAGGCCCTGTTCACCATGGATCAGATCTTGCAGTGTGTGTGTGTGTGTGCGTGTGCGTGCAGGTATTCTTTGGTTTCTGGATTTCGCTGTACTCTCATTTTCCCCGTTCTCAGTTGGACCTGACACCCTCCAACCTCTGAACACCTTTTGTGTCGTTATGCCAAGAAAATAAATGAAGAAATCCTTAAGTTTCATCTGGAAAAATAACCATCTAATTGTTGCTTGATAATGAACCCACTAAGTAGCTCCAACCTTTGCGTCAGAAAGCTCCAGAAAGTGTCTGACCTGCAGAAGTCTGGTGGTAAAAGCACATTTTTTGCCTTTCTACAAAGACTGGACAGGATGGCATTTTCTTTGAAATGTTGGGTAAGTGTTTCAAGGGCAGTTTGACAGCCAATAATTTGGATGATTGTGGTCTTGCAAGCATTGTTCAGGCTTTGTTCAGTCCTTTTGTGGTCACTATGTGCTGATTCTGTAGTCCAGGCCAGCTGCAGGTGAGTGAACTTTCTAAAGGGGCACTTTGTGGTTCGTCATAATTTTTAGGAGAAATGTTAAGTGCAAAGTTTGATTGGTGCTTTTATTTTTATTGAAGTGAAAAGGCATTTTTGCTATTTGTCTACTGTGCCTCATCTGAATCAAAATGTGTTTTTTCAAACCAAAAGATAAATCGAAAATACAAAAGTTTGTCTCCAAAAGCGTTTTAGCAGGAATTTTGTGACAGATTTTGAAGATGTTTGATTGTGGCATATAGTAGCTTACCTTCATATCTGCTTCCATAACTGAATTTATTGTTATGTATTTGATCAGATACATATTTGTTGCTTTTTTTGTGATACCTTCAGTGCATTTCTCAGATTCCACGTACAGATTTTCACTAACTCAAAATGAAATCATTTAAAGTCACTGTGACCCCACACTCGATGAAATGAAAGCGCTTGAGCACACAGAAGTGAACATAAACGTGATATTGAACGTGCTCACATTTGGAAACAGATCATCAGGATTTACTGAGGAGCCCATCTGACAAATTCACAAAACACAATATCCATGTGTGAGGTATTCACTCAATCGTGACCTGGCGTGCTAACTACCATGTCTGCCATGTGATTGGCTAATTTATTTGTGCAAACAAGTTTTTGAACTGGTCTCCCTGCTCAGGTAGCAACAGAATGGTGCTGTACCTGAACATGGCGTGAAGCCATGAAGGTGAGGTATATAACACAGAGGTATATGAGATACAGACATTAGTAAAAAACTGAGAAAAACAAGTGTTTGGCATAAGGCATTATATAAGTGGAAAAAGTTTTTTTCTGTGTGTTTCATTGGACATGACACCACTGACGGTGAACGCACATAAACACGTCCACTCTCTTTCTTATAATTAGACTGCATTGGCTGTTTATTCTGTCACCTCATCGCCAGCACATTTTCTCATTCCCTTCACCTCAGCTTCACGACTGATTAGCAAAATCTCGAAGCGCCAACGCAGAATGTGAATAAGAAAGGGGGAGGGGGGGGGGGGCATGAAGTAAAGGACTGAGTGGCTTTGTTGCTAATAAAGGAATTCACATGAAAATATCAATCTTGCGCCTCAGCGGGGTGGTGGGTGGGGAGGGCCTCATTACAAATGGCCATTTTAAATTGATATATGCACAGAATCTACATGCCAATGTGTCCCCAGTGTGCAGTGCGCTGATAATGCTATTGTAAAAGAAATGATTAAGCTATTGAGGCGCAGACACAGACTGCAAACACAAAACTTAATGCATGCAGGAAAGACACGAAAGAAAAGAATTACACTACATCGGCTGTACTCTGTGTTGATAGCATATGGCTTTATGGCTTGGGATGAATTCATTCAAATATACATCACCCGACAATTTGATTGCCTCTTGAATAATGCCCGAAAATTGTATTCTTACTAAAATAATGCAATATATATGGGAAATGGCCATGGAATGTGCTTTTTGTAAGCTTTCACCTCTATTTATTCCCAAAGGGCATAAATGCTGTCACTACTGCCTGCGTTTGTCGGTATTAATGGAATAGCTACAGGTTTCTCTTGTCCTCGCAAAGGCTTTATGTCTTATCTTCAAAATAATGAATGATAAAAAAAGACATCCAATTCAGTAAGAATAAAATGTATTTCCATGGAGTATGGTAGTATGGAGAAGAGGACAGATTTTGAATCTCAGGAAATCCTCAATCTTTCACTTCATAAGTAACATTAAATGCAAATGTGCTGGATTTCAATAAGGGAATATACTTACAGTATTCTAGATCCCCCCCCCACCTCCCCCGTTTGAATAAATATATTTAGTTTTTTTTCTTTGTTGCTGTTGTTTTTAGGAATTCATAGTATAAAACTGTATGCAAAGAACACTTCTTAATATGTTTCCAAGTGAAAACTGAAGACATTTATTGTGTGTTAGATGTCCATTTACATGCTTGGAGTCACTGAGAAAAAAACTTTTTGAAGACAGACTCCAATGTGGAACCTTTATAAAATGCTCTGACGTAATTTCCATGTAATTAAAACTTTTCTGAAATTCTGCTACCATGCATGTGCATGACAGCAATAGTCAACAGCTCTTCTGCACATGCACGAGTAGATGGACAATGACAACAATGATGGTCACCAAAGTGTCATTACTCCCAGTCCATATTCTCCTGGGATTTGATAGGTTTGGAGTTAGCAGTCACTGCAACAGCGATCCAACTTGACCGTCCATCCGTACAAATTTCCATGCATTCCGCATCATTAAGATTTCATTCCAAAAGCAAACAGGCTCAACTCGTGACATGGCACGCTTGATACATTGTTTCTACCATTTCCACTGACTTATTTGATATGTAATAGTAATCAAATAAGTCTTATTCTTTTTGGAATTATGAAATATGTTTTATATTTACATTCACATGTGTATTTAGGAAAATTAAATAACCAAATCACAAAACTTGTCATTCATTTTTGAAAAATTACATAGAAAAAAATAAAATAATTTATTTTAGCTGCATGAATGCCAGAATGAGTCATGAATGCAAAACTGCCAATGACTGACGGAGACAAAAGGTTTGCGCTGGTGTGTGTGTGTGTATGTGTGTGTCAGCTGCCCCGTTGCCTCCAAACTGTCATGGAGAAGGGCCCTCATTGTGTGAAGGACAAAAGCGGCGTGTGCCACTGGTGGGAGATAACGGTGATTTATGAGGTCCTGTCACTGCGGAGGCAGGTAAACATGCACTTTAGGGTTCTGTATGTGATCCCACCGCCATTCTGCAGCCATAACGAGAAGCTGGCAGGAATGTATAACATATTCACCTACATTGTGACTGGCCAACAGAGTGTACTCTCACGCTGGGGCCTCGGGGGAGCAGGGAAATGATGGCATGGATAAAAGCATTGGAGGAGACGCATTTCGGGTGCATGTCACCTAAACATATTATATGAGAGGTGCTCTGTTCCCGGTTGCTGCCAAAGAGTCACTTACTGAATGACTGCTCCCAGATGATGTATTTTCTCAACTTACACAACTCTTCAATAGCTACAAGAACTAATACACGTCCACGTCAACCTTCTTTCAGTGGAAACGGCTGTAAACACAAACAGCTGATTGTGTTCGACATTTCCCTTGAATATCTATAAGGTGTTCTTGTGTTTTTGTCCATCTACTCCCACATGTGTAGAAGAACTGTCTACTACGGCTGGAAGTCACATTAACAGTAGCAGCGTTTCAGGAAAGTTACATTTTGAACCCGTTTCCATGGACATGGATTCTTCCAAAAGTTCCTCCTTGGGAGCAGTTTTCAAAAAGTTGTGTTTTCAGTTTGCTCTTTGCACAATTGTCTTTTAAATGTACATCTCAAACACACCAAAAGTTTTCTGTTCTACCCTGAAAATGTTGAGTTAATTGGGCCTTTGTTGCTACTGACATAGAAATGAAGAATGTTACGTCTGGAAACAACCAAGCAGCAGGAACATTTAAGCATTTCATTAACCCCAGACTCCAGGCTTACAGGTAGGCTTACACTCACAGGCATGGTAGTGTGTACTTATCCCAAGCGCTTTCACCACATTTGACAGCTACATTATTAACCTGGCAGTCCCTTCAGTGGCTGATTCCTATCTTGCCTCCCTGGCTCCAGTGAAGGAGGATGCCTGACTCACTCTCACTGTCTGCAGGAAGTAAAAAAGAAAAAAAACAGGAGAAAAAAAAAAACCTGATAACCACAGAGAATGATAAGTCTTCCAGAAATTGTCACTCTACAATAGAACCCAGAGGTTTGCACCAAGAAAATAGTCACGGGGAAGATCAAGGTTTCTCCGTCAGATGCATCAGAGAGCAGCTCGACACGAGAGGATGAGTGATTATCAATATATTTTAGAACACAATATAGGAAAACTGCATTGTGTACCAAAACCTGACTCTTCAAGAAAAACAAATCGTTCTCTCAAAGTAGTATATCTCCTCTCTGAATATATAAATAAATAAAAACATGCGCGTGTTACTTTCAAAGACAAGCATTTTATGTTTCCACAATAGCAAATTTGTTTTTCAGGGCTGGAGACTTTTGTGTTAGAGAGAACCCGTGTTTGTCAAAACACATAAAGGAGAAGGTTAAAAAAAAACACAAAAAAAACTGCTACTTTTATATTGACATGTCTGTGTGAGACACCAGATAGTAATGGCATTTGAAGATATCTGAAAGTTGTGAATTAACACACATACACCTGAAAAGGAACTCCAGCTGTATTCTTATTTTTGTTCTGGAACCACGGACCTAAAATAAAAGACCTAAAATTACCACGGGCTGTGTCCTCCCTCTGCTGCAGAACCCACGGACGGACAGTCAGCCATCACAAAATAATAGAGTAATATCACCAGGTTTAGTCCTGGCACCGAGAATTAATACCATGTTGTAACGGCTGAAGAACCAGAAATCTTGAGAAACTGACGAAAGACTGATGAGAGTCGATACTCAAAAACTAAGATGAACACAGGGGAATCTCAATAATACACCACTCTGAACTGTAATGATCAACAATATTGATGAAGTATTTAAGTGCTAGATGCTCAGTTTGTGATCTAACTCCATGTTGGAGAGTTCAGGCATTTAAAATCATTGGTTGTGGCTCCTGAGGTTGTGTGTGCTAAAAGTCGAAGGCTTCTTCTTCTGATGGCTCATGTTTTTTAAACTTCACCGTGGTTGTTGGAGTCACATGAGGTGACGTGGGGATCAGAAGAGCTCATCTGTGATTGACAACGACCGTATGAAACTGAAATATTGCAGCTATTTAACAGAGAAAAAGGAACAATATTGGGAATGGGGAATGTTTGTTCCAATTTTTTTTTATTTTCAGCAAAAATAAACTTATCGACATGCAAATGTTTAATCAAAACATGCAACCTGATTAGACATGGCTTGCTGGGCCCTGGCAGTGATTTGTCACAAAGTCAAATATGTACAATCAGGATCATGTGGTCAGGGGAGAGAGCGGAGGCAGAAATATTCCAAAGCAAATTATCATATAATATCATTTTCTTTCCATGCCATGTGTCATAAATGGAAATTGCTGCATGATTGCAATCATTTCCGTGAGTCTCTTTCAGACTGTGCAGTCCCTTACTGATTGAGTTAAAAGTGTCATTGTATTGGCAGATCATGTCAGAATTCAAACAAGATCACACAGAATGATATTTTGATTTGGTTCAGTAAATTAGAGTGGCACGTGAGCACTGGTGACTGAAAAATGCATCTGAGAGGACCACATCCCTTACTTCAGAGTTTATCCAGGGTGTTCCTCCTGCTGTAGACAAGAGTTTGATGAAATAGTAAAAGAACTCATAATGTCTGTGCTACAGGGTTTCATATTGATATGCATTTCAAAATAAATGCAAATATTTACCCACAATAAATTCTTCAGTGAACAATTTTTTTTCTATTTTAGATATTAAAACAGATGTCATTTAGGGCCACTGGTGTTTGTTGTTTTTGTTTTGAAACCACACACAAATGCACTCAGAGAACAATATACTAGAAACATTAACGATGGGAGCACATGGACAGACGACCAAGCTGGTTTGTTATCACTGTGATTGTCAACTCTAAAACTTCCTAGTCCCAGTAGGATATGGACTGGGAGTCATGACACTCTGCAGGACAGCGCTGCTGTTGTTAATTATTTTCTATCTCTTTACAAGCCAAAAAAACCCCAATGGAGGGACATTTATATTTAAGTGGAGACTTCTTCAAAATCCATCCCTTTCAATACACCTCAAAAAGCATGAAACTTTAAATATCAATTAAATGTTACAATTTGGAATGCAGTTTTCCAACTCTGAGTAAATTGCAGTTAAGCTGATCAAGGCCAACATGAAATGCGATCTTACAAATGAGACTCTTCTCCTCATGTAAAAGGGTGCACATCAAAGCAGCCTTTGAAAGAAGGTTCATTATAAGGTAAATTAGAGCACATTAGAAATACAGATGCATCTGTGCATTTACTGTAAAGCGAAAGAGGAAAAAAAAAAAAAAACGCCCTGAAGGATTCCAGCTGCAGTGAAATGGGGCTAAAAGTAACCAGGTCCTGAGCCATCCTCGGTTTGTCTTCCCTTTGACAGGGCCTGATGTGTATGAATGTTTGAAATGGCGAGAGGTTGAGAGCGTTATGTCAACCTCTTTTGATGAAGATGTTAAAAATCGTCTTTTCTTTGTGTGAGCTGCAATACGAGGGGAGTCCATGTCCAATTGTACGCCCGCAAGCCAGAGAATGACACAATTGTTCATCTCCACTCTATGGCCATCCCACATACAGAGCTAAGCCTCGGCTTCTCCACGCTTGAAACGCTTAGAGCCCGAGAGATTGTCGGTTCCTCAAAGACCCGAAATTGTGTGCGATTGACGATGGGGTCCTATTTATTTCGCGGATTGTTGTTTCCTGTATTCATGACATTTTCTTTTGCAGGAATATTGGGTGGGAAGTCATCTGAGAAGAAGCTTTATTGCGTTCTGTTGAGCCCCACAAAGGCAGAAATTCAACGTTGGTGTTTCGGAGGGAAGCGGAAGCGAAGAAATCCTCAAGTATGTTGTTGTCTTCGGCCTGAGTGCTTTTAGCTTTTATCTTTGCCACATCATTCAAAAATAGCAAGATTTTTTCAAATTATATATTGAGGTTTGGAGTCGGGATGCACCAATACCAATGGAGCTTCTGATGCTGCATGAAATACTCTTATGAAATGATAACTACAAAACTAGTCGTGCACTTTTATGCTGCTTTCAGGTTCCTTAAAAAAGACAAATTCGTAATCCCATCAGCAAAAAGGGTGATGAAATGAAACTCAGAAAATACACTTTAGTTTCAAATTACATTTATGCACATGTCTTAGAAGCATTACTATGTTTTCTGCAGGTAACATATCAGGAAATTATTAAAACCATTGCTATAGAACCTTACAGTCCTTTTCACTGAAGTGTTAAGAAGTCGTCTTGTAGCTCATGCCAACGAATATAACATGTAGAGCGGTTTTCTGTTTTCACTTGAAGACATTGCTGCATAAATGGGGCAAAAAATTAGTCATCCACTCAAAGAAACTGTTGATTTAGCATCTGTCTCGATTGAACATTCTGCAAAGGTACAAGAGTCTAACAAAGGCATTAATTTTCATGCTAATTTCTGTAATTATTATTCAAAAAATGATGAAGCGCTGAATTAAGGAATACAATTTCTGCAAGGATCTCAATTGATTGAAAAAGCCTGCTCATCTTTAAGTTCTGTTTGGCTTTTAATAGCAAGTCAGATGCTGATTGGACTTGTGAAGTGAACTTTTGAATGCATTTTTATGTTTCTTACTTTTCTGAGGAACACGTCTTCTGGCATTTCATTAATAAAGTTTGATTGCATTGAAAGTTGGACGTTACCAGTTTTCTGGCTTCACTTTTTGAACGTCTGAGGCTGTTTGCCATGTTCCCATCCATGTTTTCAGGAAAAGGACAACGTCTTTTTAAATGACTTCGACTCCACGGTCTTGACTTAATGCGAGCAGTATACTGTACTGGGGGGGAAACTGGTTGGAGGTACAAAGGCAGTAACCATGGTAACAGCACAGCATGTCACTTCCTCGACGGGAGGGAGAAGACGAGCAGAGTCTGCAGGCATGCAGCTTTCAGCCGCTGTTTTAGCAGCAGCAGGCAGCGAGATAACAAAGTCCTCATTGTCATTCATCTTGCTGGGCTGATGATGAGCCTCGCTCACCACGGCACCTCCTCCAATCACCAGCGAGGCCCCGATGGCTGATGTAACAGTGAGAAAGGTGAGACAATGTGAGACGCTTTGAGCCGGCTCGTTCACACAGAGCTGATCTCATTTGACTTTTGGCCTTTTTTTTTTTTTTTTAAAGTGCTTTCAGTGGGATCGCAGGAATTTGTTGCGTTCACCTGAGAGGATGCTGGGATAGCGAGTTCATCTCGACCCCAGCTGTAAAATGTACCGATATGACGACGATGAGGTAACGATGAGGCAACACCGACGTTACTGTGAAGTCGGTGAGGTACTACAATCAACCGACACAATTCTAACTGCTCTTCACAAGCGCCGAATTGGACTGCTTTTTGCCTTTGGATCTGCCTTTATGCTTTCTGGCACGGGTTCAAAAATGTGTTCGAAACCCTCCTCGGAGATTTTGCTTCTCAGTGACATGGCAGCGTTCCAGCGTTGATGCAGATTAGTTGGCAGCCCGCGCGCCAATCTCCCATCCCAACACATCCCAGAGGTGCTCTTTTGGATTGGGATCTGGTGACTGCAGATGTCGTTTGAGTTGAGTCAAATCATCAAGTTCAAAAAAGCAGTTTATAAGGGTCGGTGAATTGTGACATGAAGTGCTATTAGCCATCAGAAGTTTGTACACCAGAGTCATAAAGGGTTGGACACGGTTTGTTTTGGAATGATACCAGTGAGATTTAAGACCGAGGGTTTTCAGTGTCCTAGTTTATTACAAACTTAGTAGCATAGGTGGCAGAGGTCTGAAATCCTACTTCTTCCTATTTGTAACATTCCTGAAGGCTTAGATGTGCAAACAGTATCAGTTTTTAATTTTTTTTTGCTGAGAGCCGTCACACTCCCAGCACCTCAACTGACTATCAGTGCTGTCCCCTCTAAAAGATAATGTTTTTACAACCTTCTGTTGTCCAATTTTGATAAATCTCTTTAAATGTCGCCTCTGTTTCTTGTTCGCTGACAGCAGTGGCACAAGCTGTTGCTGTAGCCCTGATTCAAGGTTCCTTTTGTTTTGAGGCCTTGAGATGGTCCTCGTTACATCTTTGTCGTTGTGAGTGCTGCTCCAGTCCATCTGGCCAATCTCCTCTCACCCCTGTCAACAATTATGCGTCTTTTCCACAAGAGTTCTTCTTTTACAGACCTTTCACCCGGAACCTGTGCGTGAAAATTCCAGTAGATCTGCAATGTATGATACACTGAGATGCCTTTGCTGATCATTGTGGCCATATCTGAATGTGTACATTTATTGGAAAACAGATTGATTAGATAAAGTTGTCTTTACCAGTAAGTTGAACATGTGTTGCATGTTGTGTGAATGGCCATGTCGTTTCGTGCTTTTTCAATGCAACCCCCCCCCCAAAAAAAAAACAAAAAAACATGCCATCAAGGGATGCATTAAACAGTAAAATCCAGATTGAAAATTATCTATATTGGTCAAAAATAGCAATTTAAGCTCCTCTTTAGATTTATCTCGAAGGTGCAGTCACACCTGCGGCTGTGGCAGGACAGAGCACCGTGTTCCCACCTAATACAGATATGTCAAATCTGATTCAAGCTCCTGAAGATACCTCTAATCATTCTTTCTTATTACGGCATCACCGATACTGATATGCAGTTTTTGGCAGCGATGGCCATTTTCAAGGCTACCTGGTCCTCGTCATAAAACAAAGCCACCGGGGTGGTTACATAAGACGCCTGCGCAAACACCCATGTCAGGACCTCCTGACTGCGCTCCAGGGACAAAACAAATGGTGGGTGCATCTGATCAACACACCAGCGTGTCAGACCCTTGTTGCCAGAAGGCGATACCCCGCCGAAGAACAAACGCTGGTTTGCTGGCTTTATCCTATCTGTTCAGCGGAGCAACAGCTGATGTAATACTACAGTAACCCAGAATGTCATTAAAACGTCCGCACAGCCGGTGTCGCTGTAAAGCATTCCCGCCCCGCGATCGCCGCGCATCAGTCACACTTGTAGTAAATGTCACACACAATGCAGGGCAACTGTGCACGGGCTGTCGGTGTGTTTTGACTTGTGTTGGAAAAGCACAGCTAATGCTAATAATGGTGAGGATTCAGGTTGTCCGGGAAGTTCCGACGCAGTCTTCAGGCACAACACCAGGGACCTGGAAGCAGCTCAGCTAAATGCCAGGTGGTGGTGTTATAAGTCACAGCCATGTGCTCGATTTCAGAATGTTCATTTTGTATTTAGCATTAGCAGACACAAGAAGAACTTTTTTACTGAAAGACGAGCGACTGGTTGCTGATATTGTCCCAGATTGAGACTCCTGGGATCAAAAGACAAAAAAAACTGTTAATGATTTTTTTTTTTTTTTTTTTTTTAATGATCATTGGTTTATGGTTACTGTCACAAGTAATTTGCATATTTTACCGTGCAAAATCTCACCAGGTCTAAAATGATTCTTGGAGTAATTCAATTACTAAACTGCCTCGAGGCAAAATGATCTCTTTCAGTGTTTCAGGGGAAAACACAACTTTTCCATTTTCAATTCCTTAAAAATTCTTTTGGAAAATTGTCTGTTTACACAGAAACTGCAGAAATGCTGAAAATGATGTAGACACACACACACACACATGCAGTGAATAGCATGCTATAAACACTAACAATACACACAGACATTCCTATAGGCAGATGTTGAGGTTGATTTGTTTTTACGCATGTCTGACATTCTTCTGTACCTTGCAATGAAAATAATGCTGCCTCTGCTTTTGATTCACAATTTCCATAGTCAGCGCATCGGATTAACACACCCTCCTTATTCTTCTTCATTCTAGGATCATGGGTTCTCCAGTAGTACTCGACATTTCACTTCAATCTTTCAATTCTTTTGACGGGCAGATTTTTATGTGCAGAGGTTGTGATCCCAATAAACACCAAGAGGTCCAAGGTAACTCATTATTTGAACTCTGCCCTTTGACCTGTTCATTGTGGGTGACCATAATTATAATTTCCAGTCAACACAGCTGTCGGTCACGGAAACTGTTTGTCAGTAGGACAGATCCTGCTCCTTTCGGCCAGATTCAGTTCCTTTTAAATTGGCAGATTCTTCTGAACTTCCTAATCCACAAAATAAATAAATAAATAAAAAAAAAAATTCAAATGTATTCAATGGAGCATTGAACTTTCTTCTGAAACTCGATGATCTGACTGTAAACAGGCGCTGTCACATATTTTGCATCATGCGTCACTTGTTGGATGTTTACATTTCATTTATATCCTCAGCTGATCTGTAAGAAATAAACTGCATTTGTACACCATTTAAAAGCTAATACTTTAAACACTACATGTTTAATTTACAGTGTGTAGTGATTGCACATTATGTATAACATTTAAACTTGATTAATAATTGAACTTTATCTGGATTTTAATCATCACATCAATATTTATTCACTGTTTTAATGAAATGAACATTATTCGTTGCCTGATATGAAGTGCTTTTTTTTTTTTAAGTCATAACTGCACAGATTTTGGTGAGGGGGAAGTGATCTCAAAACCAACCACCTCTATGCCACCTCTATGTTCTTACAGGACCGTCAAATAGTGGATCTGTGTGCACAGAAAGGCAGATGCATAGAATTAATCATTAGCAATTCTTGCATCATTTGATTATCATCGCCATCATGTTGCCAAAGGGCAGAGTGGATTTCCATCTGGCCTCCACAGATAAACATTTAGGACCTAGGTGATGTGTTTGCCTTGTGGGTTCATTCAGAATGTATAGAAGACGGACTGTTGTGACTCAAATGTGTTCGGAATCGCTTCTCTTCCAAATGTATTTTCCTCTTCAGTCGCTGACATCCTGCAGTGACAATTGCGAGTCAGTGCATTTGTAAACAGGCTGCAGTCGTGTAAAACAGAAAGTTTTAATGAGCTGAGATTTTTCATGAAAAGGCTTTGACACAAATTAAAAATAATGGCGAGATTGGTTCCTTCCCTACAGCTGGTTGTACTTGATCCGACCATGCAGACAGCCAGCGCACTCGACATGTTCAGCCACCGGGAGTTCAATTAATTTCCAAATCCTTTCATTTAAAGAACCCTTTAAATTGATTTCCCTGGACATGCAGCGCCCCAAACCCAACATTTAGTGCTGGAGACATATTACACTCCATTCACTTTCACTGCCTCGGCTTTGTTTAGACACCTGCTGGCAAACAGAGCGGCGGCGCACTGAGAACCAACTACACAAACCATAGATTTCTTAATTTTCTGCCGTTAATGAAGGAGGCTCCAACTAATCCAAGGGCATGGAAATTACATTTCCTCCTTGCTTTCAAGTTTTCATTAAACATTGTAAGTCCAAAATGAGTGATTTGTCACACCACACAAGCTTTGAGACTTGAGAGAAAGTTCGGAAATGATCTCCTAAATCCCTGTGTATTTTCTAAAATAGGTTCACAGAGGGAATATGTACCACATTTTCATTGATAATGAAGAAATCTAATTTACTCTTATTATCCTTTATCCATTTTTTTGCTCTGTGTATGACCAGAGTGAGAACAAGCTTTGTGTTATTAAGCAGCTCTGTAGCATCAGTGCTTTTCATCATTACTGCTTCTCTTCTGAGGTCGAATGAACCTAAACTTTCCAGGATGGGGACTTTTGACATAATTGTAATACTGACACCTTAAACAAATCAACAAATATAGATGTTATTTAGCCTAAATTACTATGTAATGACAATTTATATTCTCAAATATGTTATTTGGTAAGAAAATATCTTCATCTTTTAATTTAAGAGAGTGATATTTTATTATGTCGTTCGATTGTTTGCCGCAAATTTTACCCAAGTGTATTCTAAATAAAAGTCTGGTCAATATTAAGATCAATCTTGGAAAACTGTCTCTATAAATAAGCTTCATTTGCAGTCTAGACACAGGGTTTGCACTACATTGATGACTGTAATCATTTTTCAAGGTATTTTTATGTCACTTAATAAGCCAGGTGGGCCACCAAATGGGTGAGATATACAAGGAAAACTTACACATGGTGTCTCTGGATGATGTGAAGATAGCTCATGTCCTCGCAAAAGCTCCTGTTCATCACGCTAAAAACAATGTTCTTCCAAATGTTTCGCTGCTTGAAGTTGTCATGATGGAAACCTACCATCGTCCCCTTCTGAGTATGAGTTAGAAGAAACACTTGTTCTGTTTTGTCACCATGACAGATACTGACATAGACACAGCAGTTTTTTTTTTTTTTTTTTTTTAAGAACGTCAGTCATAAACTTGAGTAATCACAAATAAGATCAGTGACCAACAGGTTCTATTCAAAAGAGAATTTTACTGTACTTTTGAAGAGTAACTGCTCCCTGGGGGTGTTTGTTTGCATTAACAGTGCTGCAAATTGTGATTGATTCAAAGTGGACGGAGGCCAACTTTACACTGAGAGCAGCATTTGTTTTATATGACCATAGAACTTTATTATTGCTTATCTCATTGACAGTTGGGAGAAAGGTCAACATTGCTGAGATATTGAAGAACGAATCAGCCAATTGACTTCTGTAGTTACTTTACACCAATCTCCGAATGCCCTGGAAGCATCAAAGCAGGTTTTCAGCCCACTTTGTGCCAAGCTCGACCACGATTGCTTGCATGATTCAAATTCCGTTTCTTTCTGGCTCTGCTGAAAAATACATAAAGACTAAACTTGTCGAAACGCCCTCGCCCCAAATGCAACATTTCAAAACATTTGCGGTCCGTGAAACGATTGCAAAACTGTGCAAGGAGGCTTTCAATTATTCAGCTGTGCAGCTTCTTGCACCTTGTACAAAAAAAAAAAAAAAAACGCTGCTCCTGTACTCTCCCGCATGCTTTCTCGTGTCATTCATAAATTTTTCTTTCCACTATTCTGCAGCCGTATAGAGGGCTTCTAAAACTCACCTTTGCATGCCTTCTGCAGCCCAAGTGAGTACGACCAAAATGATAAATCCTGACATCATTATTAGAGGGCACATAAACATTTCCAATTTGTGGAGTGACACATAAACAGGTGACAAATGGTCTCATAGTTTAAACATAGTAAACCCGGCTGTAGCTTCAATACCTGTTTATCAAAGTCAATGGTTATTGAGGCTGTATGAGAAATTCCTGACTCAGTGTCATTGTGCTTCACAGTCGATGAGGTTACATGGACCAAAATGAATCTGAATAAATGCCAATATGATTACATTTGCACCACATCAATTCTTCAGCCTGATCATATTTGCACTATTCCATCATTTCTTTTTTCCTACAGTCAGAGCTTTGTGCACATGTCTGTGATCCTCACGTCATGACGTAACCACGTTCACACCCACAAAAAGCGTCCCGTGCTCATCTCTTCCTAATTAAACTTTGCACCAAGAGACGGTTTCTCTGATGCTGCAGTTTCAAAAATAATGGAGAAAAGTACCACGAGCATATTAACTGAGGTGAAGTCCATTTTTTGATATTGGTGGACTTCTGGGTCAAGTTGGTTGTGGGATTCCAGACGCATGCGTAAGCTGCAAACACCACAGTGCAAAGCATTATGGGACTGATTCAGTGAAATTAATTGGGTCATATCTTGGCACTTATTCCAATTACTTTATTTAGTGTTCATGTAAACAGGCCAATCTGATCCTGTAATCGGAAAGAATTTAATCTGATTAACAATAAAGCGACCATATAAATGTAGCTAGTGTTGTTTGCTTCTTTATCAGTTTATCATCTCTCTTTAGGAACTGTGTAGAAAACTCAAAACACCTTTCTGAGAATTTTTATCAATCCCACTTGTGTTTAAAAAAAAAAAGAAACGGTCGAGAAAGAAACCATGTCCATTGCTCAAGTGGTAGTTTTAAACCATGTGGATTTGGGAATGCAGGTAAAATGTTGAATATTGTTTTATTAGTGTGAGTTGATAAGATGCACTTTTTTCCAAAATTCACTGCACATATAAAAATTGCACGAATACCATCTAAACACTGTCAAGATGCTGCACCAAATACTGAAGGTAGACTTTTTTTTTTTTGTACTTGCTGTGCCGATCACAGGCTGAGCTGAAATGTGTAAATTATCCTGCCTGCTAAACCTGAAGCTGCAGTGATCACTTTAAACTTGACAGTTTTAATAAACTCGGATTTGAGAGAACAGTGATTCATGGATTCACTGCAGTCAACCGGACTCAGACTCCCCATCTGCCCTTTATGAACTTCCTGTTGTCTCACATCAGCGATGCTGCAGTCATTTCATTTTGGCTGATTTATAAACCAGTTGTAAAAATTTTGCAGACTTGCTCTTTCTATTTTTTTTTCTACTTTACATACAGCCTTCATTTCTAGGTTTATTTGTTTTGTGTGAAATTCTGTTCAAATTTGGTTTTAACTGTTCTCTGTGTATGTTTGTGTGGTTCCATTACAAAAACCAGCAGCATCACCCACTAGTGGCTCTACATGGAAACTGCATTTTTTTTTTTTTTTCATGTTTTCAAAATGGGAAACCTTTCTGAAAAGAAAGTGTACAAATCATCTAATTCTTTGAATTGTGAGGTGAATGGGGCCTTGATGTCTGGCATCAAGACAGTGCTTCACCTTTTTGTGTTGACAGTGTTTGGGAAGTAAATACCTAGAAAAAAAAAAAAAATAATAATAATAAAAAGAATATCTTGTAGCTTCAGCCCTGATAGACAACAGATTCACAAGAGTTTCTCTCCAACTCTCTGCCATCTCAACAGAATTTGGCATTCTACCCTAGAGGAAGAAACCATGTTGCAGAACAGCACGCAAATACTTAATTGGACTCCTGACCTGCCTTCCTCCTTTGGACTCGGGGAGCTGGAACCTTTTAATTAAAGAGAATACTATGTGAGTCCTGGATCTCTGGAGGAGAGCAGCATTTCCCAGTGTTCTTCAACATAAAAACTGGATGTGGAAGAGGATGATTTCAACATTTTCCTGGATAATATAGACATTAAAGCAGAACTATGCACATGCATAAGATATTGAAAACAAAAAAAAAAAACAGGTCTCAATGTTGACAGTGACTTGTCGCTTGTGGGCAACGGGAACTATGAACTTTGTGCTGATGATATTGGTATTTGATCCATCCAGATCCGGCCTATTAAGCGCGCTCACTCTGACGCACGCTTTCTTTTTTCTGACACGTGAAGACTGAGGACGAAATGTGAGTGTCAGTTATTCACTCCGGTGCGGCGGTCGTTTAATCGGTAATTTTCATGTTGTTGTTTGTGTACAGTGTGATCAACAGTCAATGAGCAGCTGTCGACACAGTTTGTGTCGTATGGTCTTTGGACGTAACATATTCATTTCTGAATCCGTGCCGATAAACGGATGTTTCATTCCCTCTGCGGACGCATCATCGAGGGACCCTGACAGTGATGACGATCATGATGAATAGCCTTTTGAAACTATGAAGCGTACAGCACCGCCATTGTTTTCCCCGACACCTCCTGAGTCGCCCCCTTACCTTCCCTCGTTTCTTCATCTTCCTTCTCATTTTATTTATTTTTTTCTTCTCCTGTGATGGATAGGTTTCTGCAGCCACCGAGCGTCCACGCCATTAGTCGTGGGAACTGTCCCATAGTGGCGCGGCGGCGTAACACGTGGAGACACAGATCAGAGAGGGGACAGACATTTCCGAGCAGTGGGGCTTGTATGCATGCAACACAAAACCAGTAATGGAGGTCTCGCCTCAGACAGCTATTGATGTACCATGGGATCGTATGTCACTGAGCAAGCAGACGAACGCAAACACGCTCAGCAGTGCAGTGTTTCCACGCTCTGTAAAAATGGAACCCGGACCTATTGTTGGTCTAATGATAGGCACCATTATCCGTTCAGGAATCCCCACACACTTCCACCTGCACAAAGCCATTAAAATGTGTTGAAGTACTCAATAACGTCCAGATAAATTGGAATAGTAATTTAAAAATAATGGAAACGGAACACCTAACTCTGATTTTTGATATATTTTATGGTTGTTGTTTTTTTTACTCGGTTAAGTAGGCAGACGTCTGTGCAGCACTTTTACAGGACTAAGCATTAGTCAAACCGGAGCACCGAAAACAAAACATGAGTAACTGCCAGTGCAAATATCACCAACTGTTGACAAAGTCACATCAAATCTGCCTTTTAAACAAGATGAAACTTTGTTTTTAAAAGCGACTGGGTTCTCATATGTAGCGCGGCATTTTTTCATCTCCCGGAACAACTCCCGTCTGAAGTCACGGCTTCTATCTGATGTACCAAAGGAAGTTAGGAGCTCAAATGATGAGCTCTTGTAACACTTCACGCAGATTAATGAGACACGATGATAAAGCCAGTATTACATAAGGACTGTGTGACTCAATGAATGTGGGCACACGAAGGTGGAGTGCAGGGGTGTCAAACATGTTTCAGTTCAGGAGCCACATTTCCTCCAGAGTGGGTCAGACTGCTGAAACAGTACCATGAGAACCTTTGAAATTAAACATGGAAAGATTTCCTTTGTTGGGATGCAGAGCATACATGATGAAAATGTCGATGACACCAGACAATTACTTTGGAGAAATGTTATGGTCTCAACATAGCAGCTGTTAATCCTTTTACTTTTAATGTGGTTTAAAAAAGCGCCCCAGATTTAAAAAAAAAAAAAAAAAAAAAAGACCAGAATTAGTTAGTTAATCATCATGTGTAATGATTACATGAGTGGTCTGGTACCAGGTATGGTGGAATGATACTGACATGGATGACATCTGTTCCAAAATGTAACGTTGTCCAAAAAAATACGTTTTTTGTTGTTAATTTCAGCCCCCCCCCAAAAAAAAAGAAGAAGTCACAATTCAAAATGAACTTCAAAAGTTTCCCTTGTGTGATGAGCGACGAAAATATCCGCTGTGATCATCCTTCAGTCATTAGTGCGTGAGTCATTTCTCCTGCACGTTGCCAGGCTGGGACCTCTGCGCTCCTATTCGCAGAAGATTGTAGAAAGTGTTGATAGGAGGACACTTACTGTTTAAATTTGAAAGAATTTTGATGAGCAAAAGGATTCTTCTTCTTCTTCTTTTTTTTTTTTTTTTATCTCGCCGGTTTATTTGCGCTTTCACCCTGAGACTTTTCATTTGAGCATTTTATCTTTTTCTCCTGCTGCAAGACATGAATGGAATACTTTCCATCTGCCTCCAAACCATTTCAGTGGAATTGAGAATTTACCAACCACACTGTTACTCATGCAAACAAGTACAGCGCAGTCAGTTATCTCAGGAATGCCAACACTGCGCAAGGTCAACACTTGAGCACACTGCAGTTGAAAAAGCTTAACATAACTTCAGCCTTCGTCCCGCATGAAGATCCTGTTCGGCGATAGTGTACGTTTATAATAAATGCCTTTGTGCTTGGGTTTGGCTGTAAAAGGATTTATTCTTTTAGGAAAACCTTTTTCCTCTGAGGTGCTGATATTATCTTGATACAAGGAAAATACTCTTCACTGAGTGACAAGTACCGAATCTTCGAGGATGTTGCAATTTCCCCTGAAAGCAAAGAGAGCCATTCTCATCTGAGACGCGGAGCCGTATAACACGATGACTTTCGAGTGAACACGGTGATTCACGAATGCTATCTCGATAAAAGTGATATATTTTACACTAAATGCGTCAAGGCTGTCTGCAGCAATGCATGCTGTTTCATAGAGGCAAAGGAGGCACCTCCAGCTTCCAGGAGGCTGGCAGCATGAGCAATGACTGTCTACAGGCCAGCAGTTCAGAAACCACAATAAATAACGGAGGGATAAATATTTGATTGTATCTACAAAATACCTTCAGAGTCAAAGTGGTGAGCAGCAAAAAGACTGCAAACATCAGAATCAGGTAAAGCAGCATGAAGGTAAGTCGTTTCGGCATTCATTAGGAGAATCGGCAAAGTATTGCAGTGTAGAACACTGTAGATCATCACAGCTGAAACTCATCGGAGCCATTCACTTTATGGTTTTAAAAAGCAAACTTTCGTGAAATACCAAGAACCAATTTTGTCTCTGATCACACAGCTGCTGTCGACAAATCTGCCTGAAACGAGACCACAGCGTCTGAGTCCCGATTGCTTGATTCTCATCAGAGTGACTCAAACCTCAGTGTGTCCAGCATTACTTGGAAGGCTTTGCTGATATAAACAAAAAGCACAATCTTTCGATTGTAGGTTGTAAAGTTTGTGACACCTACATAACTCCAAATATCTGTGTATTCTGGAAGTGAAAACACACAAGGTTGCGTTTCCTTTCGCTCTGGTGTCCAGTATGTGTTGTAAATAAAGCCACTCAGGGGAGCCGGTGCGAGCGGACATGACTCTCCGTTGGCTCCCATGCCAAAAGTCAGAACATAAAGGTGGAGGCAGCATGAAGCGTGGCACAAAGGCTTGTCGAGTCTTAAGTGGACCTTTGTAGACGTGCTGCAGCAGCAAGGAGTGCTGGCACGACGAGATCCCCGGAGACTGTGGATGAGTGATCAGGCCCTCCAGGTACAGACTTCAAGACCTGAAAAGATGGCTGAAACACTGAGGCAGCAACTAAAAAAAAAAAGTGCTGTCAAGAAATGCCAAACTTTCACACAGGGATGCAGAGAGAGAAAAAAAAACGACATAAGCAGCAGTCAAGTCATCAAATACAGGCAAGAAAATGGAGGCGAGACAAAGGAATTATCACGTCACCAAAAACACAACATAAGAACAAATACAAGCTGTATTTCAAATATTTGCACACATAGATGAAATATAGTAAGACTTGCCTGGTTCATAGATCACACTTTACATCCACATCAACATGACTTGATGTCTCTGATTGGAATCTAATTGAAACTACTAAAAGAGAGAAAAACAAAAACCTCATTACTCTTGGTGTGTTCGCTTTATTCACAGTACAAAGCCAACCGTAATAAGTTAATCACCATATAAAGATTTGTTAGTACCTGCACAGAGGAATCAAACCGTGCATCTGATGCTGGGAGTGTGAAACGCGCATAAATAATGTGGGGTAATTTCTGCTGAAGCTCTGTTTTTGTGTTTTCATCACTTATTTAAAGGGAGACCATCAGCTCCATGAATGCTTCATCCCGTTTCTACAACGGCATTTATTAAGGGAGTGATTTATCTGAGGATGCGGTTCATAATTTAGGAAACGTTGACGTGTACGCAGGTACAGAACATCGGGGTAATATCAGTGGCGCTCCTCGTTATGCTAATGTTACGATTCAAAGGTTATTTCAATTATCTGCCGACAACAAAATGGAATCTGGTCAAAACCGCAAAAACGGGCAGGTTCAGTCAGACTTCTCTTGTTTTGCTCCTAATGATTTCTAGTAAACAAATATTTCCAAACAAAAGCAGATATGCATTAGCTTTGTGGGAAGGTTAATTAACACAGTATTAGAATGAATGAGATGTAGATATTGCATGCAGTACATACTGTCTTATTTTATCTTTATAGACTGGCTGTAAACACTAAAAGCTTTTCACGGACTGAACAACATCCAATGCTTAACGGGAATAAGAACAAGTACCACATCTGTCACAGTTATCTCTTTGTTCCCCCCCCCCCCCCCCCCCCCCCCCACGTCTTATTAAAGCGCCTTCTTTCATCAACCAAGCTTCTGTTAATGACTTGGTGTCTGGCAGGCGGCCAGAATGCGAGCAGATAATGGGCAGTGATCTCTGTAATAAAGATGGGGTGGACGTTCACGGAGTGTGTGGATCGTTTACCCTGGGGGTGAAGTGCAGGCGCGGGAACCGGAGTGTGTTACTGTGAACTGCAGTTGGAGCTTTTTTTTGGCACTAAGGGGAGTAAACTGGAGGTGATGTACTTTTGAGATCATATTTAAGCTTTTAAAATGCTTTTCCATAGCTAAACAATGTCAAAAAAGCAGATTCAATCATATAAGAGCTTTGGTGTGACGTTTTGTATTTCGCAGATCGCTGTAGCTCTGCTGAGATCATTGTCTTGGTGGAGGTCGTCTTGTCTTTCAAAGACTTTTCTCCAGAAATGGCTCTCCTCCATTTCCAGCCGTTGGGTTTTGGTTATCTCCATTACCAAAAGCCCTTTTGCTCAGATTGGCGAGGTGGTCCAGCTCTTTAAGGAACTCTGATTCTAATCTTCTTCCATCTGATGAAACGGTTTGATACATTTTCTCTGATCGATACCTCGACAAAATTTCATCACCGAGTTCTCTGGACCTGATGGATTGACGATACACACGTGTCTCTCTTTCAGAGCGATGTCCAATCCATTCATTTTGCCACGAGCTTACTCCAATCATCTCTGGGACACATTTCAAGTCAAAACAATCTGGAAAACCTTGATCGTAATGTGAGGCACCTCAGAAGATGATCTAAAGATGTATCAAGGGTACAGTGATTGAGATAAAGAGACCATGATAATCAGATTCACACTTTCATGTAAATTACTTTTGTGTCTACTTTTGTAATGGTCCGTCACTCTGAGTGCCAAGAGACAACAGAATAATTTAAGGAGGGACACAAGGTTAATGTGTATTTTATTTCACTGTGCATGTTAAGTCATCCTGCTGCAAAAGTTTGACTTTGTGTCTGGTTTTGATAAGGTTATACACAAGGCGGTTGGCAGCCTATTTGATATGAAAGACCATTTTTAAAAGTTCTTGTTAATCATTCCACCATCAAGATAAAGAATAACATCGAGTTCAATTAGGAGATAATTAAATTAAACATAGATCTATGTTAACATAGTCTCTCTCCCTTTATCAGCACATTGAATTTGTGGTTGAAGAGAAATGATCTCATAAAAATATCCACATTCTGAGTTGTTACATTCACCCTATTGATCTCCTGCCAGTGTCGCTGATGAACAATACATCTAACAAATAGACGAGATTAGATTTTTCATATCCCTGTAGTTACATTGTGTTGCTTTTTCATGCAGTTTCCACATTTACGTCATTAAAAGATGCAAATATCATAAAGAGAAATTCTGTGAATTCTTCAAAATGAATGACAATGAGAAAAGTAAGACATACTTAAAAATTCTATTCAGCCAAAATATTAAGAGGAGGCAAAAGTAAGTTTAGTCAGCAGCGCATAACACTTGCATGGAGTATATATTCTGCGTAATGACATTGAATAAGTGCTTGTATCTGTAATCACCTAAAATATAGTGCTTGTACCTGTCCTTGGTGGTATTGGTGCATCTCTAGTAGAAAAACTAGGAATAATACAAGTATTGCATACAAACCCATTTAAAAAAATTAATTAAAAAAAATCCCTTACTTGAACCTTACCTCTCTACAAATGATTTTTTGCTGCTTTGCTTTGGTGAACTCTGCTTTCTGGGGATCACACATGGCGTCACTATGACTGTGTTCACACTACAGATCTCTTGCTCAAATATGATTTTTTTTTTTCCCCTCTGAGCTCTAATGTTTATACATGTTCTTCACAGAATTTGAATCTGTGTTGTCAGACTCCACTGCGAACAGCCTTCATTTGTTTCCTATGTGTAGAAGACAGCAGAGCTGGATTTATCTTATATTGAGGGGTTGTTGTTTCACTTTTAAATCCCAGTTTCATTCAGAGTTCTGTATCACAGCTGTACAGCGGCCTCAGAAACAACAGTTTTATGACCAGCTGTCAAAGTAGGTATTACACCACCAAGGCATTAGATCTGTGGAACATCTTGAGAACACTGGAAACTACAGGCTGCAAATAAAACTGTGCCTGAAGAAGAAACACCTCAAACTGTCTGTATGCAAAATATGAACAGCTGGTGAATGGAACAATATGGTAAATATGGACGCTACACACACCCGAGGGCTTTGGGGTGATCAGTTCTCAGCTGGATGTAGGAGGGGAACAATTTTCTTTGTAAATATGCCTTCAATTGTAACCATTAATCTGAAGATATTCCACAAAGTTACCGTATCTTCCTAAAGCATTTACGTTAAGAGGAGGTAACACAAGCATGTCATCAATAGATTTAGATCTATACATCTAAATCAGCTGTTGTAAACTGCATTGTATATTCAGTCAATCTGTGAGAGAGAGGGAAAAAAATAAAGTCACATTTGCATTCACCAAAGCTTTTGGGTAAAATTAATAATGAAAACTTCTGGCTTCTTCTTTCGACTTCTTTCTGGAGCAGCAGAATGTGGAGATGATTTGATTGTCGAAGCCGCCCATGTGTGAACTTGTCCAAAAGGTTTTGCCCAGCCGCCAATCTCTCAGCCTGTTGACTTGTCCAGCGAAAAGCGAGAAACACGCGGAGTGAGTTTTACCGCTTCTATTGTTATTGGGCTGTGAACAGTCTTGGCTTTAGTCTGCCAGAGAGACCATTAGAATATAGCACAATGAATTTAGATGATGCAGCAGCTTTGCCACCCCACGTTAAAGTGGTTTTCTTTGTGTGAGCAAGTTTTGTTCCCTTTAGCAGGTGTGTCAGAGTGGATTGCTTTGCCATCAGCAGAACACTGTTGATTGTTGTAGCCATGACTTCATTCGGGTCATGATGAATCAGAATGAGGTTACTGACTTACTCTTAAATCTGTGGAAATACTTTGTTTACGGATCATGCAGATGGTACACCTGCACAGATATCAACGTCTCAAGTGAAATGTGTTGATTTTTCATATTTATCCGAGAAGAGTTTTGCCTTAGTACCGTCTGGAAGTCATGCCACTCTGAAGGACGCCGTTGGTGTTATCATTGAATATGTTGGTGGTGCGTATGCGCAGCAGCAGCTTTTTTCAAAATGTAGCATTTTTTACTTGTTTATAATTTTCTTTTCAGTGTCTCTGATCACTCTCATTGTCTTGAAGGACTTCCAAAATGCGACAAAAAGTTTTAGTTTTCACTTGAAAATATTGTAAATGGTGCCTTGGTCTCAAGATTCTCTTTGAAGCTGAAATTGGCAAAAAAAAAAAAACTAGTTCAGGAAGACAAACAGTTACCCTTCTGTTCATGACAGCTGCTTGAACCTTGATCTCTAAATCTGGATCAACATAACTTTTATGATCACAAACATTTTAATGTACTTTTATTTTAGTGTCATTCTCTCTGTTCTTTATCAGTGCACAACCATCACTGTGACTCATCATTCATCTGTCCTGTTTATGCCAATATACTGTATTTACTATGACTTTGAAGTCGGTCCCAGTTGATATTTGAGAAAAGGTCTGTTACATTGTGTGTTACTGGCAAATAACAATTACAAAAACCAATCTATAGCACCCACTAGTGGTCTGGCTGACTACATCGATTTCTGTTTTTCGACCAATTCTGTGTAACCGCACGTCGCTTTCAAAAGATTGTTGTGTAAATGCAACACTTGGCAAAAACAAATTTGCAAAAGCAATGCATTCTCACTTCAGATGTTGTGTAAATGGGGCCTTAAACCGGGAGCATTGATTTTGTGAAATTTCTGGGATTGGTGTGGGAATATGAGTCAGAGCCAGTCAACAGCAGAGGGGAGGCGGGTTTTCACTGAAGAGCAACGAGACAGAAAAAGTCCAATAAGACAATTTGGCACGCTTTGGAGTAAGCTGATCACCCATTGCTAAAAGAAAAAAAAGGCCCCACTTTTTCAGAAACTGCATCCTGGCGGCGAGACAAAAACTGCCGGAGGTTCCTGAACCCAGCGTTCTCACTGATATCTCCAAACATATATTCCCTGACCTGACGTCATGCTCAGCACAGAGCCCTCCAGCTCGGTGCATCCCCCTCTTTAAACCCCTGTCTCGTTAAACATTAATGGCCAATATGAAACTGGATTCCTCTTGGTTCGAATGGGAGATAACTGCATCGGCGGGGCAATATGATAGCATAATCGGAGTCAGACAGCTCCCCGGCCCTGACAGCTTGCTCGCCGGCAACACCGCTGGAGCTGAAGAGACAGACGCCTGAAACGAGAATGAAGGACAGGGCCGGCGGGGGGCGGGGTGTGTGTCTCTCTGGGTTATCGAGTGTGTGTGTGTGGGGCGCTGCTGGTGGGGCAGAGATAAGGCCTTAGGGAGAAGGAGATGGAGCAAGATGTGGGATAAAGAGAGGAATGTCAGTTAGAAAGGAGAGCAAAATATATGAGGGAAGGTGAATATTGTGTCAACGAGGCCCAGACAGAATTACCAGGTTTGGTGGGAGAGGAGGGGAAAAAGCTGGCATGGTGGGCGTTGAGTTATTCACACACCTATTTTAAGTCTTTTAGAAGATAATAGAGAGTCGGAGCACTCTGAATACTGATTAGAATGAAAATTTCAGGATATTTTCCCCACACATTTCCCTGTCTATTACTATTAATGGAAACTCAAAATTGCTCCCAAAACGGCTTTGGTTCAATGGGCTGCATCACCTTATCTGATGTAATTTTTATGAGAGTCTGTCTTGGAACCCCTC
This sequence comes from Salarias fasciatus, assembly GCF_902148845.1. Taxonomy (NCBI): domain Eukaryota; kingdom Metazoa; phylum Chordata; class Actinopteri; order Blenniiformes; family Blenniidae; genus Salarias; species Salarias fasciatus. The sequence continues at coordinate 12,948,986 of NC_043760.1, forward strand.
TTTTTCTTTTCCTTCTTTTTTTTTTTCAGGCCTCACGCTGTCTCTCCTGCTAGAGTGTTAATGGGAAGTTGATGTGCTTGTTAGCAAATAAAAACTGGCAGTGGCAAGCTGTCAGTTCGGGGTTGCTGTGATGCCCTCGTGTTGTTTGCCATCCGACGTGGTGGAGCGCCGGCTCCTGCCGAACGCATCCCGAACGCCGTGCAGCGCAGAAGCCCGTCAAGCGCGCCTCCCGCTTCCCTTCCGTCTCTTTTCCCCTCCCGTGTTTTCCTCCTCCTCTCAGTGCATGACCTGCACTAAAACAGATGGTGGAAAGGAGTTTAGGGAGAAATAAGTTACAAGGACGTTGTTTGTGAAATTCAAAGCTGAGGAAAGGAAAATGCCAGGGGGACCTTACATCATGGAAGGAAGGGGGAAAAAAAAAGGTGGCTGCACGGAGAAGGGGGGGAAATGAATGATCCCCCAGCGCAAAACATCTGTTAGCGAGGTGTCTTTGAGCGCTGAGTCTCAGGTGCACCGCTAAAGAGAAACTAAATCTCCAGCATCCAACGGAGCAATCATTTATTTTTATATTGCTGTGTAACACAACAGTATCCTTCCACTCTTGTTCGGTTTGACAACTCGGTAAATGAGGCGGAAAGTTTGTGTTTTAATTGGGACATTAGAGCTTTAATATGCCACATTTGGCTCTGAGTAATTTCGTGAAGGATTGTGTTTCTTTTGAAAGGAAATTCGCTCATGTTTCTGTTCAAGCGTGAATCAAAATTTAAACACCACAATCCTGACACAGCAGATCCGCAAATTAATCCTCAAAGACAGACATTTCCATTGGAAACATGTGGAAACGGGGGGAAAAATAATGTGGAAACCTTGCATTCAGGGAACTTTCCAATGTTGCAGAAAGTATTTGTGAAAGAATATTTTGTAATATTGTCATCAAATAAGCACAAAGTCCTGATTCAGCCAGCTACGAGCCTGTATTTTTATGTGTGAAAGTGATGCTAATCAGTGATATTGACTTCGCGGGTGTCATTTATTCCATATTGGCGTATATGGATGATATCAACATTTGTCATTTATCCGCTCTGCTGCAGATTTTGCCCCGACCGGTTGGCTGTTTTTTTTTTTTTTCGTTATGTGTGTGGTGCCAAATAGAAAATTGGACCTTCCAAACTGGAAGCTTTCCGAGTTCGGTCCAGCTGTGTGAACGTACCACAATAACAAGATATTACATCAGCGGTTATTACAGACCCCGAGCCAATCTGCCCGCCTGAGCCACAGGTGTGAAAATCGGCTGTTGAGACTGTTGACTGTCTGTCACCTTCAGCATCAAAAAAAGCACTCTGCAGTGCCCATATACTCATCTCCCGTGTATGTGCAAGGAAGACCATCTGCCTCCTCGCAGAACAGATAAGCTTTGAAGACAGACATGAGTGTATTGAGTGTTCCTGTTCGACTGTGCTGCTGAAACAAAGGCACCTAAAACTCCATGGTAAAGTTAGCTGTAGTATTTTCAAGTTGGGGCGACAGTAGCTCAGTTGGTAGAGCAGGTCGTCTTATAACTGGAAGGTTGGCGGTTCGATCCCCGCTCCCGCAGGCGTAAAACTGTCGTTGTGTCCTCGGCCAAGACACTTCACCCACCTTGCCTGGTATGAAAGTTGTGAGAGTGTATGGTTGGTGGTGGTCGGAGGGGCCGATGGCGCAGATTGGCAGCCTCGCTTCCGTCAGTCTGCCCCAGGGCAGCTGTGGCTACAGTAGTAGCTTGCCACCACCTGGTATGGTGTGAATGAATAATGCAATGTAAAGCGTCTTTGAGTGTCCTGAAAAGCGCTATATAAAACCAGTGCATTATTATTATTAAGTTGGTTTCATTGCAGAGTTTTCCCAAGCAGAGTACCTGGATTTGAATCTGATGGGAATATCTGTATACAAGGACCATGCAAAAGACTCATTGGAATTATGCCGTTATTGCACGCAGGATTGTATTCGGTCCCATTTACATGACAACAGTTCAAGTGAAAGTGCATTGTTTTTGTTAAAGAAAGAGTCTGCATTTGAAAACGGCAGAAACACACGAGAACTTTTATCTCCACATTTCAACTTATTTGTTCATGAAGCGATGTCCCTCTCCATCATAGAACAATGTCACACAAAAGTTTTGAAAACATCAGATCTACATATTCAACACATTGCAACACTGTTTTTCTTTCTGATGATATTGAAAGTTCTGTAGCGTCCAGCAGGACATTTAAAAGAAAGGTGACTTTCTTGTCTGTAATTATGCGTTGCTGACTCACTGTGAAAAACAAGCAAGCCCCCACTACAAAAAAAAAAAAATAGAATGACACGACAGCTCATTCATGCCAACTCCTCTCTTCCTGGTCCCGCCTCCTGCTCCCTGTTAGCCGATCACCTCTTAACTTACTCTAACGTGCATTCAGGTAAAACTTAAAACTTAAAACATTATCATAACAGGAGGGATGTTAGTGTGTCCATATATCATCTCGTCCTTTCCAGCCACCCAGACCTTTTGTTGATGCTGTCCTGCTCATTATCGTGAATGAATTAATGAACTCAGTTGTGCAGCTGTTTTGTTTGTCTTCACTTAAAAACATTGTCATGTAAACAGGGCCGCAGTGTTTTTACTGTGACTGCATGAGTATATTTAACAGAAAACCCCTCTGCTGAAAAAGAAAAGAAAAACACCCAGAGTGTTCTGGAAGAGGGTTGGTAGTAGCCTAATGATGTGAAGGGCTTGACATTAACAAGTGGCTGGAGGCCTGAGCTTGTCCCAAAGTAACCTTGCTTTTCTGCCTTACATTTTATTCCTGCTGTAACTTGAAACAGCTTGTGTGCAACAGCTTGATTTTGTCTTGTACTACTTTTAATGCTTCTGTGTCTGTTTGCAGATACTGGCATTGGTTGTTAACAAGACAGTATGCCTGCTAGTCAAGATGCAATGACTCTTTCCAATTGCTCTCTCCGAGCTCAAACCCAGCTTCAGTTCTGTCTTTGAATGTTTCACACACCATCCCCTTCATCATCCCCCATCCTCTCCATGAAACTCCTCGGCTTCATATGTATTCAGACAATGTGCACTTTCTAAATCTTCAGTTTAATACTCTGCATAGTCAGCATTTAACTACTCCTCATACCTGGATAATCAAGTGTTGGTCAGTCTACCTGTTAGAACTTTTCATTTCACCATCTTCCCGGTAGGAGAATCAGTTATTTTGTATGATGGCAAAAATATTACACCTTTACCTGCAATACTGAGGGACATAAGCCTTTGCAGAGTGTTGTCCTCCAATCGGATTTGATCTCTCTCACCATAGAAAATCCTCGGTCACACACAGCTGTACTTGCCAGGAGAACAAGGAGGGCCTCTATAAGTAGGACCAGAGAGGCGAAACGGAGACTCTTCACCTTCACCTCTGAAAAATGAGCTGTCATTTTATTTGGATTTCTGTCACACTACTGTCCTGTTAGTTTTAAGAAGTAATATCTTTAGAAAATATAATTTACCTATAATAGTTCATTTTAAATTCTTGTAAAAACATTTTCATGAGATACTATTATGCGAAATGATATTACTTTTTTTTTTTTTGTCAGGCTTAGATTGTGCATTCCTTTGCTCTGCACCTTGTATGCAGTGAATGTGGACATGGTGATGATGATGGTCTTTGCCTCAAGCTCCTGCTGAAGAAGTCTGTCAGTTCAGACACCTTCTTGATCCCATGTGCTGAGAATTCCTGCTTCTTTTTCCTAAGATGCACTGCTCTCTGGCCACCGGCTGGGGTCAAAGGCCAAAAAGTTGGACAAACTGACTTACATATTAAAGCTCTCCCAGGCATTCTTCTACATGGCATCTGAAACATGTAAAAAAAAATTTTTTTAGGAAATATGCAATATGCAAAGTTATTCATCATGATTTATGACAGTTTTTCCCTCGACTGCACTTTCCCCCTTGCAAATTTACCCAAAATTATACAGTTAAGGGAGCATACCTGTTACCAATTTCCTCTCCTTTTCAAACCCGTCGAGGTTGTACCCATAAACTCGCCAGATTGAGGCATCGATTGCACCGCCCGTTTCTGCTGAACTCCCAGGTCACTCTGCAGCTGCACAAGGCTCAGGGAACAAACCTCTTGGGCGTTCACCTCTTCAGCGATGGTGATGGAGCCCTGCTGGAACACAAGGCTCGGGTGCCATGCAAAACATAAACTGCACTTCTACATAACTGCTGAGAAACTTCAAGATGTTTCTAACCCTTCCGGCCACTCGAGGTGTCTTCTGCCACAGTGGGCTGATTATGTCTGAAACGTAGGCGACAAACACAAAAAACACACTGCCTGATATTTTATAACATTTTATATTGTTATATACTGGGCTGTAACAGGCCTCATTAATCATAATGGAGAGGCTGGATGTTTCTTCAGAGTAGACAACAGGTTCTCCCTTTCTCCTTCATATATATCCACAATGAATCTGGAAAACTGTGCATTAGATTAAAAGTATTAGTAAATTACTTGTCAGTCAGTCAGTCTCCCCCTGACATAGCAATCAATCACAAAATACTTGAAATGTTCTCATCTGCGGTCGCTTAACCAGCCAACGAGGAAGAAACTTTCTTTTCTTTCCTTACTTCTTATCCTTTCGTTTTGGGAAGCTGCATCTGAAGGGATCGTGTGTGGGGTGCTCTCCTCTTTGTGACTTTCCCAGTGATGGTGGCTAAAAGTCGCTTTCTGACGCCGCACTGGAGGTGACGAGTCCCGGCCTGGTGCTGGTGGAGCCATCTGCTGAAGCATCTCCAGCAGATGATGGAGGATCAGTGTCCCTTTTCGGTGATTTTTCTCTCCTGCTCGCCATGATTCAGAAAATATGATTACCGGTTTGAAAAATCCACACAATACACTAAACAGAAAATAAAATCACAAACTTATACAGCACAGAAATTGAATACATGTTATTATCAATGATATTTTATAGGGATGCACGATACTATCGGCACAATATCGGTATCGGCAATATCGGCGATAAAAACACGTTTATCGGTATCGCCAGATATGAAAATTTCTGCCGATATTCACAGCCGATAAGCTGACATAGTAATTGGGCACGTGCGGTGACATCCATAGTGCACCAAAAAAAAAAAAAAAAAAACATTTTTAATTGAAATGGTTTTGTTATTTATCCTCATTCCTTATACTGGAATGAACTGGCATTTTAGGTCTGAGCTAGCTAGATAAAATTTTTGCACTGCTTGTTTTTTGTTAAAGCACTTTGTTAGTATTATTTCAGGAAAGCACCCTGCAAGTTGGCTGTTCAGTTAGGATTATTATTGTTTTCCATCTGAAAAAGCTCCTTAAATAAAATGTAGCACTTCATTTATTTGCACTGCAGAGCTCTGTGTCTGTCACCAGGTTGTTACAGCAGCTCTACAGACAAATGCAACTTGGTTATGTTTAAGTATGCATTGTACATTTGAAGTTCATGTGATCTAAATAAATTCTTTTTCTGTATTTCAACACTGAATGTCTTGAGTTTGAAAAAAATAATACATTTCATATTTATGGTAAAATCAAATGTTTTTTTGTCTTGTTTTATGTGTATTTCTTAAACAAATAAGACTGTCACAATAAGAGTAACATGTAAATTCCAGTACAGGGGAGACTTAGCTTTCTTTACAATGGAAAAAAAAACCCTCGTGATTATCGGTATCAGTATTGGTATCGGCCAAAAGGGGGTTTTGATATATCGGCATATCGGATATCGGCAAAAATCCAATATCTTGCATCCCTAATATTTTAACTTATAAGTACGTTATTTACAAACTTCTGAAAGACCCCACCATAGTTTTTAAAGTGCTTTATGTTCATGCAGTTTTTACTTGCTTGTCCAGACAAACATTTTACTTGTCCAGGACGATCGGAACAGCTTCGATATTGAGCCCTGACGAGACACCAGACAGGATGGAGTTTAGCTGTGATTTGCACTATTCCATTCTAAAAGGAGAAAATTGTTATATGCTGTGGAATTGATTTTTAAAGCAGTGGAAAGTTTCATCCTGAATCTGTGAATTTCTATTGTGGTTTTTTGGCAGATCATGAAAAAAGTAACCCTGATCACGAACCAGGCCGCCGCTAAGTGCGGCTGAACGACGACAATATTTAAGCAGCAGACGAGGAAACCAAAGTTTATGTCAGGACACAAGTGAAAATGTGTGGGCAATTAGGTTTTCATATTCCTCTTGCAGTGGTTGTAAATGTAATCCCCGACTGTTGTAAACGCTGACTGGGTCGTTTTCCGTCCCGATCATCCTGTCAGACACATTCCTGACGAGAACGAGGGGCCGTTCTCAGTGCAGTCAGGAAACTAATTAGCCAGAGTGAAAAGTCTGGCCTCTCAGCGATGGAAGCCCGCAAACGGCAACACTGATAAAGTTCTACTTTTAATCACTGTTACCACGCGGTAATCACTTACAGGTCATTTGTACAGTGTGCTTCATTAAGCCGTGGTGATTTGGTTATCGCTCTCTATTGATCCAGGTCTGAGCCTGCTGCTGCGAAGACGTGGCAGAGTCCATGGTAGATACACCATCTTGTGGAAAAAAAACAATTCTTTTGCAAATTTAAACTAAGTACAAACATTTGGCAAATTTGTGTTGACTCTGTCTTTGTTTTAGGAAGGCTTCTTGACAACAAATGGCATGTTATTGCAAAGCCTGTTTAGTTCCCTTTTTGAATGGTGTCACATTTGGAAAGGACGTTTGTGGAATGTCCAGTAAGACCGAGTATGTGGAATGAGCTCACAATAAAACGTGCCAGCTCTCTTTGCCAGTGTTGAATACATTATTGTGTTGCAGCTATTGGCTGTGGGTTGTCGGTTCTGGTACCCCAGGTGCAGCCAATCAGGTGTTTGCATTGAATGCAGAGAGACGGGGGGAACAATGCTCACCACTACGGCACGGGTTTTCTCCGAGATTAACTCCGAAGTGTTAGAGTGAAGGGATCAGAGCAATACTAATGCTATTGTCAATAATAGAAGATATAACCAGTTGAGCCTTGACCTTCAATGAAGGCTGAAGATTATCTCATATGCTACTGAAGGCTCCTGTTCGTTCCATTAATGTATTTTAAATTAATAAGATGTCTTCTTTCTAGAGCGTTTTAATTATCATTTTTGAGTGTATGTTAGAAAACTGGTGCTGTTTGTTGTTGTAATGAAATCACACATACATGCATTAAGAATGGAGAGTACACACACGATCATGAGATGAGATTCTTGGTGACGCTCAATTATTAAAATGTTTTTGTGTGTACGAGCCCTTAAATCATACAATTTTCCAAGCAATGCAAATTTCCTCGAGTCCAACCAATTCTCAGTTTTGCTGCTCATCCCTCTCATGCATACAGTATTTCATTAAAATATGGTACACTATAAAAATGGAACTCAAATTCTCCAAATACTTATATTGAAACGAAACAAAATACATCGCAAAGAAGTTTCGTTGGAGAAAAACATTGTGTGGCAAATGTTCTCAGTCGTGCGCTCGGTTTTGTTCCACCTCTTCTCTCTCACAGTTATACATGCAGTGTTCCCTTCAACAGCTAATTACTGCAGCTTTGAATTCAGACCGTTTTTCAGGTCTCATTATGATACTGCTGGAAATACAGTGGATGCAGATACTGGTAACAATTAAGAGACTGAATCGTGAATTCCCAACAGCCTTTGTGTGTTATTGTATTGTTCTTTCAGTCCTTCTAACTCAGTTAATCTGCTGGAAATATATCAACCAGAAGTAAAACCATCCATAATATGCACCGTAGAAGTTTGCCCAAAATGAATGAATTTGTATTTAAAGCTGTACAGTCGAAGATAAGGGAAGAATGTTATCCATCACATACTAATGGAAAGCATTATGGGAGCCGGTCGTCCAGCAACAATCGACTTGAAATGCATGTCAGAAAGCCTTCTTGTTGCCTGGCTGCTGTGTACTAATTAGTACAAATGTGGTGGAGGTGGATTTAAATGGAGGGGAAGACGACGGCTTCCTGTGAAACACTCCATGTTTTATTAATATCAAAATGCACATGCATTTTAAATCTCAGCATGTACACAAACATGTCAACAAAGCCTGCTCGCTGAACCATTCTTTGTTGAGCAAGTTACTGAAAATTTGTAATTCTTTGCAAATACTAGTTTCTTCTTTAAAAAAGTAGTAATTTTATAATTTTATGATCACTGAAAATAAAAGTAACTACTTCGTGTGACACTGACTGACCTTGTGAACACAAAATTGTGATTAAAATGGATATTTTGAACTGCAAAGGTGTAAAACAATCCAAAACGAGACATTTTCACATTTTTAATAGTAGCCTCTATTTTGGGTTCCATCAATAAAAACAAACAATACCCTCCTCTTATGCACACAAAGCAAAGCATGTCAGCAACAGAGAAGAACTGATGGTTCACACAAACCTGTGACTCACATTTAGAAACTTTGTCTTTTCAAGTTTCCATCCAGGAAATGCCTCCCCCTTGTTTGTGCCTGTTTGATGGGGATTTTGAACCCTGTCACCCTGCTAACAGACGTACGAATGTGTCACTTACGGCTTCTCTGCATCCCCTCGTGACATGCGGAGCGACTGAGGAGGAGAGAGACTGACAGAGAGTTAAAGACTTTCTTTTTTAGTGCGGTGATCTAACCTGTCCAGGAACCCGCGTGCTCACTCGCTCCTGCTCTCTGTTGTGACAAGACGTGAAAGTCGTCACTTTACTTTCCGGAAAGTCGAAACTTTCGTTCAGCTAACGTGTTTTTTCTGTGGGAGGAATAAACTATGCTCGAGAAAAAAAACCACACGATGAGGCTACGCGGCGTTGAGTGGGGAGGAGATGGGAGGACGCATCCGACTGATGGCTACTTCAGGGCTGCTGTTATGGATTACTGTCTTACGGGCGTGGTGCAGAATGACTGGTGTGATACAAGGAGAGCCTCAATGAGCGCCAGTCACATAAAAGTGAGTTATTCTGGACATGTTGGGCTTGTGCTGTGAGGAATTTAGAATTTCTGCCATCAAACAAACAATGCTTGCTTACACTGCTATAAATTCGAGTTGCAACAGCGGCAATGTCCCTTACAGCAGCGGTATTATTAAATTAGGGGTTTGCATGTGGAACGACCAATGGCAGTAAAACAAACTTTTAAAATGTAGCAGCTGTGGTGCTGGAGCGTGGAAGAAGAGCAGTTTAGCTGTTTTTCTAGGAAGCTGTCAAGTACAGAAAATCATCTGGTGGAGAAGAAGTTCAGAGCATGTTTGATTGGATAATTTAATCATTTAATTCACACTGAGAGGAACCATGTCTTTCGACACAATCGGATCAGGTCAACTGGACTTGGAAAAGAGGAGGAACATTAATTATGAATGAATCCTTCTTATGCATGAAGAGAGAAAAAGATTTGTCAACCAGTAAAGGTTTGAACGGATGAAGCCGACAATCTGCAGCGATGGTCCGTGGAGCCAAAGCGATGAGAGAACAGGGTGCCTGTGAGCGTTGAGGTCGAGCGGCTGAACCAGACGAGGTGGGCGGACAGCTTGACTTAAAAACACGATCTTCCCCTAACCTGGAGAGCGGTAGTGGTGTCGGAGATGGAGTGAAGGAAGTGAAGGATTCGTCTGGGAGTCGGTGGAGCATGAGCCTTGCCCGTCACCTTGAAGGGTTGGAGAGAGACTGAGACAGTAGTGGAAGCCAGACATGTAAAAAAAATTGAACATCAATAAGGTGAGATTAGGACAGGACTGATGAAACAACACAGGAATTTCACCTTGAAGTCGAACTCATGCAGACAGGAAAACCTCAAGCTTCGACTTGTCCCAGTCGTTAGACACTGTATGTAAATCTTGTAACACACTCACACCTCTTTATAACTTGAATTTATGTCGGTGTTTATTACTGCACTGCACCTACACCGCCAGCAGGGTTATTGTTAACTGAAGCATATCCATAACTTCATACCAATATTTAAGAGGAATGGGTCCATTCACTTGCAGTCATCATACACCCCCAGGGTATGATTGCTTTTAACAACCCAGACTCCCTGTTGCAATGCCATAAAGTCATAATGACCCGATCGCCGTGTGTCTGCACAGAAGCCTTGTCGTTTGGTTCCCTCACTTTCCAAACGCCGTCTGAATGCAACAAGGCGCTTTTCTTCTCTCTCTCTCTCAGCTCTCCCCGAAAGTGTGATCATGAGAGAGATAAACAGCTACTTCAGCTACTACACAGCAACAAATTATCTCCACCGTGATTACACATCAAAGCCTCTTATTAAGGAGAGAGAGAGTGGGTAGGAGTACGCAATGCAACAATCAACTTAGTTAAAGAATAATTATGATCAGTTTCAAGCAAGGATCCAATTTTGTAGTTCTTTTTTTTTCATGTTTCTATCAATTCTGCAATTAATCAACACAATCTATAAGGTTGGAAACACACTGTGGGACTTGAAGCTTGATTGGAGGATGTTGCTCGAAAGGAAGCTTTGCTCAGAGCAATTATGCTGCCAGTTTTTTAAACGGCCTGTGGATGAGCGTTTCCTCTCAAAATGTGACACCAGTCACACACGTTTCAGTTGGCTTTCGCTCGCTTTGTGTCAGTCTTGTCAGTTTTTGACATAACAGGAAGAAAAAAGAAAAAAAAAAGTAGCACCTTGAACACAACAAAACTTGAGAGTTGGTTGTGTTTGTGCTGATGAGAATTGACTGTCACGGTGACATTACATATCAAGGCTGCAGTTATTTTGAGAACACCTGCAAAGACGCTCTCACCCAAATGCTCTTTTGACATTAACTAAAATTAAGCTGATGACAAGAACAAAGTTGTGTGTATGTGTGTGCACATGCCCATGCATGATTTTTTTTTTTTGTATTGTGACTACATGTAATGGATAGATGTGTATCTCCACCTTGCCAATATCATGTTTTCAGCTGGAGAAATTTGCATTACACTAATTTAGTTTAGCACAAGCAGCTAGCATGTTGAGTCATCATTAGGGGGCTGTGGGTGTTTTTGTAATGAAGTCTCATGCACAGACAATACGGAAAATAACATGAACAATGTAGAGCACATGGACATTTGCATGGGCAGAAAACCAAATTGGATTGCGATTAAATTTACTCTCGACTCTTAAACCACCAATTCACCGGAGAATATGGACTGGGAGTCATGCCACCCTGCAGGCGGCCATTGTTGTTACTGTACTGTGTTAGAGTAGCAGCATTTATGAAAGGTTCCCCCCTTTGCAGCCTTTTTTTACAGCTAAAACACAATGAAAATATTGCACTTTCACTTAAATACATTGTTGTGTGGCTGGGCGTAAGATCGTCCAGATAACAGCAGCCTCCCTCATTTTCCGTCTTGTGAATTTCAGCAGAACTGTAGCTGACTTCTTTTTGCTCGACCTGCCAGACCACATGTAAAAGGAAAAACAATGTTCAGTAGCGGCTGAATTTTGTAGTTTCTCATCTTTGCTGTTTCAACTATGGTGTGAAATTTATCTTTAGTTTTAAAGTTGAGTTCCGAACCGGTAAGATATTTTATGCACTGGCCATGGAGAGTCGATGTTTTTGTGGAATCTGTGAAACAGCGAGATGGCCATGAAAAGATGCCTCTAAACAGCATCAGGGGAAAGGTAGCGGTTTTCAAAATGAATGACTGAAGGTCTCGAAAATGAAGCATTCGAGTGATGAAGAGAAACCCCTTTAGAAAGGAATACTCTCTAGCATGTAGGCGTTTTCTCTTCGGTAATCAAAGACATGCTCACGACCGCGGAACGTTTGGCACAAGATGCCCCCTGTAAAGCCACGAAATCCAAAGGCCAGATTTGAGGAATTCACATAGAAACAAACAGTGTTGTGTTGATGTAATGGGGTGAAAATCATGGTTTTGTTTTGTTTTCTACATTTTAAACAAAACAACAGACCGCAGCATATAATTTAATCAGCATCATCTACAAATTGCAGGTTTTCAATGTTCTCACTCATTCTGAAAATTCTGACAGCATTTAGCTTTGACAAGGTGAGGCTCAGAAGAGTGGTTCGCTCTCTGGCCTCCCGTGGTGAATATTCAACTTTACAATCCTGACCTGAAAACCTTTCTTTGTAGCGATTGCATGCATGTCCCTGTGTGTGGGGTTACTTTAACTTGCTCCCACGGTTGAAACAATAAAGCAGAACATGCATTGTAGTTAAATTGGTGACAGCAAATCGCCCAAAGGCACGGACGCGTGCGGCTCGCTGTGTTCGCCCTGTGATAGACTGATCTCTTCTTTCCAGTCTAGTTTCTCAGCTTCAAGGTAAAGTAAAAGTTCTAGTTTGCCAATGCATTTTTGAAGCTTCGTGAAACTTTAGCTCCTCTGTTCGTGGTGCAGTGAGTGAAATGGTTCTGCTCCAATTTTACAAAAGCACGCCTGCTTCCGTCCTTCAGATCTGAGCAAAAGTCTCAAAGCTTTTGTGTCCACTTTTCAAGTTTTAGTTAAAACTTGAACCACTTGGTATGTCTTTGCGAACTTCTCGTGATAAAGTCAGAGACGGATATTCCTGACTTTCATTTATTATTAGAGTCTGTCAAATGATTATATCCCTCATGGCAGAATCCAATCCTCCAGTCAGTCCATCAGATAAAGTTCATGTTTATCCTGTGAGCTATCTGCTAATTGATTTACAATCATTGGGCTAGCATGACATTGTAACACAAATTAGCCCAAGTTGTGATCATAGTAAGCGACTTTTTCTGCAAACTCGTGCCTCAGGGTTTGAGTAGAAGTTCAGTTTTTTCTCCTCCACTGGCTGGATTCGAACTTCAGCCCCTGCAGAAAATGTGACCTGTCCACAGAGAAACGTACACTCCTGCAGCTGTGTTTGATATTGATTCGGCTGATCCTGACACTGGTATTATTAGTATCACTTCAAAACCAGCTTTTGAGCCGTCATCCACACCTATCAGTAGCGAGTCCGAGCTGTCATGTTCAGTTAAGTGCAAAAGTAGCCCGCGCAGGCACCGCTAATGACCCTGTGGCTTCCGCTGTCTTTTAGCTTTTAATGAGGAAGGATCCCACTGTGAATCACAGCGGAGCTGAAAATAAAGCCTTCAAACACTGTTGAAAACTCTTGATTAGGTAGCAGTGCTTCTTCAATACAGTCGGTCCACTTTGAAGCTCCGTTTGAATTCTCCCAGCTGTTAACTAGCTACTAGCTGCTCTGGTGTTTGTAGGTTGGTAAACCAGCAATCCATGAGTCAGCCGGATGTTGAAATATGACAAGAATTGTACCAGAAACGTCACAATTTCTTACTGTTTGTTTTAAGAGCTGCACAATATACTGTAATTTTATCATCAGAAAGTCAACATGAGCAATACAACACGAGCACGTTAAACAAGACTGAGATACACATTTTATTATGTTGTTTAAAATGTATTTTTATACGATGTGCGTTGATGCTCACCGTGTCAACATAACTGACCAATCCGATTTGGCAACGCTGCCCTGGACGCCTGCCCAAAAGGGAGATGTGGGAGTTTGAGGTCACGGTGTGTGAAGCGAGCGTGATTATGGAAGTGATGGAGAAAAGTGGTTAACTCAGTCATATTGTGCGTGGTTTTATCAAATCTAGGACACACAACAGCACTCTGAGTGATTCGTGGTCATTCTAGCGGCGAGGCATTCTGGTTTTACAGAGAAAGTGTACTTCTTTTTTTTTTTTTTTATCATTTTTAAACTCAGAGCATCTCACCTCGATCACATGGAACAATTCAGAAGCTTAAAAACACAGAAATCAAGCAAAAAAAATATCAAAAGCTGCCAGGTTGACAAATAGTTCCCTTTCTGACATGTCAAAGATATTCATTTTCTTGCCATTTCTACTTTGTTTTGATTGCAGGTATCAGAGCGTCTAATTTCATAAACCTGCTTGTTGTTTAATTGTTTACAGTTGGTCGGTTAGTTATTAAGACAATTTCATGTGGTGTGAAAATCTGTGACACAATTGTTTTAAAAACACTTTCTTCATTGTGTGAGCAGAAATAGTCATTGGACCCAGCTGTTTCTTTAAATGTTGAATCACGAGTCATGAAAAAAAGCAAGAGAAATAGTGTGTGATTTGTATTTTGATCACTGTGGCAGGTTTTTAACAGAACCTAAAACGGTTGCTAGTATTTTTCACACGCTGCCAGTTAACATACGTCCAGTGACCCCAGACATATCTGTCCTTTATCTTTGGCTCAGAGCTCCAGTTTTCTTCTGTGCTTCAATATTCATCTGCCAAGAAATTTAATTGAACTGAATTGCCATGGTCTTATATACTAAGATCCTGCATAATGTTTGCTGAATTGCATGTTTAGACAAATAGATTGCACATTGAGTTTTTCTGAGCTTTGCTTGTGATAAATTTTTAGAAAACATCATGAGTCACATCACTGACAAATAGATTGATTCAAATGAGGGTTACGTTGTAAAAACAGTTTCAAAATCTGTCAAATCTCAGGCAACAAACCACCTTTTACAGCCAGTTGGCAGACCACGAGGGGTGCAATTGTTCTGTTTTCTTTTTAAAAAGTTTTAGTATTTCCTTAGTGGTTTGGCAGACCGGAGTGTTGCCTCTTTCGAGTCAGTTTTGGTCCACAGGACTTATATTTGACACCCCTGCCCTATAACATGGAAAGCAGGTGAGCTTACATGCTGCAGTCCACATTAATCAGTCTTCTATATTGGGGCAGAGTCGTAGTATCTGCACTCTGTGTGAGTTCAGTCGTCACACAACGGAAACGGTGAAAATGTCGACTCCTGCCCACATCACCATAGCGACACCTCGCATGGCCGGGGTCCTCGGAGACCACTGCCGGAAAGAGAAATGCAGAGCTCCGCCGACAAAAGGAGAATCAATTAGCGATTATGTGGATGTAGCCCAGCATGAGGTCGTCACCCCCGTGGGCACAACACACACATCGACTCGCTGCGCGTCGCACAATACACACACTCGGCGTAGTTCAAGAAAACAAAGAAAACAGGCAACAACAGAAAAGAGTGTTCTGAACAACAGCGGCGTACAGATGGGGTGTGTGTGGCGCTCCAATCAATCCAAGGTAATGGATCCAGCTGTTGTTTGTCATGGAAACTACCTGGACTGCCTTGAAACCACCAGGACCACCAGGGCCCCCAACAGGCCCAGCCGTGGGACTGTGCACAGTTTACTTCTTAAGCACGCAAGCACACACACACACACACACACACACACACACACACACACGCACACACGCACAGAAAAGGAGAACATCAGTGGCAGACTTCTGCCGGCCTCTCCGGAGAACTGATTTCACATTCATGTCCATTATGCATGAATGTCAATGGATGCAGTGAATCAATGCAAAACAGAATAATAAATCATGTATTCCACAGCTTCTTCCTGCATTGAGCTATTCAGAAAAGAAGTGAATGCCACAGCCCGCTTGGCAAAACATGTTATTTTGGTGGGAAGCCTCATAGTTTGTCCCAAAGAAATCTGCATTTTTTTTTTCTTTCTTTCTTTCTTTTGTGGAAGTTTTGTCTCAAACATCTGTATGAATGCAGTTTTTTATTTTAGTATTTTGTATATTTTTTTTGTGCAGAAGCATCCAGTGTGTTAATGTAACTGAAAAAGGTACCAGCCTGTGATATTCCCTCTTTTCAATCTGCTTAAAAGAAAAAAGTTTGTAATTGACTCAGACAAATACAGACAAATAGATTAAATGATACTTTTAAAGCACTTTGATTGACCAAAATGTAAACAGGGTCTAAAAATGGGCACATTTATGCAACAATGCACAAAAAGTATTTCTTATGGTGTATTTTTCAGAAGGCCAAGCTCTTAAATGTGAAAATTACCAAACACTGATCCGTCTAATGACTCTGTTGTTGATATAACAAATTCCATTAAACCAAACTCGATAGCCATTTCTCTTTGGCCTCACGACTCAGAAATACCAATTTTAAATGAATGGCAAGTTCTAATAATCATTTTCGTTTCATACAACATATTTGGGAACAAACTCTTTCACAAAGAAAAAACATAAATCAGACAATTCTTCCAGGATCTTTTGACCATTTCTTGTTTTTTGTTTTCTTTTTTGCTTCTAAAAAACTTTGAATTTGCAGCCAATCATTTCGAGAATTGCGGCAGAATTTGTCCCTTTTTCATGTGAATATTTGCAGGAAATTGCAAAGCTATCAGTTGGACAAAACCATTTCTGTCCAAAAGTCTTCATTTATTCGACTTCACAATATGAAATTCAATAAAACGCAAACTCGGAGAAAAGGATTTTGTGAAAACCTGAACTACATGTTGTGTGTTTGTCTTTCACAGGTTTCACAGAAAAACTGAATCATTTCTCTCTTTGGGATTCATATACAATATCCATAACACTAAAATTCAGCGACATTCCCCACTAAGTTAGAGATTTTATTAATCTGGTTGTTCTGTGAACAGAATCTCTCCTCGTTGGACTTGTTGGCTTGAAACGACGACACTAACATCTCCTCGATGAAATGTATCAGTTTTCAAAGCGGAGTTCAGGGTTTCTGTTACTGGAATGAAGGCATTAACTGCCACCGTCTCCAACAAACAGCCTTCACTCCATCAGCATCCTTAACACTTCTGAATATCTTCAGTACGTCCAGATGATGAGGGCGGTTGCAGGCGCACATCTGTTTCTCTGACAGGCGGAGAGGGAGAGTAGAAAGGGAGACCCGATGGAGAGGAGTGGGCGGATGTGGGATGAGCTCGGGGTGGGGGACGAGGGGGGGGAGAAGAAGAGATGGATACCCAGCGGCTGGCTGCTGCTATCCTGGGAGTTCAACAAAGTGCAGAGCGGCCCTCCAGCTGGAGTTCAGAAAGAAGCATCTGTCTGATTGTGTGTGTGTCTTTTTGGGCTGGAACACCTTTTTTTTTTGTGTGTGTGTGTGTGTGTGTGTGTATGTCTGTTTGTATGTGTGTGTGCGTGTGAGAGAGTTGATTTTCTACTGACGTACACTTGAGGATGTGGATGCTTGTGTGTGTCAGAGAGAGGGACGTGTCACGAGGGGTGGCAGGTGTGAGCTGCAGACCACAAATGAGGCCACTGACTGACGGCTTGCCTTTGCGGCCGAACCTGCCCCAATTTATCCCCCTCAGACTTCAGACCCCCTTTTCACTTTGACGGACAGTATGTCCCACTTCCTCGCAACGCTGGAGCCGCTGCATAATTAAATGTCAAATAACTGTTGCCCATCACACGGCCCTGGAATTTATTATTTGTGGCAAATACAGCACTAAATCGGAGATGGGGCATATTCAGAGTTATTTGCAGCGTCTGTGCTTCGGCTTTGACTGAAATATCACAGACAATTGGATTTGCTGCAGACCGCTGTTGCAAAGTTACTGTGTTTCCACGTTGCACATCAAAGCGTGAGCGCCGGCTGCTGCAAGGCAGTGTCAAGCACTTGTCTATACATTCAGCATCAGTGCTTTACATCTTAGGGTTCACTTTCAAAGACCGTCTGTGCCGCAGTTTTAAATCACCCAAAAGCAACGACGGGAACTACAGAAGCATATTCGGCTTTCCGTCACGATCGTAACATGTAAAGTAAAACTGAAGTAAGATGTCAAAAGCCTTTTCTCCGTACAGATGAATAAGACAAGAAAAGCCTGGTGTACATGTGGCGTTTTTGGCTTTCAGAAAAATCTGATCGATCACGCAGGAGTTTGAGGAGCAAGCAGCCGAAGAAAGTTTGTCCGAGTGGGTGAAATTTGTCTGACGGACAAAATTTGACGGACGGATCTGCACAAAGAAAATCACGTCGTTTGTTCGCTCACACTCCTGAATGTCCAAAGTTTTTTCATCTTCTCCTGGAGTATGGATACGCCTCCATAGTTTCCATGTTGATTTTTTTTTTTTTTACAGATTTATTGTTATTTCACATTTTCCTCATTATCTACAATAATTGATCACGACTGTTTTTCTTTGTCTCACATTCTTCTCTTCACTTTTTATTTCACCACAATTTGCACCTTTTTGTTAGTGTGACAATTTTCGGCTTCCCAAATATTTATCCACTGCCATGGTTTTCTTTTTTTTTTTCTTTTCTTTCTTTTCTAGCATGATGGCCATGAGAGTGGCGTGAACGAGCACAGCAATTGGAGACAGACACATTTTCACACAGCAGGAGTTGAGAGATTGGTGCTCCGGCGCTCTTAATGCCTACCTGAACCACGGATGATGACGGCGCTGGCTGTTTGGCTACCTTCACACCGCAGGAAGAACTGTCCTCAATCCGACAGGCTGAGCAGCTCAAGTCTGATTTACTTGTTTATTTCCAAATTGGATCCAGGTCACTTTCACATGTGGCCACAAATTGGATATGTGATGTTTAACAAAGCTGAAATTTCAACAATTCATCCAACTTTTTGTATCATTAAAGTGAGAAAAGCATCAAAATTCAGCATCAGAGGAGCAAGACGTGCCAGGATCGCAATTTGGATGAAACTCTGTATCAACACATATTCCTGTAAAGACAACGCAGCCATTACTCCACCCAAGAGAATTTCTGCTTTAAAAAAAAAAAAAAAAATCTTATCATTTAGTCATTATTTTGTTGGCTTGATTGCACACTGACATGTGCAGCATCCATATTTATCAGGTACTTCAGTAAGCAATAAGCGCTGCGTATGATAGCATTGACATTTGAATTATGATGTGAACAGGCGAGCAAAAACATCTATTCTCAGCAAAGTATCAGCATCGAGCATCAAGCCGCGAGGCGCATACGTAGCCTTGACTTTTTATGGATGTGCACATGTATTTATGTGAAAATGAATGTGTGGGAAATCCTTTCAGCTGGATGTAGGTGTTTGTGAAGAATGTACTTGAACATTCACAATGATCTACTTTTTTCATGCGATTTTAATTTTAACATTTCAGCCGTCAGGATAAGCGGTAGAAGATCAAACATTGCAAGTAATTTCAATGAAGGAAATTCTGCATTATTTTCATCATCATTATTATTATTAGAAGTAGCATTTAGAGCAACAATGATAATGTAACCTGTTTTTTCATGTTGAATGGTTATGTCAAATTACCCATCCATACAACTTCTACATTGCTTGATCCTGCAGGGTCACATGGTGCTGGATCCGATCCCAGCTAATTATTGATGAGGGCAGGATGGGCAGCTACACATAGATTTTTTTTTAATCTTTCAGGCTGTTGCCCTTTTTAAAAAAAGCAAATTTTTAATATTAAATGAAAGCCTTAAAACTGGACTAGATCACTTCTCCAGTGTAGACTGACCTGCTGCAATGGAGTACCTGTACCCTCTTTAACTTTTCTTTCTTATCCCAAAAGGCACTCAGTGTTTTAAAACTGAAAATGTTTTATAAAAACTATGTGCTCAGAGTGCCCCTTGCTGTTGTGTCTCCCCTTAATGCAAAACATGTGTCATTTTCCCTTGTTGTTGTGAGCGAGCACAATCATCTCACAACAGCTTTACATTTTTAATGATGTGCATCTTGCACTGCTGTTCAGCATTTTCTCCTCAGCCTTGAAGATTTTTTTTTCTTTCTTTTAAGTGTGTAAAGAAGAGTGCTGTGACTGGAGAGACATGCTGTGCATTAGCCTGTATGAGCATGAAGGAATCTGGGCAAAGTAGTAAAAGTGTATTGATGTTTTCCTTTTATGCTGAAGCTTTTCTTGCTAAACAAAACCGGCTAATCTTCTATAAATAGTGCTGTCAATGGAAACAAGTTATTTGACTCATTCTAGGAAGTAGTAAATGTTTTCAGGTTTCATAGACATGCATTTTGAGGATAAGTGGCGTCTGTAGGGTGTGTTGCCTCTATTTGCCTTATGATGAACCCTCATGCTCATCTGCAGCAGTGGATTCTTTGTTTTTTTTTTTTAAGAAAACTTAGTGGTCTCGTTCTCTCCTCACCACAGAGACGCACCCTGTCCTCCACATGCACGCTGTCTGTGTGATTGACAGGACTGTTGGGGTGGGTGTTAATCTAATTTTTGGTCAGCCCTGGCCTGCATGTACTGAACTGTTTCCTACAGCTGTGTTGTGCATGCATTGTAGCAGCATTTCAGAAAAAGCGACGGAGAAAGTTGCTTTTTCAGTGACTCTTCGCTGTCGTCATGCAAACGGACATCCTATAAGCTATGAAGGCTTTCAGATTTTTCACTTAAAAACATTGCTGTGTAAACGGGCCCTCATTAAAAGCTTGGGATGGGGATTTTTCAACTCAAATATTGACCTGTGATTTGCACTGGTGAGCATATTTTCTCTACACGCTTCAGTTCCCACAATAACACGACGGTCAGATTCCGGGACAGTTTCAAGCAATTAACACAGAGTTTAAAGTTTTTAGTCATTTTTCTCAAGAAAATTAAAACTTCTCGCACAAAAACGATGAATTGCACATAACTTTATCATGTACAGTATATTAGTCTGTAGGGACATTAATGTCAACTAGGAGTTCACTGGTTTGCAGAGCTACAACCATGTGGCTATAATTCTCGGTTTAAAAGAGCAGTTTCATAAGCCTGTGGCAGTCATGAATAGTTGAAATATATTTATCATTTAAATTTATTTTCAACATAGCTTAAGTCTGCCCAGTACTTACTCACTTGCCAATTTAAACAAACCCTCCAGACATTATTTAAGAATCGTATTATTTCCTCGAAAAGTTAAAAATGTTATCTTGTAAAAATGATGCCCTCGTGTTCACCCTCAAAGAGATGCTTCAAGTCGATAAAATGCACTTAATTTCACTTTAATGTTCAGCACATGCTCACTTGAGATTTCAGGTCTCTTCTGTGTACCTGTAAAAGGTAATAACAGGATTCAAATTAGCTTTCGAACTGCTGTGAAGCTCTATTGATTCATAATGAGGCAACAGGGTGAACTCTGAAAGTGGAAGTATATTTTATCAAGCTCTGAAAGATTGCATGGATGAAAATAACGATGATGCAATAAGTGATTATGATGTTTCATGCTGGAACATTGAAATTGCTTTTACATTTTTTTTATTGTGATTCACATAAGCCCTGTTTGTATGACAACGTCTTCAAATATAAGCGGGAAACTTTTGTTGCCGTTTACATGACAACGATGCTTGAAACCACTGAAGAGACAACTTCTTTTTAATCTCTTCATCTCTGAGTAAACTCAGGGTAAACTCAGTAAAATGCCGTTTTTCTGAAACACTCCTACTGCACATGCGCATCATGGTGTAGTGAACAGTTATTCTGCACATACTTTAGTAGCTGGAAAATAACACATTTGCGGCCTCCAGAGCGTCTCAGATCTGCAGAAAAATCACAGAATGGAAAATGAGGAAGGCTGTTGTCTGGACGACCTTTGCCCCATTTAAATCGTACATCACAATGTTTTCAATTCAAAGCTAAACTTTCTTTGCACGTTAGGTGTCTGATCACACAACACTTTCTGAAAACGCTCCTATTCGGAAATGCTGCTACTGCAACACGCTACATGAGCAAGAAGATGGATGATAACAATCCCACCTCCCAGAGTGTCATGACTCACAGTTCATATTCTCTGGGGACATTGTAGTTTTAGAGTTGAGAGTCACTGTAATACCAGTCCAGTTTGATTGTCTGTCCATGCGAATTTCTGTGTAATAAAAATTGCAGTGTAACTGAGAAAATGATCTGGAATACACAAAAAAAAGGCATGTTTTCTATTGGCGTCTGAATGTAGAGTGTAACAGTCAGCCCAATAGATACTGGAGTGAGGTAAAGACACTTGGAACTAAAGAAAAACAGGTGCTAACCACCCGTGGAAAGAAATCATATGTAGGTTGTTTTATGACATTGCATTGCTGCCAAAAATATTATTTACTTGAGCAGAGTCACTTCTGCCAAAAAACAAACTCACAATTCAGTTTTTCATTAAGGGTGAAATAAAAGGCATACAGATTAAGACAAGCTGTTTTTAAAATGTTCATGCTGGGAGTTGTGAGCAGACCTATAACAATGGCAATTGTAATATTTTTAGAGATAAAAAAAAACAGGTGATAACTGACCTAAAGTCAGATGAATTCTGATGTTTCAAATGGAAACAGAAAGTCCTTGTGTTTGATCGTGGTAGCTATAATACGATCACAGTTAAATTTGCCACTGTCTTTGATTCTTTAATGAGTTTTATAGTCAGGATCACGTAATTTGAGACAGGGCCAAGACCAAAACATCCTAAGATGAAGACGAGACCGAGGCCTGAAGTGCACCTTTCACTGCACCTTTGAGTCATCATCTGAAGAAGCTGAAAGAACCCATTTGAAAATAAATGCAGTGAAAAGTGCCAACATTTCTGATCAAATCTATGTTGAAAATAAAGTCGGGAGAAAACGAAAAGACCAAGTAAAAACCTGTAAGATGTACGAAAATATGTCTTTACCTTCCACCCCTGTGTGCATATTCTTGTGATGAATGCTGGAAATCTGGACTTTGTTTTTGGGTGTTGTTGTCTGCTTGGTTATTATCAAAACATCAGGAAACACTTGGCTTGAGCCACTGGGAATTGTTCTTTCATCTGTGTTGTTGTGGCTGATAGTGCAGGTTGTGGAGCTGCAGCAGGCAATCCAACCTGAATGTCAAACCGTTTCATGAGCTTAATATCCTTGGTTGCCCGACGCACTGGTCCCGAGTGCCGACCACAGCTTTGAAATAGCCCATCAGCAGTCGGCCTGCTTGGAAATTAGCTGGTTGCTGTTCAATGATAAATCCGCGGAGCTGTCCGTAGTGCTGAAATGGCTCCCTGTATAGCTTCTGTATGCAGCCAATAATGGGCTGTAGAGGGGCCATAACCTTCTCCACAATGAGCCATCAATGCTGCACATGGAGGTTTAGGGATCATCTCAGACATTAAGACCACTTGATACCAATTTTAGATGACTGTATCAGAAGTATGTCACAATCACTGCATTCATATGGAGGTTAAACAAGGGCGACACGATACATGCAGGCAGAAAACAACAACAACAAAGAAAAAGAAGTGTGGCACAGTTTACTTCTCTCACACACACACACACACACACACACACACACACACACACACACACACACACACACACACACACACACACACACACACACACACACACACACACACACACACACGTGAGCATGGTTTAATGCATTCTGAGGGCATTGCATTACCCGACATTCATTCCCTGCAGACTTACTCTGAACTCTGCCAAAGCTACTACTTGCAGAACCATAACCATCTACCAAATTTTCTTCTTTATGCCAAGATTCATGTCCCTAGAAGGATAAAAGGTTCCCAGATTGTCAGGTTTCAAAACTATGTTTGCCCTCATAACAATTATGAAAAAACATACAGATTTGTGCTGCTGTTCTGAGCTTCTGAACCACTGACTGTAACCTCGGCTATTGAAACTATGGACCTGATTTACTGAGATCTTACATAAAGCATACTAAATTGGATGTTGCTGGTGAACATTTAATAACACGAGTGACATCAGGTGCAAACAATAGATTGTGCTATTTTCATAAGAAGGACCTGCTGGATGGATCTGCTACCAGTGGATGGAGGCCTGAGCATGGAGAGACAGTCTGGCGTGCCAGGCCAATACTACGGGTGTGCACGTCTACATGTGTAAACAGGTACACTGATAAGAAATCAATAACCATGTACACGTCATTTTCCTCCTCCTCCTCCTCCTCGTTCTTAATTCACCAATACATATATTGTTTATTGAGGGTGATGATGTTGCCTAAAAGCTTCAGATAATAACATTAACTAACTAAATGTTCCCTCTAGTGCAGTTATCTGCATGCATAATAGATACAAGCAGCACAACGTTATTTTGATTTAAAAAAAAAAAAAAAAAAAGAACACAGCCACAGTCAGTGTTGCATTCACGTTGACTCGGGGACAAGATGGGAGCTAACAACGAGCGGAGCGCTGTGTGGCAGCTTTTCTAACAAACTGGAGGCTGTCAGGCAAAGCTGGTTTACAACAGCGGCACGGGATCCATGAGAGACCAGCTACCATGGAAACACCCCAAAAAATTGGAGGAACGGATGGTGCTACTAGCATCAGTGCTAACACTAGCTGGCTAAGTAGCTCTTTATTGCTACCCCTAGCGGTTCACAGGCTAGCATGAGGGATTGTACATACAACAAATCGAAGAAACGTGATAAAACACGTAGTGAACACATATGAGCAACCGAGCAGCTGAGATGGAGACTCTTGACATGCAGCCTGTGTCAATGGTTGATGATAGAGCAAACATTTTTCTCTGATAACTACTGGAATGGCTTTGATTTAATTGAATTACGTGGTTATGTAGCGCGGCTGTGATAGAAAAAGATCATGTCTCTGAAGCTGTAGCTGTCGGTTAGAATTCCCGGTTACAAGTAGAAAAAATTATAAACATTGACACCCCTAGTCAGTAGTGTTGCAGGTATGATGTATTCAGGATGAGCATGCTGTATGTATGCCTGCTGCTAAAAAGGGCAACTCCGGTTTTTTGACACCTGGACCTTATTTATAGGTGTGTGCATGCTCATATACTCACTCAATATAGCCGAAATGAGCGATTTGGCAGAGATTATGTCCCGCGCTAAAGCTCCATTGCCGTGGCCCCCGCTAAGTGCGGCTAAATCGGTTGGATCTAAATAACTTCTGAAGGACTCCGAGCTGCACGATGTTTGTCTGAGTGAGTATATGAGCATGCACACACCTATAAATAAGGTCCAGGTGTCAAAAAACAGGAGTTGCCCTTTAAGTTGGCTTATGCATGACCATTCTACCTGTGTTCGCATGACTGTTCAGTACCGATGTACAGACTGTTCAGATTTCCAGAGAATGTGATCCAGTGCCACTTTGCATAGTGTCCTTTTTGATGGTAAAGTTACCACAGAAGTGGTACAGCACAGAAATTCCACAAATAAAAGTCATGGGGAGGCAGGTGAGGAAATATCTCTCAACATACAGTAACAGCACCATCTCTGAGAGTTTACTCACATCTCCATTTTAAACATATTATAAATGAATATGATCATATACAATCTGATCCTCAATGTGTTACGTTACTATATGAGAATACACACATGCACGTCTTCGATTATTCTTATTCATGGTCACCTTTAAGTTGAGAATTCACCAAAAGTGACTGCAGCCTTTGAACTTTTTTTTTTTTTTTAACTTTAAAACAAGCCCTGCAGGGATGATCTGCAACCAGTAAATATACTCTCAGTTCTGTGCTGTAGAACATTACCATAACTCTCATGACGTCATGTTGAAACGACAGCCCCATTGCGCAACGTTTCATAGTGAAAACGAAAAACTTCCACTGTGTTTTGTGTGTCTATTCACACGACAACGGAGCTCGAAATCACAGAAAATGCAAGTTTTTGAAAGTTGTGTGGAACTTTTCGAAAATGTTGTCTTTATGGAAATGGGAAAAATGCAACTTTGTTGAAATGCTGCTGATGCACATGCACACCACAGCCATAAATTAAATAAGTAAAATCTTCTGCACATACGATAGTAGAGTAAATGGACAAGAACAATCCTTCCACAGTGTCATGACTCCCAGTTGCTATTCTCCTGGGACTTGATACTTTTTGAGTTCATAGTCTGCTGCAATAGCGGTTCAACTTTGCTGAAACAAAAATGTAAGAATGATGCATTTTCACTTGAAACATGGTCATATAAACAGGGCTTTAGTCCCGATCGTGATCCTAACCTTAACCGAACGATGGAATTAACCCAAAGACTGCAACTTGAAAACTGAAATTATCAAACATATTGGGCTCCAGCAGTTTGGATTTGGATTCTTTTGGATTCTCAAGACTCACAAAAAGGGGAAAACAAGGACACACACACACACACACACACACACACACACTCAAAAAGCCAAGCCTAATCAATTCCAGGAAATGCCATGCGTTCAGCGCCTAATTGAAAGTTAGCAGATGGCTGTGGGCTCTCATAAAGGAAATCCAACATCAGGTGCTGAGACGTTTTGAAGAAAATCCCGACGGGGACGCGGAGAGAAATGTGAACAAATCTCTGTTCCGTTAGATCAGACACAGGCAGGCCTGCACCCAAGAGGGAGCCTCCAATCGATACTAAAACAGTGAGAACAAGTCCAGGCCAAGACACAAGAGAGCGATAATGAGAGAGGAGAGAAAGAAGTGGGGGTAGAGAGGGCGTAGATGGGGGAGTGCCTGGCAA
The DNA here is from genome assembly GCF_902148845.1 of Salarias fasciatus. Classification (NCBI taxonomy): domain Eukaryota; kingdom Metazoa; phylum Chordata; class Actinopteri; order Blenniiformes; family Blenniidae; genus Salarias; species Salarias fasciatus. The sequence continues at coordinate 12,975,271 of NC_043760.1, forward strand.
TGTGTGACATAATCAGTAATTTAGCCCACAGAGAAAAACTGCAGTGAGTGGATGGGAACAGCAGGCGTGGGGCTGTAACATTCTGGCTTTTAACATCTAAAAACAAGTTTATTTTCTTAACAACCCAAATTCTGGGAAAGCTCTGTCTCTTATTCAGTTTCTTACTAATTAAACATGCACGGTTTGAAGCAGGGAGGACATCAGATCATGCCTGCGTGTAAAACATATGGATGCAGGCAGCCGCGGGACGCGCTCCGGTGCACTCTTCTCTCCTCTGCCTGGAAGCTTTGCAAGTTTGGCCTTTGATCGTTATTTGCTCTTATATCTAAGCTTGCCTCTGTGGCGGGGTGGTTCGGGGAGCAGTACATGGCTTATTAGATTTTGCAGGAGGAAGCACTCTACTCTCCCTGAAAAATGAGGATTAAATTGTCCTGCAGGAAAGGGCTGAATTGCCCCTCGATTGATGCGGTTACACGGCCGGGGAGTACATTGCATGCCCGGCACAATGCGTGCGCGCGCGCGCGGCCGCCACGGATGGCTCCCTCATGAACGAGCTAATGCAGCTCCTTATCAACATTTGATCCAAATTGCATCATGTTCTTTTAATGAGGTTGCACTTCAGCCGGAGGGTGTGTTTCCCAGCGATTGGAATAATAAATCGGCCACATGCATATCTGTGAGCGTATGTGTGCCTTTTGATGTGAGCTTTATTAAGTGACACTCTTTGCCCGATATAGGTCAGACTTGCAACTTGTCATGTTAGTCTCCCAACTCAATGACAGTGAATGCGAAAAACGACCATGAAACGCTTTGATTACAGGTTCTATCCATATACGTCTGGAGCTGATTTTAGTTTAGGGTCCAAATGCAGCCCAGTTTCATCCTGAGTTGTCCTGACCATTAAAATAGTGTCATAATATCTTTAAATTTAAACTTTAATGCTTTTCTTTGTTGTGGCGCAGTGTACGGGATGACAATGTCAATATTTTCATAGATCCAATCAGTTGCTCTTGAAAATGACCACAATCTCAACAACAGTGATGCAAAATACAGTGAAATGTGGACAAAAACATAATTCCAATACATGTTTTCACTAACTCATCCTGACAGTGTGGCTTTGACACTAACACCAGTTTCAGGGTTTCAGCATTGTGTTGTTTCCACTACTCTTAGAAAATGAGTTAAAAACAAAAAAACAAACAACATGTGTGTTTCCTTTGAAATTTTGACACTGGGCCTGGCGGTGCGGTGGGCCAGACTGGAGCCTCTTGCGGGCCGGTTTTGGGCCTCACGTTTAACAGGCTTGGTCTAGAAATTGGAACTATATTTTTAAGCTCCATATACGGTGTTACACTGATACTTTTAGACACACACACGCACACGCACAGTACATAAGATTATCATATTACAAGGCATCAATTCAGTGTTGTGGAATGTTGAAAAACATGTTGAACTTACAAATCAATGTGTTTGGTGGCTTACAATAAGTCTTTTCTAATGGCTTTTAAACTTACAAATTCATACATTTGTCCAAATCAACTCCTCCTGTTATCTATCTGTTTGATTATGATGTGGCCACTCATCAAAGTGAATTAACTGGTTAGATGACCCACATAATAATCCCTACATTTCGTTCTTGGCTCTCCTTAGCCGACACAACCACAGTGACGTGAAGAAGCTTCCAGGAGGTAAGAGATCAGCCTGTAATTTGCCCTGGATTTAGATCCTCGTGTTAGTCATGACTCCCTCCATGATTCTCTCTTCGGATTGGACTAAAAGATAGATACTTGAAATGATTCATGCAAAATTCATGTGTGTGGAAAGCTGTGGGAGGGTTTCTTTGATGTGCATTATTTCGCGTGAGTCCTCATTGCACTCGAGCTGTAAATGCATACAGCCAGAGCAGCCATGTTTAGGATGATATACCAAGTCGGGATGAAATATTTTGGTGGATTTAAATCTTAAGGAAAAACAACAGGGGTAAAAAAAAAGAGACATACAGTATATCAAAGACTGCCCAGTCATTTATTTTATTTACTCCCACTAAGCACTTCATCTAGCCTCATTTAGCCCCTTTGAAGAGACACATGGTCGGACGATTGTGCAATGCCAACAGCACACTATTCATTCTTCGGCAGGATTTATGCCCGAAGCTTTTTTGGCAGCACTTTGCATCTGAGATAAAGAATTGGCTACTGGAGGGAGAGTGTGAAAAGTAAACACAAAACCGAGCAAGCAGATTTAGGGATTCGCTGTGTAGCAGCACGTCATGGAAAAAGAAAACATCTTGGTGTTTAAGCTGCACTTCTAAAGGTCGCCTCGTATGTCGATTTCCATGTGCTCAGCAGATTTGCATGTTTGTTGTGTGCACGTGCCCATGAATCCAATATATTTGTTTATACATATTTATTTGTGAGCTAAAATATGTTGCAGCATTATCGTTCTGCAACACCTTTTCATCCTGCTTGACAGAGGGAGCTGAATGGTTGCAGGGCCCTGGAGCATAAAATGCATTTAGAAATACATGCAAGTGACAACAAATCGGCTATAAATAACACTGGATGACTACACCCTCCATTAAACAGGGCTGTTCACACAAGCTTTATATTAGCAAAGCCTTCAGAATAGGCTTGTTTATGTAGGAGAGAAGTGAAGAAAAATTGAGACGTCACATAATTCGACTCGTGAGCCGCCCACTCGGCGCTACACTGAGAGCCGCGCATATGTTCACCAGTTGCTGTGATGCTAAGCCATACCTGCCAAATGCTGATTTCTAAAAATAAGGACGCCAGCGCGCACACCAACAGCCCTCAAACTTTGTTTTTTTCTCCAGCAGACTCCTCAGTATAGTCCTACCTAAATATGTCACCCATTGTAGAAGAAGAAAAACTTTCTTCCGCAGAGCAGATGGCTGTGATTTACATCTGAAACAACAGGCTTATCTTCTGCTTTTAGCTGTTTGTGCTCCTGAGAACCACAGGTACAATGACATCCTCTTCCTCTTCTTTTCAGTCATGCCCCAAAGGGAGAATCCCCACATATTTATTTAGTGACTTGCAAGCCGGCTAATGAGGAGTGTGCAGTGAGCAAGTGTGTACGTATAAACAGCGCTCGAAGATGCATTTGCCTCAGTAAAAGTACCGAGGTTACTTAAGGTAGAACTGCATAGTTTTAAAACTCACTTCATTAAACCATTTGCCATACTTAGTGTATTCTAAGTGTGTGTGAGTGGGCCGACACATTTTTAACCTTCCATCGATCCAAATCAGTTTTACACCAGTTTTATCCAAGTTAAGGTCAAGGAGTCTAAAGCTGATAAAAGCTGACATTTGCCATCGGGCAAAATACATTTTGCAGGTCACCAGTAGGATGTACGCTGACAGAAAAGCATAATGTCACACACACATACAATTCAGTCCTGCAGAGATATTAGTCACCAATTAATGGAAAAAAAACAAAAGAAAGTTTCAGTTGAAGTATTTAGATTATGAAAAGGAGCTTAGTATATTGGGGGAAAAAAACAACAGCATGTCAACACAACAAAGAAACATTCTTGCAAGGATTCTTACCAGGACCTTCTTACTGTTCAAACACATTTCCGTTGAAATTTTATATTTAGATTGTGTGTATGTTTAGATATTCTCCTACATAAGAGTACAGTCATCATTACTGTGAGAAGACACATTTCAATATGAATCGAAGTTGTGCAAAACATTAAAGGACCTGTATCATGCTTTTTTAGCTCGCCTAAACATGGTAATAGTTTATTTTTGGCGCTAAGGAAAAGTCATTTCGTGTTAAATAAAAGATTTTCGGAGGTTAATTCTGAAACCCGGAAGAGAAAACGCTCTGTTTCACTGAAGATCCCGCCTCTCCCCCTGTGGACTTTGACTGACAGCGTACTTCAACCAATCAGTGCTTCAATACGTCATGCATTAGCTTCTCTAAGGGTTAGCTTTAGCTCTTTAGCTTTAGCTTCTCTACACACAAACACTCGCGAAAACATCTTTTCCTGTTAGAAACTCACCAAGCGCAGACCCTTCAGACTCTTGCTCTTGCTTGATTGTTGCTTTCAGACGATGGTTAAAGTTTATATCCGTAATCGGAGTTACAAAAAGCAGCAACGCTGATTGCCGAGGGCCTGCGGGAGGGGGGAGGGAGGGGGGGCTCATCCTCAGTGGAAAATGCGAATCAGCTGCGTGCTGGTCAGAGGAAAGTGCGCCTGTTGTCTGCGGGGGTGGGATGGGAGACGAGTGGTGGGGAGGAGTTCAACTTTGTGACGTACTTAGGTTTGAAGAATTTCAAACGAGCTGTTTTCTACCCGAAGGGACGGGCTGCTGTGGAGAGCAGCAGACTGAAAGAGATTACTCAGACATGCGTGGATGAAGGCAAATAACATTTTGGGGGTGGTTTGAAAGGGAACTCAACTTTGTGGCATACTAAAAACCTTAAAAAAAATAGATTTTGCATGATATAGGTCCTTTAAAGTGTTTTGATGTTTTTGTAAAGTCGGGGACATGAAACACATCTACAGTGCTGAAAACTGCTTCAATCTCAACATGAAGTCAATTCTAATGAAAACATATGATATAAGATACAGTGAAATCCCCCCAAAAACTCCTCCTATAACTGATACATCATGATTGTTTTTACGAACTCACCCTGACAGCAGGACTTTGAGGTTGAAGCTAATTTACTAGTTTTCATGGCAGCGTCACAGATAGCTCAGGTCTCAGTGTTGTGTTGTATCTTCTCCTCTTAAGAAAATTGTTAAATAATGTTTTGGTGGCCGGATTTTGGCCCACAGGCCTTATGTTTGACACACCTGCTCTATAGCTTTTTCTGGCTCCAATGTGATGGGAAGAGAAGCTCGATCAAGTTAATATTATGCAGGATACTTACTGAATATCATGATATTCCAACACAGAGATGGACAATTCGTCATAACCTAAACTCACCCAGAGCTTTATCAACTGAAGCACCTGGAAGCTCGGTGCAAAGTCGATCCTTATCTTACAGACATGCAAAATAAACAACCACTTTTAACTTTGCACATTTACATTCAACAATATGAAATGTTGACTTTATTCTCTCCAAAACACCGGGAGAGGTGGAATGTCTTGCATTATTTGTGTTTTCAGAATTGCATCAGCTTGATAAGAACCATCAAATCAACTCAGCCTTCATTATTTATTATCATAGATACATCCGCTGTAACACTCTGATGTCTATCAACACTTCTAAATCCATAGGAAAATGTTAATTTTTCTTTTTTTACAGTGCCTCATCCATTCTAGCGATGTCATTTCTAGAACATTCTTCTCATGCAAACAGGCTGCAGTGTGCTTCAAACCTTCATTTGAAAACTCCTGTTGGTGCCTGATATCATTGAGCTTGCAATTTAGCACGCTTCAGACAGGATCTTGGCAAAATCAAGTGCAAAAGTGCATATGAATCGAGGAAGAAAACACCAGAAAATCCAGGCACGCACAGCGAGGAAAGACAAACTACACAAACTGGCATGGAAATTGTCATCTTTCTCCTGTCAAGCTAAAGTACAAGCTATCACAGAGCTACAAACCTCACAATTTAACTACCTACACCTAACTGTTTGGCTGATATTTTCACTGAGACATATCTTTTGAGTATTTTTTTTTTTCAAAGTGTGGGCACATATTTCCTGAAAGCATTTTTGCACCACATTAATGCAAGTTTATGATTGACTTCTAAGTAATTGCTAACTTTGTCTGACAATCATTACCGTTGGCAAGGCAGATGTATTTTAGTGCAACTTTGCAGCCTAAAAAAATGGCTCATAAGAACAGTATGGGGAAAAAAATAGATTCAGATTCGTTATAATTTTCTTGGCGTAAGTCCTTTTTCCCTATTTTTTTTACGGACTACAATCACCTTTCAGTCTCCCCTGCAGTCACGCTGAGGGAGCCAGAAGTTTTTCAGGTAGATGGTTGAAGAACACCGGCAGCCACCTGACGCTGGGACTCAAACCGCACATGCATGCAAGCGCACGCGGCCTCCTCAAACCCAAAAAGGTCGGGGAGGTTTTGTTTTTATCGTGAGCGATGTCAGTGCTCCGTCACCCTGAGCCTTTTTGAAAGCGTTGCGATAGCGAGCCGCTCTGTTTTAGTGACACTTTGGCCCTGAAAGAGCCCCCAGGCGCTCAGGCTGAAAGTGGATCGCTCCCGATCCACGCTCTAGCGTTCGAGGACAGTTCTGTCTGGAGGCACTTAGGGGGCAGAATACAAGGGGAAGTCTCATCTCACCAGTTTTTTTTTTAAATCCTGCTTTTTCTAGAGTTTGTCCTTACTTTTGACCACAGAGGAAAAACTCAACCTGAAATTCACCTTTTGATCAAAACTCAGGGTCCATGCAGGAGTCTTAAAATCATTTAAATGACAATATTTAAAGAAAAAGGCATCTTTTTTGTTCTGTTCTTTTTAGAAAAGTTTCACATTTTTCAAAAATTAGCTCTGAAAAAGCTTTGCTCTTTCACTAGCCAACGTCGTGGTGTAAACATGGCCGAAGACAGATGCGCCTCATTGTGGACCCTGCCTGCTTTTCAGTAAATGTCTTGTACTTTAATGCACTTTCAATGGATAATGTCAATTAATGCCGCTGCTCCTTTGCAGACCTGCCAGTCACAATTAGCTGCTGTATAATTATGCTATTGATCGGGGAGAAGCGGTGAAGTGTATCAGAGCTCATTGCACATCGAGACAACTTTCTGTTCACGGGTGACATTACGTCGGAGCGCCACTGTTTTGGAATCGGACCATTAAAACAATGTAAACAAATGGAACGATCCGCTTCCTCCTGCACTCTGTATCTAAAAGTCATCTGATATGACAAATGGGTTGTTTAATTCCCACCCCTCTAAAATCGTTTGCCTCCTACGATTAGCTATGTACTCGTGTTATCTCCACCCAAAGATACACTTCCTCCAATGTCTGAATTGAAGCAAGTTAGTGCTACTTCGAAAAATAATGATGAAGTGTGTCATTCTTGTCATGCACATGCTGATCCTGTCAAAACAACACATATGGCAATAATACACTAATATATTACTGTAACAGCAATCATGCCACCAGTAGAAGCTAATCACTATTAGAACCAATAAAAACTTCACCTTCAGAAATACTGCCTGTTGCTGTCGGTCTCATATGCAACATATAATACGTTTGTCCTTGTCTAATAAAGAGATCTCAGCTCATGTTGACAAAAGAAACAAACATTGAGTTCTCAGTCAGATGGGGAAACAGGATGCTGTAAATGCAGGTCAGGGTGTGTAGACATTTTGTAATCTAGATATAACAGCGTACGAGAGGTTCATGTCTGCAGTAGCGCATTGCTAAAAAAGGCCATTTTTCTCATATCAGTCTGCAGATTTAAGTTATTTTTGTGCCACTGATTGCGGAGCTGAGATTGTTTGAGAGGTAATAAAACACTGAGTAATGTTTGAGAACCCTCTCTGAGCTTGTGCTTTTTGTTAGAGGAACATTGGTCCAGTCTTCAGATAAATACTTAGAGCAAAATACACTGTTATTTTAAATCCGTCTAAACCAGGCCAAGGAATCAAAATAAGCATCACTCCAGTAATACATGAATGTGCACATTATGAAGACATTGTGATAATCAAAAAATACATAAAAGTAAAATTTCAGTTTGTTTTATCATTAAAATTGGTGCCATGTTGAAACTGTCATCATTTTCAGTAGTAACTGTTTGGTTTTCCAAATTTAAAGTTTGAACTAAAAGTTTCTTGTTCCAGTATTTTAACAGTCCGGCCTACCCAACATGGAACTGTTTTCTATGTCCCTGAATTAAAATTACTTTCACATCCCTGTCTGAAAATACCAGCAAAAGAGTGGATGTGTTTTGGATTTATTTGTGTGAGTGTATGGGGCTCCCTCTATATTGCACTCCTGCCATCCTCTACTACAACTCACCTCCTTTTGGGTTTTCCCACTGTTCTACCACCTGTTGTTCACAGGTCAGTGCAGAAAGCCTTCATAATTAGCATCAAAACGTGGCTTCATTTCATGAATAACCGAGGTTTAAGGCTCTGGATCCATCGAACATATGCACAATGTACCTTATTCAACTTTTATTCCCCTCGCTCCTGACAAGGGAGCTAATTGTTCCTTGCTTTCCTTTCAAAGTCACAGTGAGATCTGCGACGGCTCACTGACCTCAATTATCCTGGCCAGTGATGTCCTGTTAGACTATTTTTTCACCGTCTATATCTATCGATTGTGCGAGCACATTGGAATATGTGACACTTAATTGGACTCGAGAGAGTCCTCTTTTGATTGTTTGTGTCATTTAAGCCTGTTCGCTTCCCTAATTGTGCATGTTGTCACTCCTCCAGCTTATGGATCCGTGACACTGGAATGACTGCTGGCTTGTTCGTTGGATTGTGATTTCGTAGGATGGTCGCTTTCTGAGGTCCAAGTCTTCGTTTGGTGACTGTCTATACCAGGGGTCGGCAACCTTTTTGTCATGGAGTGCCAGTTTAAAATTTTCTCATCAGTGTGTGTGCCATTATCAACTAAAACGCAAGTTAACACAAAATACAAAAAGATTTCCAACATACCTGGAAATGTATTCCTTTCAGATAAAGCAGATACAAACATATCACTAAAGATATTTTTTCTGTTACTCCAAAAAGTGCTTTCATAAATTTGTGTTTTGTGCTCTGCATGCTCATGTTTCGAATTAACTGGTGCCCGTGTTAACTTGTGACCAATAGATGAATGAGACTTGAAGTCGATCTAGCGAATGTCGGTTTTCTACAGTTACAGTGAATGTATAAGTTTAAAGTCTTTTATGAGTCGAGTCTTACTTTAACAGCTGTTGTTATCAGCATGTGTTTACACAGAAGTCCGCCGTCACTCGTTAACACGGGGACCAGTTGATCCATAACACCGGCGGGGCGATCGCTCGTTTTTTGCTATGGAGCTCTTTAAACAACTCGCTGTAGCGCGATTTGCTTCCATTTCTTCTCTCCAGTGTTTTTTCTCTCTGGGTTTTTATTAAAAAAATGTTTTTCTGCTTGTTTTTGACAGTCCTGTTTCCCGTTTACTGCGCATGTCGTCACGTCACTACGTACGGGGGCGCGCATGCGGAACAAATAATCCCCCGTTTTTTTTTCGCTCCGCTGTCAGGCAGCTTTTATATGAGACACGGAGCGGGTTATCGATCGGTCTACACCACCTCGTACAATCGGCTCCGAAATACAATCCGCTCAGAGTGAAGCAGATCCACTCGGACGTCTACATGACACATCCGCTCTGCCTTATAAGCAATTATATGGGTGGCATGTAAACGTGCCCAGTGTTAGTGCCACGCGTGCCACGGGTTGCTGACCCCTGGTCTATACCGACTGATTCTGACAAAAGGATAAGCTGCCCTTATTTTCAGTCGTCCAGTGAAGCAGTTGCAGCACAAAATAAACAGTCGCTATTAAAGAGCTATTTGTTTTCATTCAGAGAATGTAAAATGAGCTGCAGGATCTCAAAGGAACACCAAACTGCGATCCAGAAAACTAAGATCTGAACACAGTGCGTTCCCTCTGCTATCCACTATCATGTGCAATTAGTGACTTGACTTGTTAACTGAATTTTAAGCACACACCACTGATCATGATGCTGCGAGAAGCCAAATAAACACAGACATCAATTTCATGGATTGGGCTTTGTGTTCCTACAGAGGCCCGCTGTAAAGTGTCTTCCATTTCACGCGTGGTTTGTTTTAAAAAACCAAACCACAACCCGCATTTCCTCTGTGCAGAGTGGTTCACTGATCAGTACAAAGATCCTATTCCCATCCCGTTGGTGAGTGTGCGTCATAAAGATACGTGAAGCCAGGAGAAAGCGAGGGACTGACATCTGGTCATCGGAGCTACATCAGACGGAGGGAAGGTGTCGATTCATCCTTCAGTCTCATGTGCAGCTGTGAGACTCGGATTGTGAAAGAAGTCTCGACAAGGTCTGGGGAAATAATGCTTTTTTTTCCATGACCGTGACCTGCTACAGTGTAGAGGTTAGTCTTTATTAGCATTACTACTTGTAACCACCTTGAACCAGATCCATCATGTTGGACCAAGCATCCCAGGGCCTTTTCACACACTCAAGCTTTATATTACAAACATCATTTTGTCTCAATTTCATTCATGAAAGACTTTGAGATCTACTTTTTTGTGTTCTTTGCAAGCAACTATTTCAACATGAAACATTTCAGTTCTTTCTCTTAAATCCCTCCACAGCTGGATTTGGCAGTTTATCCTGATCTCTCCAGCACATTCTTCCGGGCTTTGTCAGACCGCCTGTTCAATATGTGTGAACTGCCATCTTCAGGTCTCCCCACAGACGATCAAATGGGTTTCAAGTCTGGGTTTTGCTGAGCCACGAGATGAGAATCAGAGTTGTCACGAAGCCACTCCAATGTTGCCTCAAGTGTGAGCTTTCCATCATTGTTTGAATGAAAGCTTTGTCTCAGTCTTGGAAAACTGAATTCACTACCCTTTGGGGGAAGAGTTTCCTCTCGGGCACTTTTGATCATACTTGTTGACTTGTTGAAGCGCTCGCCTACCGTGATGCTTCCCCCGCCGTGCTTCATTTTCGAAATGGCACAGACTTGGTGATGAGTGAGAGATATTAAAATGCGCATACCACTTTGAGAATGTCGTTGACATCCTAGGAGAACTGCATCGGCATTTTGCAGGCTCTAGAAAGAGCCTGCCTAAGAAAGAATATTCTGTACCATTTGGCTTTGGGAACTTTTCATAACAACAAAAAAAAAAAAGGACGATTGTATAATTTGCCAAACTGAAGATGTCATCCTGACATGGGCCAAATCTCTAAATCACTTTTTATTGCACTTTCTTTTATATTAGTTCTAGTTTCAAAATGACTTTATGAAACTATTTGTTCTGAATTGATTGATTTAATTTACTTGCTGGCAGAACTCCAAAAAAAAAAAAAAGACATATTAAAAAAAATTAGTAACAGGTTGGAAATTATACCATTGTACATCAACGCTGTTGAATGAATGAATTATGGTGTAAAATGGTAATGTGGCATAAAATAGCAAGTGACCACAAGGTGACGAGTAAAAAAAAAAAAATGCGTTTTAAAGTCAGGGTGACTGAATAGACAAGTTCTTCTTTGTCAAATCAACGAGGCAGTCAGTAACAGAGTCTCAAATTTATGAAAGAGTGCGACCAAGTGGGAGTAGACAGACAATAAAAACGGCAGACTCAAGAGTGGCTTGACTCCCAGTCCATCGTCTCCTGTTGATTCGCTCGTACTCCATGGACGTGCCACTGTTGTTCCTTAAAGCCCACTGTTCTCTCTGTGGTCTTATTACAAAAACAACTAATGGCGCCTGACATGCGAACAACAGGATTTTCAAACATTGCCATGTAAACTCGATGCCACGTTAGAAGAACAAAAGTCTTTTGGAAACTGTGATGAAAGGAGGTCTGTAAAATTGACAATAATACACATGTTTTTTCATATAATTGTCACTTCATTCAGTAATAACCAATGACTGTACATAGTACTTGCATTTAAAAATAGATCAATTGTTTGAAATATATTTATCCTTTTGTTTCATGTTAGAGTTGAATAGAGCTTTATTCAACCTTTAGTCAATATGTATCACATTATGGCAACAAATATGCAGAGTGCTACAATTATAGTTGTAAACAGTTTTTTTATTTGTGGAGAAACATGAAATTTGTAATTAAGGGGTATACTTTCTTTCTGATAAAACAATGTATGTATTTACATTTTTACTTGTTCATTTTCTTTAATATTATTCCATTATAGGTGTTTCATTATATTTTTGGGTTTTTTTTCTGTTATGCTGTGATTATTACTGCTAAGTAGCAACTAGTAATTAGTATTTGTAAGCAGGTTTTAAGTTGATTCCTCGGGCAAAGTGAACAGGTGGGACAAGATAAGTTTGGACCCCCTCCCATTCCATTTCTTTTTTTAACATGGAAAAAAGACAATTTTATTCTCTCATTGTTGTTGTTGTTTTGTTGTTCTATGCTTATTATGCTTATGTCTTTAGTTTATAGTCTGGTACTATGTTTAAATGTTGTTCATGTTAAAAAAATTAATGTAAAAAAAAAAAAAAAAGTAGAATATTCAGCGGTACCACACTGAAGATGTCTGTGTATAAAAGTGCAGAAGAAAGCAAAACCACTCCAGACAACCATCGCTGGCACTACAGCTGTGTGAGCATTGGAGGCTTACAGATTTGACCGCAATTAACCCTCCAGCTTCAGACCTTCAAGTATCGTTTTGCACAGTTCACACAAATAACGTAAAGTGTCGACCTCTGCACCAGAGGAGCGCAAGGCAACGCATGATAACATGTAAATGCGCTTTGATTTACCTTGGCAGTTAAACACGTAACAGGCATGAAGCCACTGTAGACCAATTATTAATAAGCTACAAGTGGAACGGAGAGTGGGAAGACTTATTACGGCCGTTCTTCACCTTTAGCGCTGCTGTATTCGTGGTCTGATTTTACAATCCGCTGCCGCCGACGCGGTTTATAACGGGTGACGTGCTTACCTAAGGAGTCTTCGCTAGTCTTGAGAAGTGGATGCTATGAATGCTGAGTCGAGGGAGTTACGCCAAACCAATGGACACACACGTCAAGTGTTTGATCAGGTGTAAATAATGGAGCGTAACCGTTTCTCCTTCACACACATTAAATACACTGATGCCCAGAAATATGGTTTTACTGACCTAATACTGATGAACCTGAAAGCACATGAGATAAAATCCATCCGATGATTGAAAGTCTCAAAATAAAATCACATTACTGGATGGTGACAGAACTATTTTGAACATAATTCCTGTGTAGCTGCATATATGAACTATCTCAGCGGGTTAACCAAACCTTTCACAATATGGATCCTTAGTAAATGAGGTCAGTAGTATGCAGATGACAGTCGGTGGAATGAGTTAAAAAGAAAAGCGTGTTTTATGTTGAATGGAAGGTATTGCTATTCATCGCACATTTTTGCACTTAGTCCTCCTCTCCCAGCTGATTTGCATTAACATCATTTAAAATGGAGGCTGAGGGAGCTCTCGTCGGACCGAGTTGCACTCCACTACACGTTCACCGTGACTTAACATGTACTTTTTCCTCTTCTCGGGCGTGAAGGGCACAGGAGGAATAAAGGCAGCTAATGTTAAATGGAAGCTCTCATTCCAAATTAACCACCTAAACAGATCTTGCTCTGAGGCTTCGCTGATGAGACATGCCATAAGTCCTCTCATTTCCAGAAATGTCCTCTCGCATGACCTTTTGGCTGCTCGGAAAATCTATCAACCCACGTACCATAATGTCACCAGTCCGTCCACTCCTGAGCTATTTATTCCTCTTCTTTATTTATTCATCCTGCCTATGTCAGTTTCTTATTTGACTACCTAAACCCCTTCCATCCTTTTCTCTTTTTTTATTTTTCCGCCTGACAGCTACAGTGAGATGTATCTGAGTGCCGTATGGTGCAAAAGAATGGTCTGACCTACTCTTCCTGTTGGAAACTTCACCGATTTATTATTGATTTATTGGCAGGGTCAAAAGACCAGAGAGAAAAGACAGAGAAAGTGCATTACAATGACAAGAGCAACAGTAAGATCACTACGCATCTGACCCGGAGGAGGGGGAGGAGGGACCAGCAGGAGAACGTGACGGGAGCAGCCCTCGAGGGTCCACTCCAGATGAAATTGGTCTCCATGTGGCCCCTGAATTAAAATGTGATCTCCAGTAATAGCCAGCCTCTCCAGTCTCCAGGCTGAGAAACCAGGCTCACTATTACTTGTCCCCACCTTGTGGGACAGCTGAGGCTCTTTTGGTGGAGCGGATCGATCAGAAAGGTTGTCCACATGTCAAAGTGTCTTTGAGAAAGACACTAAACCCCACCTTGCTCCCAGTGGATGGGCTGAGCACTTTGCATGGCAACTGCCTCCATTGGTGTGTGAAAGGGTGATTGGAATGTAACATGGTAGTGGATAGAGTTAATAAACCAGTCGCTGTGGTCCAAAAAAGACAAATGCAGATTAATCCAAATGAAAGTCAAAATCTGTGAAACACAAAAATTCCATCTGATAAAGTCCAAAAACTCAAGTGCCGCTTTAATGTGTTAGGTGAAAATATGCCTTTTTTGTATTTTTGTTGCAATAAAAACCTCATGATTACATAGCAACAGTTTGACACTCTGGGGAGTCGTCATTGTTGTTACTGTATATCTAAACCTCTGCAGAAGAACTATTTTCTAATACAGCAGGATTCTCAAATGGTGGCAACGTCTCATTGACATGAGACTGATGTGGAGCGCTTTCAAAAAGTTACACCTTGGGATCCGTTTTCTTTTTCTTTTTTTTTCTTTTTTTTTTTTTTTATTAATTTCCAAATTATACAAACATACAACATACAAACAAACAAGAACAAAGACAGTCCCACACGGTGAAAACAAAACATAAACATTCAATACAAAAAGCTCAGCATTGTTCACCAGGATTTAAACAGAAATCTAGGTATTACAGATATAGAAGTTTGGTTGATTTACAACTTGAATATTGCTATCTTTGGGGATATCAGTCCAAATAAGTCCGTAGAGACCCGTCTGTAGAGTCTGTGCATTCTCTACACCAATGTAACTCAGAAATGGATGCCAGATTTTATAGAATAACAGAGGCTTATCTTTTAGCCAGTAGGCCATTGCTTCTAAAGGAATAAGTTCTCTTATACTCTGCAACCACTGTGAAAGCTTAGGCGGTTTGTCAGAGATCCATTGCAGTAGGACACATCGTCCAGCACCAAACAGAAGGACTTCCAACAGACGCAACGTACAAGAGTTAAGGTTCAGAGCAGGATGTAAACCAAGGATACAAGACAGTGGGGTCAAATTCAGGTCTCGACCAAATATATCATAAATTTCTTTCCAGACCTTTCACCAGAAATTCCTAATAAGGGGGCAGTCAAAGATACAATGATAGTATGATCCTTCTGAGATCTTACATTTATTACAGTACTTGGAGAGTGTGGAATTGAATTTGTTCCTTAAAACTGGAGTGATTTGGAATCTGTGAATGATTTTGAATTGAAGTTCCATGATTTTGTTGGTGGACAGGCAGCCAACAGAGCCCAACCATACATCGCCCCAGTCATGATCCGAGATTGATCGGATGATCTCGGGATCCGTTTTCAAAAATAGCGTTTTCTCTGACTCCGAGCACAGTTGTCGTGTAAAGGAACACCTAAAATGCAAAAGGATCTTGTGTAAACAGTCCATGGCGAGCCAGCGGGGGAAAGTGCCTCTTATGAACAGCAGCAGGTCTGCTGAAGGTCCAGCCAGTTTGCAGCTTCTTTTCAAATGCAGGAAAAGCAGTCGTAATGCAAATGTTTTCCCACATAGTAAATCAAACTGTGCATTCTACAATAATCCTTTTGAAAATTCCTCCCAGTACTTTTGCCTGATGTGGAACACACACCAGATATTCCATATTCATGAAAGCACAAGCTACAAATGGATAGTTTGTGTTATTTTGCCCATCTGTCAATGCAACTGTTAGTAGGTCAACCTCCGTGTGTGTGTGTGTGTGTGTCTCCAATATCACGTTTGTTCCCATTTTTATTTGTCTAAAACTTGGGTAGATCATGCCCCATCTATCATAATGACCCAACAAAACCAACTACCTCTGTAGCCCTTCATCGATCAAGCCTTCCCACCTACTTTTTTATTCATACACAATATCTCACATTTCTGCAAACCTCTCCACATACACATTATTCAGAAACTTGAGTCATTCCAACCTGATAAAGTAATGCATTTTAATACAGCAGCCCCTCATGTCACGAAGGAGTTACTGGGTGATATAATTGAAAACCTGTAAATTTTAGCCAAAGGTCAAACGTCACCTTTTTTATGTTTTTACCCAGCAAGATTCTGTTCAGGAGACATCCAGGTATGAATATTGTAATTGTGATATTCAGAGTGAAAGCTATTCATCGCATAAAAGGAACAATGTTTTCTACTCTGCTGATTAACAATTCAAAGTGGTAATAATGCCAAAACACTTCTGCTGCACCAAAGAGACAAAGGAGAAGAAAAGTGATCCAAACGGAATAATTATGCAACACAGCAGCCACTTGTTAAGACAATAGCATCGACCTTTTTATAGCTATGTGTGAGTGTCCAGCATATGCAAAAGCTGAGGGCAGGTGCTTTATTACCGTAATGTTGAGCTTGTTTTGCCTGTCAATAGGATTTCCATTTTGTAAACTAATGAACATGAGCATCTATACTTGTGTTGCGCCTTAGCTGTGTAACTCGATGACCATCAGCTGTCACTAACATTAGGCCTAGGTTCCCACAAAGTGATAGTCCAGGTGAAGTTAAACAACAGTGACATTTATTTTCCAAGTAATAACTATGGAAAATTCTTCATTGATGAGAGGGATGAGGTGTTGATCCTTTGGGCGGGATGCACGACCGGCCACGCTGTGGTTCCTAACTGTAATGGAAACACTTTCTGCATTTGCAAGTCAGTGGACGTGACGCACGATGCAACGTGAACAGTGTTGCCAGATTAGGTGGGTTTCTGCCCAGCTGGTCTTCTTTTGAACACGCTGGGCTGGAATAATTATTCATTTAATTCCAGTAACCTGGATTTAGTTCAGGGGTCTCAAACTCAGATCCTGGAGGGCCGCAGCCCTGCATGTTTTCCATTTCTCCCTCATGATCGGTTTGAACCTCGAGGTTCAGTTCTGGGTTGTTTGTAGCTCCTCTCATGTGTCTTAACAGGAAACGGCCCCACCCAGAAGAGGAAGCAGTAGAAGAAAAGTGTCAAGTGCAGCTGTACGGATTGAATTCACCCCGTCTGGTCAGTCATGGATTTACACCCTTTATATCAGTTGTATTGGGTTTAGTAGCTCTATATTTCAAATGGGTAACACATGCAAAGCTACTGCTGCAAACAAACAGAATCAAATAGCATTTCCAGTAACTGTTAAGTGTAGGCATTATGTATATTGCTCTCTAATCAGTTTATTGGGTTGACAATTTAAATTGATCTTATTTCAATTCATCCATCGAACGCATCACGGCTGCTCCGAATGTTTATTCCAACATCCGTCTTCTGCAGATCAATGCTGTTCTTGGTAATTTCACCTGTGACAGTGATCGTCTCAGTGCATTTAGATCAAACATTGCTTCCAACATTGGTTTTGTGAAATCTAAACGTGAATATGTGTCTCCCCTTTCTCAGACTGTAATGGTGATTGGAGAGCAGCAAATTTGAAGAAGTGAAAGTCATATTTCCATCATTAAATATTGGCGTGGTGATTGTTAAGAAAAGCAATATGACTGAAGGGTGCATTCATCATTTTCCTGCATGATAGGTCATGTCTGAAGGTGATCCATATGCACCCACTGAAATCGACAGCTCTCAAGCATTGTGAGATTGTCTCTTACTCGGGTTTCTTAGGTTGACCCTCACACTGAGAGGTATACGGCGTACGAGGTATGTACTTATTACAGTATGCCTTGTAACTGTACGTCTTGAAATACCCCTCAATATTATACAGTGTTCAGGTTCTTCCACTGCACAAGGCTAAATTAACTATCCATCGACCTGTCACTAATCTGTGACATTTGTCTAGCATCTAGTAGGCTATTCAGTATTCAAGCCATAACTGCAGGGATTCTTGTTGGATGATTATGTTCTTAAATTGTCTGTAAAGATTCGTCAATCACTAATTTAGCTGTGGCTCAATAACTCCAGCAGAGGAAACATGGCAACAATTCAGGTGCAGCTTTCACATCACGTTTGTTCCACTGGGATTTCCTTATTTATTTCAATGTATCAACTTTAAATCTATATATATTTAAATGCTGGGACTCGGGCTTTGTAATTTATTAATCTTAATTAATTCCACAACAATATTTCCCCAAAAAAGCTTCTTTTTTTTTTTTTAAATGTATTGTAAATGGATTTTAGTGGACAACTGTTGGACACCGACATGAATATTGTAAACTGAAGTCCTTTTATTGTCTGGAAAATTGTATTTTAATTCAATAGAAGACAAAGAAATGGTCCCAAAACTGAACAGACCTAAAGTTACAGTGTTATTTTAAACACTTTTTCATGCAGCTTAGTACAAAGTTGTTTCCATACAGGCAGAAGGTTTAAGTCTGAATGAATTCCACTTGCCTTTTGAAGTAAATAATTGTTAATACCAAGGCCTGGATGATTCCATTCCTCACTGTCTCCGAGTTAAAGGAGCAATTGTTAAAATTCTATAAGTGCAGCAAGTCCTGCAAACATTTTTGACTCAAGTGACAGAAAATGAGTTGCACTGTGGTTGATGACTAAAATGAACAGCTAAACCAATCCCAGCTCAGGGAAATGCTGCCTACCTTAGTGCAAAAACCTGATAACTTTAAATCGGACACTTGTGTCGTTGGGTTTGTCTGCGACATTAATTGGACAGTGGTAGAAATGTATCATCTATCCTCCCCATCCATTTCATCTTTCAGCCTAACCCACCTGAAACTGAACAAGGTGACATTTTAGCCCCGGACTGAGAACAAATCATTCCTCCACACGGAAAAGTTGCGGCCTGGAATCAAGCCCAGACCATTTTTCTTTAAGGCGACGGAGTTAACCACTGTCCCACTTTGGATACAAACACAATTAACTCACACTTTTACTTTAGATGTACTCCATTTCTGTTAGACAAAGAAAAGAAAGAAAGAGAAAAAAAAGAACACCCTGAAATACACTGCACCCGCTTGCAAAATGTTTAATTCGTAAAAGCCGCAGCGACAACATAGATGTCTGGATTATACCACCTTTGATATGCTGAGAATTCCCACAGGAAACACGCTGGACTGTGGGATGTCACAGGGTAATGAAGTGGAAAGCAGTTCAAAGCCTTTTCTTTACATGCCTGCTATGCAAATCTCCGAGATAGTATAATTAAAATTTAATTTGGTAACAAGTTGTCATTTGCAGATGGTTCATTGAGAATTAAGAGATGTTTCAGAACAGGGTTTTAACCACTGGTCAGAAGCCATTAAGATACTTTCAGAGAGAATTGTTGAATCCAGTTTTGGAGGGACCGTTTGACATGCATTACAATTTCATCAATATTGTATAACCCACATTCCCACGTCTGCCTCCTGTACGCAGCTGATTTTTCAGTCAGGAAATAGACGTTTACTCTCGTTTTTAATATTTATACAGGCTGATTGTGCTTTTTTAGATTGCTACAACACACTGAATTTTAATGTTTCATGTGTTGAAGCTGATCTGGTTGTCACAATTAGAGTTTCAGAAGTGAAGCTCTGATAAAGCTGCAAAAACAACAAAGACATTGGGACATTTAATAATTGTTTTCACTTGTATTTTGAGCAGATAAAAAAAAAATTGCTACTTTGAAGAAATTATAAAAAACATAAGGGATGATAGATGATGATGTGATGATATAATCTATAGTTTTCCACTAAAATTTGAATCCCACTACTTGTTCAAGGACATAATTTACAAATCAGTTGTAAATATAAGAGAATAATACCAAAAAATAGTTTTCAGAACAGGCTGCACAGCGGTGTAGTGGTTTGCACGCCCCATAGAGAGAAGGTTGTGGGTTGGAGGCTGTGACAGATTTTCCGGTGTAGAGTTTACATACATGGGTTTTCTACCACAATACAAAGACATGCCCTTGAACATGCATGTGAACTTGAGTGTGTGTGTGTGTGTGTGTGTGTGTGTGTATGATTTTGAACATGTGAAGAAGATCCATGCAAAGAAGATGCATGGATGGGAGGTTTGAATGGGGCTGGATATCGTCGCCTGTAAGGTCACGAATTTGAATATGTGGCTCGGTATTGTACAAAACGATTTCATTCGTATGAATTTATATTCCCATATATAACATTTAATTTGATACTCCAAAGAAAGGTGTATATGTATGTCTGTATGATTGTCGGACCCTCCTCAGGATAAAGCAGTTTTAGAAGATGGATGAATTGGAGACGTTGAGGCTGTACTGAGATGTAGAGGTCATTTTCGCGTTGCTCTGTATGAGAAAAAACCAATAACCGACGCGCAAGTGTAAATCGAATAACACTTTAAACCAACGCGACAAATCACAGCTACAACTTGGCGGCCTGTTGAAAATAAACGCTGTTACGCCAACACAAGGGCATACATGGCAACATATCATGAGGCCGCTCGGACGGAACCAATGGACCGTGTAATGTGTTCTGCCACATGTTACAGGGACGAGACGGCTTCGGCGAAAACGCTTTGCCGCGGGCAAGGACGGAGAGGGCTCAGCCTTTGGCGTGACGAGTTGCATTACAGTGTCAAGGCCAGTCACACGCCGTCTCTCCTGAGTCTGTTGTAGCGTGGCGCAGACCGTTTCCCATACATCGCCACAAACACGAGTGAGGCCGCTAATTAAGCCGTTCATTAATTCATCTGCGTGGTATTATGAGATATGACAGCGCCCTCTACTGCTAAAGTGACATAGTGGGCTTACCTGAGGGGAACAGGTAATCGCTGTAAATCCACATTATGGACTGATCAGATATCTTTCAACTTGTGAAAACTCTTTATGTTGTGTTATTGCTGGCGAGAGTTATTAGTAGTGTCGGTTCTTTTAGAAGTTAATAGAATATACTCCCACACGTAAATGTGAGTGGTGTTTTGTTCTCAGCAGCTGTTGGAGGAATAGGTCACCTTCCAGTCAAGAGGTTGTAGGTCCCATCCCCCATCTTGACTTGTCTATATGTTAAAATGTCCTTGAGCTTCACACTGAACCCCAGATTCTCTCAGGCACCTTGCATGGCATGTCGGTGTGTGTGTGTGAATGTGACTGCAAAAGCAATGAAAAAGATAATTTACCAAATGATCTCATTCAAAATAATCAGAAAGTAATATCTCCAAACCAAACTGTCAGTGATCCCAGGATCTGGGAAAATAAATCTGTCTCCCAACCTTGTTTTCTTGGCCTCTCCAGATGCCCTCAAAGAAAGGCTGCGAACCCAATCTCCAAGCTCCAATTAGCCGCAACATTAAAATGCAGCCATCGTTTAGCACACCCACTCTCACAAACATGCAAGACTTCTGAAAAAAATAAGGTCTACTCTAGATAAATAATGTTATTATGGTTTCCGTTGACATGTGCAAATGTAATTAACAGGCAGTGCCCCACGCCCACATCCAATGGATTGCTGCATTCATCCCAAGGGGATCGTAGAATCTGGGTTATGAATCACTACGATAAATAAAGGTTTGGCTTCTTAAAAAGGTGCTGGTGGTTTCCTCCAGAAAGCTAGCTGGTTTACACTCACAAATCTGGAGCTAAGAAGTTAAAAAACCCAAAGAAACTGAAAGAAGATTAAGAACTTAAACGTGAGCTGGAACAATATGGAAAGCTGCTTGTACGTCCGACCCAAAGACAAGTGCAAAGATGCAACACAGTCCATCTGAGGTTGTCCTCTCCTCTACCCCCATTAGAGTAAATTCCTCCTCAAAGACCACGCTGACAAGAAGGGCTTCGCTTCACTCTTCAGTCAATTGAAGGCGATTAAAACTGAAAAGAAAACATGCTCCTTCAAAACAACGCATCTTTCATACCGATCAGTGTTTCTTTAACTTCACAGGCTGAAAATCTAACGCTGTTATTAATACAAAGAAAGAGTGAAAATTGAAACACATCAGAGTTAAATCAAGGTAGTAATGTGAAATGCATCCCCAGTGTGTTCCATGCAACGTTTAGCACCTACCCATCTCTCTGTCATTTGAATGAAACTCTCATTGTTGCTAAATGCTGCTAAAATCATTAAATTACTTACTGATCTTTCCTTTTTACTTACTGTTCTTTCCTTTTTGGGACTTCATTGCTCTCACTTCAATTCGATTTAAATTCATTTCAATAATTCCAAATGTAACACAATTATTTTAAGGCACTTTCACGGAGAAAACCCCAACAATTCCACACGAGCAAACATAAGTGACGACGGAGAAGGCAAAGACAAACCTCCCTGTTAACAGCAGAACCAGACTCAGAGGTGGAGACTCTGTGCTGTGGTGGTTGGAATTTGGTGATTGAAGGGGAGAAATTGACCTTTCATTGACCTTTCAGTTCCACAGAGACAAATGTTTGCGAGATGTAATGGTGAAGTGTTGATCTTCCAGCAGTCTAAACCTATAAGAGCTTCACTAGAAAATGGTCCAGAGTTGAAAGAACTAGTTCAAACTCAAAGCTTTATTGAATAGAAAAGTCTTAATTATTAAAAGCAGAGACTGCATAGGCCTCCCTCACTGAAACTGGGAACTGGTTCCTCATGACAGGAGCCTGAGAGCTGAAAACTCAGCCTCCCGTTCTACTTTTACAGAACCTAGGAACCTCCAGTTGGTTGACATGATGGGTCCTGGTTGTTAAGCTTTGTAAAAATGATTTTAAATTCTATTCTAGATTTAACAGGAATACTATGAAAAGAACCTAATACTGCATTGATCTGAACTCATTATCACACAACAGTGGTGTTAAAATATGCTGTCAAACAGTATGATAATGCAAATCAAGTAAAAACACCATCAAATGTCAAAGCATCTTTCGTCCTACTTTAGTTTCAGCTTGTATTAAAGTTGACCCCCCCGCCACCCAAAAGAAAAAAAAAACACGGTCCTTGCCCATATTGTTACTGATCCCTTTGGAAAAAAGAAAAAAAAAAGAAAGCATAAAATCTCTCTGACCTCGAAGAGTTTGACATTCAGAGAAGTGACAGATCAAACTGAAAACATTTTCTCTTTGCACTTCATTTTTTTCCCTGCATGCAGTGGGGTGAAAGACGGGATGACAGCATGAACAGGTCATCAGTCCATCGCGGGGCCAGCACAGACATATTCACATGTGGAAGTCTGCAGAGACCGGCATGGAGAGCCAGAGGGCAAGGGCAGGAAGGCAAGAGGGGAAGAGAACACACCACATATGGCCACCATTTAAATGCCACTGATATAAAAACTGGCGGGCGCTTTCTTTTGTACGTCATCTCTTTTTCTCTTTACTAATATTTTACTAATTCTTTGAAGGATGAATACAAGTTGAAGATGAATAATGTCTTTAAACTCCGATTGTATTCAGAGAAGCAGACATCTTTTATATAAAGAGGAAATCTTAAGAATTAGCAAAGTAATTTCAGTCTAATACTCTGATGAACAATAAGCACATTTTAAACCATCTCAGACAGAGGATGAGCATATATATATATATATATATATATATATATATATATATATATATATATATATATATATATATGTACTGTATATGTAAAACATTGCATTTATGTTGACAATCTGCACACTTTCCGATTGAGAGATGGGATCATCCTGTTCAGATGAACAATGTGATCAGATCTATTTGCAAGCTTATTATATAAACCACCAAGCTTTTCCCAGAATACACTAAACTTGCTGCATTTCACCAAGAATATGCAGACACACACACACTCACTTACAAACAAGACTAGGTACAGTACCAATAATCGAGCTTCTCTTCAATAATGATGTATCTGGATCTTGCTTTTTCCGACAGTTCTCTGATCGAGAAGGATGAAGAGAGGCAGCAGCTCTGCAGCTCAGCTGTTTTTTAGATAAACATTAATTAGATGAACACTCAGTATTTTCCAGCATGCCTTATTGATTATCATTTTACTGAGTGTTAGATCTGAGTGTTTCCATTTAGTATTAATAGAATACAGTAAAAACTAGTAAAACTAACCTGTCCAGGGCCAACCTGAAGCATGGGCGGCCGAGGCGGCCACCTGGGGCCCTGAGGGGCGCCGAATGCTGTCGCAAAATATATATTTTTGACAGGCTGTCATCAGTCAAATGTAGTGTGGGATGCGATGTGCGGGGCGACATGTGGGACAGTGTGACTTTACAGTCAACTCTGTCTCAGCTTCAACCAGCCACACAGTGCCGTTGCAGTCATAGGTAGACTTTTTTGTAACACTGTTTAAGCCTACTCCAAGTTTAGCATCGAGTAAAAAATAAAAGAGCCAGGCCACTTTAAATATGTTCCACTGTTAGATGAGGCACTCAGAGTAATGTTCCCATTTACTTTCATGAGGTAACAACCCGATTGGTCAAAAGTCTGACGCACTGTTTGTACACCCTCAGGCAAGAGATGTCACTGTAACACATCATATCATAAGTATGATGTCCTGTGGGGATTTCAGTCATCCCCACTGGGGTGATAAGTTAGCAGTAGCCACTCACGCTCTCCAGATCTATCTGCCTGGCCCCACATGAAGCCATAACTCACGCTGCCTCTTCATTACCCGGGAGCCTGTGTGCCGGGGCCAGCCTTGTTCTGTAGTGCAGCGTCCATTAATCCCACACAGCTATAATCTCCAACATCTTAATGACGCCACCAAGAAAGACAGAGACGGAGGAGCGAGTGCAGACAATAGTTTTTTGCTCTCTTAAAACATGATGAACCTCGGGAAACACTTGATCTTGTTATCTCGATGCTTCCAATCAAGGTATTTGCAATAGAGGGCAGTGCTTGTGGAGCTGCAAAAAGCATGCAATAAAATGAATCAACTCTAGGACTTTAACGTAAACGCTTCCATTGAAAAACTCTTTTCTTTTCACGGCTGGTTTTATATCTCCTACTAAGTCAATGACTGCAGCAAAAAGGAGGCTTCTGAAAGGGCTTGTGAATTTTTGTGGTCATGGTTCAATAATGCTGGAAACTAAGAGTATGGAGCAGGTGTTTTCCTTAGGCTGAGATGAGAGGTTACATATTTCAACAGAGAAGTGGGCAGAAAGTGCTCTGCAGCAGGAGTACCCACTGTATGTGGTGTGTTTTATTGTTCAGGTGGAAAGATGGCGACGCTCACCGCATATTTTTGCTTTTACAGTGTCACTGAAAAACTGTTTTCCTGCAGTTGCAATAATTTACCAATGTCAGTAGTCTACAAGAGTATCTGTGAATGGTCGTATTTAAAATTCCAATTGTTTGCTTTGAACTGGAGGTTCTAACTTTCCAAACATACTCATTTTTGTTTTTTTACTGTCACATTGTCTAGTTTCAAAGCTACAGCCATGACTCAAGATTTTTTTTTTTTTTTCAATTACAAGATTGTTCTTGTATTTCAAATACACTTTATTGCAAAATAATAATTTGCTCAGCTGTGCAGATAAATGAATTCAGGTATTCCAATCACTGCCATGGCCACAGGTGTATAAAATCAAACACCTCCGAATGTAATTTATTTGTTAGCATCTGTGGGTCGCCCTCAGGAGCTCAGTGAATTCCCGTTACACAGTGATAGGTTTCCACATGTGCAGTGAGTCCAGCTGGGAGATTTCCTTACCACTAAATTTTCCACAATCAAGTGTGTGCGTGTGTGAAGGTAGGCGAGCATATACTTTTGGCAATGTGGTGTATATTAGTCACATGTGGGTGTGGAACACTGCAGGTTCTACAGCATCTCCTCTTTACAATAAGGATGTGTTTTAGCTTCAGGTCGATCTTTATTTGCCCTTAATTTGATAAAATTCCACACCGACATACAGATTGTCCTCAAATTGCCTGATTTACTAGGAACGTACACATTTATATTGTGAATTGCACTTAAGCACATCATTTACATTTTCAGTATTTGTGGTTGATTAACCAATAAAACTCCACCAATAACATCATGCACAGACACGAGTATTCAAATGAAGCTCACATGTGCATTAATGCACATTATTTTAAAGTGAAAACAGACTGATTGCATTTGTGGTACAGAAAAATGAATGTAAATGACTTTCTGAAATTTAAGGTTTTCAATATATTGAAACATCACACATTTGAATATGAGGGGGAAAATACACAAAATGGGAGATGATTTGTCATAAATTAAAAAAAAAAATTGAGGCTCAACATAGAATGGATCTCAAGATAAAGGCAGAGCTGGTTTACATCTCTTTTCAAATGTGATGAGACTCAATAATTAACAATCCCAGTTTTTCATAGAAAGTACATCATATTGCATGCTGTATATTAATCAATTTGCATAAACTCCTTCCAACATTTTGTGCAATCTGGAAAAAAAAAACCACTTGATATTCCAAGGCAAACGGGCTAAATGGATAGTCTGCATCTGCCCAACACAATCCTCCGTACATCCCATTAATAAATCAGCTTCCACGTGTGTGTGTGTGTGTGTGCACAATGTCACATTTGCATTCCTTTTAAAATTTCTTGAGTCGATCAAGCCCATAGTGTCCGTGTCTAGAGCTGAATATTTCTTCCGGATGTGTCTCTCTGAGGTTCGTTCAAGTGGTTTTGGAGCTTATTTTTAAAGCGAATGTGATAAATTGGAGGAGAAACAGAAACATTTGATGGTTTTAGCTGTATGTAGTCTGGTTTTTACCATAGCAGTGTTGTGATCAAGTGACATGCCACTTCTACTGTAGCACCGATACTTTTGATAGTAACATACTGTATTTGTAACCATTTTCTGAGTTTCCTCATGCAACTTCCTCCTGCTACCGGATGGAACTTCACACAGTGCCAACAAATCATCCTATGTGTCAAAACGTCAAGATTACAGTTACTATTATAAGTAACGGCCTAACTGAGGGTGACATATCATATTCTAATATGACTTGCAATTTTTTTTTTTAATCTATTTCAAACCACATCTGCAGTTTAGTCACAAAATCTTTCTCTTTATTTTTAAAGCATAATGGCCACAGATACAAATAACTGTTCAAATCCCAGTGACAGCTAGTCAAAGACAGTGGAATTGTTTTCAATTTCCAAGTAATTTGTTGGTGATTGTTAGTGCCTGCAGTGTTATTAACAAGAGTCAGATTACTCTGAATGCCACTTAGCGGCGCAGGCTGTATGGCGAAGTCAGATAATCATCACTCATGGGATTTCGGTGGAACATGACACAGTGGAACAGATGCCAAGTAATTTCCTCCCAAATTACAGACGCATCTGTTAAAAAGCGCTACATTATTTGATATAATGAGAACAGTCTGTAAATGACAAATTGTCTTGCAACCAATTCATCACCTTTGTTGGAGTTTCCAGAGCGGTTGCTTTAGCTGTTTTAAAATCAGAATTCGTAATTGAGGACTTTTTAACAGTGCTTCCTTTGCGCCATGCGCCTGTGAGGGGATTCTGCAACACACTGATCCTTGAGTAGTGTGTTAAGGAGAGTGAGGTTTGACCTTGAAAGCGTGTATTCAAAACCACGACTTGCATATTGCTTGGATAGTTTCCACTCCCTCCATCTGCATCCATGCAGCTTTGATTTTGTTAAAAGCAACCTATTTTCCGCCTTCCGTTTTTTGCTTGAATAAACTTAATATGATTGACAGTAGCCTGTTGCCACGCCAACATCCATAAAAAAAAAAAAAAAGATGAAGCAAAGTGAGGCTGCCCTCATCTCTCACAAGAGAAACAGATAAGCTTTGACTCAGTTGGACCCTATTCCATTTTGTATTTCATTCCTGCCTCATGGAAATAAGCAGGAGCCACCATTCATTTTCATTTCACATAATTGGATTTTGTGGAAATGGATTTTCAGCTAAAACTCTGCTCAAGAGTACCATACATGAATAAATAGACAAATAAGGAAGAGCATTGTTTGATAGTTCATCTATTTGAAGCCGTCGGAATGACAGAAGACGAGACGTCACTCCGGACCGGGATGGAAATGAGCCCTGGACGTCGTTTAATAGGTTGATATTAACTTATTGTGGTTCTGCATCGATGGATCCAAAGGCTTCATTGAGCGACTGACTTACTGGGGGCTGAGAGTGCTATTTTGACCGCGCTGGCCATCAATGCTCCACATGCCCCCTGAGCAAAGCACCCCCCCACCACCACCGCCTCCGCCGCCCCCCCCTACCCCACACCTCCTTGCACAGCACGACTCCTCTGTTTGCCTTCTATTCTGCTCCACCATCAGGCCTGATATCCTACAAGGGTAAACACAGAGAAAGGTCAGGGAGGTATTGACAGCGCCCTGCTTAGGACGGTGACATTTGAGCCCCAGAGCGTGTGTTTTATTAAGTGTTCGATATCTCCCGGACGTGACACGGGGGCGTACATGCGGATGGGTGTTACATATCCAAGATTGCAGGTCAGCTAATTTGCCCGAGGAGATCAACCTGTGACAGGACGCGTAGCGCCGACCACCAGGTTCCCGGACTGGGAAGAGGTTCTAGAGCTTTACGCTGCAGACGCGGCCTCGTAAAGTCGATCCCTCTGAGAGATGACCCCTGTAAGAATTTGACCTTTTAAGACCACTTTTAAGAAATGCTTTACAAGTGCAATGTGACACAGAGCTTCTGTTGGCCTTTATTCACCATCACGTTGAAGTGAGTGGTCTCCTCTTTGAAAACGTGCAGTTTAATACAGGTCGTGCGCGATTTAGGCCCCGTTTACGTGGTGTCGTCAAGTGAAAATGGTAAAATTTCATTACGTTTTGGATGTATATTTACACGAGGATGTCTGAGTGGATTCCAAGGAGGAACTCTTTGAAAATGCTCGCAGTCCCTCTCCATGAGGATGCAGAAATGCTGTTGCCGCGCTAGTTGTAGTGACTCGTTCCACGCATGTGCAATAAAGATTCATTCATAAGCTTGAATGCAGTGTGTGACCTCCACCAGCTCCTCAGAGCACCTTAATAGGGCCAGCCACAATTTCCTCAATGTGGAAAAAAATGTTTTCCTTAAAGGTGCATTAAGGAATTTTTCAACTTTAGAAATACTTATTTTCCACCATAAATATGTTCCAAATATTCAATGATGTGTACAATGTGCCCTGACATATTCATTGTAAGTACCGCTAACAACGCTAAATTGTCACTTGAACGTTGCAGTGCCGGTCCGGCACCAGAATTTTTTGGGGGAGAATTTGAGAGGCTGTGATGTAATGTACACACCCGCTGGCCTGATTTCCTTAGGTATCGTTCTGTCCGCCATTACTCCGCCAGATGCTTAGCAGCAGCAACTGAGCATTACTGAGGATGGATCTTCCAGAAAGTAAGAAAAGACCGGCTTCTAGCACTGCCACAACTCCAGGACAGACTCCACCAGGCGAAAGAAACTTTAATTTTACTGGAGCGCTACTTAAAGAGCGAGGAAGGAGTTCCCCTCCTCTGTGCATGTACATGGACGCAAGCCACAGGCACGAGCGTTTCACTAAGCTGCAGTTACGCCTAAGGCCTGCAGGGGCCGTTGTTGAAACATGTTGCATGAAACATGCAAACTCCTTAATGCACATTGAAGGAGATTAATAAATTCTGCCTGAGTCTTTCCACCATGGAACACTTGGTGGACTAACTCACCGGCAACTTCCATTGTTCTTTGTCACTGATTTGAATTGTTGGAAGGTCTTTCTGCATGTCTTCAGTCTAGAAGATGTAAAAAAATAATTCTTGGCAAAAAGGTTTACACTTCCAAAACAGGACACAGACTTCCATTTACTAAGTGTGTATGTATTCATTTTCAGCTTTCTCGAATGAGTATCAGAAAATGAAAATCACTGAATGCAAGGAGCATGTAACATGTGGTTAAGATGAACAAATAAGACTATGGAGGCATTTTATCGACATCTAATTACAGCCTTTTTCGAGATGTTTTTAAACAAAGTTGTGAAATATGCCAATTTTGAAAGTTTTACACTCCCTAATGATTCGCTTCACAAATATAAGACATTTATTTGTGCTTTTCAAGTCACAAACCTAAAATAGTTATATCTTTAGGTTGTATCAAACAAACAAAAGTAGAAAAAGGTTCACGGTCATTTGATTTTATCTCTAGAACCAATATGTTGGCTTTCTAATGTTGTATGTGAACTGAAGATTGGATTTCACAAGAAAGTGTACCAAATGTTTGACTTTTCCCTGAACTGTTGACACAAGTTGGGTTTTTTTGTTTCACTGGCAGTGATCTGTAGTTCTGTCAGTGGTTTACAAACAACCATGAAGTGACAGTACAAGGAGTTCAGAGATTATGGCCAGGTAAAGTACTCACCAAACTGCAAGTCCATTCCCATTCAGAAAAAAAAAAAAAAAAAAACAAATCTCAAAATATACCTCACTCCCACAGTGTCTTTATGATGATAATGGACTGCTGTGCCATACAGTCAAATTACAAGCTTGGCATGGTACCAAGCTGATTATCTGCAGGGGCTCAGGAAGGAAGGATATTTCATTTCTAATGCAAAGTTCTGCAGGTGTCTGCATTAAGCCCAGAACAAAGCCCGGTGTGCTCCGGCAGCAACAGAATGGGGAAGTTTTAAAACCAAGCAAGGGGCACGAGAACCTACTGGAAAGTTCACTAATGAAAAACACCAAGAGGGATCACACAACCACCGCTTCAAAAGACGGTGGATTTGTTTTGCATATGAAAACACCTGCTTACATGTGGGGTAGAAAGGTAGAAACCCCCCACATTGTGGCCTCCTGTATTTATGACTGAACAGCGGAAGCTACAGATACGTTGCCAAATGAAGATGCCAGCAGCTGGTGAAGACCACCAGGGCAAAAGAGGTGTGGGTGGGTCTTCTCCTGCATTTTAAACTGCTTCCTGTTGAGTGTCTTCATGGAAACAGCTTTAATATGATGCTATGTCAACATCTGTTTCTGAGGGACATCTGAGGAAAAGTATTTGGTAGTAAAGTCAGAGGTCCTATAATTGTCTGTAAAACATTCCAAAATATTTGTGGCTGAATAATTAAAGGAGATGTTTGCTATAAAAGGAGTGTGTGGAGTGCAACCCTGCAAACACACGATGGGTTTGACAACTCAACGTTTGTAGTATAACATTTTTCAGGGTAATTCCTTTGAGGGTTTTTTGAGGATAGTCCATACAGTCACAAAAGCAGTCATCAATTTTTACATATATTGATCTTCTGGAAGTACACAAAGACCACCATATTTGATTATCAGTTTTTAACTAGTTCTTCTCATGTGATACAGGGTACCTTCACTTCTGTCATTGACAGCATTGAGGTCATTTTAAATCGCTAAGTTTTTCACACTTTTGAAAATTTCATTAAGCATTCAGCCAAACTACAATATTTGAAAACGCAAGTATAGAAAATTGTCCCTACCACTCTGTTCGTTGTTCTCTGTTAGCAAAGGCCCCGCCCACTGTAAATGCAGAAGAGAAAACTTAAAGATCTACATTTTTTTTCCCTTCTTATGCTGGCCTCTCCTACAAAAATCAAGTAAATGCTTTCTTAGGCCTGTATTTTTTCATTGAACCAAATATATTTTTGGCACTTTAAGCACATAACTGACACTGATGGTATAAACTTCACTATCTGTGTCGTCTCAACTTCACACCAAATGATCAAAAGTATCTAAATGTCTGTTGTTTGTCTGATGGTTTTGACTCCTCTAGGAAGGCTTTTGACAATATGTTGCACTCAATTTGGCAGTTTGGGCGCTGGTGTTGACGGAGAAAGCCTGGCTCGCAATCATTACTCCAGTTCATTCCAAAGGTGCTCGACGGGGTCCAGGTCAGGGCTCGGTGGGGTCGAGGTCAGGGCTTGAGGGGTCCAGGTCCGGGCTCGGTTCAGGCCAGTCAAGCTTTTTCACAGCCAACTAATCAAACCACACCTTTATCGAGCGTGCTCTGTGTGTCGGAGCACCTGTCCCAAAAGGTCTGATTGAAACACTTGAATTCAAGAACTAGCTAGTTATCCTACACAATTAAATAGAGAAAACCCTGTGTGCTCATTACTGCCACCTACAGTGGCAGAAAGGTACTGATTGTCCTAAACGTTATATGCACATACAAAACATAATTCACTTTTTGGAAAGAGAGAACATATAATAAAAATGATCTACAAACATGGTGGCGAACAATGACAAGACAAAATCTCGCACCTGTATAGATCAGCGCATTATGAGAATAGGACTCCTGAACCCATTCTAGGTTAATATGGAGTGGAGGTAACAGTCCAGGAAGAGACCAAAGACCAGATTTGCTCTCGTCAGACTGAATCACGCAGAGAAATTTTTATTCCTTTCACGAATCAATGAGCCTCAAACTCCTATTACACTGTAACCAGTTCAACAGTCGTCCTCCTTGGATCAATTTTAGTTACTAACCAGTGAATATCAGGAACACTCCACAAGCTGCTGTAGAGACACTCTGGCATGGTCTTCTTGTCGTTACAATGTGTTCCCTGTCAAAGTCACACGGATTCTCATTTTCCCCTGATGGTTCACCTCTGAGCAGTTGTCATTTAATGAGAAGGACGGTTATTCACTTCCCTCTAGCTGTATTTTATGAAGAATATTCAGCTGAGAAAAGAAATCCTGACTTGTTGCTTACTCATTCGCCAAGGTGGCTTATATTTTTTTCTTTTGGAGGTCAATTCAATACAAGCCAGACACACTTTACAGCTTTTATAAAGCAGGGCACAAAAAAGGAAAGGAAAAAAAAAAAAAAAAAGATTTAGAGAATATAAAACTGAAGCAAAACTTCACCAAAAATGTTGTTTTACTCAAGATGTTTTGATGAATGCTCACATTAGCCACCATCCTTTTTCTATAATGTTTCATCCAACAAAGGCTCTGCTCACAAAAAGTTTTCAAGTGGTAATGGAGAACTTTATTTGTGTTTTGAGTGTCTGTTTAAATGTCAATAGTGTTTGGAGCAACTGAAAATGCACATTTGTGTAAAAACACTGACTATGTCTCCAGCGGTGACGAACTAAATTCAAAATGCTGCTGTGTGAACGTGCAACCCTTCTGAAACGACAACACTCTTCCACTTGAAAAGCAGAGTTGATCCCAGTTTAGCCGACGTTGGACAGGGTACACCCTGTTTCGGTCAAGTGATGTGTGTTTACAACAGAAATAATAGCAAATGATTTATCGGTGTCACTCTTACCTCGCCAGCATGGAGACACAAAAATCTGTTGTTCAAACAAATGAACAAGGTCACTTTTCAAAGAGACATAAACAGAAGCTGCTTTAAGCTCCAGAACAGACAAGTTGTGTTGTTTTCCTGGTCAGAGCAGTTTTTACATAAAAAGGGACGTAGACTGTACCACCTCGGTTTCCTGTTTTTCTCCACATAATCTGGTTCTTCTGCCTCTATCTCTATACGGTGACTCCTCGGTCGGTTTAGCTGGTGTGAGGAGATAATACTTATCTCTGTACAGATCCTCAGTCTCCCTACAAGAGCCAAAGCATTGTATAACCTTGGAGCACAAAACCTACTGATGGCCATCTATTAGTTATGAGACATACAGTATATGCACACGAAGCACCGCAACTATTTAAGTGTTTGACTTTAACACTCTTGACGCAGTGCTTTTTTCCCCTTGTTTATGTAGAAGATATGCAACATTTGCTGTGACTTGTACTGAAACTGACTTGGAGAAGCATTTCCAAAGGCACCTTTTCACTCTAATGGAGATTTTCTCCAGTGAAATACGAGGAACATGCATATTTTTCTCTCTTATATACATATTATGAAGCAGAAAGCATACATGGTGTGCAGCTGTAAAGATAAGGTTTGACCTGCTGCTGCTGCTGTCATCTCACCAGCTGCAATGTGTAAAATGTTCCCCGTGCACAGGCAGGAAAGGGCAATTTGCTGCATTTTGAGGCATTTGCACAGCAAAGCTTGTGTAAGTGTCACAAATATGCGATGCAGTTATTCACAAAGCTGCATATTTTAGTGTCCACTTGGATGCTTTTCTAAGAGCATAATATGACTCGATTACAGTCCAGCCAACAGTAAACATCAGATAATGTGATGAAGACCTTGTCCCCTTACATATTGTTCATGATTAAAGTCCCCACAGTGTGGTCCGGGTCAGTTTTGATCTGGGCAAAGTGAAGTCTGCATACCAGTGTTTTTACTAGTTCACTACATAGAAGACAGTTTACAGCCGCAATCTCATAGTAATTTGTATTCATTTCTCTGAAGTTGCATTGAGGAACAGTCTGAAAACTGTTGAAGAGGTCTGCAGAGATCATTGTACATGCAAAGTGTGCAGCCTTGTATGTCCTGAATATACAACAGTGTAATTTAATATTGCCTTCTTTAACGCACCATCCAACATCATCACAGCTTCCGTTGTGTATCAGTCACAGCTGTAGCAGCACTGTGTTGTGTATTTTAATTGTGGTAGTGAATCTGCTTCCACAGTACAGCTAAAAAGAAAACATCAGTCTTTACATTTGAACAGTTTTTCCTTTTATGATTCTCTTGTGTCTATCAGAGACAAGAGAAAACTGTCTGCTAAAGTGCAACACAAGACATCTGAGACTGACTCTTAGCTCAATTGCAAAACTTCAATTATGTTCTATTAAAATGTTTCCAATTCGGCAGTGAAACTGAAAATGTATGCTTGGATCAAATTTAAGCGGCTTATTCCAGGGTTGTCAAACATAAGGCCCGTGGGTCAAAATCGATCCATGAGAGGTTCTGATCCAACCCACCAAAAAAAAAAAAAAACACCAATGAAATGATAATAAACAAAAAGATTGATCTTTTTTTCTTTAGAAATTTCTGAACAGTGGCAAACAACACTGAGAGATGGGCTGCCATGAAAGATGGCAAACCTATTGTGAGCAAACGAGCCTGAAAGTCACGCTTCCAGGGTGGGTATGTAAAAATATGCATCATGCAAAAGCTATCGGAGGAGTCTTTTGGACACTTCACTGTATTTTGCAGAAAAAAAAAATTATAATTATAATTCACTTTATTGTGCTTGTAGTCAGTTCCAGTTGTAATTGTTTCTGTGAAACTATTGATATTTCCATCACGGACACTCTGCACCACAGCAAAGTTATTATGGGACTGTCTGACCAGTCCAGCCCACTCAAGATGGAGCTGGAGTGACACTTCGGCTATATGGCGTCCTTTTCTGGGCTCCTGCCCCACACTTTGAGAACCACTGACGCATGTTATGGACAGGATGCATCACCAATATAAATATTTACCACAATTTAAAGTGTTTTACCAAATTGAAAATCTGTAGTTTGGATGCTGTCAAGTTGTTAGATAATTGGGTTTTGTTTTTAGATTTTAAGACCCACACATGGATTGGTCAACCCATCCTTTTGAGGTTCCAATCTTATATTTTGTTATCAATATGACATTTTCAGGTGTTACTTTAATCTGCATGGTGAGCAATGCTCGAGTTAAATTGGATTCAAAAGGACGTGTGTGACTGTGAGATTGGAAAACACATGGGTTACTGTAATTACCAGCGTTTTACCACATTTTACCTTTTCCTCTTGGAAAGATCTTTTCTTTTTTTTTTTTGCCACATTGCCCAAGGACAGCCAAATAAAAAAAAGCAACAGTTACTGCCAAGAGAAGCATCCGCATCACCAAAGTGGTGCTGAAGAGTTTCTGAGTACAGGTGCCACATAATGGCGGAGAGGTGCTGTGTCCTCACAAGCATTACTGTAGCTTAGAGATTGGATTCCTTCCAGAGAAACATATTTTCAGGTAGAGATAGTGGACTATCTGGACACTCCATGTTTTTCAGCTTTCTGTAGAAAGTCTGAAGTAAAATTTATCTCCACAGGCTCTTCTAAGCCCTACACGACAGAGAATGACGCAGCAGAAAGTCAGAAAATGGACTAGCCGGTCATTAAAAGTGGGACATCAGGAAACCTCGACATTACAAGGCATTTACGAACGGTCCAGCTTTTTTTTTTTTTCTTTTTCTTTCCGATTATGTGTGTTGCTTTGTAAAGGAGAGTGCTTCTTAAAAGTGAAACCCAATCGCGAAAACAGAAGGGTGAGGGGGAGAAATGGTCGGCGATGGGGAGAGAAAAGGAGTGAGAGAGTGTGTTTTCCATCAGAGTCAACCTTGCCAGGCAATTTGGACCCCCATTTCAGAGGCCTAATGGGAGATGGACAGTGATGGACAGCGCGTGTGGGTTACTTATTAATCTGGGAGAGGCAATTGGAGAACCTCTATCGACCTGCAGTAAATTAAATAAGGCCTATCCTGAAATGGCATTATTCTCCCTCAACTCTCCCTCTGCTCCCCTCTCCTCCCTTGACCTGCTGCGAGGGATTACGGCAAACAGACCGGGTGGATGTAGACACTGTGGAATGGTGATGGATATTTACCGCGTACAGTAAGAGGAATACAGTGTGTGAGAGCCGACGCATTGAGATTAATTGCGCAATCACAGGAAAAAGCTTGCGGGGTTTGTTTAAATGAAGTAAAACACGGTCAAGCTTTCTGCACTCAGGGAGGATTAAAGGAAGGTTTATGCTTTTTTTAACCTTTCAGTCAGTAAATAAAATTCTGTTGCTCAAGTTGTTATTTCAAAGTAGATATTTCTCTTATATACAATCTTTAAATTTGAAAAGGTTATGCTCCTAGTAAATCCTTTTCCACGAGATTGGTAGCTGGCTGCTGATACACAGAGAATTATGGCTGTCAGGCTTTGAATGATTTATTCAGAGTTTAAACTCGGTGTACCACTGACGCATTATGAGCTGCAAGTTTTAAAGACTGATTTGATATGCATCCAAGCTCTTTAAAAACAGTTACTTCTCATACTAAAACAATTGTTGAGAACTTGTTAGTTTCTTTCAATCCTGTCTTCTTTTTTTTTTTTCTTCTTCTTCTTTCTTCAGCAGTGCTAATCTTTCAGAAATTTACACCTCTCAGAAATTTGATCTACTGACTGGACAGATGGTCCTGACTTAACAAAACCCCTGTGAGGAGGACTAGAAAATCGCCCCAGCAGAAGTCACCTTGTGTCCACTGATAGGGTGAGCGCTCCTGTACATCCATCAGCTTCCTGTCAGGAATATAGGACAAGTTTACCCCGAAGTGTGAAGAAGACCTCAGGGCGCTAGACACTGTGGCCCTGTTTGCCCTCATCTCCTCAAGTAAAGCCACACTTTTATAAATAACCAGGTGTACTTCTGACAGGTCATCAGAGGTACATCACACTGAAGCTGTTATCCTCCAAAGGCTGCTGTTGGAGGAGAGATGATCTCAGTCTGAATGGCTGACAAGACAACAAATGATCCAGGAGGCAAACGTTTCAGCACCTCACCCAGCATATGTCAAAACTCTAAGTAAATGTAACTGTTTGTGTGACTGTATTCAGTCTATAGACAACCTGAATCAACACACGATCCAACAGGACGGCAAAACACTTTCAAGTGTCAACATTGGTTTTGAGATCAATCAAACCACAAAGCATGTTGTGAGCATCTCCGCTTCCTTTCACCATTTTCTAATTCTTCCTCACATTGTAGGAGTGATGCCTTGTGCCCTAGAAGTCCACCACCCTGTGACCCTTCTCCAGGGGCAACTGGTCATTGGGGGCAGGGGGGGCCGGGGTCACGGCCTCACCTGGTGTCATAAGAAAAGATTACAGGCAAACCATGTTGTAAAGTCTTTAAGATTATTTGTAGTGTTTCATTGTCTCTAACTATATCTCCCTTGTTCTCATTTAGATATGATCCACACCTTTCGAGCACAACAATGAATGAATGAATGAATGAATGAATGAAGCCATTAATTAATAAATTAATGGTTTATTTGAAGCTGATACAGAATAATGACTTGCTTTTGTGTTTACAATTTTCAGATTTACATGGATAGACAATATAAATATATAGCTCTGATTATACAAAAAGCTTGAAAAGGAGTGGAAAGAAGAAAAAAAGAACTTTTGGCCTCACTCTAACAATGCAGTGTGTGTTGCTTACAGAGAAATACAAGTACACAAGTGCACCCTGTGTTCATTGAGACCAAGCATTTTTTTTATTTATTTTTTTATGTAAGTGGGGCTTCAAGCTCGGAGCCCCACTACATCATCATTTCCAAATTGAGAGCTGATTGGCTGCTGCCATTGTAAGCAGGTACTGATTAGTGATTGACAGATTGAGGGAGTCGTGGCGCTTTGGCGCTGCTAAAGCTAACAATCAGAAATCAAAATGAACGCAAGCCATTGAAAAGCTTTTCCAGAAGTGAGCCCTCGGCTTTGGTGAGTGAAAGCATATTATGTCAATCTTACATACCTTATGTGCACACGCTTTGTGTGTCGTGGTGATTGTTGATGCTTGCATGTGCGCGCTCACACGTGCACGCAAGCCTATGACTGCAAGTATTTTCACAAAGAAGCGCCACTGCCCGTCTCAATCTGTTAGGTTCAAACTGCAGACGAAGCATGTGCCCGTCCAAAGGTCGGGTTTCTAAATCCAGGCATAGCTCGAAAGATGCATCTACTTAGAAATATGTCTGCGGTCTGGAGGGTCTCACGGTCAATGGTGACCTGCAGGGTAGAAATGTGAGCGTGTGTTGATATGTTGGCAGGTTCAAATCTCACTGCCGGCAGGCCTTGAGTGTGGTTCACTGAGTGAGGCCCTTGATCTGCCGTCTGCCCCATGCTCCGTAGGGATCGGTGAAATGCAGAGAATGTACATTCATATTGTGTTTGACAAAAGAAAACATTCTGTTCTTTTTAAGAGATGCTCATACACCCTCAAGCAGAATTGTGATGTCCCTTTTCAATGTTGCCAAAGTCTGATGAAATAAAATGTGCTGAATATGGCCTGGGTTGGATTTTTAATCCTTGGATGCATAAGTGGGGTCAAAAATCACCCCAAGCTTTTCCACTGGAATTTCAGGGGGTTAGCCCCAGAAATATTTGTTTTTTTTAATCAACTTTGACTGTCAGTTTACATTTACTGTCCCACTTATACATCTGATGTCTGCAGTCTCACCACCGAGGAGCTTCTGTTGACACATCTAAGGATTTATCCTCATCTATGATCTTATTTTCCACATCCCTTACTGTATTTATGTCTTCCCTGCAATAAAAGCTAACCCGTCAGGTGGCCTTTTATATGAATATTGATTATTCAGTTTTGTGTGTGCGTGTGCGTGTGCGTGTGCGTGTGTGTGTGTGTGTGTGTGTGTTTGCTTCTCAGTCCTCTCTGGTGTCCTGCACGTTACAAGGTCTCTCCCAGTTGCAACACACCGGATAGCAATGAGAGCTCGTCACTGCACTTTTTCACAAGCAAGATGAAGACATCAACATCAGATCAAGAGATAGGGAGAGAGCGAAAACATGCAGGCCAGCGGACCTCAGTGTTACCTTCCAGCCAGGATAAAACACCAGGCTGAGAATAAAACACCAGTGTACTGAGAACTCGGTCAGGACCTGAACCCGGGTTGAGCGCCGTCTC
This sequence comes from Salarias fasciatus, assembly GCF_902148845.1. Taxonomy (NCBI): domain Eukaryota; kingdom Metazoa; phylum Chordata; class Actinopteri; order Blenniiformes; family Blenniidae; genus Salarias; species Salarias fasciatus. Next base: position 13,014,558 of record NC_043760.1, read on the forward strand.
CCCAATAGATACATGGAGGCCGTTTATCACTGATAATATGTTAGGAAATGTGCTGACATGTGTAAACATGGGTAGATGAAGATGAGCAACAGACAGAAAAAAAAAAAAAAAACTGGAAAAATGTAAGCAAAGATGAGCTCATGGCCGTTTTTGGATTGACCTTTTTGCAGGAAGTGAGAAGAGCTAGGATGAATGAAACATCACAATGAATTTTAATGTTTTCTTTTATGTTTTTTGTGATAAAATGTGAGAAATGGCAAGTTCAAACATGAAATTACTCTTTTGTTGAATAAAATATGATAAAAATCACAATCTGTAACCAAAATTCAAGAAATTTTAAAGTTTATTGCAAAAACACATTGATCATTTTTGACCCCACTCATGGAAGAGTGTAGTATTACTGGGTTATGCATCCAAGTGTTAAAAAGTAAAATGTGTGCCACTGTTGCACCTCGTGTGAACATTAAATTGCAGTCCCAGTCATTGTTTTGCTAATATCTGTATTTTGCATGTTCATATTTTAATATCTGTTATGTTGCAGTCCCAGTCATATTGTCTCCCTGCCTGTCTCTTGGTGCCTTTAGATGTAGTGTTTGACTGATTAGCAGAATTTGAGGTGGGGTTTGTGCTCCACTGCTCCTGATAGGAATCGACAGCTGTCAGTCAGTGGAGCTGGCCCTATTTAATGTGGGTGTTCCCAGCAACATCACCTGTAAATGTTTTTCGTGCTCACATGAGCATGTTACCCAACAGAACCATTACTCCACCCGCAGACGCTCAATCTAATTACACAGGGCGGTGTTCTGACAGAGAAAGACTCTGCATAGTAAGTGTAGTTTTATGAGCACAGGTGGCACTCTCTAATAGACCGTATATTGCTTATCCACTTACCGCTGCGGAGTCAGTTAGCACACTCTCTTTGCACTTATACACAGTGTCTACATAATGTATCCATTATTCTACATTATGTCACTCAACCTTTCCATTCTCATTCGGTCACACCACCTCGGGGGGCAAAAAGAATTAAATCCTGGCCATTACTTCAATATTAAATGGGCCTATGACTTTGGGTCACACCAAAAACACAAGCCATTCTCCAAATTGGACGGTGGATCAGTGTGTAACACCTGCGATTTACAGGGTGTGTGCCAAGCAGTGTGGGTCACTCCAGAAACACGTACCACGCGAAAAACCGTGCTATGCTGAGAGCAAACATCCAGTAGCACCAACTACAGCAGCTCTGTATAGCCGCCGTTTCATTTTCTATCTTGTAGCCAAAGCTGTCATCGTAGTGGTTACTGCTGAATTTGAGTAAGTCACAGACCAACTAATCAAGGCTGTAGAACCCCACTGTAAGAGCTTCTAATTCAGGAATGGTTTTACCCTTAAGTTATGAAATTTTAATTATTTATTTTCCATCTACAATGCCAGCTTTGAATGGAAGTTCTGATTTCAGAGGTGTATCATTAAAAGAATTGAATAAACTCTTTGTATGAAATGGTCACGTGGCTCTGAAGGTCACTTACGAAGAGAGAAAAGTTCTGCTGTTGGAGATGATGTACACTCAGCTACTTCAAAGAGGGACAAGGATATGCGAGTGAATGATGACTGCATTTCGCATCGGGAGATTTATGAGGGGAGATGTGCAGATAGTGAAGGCAACTGCCCCCATCAGCATTGTCATTAGCACCACTAACGGACTCCTCTGGGTGTGAGAGGCCTACTCAACTGGTCGCTCCAAAGATCCATTACCGGGGCATTAAGCATGCAAGACGAGAACAGTGAAATGCAAAGTGTGTGTGTGCACCTAGGTGTGTGTGTGTGTGTTTTCATCCAAATCTGCAAAAACCACCATGCCCAATTCTCATGGTGCGTTCCTTCTCATGCAACACTGAACCAACAGAACTGGTTGAAATATGTGGAAACACTTCAATAAACACCCGTGAGAGGTCACTAATGGGACGCGCAGCATGTGCATATTCACATGCAAAAATCCCACATGTGGGAACATGAATGTTTGCACGCATTCACACACGAGTGCACACATAATTTAAAAGGGGATGACACAGAAGCAGAGGTCCTTGTAGAGTCCAAAGTGTCTGTCTAATGGAAAAACCATTTTCTTAAGTGCTTTGTTTGTTGCACCATCTGCGTTATTTGCACAGTAATTGCTTCGGTAGTCTGCAGGTTACAATTTGCAACCTCCAGGGCAGTGTAAATAATGGGGAAATCATAATAGTCTTTTATCTTTGCAAATGCACAAGTGTGGGGACTTAATGAAAATCAATGCTGTATTAGGCATTAATAGTTTGCGGACGTGAACTTCAGTGGCCTATTCTTGTTTTTGCTCTTTGGTATTTGCTGCATTTGTACAGTTTGATGTTACAAAAATCATAAATAATTCCCACTGATTTATTATTTATTCCAGTCACCAAGGAGCAGAGCACAGTGTCTTATATAATTATCAAGACAAGTCCAACGGCATAAGACGGAAGAGCCTCGCTGTCCATCAGCTAAAAAACCAAATCTTATTAATCAAACATGTCCATGATCTTGCGCTGAGAATGTTCCTAATTGCAAATGTCTTGGGCCGGGATGGTATCAGACCCACCCGGGCCATCTCCATTCCATCAAACCCAGCAGAATGCCGGAGTTGTGACACACTGGAATAGGAGATGTTGGAGTAATCCAATAAAGGCATTAGTGAACCATTAGGAGGGCGCTTCCTGGCTTGAGAGGGACACACAGACCCTTGTTTAGCCTAATAGAGCATCCCTGTTAGCGTTTATTTATGGCAGCAAGATGTCAAACCACTTAGAGGTGGAGTGTTGCCTGTCCATTAAGGCTCTCTTCCAATAGGAAGCTCCAGAAAGAAGATATTGGGGCCTGGCTCTCGTCCAATCATCATGTCTGTATCCAACCCCCACCTACACACACACACACACACACACACACACACACACACACACACTTAGCTTGGTGTTTCTAATCTCTTGAACATGTGTTTTGTCAAAATGGACCAACACAGAGACGATTCACTTTGTAGTAAACATTTTATTTATTGAGAAAAAAAAAGAGAACGGAATGAGCAATGATGTGTTGATGACGGTCCTCGACCTCTAATCGTTAGATTTAGATACTTTAGTGGAAGTCAGGGGTCTGTGACCCGCCGCTGGCCTTTAGCCCCGCTGGAGTGGCTCCTCCAAGCTTTCACGAACGTGCCTGTAATCTGAATTTCATTCAACTTGCGCAGCAGACTATCGTTCTGTGTCTTAACTTACAGTTCAATGTGACGCATCTAACATTTGAAGATTTTTAAACTAAAATATGTTTCATATCTTGCCATTTTCCTGACACACTGCCCTTTCATTCAGAGGAGTTCAGTCTTGAATTTTATATACAGTGTATGAGTAATACAGATGGTAGCAGATAAAATAACAAATGATAAATCCAACAATGGATAGTAACAACTGCCGAAATGTCAGAAGAGACGAGCATATAAAAATAATGATGAAAATATGAATTAAAACCAAAATTATATTGTTCTTTATAATAAGAAAAACAACCATATTTAGTGTATATTGTCACTTACATGCCGTTTTTGGTATTGCAGGCTGAATCTTTATCAAAACCTTGATATCATATGGCAGGATGCTCTGTGAAACTGCTTTGTACATTAAAATACTGTAATTTAATTATTACATAGTAAATCATAACAGCAGTAGCAGTTGAATTTGCGTTACTGTAGTAAGCTTGATAATAACTTTTGGCTTAAAATATTTTTTGCTGATTTGTATGTCCAAACAACCTCACACTGTCAGTACCAATGCAAATTTAGCAGCTCTTTCTTTGTCTACAAATTTGATCTGGTAGAATGTCTGCTGAAATGGCTGATGTAGTCCCCACTTCTGAGCTTTTGCATGTTTTCCTTTGGGGGGTCACAACTTATTTCCCCCTTTCCACAGCCCCATGACCTGTTTCCTTTTCAGTTACCCAGTTATTTCCATGCTCTCATCAAAGTCAGTTCTTCTTCAGTCATAGAATGTCTATTGTCGTAAGCCTGCCCTATGGGCTCCATCATCAAGGCCCCGTTCACAATACATGTCAGTTTACATGACAGCGGCGCTCTGAGTCACCGAAAACACAACTTCTCGTCATGTGCACAGGGCCTGAGACATGATGCAGGTATCGTCTGGGGTTTGTACTGGCATGTTCTCGAGTTTGCATGTAGTCCTTCTCTAAAGAAATAGTTAAACTAAACCTGCCAACAAAGGAAGTCTGCACCTTCACTAAACACAGTTCACCACACAAATGTCCTACAAACATGTGGACTGAACAACAAATTCCAAGGTACTACTCTGAAGGCCTCAGTATACTCCCCCGTCGCCGCTACGTCGTTCCTACGACGTAGACGTCGTAGCCCTACAACGGGCTACGTCGGGGTTTGACGTGCGCCTCCCGAAAATTGTGACTTCGCATCGTTTCGACGCGTGGTGACGTGAACGTCGAGGGCTGTGATTGGTCCGCTTTCGCGTTGTTTATAGAATAAAGTAGAACTCACCCGGAATGCTTTTCTGATCCGAACAGTGCTTCGGGAGAAATTGAGATCCAAAATTGAGCGGCGCACATCCCTATACTGTTAGCAGTGTTAGCACTGTTAGCAGACGGGGCTATGTGTATAGCCGCTCCTCAAACGGCTTTAATCGTCCAAAAGCTCATTAGTTTCACCAATATTTCATCACGGTCTGCTCAGCCTCTCCTCCACCACAGCCCGGTGTCACCAGATATGTCATATATGCAGATATATGTTCGGTAAATGCACGCGTGTCTAGGTACGTATGTCTAGAAATCTATGTCTATAGATCTATGTCTAGGTAAAGCCGGAGCTACGGAAGCCGCATTGTTGTTGTGACTGCTAGCGGCTTGGCAGAGGAGGGCGTTCCCTTGACGCAGGAGCAAGATATGTTCAGTAGCGGCGTAGGGTTGCCGGCATAGGAACCCCGTGGCGGCGACGGGGGAGCAAACTGAAGCCTTTAGTGCGACATGTTCACCTAGATCGAGGGTGCCAAACATAAGGCCTGTGGGCCAAAACAACCAACCAAATAGCAAAAAAAAAACATGAATCAGTGTGAAATGAATCAAACTGACAAAGAATTTCAAGCTGCTGTGAAGTATGTCAGAAAAAAAACAAGACTTTTCATGACACCAATGTTACTCTAGGTCAATGGTCCCCAAACTATGACCCACCTCCAAATCAGGGTTCTTTTGAACACATCGAGTGGGTTGATGAAATGTTTGTGTTGGTGACGTGTTTTTATTATGCAAATACGGTTTTTGCTGTTTTAATGAGCATTTTCTACAGATATGGGGATTTTGGCTGCTTTCTATTGAGTTGGATGGGTTTTACACACTTTTTCTGTTAAAAACAGTCCCTGTCTGGTTTTACACACTTTTTCTGTTAAAAACAGTCCCTGGCCTCAGGCCACCATCAGAGAAGGGAAAAGTTATGTGGCCTTCACAGGAAAAAGTTTGGGGACCCCCTGCACTAGGTCAATCAATCCACGATGAAACACCCTCCGTCATTCACCAGAATTTATCCCGCCTCACATTTTCACCCAACAGTATCTCAAATTGAAATCTGTATTCATGGCAACAGGTGAGACGGGCACTTTAATGGACACACTTATTCAAAACATACTGTGGAAAGCTGTGGCTGTTGCCCTCTAAAAGGGGTCCAAAAATCAATGCTGAAATGGAGTGACTGTAGCTGAAGAATATAAACGTGGTTTGTGGTCTCAGCTGGCGTTTCACGGTGAAAGAGGCTCTTCGGAGTCGATATGTGAGCTTTTGAATTAATGCTGAGGACATGTTTGATCCAGGTTAACGTTTCATCCATTTCTCTGGGACAGCTGCTCCACTGTAATTAATACTTCTGTCGCCTTACTAACATTAACACTTTTCTATTATCTAATCAGTGCGTGGGATTGTATTGTACTGTATTGTATTTAATATTCTATTGATTTCTTGCTTGGTTGCATGGTTTTTATGTTGGCTTTATTTTCTGCTCTGTCGAGTGTAACATAGCGAAATTCGATAAGTGATTTTAAAATGTTGAAGCCATTTTGATCATTTTTCATCCGTTCTCCTAAAATGACCGCTTAAATGCTAAACCAATGCAATCTGCTCTTCGCTGATCTAACCAATCATCTAAAATAGCCCAAGGCCACATATGTCTACCAACAACAAACAAGCTGGACAACTGTAGTGATACTTACAGTGCCCTCTTTATCCTGTGTTTCATGTGTGAGACATCGGTCTGAAATAGTACTCATATTTGCATTAAAAATAGCTTGTAAGCATTACTGTGAGTAGATCTGAGGAGTGAGAAATCTATAGTTTGTTGGAAAAGGGCACACTTCAATGTGTAAATTAACTAAAATGAAATACTTTAAATTATAAACAGTATATCCATGAATATTGCATAATTTTTCCAAGTCATCTTGCCCTTCTGTGTGCTTATCATTAATGGGAAATGTTTCGTAGTATGTTTTTATATTTATAGGGTGGTTTTTTTGCATTGATGGACTATTCTGAAAGTCAGGTCAACCATTTAAACAGTGACTTCACACATCCCGAGTTGAAACAAAGCACTGTGCACAATTTAAAACATAAGAATAAATACACAATATCAAATAAAAATATAACATAGTTATAATAAGGATAAAATTACTAATAAAAAAGAAATAAAACAAATAAATCAAAGTCTAAAAAATAGGTTGTAATATTGGTTTTAAAGGTAGACAAAGAAAAAAACCTGCTGTTTTTCTAAAGGCAAATAGTTTCACGTTTTCTCAGCAGAAATTGAAAACCCTTGGAGCTTTGATTTGATTTTGGTTCCACTGGGAGCAGCTGATCCGCTGACCTGAGAGACCGAGCAGGAGCTCTGAAAGGTCAGGCGGAGTGACATCATTTCAGGATTTAAAAACAAATAAATGGAGTTTAGAATGAACTCCAAAATACAGACGCAGCCGGTGAAGTCAAGCCGGAGTGGATGATCTCTTTCTTCTCATGTGCGTTCTCCATGTCTGTTCAGGAACTACTTTTTGGATGTGTTGACTTCAGTCTCAGTTTGACAAAACCCCCCCCAAAAAAGTGAGCTTTTCCAGACCTCTGTGGCTCATGTGTCAAGGCTCAGTGTTCAATACCTCATCTCAGGCTCTGATCCAACTGTCAGCTGTCGAACTGCGCTGTAGATAACAGACGGCTTTTGATGAGGAAAACGTGGGATTAGAAAGACAAACTGCAGTTTGTGACAGTGTGATCCTGCAGTGCAAAGTGAAATCGGTGTAGCCATCTTTTACAAGGCTTAAATCAAGACATTTGACATGAACATGAGCAAAAAAAGTTAAATTTAATTTTAAGAAAAAACACACCCAGAAGTGTGTGTGTGTGTATCTCTTTTCATTTTTTTCTTCTTCAAGTTTAAAGGCCCTGAAACTGCTGGCTCGACTCGGCACTCTCCTATTACAGATAACCCTCGTAAGCCCTTGTCGATAAATACATCAGAACACTTCCCTCTTTGCTTCGCTGATTTCCGAGCTTGTTTGATCTCAACACAGTCCTCTTTACTTTGATGTCATCATGCTTAGAGGAATGAGTAGTCATGAGAGCCGGGAGAGCGGAGAGATCTGTAATCCTGATCCGTGGTTCGCAGGACGGGCTCGTCAAACGCAATCAGCGCCGAGCACCTGTCATTTACTCCATTTCTGCCCTGGAAGGTGTTTGCTGGCAGCAGCTGTGATTGAAGGGCAGTTAAGTGATGGGAAAGACAAGGAAGATGTATTTTGTGAGTAAAGGTTACCATTTAAACTGGGAAAAGAAAAAAAAAAGAAAAATCACTGATCACATCAGTGATCTAAAGATCTCTGTTTTTTATCCTGCTGTTTAATGGCTGTGGCCAGATGGATAGAGCACGCAGTCGACGATTTTCTCTCACTGAAGGCAGTGTGTTTTCCTCAGCCTGTAATCTCTGCTTGTTTCCGTATCAAGAAAAATAGTCGACGATCGGTTTTATTGTGACAGTTTGTGACTTAGGCCCAGTTTGCAAGACATTTTAAGTGAAGAGGCATCGTGTCTTTTGCCTTTTCTTTCAGAGAAGTTTAACATTTATGCAGCAGCGCTTTTGAAAATGATGCAGAAACGCTGAAAAAGATGTAGAGCATGCAGAACCATTAGTGAGTACTGTCATTTGTTATTTGCAGTAACAGAATTTCAGAAAAGTTGCATTTTCAGTGGGTAAAAAACATGTTCAAAGTTCAGCATTTTCTCTTGAAAATGTCTTGTAAACGAGGCCTGTATATGAGCCACACTGGGCCCACAGGCCAACGCTTGGCTGACCCCTTCTGGTTTACAGTATTATATTAAATGAGATGGATTTCTTCCAAAAGATCTTTTCGTGTTCCTTTAGATACGTATTGTGGAATAAATCTTGAATAGAGAGCTTTTGTTTCTTTGTATTTTCATATCCGAGACAGAAAAAAATAAAGATTTTTAGTGTTATTCACTTCAGAGAATGTTTCAGTTGTACCATTTTTTTTTTTGCCGGGGAGGTTATTTAAAGCATCATAAAGCTTGCTGAGCAGCATTTCGGAGTATGTGTCTTTGGTTCGAGACACACTGTAGCGTCGGCTTCCCTGATTTTTCTCTTGCAGTTGCTAAGTCTGCTTTTATAAGTGAGTTGGGGATTGTCTCTCTGCAAAAGTTGCTCACAAATGTTGGTGGGTGATGGGTTGTAGTTTGAGGTCTTGTTTCTGAAAACTGTTTTTTGGACTTCTCTTTATGCTTTGCTGAGAGATTGGAACTGAAAGGGATATTTAAAACTTGAAGAAAAAGGAAGAAGAGTCCATGAGAGCAATAGTAAAGTGTAACTATCAGCAGTTGGTTTCATCGATAATGTTTTGCTTGTGTTTTATCTCGGCACGTTTGTTGCTGTTTTAACAGTTGAATCTTTTTGATGACAGTAATTATTCTAAAAACTGTAAAAATGAACACCTCAAACTTGAACCAGAAGCAACAGGAGTCAATACCTGCTGTAGTCAGCAGACATATCTCAGCTCATTAGTTGCAGATGAAGCAAACAGCAGGCCACGCCTCCGTGGGATTCTGGGTTTTCTTGTTTTGTTGTCAATTCGAACGCTCTTTTGCTGCCGTCTCTTCGCCTACACTGCTCGTCCTCCCAGATTTCTGACGGAGCTGATCATAATATCAGACCATCAAAATGACTTTCCCAAGTCTAAAGAAAAATAAATGCTTAAATATTTCTGATGCAGAATTCCTTTAATCTTCAAGATTGGAGTTTAGCAGAAAGACTTATTTAATCAGGATTTTTTTTTTTTTTTAATAAATATATTTTCCTGCATTTCACGAGCCTTTTTCATATAAATTCTAATGTGTTTGGGTTTTTTCCCCTCTTCTTCTGAATCTCACATTTTAGTACTTCCAGTTCATCCAGAATGTTTCATGACTGATTAAAACAGCTTCTACTTGCCTACGAGATCATCGGTGAAATTTCCTTCGGCTCTGCTTTTTGCTCCAGATCAAGTCTCACTGTGGTCTTATTGATCCTCTCTGATTTTAAACTGAAGGCTAATCTATAAGCACTTTTGACCTCTTTTCCTCTCTCATATCTTTTCTTGTGTTTATTTCAGCAGGTGAACCTAATGTATACTTTGAGCAAAACGCTGCACAAACTTTGTTTCTATGGGAAAAAAAAAAAACATGAAATATTCATCTATCAATAGCTAATTAGCCATAAATGATCTGCTTGATTCCTGTACTAAGAAAAGGGGACTAAAAACTGTTCTTATACTCGTCTTTGGAGCAAATATAAATGAAGTGTAACAGATTGTTCGAAATAGTTGCATTTCATGAAGATCCTCAATTTTGTTTTTGCATTTCATGTTTGGATAGGCTACACCATCCTTGTACCTGTGGTTTGAAGAGACTTTCTAGAAGATGCGCTCCGTGCACGTGCCCGTGCACTCAGAGCTGCAGCCTGCACAGCCAGAGTTAAGCCCCAGGTTAGCTTGCTGTCCAGATATTTATATCTTGCATAACATAGATCTAGTACAGCATATCAGAAAATGTTGGTGCGACTCACTAAAAACTTCTATCAGCAGTAAATTTATAACGACAATATGCAATTCTGACTTCAACTTGTTTGATGAAAAGATGATTTCCACCTTCAGAAATAAAATCCAGTCAAGTAAATTCTTTTTGTCTACATTATGACTAAATAAACAGTTTGTTTTAAAGTTAGTGTGTTCAAAATTAGTTTTCCCAGCAGCTCTATTTTAAAACAGTTGCATGAATTGTATCAACACAGCCATAAAAAACAAACAAACAATCCTTCAGTTTTCCTCGCATCAGTGAGAAAACACAAAATAGAAATGGTCACAAAGCTGGCGTCGGGTTTAATTGATGCAGTTGTCGGGGTGTTTGTACATAACCCGACTTCTTTGATCAACGTGAACAACAAATGCTGACAACTGTGGTGAACACAGCTTCTGTGTTGACAGAAAGTTATGGTGACAGGACACATTTGTCTTCCTATAGTGCTGAATTTAAACAATCTGTGGAACAAGAGCTGAGAGTGGGACACGTACTTTTTTTTTTTTTAAGATTTGGCGTACTACTTGGTCTGACTACAGTGACACTTTTTTTTTTAATATAACAACGTGCCTTTGAAGCTCATGTATGGAAACGGTAAGTCTTGAATTTTGAGCGAGGCTAGCGTCTGGATAACGATATCGGCCGGGCGAAGCTCAAAGAGGCTGCAGCAGGACGCAGTGCTCCATCAATATCAGATTTTAAATTGGAAAAACGTTTGTGTGTCGCAAGGGGGTCGGACCGGCGGGGCCACTTGATGAATGGGCCGTCTCGGTGATTGATGGTCAGTGGGGAGCGGTCAGGGGGAACGGTATGCCGTACCATGTCAATATCAGGTCGTTTGCCTCTCTTGCATAGCAATACCACCCTCCCCCCAAAAAATATACACTAAGTACTCTGGATCTGACTGTTCTAGTTTCGGTGGGTTTTTACTGCAGTCAAGCAGGAACGTCACTGTTATTGTATTTCAAACGGGTTCTGGAGATGAAGGATGGCGCCATCCAGTCATCACACTCATCAAAATAATCTAAAAAGTTCTGTAAAACCAGTTGCTTCAACTCAAATCATTTCAAGGCGTCATTATTGAAGAACTATTTACAATGGCCGAAGTGTACATACACAACGTCAAATTAAATCTTATTTGTAGACCGCTGAACACACTGCAGTTTAGTTGAGTTTTCTCCATTAATGCAGAGAAAGGTTTAGTGTTTTGTAAAAAGTTGCATTTTCAATAGTTCTATAAATTGTTGTCAAAAACCTAAAACACACCGAAAAGATTTCCACTTTGACTTGAACATGTTGTTATATAAACAAACAGGGCCTAAATAAGGCACAATAATATAAATGTTTCAGTAGAATGAACAAAGAGAAAATAAATAGATATTTAGTCATATATTGTTGTACATTTTGAGAGAGCAATACAAATAATTGAAGGTTTGAATTTATCAATGAAATGAAAAAAGCGTCAAGAGTAGGGGTGGCAAATAACAAAATAAAGAGACATTAAATTAGCCTAAAAAATGAGTTTAAGAAACTTAAAGGGCAACTCCGGTTTTTTGACACCTGGACCTTATTTACAGGTGTGTGCATGCTCATATACTCACTCAGACAAACATCGTGCAGCTCGGAGTCCTTCAGAAGTTATTTAGATCCAAACAATGTAGCCGCACTAGCGGGGGTGCCACAGCAATGGAGCATTAGCGCGGGACATAATCTCTGCAAAGTCGCTCATTTCGGCTGTATTTTTCCTCCATCGGCGCTGGGTTGCCTTTCGGTCGGAAGGGGGGCCTCCGGCGGTGTCCCGCGGCCAGCCCGGAGCGCGCATCTGCCGGGGAGCGGAGATACGCATCCTCCCGGCGAGGAGAGACGTCCAGCGGCCCAGCGGCGGCGTGTGAGCCGTGCGTCTTCGCGGGTGTCCGGAGCCTCCGTGGAGCAGCTGAGGGCCGTTTTCCAACTAGGCCCCTGGAATTCAGACGCCGGGGCACCGTGACAGCCGAGGCCGACTCAAAGTGCCTCTCTGCTGGGGAGAGGAGCGCCGCAACGTTCCCATCCGAGCTAATTGTGGCTAAGTTAGCGAAAACTGTCAGCTCTTCAGCTGACCCACCTGAAGACGGTAGACGAGCTGACTTTATGATAACACTGGCGATGGATGAAGAAATACAGCCGAAATGAGCGACTTTGCAGAGATTATGTCCCACGCTAACGCTCCATTGCTGTGGCACCCCCGCTAGTGCGGCTACATCGTTTGGATCTAAATAACTTCTGAAGGACTCCGAGCTGCACGATGTTTGTCTGAGTGAGTATATGAGCATGCACACACCTATAAATAAGGTCCAGGTGTCAAAAAACCGGAGTTGCCCTTTAACATAGTTATAAATCTGCTAAAAAAAATTGACATATTTGTAAAAGTGTATTAAAACCATATTTCATATTCACATTTCAAGTTCATAACTTGATTTTTTTTTTTTAACATTTAAATTATTAAACCTCATTTCTTTTTTTTTTTTCACTGTGTTGAAGTTCTCTTTGTTATCAGTCAAATCCTAACAATAAAAAAACTCTCCTAAAACAAATCTAATCATTACATTAGGGCACCAATTTCTACAGTGTTCAGAACGCCCCCCCAACACACACACGCACGCACGCACGCACACACGCACGCACGCACGCACACTTCGTAGTGAAAATGGTCTTGCTAATTAACTTTAGTTATGGGCATCCGCACTGCCATTTGACATTCTCAACACTTAATACAATCCCGCGGGACCAGAATAGCATAACATTAGGGGAAGGCTTTATCATAAGGAAGGAAGGCAGGGCTGTAAATCAGGCACCTGAAACCCCATTAGCAGCCCCAACCAGCAGGGATGCCTGTGTGATTATCGCCGGGCCGGCCGGTTTCTGCTCGCCCGTAATGAAGACCCGCTCTGTGACGGGCCGCCTAACAAAGCTGACAATGACACGGGAAGAAGATGAGGCTTGTCGTGGAATGAATCCCATCTTTTCTTACTTTCTTATTACGCTTCTCAATAAGCGGAGGTGAGCGCATGATGAATGCGGATATTAGGATCCTCTTTCGTCTTTGTCGCGTATTCAGATGAAAATGTCGTGTGAGAAAACTGACACATGTGCGGCGTTTTTTTTTTTTTTTTTGCTTTTTTTTTTAGTTTGTATTGAGCCTGAGCGGAAAAATTTTTTTTACTACATACTTTTATCAAGCAACGTAAGGCAACCATCACATTTCAGAAGTGGTGGTGGTGGTGGGGGGTCGCCTGGGTTTACAGGGGTGAAAATGTGGGTCCCTCAAGAAAAAAGTTTGGAATCACTGATCGAGAGGAAGGTTTTGTGGATGAAATTGGAAAATTCAGAGAATTCATTCAGGAGCAGACCTCAGCAAGGTCACTGCTGAATCATGCAGTGTCGGTGTTCCCGGATGTTAAAACACGCTGGTGGACTGAGACTCTTTTTGACTTTACTGTAACCAGCGCCGGTGGAGCGTGCTCACTCTCAAAACTCGGGCTTGTGAAAGCTAAACAGAGATCCACAATGGGCCAAAAGACACTGAATCACCTGTCTCTGACGGCCATTGAGAGCGATGATTCAGAAAACTGGACTTTACCAGTATCAACACAGACTTCTCAGACAGGAAAACAAGGAATAGATGACTGTAGAGGTGAAGTGTGTCTGCTGGGCTGCTGTTGCGTTGTTGCCACTATCATCTTAGATTTGATGCTGCTGCTGATGTGTTACTGGTTTTCACTGAATTTGTTATTCCACACTAAATACATGTCATGAGGAGTCTTCGCTGTCTTTGTCAGGGCTGACTAAAAAGATGGATGTCACTGACCCTGAGAGGTCCGGACGGTTTCGAACATGACGGAAGACTATAATGTTTGGGTCAAAGCTGTTCAGAGCTTTGCAGATCAGTACTGAGCTTTTAAACCAATTTTCGTGACCGAGCAGAGGCCGACCACCGCAAAGACCTGAAAACTGGACTAAAGTGGTTTTTCTGTGTGTTTCAGAGAACTTGAGCAGCAGCCTTCTGAATCAGTGGCAGCAGTAAAGGCAGCATCAAATCATCTCTTGGTAGAATCATTAATTAGTTTAGCTAAATCCCACTTGTGATATTTTCTTTGACATTGCTGTTATGATTCCCTGTGGTGGGATTATGTATTGTGCATATCATTTGAAACCTAAATGTGGAGACATAGTTTGAACTGGCTGAAAAGAAAACTAAAAATGTTAAGATATATGTTGTTTTTTTTGGTAACTAGATATGTGTGTTAGCAATGTTTGCAGTCACAAATATTATGGCACTGCATTATGACTAAAGCAGTACTTACAAATGATTATATTTTACCAACGGTTACAGTTTGATGTTGTATCAAAACAGTGCGATTATTTTATTATATTTCATTCTACCCTTGAAAGCAGATTTACTACAAATTAAGCAAACTCACGTTTAATTGAGCATCAGGGATTGCTCTTGTAGTCATTTGCACTACAACTAGATTGTCCTCGTTCAAGTCTGGATTGAAGTTTGGCACTTGGCTTAGTGATTATAGAGAAGTGGATTTGGGATTGTAAGTTGACAGATTTCAATTTTGTGCACCGTGGCCTCATGTATAGTAAAGGTTAACTATCAAAATGAGCAGTTAAATGTGAAAAATGGATATCACCAAGAAGAATCGATCAAGGAAGACGTCCCTGGCCCTGTGTGCTTGTCTTGTAATGGACCAGCAACTTCTCCAGGTTAGATTATGTATTCATTCATAGTCAGCTGGCATCAGCTCCAATCCCCTCTGCTTTAGATAAGGTGGAATGGAAGAAGATAGAATTCAACAACAAATACAACAGCTGCAGATGAATATGAGGATGTGCCACATATTGGCTAGTATTGAGGTGTAAGTAGAAGGTGAATTTCTCTGCACCGGGTCTAAAAACTAACCAGGTCCACAGTGCTTGCTGCAGAATGTGGAGCATCCTCCTACTCTTTGAAAACAAAATCAGCCAAATTTAATAAGGTGGCGTGCATTGACGCACAGCTGCAGAGCTGGTCCGAAGCATAATCTGTGAAATTAATATAATTTTCACTGTTCGGCAGGATATGCGTGGGGTGTAATGATGAATGTCTGGGGTTTGCGCATCCAAGCCAACTGACTGCATTTTCATACTATATTTTGTATAATTTAAAAGAAATAAAAGTACAGAACAAAAATAAAAAATATATTTTTTGGATTCATTACATCTAAAATGGTCAATTGTTTAATGTTATTGGCCATTATCATATTATCGGTTTAGTCTAGTACCTAGTTATAAAGCAAAACTTCAATTTCACAGTGGAAACAAAGACATACAGAGGTTGAATGGTTGGAAAAGAAAAACTAAAGCTTTTATTTATGCTTTTCACTGAACTCAACATTTAAAAAAAAAATTACAATTTCCAGGAAAAGTCTGAGAGAAAGTGATGCAAAGCAACAGTCGTCCATTAAAATCACACAAAGGAACTGCTGGTAATGAAGGAATAATTCTTATTGAGCAACTGAGGTCAACTTATATCTCGACCCTCGATATTAGTGTCAATTTTTCATGTGGCCCTTTGTGGAAATGAGTTTCTCACCCCTCATATATTTTCCACAAATGTGTGCTCAACGTTACTTCCAGCCATCAATAAGCAGAAGGACTGCAAAAACAATGCAAAGAAAGTGGTTGTATGGAAAGAAGTAACCTCATAATCCCGTGTCACTGGTGGGAAGAGGAAAATAAACAGACTTTACTCAAAGACAATGTTTTTATGAACGGTAATGACTTACAGAAGGATGCAATGCCTGTTTTTTTTCCTAAAAGAGAAGGCTCCTGACCCGCTGGTTGCCGGCCCGTAAAGACAAAATCAGCATTGCCTCTGGATTTTTCTCCCTCACAAACAGCAGCCCGTGATAGAAAAGCAGCGATTCTCCATTTGAGCATGACGCAGCTGCAATCCGCAGGAGCGAAATTTGAGATCGAAATGCATTGTTGTTTTGTGTTTTTTTTTTTTTCTTTACCAGCATGCTCGAAGCTGCAGCTCTGCAGCCCCGCTCGCCCCCCCCCCCACCGCCCCTCCCCTGCTGTCAGCGCAGTGGCTGAGGAAATTGGGAATGATCGTCACTGACATTGTGGATGATTAAATGTGAATGAATGAGCACAGAGTGAACCGCCGCGTCCAGCACGCTGCGCTTTGTTGCTTTTACCTTTTTCCCTGCAGAATAGCGGATGAGAGGCGACCACCGTGCCTGTGTGGCGGGGAACGGTAATGAGTGGCAGGGAAGGGAGACGCAGAACAGAACACAGCCGAGGAATGACAGGAATTGAGAGGACAGAGGGAATAATTGGGAAACAGATAGATGTGGGGAAGAAAGAAGCAAAGCATAGGTGCGGATGATAAGGGAATGGGACTGACATCGTGATCAGACAGTTCTAAGATGCTGCTTGTGCTTTCAAAAAAAAATCTGGTGCTGAGAATCTTTTCAAATGTGTCACATCCAATATTGGCGGCGAGAAGAGCTTGCTTTAACTTCCAGGGAAGGTTTTCTGAATCTGCGAGGAAAAAGCCGCCACATGGCCAAACGGGGGAACAGCAACGGAAAGTGTGTGGTGGTCTCCACTCGCGACAAAATCATCAATCTGATCCACAGAAACAAACACACATCCCTCTTAATACGCTGAATAAGTGCACAGAGGGCTTATTTCCATATGCTTCTGTGTGCTGATTAGCTGCAGTTAAACTGTGACCGAATCAATACTTACATTTGGTAATAATAGCTCAATGATCACAGGAGGAGCTCTCTCAACAGCCTTTCATTGACTCAGCCATTGTTCCTATTGTCTCAGCACAATAACAATGCCGTGCAATTGTTGAGGCAGTTATGATCCGCTTGGTCAGCCCCGTGAAGCCTCGGGCGCAAAATAACTCCAGAGGCAACAATGGAAGCAGAACCATTTGCGTGCTGCGTTTTGGCACCGGCGCAGGACTGTCTGTTTCAAGAGAGTGTGCTGAAGTCTGTTTACTGCATAGATTTCCACGAGGCAATCCCTCATGTGTTCATTTCCACTGAAAGGAAAGAAGAAAAGAAAAATCTCCCTGGTGACACTGAGCCTGCTCTTCTTTATCAGGGAAACGTCCTGAAACTTTCAGAACCGACTTCACTGGACCTTCACGCTTCGCAGCAACGCTCCAATCGCACATGATAATCTTTGTAAGTTTAATGGGACAGAGCAGGTCTCGCAGTGTCTGTAAAGAAAGGACAGGATTGATGAAGGTCACTTCCATTGAAAGAGCAAAAGTTATTTGGCTCTTTTATTCCTCTCCTGTTGCCTCTGACTGGCTGTGGATGATACCTCTCTCAGATAAAAGCTCCCATTTACACAACGTAAATGCATACGTTTTGTGTTTTCATTTCAGAAAAGTTTCGGGTGAAACTGCACACTACTGCAGAGAACAATATCCTATAAACTACAATATGCTCTATTATGATAACATGGAAATTAAATAAATGATAATAGGGAAGACATTAATGGCTAAGCACCCATATAAACGTCATTTGGGTTTCCCTCAGGCTGTACACAAAGACTGTCCAATCACAGGCAGATTCACATGCACGTCCCACTTGTGTAACGTGCACAGTCAGAAGCATCTTGAATAGTTTCCAGATACTGAAAATTCATGTTACTGAAAAGTGCAGAGGCACTCACTCATTTCACATGTTTTGGATAATTCTCCAGCCATAAAATCGTGTTAAACAGCCTGTTCGTCTAAAACGTGTGACTAGCTTGTTTACAGTTCCTCCAAGGCCATAAGAAACACTCATAGATAACTATGAGCTTTTTATTTTCTCTTCAGGCTTAGGGGGAAAAAATAAAAACTTTTACGGAACTGAATCATTCATAATACATTCCGCTTTATTGGGTTTGTGGATGTCGTCCCTCAAGCAACCCCAGACAACACTGCATGCCCAGAATTCAAATATCCCTCAGCAGTGAACGGCAGATAAATCCAACTGCTATTCCAGGTGTGTTTTTGAGAGTGAGCACCTAAACAAAAAGGTTTGGACATTTTACAGCCTTCTTGATGTCCCCGCTTTACCAGAATGCTTTGATTTATGGGATGTTTTCCACAATAATGTATGGACGACAACGCTTTAGTCCCTGACATGATATCCTATGGCTCTTCTGAATTTTTTATGCTACACCTCTTGGGGCTAAAAGTATCAGAGTATTATCAGCTGCACCATCATATCATCCTGAAACACTGGCAGGAGTTATTTATTCATGCAGTACTGTTATTTCCTCATGAAAAATAAGTGTTAAAATGCGTATAGTGATTTTTTTTTTTCATGTCCTGAGTTAATTGTTTTTACCAAGATGATATATACAGCATTTTTACTACATCTGGTGTAGATTAAGTTGTCTGTTGAGAAACCGTCCTGCAGTAAAAGGAATGGCGTCCTGCAGGAATCCACGTGGGAGAAGATATAATCTTATTGCATCTATCTTTTGAGGAAAAAAATGCATGCATGTTGCAAAGAGTCATAGAGAGATGCATGCAAATGTTGCATTAAGATTTAAGAGGTTATTTAAAAAAATTAAAAAAAATCCAAACTGGGGATGCACAGTAGTCACTTTTCAGAAAGACAAACACTGGTATGAGTACCCACCTTTAGGAACAAGCAAAACAAAAAAAAAACAAACACAAAATACCAATTTTAAGTAAAATTTAACTACTGATATTTTTTACCAATGGCTTATTAAATTTGGTGCCACGTACAATTCAGTCACAAGGCCTTTTCCAAAAGAGTCTATTGATAAGTGGTGAGGTCGTCGGGAGGTTTGTGCTTCAATCCAAGAATTCTAAGTGTCTCCTCAGGTTCAATAAGAGGCTGTGGTATATTTTATGTGCTACTCTAACAGGCCTGTACATCCTGCAGGAGTGAAGGGATGAGGCTCAGGCTGAATGTTTAAAATGTCCAAAAACCTCTAATCCAACCACCGCAGCGTCCCTTACGCTCATTACCGGCGAGCTGAAGCGTGTGCACAACACACAGCAGGCTCGGTCCTGCATCTGTCATACGGTAATCATGTGTAGAACGTAGAGCATCACAGGTGCATGAGCCCCAAAACTCTTTTGCATGGAGCTGAACGCAGAGTAAAATCCTCCTGGATCCACTGAGCAGTTAAACTAATGAGCAACGTCAGGCTGACTCTGCTTGTCTTCTTCAAACCATACTCTTTATTTCGTTTACACTCAAACTCCAGTTTTCTATCTGAAAGTTTGGTCTTTGTTCCATTCCTACTTTAACCATTTACCACATTAATAACTTCTCTTTTACTCAAATAAATTGTTATACTACAATAATATTTTGCCTGGTAATCCCACTGGCATAAACATTCTCTGCACGGAATCAAAAGTCGGGATTACAAAACACTGATACAAGTATCACAATAAAAAAAAACAATTGAGTGAAACACACTGCAATAAAACACAGAAAACACAAAACTCCCAAGAAAAGTATCGACATCCCTCCTTTAACAGCGTGAATGAAAGCCTTGAATAGATATTGACTTTTGTAGCTTAAGTTCTCTTTGTAAATTATTCCAGTATGAGAAGCGGAGTAATTTTACCAAATTTGCTCAAATCTCCAGTACAATGAAAACCAATCAATTTAGAAACATGAAGACTGAAATTAGTCCAACAATCACCATTTAACTGGACTAAAATTTAAACCAAGCCTACATCTGAACTACATTGAGAGATAAAACAATGTTTAACTATTATAAAACTTCTATTTATCCAATTTTGGGACATAAAGTTTTAGTGTTTTGTATAAATTGTTGTCAAGATTTCACATTATGAATGAAAATCCAATGGTATTTACCAATAAATATCAGCCAGAAGAAATAATCCTATGTTTTAGCCTGACTCTAAATACATGTTCCTTTTATTTCTCATGTTTGCACATAGCACTGGCTTTGATTCAAGTCAAGCCGAGTACGTCCAAAACATGAGCTACACCTGCTAAAATACTTCATTGTTTTCCACTAGAGTTTGTCTCTGGGCCAGACATTGAAGCAAACAATACTTGATAACCTGCCCACAGTGTCAATAACTTGGAATTTATCCAATCTGGTCCATGAGGTTGTTTGTTTGCCACGGGCCAGTTCGGGGCTGATTGAAGTGCCAAAGCTTTGTGATTAGTCTGACGAGGTCCTGAGTGAGACAAAGAGGGAGAGAGCCAGAATCTATTTCTGGACCAAACTCTGCCAGAGTTCCCTCAATGTCCGCCATGTCGGTATCAAAGCAGAGAGTAATGACAGATGAAAAACGCATCGTGTTTGTCTGAAGTTTTATTAAAGGTCATTCCTTTGTTTTGAGTAAAGATAGTGTTCAGTTGATCCCAGGAATCTGGGTGTTTCATGACACAAAGGAATAAAATACCTTTAAGACCCTGCAGAGCTCCAGAGAAGTTTATATACCTCGAAGCATCCTTTGTGTGCCTTTTCTGCTTTTTCATCTGGGAGATGATTGAGGTGCAATAGTTCCCACAACCTATCAAACAGCTTCTCATTTCCTTGTCGTCTTGAACTTTCATTGGCAAAACCTTGATACTTTCCCAGTACCGCTGGTTAAAGACGGTGGCCCTGGATTTAACCCACTGAAAAAGAACACATCTTGCTAAAAGAGAAGATTTACTACAACGTTTTTTTGGGTATGTATAAAAAAAAGAACTGACAGGTTCAATAGGAGCAAGCCAGGATGTTTGAATATTTCTAATATTTTTGTTGAAAATGTCTGAGACCCTGTTGCACAAAAAAAATAAAACACCTACATCCCCATTATTATTTTTAATTAACAGGAAACCCCAGACCGCAGGTTACAAGCAACAATGTCCCATGATTAATATTAATGCCACATTTTATTTTTGTTAAGCTTCAAAACGCTTTAAAATACTCTTGTCGTTGAGTTAGTATGACGGTTCCTTACCGCAGCACTTCAGACTGTTGCTTTTGTTTACATGGAAAGCATACTGCAGCAGTGAATGGTAAATGTAAATGGGTTTCACTTACTAAGCATTTTCCACCTCTTGAGCAGTCCTCAAAGCACTTTACACTGTTAATCACATTCACCCATTCACATACATATTCATACAGTAATGGAAGTGGCTGCCGAGCAAGGCACTCAGTCCATCGGCAGCAGTTTGGGGTTCAGTGTCTTGCTTCAGGGACATGTGGATCATCTGTCGCAACCAGAGAGCCAATGTGATCAATCCAGTTTACTGTCATTTTGTTATATCTTGAAAATTGTTTTCAACTGATACTTGGTTCGGCCGGTGTTCGAAGGACAATCACACTACCGAGGAGAACGTACAGGTTACTGAGCCGAAGATGCCACGCTATAGGATTATCTCCTCCTAACTCAGAGAAACCTTGTACTTTTGTAAACAAAAGCTTGTAAAAAGAATTTGCTGACTTGCACTCTTATGAGACTTTTTCTTAGGATTTGGCATAATTCATATAAATCCAACAGAAAAGTTTAAAAAATTGTGTCGTGCAGAAAGGAAGAAAGTTGAAATGCGTTGAGTTACACTCTGATGATCTCAAGGGCAATTCTACAGTATATACCTGCCTCAGACAAAAATACATTCATCGCATCCTCCAAGAAGAAAGCCATAAAGAAAGCAATGAATCAGAAATAAGTGTGGGAAATAAAAGGATGATGGATGAATACAAATATGAGAAAGCTTGAAACTCAGAATTATAAAAGCGGAGGGACTCTCTGAGGTGGCAAGGCCAGGAAGGACAAACCCGATAACAACATAACGGATCGCACAGGTAACCAAAACACACATTCTCATTTCTGGCCTCCCTTCATCTTCCCGCTCGGTGGACTCTCTCCTCATAACAATGTTCAGAATATAAATCCATACCCCCTCTCTGTTTCCATCTCTCTTACTCTATGATAAAACAACTCTTTCCATGGCAGAGTGCTTGTGCAACACGACTTGCTCCCGGCCCCGAGGCTGTCAGGCATTAGCCACGCTAACATGGATCCTGACAGAAAGTGGAATTTATTGCTTCACTTCAGTCCCTTTCGCCGGCTACAGATTCCCCACTGGTCATTTAATGGGAAATGGTGATGAAAATGGTGAATGACATGAGTAAATATTTTTAGGTAGCTGACTTCAAATATTTATGTCGGAGGCGCCCCGCTGCGTCGGCGCAACTGAAACTGCAGCCGGGCTCAGGAAAGTGGCGGCAATTGAAAACCAATAGACTGTGAGAGTCCGGCCCACTACAGAGATACAGTGTTTCAAACACATCCTCTGGCATACAGCCACATTTTCCGAACAAATAACTACCTGGAGGCAAGTGATATGAGATATGACCTTAGCACTGAGTTCTATTCTTTGCTTCTCCAATAGAAGTCTGCAACCTTCAGAAACCGAAGCAGCCAATTTTATCTCCTGCTGCTGCTGCTGCTGCTGCAGGAAAACCTGTTGAAGCAGTCAAAAGACTCGAGTGGGTCAAATCTATGGATCCATCAAAAAATATTAAATAATCTCCTGGCTGATTAACACTTTCGAGTCCCATTTACGCAACATTTTCAAGCGAAAATAGAAAACTTCTGTTGCGTTTTGGTGCGTTCTCCCGGCACTTTGTAGCTTTATAGTTGACAGTTAGCCGTAATAACAATCCAACTTCTTTGTCTGAATCTGCCATTGCTGTTTTTAGTGTATTGTTCTCTGAAGATGGGGCTTTATTAGCCACTTTATTTAGGCACACTTGTTCAAGTAATGTCAACACACATAGCGATCCAGCCAATCACACTGAAGCAAACCAGTGTCAACATCAACATGAACTGCTGAAATTCAAAGCAGAATGTGGAAGAAAGTTGATTTTGGCAACTTTTGAATCCTGGTTCACAAGGAATGAAGGAAAAAGCGGTCATTTGTTTCGGGCAGGAAGATATATTTAACCTTCAAAATATAGATATACTGTATTTTGTCATTTTAACAAGATTAGAGAAGAGCAGTTGAAAAAAAATACAAATATTTTAATGCAATTTTCAGTTGTCATATTCTTTTTCAACATAACCTTTTTTTTTCTTTCGCTTGCAGATTTCTCTCCACATGTTAAACACACATGCACAGTGCGATCAGTCCAAACTGAATTTAACGCTGTTTTTTTTTGTTTGTTTGTTTTTTCCAAATCTAACAATAAATATTTCAAATTGCAGTGACTGAGTCAGAAACTCAACCACAATCACCTGCAAAGAACGACTCTGTACAGGGTGTAATATAACTGAAAAAATACAATTCAATTTGTTCATCTGAAAGATTATCAGACGAAATATAAAAAAAGAATGTACAGAACGTGATTTTGTGAAACCTCGAGAGAGCCACTACACAGAGCAGACCTCTGATCTAGAACCTCAATATCTTCGCTAGCAGGGAAGATAATGAGTACACTCACTCACAAATGGATGAAGTTCACCTGTTCAGCGAGCGAGATATCCATTTTACTGTGTGAGAGGGAGAGTTCACCTCTCCGAAGAGGCTGCCATCGCTGACTGTGCCGCTGACTCACACCACGGGCAAGGCATTGACCGCCCACGTTGGGGGGTGGGGTGGAGGGGGGGGGGGGGGGGGGGGGGGGGGGGGGTGAATATCATATCAGCCACCTGTGATTTATTGGACTATCGAAAGCCCCGTCCACACAGGAAGTCCTGAAAAGTAAGTGTTGTGTGCAGTGGATAAACATACTGCATCAAGGAAAAAACGGGTCAAACAAAGTGCAAAAAGAGGAATGTTCTTTCTCACATCTTCATTCAGGAGCTTTTCTTTAAATCTGTGGACTGGAACACAGTTCGGAACAGCTTTCTCCACAGTTGCACGGGCGCTCTGCTTTGATTTGTTGAAGACTGAATTACGCGAGCAAATACAACATGACAGTGCATGCATGATGCCAAATTGGCTTCACACCACAAGCAAATTTGCTCCAATCTTAAGTGCATAGTCGAACAAAGAGCCCCATCCTGTGCAATGGATCTGCAAAGAAGAGAGAAGGCCTTTTGCTTTAAAGGTGCACGTTTTCCAATACAAGTTTGATTCAAAAAACCTTGTAGAGCTGTATGAGATATGTACTAAACGCAATGATACTTCTATAATCTATAACATAGATGATTCAGGAGAGCTATAAATTCAAAGGAAATTCTAATGAAAAAACTGGTGTAGTGGAAATGAAAGGCTATGGAAGCAAAAGCCACCAGTGAAAAGAAAGGAAAGACATTTTCAACCATTTATTCTACAAAGGAAAAGACACACTGATGCAAAGATGAAGAGAAACATATCATTTTCAGGATATATGAGAAACCTGTGTCTCTTGTGTTTGGTCTCTTTGGACAGCCTGTACCTCAGTTTGTAGGCGGTTGCTTTCCCATCCCAAGGTTGGCAGTTCAATCCCTGATCATGTTTCCCACAAAGTTTATTCCATTGGTTTGTGAGAACCTTGAATGACAGTTGTCACAATTGGTGTGTGAGTGTATGGCTGTGTGAGCAAATGTTGGTAATGTGGCACTTCATGTGAGGCATGCGAAAATGCTCAAGTGGTACAATGTGCTCTACAAGGACACTCCACTGTTTTATACTTTAAAATTCTCAAATAGGTGCATTTTATGCCAGTTTCACACTTTATAACTGCTTTTCATTCTGTATTGATAACCTAAAATACCATCTTTAAATCACAGCCGTGAAATAAAGTCAAAAATAACTGTCATATGAAGGATTATAATAAAGGTAAAGATAAATTGTGCTCATTAAAAGTCTTGTTTAGCCCCAAAGGCCAAACATCGACAGTGTATCCATTTTCTTTCTTTGTTAGTATTTTTGTTTCACAACCAGAGACATTCTGTATTTTCAGATTAATGAAAATAGAAAAATATTTTCCTCTGACAACATTCTGGTTAATCTAAAAATAAATAAATAAACCCCTGACAACTAACACTTGAATACTGTAGCTGCTAGGCACCATCTGTGTTTAACACCTGGATATGATTTAGACTGTGGAAAATAGATTGATGAGCCAGTCAGTCACTGTGCTGGAGGTGTTTGAGAGCATTAAATCAAGCAATGTACTGTATGCACTCTGTCAGCTCCACTACGACTGTAATCATGTTATACAGCATCATGTCTTCATTGCCGACACAAAATGACTTTGTCCTTGTGGTTGGAGTCATAATGAAATCTTTTTTGTTGTTGTGCGCGGATTTTACAGATGCCTCAATCAAACTCAAGCATTGTCCAGAAAGGACAGCGTGCTGCCTGCGCCACACACTGGACCTTGGGCCAGATTTTTTTTTTTTCCAGATGTGGAGGCCTCATCACACCAACATAACAGTCATAATGAGGACCGCCATATTGCATTTGAAGCACTTTGTTCTCACACTATCCCGATAGCCTGGTACGAGCTACAGGAGACCATCAAAGCTGCAAAGAGGACAAACTCACAAAAGAGAGAATTTTTTGTTGAATTTGTATTTATGAACATGCAAATGCAATTGATGTTTGCAGTGCTGGGAAAATTCTAGAATTTCTTTTCAGTAAATCAGTATTAATCAAATGGGTTTTCAACTCTTTTGCTAATTTCATGAGATGTACCTGCCTGTTATTAGAATAAATCATGTGTTGTATCCAGAGTTTCTTCATTTATCAAATCCTAATCATGTGAAATGTGATTTTCACAACTTTTCACTACTGGATATTAAGACTGAACTGTCATGGCGGATCGATTGCATTTTCGTGCAAATGGAACCGCAGGAGAACACGCTGTCATTTCCAACAGTAAGACACCAGGAGAAGAGCGACCACAGATAAAATAGTCTCTATATGAGGTAGGTGAGTCAGTGTGGCAAGATTACAGTTGCTAATGTGTAACATATCACACCTCCATGGTAAAATGTCAGCTTGCTCCGCAAAAGCATTCCTATTTATGTAGCTGCAGATTTTTTTCTTTATTTTTTTTTTTTACATCTTGATTCTGAGGAGAGCATAAAAGCTGGGGTCTGGAACGGTCTTTGTTTTATTCTGTCGAACACTGTTTAAAAGGGGGGCAGATGAATCACTATCTTGACAGATGTGAACAAAACCAACTGTGCCAGTGTAACTGCGCGCTGTCAGACAGTCGAGGTTTTATGTGATAGATTCTGTGACGAGGAAAGAGCTCAAAGTGAGAGCCAAACTTTCACACCAGCGTCTTCGTGGCTGAGCAGGGGTGACGGGTGATGCCGAACCGAAAAGACAAAAGACTTGTTTAGTCTGCATTAATTTTATCTTTTTCTGCACACATGTTGTACCCAAACAGCTTATACTCTTATCTCTTAATCTTAGCTATATCAAATAAATATTAAAACATTTTCATTGCTTATTTAGAGTGTTTCTTACTTGGTTTCTTCATAGTTGACCCAGATTAGCTTTTTGTCGTCTTTTAATCACCATAGTTCAAAGTGCTTCACAGTAAGTGACAAGCTAAACTACAGATAAAAAGAAAAAAAAAATCTTGCTAAGCAGGAGCTTAATATTACAATTGCTTTTTTGTTTATTTTTTGAAGCAAATTCATCTTTTTGTAGCATGTTAATATTTTAACAATTTACCAAAAACTCATAGATTAACTTGTAAAAGCTTCCCATAAAATGTAAATGTGTGGAATTTTTTATTGGAAGTAACAAAAAGACTGCAAATGTTTCATGAGTTCTGTGCATTTAACCGTTAATAAATGTGACTCAATACATTATCTGTGATACACCAAAGAAGTAATAACTTTCCAAAATTATATCTACGCATTTAACTTGGCAGCTTGATAGAGAGTGTTGAGATTATAACTTCAGAGTGCTAAAAACAGAGATGAACTTAAAATAAAAGACAACGCCACGTGCAGTGCAGTATTTCTCTATTAAAATTACAACTGCTGCATCATTAGGGTCAAATACTGCACAGGGAACGAGGATCTTTTTAAGAGATGGAACTTTATTATATCATCAAACCGCGTTCGACTGGTGATTCAGCTTAATTGCAACCCGCACTGTTTGGCTGTAAAAGAACTGACGAGTTCTGATTTTATATCGTAGTTAATAAGGCCACGTGAGACATGCATAGCATTTAATGGTGTTTACAATGTCACATGTAAGGGATTGGCAAATATGTGTAATTGTTATGCAAAACATGCTGGTGTTAATCAAGGCGGTGATGCAAACAGATTAATCAAAGTGTTGCACTAATTGCTAATGGAATAATTTTCACATTATTGGAGTGGGCTGGCAACAAAGGTCAGCATCAGGGTCTCTGTTTTTAATGTGGGAGGCTCCACTAAAGTGATACGGTACTGAGGGGGCTGGAATACTGAATTTTTAATATCATTAGAGGACAGCAACAATGAGGTGTCAATCCACGAGGCGTTTGATGTAGATGATATAACATACTCTCACTGTCAGGGGGTTGCTTAATCATGTGATCAATAAAACAGCAAGAATCTAGTGTCAACTCGGATTGAATGCATGGATTTGTAGCTCCAAGATTGCTGCTGAATAAAACTCAAGTTGTTTGACAACCTCATGACAATGACTACTTGTGATGTTGGCAAAAAAGTAATGGTGGAAAACCATTTAACTGAATGAAGTATTTCAATCCAGGCAAATACACACATTCAATGCAACCTTATTTCCTCACACCATTTAACTAGGAGCCATTGTACCTATGTTTTAAAACTTTAGTTTATTTATTTATTTATTTAACATTTATTTATAGAGGAGTAGCCCCTTGAGATGCACCATCTCGTTTTCAAGGGGTTCCTCTTAAATAAATGACAATTAACAAAGAGAGCATGGCATAAATATGGGCCAACCATAATAATCATAATACAACGAATTAGCAAGAGAACTACACAAAACCAAAAATACAAAACACGACATCCACGCGCGCACACACACACACACACACACACACACACACACACACACACACACACACACAGCTGTCGTGAATCAGCCAACTCCCCAGCCACTGCCACCACCGCATCATGCTCAGAGTAAGACATATGGAACCATCGGACTCCATTGTATTACAAAAGTGTCAGTTTTTAGCATATAGCACAGTTTTTAGTATATAACATTGGTTTTAAAAAATAAAATGCATGGTAATGCACAGATATATAAGGAAAAGGGAAAAAAAAACACAAAACAAGCACAACAAAATTAAGAAACAAACGCATCAGTGCATACGGAATGAATAAGTAAATAAAGCTAAATAAAACAGGGTTTATTGTGAACTGGGCAGGGGATCCACAGCTGCATTCCTCCCCCCTGCCCAATGAGCAGAGGGTGACCGAGAGGAATGAAATACCCGGAACCGTCCCCAAACCTGAAAGGGTTGACAGGGGAAGTGAAGGCTTGTAGAGTAGTGTAGCCAAGCCTCCGCACTACCCTTGAGGTGTGGAGACAGTCGGGATATGTTTAACTAAAAACACGAACAGACATTCTGAAGAAATGAGAAAACAGAATTTCGAAACATTTGAATTGAGTTTATTGAGCGAATATGTTCGGGAAGGTTGTTCCAGTCTTGAGGAGCTTTTACGTTGAAAGCTAATTTTCCAATTTCTAACCAGGTTCTAGGAACATTCAGATAAATTTGGTCATGATGACGTAAACCATAAGGAGTACTGAAAGGCACTAAGTATCTTTTCAATAAATTGGGTAATCGAGGTGTATGCATTTGAAAATAAACCGTAACCAATGACACTGTCTTCTCTGAGAAGGAGCAAGCCATGACAGCTGCTCATACAGCTCACAGTGGTGGGTCAGATAAGGACAACGAAGAACAAAATGACAGTTTGTTGTAGACAACATCCAAAGTGTGCAAATAAGTTTGAGTCGTATTTAAATATACTATATATGCATAGTCCAACATGGGAAGCAGCAATTGTGCAACTATTCTTTTCCTAATTTGAAAAGTGAAACAATTTATGGATTGATATAGTTTTTTTAAACGATAATTCAGTTTGTTAGTAATGTTTTGTACATGTAGTTTAAAAGAGAGATCTTGTTCCAACCACACTCCAAGGTATTTAATGGAGTCTGTAGATTGAAGAGGAGAGGAATCCAAAAAAATATAGACTAAGGTTATTTTCCGGAGTATCTATACACCATCGCTTAAACAACATAGAGTATGATTTAGTTTTGTTAAGGAGTAATTTATTATATGACAACCACTACTGCACAGAATCGAAATCATCCTGCAGAGATTCATTTATTTCTGAAATAACAGGTCTGGAACAATAGATGACTGTGTCGTCTGTATAGAGATGTATATCACAATTTGTCCAGCAAAGTGGTAAGTCATTAATAAACATTGAAAACAACAAAGGCCCAAGAGAAGAACCTTGGGGAATCCCTTTATCAATTCCAATAAATTTAGATTGAGTGCCTTGAAATGACACACGTTGGCTGCGGTGGTGTAGAAGGGACAAGGAGATCAAGCTGCAGGGTAGAAGCCGTCCTACCAACCCAACCTGAGCAGATTGGGTTCCACGTCAGACTTGCTTCTCAGGTGCAGCTTTTGGGTTACACATGAATTAAACCACAATAACGATGATTGATCAAGTCCAATAGCATGCAATTTGTCTAGAAGTAAATAGTGATCTACAAGATCAAAAGCTTTAGTTAAATCGAGAAAAATAGCGCCAGTACACATACTATTGTCAAAATTATGAAATATGTCATTAGTAAATTTCAGAAGAGCTGAGGAGGTGGAAAAATGTTTTCTTAACCCAGACTGGCATTGAGACAAGTTATGTCTGGCAAGATGATTAGATAACTGATCAAAGACAATTTTCTCAAAAAGTTTTGCAACACAATTAATTAATGATATAGGTCTATAATTATTAATGTTTTGCATATCTCCTCTTTTGTGCAGGGGGATAACTTTACAGGCTTTCCATGCATAAGGCACTGTGCAGGTTGAAAAGAACATATTGAAAAGTTCAGCTGGAGGGTGGGAGAGAACATTTGCAGCAAGTTTGATATATTTGCTCTCAATGCCGTCAGGACCAGGTCCTGCACTTAAAGATAACTTGCCTATTGCCTCCAGGATCTCAGCTGAGGTGACATGTTTAAACATGAAAGAGCTATTGCATGGCAGAGAGTTAACTATTGAATGAGTATATGAAGGAGGAGGAACCTCTGGTGTTTGGGAAAAATGCAAACTGAAAGCATTAGCGATGGCATTAGGGTCATTAGTAATTTCATTATTAATCAACATATTATTTACAGAGCTATTTGACTTGCCTATCAAAGAGTTTACTTTTTGCCAAAATTGTTTAGGATTATTAAAGTTGTTTGTCAGACTGTGTTTATAATAATCAGCTTTTGCATTTCTTGTTTGTGTAATACATATGTTTCTTGATTTTTTTTATATCCCTCCCAGTCTGTCAGTACTTTTGTTTGTTTATATATTTAGTTTTATATTCACCCTGACATAAAGTTACAAACTGACACAATATAATGTTGTTGCAGTTACTGCTCAGACATAAATGTTCAGACATTGTGTGTATGTGGAAACGTGGGAGAAAATACAACTTTTCTGAAATGCTGCTGCTGTGTCTGTGCACTTCAGCCGTTCTAATTACGTCTAGAAGTAGATGGACAAAGAATTTACTTCAAAATCTCACTTCTTATCTATGAAGCTTTGGATGGTTTTGGTTTTCTTGTAGAAAATCGAACATCCAGATACCTGAGGTCCTAAAAAGTGTTTTCAGTCAGAAGAAACAAGGAGAAGCAGTTTTTAGTTCCTGACCTGTGGAACAAACTACCTGGACACCTGAGCACTGCCCACTCTCTCTTCTTTAAAGCAGGACTTTAAACTCTACTATACGCCCAGGCTTTCAAATAAACAACAGATTTACTTAGCTATACCCCCTTTTTTGGCTTAATTTATTCTCCATTTAAAGTCTTAATCTCTTAACATTAATATTCTTGATTACCTTGTTGCCAGGTATTTATAATTTTTCTCTATGTTCTGCGAATTGCCCCGTGTCTGAACAGTGCTGTATAAACACATTTGCGTTGCTTTGTCTTAAGCAGTATGGATACCAAGTGATAGATTAAAAAAGCAGTCTCACACAAAAAGCAACGTGCCTAACTTAAGAGCCAGTATTTTATTTGTTTCACTTTATTTTTATGCCTTCAGACTGGTTTGCTTTTATTTCTCTAAATATCCTAGTGATCTCATATCTGATCTGATATATACAAACTGATGGGAAAATTTGTTAAAATATCTCTGCTAGTCAGAACAGTGACATGCTGCTTTCACGTTTTACTTTTTTTTAATTATGTTTTTTTTAATTACTGTTTGGTTTTTATCTAAATTCTTCTCCCGAGGTCATCAGATGGTGCTGAGAGCATAACCTTAAAAACAAGAAAAAAAAAAAAAAAAAAAGAACATCAATCTGACAGCATGAGCGCAAGATTTAAAAAAAAAAAAAAAAGTGCTGTGAATACTCATAATAGACACAACACAACACATTATTGTCAACACTGCACGGAAGTGTTTCTTCCTGGAGGACACTTGAAAGAGATGAACATTTCGCCAGTCTGGACACGGCTGTTGTTGCCTCAGTTTGTGACTCATGATGTTTTTTTGAAGTCGGCGATCCATCTGTGGTGTTGCAAAATGAGCTGGAATGATATTTTTTTTTTTCTTTTTTATTTATCTGTTTTCCAGACGTGTTCATTACTTCTGAGAGTCCTCTGGAAAGCCGTTCAGTGTGTTCTGTGAAATCTCAATATGTTTCCAAAAAGCTTCACGTGTGTCTCCATCTCAGCAGAGACGCACTTTTTTAACCTTTCACAGGAAAACTTTCCAAATTTCTAAACTTTTAACATTTGTGTGTCCTTTAAACTGATGGCAATACTAGAAGATCTTATAAATAAAATGTTCTAATTATTCAGGCAGCAGTTCTTAGTTTTGTCCCCCTGGAAAAAAAGTTTTGTTCATGTTTATAAGATGAAAAAATTGGAAAAATTCTTCTTGACCAGTAGTACTACAAAGAGAGAACTACCAAAAAGTGAAGGTAACTGTTTGTAAATATACACCCAATAAGTCTCTTATTTACAATATATTTGGTAAATAGATTGCATTATAAAAGAGCAATTCACAACAGTGTATAGACTTGGGGTGTCAAACATCAGGTCTGTGGACCAGAACTGGATCGCAGCCTGTCGAACCACCAAGCAAACTGTTAGAATTTCAAAAACATCAGTGTTTGAACATGTTTCTTTAAAGCTACTTTTCATAATACATAATACACACACTACATTAATATTAAAAGGACAATGTGAGTCTATTAGAGAAACATTTCATTAGAAATGGTGACATATGATAAGTAATCAGATTGGTTTTATATCACTTTCTGGCAGGTATTTTGTCATGTTTGAAACAAGAATATGTATTTTCATAGATGGACTTGTCTATGTACAAAAAAATCTTGCATCAACCTTTTAGGGTTCAACTTCTTAATGTGACACTTGATTGGCTTAATGATTTCTTTCTGTCAAGTCACTTGTTTCTGTGGGTTACAGTGTGAATTTTACTTCCCTATAAACAATTGTTGTGAATAGAAACTTCACAGACGACGATGATGGAGATGATGCTTCATTAAGAGTGAACCAAATTAATGCTAATGTAGTATGCACATCAAGAAACTGCCATTAAAAAAATCTTAATCCCATGAACACCTGAATACGGTCTTGTCTGAATAATCGTTTAGTGACTTTTTTTTTCTTGTGCGCATTCCACTTCTACTGACAACAGATCTCGACTTCCTTTCTCCTGAGACACTGAGGGACAAGCGTCGCCTGGATTAAAACTAAGTTCACTTATCTCTGCCGTGTAGTTCATTCTTGAAGCAGATGTGAAGCAGAGGTCGAACATCGACATCTCGGCTTAGCTGAGTGAACAATGCACTCGGCGAACAAGCCGATGAACAAAGGTCTTTGTTGTATGACGGTTCACTGTTTTGTTTTGTTTTTTGTCTGATTTTCTTAGGCGAATTATTGATGATTGATGAACAGAGATGTCACCACATTGATTTGTGATCACTTCTCAACTTCTTTATGGAAAAGACCTTAAACCAGGGGGTGATTGATGTTCGGCAGTGATCCCTTGCTAGACCTTGGAGTGACACAGTCATTTTGCTCATGTGCAAAATCTGGAAATTCATTTGATTGATTGGGATTAATTGATGAGGCTTCCACTTGCCTGACTGACTTCTATCACAGCACAGTCAAGTGCTGTTCATGCATGTACTCTGTTATTGCATATGCTGTGTTTTTGTTTGGTGACCTTGTTTAACCTGAAAGTCACTACTAAATCAAATGTATTATTATTATTATTATTTAAACAAAGGCCAAGGGCTTTATACAGGAAGTAATGTTTTCAGTTCGGTTTCAATACTGTTACTGCTGTGGTAAATTGTTCTTCTTCTGCAGATGAGTGAATAGATGTACGACAACAACAACAATGGCGGGATGGAGTTTCAGGACTCA
This sequence comes from Salarias fasciatus, assembly GCF_902148845.1. NCBI lineage: Eukaryota > Metazoa > Chordata > Actinopteri > Blenniiformes > Blenniidae > Salarias > Salarias fasciatus. The sequence goes on from NC_043760.1 coordinate 13,048,349, forward strand.
TAGCCCTTATTCTCCTGGAGCCTGGTCGGTTTGTAGTTGAGTCACCTGGGATAGCAATTGAAGTTGGTCATCTGAACAAATGTCAGTCAACTCATCATTGTTATTATTTACAGCATATTCTTCTCTGCGTTTTTTTTTTTTTGCTTAATTACAAAATAACAGCACCCACTAGTGGCCCGGCATACAAACTACACAATTTTCTGCTATATTGATACAGTTTTTGAAACATTGCCATGCAAACGCAAAACCTTTCTGACATGAAAATGAAAAAACAATGTTCTTTCACTTGAAATTTCATGTAAATACTGCCCACTGACAGTAGTAAACGCCAATGTATACTAAAGTTTTAAATGAAAATTCCATCTGTGGGCTGCTTCAGACAGTTTCACATTTGTAGTGAGAGAGATGTGACCTTCGCTAACGAGTCGGTCATTCTGTGAATGACGAGAACCGTTTCACAGCTGCCAGCGAGCCGTCCGTATGTGCAAATTGCCCACGCTTTCTTCACTTGTCACCTGTGTGCCTGATGAGTCTGATCTGTCAGCTCTGCCTTCATGTGAACGACTGATGACGTCTCCGAGTTTGAGTTGTCCATCGCATGCGCCATTCACTGGAACGCAGCAGTCAACTCAAAGGAGAAGTGAGTAGAAACGGGAGCAGTACCGGGGTTTTGGACTTACCGGTTTCCCTGTTAGCTGGTGACTATTTTTCGTGTCCCTTGTTGCTGCTACATGTTAAAAACGCAACAGTCGGTCGTTTTATGAGTCTCATTTAAACATCTGCCTCAGCTGCCTGCCTCATCCCTCAGCTGAATAAAGCAGCATAAAAGATGGATGGATTAGGTCTCTGACACAATCAAATGTTGGTTCCAAATAGGTCTGAATTCCATCTTGACATTCTGTTGAATATAGATTACCGCAGCCATCTACCACTAAAATTGAGTTTTAATTGGAGGCTGTAGTTCACAGGGAAGTGGGGCACCACATTCATTGTGATGACGACAGTGGTATTACACTGACTTGATAATAGGATTTTAAAAAGTGTGGCCCATCTTCAAAGATCTCTGAAAATCAGGGTGCAAAAAACATGTAGCACACTTATTCAGTGTGCTCCTCACCTGGCAAATTTGGACCATTTTTCAACATGTGGTAAACAGTCTGGGAATAACAAGACTCGTTTTTGTGTTCGTAGTCTGGGCGTCCAGAGAGAAGAAAATAAATAAATAAATACAACTGCACACAAAAAGCCAGGCAGGCACATTTCCTGCAGCAAGGAGCATTCAGCACTTCGGAAACAGTGCGAGCAGGAGCCACTGGTCACGGGAGGCTCTTTATGCTATGTGCCATTCAGCAGGTGAGAATTTACTGGAGAGGCACAACATATTACTGTCTTTCTCCAGCCAAAAAGACACAGTAAGAGCCTCAGCACAGGCACAGCTGGCCGGCTTTCATGTGCCTCTGGGCTTATGTAAATACCCTCTCTGTGCCGAACATGGGTAAACAGCCTTATCACCTTCCCCACCAGGTTTGAACATCGGGTGCCTTCTTTTCACTTCCACCCATCGGATGTCGGACAAGTCCACACGTTGGGCTTATTCATTAAAATCCACCAGGGAAATATGCATGGAGGGATGTTCTTCACCCTCTTTTTTTAATGCTTAAGAGAAAAGGCACTGCAAAATTAGTGTAAACGCTAATTGTGATTAACTAGAATAGAAGATGCATAAACTTCAGCATATCATTGGAAATCCTTTTTTAGGCTGATCAATCTGTTACTTAAAATGGGACACATGCTTTTCATGCACCTTGATTTTACTCACTTTATTATGCTTTCCAACAGTAAATCCTCTAGAATATCAGGGAGTAAATCATTTTCAACCTTGATACTTTGCTTGAAGCAAACGGTGATGAGGTGGTCGCTCAGATTTAGTTGTGCACCAGTAGTCAGAGTAGCAGACAAAACACCGTGAGTGCTAACAACCTAGCATTAGTTAGTGGGAGTTTGTAAAAACATGCATAATTCAACAATTACAGAAGGTTTTTTTTTTGGGACATCTCATTGTATTTTGCACCAGAATGTTTCATTAAAATCAGCTTTATGTTGAGATTATAGTCATTTTTATTTTTATTTTTATTGGTCCAGCCCACTTATGATGAGCCCTGGCTTCATGTGGCCTCTGAACTAAAATGTTTTTGACACCGCTGTTGGAAGTTCTTTGTGTCGGGAGGTGACAGAAGCGAGGGACCACCTGCTTCAATGAGCTTTTTGCCAAACAGAACCCCGTTTCCATTAGTTCTTCCATAACTCAATTTAGATTGACAGTGACCAGCAACATCATACAAGAGCAGCAGCTTTGGAGGTGCTTTGATCAGTGTGATCTGACTTGGGAACTTCTTTTCATGAACCTGGAAACTTTACAAATCTTCTTACTCAATGAAGAATGTATCATTACAAATACTATGATTTAAAACTTCTAATTATTCAGGCTTATATTAATACTTAATACCCTGAAGGTAATGCTCAGGTTCGATATGGTTCATCAATTCAATTATAGAAACAGTTATGTTGTTTTAAACACTATTTTGGCTTCATATCGTGACTTCAAGCGACCTTCAGAACACCTGGGGGAGGTTAAAATTCTGGCTTGTACTTATTCCAGCCAAATTCTCAATATTATTCATGTCCACTGACACTGTTTCACTCTGTACAGTCTCTAAATTTGTTTCTTCTGTCAGTTTTGTGAATACTACTGTTTACGTTTACAAGATACCCGCTTTAGTTCAGGATAATTCTGAACATGAACAAAAACATGATTCTGTCAAAGAGAAACCGAGCCAAAAAAAAAAAAGCCTAGTGCCTCTTGTTTGTCTCATGAAATCACTTGTGTTTTGCTGCCTCACTGGTTAGTCCCACTAAACGTCAAAAGACCCCAAGCTCTTTTTAAACAGTCTGTTTATCACCTGTTGGCAGCTTTAAGGAAGCCTCAAGGCCTCAGCATGGTGTCAGGGAAAATGGGTGCTATTTGTGCACGGAATGTAACAATCATTGTGTATTTCATGATGCAAGGCAGCCTCTCATCTGCGTTCAAGTCTCTTTGCAACTGCAATCCCCAGAAAACATGAGGTGCTGTCTGACATGCAGATGAAACAGAGAAAAGTATGAAAATTATGTTTAAATGATATTGTATACAGGCAGTACAGTGGTGGAGCCTCTCTTGCAAGAGTGACTTGCAGGAAGTCACTCTTTTAACCACCTCGTTCACATCACATTTCAAGTGAGAACAAATCTTTTGTTTTTGTGTGTATGTGTGTGTGTGTGATTTCATTTAAGGAAAGTTTTGCGCTGACACGGCAACTTTTTTTTTAAAACAATGTTCATTCACACAGCAACAGTAAAAACACTGAAATCAGTACAGTTACCATGTTAAACAACTAGTTGGTGCTATTTGTCTGTGTAATGAAGCCACACACACACACACACACACACACACACACACACACACACACACACACACACACACACACATAGAGTGATACATTTTCAACATTAGCAATGGGAGTACATCAACATTTGTATGGCTGGACGACCACGTTGCATTGCTGTTCCAGGTGACTCTCCATTATAAAACTACCAATTCCGAGGTGAACATGCTGGGAGTCGTGACACTCTGGAGGTAAACATTGTTGTTATTGTTCAGTTGTAGAAGAAGTCTTTACTCCTGCGGCAGTAGGATAGTTTTAAAAAAGTTCTGTTTTCATCTGTCTACATGATGAGAGTTTGAGAGTTTTTGAAAACATACACTTTGAGAGCCAAGCTCTGATGACCAAAACACAATGAAAGGTTTTCCATTTTCACTTGAAGGGCCCTTGACTGATAGTGTCGAGATTAATTTTGTAACTTTAGATTGCCCATGGAATGAATGTATGTGCGTGTAACCAGCTGTCTCTGTGTTTGCATTTTGTCCTGAGTAATCTTCATTCATTCTTTCTTGATAAGAGAACTTCAGCTGCTTGATAGTTTCTGGGTCTCTTCCTTCCTGTTTGGGTGTGAGGGTGGACTGATGTACTCGCACGCCAGTTTTTCCACGAAGGAACTATTTGATATACGCAGAAACAATCCGTCAAGTTTTGCACAGACGTATGCTGCTGTCCGCCCCACAAATGCACGTTTCTTTTAAAATGCAACATTAAGAAGGAATATAATTCACGTTCCAGTAGTGTAAGATTTACTGCCAAGAAATATTATCAAAAGAAAATAATCCACCAAACACACATTTCCTTCTCATTTCAGTGTAGTTTATGTACAATTAAATCAGTATTTGGTTACATATTCAGAAATGCTACTAAATACTTCGGTGCCCTCCAGGCTTGGATGCAGAAAGCTTCACTGCAACTCTACACTGACGTATCGTATCATACTTAACTTGAGCTGTAATCATAGCCTGTGGCGTGTTTAGTGGTATGTGTGCATATGCATCATTTCAGTCCCTTTGTTATATGAGTAATGGTGTGTAGGTGTTGGTTTTATTATATTCTTAATGGAATCATATTCAGTGTGATTCTGGACAATATTCCTGGTTTGCAGTCAAGATGCTCTGTTTGTGAAAGACAATCTAAAAACACCTTTACAAACAGCAGACTCCGCAGGGAGCAGGATGAGAGAAAACACAGCCGTCCTCTGGGTATCGGTGGCTGCTGCTGCAGTCCCAACCTGTAGTTAAACTTTTCCAGTGCTACAATAACAATGGTTTGGTTCTAAGAACTACAAATCAGAGCGCCTCAGGGCTGTTATTTATCTCTTACGACGGAGCAAACTAAGACCAGTCCGACGTGTGACTCTTGCTCTTTGCGGTAAGAACAAAAGCCAACATGGATGCACAGCAAGACTCACTGCAGATTAAATAAGTAGCTAAATAGTATTGCATACACTAGGACAATTAAAACAGACATTGCATCTTTAAATAACTTTTAAGCTTTTTGCTGATTAAAAAAACAGAGTGTCTGTGTGGTAAGCAACCATGAACTCACATATTCCTATTAATTAATTCCCTCTCCTGCTGCCTCTTTTTTTTTTTTTTGCAATTAAAAAAAGGCACAAAGCTTCAGTATCTGTATGACTTTGCTTGCACCTGTTTGGTTTATTTGTGGTTTTCAAAGCATTTTCCCGTGCCAACTCTTTGAATCTGGCACGGTGAGAGCAGAGGCACAGCTGAACTTTGTTTTTTCATGCAGATCAGATCTGATCACCGGGTGTTAAAACGGTTTGTGCTTCTGTGCTAAGATAAGCTGCAGGTTAGTGTAAAAAGTGGGACTGTTGTGGCGATCCAGCCACTGGAGCTGCCAGTGTCATCTTTCTTCGATTCCAGCTTTATCCAAGTTAGTGTAGGGATGCTTCGACCGTCCATTCATCTTTTGTATCCCTTCATATAATTCAGGTGTGGCGGGGATACTCAGTCCCAGATTGCACTGGTGAAGTCAGGATACACCGTGGACAGATCACCAGCCCATTGCATGACAAACAGAGCATGACATTCACATTCACAGCTGATGCCAGTTTAAAGCAGAGTGGTCAAACTCATTTTGGATAACAATAGCTCCTGTTTTTATGCAAGGAACCGTGAACAAATTCTGAAAATATGCACATAATCTAAAAGCAACAGAGATTCTCTTCAGACTTCCTTTCCTTCTAATGGCACATCATTTCTGCTCCCTTAAAGGGATACTTCAACATTTTGCCAAATTGGCCCATTTACCGCAATTCCTTAGTCATTTCGAACAGCATACTTACTTTTTTTGTGAGGGCGAGCTGTTGTTTATTCAGAGGTGAGTCGGGGAAGGTTTTCGGGACGGACACAATGGAAGTGAATGGTATTTTTGGTTCCCCTCGTCAAACTCATCAAATACAAAATCCAACAACCCCAAAACACTTTGGTGGACACGTTATAATCATGTAAGTATTTGTTTAAAAATAATTAATGAAAGGTTAAAAAAAGGAAAAGAATGTTTTATTCATGAGTATCTGCTTTAAAATAACAGTTCATGAAAGGTTAAAAACAAAGATCTAAGGTGAAATTCATAGTGATATGTTTATCAAATTATCTGTTATCCATTGCTCTGGTCTCCCAGGCAGACATCTGGTGTTGAGCCAAAGAGGGTTAATCTGTGTTTTACACATAATCAGACCTGCCAACCTGTACGCATTTTGCATAGCAGGTACACAATTTGACATTAAAATACGCTGGTACGCTCCGCCTCATTAAACTACGCAAAAAGCTGCAGACGTCTGTGAGCGCTGTTATAAATGTGGACGTTCTCATGTCTGACAACACAATGCAGCAGCAGGGCTCTGAAGTGTCACGCATTTCGGTGTGTTGTCACGCAGTCACGGCACACATTGTTTTTGTCACGTTGAAAAAAATACCGGTAAATTAGGCTGGTGCGCCACAGCTATGGAACCGGGAGGAAACACATGTGCTCCCCTCGTACTGCTGCGACGTTCAATGAACGAGTCGTTCGTTTGAACGGCTCTTTCAAGTGAACGACGAGAGCCGGTTCTCAGCTGTCTGAGAGCCGTTCCTTTGTGCAAAATGTCTACGCTTCCTTCACATGTCTCCTGAGTGTCTCCTGAGTCCAGCTGTCTCCGCTGCCTTCATGTGAATGACGGAGTTTCAGTTTTCCGCCGCTTGCTCCAGTCACCTGAATGCAGCAGCTAACTAGCGGAGGAGGAGTGTCGCGAAACCGGAGAGGAGCCGGTGTTTTGGAAGAACTGATTCCCTATTAACTGGCGACTGGGTTTCTTTCACGTCCCTTGTTGCTGATAGATGTTAAAAACCAGACAAAAAGCCGTGTCCGACCTTTTATGAGTCTGATTTCAACATCTGCTGCTACTAGCAGCAGCAGCAGGAAGTGCTAAAGGAAGTCAGTGACCAGTTAGCAAGGAAACCAGTTAATTTGAAACACCGTATTGACGGCTTTATAAAGGTGTTAGTAATGGAACACACGCACGCATGCGCACACACAGCATAAAATGCTCAGTTAAAGGACACGTAGCAGCATTTTGAAGCTCTTTTCTGGGGACGACGTGCAAGGTCAGCCGCAATGTAATGTGTATCAGAAAAACATCTGTTAAATATTTGTCATTAAACAAATTAAAGAACCAAATGAAAACTTAAAATTTAAAACTGACAGTGCCCCCCCCCCCCCCCCCCCCCCCCCCCCCGGGTCGACAACTGTCCCGGCAAGTGGTACTCCAAAAATTTTGCCAAGGTTGGCAGGTCTGCATAATTAAAGGTATAATACAACATTTTCTCGAAAAGACGAAGCCCCACGTCTGTTACTCACTTTTTGAACAACGCGCATGCGCCAGACCATCCGCCCGGCTCTCCTGCTTCTCCCAGAAAACGCGGAAGTGTACGAGCGCGATCTCCTCTTCTCCGGCGTGCACGGCTCTGTACAGTTTCTGCGATCCGCCTCGATCATAAATAAAGCTTTTTTTTTTCCGAAACAGCTACAGTTTCATTATGTCAGACTCGCCATCGGTAAGTACGAGCTCAGAAGCTCACCGGCTACATAAACACTCTGAATGCGCATGCGCAAAAGGGAGAAGCTGATTGGGCGCAAGCACGGAGAACCGCCTTACGAAAGCAGCTCGTCAGAATGATTGACAAACAGACCCACCAATTATTTAGGTGATCCACCCGGAAATCAAAATGTTGTATTACACCTTTAATTTCTGATATTGTTTTGAAATATGTATTTTGTTCTTATTTGATAATGTTTTCCGCAGTGTTTTGTTCCTACAAGCTTATTTCTTTGACAGTTTTTACGATCAGGTTTTGATTGCTCATGCCTAAACCCTGTGGAGGGAAATGGCTGCATCCATTAATACACTGGGTGTGACTGAGGAAACAGCGTGTCTGTGTGTTCACTTTATTATCCCCTTCAAAGGTGAGAAATGATAATGATGATGCATTTGTTAGATCATATGTGTTTTCTGTTCTTTAAGAGAGACGTGTGGAGTAAAACTCTGATGTCTTTAGTGACTTTTGGAGTGAAGGAAGAGTTAAATGAAAGTGGATGTGACTCTCATTGTGGTTCCCTTTGACTGCATGGTGGCGTAAACAGCGTTATTTCTGAGCCATATTTGTCGTTTTACTGTGCAGTGTTGAGCGTTTGACTAATATATGATTGATAGGAAAATGTGTTTCATGTTTTTATAAACGATACTTCCTGTTAACAGTACAATGTTATTTTTCTGGCAATGTTTAATGTTGAGGAAGTCATTACAGTTTTTCACAATTGCTAAAACACTAAACCCCATTGCCTGAACCAAATTCTCAGTGGCCTAAACTCATTTTTCGAATCAAACACTCTTTTGGCATAAACTTAAACACTGTTCAGGTCCTACGCTCAATTTGCAAAACCCATCTGCTCTTTTTTGCAAAACCTTAGACACATTCTCAGTCACTAAACACATTTCACAACATTTTTGCAAAATTGTACTCACTGGCAGCAAAATGTGAACACAACTCCAACACAGCTGTCATCTTTTACACACAACAACTCAAAAATGAACACACATATTTCTAATGATGTGATCAGACCAAGTGCGCACAAAGACAAGATGCTGGAGACCGAATCTCCATGACCATGACCATGCAGTAGTGTGCTTTTGTTATGTATTTATTTTTTGTTATGACTGTGAATTTGGATATCACTTTGACTTAGATGCTTTTTTTTTCCTAAATGCATTTTCAATATGTAAAATAAAAATTTTCTGTGCACTACACACTCTGAAAACTGCTGGTTACTGTAAAAATAACCCACATTGGGTGGAATTGCTGACCCAGCGCTGGGCCCAAAAGGGACCGAGCCAATGCAGGGTTATTTCTACCCAGCCATTTGGGTTGAAGAGTTGACCCTGATGCTGGGTCAAGATTTACTTTAGATTTACTTTACTGTGAAAATGTAAACCCTTAGAATTCAGATACACGTGCCCTCTGCCATGCAAGGCTGTCAAACCCTCCACTGGAAGCCAGCTGGGGCTCAGTGCAGTTCATTGACATGTAGAGGAAAAGATTTGAACTAACAACCTCACAACTGCTAGACAACCACTCTACCAACTAAGCCACAGCCACACATCCATAGGGAGAGGGATGTCTCATATGTCTTTTCCTTCTTAGCCATTTCAATAATCCTCAGTGAGAACTCAGGACTCCAGTTTTCTGTTGCGCATGTTGTTAGAAGTCTCCAGATGCAAGAAGGAGAAGGAGTTGCAGGAGTGTTCAAATGGTGATTTTGTTCAAATCATCAATTCACTCTGCTGGGTCAACACAATTCATCTAATTTTGGGTAAAAGTGACCAAATTTGCACAAAATCTAGGGCTACCCAGGAAATGTGTTGGGAAAATAACCCAGCAGGTTTAAAAGTGTGGACTGCTGCTGTGTCCTCAGTTATTTCATGTAGTGTCTAATGAACGATCTGAGGTGAGCATGTTTTTACCTGTTGTGTGTGAGATCTGAACGCATAGTGTGGTTTTGATCACAAGAGAACTGGTTTTGAGGTGATAATTCGGTTTTGACAGAAATGTCTGAGGTTTTTGTGAATGCAGTGTGGATTTTTGGATTTGTGTTTAAGGTTTTGAGAAAATGGATGGAGGTTTCAAGAAATGTGTTTTAGCAATTGTGAAAAACTGTAATACGCTGGATGTGACTGAGGAAAGGGCGTGTCTGTGTGTTCACTTTATTATCCCCTTCACAGGGGTGTAACACATGCTCCTGCAATCTGTGAAAAAGTTTTTCTGCATGCAGTACATGTTAGACATAGTGCTTTTATCCAGCAGGTTTGTGATTGACATCCCTAAAACAGCGCTGGTTTTAGACCCTTTTTTTTTTTGTATTTGTTTTAGTTTTTGAATAAACTCTCAAGGCAGACAGTTACCTCAACATTACGGTATTTTTCTATTTTCTGAAAAGAAGAGCTCTTTGTTTCATGCTGAAGATTAAGATCCTGTAGACAAGTTCAAAGTGAAAATGCATTGTTCATTTTTTTCCTGAGAAGAGTTTCCCATTTCTACAACAAGTGTTTTGAAATTGATGTCCGTTTGCACAGAAACGTCAGAAACACTGCAAACCTTACCATGTAATTAGCATGTTGGGCGACTAGTGGCTGCCCCTTGCTTTTGTATTTAAACCATACATACATTCATATGGACAGACGACCAAGTTGGATTGCTATTCTGAGTGACTCTAAAATCGGGGTTTAGTCTTACAATACATTTTCAGAGAATAGATGATTCGTCGGGCACATTCTCTGGTTTTCAGGGCTTTAACCCTCTGACTTCCAAGCAATGCTTTCCTATTTTTGGAGCTCCTCAACTTTTAGTGCAAAAATGCCTGTAAAACCAGAAACCTGTGATGCAGGATCATGTATCAGACTGTTTTTTTTTTTTTTTTTTTAAGGACAAGTTCTATCTGAATATGTCAGCTGTGGGAGTGTCACTTGAATGTTTAAACAGTAAATGTCACCTTGAAGAGAAAAGAAAAAATAAATCGGAAATTGAATCTGACAGAATCCAGCAGTGCAGGGAATAAACTCAATATAAATAATAATATGGAAATTTCCCCCTGTGGGACTAATAAAGTGTTTTCTGTTCAATTCAGTAAGACTGTTTCAACAGAAAGTGTCATTTGAACTCTTCTTTACAAGATAGAGCAAAGAAATATAGTCTGTTTTATACTATATACTTTTATATAGATAGATATTTACAATTTTTCAAGAAAGTCACTCAAGCACAACCCAAACACACATAAAACAGTTTCATGTTTTATTTTGGTAAAACGACACAGGAAACAGCAGACAAACTGCGTCCGGGTTTTAGCAAGATGGCCATGATTGGCGTGCTGATGTGTTTTGAGAAGGAAGATGGATCTAAATCTAAAGAAAGGACTTCACTTTGGGATCCATAGTCATGGAGCTGTTGGACACAGGTGCCCAAAAGATGATGAGATGTACCTCAGCCTTTGAAAGAGGTCTTACTGGACCAACCGAAGGGCTCATTGGAACGACGAAGCTGCCAGCTTTCAATCAAAACAAACTGCGAGTCTCGGCGACGTGTGGGTGAAAAGATGTGATGTGTTTTTCAAAGTGTATGATTATCTGTAATTTGGTTCCTTTAGTTCAGAGAGTGAAAATTACTTCTTTAAATGTTCTCAACCTGCAGGATTTTTCTAACATTTTGAAATACTCAATGTGGTTTTGTCTCTGGTGGTAGAGTGGGTCACCTTCCAGTCTCAAAACTGTCTGTTTTATTCCCATCTCCTTATGTCAAAGTGGAGAAAAGCAAACCTAAGTTCCTCCCAGGTACTGGTGTGTGTGTGTGTGTGTGAGTGAGTGCTTGAATGTGTGTGTGAAGAGGTGAGTGTGACTGATAACATAAAGCACGCTGACACTGCTGAAGCAGTAAAAATTCAATATACAAGTCAAATTGATTCACGAATTCCTGAATTTGAAGTGAGGTGGGGGGGGGAAGCAGAGATGGAGGGGCTCACAGTGGCATCAGATGCTGGTCGTTCAAGAAACTTCAAGCGCTTTTTGGCAAAAGAACTTTCCTGTTGAAAGTGACTTTCATGTATTTGATTTTCTGGAATTCTTTTGCCTTTTAGAAATATCGCTTTTCATTTCAACCATAATTGTTGCTTCATGAGAATCTGAGCGCCGTGGGACTAATTTGTCTCAAGTTTCTTTTGAAATTTGAATTAAAACATTCATGAGTGACAGCCCAATATTATTAAATGAGGAACGATGAAAAAGATTTAGCTCGATTCATCTGCGAAAAGGTAAATTAAAAACCACCCACTGACGTTTCAGCATTGCCCATTGACCCTAACCTGCCGGTGTGTGTGTGTGAGTGTGTGTGTCTGTATCCTTTTGAATTGCCTCCTCATAACAGTTTATTAGCTTTTAAAAGCACCCTGTTGCAGAATATTAATCCCAGGCAGATGAGCACATTTTCTCTCGTCTTTCACATACATAAAATCAAATAAGAGAAAGGTCAGCGCGATACATTCCCCTCTTTTCTGACTCATCTTTAATTTGGAAGCAGACAGACGAGGTGAAATTGGCCATTATGGCGCTGCTGCGATAAGATACGTCTATCCGACTCAGGTTTGTCAGGTCGCATTTTATCAAGTCATACAAATGAAACGCTCCACACTTGAACTTTTTTCTTTCATGTCATCCTTTTGACTGTGAAAGACAGCTGACGGCTTCTCGCCAAGAATTAAATGATATACAGTAAACAGCTCAAATGCCATGCAAAAAAACCTGAAGGAGGCATTCAGAGCATAAGACATTTAGCAGAATGAACTGCAATAAGACTGTTCTCATTAAAAAAAAAAAAAAAAAAAAAAAAAAAGACCATGAAGCATAATCTGAAGAGGCACAATGTGGTCCAGGCCAAAGACCTTTTAATCGCTCCTTCACAGCCGCACATTACCAATGTTACACCAGTTCTACATGACAGAAAAAAGATGACAGACAATTAGAAAACTCAAAATTTGGGTGTCATTCAGTTGAGTTTCACCAGTGGACTAAAAAATAAAGGTAGTTTTACTGAAGTAGGTTAAGATGAAGCATTGACGTGGATTTCTGTCATATGGACTAGGGAGATATAGGGAAATTAGATTTCAATCTTTGGAAAAATAAGTAAGTGTATGCTTGGCCATATATTTTGTATACATATATTAAGGTGACAATTCACCCGGCAATTCACTTGAATATGCTTTGAGTCAAATAATTGATTTTAATCACACATGACTTCAAATACAGTGAAGAAGCAGTACATATGGAAGGGAAACCCTCAAAATCTTTTGAGGAAAACTATTTCTTTGTCACCATTCAGACACAAGTCAATTCACAGTACTTTACCAGGAAATACATTAAAACAAGCCAATTAAAAGCAGCATCAAATGAAGAATAAGTTTCACTAAGATAAAGATAAAGTACAATCTATTTCTTTAATGGAAAGCCTGAGTTATTAATAGTGTTTTAAGTCCCGATTTAACAGAAGTGTGTGTGTGTCAGCGGCCCTCAGGTGTTCGGGAAGTGTAATCTTCAGGTGAAGAGCGGCGGAACTGAAAGCTGCTTCAGCTTGTTCGCTTCTGATGTTGAGAACATTTAGTAAACGTCCTCCTGATGATCTCAGGGGTTTGGATGTTGCATAATTTACATGTATCTTTGAGATGTTTTTAGGCCCTGGACAATTCAAACCTTTATAGATCAGAAATAAGATGTTGAAGAGGATCAACTGACGTCATGCGGATAGATTGAAGTTCAGGTGTAATGTGATCCATCCTCTTTGGGTTGGTGAGGACTCTGGATGAGCTGCAGCTGTCTCACACAGTTTTTGCACTGAGACCTTTAAAATAATCCAACCCACTGAAAATAAATGCATGAACAAGTTTCAGGATTTCCTTTAATTATTTCAATATTTTTCCAGTTACTCCGTTACTGAGCTGATTTTGTTATTGTCTTAATATTTTTGTTAAATTCCAGGTCTGAGTTTGTGATCACACCCAGGTTTGTAGCTTGATTGGTTGTTTTAAGTGGCTTGGAGCCAAGATGCGTGTTGAGATTGAACCTTCTTCTGGGTGAAGTTGTAAAAAGTTCTGACACATCCACTCATTAACTACCATATTTTCTTGCATTTTTTGCTCATCATTGCATGTTTTTTGATATTGAAACTCACAAATGTCACTTCTCTATTATCTTTCAATCAGTTTCTGTAGGGTTGCCAGGTGTCTCACAAATATCATATTTGTGTGTTAAACTCATTAAAGCTTAGGTTCGATAACCACAAGTAGGCTGAATGTCTGGTAGTTTGTCCATTTCGTTAACGCAGTGGTCTGATGGAGAGTTTTTTACTGTGAACCCTGAAGGTCTCTGTCTCCATGTCACTGATGGCTCAGCAGCACCTTCTCCACTTCACGCTCAGCCCTCGGGATCTCTGATCTCCACACTAAATAGAGGTCAGAGGTCAGGACAGATCGGGCGCATTGCTATCATGCAACCATGAGACATGGTTCCTGTACTGATGATACTGAGCTTGAATGCCTGTACGACACTATAGAACATGGCAAGACTTGTTTTGTTTGATTTGGTTATGTGATTCTCCTCCTGTTCTGCTGTCTGACATTTACACTTGTGGTTTAAGCTTCATTCTTTGCTTTGCATGTTGATCCATCTGAGGATTAACATCTTAACGTGGAGTGGCGACACAAGTTTTGTTTACTGTGATGCACAGCTTTCATGAGAGCGGGTTATTATCCCACCACCCAACCCCCAACCTGGGCCAGAGGATCACTCTTCTTCTGGTCCCCACCTGTTCGGCATGGACGGCCCCACCGACCAAACAATACTCCAGTCCACATAGCTCCAGGAGTCCAAGAGACAAACTACCTGACAGAAATGTTGTAATCCCATTAGGATGTGTCTATGCAATGATTTCAACTAAAACATTTGCTCTATTAATAAAAACATAAAGTGTTTGCTTTGCTTGCTTCCAATCAGTTTCACTATTTTCACACCACACACATGCTGTATGCAGTAGTGTAGTCCACGGTATACGTGGGTAAATATGATAAGTATGTAATTTTTAATCCGCATTACAGACACTTCCAAATCGCCCGATGCGCCACTCAGCCAGATTGTTTTTTTTCGTCTCTGTGGGACGATGCAGCCATGAACTGACCTCCACCTCTAATCAGCTGATCAAATCACTTTTGATTTGATTGGTTAATGTCTTTATTAATTGTGCATCATGAAGACTGATGAGCCAATCAGAGGCAGAGTAGGGCGGGTCATTCTGAGGCAAATATTGCTGATTGATAAATTCATGCAGTTGCTATGGAGGGACTATAGAGTAGTCTTACGTACCACTGTCTGAGGAAAAGAAGGCATTTCTGGGCTGTTTCAAAAGAAGGGGAAAAAATGGAAAGCAGGATCACTACAGCACTGGGTGTATGAAACTGTATGTGAATTAAGGCACTTAGATAACAGAAAAGCCAAAACATTTGCAGATATCCCAACTGCTGGCTTTTCAGTGATCTTCACCTGACCTATGTTTCTTTTTTTCTTTTTTCCATAGACATTTTTTAAATCTTTGCCACTCCGCAGGTGCTGACAGCTTGTCAGTCAGTGTGTTATGTCTCCCAAAGATTTCAGAAGGTCAAGTGAGAGACTGATGGGAATCAATTGTCGGCGCCGTCGTTCTGGGCTCTCTCTCCACAGACCCACTGTTTCACACGAGTGTCGCGCCGAATGAAGAATCTCCCAGGCAGAGTTTAATCACAGGCTGAACTCATCAAATACAGGAAGGCTGAGAAAATCAAACCCACTGCAGACGGTTTAGTCGGCGTCTATCACAGATACATATGTTGTTCCAATCGAGCCTCCACAGATAAAGTGTGTAAGTCATTTGCGAGTCTGCAGCCAAATGTAAAAATAAGTATCTCAGGTGTAGCGTTGCATATTTCATGTGTAGCATTACATCATACCCACCTTCCCATTGGGCTTGTTAAATTTTTCGTTTTCTAATTTTGGAACTGGTGTACCGCCACATTCCGCTCGCTTTGCTCCAGTGCGCCAGCTTAGATTGTAATTATCCACACGGAAAGGTTATTGGACAGATTTCTGTGAGTATCGGGCGTCATCCTTGGACTAACGTGGATCTCACATCGCCAAACGTGTGGAATTAAAGTGTGATATTGGTTTGGGGATTTCACAGGATGGTGCCCTTGTAATCTAAGTCTGCCCGAGGGTTTCCTATCAATCTCAGAGTTGAATTAATGTATGGCGAGATGAGGATAGTAATGACTTTTCTGTGTAACCTGGATATTGCCTCTGCGCAGGTTCCATATTAAATACTCCGCTATTTTCATTGTTCTTGTTTGATGTGCAGATGTCGAGCCGGTGCAATGATCTAGACGGGGAAAGAGTGTGTGTGCGTGTGATTGGAAACCTGATGGTGACCTTTTGATTGAAAGGACTTGAGCTCCCATGTTTGTTTACCTTCGGTTGCGAACATGAGAATTTACAGCTGCAAATAGAAAAGAAGGAACCGATCACTGGCAATACAGATTTTTGAGATGTGTGAGAAATCTCCACAGATTTCAGTTTTTGTAGTTTTTCCACAATCGTTTTTAAAGATAGACATATCACATAAAAGAAGACAAGCATCAGCCTATACGGGGGATTTTCCAATTAGTTTGAGCAGAATTCCTCTCAGAGACCTTGATACTTATTGCTCCTCATCAGCTTTCAACAGCTCACAAGCCTTTTATCTCCTGCCAAGTTGATTTCTATTTGAAAGGACTTCCAATGGTTTGATCCACTGATTGAAAAAAAAAAAAACAAAAAAAAAAAACAAGATAACTGTACTTGTTTGTTTATATTCTGCCAGTGCTGCAACTTTCATACAAAATGTTATTTTATCTTTTAAAATATTCTCCATTGCACAGTGGTTCCCAACCCTTTCCTCTAAACACAGGCGATCCCCTCCACCGCCTCCATATCCTGCAGAATTCCAAAACAAATAGTTGAAGGAACCTCATGGCACACTGTATGTTGAGTTCTTTTGTTTTTCTCTGAGGATAAGCTCTTTGGATCTCCACTCCATCTTGGGGTGTTTGGTGGACTTGTGCCGCTTCAGCTTTGTAGTTTCAAGCTTTCATTTGTCAGCTATTCGCCGCAAAAACGTGCATTGAGCTTAAATTTTCTCCATTGTCTCTATGAAACCATAAAAAGTCAAATACAGATTCATCTTTCTCTACACCCTGACGTGCTACCATTTTTTTCCCAGCTGCTTACTTTGTGAGTGCATCTTTGCGTGTATTGCAGACACTTTTAAATAGCAATGTGTGTTTTAAATATTTTAAATAAATAATACACGTATAGAGCAAATGCTTTCACTGAGTAGGTCTGTGACATTAAATAGGTGCAGACTCACCTGTTTATAAGATGTAAATAGAATGTTATACCCCTTGAAATCCAAGAAGGTTTTATTTTTTCCAAATCTCCAATTTTGGCCAGAGTTTTCAGATATACAAGTTTATACAACTGACTTTGTAGCTTTGTTTACATGTGAACGAAAAGCCCAAATGTACTGAAATATCACTAGGCGTACGCTATCTGGAAATGGCTTCTTAAGATGTAAAAATGTACATTTTCAGGAAATTTCTGAAGCCTGCTCTGCTGACATTGACAGATAATTGCAAATTTCATTTGATGAGCTTCAGGATGGATAGATGGAGCTTCAGAGACGCTACCGAGTTAATTTTATTAAAATTATAACCGGAGACCTTTATTTAAATGAGTGTGGGTCCCAAAATATCCAACTGTAGTCCTTAGCAGAAAAATTAGGAAATATTAAAGCTCGTGTCCGGAGTTTTGAAAGAGAGTTTTTTTTAATCCAACATCTGGAGGTTCCGCCCTCCCTCTGCTTTCATGAGCGACCAAGCCACGCCCCTGTAATTGTGCACGCTATTATCTGTCGGGTGAAAATGAGAGCCTCCGAGTCCTACAGCATCCTACATGTTTAGCTGTTTACGGTGGATGTTCAGCAGACTAGAGGTGTCCCCGACTAAGAATTTCCATAGTCGAATCTGATCCGATCCTGCCAATAGTCGACTAATAGTCGAATCTATCATCTTGTTTGGCAGAGCAGGGGGAGCGGGGGGCGGCTGCGGAGCGTGCCTACACCGGGCGTCGGTGCAGCACAGTGCAGAACGGTGCTCACACGGCACACGGAGCGTCGGGGCGCCTATGCCTACAGCCGGCCCTGATTGCACTAATAATAATAATAATAATAATAATAATAATAAAACAGCGCAGGCAGGTAAAACAACACTTATTTTTCTCCTACACACAACTGAAACACAGACTGGAACAAAGTGTCGGTAACTCTAAACATCAAACAAATGAAGTAGTTCAAATGACCAGAACCAAACCCTCTTCTAACAAACGGGCTAAAGCATGTCATTTATTTATGTCTATAATCTCTGCAGATAAGCTCACATTTTTTGGCTAAACAATTTCTCACATTATCTGCTCAAATTAAATGAAATAGGCTTAATTGCACTGTGTCGGTCCGTTTCGCAGCGCAACATCCATGCAAAAACAAACACTAAATTAAATAGAATTAGCCTTTTAGATAAATAAAAATAATAATATAATAATAACCTAAAATATTACAATTAAACGAAATAAAAGTCAGCATTAAAAATGAGAATTGAGTAACAGAACCGTCTTTTATTAGCCCAATTATCTGGCTACTTACCCGTTTAAGGTGGAAAGCCATGTTGTTGTGGAGTGATATGAAAGGACACAACTTGCATTTAACTTTTTTTGGATCATCTTTGACTTGGTCTGAAGTTCTTTTGGTTTTTTTTTTTTTTTTTTTTTCGACATTGTGAGCCTTTTAAAGTTCAGCCAAATCACCACCGAGATGCTGCTATGTGAAGGAGCTCTGCGCAAAATCGGATTATGCCACTCACCATGGCGGTTCATTCACAAACAGTAAATAGAATATTGAATAAAAGTACAAGTAAATTTTTCCACAGTGTATTTGATAGGCTAACATGTATATCAAATAGGCTTTATATCATGTTTATTTGGAAAAAGAACAAGCAATTCTATGTAAAATCAGTCTTTCAGCACCCCCATACAGCTGTAATGGAATGGTCCTCGTTTAATAACCACATTTTTTCATGCTTGGACTGCGTGATTGGCAGTCGAATCAGGCCCCTTCGAACGGATCGTCGAATCGTCGACTATCTGAGGACACCCCTACAGCAGACAGTGGATATATCCGAGGTAAGCGCGGCGGCTGCTGCGGAGCTAACTCACTTCTGCCAGGGCGAGTGTGCGTGCTCTCTGGCTGCGTGCACACGTTGATTGACGGCACGACAAGGCGGAAGTTCGAAATCTGTTGGCTGAAGCTGACCGGCGCTTTTTCAGATAACATGGGGGTCTATGAGACGAAGGCGGAGCTCATAAATAAATGTTTATATTGCTTTATGCTAATATTATGTTATAGTATCGAACCAGACTGACATATTTAAGCTCTGTTTAAAAATGATACATACATTGGAAACGAACGGAAACAACGGACACGAGCTCTAAAGGGCAACTTTGTTTTTTTGACATCTGGACCTTATTTCTAGGTATGTGCATGCTCATATACTCACTCAGACAAACATTGTGCAGCACGGAGTCCTTCAGAAGTTATTTAGATCCAACCGATTTAGCTGCACTTAGCGGGGGCCACGGCAAGGGAGCTTCAGGGGGACATAATCTCTGCAAAATCGCTCATTTCAGCTATATTTTTTCATCCATCGCCAGTGTTGTAAAGTCAGCTCGTCTACCGTCTTCAGGTGGGTCAGCTCAGCTGACAAGCTGACAGTTTTCACTAACTTACCCACAATTAGCTCAGATTGGAACGTCGTGGAGCTCCTCTCCCCAGCAGAGAGGCACTTTGGCTGGGCCTTGGCTGTCACGTCACGCGGGCGTCTGACTTCCAGGGCCGAGTTGGTTCGAGTCGGGGCCGAGGTGGGTAAACGGCCCGGAGCTTGCTCCACGGAGTCTCCGGAGGTCTCCAGGCCGGCCTGGCTGCACCGGGCCGCCGGCCGCGGTGCGTGCAGAGACCCGCCGCTTTCCACCTGGATGTCTCTCCTCACTGAGGGGAAAAAAAACCCCCACAAATTTTAATGTTCTTAAAATTGCTTTGCGTTGACCCACCTCCATCCATTTCCTAAACAGATTTGTTCCATTTTAGTTAAATCTGAGGAATCATTAAAGTGCTGAAGCAAAATAAGGTCACAGCACTAAGAAATAATGTAATTTAACCTGGAATCCAAACAAGATGAGATGAAATAACTACAACTCCTGTAGACTACAGATCAAGAAAGCTGTGAACATGTCAGTGATCTTTGTCTCCTTCCAAAGACTTTCTGCAACACTGTGGCTGCTTGGGATGCAAATTTAGATGTTTTGACTTTGTTTATAGTGAGAGTTCTTTAGCCAGTAACCATCTGATTTCTGCAACCATCCTCATCCTGATAAAAATGATCAGTGTAGGAGCCTCTTTCATGAAGTCACCTGTCTTTTCTCGAAGGAAAGTGATGACAGTCCAGTTCAGGGCAAAATTTGAGCTTAATAAATACAAATACTGACAATTATGTCTTTTCCTTTTTGCTTTAGTAAAGAAGTATAACTGCATTGTGAAAATGTTCACGTTTAATGGAATTTTTTGTTGGGAGATTGGCAACCAGAAATTTTCATTCTCTTCTGAGTTGTATTGGAAACAGCTCGTCACTCAGGCACGCTCTGTGCGGCTCGCCCGCTTTTAAAGCCTCAACCTCAAAAGAAGAGCGTAACACACAGTGGAGGAATTAGGAATGGTGTTTACCGTTATTGCAAAATTGCTCTGAATTTCTTCTCTGTGATTTTTACTCATTTGACATTCCTTTGAGAGTGGTTTGAAGCTCAGCACAGGAGCGAATGTAGCTAGTTGACAGAAAAGTGCTGAACCAACCACGTTTCACTGTCCTCAGTCTTTCTGAATCACACACAAAATGTCAGTTTTTTAATGTAAGTCCAACTATTGCATAAAATCACTTAGTTGTTTAGTATAAGATCCCTGATTCTAATCAATACAGGGTTTTTTTTTCCTTTTTTTTGCATTTGATCTCTGAGTCCGGCTTTTACTGAGGATGAGATGTTAATGTTTTCATCTTTTGTGCCCAATACCTGTAAAATCCATGTTTTACATGATGGAGTAACATAACATAACGGCATTGTTATTGTAAGGCTTGCATCTTTGTGATGTTTTGTAACACTTCTATAGAAAATGCTTCTTTGTCATAGTTACAGCAGGCTGCAATAAGACGGTTCAAGAGTTACCTCAGTGTTTTTGTTGTCATTGTAGTTCAGGGGCCAAACAGCGGCCAGTTTATTTTCAGAGCAGTTGAAGCAACAGGAAATACAGAACAACAGGAAACAAACAATAAATAAAATTCAGCTTCACATAATTTCTTATTTTTCGGGTGCACAGAAGAAGAAATGCATCGTGTGAAAAATGTGCAGCATTTCCCTTTAATACTAATCTCGACATTAGCCTTTCACCTCGTCAGCTTTGCAGACTTTATGGAGGTTTTCCACACAACCGCCCTCGTAGTATCGTTTGAATCATAATTAGACGGCTAGCTTTAACACATACTGTCATCTCTGGACCATTTTTGCTACTTTTCACATTTCAGTTGATTTCGCCTCTGTAATTATTATCTGCGTTCCCATTCCGTGGACCAGACTGAACCTTGTGATGAACCAGGTTTGTTATGACAGTGGTGCGATAGAATGACTCAGAACAAGGTGTGTTCACTCAATGAGGGAATACTGAAGTAAGTCCAACAACAGTTTATTCAGAAAACAAAAGGCCTGTTGGTGAGAAATTATGCGGATCAGCATTCAAACAGATACATATCATTAAAGTTTATTCGGGAGATTGGATTCTTCTCGGCGTATTTCTCATAACCGAGCATCATTTCTGTTTCTCGGCTCAATCCAATCAATGTGCGTATGATTACCAGATTGTTAGGGCTGTGTAAACGAGATTTTAATGAACACGCTCCGTTCAGCGGCAGCGAGACGATTCCACCGGCTCGGCCCACTTTCTCACTTTCACACATCTAACGATCTGCTAATCAAATGCACAGTGATCGGATGTCACTTCATCAACAGCTAAGGAATTGTCAAACCCCGGAGCACAAGGCTCAGATCTTATGTTCAATCAGATTATGTGAACGCTTCCTTTCTTGGGCTAATATGTGTATCGCCGCTGTGTTTTCTCGGCGCACTCGGGCACTGCTCTCGAGCTTTCACGTGCATTTGAATGAAAGACGAACCTCATGCATATGCAGGAGCGACGGAGAAGGAGGTGAGGGAGTAAATATAAAAGAAAATACACCGCAGATTAGGAGAAAAGTAAGCGTCGCGTTTTAAAATTAGCGTAGTCTTAGCTGTGAACTTCTCTAACAAAGCCTCCCTTTATTACAGCAGTCCGCGCTTGATTTAGAAACAGTGCTACCTCCGCACAACTTTTCTTTATTGCTATTTATTTCCTTTAAGACCTTTTTAAACTTTCCTTTCTTGACAAATACAGAGCCGGGGATTGCTGAAATAAAATGTTTTATCGACCTTCAACTGATGCAACTGATGTAACCATTAAAGGATTATTTCCACATCGTAAATAAATAAATAGTTAAATACCTGTTGTGGCTGTTTGAAGCTCTTGGCTTTGCAAAAAAGGAGAGGAATATAAACAGTGTGTATTTCTTTCCCTTTGCAGCTTTATTTGCTCTCCTTGATTGAGCAAAGTGCACTTCTAAGCCGCCTCGAGAGGCTGTGCCACCTGCTGCAGCTTCCAATTTGTGTCCAACTCCGCGACTGCTTATCAAAGCGCTTTGGCACGGGAGGTCCGCACAAGTCCTGGACAGGTCTTTCTACTCGTCCTCCACTGAGGAACAAGCATGTCTAATGTAGCCGCTATTTGAACGCTGCTAAACGCTTGGCATGAAAACCGCCGGCTGCATTCTTCTCTCTGTTGGATCTGCTGTGGCTGAAGCCGCCTGCTCGCTGTGGATTAAGGAGGATATGCGGTGTGTCAAGCCGTAAGTGATTGTTCAAACCTTTTTCTCACCTTCTCTCTGGTGGGAACTTTGAAGTTGGAAGTCTCTCAGGGTATGTCTTTACATTGCTGGCTGCGGCCGGACTGCGAGCAGAGCGGTGGCTTTCTGGCGGCTTACCGGTTAAAGCCATTTTTTTTTTCCTACGAACGCTGATAAAATCATTAAAAAAAAACAACAACAATAAAACACCGCCAGGGTCCTCATGTAAGAATTAGCTTATCGGGAGTCTCTCAGCACTCGGCTGCGCTGAGAGCCTCGCCGCAAAAAAACAAGGTGGGAGTTAGACGGCCTGTCTCGAGACACCTCCACCGCACCTCTCATTATACGCTCACCCAGCTCCAGCCCATTGGGAGACATGTATGTTGCTCTTTGAAGCTACCAGCGACACCTTCAAAGCAATGGCTCCTCTTTGAAGATTTCTGCGCTGTTTTCCTCCTCAGTATGACATCCTTTTATTCACAATGTTAAATATACTGACGCACATGGGGCAGACCCGAGGATTAGTGAAGCCATATGCTAGCTACAGTTTCACTACGCTGCCTCCGCGAGCGTGTGCACGTTGGATTATGAACTCCTCTAATCACATGTTTGAGTGGTTCTTCTGGTTGAGTGTAGATATTTCATATGATGGGGCGTGTTCTCATTTGCATGACCTTGCATATATTTCTGGCAGAATCTTGAATTATACGTTCATAGTACATGCAAATTTAAGCATTGTACCCACATTCATAACTCGGTGATGATAAATCTCACTGTATTCTTCAGTGATGCTCGTAACAGGCAGCTTGTGAAACATTATTGGCAAGTTATTACTCTGCTGGGTTTATTACAATCAGAATGGCCAACATTTTATCGTCTGGTATTATATTATTGGACATTATTACGTTATAATGGAAATCACCTTCAGTTTTCTCAACTGAAAAAATAAATAATAAATATGTTTTACAACTTCTTGTTGCTGACAGATTTAACACAAACCACAAATGTATAGTTTATATTACCAGACATGGCTGCTAGAAGAAATAAGTTGTTATTTATCAACAGTAAAAAGCAGATAACAAGAAGCCCTATGTTCTCTGATCCGAGTTATTGAAGTGACCTGGTGTAAAGGGATCGCTGCAGAGGCAGGTGTAACTGCTGATCATCTCTCCATCAGAATGCTTCTTCACTAAATGAATCTCCTTCCTCACCATATTATTCAGAGGAAACTCAATTAACAGCACTAGTTCGCCTGTTCAGGGTATGAGCCATTTCAAAGCTGTCAGGGAGCGTGGATGACTGGGGACCCAAGAGCATGACCACCTCAAATAAAGTTTACTCTCATCAAAGGAGAACCCGGGAAGACTCGGGAAATCTAACCTCAAAGCAAACAGCAGGGTAAAAACAGGAAGAGAAACACTGCAGACAAGAGAACAAATCTGCTGATGAACCAACAATGAATCAAATAAAAAGCGACTGCAGGGTCGACAAGACACCGGAGAAGCAAACAAGGGTAATCAGAGGAGGAGGAAACAAGGATGGACCAAAAGGATAATGAACACAAGCAGGGAGTAGAAGGAAACATGAGAGAATACAAACATGAAAAGGCACAAAGCTAGAAGCAGACTATGACCAAAAAACAAAAAACAACAACAACAAAAAAAAACAGTATGTTAAGCAGCATTTACAAAGTTCTGCAGAAAAAAAAATATTCAGCTGGATTTGAAATTGACAAAATAAACATAAATCTTCATATATTATTAATCGGCTTTGAATAAATCAAGCCACTTTACAGTCCGTACTAATGTTGTAAGTTGAGGTGGTTGGTCTGATCAGGATGCCCCCGGTTCCCTCCTGTTGGAGGTTTATCCGGCCTGTCGGCCTGCTGACCCCGGGCTCACAGCTGAGACTCAGTCTCTGGTTTTAGACGTGGAGCGACTCTGAGTCCCCACAGAAGGACTGGAGAATATATTTACATTTGTAGTATTCTGGCAATATTTTTTCTTGCGGAAACAATCAAATACAATTGAAATGATTCTTCTCCAGTCCAGGATCTTTACGTATCAGTTAGCAGTCAGTCTAATGTTAGGCGTGGACGCTCACTCGGATTCAAATTCAGATCAGCTGCTTTCTCATTACTGGATGTTTCTTTTCTCATTTAATAAAAGCAAATCCCAAAGGAGGCAAACCCTTCACCACATTTCCAACACGCACGAATGTCACATTTTGCTCATTTTCTTGCAACCCTTGACCTTTCGACCTGCGAACGAAATATAAAAAGAGAGACGTGAAATTACCTGAGCAGCGGAACAGTGATTTGGTCCTTAAATCTGTTAGCAGGCCATGGCTCCATTATCCTAGAAGAGGAGGTACTTAATCGTTATTGCTTTGGTGTTTTGCATTCCCATTATGCCTGGTTTCTTTGCTGCTTATCTCTTAATTGTGCTTCTGATGTTAATCAGATCGGAAATTTTCATTTGTCGCAGCGCCAGGATGGACCTCCATTGATTGGTGTTCCTTCAGCTGTCGCGCTTTCGCTGCTGCCCGTCCAACTTCACATCTTTGAATCTTTAATTCAATCCTGCTCGGAGTGACGCGGCTGTGCATGCAAATGGGAAGCAGAAGAAGAAGGAAAAAAGAAGGAACGGAAGCAACAGTTCATACCTTATGAGCTTAACTGTACTGTATATGCAAATGAGAACGTCTCGGGGTTATGTGAATTGCGGCTCTGCTGCATTTTGAACACCACCTGTGAAGCAGATAAGACAACAAATAAGAGTGCAACGTGACACAGAGGCTTCGTCTTCTAAATCGCTAAATGGATCTCTTTACATCAATTTAGAACACGCTGAATTATCACATTTAAACATCATTAACTTAATTGTAGTAAAAATAATTATACTGTTATGGTCTTTATAAAAATGTATGCTGAGTGACTCATTGTTGACAGATCTTTGACTGTGTGTAAATGTGCTTCTACTAATCACAGAGAAAACCAGTGTGTTACGGTGATTTCCACGACGATCGCACACTGAGATGTTCTTGTATTCTATACTAACAGGCAAATTACAAATGATTGTGTCAGAGAAGCTCTCCTATGCTCTGCCAAGGCAGGATGAGGCAACATAATGCAAAAAGAAAGCTGCAATTACAGAATGACATCCAGTAATGAGTCATTTCCAAGCATGCGATTCTCCCCTTTTCTCAATTTAACAATACATTACGAGCAACTCCTGCCTGGACGCGTACGAGGAATGTCTTAAACAAGCTTCTTGAGAGTGTGTCTTTCAAGACAAAAGGAAGTGGAATCGCTGCCAGGCCTAACCAGCCGTTCATCCGTTTATCTTCTGGACCACTTTATCCAACTTATGGTTGCGGCGAGCTGGAGCCGATCCCAGCAAACTGTGGGCGAAGGCAGCGCAGCTCCGGACACATCAACAGTCCATCACGGAGCAAGCACACACTGACACACTCACTTTCACAGCTATGGACTGTTTCAGATCACCACAGGGGTTTAAAACCTTTTGTTTGGAACAAATATGTTTCAACTGAACCTTGTTTGAACATTCAGTGCATGTATATCCAGTCACAAAGACATTGTCTGCATAAAACTTTACTCTCTAAACACAGTCGGACTTGCATATTCCGACAGGAAACATCAACACCGTTTAAAACTGAACAGGCCAGAATATGTGCTTATTTTTATAGCTAAAAAGAAATTACAATACAGTATGAAGACTGTTGATCCAACAGTGATTGTGATTGACTGCTTCACCTTAGAAAAGTTTCACATTTGAAAGCACACCTGGAAGTTGCTGTAATTTTTATGTCAGGCCACTGGTAGGTATCTACTGTATGTAAAAAACAGTTTTATGAATTGCACACGTTGTTGGAGAAGTGCTGTGAAATTCAAAAGTCCAAAAGGTACAAAAAGCACTCTGGAAGTTTCTCTATTAATCTACTTAAATATGCAGAAAAACTCGAAAGTAACTTTAATGTGCGTGTGCAGTATTCCACATTCTCAAGAAAATGTTATATTGCACTCTGTTTTAACCCTAAATTAAACCCATTGACCTTTAACTGTGCACTTCTTTTCATGAGCTAATAGTTTTTTTTCGTTTGTTTTTGTTTTATTGTCATTGTTATATAGTAACTGAGAAACGTAACATAAAATAAAAATAGCATAAAGTTCATCCTGTTATCCCCGTGAGCTTTGGGGATCATATATACTGAATGCGCTGCACTTTTCAGGATTAAATTCAAAACCATATGTTTGCTTGCTCACATTTTTCCGCATACCTTTATTTGTTGTGGTCATTTCTGTGTAGCTGATGGGAGCTTTGGCTCAGTTGAGCAGTGTGAAACTAGTAGAAAGGTGTTAATTACACCAGCCCACCTGTGTGGTGTACGATGAGAGCATAAACAAGGACGGAAAAAAAAAAAAACCAAAACACAAAAATATTCTTCCACAGAGACATTTGTGTCCAAAAAACCTTAGAAAATTAGTCAGTATTATTTGAAATGATTGTGTACAAGATAATTATTAATAGCTTTTACATTATATGTAATAACTGCACCGTGGTCAGGGTATTTGTTTCTCCCTTTTTGGAACACATGAAAGCTAATAAGAAACACACAATGCTCTTAAAAATGGCAGATTGGAATCAGAAAGGTAATAAACCCTACATGCCATCCGGCTTAAAATCTACCTTGAAAGCCAGAAAAATGACCCTAAATATAATCCTTCTATCCCCAAATCAGATTTTAATTTTCCTCAAGTGATTTAAAACACATATGGTTGAAATCAGGGGTGTCAAAGGGATTTCACCTCAGGGGTCACATAAAGCACAATTCTATCTGAAAGTGGGCCAGACCAGTAAACAATAGCATTCCAATATACAAAACACAGCATTTATAGAAGGATGCTCTGTTTTAAATATTCAGGACATTGCATCATTTGCTTCAACAAAGTATTTGTGCTTTGCATGGGATTTGAAGTTGAAAGAGTATTTACCTCAGCTCGAGCATCGCTGAAATGCTGTGTGTGAGGTGGAAAAAAAAAAAAAAATCAAAGCAGAGGAAAACAGATCATCTTTCCTGTGCCTCTCGGGGCCCTCGGGGCAGATGCTTCATTTACAAAAATAGATGATTTCTCACTCAACCTGCTGCGGATTGGTGAGACAAGGAAAAAAATGTTTCAGAAAAACTTCAATCTGAGCTGAAATTCAAAGGTTTTATTGACCTGTCCTTTGAGGATATCTGCCACGGTTCAGTTTTATTAAGTCGGATTGTATTGCTCATCACAAAGTATCCATCCAGCATTTATACAGACCCAACCAGGTGGAAAACAAAGTGAAGGAATACACCAAAAAAAAGTCAACATAGCTTGTACTTTTGTGGAGCTCATGCAAATCCTCTGTGCTAACACTGAGGGTATTACTGCAGGCTCGGTGTGCAATCAAGCAGGTGGCTGTACATCTCATGCTATACCTCCCTGGGACCGCTGTGGGACCCGCGTCCAGCCACGCTACACGAATCAGACAGATGGACCGCTGCCAGGCTGGAGAGTTGTGTTATATATATAAGAGTCGCTCGCACACAGCAGCTAAAGAATGGGAGCACGGCGAGGCACATCAGTAATGCAGCCGCCGCCGCCGTTTCCTCCCCACAAACACCTGCTCACGAGCCGTGAGGAAGAATGAGTGGAGGAGACATTGTGGGGAGACGCCTCCTGACTTATGCATGGTTTTTATGGCCCACGGTGCCATGCTCACCGTTCGGAATAATTGTAAAATGAGCAAGTCTTGTTATAGCAGCCATCTGATACGTATTACCGTTGACAATCTTGCGCCGGTTTGTCATGTATGCGGCGTGGAGCTGGAGCTCGTCCAGCGGTGGATGTGAGCGTTCAGGGACGAGCACCGTTCAGACAGCGAAGTGACGGAGCTTTCTATATTTCAGGAGATTGAGACGTGTTAAAGTTACTTAGATTGAGGAGATGTGGTGGGCAGGTCGGTGAGTGAACTTTCTTCTCATGTGTCTTCTCTCCATGTGTTCCAGGTAAAATTCACTTCTACTCAGTGTTTCTTACCTTCTCTCTTTTCATGAGCACTTGAAGATTGTGTGTCCACTGTGGGA
Source organism: Salarias fasciatus (assembly GCF_902148845.1). Lineage (NCBI taxonomy): Eukaryota > Metazoa > Chordata > Actinopteri > Blenniiformes > Blenniidae > Salarias > Salarias fasciatus. The sequence continues at coordinate 13,077,208 of NC_043760.1, forward strand.
AAGGTTACACATTTGAAGGAGTGAAGTTTTGGTGACGTAGCAGGGGTGTGGTGCGCTGACGTGGGGGGTTGTAAGAGAGGAAGTGTGAGCCTCCCGGTTTGGAATGTCTTCATGACAGCCATGTCAGTCGCTGAGTATAAAATAAAGACTGTCGATCCGACGCAGTCTCCCGTCTCCTCCTCGATGGCTTCTAAAACAGCCACAAATGTTTTAATGTTACGACAACATCTTACGCCGGGAACGCACTGGACGCGGAAGAGCCGCGCACCGCGCGCGTCTCCGCGCTGGCACTTAGCCGTTCGCACTGGAGGCGTATCTGCTCTGCTGCCTGCGCTCTCCGCGCTGGTCACACATCGACTGCACTCGGCTGGCTCCGTCAGCTCTCGGTTTTCATGTTTGTTCCCTCTGTCTTGCTCTGCCAGGATGGATGTGTGTGTTCTGGTGACCTGTGGAGAGACTTTTTCTCCGCCTGTCCTCTTTTTTTCTGCATCACGTGAATCTCTGTCGTGTGTGTGTGTGTGTGTGTGTGTGTGTGTGTGTGTGTGTTTGTTTGATTGCCTGTGTACGTGCGTATGTCTGTTTGTGTGTCCATCTCTCTTGTGATTAGACCCAAGTGACAAATTATAGACGGACGAGCAACACCGTCCGTAACTAATCGTCATTTAATTTATTTTATTTTGAAAATTGACCGGATTCTCTTGCCTTTTCTGTTTCCGACTTCCTGTCTGGTCCGATCTGCTTGATCCAGCTTGACATATGGCGCTCGCGGCTCGCATGAAAAATAGAACGAAGCGGAGCGGGCACGCTGCAGAGCGCGAGCCGCGGCGCGTGCGGCGCTCCCCTGCGCGTTGAGTGCGGCCAGCCAGATAGGTTAACATGGGAGGCGATCAGAAGCGCCAGGCGCGGCGCTTCCGCGTCCAGTGCGTTTGGGCCGTAAGAGATTTATGATGTCCTCACAATCATCACGAAAGTATTTGGTACTTAACTTGCAAGGTGTAATATGCAAAGTTTGTGGAATTGCATTTAAACCATCACCCCAAAAATCAGCTGACGAAACAATCATGAGGTGTCTTTGTGATGTGCTGCTGCTGTATCAAAGTATGGAGCGACTGGCAGAGTTCATTTGGTCCTGCATTACCAGTTTGCACCACAAGATGTTGTATTGAGTCACTCAAAAATCATTTAAACACAAAATCACCAAAAATGTTTGGTAATGAAGGAACAGCGTTGTTGACAAGATAGAGATGTCTGGGTGTGAGGAAAACAGTCAGTTCATGAGTCAACTAAAACATTGCTCTTTCCATTTGACGGTAAGAAAGTTTAACCTCATATTTTTTTTCAGTAGTGTCTTAGTTAAAATTTAGGTCTCTAGGGTGAAATTCTGTTACTGGTTGTTGCCACTAATTCACAGTTACTGATCATTGATTAGACGTTCTCACGCTGTTCTCATGAAACAGTTGGCCATCTCACCACACTCCTTTATTACACATATATTTATGTATTTTAGTGCTCACAAATACTTTAAGATTTTCTATCATACTGTTTGTTTGTTTGTTTGTTTGTTTGTTTGTTTGTTTGTTTTTTGGTTTTTTTTTTACATCTCATAGATTTAAATTAGCTTTTTCTTTACAAATTTTGAATAAATTATTTTTAGGTTCAACACTGTCATCAAGTTGGTTTGGTTTGCTTTGTTTCTTGATGAATGTCCATCCTGACTGACTGAGAATTAGATTTTCCAGAACGAGCAAGGACTTTCATCATAAGCCCTCCTCCTTCCTTTAAAAAAAAAAAAAAAAAAAAAAGAAAACACTCAAGACCGAACCCATTAATGGGGGATCAACCCACACCTCCCTTGGATCCCATTTGAAACCTTCTAGAAAAGGCTCAGGTTTCAGTAAAGAGCTTCTCCATCCCTCCCGTACGTTCCGCCGCTAATGATAGAGACGAGAAGTGTCGGAGTGATCCTCCCCTCCCCTCCCCCGGACAGAATTAGCATTAGCATAATGGGCTTTTTAACACGGCGCCTCACCTGCCACAAGGCCCAGTGGACGCTGGCTGTCCGGGGCCATTAGCGGCCGACTGGCAGCGAGCCAGCGCTCACCTTTCAATCCAAACCAGGGGGCGGCGGAGGGGGCGGCGAATTCTTCATAGTAACAGTGGAAAAAAATATGATAATGAAACAATTGAATATACAGCAAGGGGGAAAAAAAAAAAGCCGTTTATCTCCTGAACATAACACACATCAATTTTTCATCAACCTTTCAGCGGCAAATTGCTTCAACCGGTGTCTTTTTAATTATGAAGATTTTCTCCGCAGCTTCAAAGAAAAAGGGAAAATAGGGAAATACATGGTGAAACATTTGAACTTGCGGTGTAAAAGTAGTGAATCTATTACTGAATAAAACAGCACATTCATTATTAAACAGCAGCGTTTTACCCAAACAAATATGGGGGAAAAACAAAAAAAAAATGTCTTCTTTGTCTTTGTTGTTGTATCAGAGCTTTAAATTTTAATAGAGCGATGTTGTTGCAGAAAGGACACATTGTTTCACAACTTTTCAAAGAAGATCTCCATGAATTGCTCGTTTCATTCAGTGTGCAGCAAATAATAGTGTATAATGAACAATCGACAGAGTTTAGTAATGTTTTGTTGTTGTCTTATCGACTGCAGGCTAATCTTTCTCACTGCCAGTAAAAACAGGAAAATGTTCATTTTTGGGTAAGTGATATTAAAGGGCAGCACTCACGTATTTGTCTTCACGCACGGCTTGTACGAGACATAAATATAATTGTTTTGGGAATTATTTGATGAGTTTAGATGGAATTTATTTCATCATGATAACATGCATATGATCTGTTCTTTCTCTGTTTTCTCTGTTGTGAATACAGTCAAGGAAACCCTACTTCTCATAAGTTTCCTTCATTCGAGTGGACAAATGAGGATATACAAAACTAAGTCATACACAGGTGTGTAACCTCTGAAAGGTTGTTTCAAATAAACTTCCCCAACACAGCTGGATTGCTCCCTCGAACAGCAAAACTCACTTTAAAAGGCAAAAGGCGTGAGGGGAATGTCACTCGGGTCACTCGCCAGCTGTTCCGCTGAAAAACACCCAACCAGACCAAGTGAACAGCATCAGCTCCTCGCTGGTTTAGTGAATTTAGTGTTGTGTTCAGTGACCGCTGCACTCTGCAGATGATTCTTCTCTCACAACACAAAGCAAACCCGACTCGCTCCCAGGTAGGGGACGGTTGTGATGTTAACGGATAACAAAATATTCTTTGCCCGGCAACACACAAATATACAATTTCTCTTTCACTTTGAGGACGATTCCACGAGGCTTCCAGAAATATGTAAAGCGACAAGGGACTAAATCGCCCAAAGGTTTCACCCTGTCCCGTCTCATGGCCGTGTGCAGGAGCATTGTTGGTATAAATAAAAGCACAAGCTTCTTGAGTGATGATGGCACACTGGTGATACGTATCATTAAATTCATCCTGACACCAGCCATAGCTTCACCTTGTCTTGACCTGTCCGTTCTATACTGTCTCCAGAAGACAACATTTCTCCCTCTCTCTCTCTCTCTCTCTCTCTCTCTCTCTCTCTCTCTCTCTCCCTTTCTTCTTTCTGAGTGCTACACATGACACCAGCTCCGATGTGTTCCCTGCTCTTCCTCTTGTCATGTGTGGACAGTGAAAGGTAACAATTATTTTTAGCCTTTCCTCTCTGAGGTGCCATCCCCAACACATAATGAGGGTCTGGTGCTCATTACTGTCACTGGAGGATAGTGAAGTGTCACGTACAGCTGAGACAAATGTAGAGCAGCCCCCCACTGTCTCCCAAATGAAAATAATTACACTCCAGAGCCCCTTCACCTTGTTCTCATTACTCACATGGCTGCAAGGTTCCAACAAGACACGGGCACATGGCATATGGAGGAGACAGTACAGCTCCGTCATGGACAGGACCGGTGCCACCGATCTCAGGGTCTCTTCAGTCTGTGGAAAAAAAGTATAGGGAATGTGTCTGGAATTGTACAATCTCGGTAGATTTGTCATGTTCTTTTGCGGTAGTTTCAAATCCAGTTTTTCAGTTTTCATAGTGAAATTTTAGAAGCCTCTACATTGGCTGGTTTGCACGCATCAGTTTCGTCGAAATATCGACCGTTTTCCATGGTGACCTTTTGAAAAACACCTGATGCCATTACTGATGACTCTCAAATATGAAACTGTCGAGTCCCTGATGAATATGGACTGGGAGCCATGACACGTTTCAGGCCACCATTGTTGTTGTTGTACATCTACTTGAAGAACTGCCGTTGTAAAAAATACGTTCCGCAGTTGGAAACTCAACGAACCAATGTGGTTTCTGACAAAACTTCAGGGGAGTTCTAGAATCACAAATGTAACAGAGGAACTACCTTTAGGAACCAGACTAAAGAGGGTAAAAAAAAAACAATCGGATTTAGTCAATCATTCATTGGAAAAAGTAAAAAAAAAACAAAATAGGCATGTCAGGCTCAAACAAACTGTCAGTATTTTTGTTTTTCTCTTGACTCTTCTGCTGGCTGGACGTTATTGATCAATCTATTCTTGTTATTCTCATGTGTGTACACATCTGCAGAAAACACTCTCAAAATATCAGACAGCAGCAGGTCCTGTCAGAACTGAGCAGGCTGAGATAGCTGTTGAATTTCTATTCCGTCTACCTGGAGCACGATGAAGAAAGACCTTAAACCGTTAGAACCAAATCCTGCATAAACTGTACTAAATTGCCTGCTGATGGAAGTTGATTGCCATTTCGGTTTGCTAGTGATGAACTAAGAATGATGCTATGAGTGACAAAGAAGGCTTCTGTATGAGAGTGATCTGCTTGAAACTGAATCATTTGGGTTTTTTTTTTTTGTTGTGTTCTCCTGTGAATGATTGATTGAATTCACTGACCCCCCCTCAAAGCACAAATCATCTTTGCCCCTTTTTTCAAATGCGTTAAAAACCTACATGATAATAAACCAAATACTTTACAAATATTTTCAGACATTGTAAATTCGAGAGTTTGTTGTAAATCAAGCTGTAGTAGCATTTTCTGCAATCCGCAACACACAATGGAAATCACTGTATTTAAGAGCAAGGCAAAATATGCAATACCTGAATGTTGATTGAGATATCCACTTGCAGCCTTTACATTAAAATTCACAGTGATAACTCTCATAAAACAGTTTGGTAGGAGGATTACAAGTTTTCAGCCCCTACAACATTCAAATTTGCTGTTGATTCATTTTGTGGCCATGGAAAAGTAAATCTCTGCTAAAAATATGAAATGGTATTTTGTAATCAAGAAATATTAATATGTCACAACTGAATATTATTTTGTGGCTACAGTTTAGAGTTTTATGTCAGAAGTCATGTCTGGGGCTCCATACTATTTTGTTCTACCTTTGCATGCAAACAAAGATAATCCTTGTGTGTGTGTGTGTGTGTGTGTGTGTGTGTGTGTGTGTGTGTGTGTGTGTGTGTGTGTGTGTGTGTGTGTGTGTGTGTGTGTGTGTGTGTGTGTGTGTGTGTGTGTGTGTGTGTGTGTGTGTGTGTGTGTGTGTGTGTGTGTGTGTGTGTGTGTGTGTTCTTGTATTTCTATCCTTGTCCAAATTATCCAAATGTCCCCACAAGGATAGCAGAACGTGGAACGACGTGCCTTGTGGGAACCTTTTTCCGGTCCTAAGTAGGAGAAACAGTGTTTTCTTGACCATGTTGTTGTTACTGAAAAAAGTAAAAGTGCAAAAACATTTCTTTAGGGTTAGGCTTTGTTGTGGTGTGGGTTAGGGTTAGGGTAAGGGTTAGGGTTAGGGGCTAGACATGAATGGGAGTCAATGGAAGGTCCCCACAAGGATAGAAATACGAGACTGTGTGTGTGTGTGTGTGTGAGCGTGTGCGTGTGTGTGTGATTTAATTATTTCTTGAACTGAAAGCAAAACAGTAGACTATTTCCAAAAACCAGATCTATTTGCAACCAGAACACCCATGAGTGTTGATATTTGAACAGTTTGGCTGCTGACTGTCAGACTGCCAGTCTGAAAGTTACAGAGACACTTTCTCTGAGCTTTTGTCTGACTCTTTTTCACTCTTTCTCAATGGCGATCGCACACTCTAATTTTATTTAATTTATGTATTTATTTATTTTTTGCCATACATCTGTTCAATGCTCTTTAGTCATGTAAGAACTTCAAATTTTGAAGAATAATCAGTTATGTTTTTGATCGTTGTTGGAAATCGATCCAGTTTAGGATAACATTCACATTTTTCAAACTTTTCTTTTCACCATTCTGTTATTCACCTATACTGTTTTGCATCAAAAAACAACCTCTGATATACTGTATAATTCCTTTATTTTTTTCATTTTTTTTCCAAACATCAAACTGTCTTGGACATGTTGAGCAGTCATTCATTTTGCATGCAGAAAGTTCAGATTACCTGGGTGGTGAGTTTAAAGCCCATGTGAAGTAAACACCATTACTCATTAGCATGGAGAAATATGTGCAGCATCATACTTTCTGGTGCGAGAAGTTGTACTTTCTACCTAAATAATGGTAATCTCCTGCTGCACCATTGATCATTGCTTTGATTTCAAAGGCTCTGATACAGGTGAGCTTCATATACCTTACATACACTTTAGAGAATGTAATCTTGTCACATTTCTATGCTGGAGACTCATGATATATTTAGAGATGATATCATCTGAGTAGACGACCAGTGAGCATGCTGACTGTTCCCTGTTGGTTCCAACCAGGGATGTCTAACATTTGGCTTGAGGGCCAAAAGCGTCCCGTCAGACTGTCCTTGAAAAGGATTGAGTTTATAACAGAAATTTCAGGTTTAATTTTTCATTGGGCATCACACTGTTTTATTGAGAGTGAAAAAAATATAACACTTGTTATCTATGTTTGAATCAGTGCTGCAGGAAATTCCAGATCAGCTCTTTTTTTATGAAATGATCCAATTGATGCACAAAGTCAAGCAAAATTTTTACCTTTTCAGATGTGGGCTGCAGATGGAAAAATGTGATTTTTTTTTTAACACTTTTTTTAAAATAAAAACAGCATATGGTTAAAATATCTTCTGAAGCAATATTTGAGTAAATGAGAACATTCATTTAATGCCTCATTTCAGTTAATATTATACTTGAAAAGGGCCACAGCAATAAAGACTGATTGATGAAAGGAAACAGACCCTAAAGAGAAAAAAAAAAAAAGATTCAAAAATATGAAATGAACATTCTTGATGTCAACATTTCAGTCACACATAATCAAAACATTTGGCGAAAAACCCTTGCATGCAGGGGCGGACTTACCATTAGGCGAAACTAGGCAGTTGCCTAGGGCCCCAAGTTCCTGGGGGCCCCATAAAACTCCTCATACACTTATGGTTAATACAGTTATTACTTATTTGTACATATTAATTATGTTTTGATTGAAATCCTATCCCTAAAATGCCAGCAGAATGCTTATTGTATTATGTGTGTCTCGGGGCCCCCCTTCAGTCTCCACTACATTGGATCAGTCCATCTTACTGTGCATGTGCAGAGAGCAAAACATACGAAAACAAGTGGCGCGAAGAGAAAAGAACAGAAAAGAAAAAGACGATGAAAAGAAGCTACCCCAGCGGTGCTGAAAAAAGAAGGAAAAAGGAGGAAAGCAGAAAGCTGCTCTCAAAATGCCCCAAAGTGACGACATACTTCACTGCGGCAGCGGCGAGCAGCAGCAACCCACCACGGCCCCAAGCCAAGCTGTCCCTGACCTCGCCGGCCCCAAGCCAAGTCGGCCCCCGACCAACTCGGCCCCGACCAACTCGGTCCCAAGTAACTGTTCCAATAGAACGGAGCACATTTAGAGCAGCTGTACATTGTTTTTATGTTTTTAATCCTCGTGAACGTCTGCGTGCGTCTCTGCAATCAGCGGATGGTGCGTTCAGGAGCGTCGGAATGTTAATTACTACTGAAAATAACCAGGGTTACAATGGCTACATGTGAAGGATTTGTGTGAGCCCCCCCCACCCCCACCCCGTCCCCACCTAAACTGACGCCCATGTGCAGATGGTTTTAATGAGACAGGTGTTGCAACTGAGGCTTTACTGTTCATGGTATTGATCATGTTCAAACTTAGTATGAATCAAAATAAAATACAGTATCCACAACAACCAGCAAGTGTAACGGCGACGTCGACACCTGTTTGAGAGGGTCAGCTGTAGACGTGTGGAGATGAGCAGCTTGTGAGTATCAAAATGGTGTGTGTGTTGTCTTCTCATTTGAGAGGGCCCCATTCCTGCCTTTGCCTTGGGCCCCAAATTTGTTAAATCCGCCACTGCTTGCATGCACATGTAAACTGCACAGAAAGGCCCTCCAGTCCAGTTCAGCCTATGTTTCACCAGAGATAGAATCTAGCCCTATAAAAATGAAGCTCAGACTGATTAAATGGACGTGATATTTTCCTGCAGAACCTCTCTAAAGTGTCTGTATAATTTCCTCCATCAGATGAAAACAATTTGCTCCTTGTTAAAAGGTCACAAATGTATGAAATCCACTTCGAAAACATGACTGCATTATCCGACTGATTGTCTCTTCATTGCTCATAAACACTGGATGATTGCCTGAGGGTATATGTAAAATATTAGATTTGCAGATTGAGTGAAAATTCAATATACCGAACATGAAGCTTTAATTATTCAGAACCGGTTAGTGGCGCAGACCTGCACAGTCTGGTGGGAGGATGAAGGTAACAGCAGAGAATGGAGGCAGTTTTCAGTCTGCTGGGTCGAAAAAAGAAAGAAAGAAACACACCAATAAAATAATCATAAAGTAATTTTGCTGCCCAGCATGTTTTTCTGTAATAGTTTCTCATAAAAACCAAATGTTTGAATATTTTTCCTTTAAAAAAAAATGTTCAAATCGAGACTCTACCAAGGAAAAAGGGAAACAAGGAAGCCATTTTCAAAGCACAAGTGAACTTGGACATCAAATATTGAGCACCTCTCCCAAGATGTCCCTGCAGGTATTTTTTGCCACCATTAGAAGCACCTGAAAGGCAGAGGTCACCACATATAAGGAGAGCATGCATGTCGTTACGCGGCGGCAGAGAAGCCTCCTTTTAAAAAGAATCACCTGTCGCGTGTCGCTGGAATGGAAAAAAGGATTAAAGCTCCTGGGACTGAAACCTTTGTCTCTTGCTCTGCTGTCAGGGTTTCAGTTATTCCGAGTGAAAAATGGGGCCCTCAGCAAAGCGTTGAAGACTCATGAGTTATTAAGCAAAGGATCCATTGATTATTGATCGCAGAGGCTTTTGTGCATCTCAAGTGCAAGATTTTGGGTCAGCACAGCGAGTGAGAGATTCACTTCCTACTTTGAGTGCCACTTTTGAGAAAAAAAAAAAAAGAAGACACAAACACTGAAAATTGCATTGATGACTGCATTAAAAACAGGTTTTACCATCAGACAGACCGAGAACATGAATGGACCGAGATCCCGAATCTAACATTAAAACTAGGACACAACATTAAAATGAGACATATAGTGAATTTTCCCTTTTCATAACGGATTCCTCTTTAAATTTCCTTGTGATGCTTGCTTGTGTTTTGTCTCGTTAGACCAGTAAAGTACGCCGGGTTGCTGTTGTTTGTGTAACACGCGTAAAAGAGCTTTCATCACTTGTATTGCGATCCTATATGCAGAGTTAAATGCACTCCTGGGATCAGTGCTGCGGCATCTGAACAGCCCGAGAACTGGAGCAGAGGAACAGGATGCGTCGTCAGGAATATCTGTGTTTTACCAGCACTGTCACGCCCTGTTTTGCTCACTTGACAGGACTGTGTTCATGTGTCAAGTGAACTCAGATCCACATTTGAAACCGTATCAAGGTCGGGCTGGCAGCATAAAAGAAAGTATAATCCCGCCAAAGTTAGTTTGGATGAAAACCCACTGCATTTTGGTTTGTTTGTTTTGGGTATCAGTCAATAACAATTCCACAAGACATACATTTTCTGATAAAATTGCTCATTAACAAGAGAATATCAAACTTGCACGTCATGTTGGATCGTTTGCTCTACACCAGGTGCACCTGAGAAGCTTCATTTCAGTTTCCAATACACTGATTATCTCAAGCAGGAGGGCTAAACCAGCTGAACTGTGAAAGCGGCGCCTCACGATCCCTCTGACGTTTTGGGTTTTGAGCAGGATGTATCAGAACAGTTATCTCAGGGATAACTGGCCTGCGGAGGCCAAGCATTCTTAACAATGTTGCTTTTCGATCCTTCGATGCCGGCTCTTCCCATCATTGTGAAGAAAAATTCACCCTTTTCACACGGTTTGTTCATTGACAAATGAAGCTAATGTGGTTGCTCAGGTCTGGTTTATTCTGTGTAAAATTAGTTCAGAAATACTTTATGGTTTACTGTTAACTCTATTTGGCTGGATAGGCAAAATGAACACTGAAAGAGTGATTTAAAGAGAACAAATAACCAGGAGATCTGTTAACAGGCATCATGAGCCAGTGGCTGCATCAGCTATCAGTCAGTCAAGAACTGCACAAAAAAAAAAACTAAAGATATCATGGAATTGCAGCTGAGCCACTGCAGTCTGTAACAAACCTGTCGACCAGATAAACCAGCCTCCAGGCCTACATCGCCGTCCCCAGGGTCGCACCACTGCTGTGGCTGGAAAATGCGTTCAGAGTGCATTCTCATCTCTGGTCCAACACACAAAATGCTTTTCAGAAAGTGCAGTTGCTCGGAGGCAGATTGACTGGCTTGGACAGCGGGTAAACAGACACCGTGAGGTATGGGGGAGGGGGACGGGGGTGGGGGTGGGGGTGGGGGTGGGGGTGGGGGGGGCTTGCTTGAAGTGCCAGCTGGAGGAAAAGAGAGAGAAATAGTTCCCTCCTGCCATGGCCGCTCAGATACCTGTCCCGAGCCAGATTAATTGGCTCAGGACAGGTGAAAGTGCAGCAGCTGACTGACAGAGAGAACGAGAGAGAGAGAGTCCGGGCAGCGAAAGAGCTATCTGAGGACACTTACACTGTCACACCCCGCCATTTTACATTCCGCCTATGTCCGTTTATTTCGTGGCTTATCCTGAGAGTGACGCGCAGTCAGCCTCGGATGTGTGCGCAGCTAAAAGGTAAACATATGAAGCCAATGTGTGGCAATAAAACGCAGGAAAACACTAATCCTGCGGCGAGGTTACCGAGATACATCACATTTATTTATTGACTTGGTAGCTTCGCCACGATGCTTTATGAGCACTTTCAAGGACACCCTTGAATTTAAAGCCACGCTGCTGGAGTCTATTGTACTGGGACTTCGGAAAATCTGGAATACAGTTGTATGAGTGGAATTAGTTGGTTTTAAACATATAGCAGGAATTCTGGGTTTGATAATGGTGAATTTATCAAGGTTATGGATGAAAAAACTTACAAACTTGGCTTTTCAGGTCAGAATATTGTGTATTTAGCTATGGCCATGACATTCTGACGACTTAAAAATAAAGTGAATTAAACTGATTATATATTAAATATCAAAGTGTTATTGATTCAGATCATCTCCAGATCTGCAGCTCTTGGACTTGTTCACCGGTTACAGACAGTAAGGTAAGGTACTTTATTGGTCATTATACAGTGAATGTACAACGAAATTTGTTTCTCTGCATTTAACCCATCCATCGATGCCACTGAGGCATTCCGTATGGAGCAGTGGGCAGCTGCGGGGAGCGCCCGGGGACCCATCTCCAGATGTGGGGTCAGGTTAATGGTCAGAATCATCTGACTGGAGGATTGACCTATGGTGCATGTTATCGGTTGACGGGGGAAACCGGAGATCCCGGAGGAAACCCATCCAGACACGGGGAGGAACATGCAAACTCCACACAGAAAGGCCCGCACGGTCCGGGGATTGAACCCGGGACCTTCTTGCTGTGAGGCAAGAGCGCTAACCACTCATCCACCGTGCTGGGCAGCACAGTGGCTCACTGATAAAGCTCACTGATGCAATTGTTTGAGTGAATTCTGGTCCAGACGAGCTTCTGTTGCTCAAGCTGGTGCAGAAGGTAATGCTGTGCAACAGAGCAGGGACTGGGGACTGAACAGCGTGACTCACGCACGGCTTTGGGTGGAAAAAAATAAATATATAAATAGAAACAGTTTATTGTTCACAGTCTAAAACAGATCGGACAGCAGAGGGTCCAAACACAGGTGAGCAGATATCACAGCGAACGTACAAGAGAGCAAAGATAAGGAAAGGCAAAAGTGCACGAGGAATCCCTGGTAAGCCTGGTGCAGGGAGCAAGAGCAGCTGGCACAGACTAACCCACAAGATGTGCTTATTTACACAAAGGGAAGTCGGCACAGGTGAAAAACATTACGGCAAGGTCTCTGCAATCAGCAGAGGAAAGGCAGGAAGTCGAGACGCTTGAAACCAGAGGAGAGGGTGAATACTAAATAAAGGGTGAACTTAGCGAGACCTGACATGCTGGTTCTGATAAAGAGGAGTCGGAATGTGTTAAGGTTGTTGTGTATGGTGGGGCTGCACAGCTGCAGAATGGTCAGAGTGGCCGAGTTGACCTGTCCTCAAAAAGCACCAACAGGAACGGACCTCGAAGCGCTGGACAAAGCCGTCTGATGACTCATGTTTTTATACATTGTATTAGACAGGTGGAAATAATTGCACGCTCACTGGTTTGAATCAGGAGGAAATCTTACTCTGTTTACTCAACATTTTCAAGTGGAAACAGAAAACATTGGTAGTGTTTTGGGGATTCGTTGACATGGCATAAATGATGAACCTATGATACAATTTATGTTTAAATATTATTACAGAGCTATGAACAATCAGCACTTACGTCTAAATTGAAAACTGCTGGTTATGGTGCTCAGTTAGAGGTTACAAAAGCTTTAAAATATCTCTCCAAATGTAAGTAATGAAATAGTTCATGTTTGTTTCTGTTTCATATCTCAGGCTGTGGTTTGGGTTAAACTCAGGTGCTACTGTCACGTTTAATGTGATTATGACTTTTAAAGAGAGAAAGTAAAGCAAGTGATAGAGACATTATGGCATTATCATAAATGGATAACAATCGAAAGAGTTTAAAATAGACTTGCATGTACAAGAAACTCCAGCAAAATAAATCACAACAGTTCAGTGCACAAAATTAATTAATTCCAACACTTTCACTTCTGGGTGTCGCTCAATGTGGGAAACTTACACAGCATCTGTGTTGTTGCTGAAAACAGCTCCAGTGGGTTTATTTAAGTTGCCTGTACCCTCCTAATATACTCCATCTGAGAAGTATCCCAGCTCCATCCTGTTAAGTGATTTATAAACTTGCTGGAAGTCAGCTGAGAGATTAAAGCAGAGGTGTGAGTTGCTAATTTCTCCGGCTTCTGTTGGGAGTGTGGCAGCAGCATCCCGATAAGGTGTTACAGTGTTAGGAACCAGAAAAGAAACCGTCAAACCCCAGTAAACTGAGGTGAACGCAGCCTTCCAGCCTGTTGTTGAGCTCTCGTACAGTAGGACATCCCTGCCTCATGCCTGTAAACACGTGAAAGGCAGCAGAGATGAGATGTGGAGCTGAGAGTGTGTGTGTGTGTGGGCTCAAAGTTGTGCAGTGCAAGGTGTGTTAAAGTTAGAGAACATGAATTCCTCAGGTTATGGTTTTTATTAAGGCTTTGATCTGCAAAAAACCATACTCAGTCATGAGTTGTTTTTTTTTTAATAATAAAGGAATTGCAATAAACAGTGAATACAATATGATCAAGTGAACTGAAAATGAAAAACGATTTGGAGAGCCGTGCAAAAATCATTATGATAATATGAGAGAGATGCGAGATAATATGAGTCTGTTTCTTAAGTGGTAGCTTTCTTATTTCCATGAGAACCAAGACTACTAGGAAGACAGAAAATCCACCCAAAATGCTAAAATTGTCTCTAATTTAACTATTTAAACAGAAACAGTGACAAATTGTTCATTTAAGCAGAAACAAAAAAAGGAAGCGGTCACCTGAAGCCATATCTGAACGTAGCTGTGAAATTCTTAAAGGGAATTGAAGACGTTTGGACGTTTGAGAAGGTAAAATCCAACTGAATCTGAATCGGAGCCTCTGGTGGGACGGTTTTGATTCGCGGGCCTTACGTTTGACACCCCTGCGTTGCAATATAAAATTCTAGTCTTACTGACAGGCTCAGTGGCGTCTTAACACGGAAATACTACAAATTTCTCTGCTGAGGTACAAAATGTGACCAGTTTTCTGTGATCTGCTGCACAGAGAGTCTTGAAAAAAGAACGTCGGTGTGATCTGAAGCTTCACCGCAGGTTGACGTCAGCAGCGCTCGGGGGGCTACAGACAATAGACTTGCGTCACACGCGCTGCCCCCTCAGGATGAGCATGAACCCCCTCCTGAGTGGAACCAGCTGAAACGAGAAGTGAGAGAGAGAAGTGTGAGGAGATGCAAAATGTGGGGATGTGGAGGACTATGAGAAATAGGAAGCGGTGGGGAGAAGGCCCTCGCAGTATAAACTCTGTAATTGGAGACTGAGAGGAGTTACTGGTCCTGATCAAGTGCGGTCCTTCCGCTTGAACTTCAGTTATTACCATAACTCTATATAAATTCCAGCGGAGGAATAATTTCCCAGCCGAAGCTTCTCGGAGAGAGAATATCCTCTTGAAATTACATCCTGGCGGAATCTCTGGCTCTTTCATGTGTGAGGCTGCGAGCTGCATAATGGTCGCCTCGCTGTTGTTTTAGCCTCAGCCATGCAATTTACTGCGAGGGAGTTCAGGATGGAGGGCTGAGATGTGTCTGATTTCTTTTTAATGGAGTTCATGTCTCGTATTTCAGATTTATGAACAATAATAATTTCAAAAATCTGATAAGAGATTAATGCTCGGGAGTGGAGTTCTTTCAGAGGAGAAAAAAATGTTTGCTTGAGGGTGATTATCTGGAAAAATATCAAATACAAAAGAAGAATGCGGCTACTTTTCGACTGTTTAATCTGCTCATACTGTCCATTTGTATTGTGTTTACACAGCTTATTGTGGAGATGGTGTAATTATGTTTTTGTTTTGCCATGGGGCTTGTTATTGTTCATTTAATTAGAATTTTTATGTAGAATCTTAGTAGTGGAAGTTGTAGAAATTGGAGGAAAAAAAAGCAGCAATAAAGGAGGTCATGACTCAGCTCGAGTGCACCTTCAAGTAGGCCAACATCTGACCTTATCCAGCACTTTCATGGCTTATTATTAGCAAATACCTTCCAAAGTAATGACATTTCCATTAGTCCCCACTGCAAAATGTGGGTTTTCTGCTAATTAGCGAGTGTCTGTGCACAGCCGTGCAGGAGTGCCAGCGTCGTGGCTAATGCTCGCTTGTTAGTGCTTCAAGAACCAAACACCATATGTAGTTACAGCGCGGCGAGATGGCAGCGCCAACTGTTGAGAAATCACCCTCGCTATGTAAATATGTCGCTGCGCTGGCGGCTCGGGGAGGTGCAGTGATTCAGGGCTGTCCAATGTGAAGTTCTCATCTTCTCAGTCTGCCTCTGTGGAGTCTCTCAGCAATTGGAAGGCGCTGGTGAGAGGGTTCACTTTACATGGCGTTTCAAGAGAAAACGCATTTTCAGAGAAGTTACACGTTTGAACGGCAAAATTTTGAAAACGATATCTCTGAAACCATGTAGTTAGCATGTTGGGCCACTAGGGGGTGCTGTTTCTCGCTCACATGTGCATGCAGAGCATTATATGATATAAACAATGGCGAATAGACAGACATTTATATTAACAGATGGAGTTGGACAGCTGTTATGGTGACGCTCAAATATAAAACTACCAATTCCAGGAGAATATAGATGCTGAGTCATGCCACATTTTCCAATTTCACTTGAAAACCTTGTCATGTAAACAGGAATTAAAGCTTGTTTTTGTCAAAAAAAGTGGGTTTTTTTCCGTCTTGTTGTTAATTTAGAACAGTTTAAAACAAACAATAAAAAGCTGAAAGTGACCTCCTCTTGCCCCATAAGCTTTTAAAAGGTTTTATGGTTATTATAGTCATCATGACTTTCATGCTAAAACGCAGCTGTCATCTGGTTCTGTTAAAAGGTCAGACATGTAGAAGAGAATGATCCTAATATACGTTATTGGTCAGAAACATTGCTTCATTGTTTGATGGGCTATCTGGAGCGCACCCTGCTTTATGCCCACTGTTTTTCTGTGATTGCTTCCAGCCCTGGAGATCTTAGGTTGAATAAAGCGCATCTAAAAGTTGCATGTGATGAGTTTACATAATTTAGCAATAGAGCATTAGCACCACGATGCCACATGCACAAATGCTGTGTGCACACTTGTAAGATTACAGTGAAACATTAGCGCTGATTAATTTTTTCAATTGAGTTCATTGGGCATCGGGGGCGCACTGAAGGCAACATAAATGCTCATTTACTGAGACCATTAGGCATTAAGCTATCATGGCAATACGTTTGTTTATGACACTAATTTCAAAGCGAGCGGGCAGATTTGCTGGCCGTGTCTATTTAAACAGAAATAACACTCAGCCTTCGGCCAAAATCAATTATATATATGTACATCAGGAGTTCAACAACAAGAGAAGGCAAGCTGACAGTGCAGGCCGAATGCAGGCCTTTTCATTTCCCGTGCTGCAGGTAGTTTTACTGTGGGAATCATCCAACAGATGTGTTTTTAACTGGTCTTTCTGTGTGAGGCTAAACGTCATCATGTTTGACAGGGTTGTTTTGTATGTGTTTGCTATGCTTTACTTGCATTTAAAATTACCAAGTGAGGCTTTTGTTTCCTCTGATACCTAAAAAAAAGTTTTTTTTGTTATGTTTTTTTTCCGACATTGACATGTATTGTCTTTTTGTCTTTTGAAGCCATCAGTGATCCTGTGCTGAAAGTCATTTCTTTTCAATCTTTTATGTGACACTCATTCTGAAGATCTTTCAAATGATCGACTCCCATCAAAAAAAAAAAAAAGTGAAAACCGAGACAGGAAGACACATTTGTACGTGAGTTGTTTACCTTGAGCGATTTGACAAGATCTTGACAAAATTAGGTCTGCGTTTCCTGTGCCCTTCAACTACAAATGCAATTTGTGTGACAGCGCCGACAGAGCTGCGATTTGTAATCAAACTGTAGACCGGGGTGTAATTGCTATTTCTCTGCATGACAAGCGTGCCAGTCTGACTCATCCAAAATGAGCAGGTGGATAAAGCCTGAGCTAATTTGTCGATTTTTTTGCAAAAGCAAATGATCAATTCGAGAAAGTCAGGAGAGCTGTTGTTTCAATGTTTATCTCTCCGAATATGTCTATTTATTGACATGGTCCTCAAGCGGCATCGCATACTCTGGGAGCAGATGAGGAATGGAGAGCAGGACGTCTGTGTACTCACAATTGCTTTCTGGTCACCGGGGCAGCCGTGCAGTGCGTCAGCTTTTCGTGAGCTGCAGAGTAAAAACCCACTAAACCCACTGTTCTTTCACTTTGAAATGAGCCACTTGAAGTGCTGGTTTCCTGCCTTAGGCAGCACAGATTTTAAGGTAGTGATGCATGCTTCTGGGATAGCAGACGGAAGTTAGGACTGTGGGACGGTTTGAACCCTGACTTTTGAAATTCTTCCCTGTGTGCACTGTGGCCCCATTTAAACCGTGTTCTTAAGTGATAACAGAAAGCTTTTGTTGTGCTGTAGGTGCCTTTTCACATGGCACTGGTGCTTGGAGGCTCTGAAAATGCAACTTTTTGAATATTAATCCCAAGAACACAATAGAAAACAATAGAAATAATTGGTAAATTCTTTGTAGCTTTGGTCCACCCAGAAAATGAACAAACAAACAAATTAACCCAAAAACACACCAAACACTACAAGAAGTAATAGAGTCTTATGTCATCAGGAATGAAGGATCTTCTGTGGAATCCAAACTGTACTTTGGCGGTAATAATCTGTTGCTGAGTCAATGCTCAGTTTGGACTGAATCCTGCTCTTTGATCTCCCATCACAAGGTGGAACACCCAGTGGTGTTTTAAACACCCGGTAGTTTAAATAAAAACCCATCTTCTTCATCTGTCCACATGAATGTCCATATACACATTGCTAATGTTTATAGCATGTTGGTACATGAGGATTACGAAAACAAATAGCTCCAATCCATGGCCTGGCGTGGTAGCTTCATCATTTCAGCAGGAAAAAAATCAGCAAAGCATTAAAGAATGGATGTCTGTTCACATCATTTTCATCATAATTAGAGTTAAACTTATTGAGTTTAGTCTGCAACTGTTAAGATATCTGTTGCCTATAGGCATCAATAGTCCAACATTATGAAGTCTGACATTCAATTGAAATTGAAATTGCTACTTTATTTTTTCAGACTTTAAGGCACAGTGTTTGTTTTCTGTCATTCTTTCTATCTTGGATCTTTCATTGATGATGCGACTTTCATTAAGAAGCAATGTATGTATCAAAATATATGGTGCATACCTGCTGGGACCACTAGATGTCACTGTATGACAACTGAATGCTGCTGCGGTATCGTTGCCATGCACTATACGCTTTCTTTAAAAACATGTTTTCTGTCCATTTTCTGTGTGAAGCTTGGTTTACCTCTTCAACATGACAAAAAAAAAAAAAAAAAACATCAGTTATAAATGAATTTCCACATGACTAAGAAAGACATCTGTGAAGTCATGTGCTGATTGTAGCTTGGTTGTAAGATGCATAGAATTATGCAAATCACGTGGCATCCACGCTATCCAGGATGTCCCTAATCAGCATGACCAACATGTTGCGTAATCTCAAAGCCAGTTTTGATGAGTTTGACCTCGTCTGTGATTTTCACAATTCCCCTCAGAAAGTAATTGGCACATCTGGCTTGAAATGTCAGTATGATTTAAAACAGTTGCCGGAGTTCTTTGTTCCCTGGAAACACCTCTCTGAAACATGTTACAAAACAGTGTTTCCTGAACCAGCCAGACATAATAATAACCATTACAGTCGGCTCCAGTCAAACACCTTTTATGGTTATTGTACACATAATTTTTCTGTCATTTTCATTTGAACCAGACAGTCATGTTGAAGAAGCAGACTACGCTTGCTGTATAAACTCTAAACAATCTGTGTTATTTCAATTTGTCATTTTTTTTATTGACTTACCTGACAGCAGCCGATGCTTCTATCCCCACATTTGAATTCTAGACTTATGCGTCTGTAAATCTATTTCTGAGACTGAGTGGAAATAAATTATTTCACTGACAACCTCTGTGTTGAACTTGGCTAATAAAAAAGACTACATGATATGTCAGAATGTTTTCTCATGGCTCATGGGCAACGGTTTTTATTTATTTATTTATTTGCTTATTTATTTATTTCTTTATTTTGTTCCTCTTTTCATTGGGTTACATCTTGACCTCATGTGGGTTTCTTGTTGGATTCCCAGTTGCAGCAGTAAAGGCTTCTGGTATAAAACATATGCAAGTCTAATGCAAGCTGCAATTTTCCAATGGAAGCATGAACAGAGGTTATCTCAAAACCTGATAGAATCATGATGCGTGAATTAATGTTTCCTGTTATTGTGTCTGATAATCGTCACAAAACCATCAACCCTGTCATATTGCTGTATTCTGAGGACTGGACATTCTTCTATGATCTTTGTCCTTTGACTTGCAGGTTACAAGCTGTGAAATGTTTTCTCCAGAAAACATCCTGAACACAAATGATTTTGAAGTAAATAACTTGTTGAACCTGCTATGGCAGGTAACTCCACTACAATGAACCCCAGATAGAAAAGGTCTGATTGATTTGAGTCCTGATCTTAATCTGAAAATCACAAGCAGAGACCCTAAGGAGGGCCTCAGGCTACGTTGGAGTTCACATAGAATTAAACAGGAACGTATCCAGGGGGCCTGTCAAATACTCTATTTAAAAGTCATAATTAATATCATAATATCAACTTAAAAACACACGGGCAGCCGGTGCGGGGACACAGCAGTGATCCAAATCACCTGAAGGTGTCATCTGATAAATTCCATGATTTTACCAAGAGAACAATAACATAACATGATGAGAAAACTATCTTTATATGGGTCTATGCTGAATTCATCGATGTAAGGCTTGTGGAGAGGTTGAGCCAATCTAACTCACTGCTCAGGCTGCTAACCCTTCAACGAGCGAGTTTATAGTGACAATCACAGAAAACTAAAATCTATGACCAAACAAACCTTAAAACAACCAAACTCTGTGATACAATCCATGGACTGTGCAGTGACAAAACTAGCCACTGTACAGGATAGCAGTGGTTCCCACCTAAACGACAGCTAAACCACCAAAAAAAAAAAGACATAGTGTAACTCTTGAGGTGAACTTTTTTTTTCTTTTTGAGCAATTCATCTTTCTCTTTAGCCTGACATGCGTTTTTCTGCTGCCGCTTATACTTCTATAATTGAGCAGTTTGCTGACATAAATGAATTAAAATCTGACTCACCAAGAAACAAAAAAATGTTGTACCCTTAGAATCAAGGTGGTAATGCAACCCCCATGAATCTTTGCTGCTCCCCCACGTGGGGTTCGAGCCCCTCCGGTTGGGAACCACTGC
Source organism: Salarias fasciatus (assembly GCF_902148845.1). Taxonomy (NCBI): domain Eukaryota; kingdom Metazoa; phylum Chordata; class Actinopteri; order Blenniiformes; family Blenniidae; genus Salarias; species Salarias fasciatus. The sequence goes on from NC_043760.1 coordinate 13,097,837, forward strand.
ACTACGTCACCCATTATTATAACATGGTGATCAAAAATTACACTGCAAGTTGTTGTGATATATGACTGTGTCCAATCTGACCTCATGATGAGGAGAAATGAGACCATAAGTACACGCTGCTGAAAGGAAATCTGATATTTCTGACACTGTGGTCGTGACTGGTGATTGCAAGAGGTAAACACGCAGGACGTTGGTGCTCTCCACACATGGTGATTAAAAACGGGAATATATGACCAGTGGGTGAGAAAAGCATACATGGAAGGGTTTGCCAAGGCTGCCGTCAGCATGACCCCAACCCAGAAAAGCTCAGGTCACAGAATGCAGCAGAGGGAGTTATATCAGACTGAAGTTCAGAAAAATCCCTGGAAGTGGCTGTGCCTCCAGGATTAGTTGAATGAAATTTCAGGGGAACATTAAGCTGCTCCGCTGCAACCCTGACCAGGACAAACAACACTAAAAGTGCACGGATGAATGGCTTGATGTCCTCAATTCAATTTCGGCGGCATACTGTTCTGTAATACAATCTAGGAGTGGAAGGTCTAACTAAAACGCACACAGACACACAAATGCAACAGGACGTGCAAGGAAAAGTCAAACAGGGACAAGTATGCATATTGAGCACGGCCACTGTCTGCAAAGTGAGAAATGCTGTGCGTGCAAACCTCGGTGGGACGCTGAACACAAAGACAAAACAAAAGAAAAGTTACCAGCAAGCCGCAATCAAAGCTGGGTTTCAGCATCACTGGCAGTACTCCTGCTGAGGGAGCTCTGATCCAGAGTGTGAGCAGTTTTTTCTGAAATTCACAAAGCTCCTTAATAAGACTGATGTTCGGCCGTTTCTCTTCCACGGGAGCTGGCTGCTGGTTGATCTGCTGTTCACTGAATAAACCGTAAATTTAAATGTGCTCTGAGGACATTCCATATAAACACAATATATGATCAAAAGACCCATGGTATAACCAAACACACTCCATGAATACTGAACATTCACCGTTCTATAAGAAAGTTTTTCTGCAGTTTAGAACCTGATAACATTTTCCTCCAGCTCTGTGTGCTGGAATACTGTCATTTCAGCCTGTACTCTGCAGTACAGCTGAATTCAAAGATAAGTTTGATCTGGTCTGAATTATGCACAGGCGAGGAAACTTCTGTCAGCTGAAATTAGGAAAGTTATTGATTCATCAACCTCAAAGTCTTTCAACATTATCATGTCACGGTGTTACAACCTATTTAGTTTAAAATCAATAAAACGGCCTATTGAACTAAAGGCATTTTCACGGTTACAGTATATGGATGTAACAACAAACATCCAGGTACAACAGAGAACAGAAATAAATACACCTAAAAACTAGTGCCTCAAACAACAAGCAGTTTATGCCAAAAGCCATGGGTACCAATTACAATTACCACCAAGTGGCTTTGGCAAACTGCAGTACGACTGACAGCCACCTGGAAAGGTGCACAAAAACAAGTTTGAGTAAGGTCTGTGATTGGAGAGACAATCAGCGCATTCTCTAATCAGCTGTTATTCGAGTGCAGCCAGGACAGAGAAGCCAGGACAAGCCAGCCAAGCCTCTCAAACTGAAGGCACTGGGTAGCCTGCATTCTTTATTTCATCCAGGAAAATAAACACAACACACTGCTGCCAGAGTTCAGGGCCGGTCATATGCAACATGTTAGCGGTATATGGAAGACTGTTTAGGTGGTCCACTGATCTCAAACTGTAGTCGGTCTATTACTTAAGTGGTTGATTTGCATTTCAGAGCACAGAAATGACACATTTTATTCAAGCATGACTCTGCTCAGTACATCTTGGCCTCCAATGAGTCATGACCCCCAGTTGATAAAATACAAAAACAAATCATTTTCATTTGAAAAATCATGTAAACTGATCTTTACTTCCACTTCTCTTCACCTGCTAAGTGCCCCCCCCCCCCCCCCCCCCCCCCCCCCCCCCCCCCCCCAACACACAAAGGCTAGAATATCAGACATGCAGCCGCTGGCCATATCAAACCTAAAGAGAGTTCAGTCCCACCCTACAGGATTACCTACCAGTGTCCAAATTACAAGCAATCATTGACTTCTATTTTTAACTGTAGTGAAAGCCGTCTGGGGTTAAAAACACTGGGGGCTGCTTTCAGGGTGGCAGACAGAAGAGACAGGTACCTTCTGAACAATGCTGGCATTGTAGTTGCAAACAAAACTTTAAAAGACATCTGTGCTGCTCAATCAAGGGAAAAGGTTTCATCTCTTTTGCACTCTTAAAAAAGGGAAAACTTTTGGAGTGGTTTTTTTTGTTTGTTTTTTAAACAGATGATTATGCTGTGTTTTACTAGTCGAGAGTTAATATTGAGCTTTAATTGGTACTTGAACTGAATTAAGTGTGAGGACAATCATGAAGGACTAATCTTCTGATGACTCACTTTTGATTATACAGAGTCCAAACACACGCTTGCATATATCTATAAACCTGCCGGATAAGAGATATGAGTCTCACGGCTTTCCATTTTTTATGGATTTCACAGCCACAATGTCCACAACTTTAAACATTCATCTCTCGGCACCATCTTTTTTTTTTTTTTTTTTTTTTTTTTTTTTGCAGCACTTCTGTGACTGCAGTGCCATTTGATGACAAATTTATCACATCTGGGACTTCCCGAGACAGTTCCCTTCATAAGTATTGTCTAGAATGCGTTCTAATTTCAGACTAACTCGACACGGTGTGACAGAGAGTTCGTTAGCTGTCGACGACAACCCTTCTGCTGCGAATCCACACCTTGTTGTGAGGTGACAGTCGCTCCTCTTGATGCTGCTCGTGCCGACAGTTGTCCAGCGGTACAGAGACTGCTCCGAAACATTAAAGCGCGGTTTGAATTCAGCCTGTTGGAAGACAATGAATCCATTCATCTGGATTTTGACGTCAACTTTTTAACTTGTCTCCAGCCTTTAAATGGCTCATTTTCAGCTACCGAATAAAGGTAAGAGTGTCTAACTGGGTGCAAAACTCACAGCTTCTATTTTTACTTCGGCACACAGTGATAGAAAGAATTAAGACACAAAACTTCCCCCTTGTTTTATCAGGTTGGCAAGTTTAAGAAAAACAATCAATCCTTATTCAAGAGGATGCCTGCAAAAGTAATATGTGTCATAAGAAATGCTGCAGGGATGAAATATTGTATTATTTATGACATGGGCTTATCAGTATTAGTCACAATAACTCTGATTTTAAATATTCATTTCAACGGAGGGAAAAGTTCATTTTAGGCGACTGGAATAAACAGGCACACAAAGTTTTAAAGTGAAAACAGCCTACTGTGAACTACTTCAACGAAGTATTTAAATGGAAGAACTTGCAGTGGCTCAGTGGATGGAAGTGGTTATCTTCAATTCTAAGGCAGTGGTTTGATCCATATCATGTCCATGTGTCAAAATGTACTTGAAAAGCCATTGAACCTCAAGTGTGTCCAAATCAGTTTTATTTTAGGGGTAACATATAACCAGCTTCAGGTTATATTGGAGCATCTTAGAGGAACATTTTGACTCAAGACAGTTAAATACATTGGTAAATTTGAAATCATTTAGGGAATAATTAATCTGTTTTAGACTATTTATCATTAACAAAATATCTGCATCTATTCCTGTTTAGTTTTCTCTTCATTGTATTGATGGAAACACTAAAGTGGAAGCTGTGCAGAGACACTTGTTTGATAAACCACAAATCTCTCTCTGCAGTCGGTGAATAAGGATTTCTTTTCTTCGGTTCTTAAGCAGAAATTCAAAGCAATGCAGTACCGACATCCATCTTTTGGATATTATATTATCTTGGATGATGTTGGAGATGACGTGGAAAATTGCCATAGTCTCTCATGAGAAACTAAATCATGTGTGTGTGTGTGTGTGTGTGTGTGTTCGCCTTTGTGCTTGCGTTGTGATGAAGGTTGTACTGTCTTCACCCACAGTCGCAGCGATCAGCTGCAGCCAATCACAGCTCGAAGCTGGATGAACAGAAGACAGATGGTTCACACTGATAAAACATTTTCAGCTCCGTATTTCAGTAAATGATTTGTCAAATGAATTTTAGCAACACCATTTTTTAAGTTCTACACCGACAGATGGAGCTCTGTCTAAACTGGTGGAAGTGGACGTGCATGTTTTCCCAGATCTCCACAGCTTAACATCTTCAAACAGGTGAGTAGTCTGTTGTGGAGGAGTGGGCGTTGCAGGTTTCCCTGCTCTTCCTCAAAGACACCTCAGGGTTTCTGTTTCTGAAGGATTGGTCAATATCTGTTTTATGCACAGCTTCCATTGCTCCCACAATATCCTGTGGACTGAAGCTGCTCTGGAAGTCATGCTTCTCCCTGTGCATTTTTTCATAGACCAATTAAACTTAATGTCTTTAATTGAGGTTGCTAAAATTGAAGCTGAAAAAATTAACAATCAAATTTTAAGGAAGAGGGGGGGAAAAAAGGCTAAAAATGCCTGTGAATAACCTTTGAAATTAAGAAAAAATGAAAAATGAATCAATATTACTTTAAGAAGACAGTTAGACAGAACATAATATTAAAAGTGATTAGAATGACATGCTAATATGACAAAGAGATGTTAGTTTTGGGTGCACAGAGACATTGACGTGCAGTGTCAATATCATTTCTAAAATTTGAATTTTACATATATTTTTTCTTATTTTCCCAATGTATGTGTTTGTTACAGTCATCGTAAACTGTCATGGTAGAAGTGGAATGGCATCTCACGTTTTGAAGTGAAAAAGAAAAAAACTTTTGCATTTTGGGTGTCCGTTTCCATGACGACAGTGCTTGGAACCACTGAAAACGCAGCTTCGTGAAAACACTCTGACGCATTCTCCATTGAAATGGGGGGAAGTGCAACTTTTCTGAAAACACTGCGACTGCACATGCACGCCGTGCAGTCAATAGTTCTTCTGCAGGTGTGTGATGTTTGCATGAGTGTGTGCACAAACTAGCAACTGAATGGAAAAAATTAATTTCCTCTATTACAGAGGTGTCAAAACAACGATGTGTGGGTCAGCTGTGGCTTGATGTTTGTTTCACTTCATTTAGCCGAGCTCTAATATTATCATGGAAAATGACTGGCACTTGACAGAGCTGTACTTGTGTTCACTCCAACAAGGTGGCTCAGAGATCATCAACCTTTTTAAAACAAGACTAAGTACCTCTTCACTACCAGCCTCCTGAATAATTAGTCATTCTAATTATTTACTCGCTACTATTTTTAGAGCGTGATCTGATGGCACTGAGTGAATTTCCTGCTAAAACAAGAATAATTAGAGGAAAATGCTGCTGGAGACCGAATACAGCAAAACTAAAGAAATTTGGTTAAAAAAAAAAAATCTGATATTTGTTGATTCCGTGTTATTTCTAGGTTTTCTTAATTTGTGGTTTTCACTGAAAAAAAAACCATTTTGGACACCTATAGGTTCTTAAGAGTTTATACATGCGTGACAGGTAAACAGTGGAGTTGTAGCAGTTTGGTTTGGTGTGAGTTTGAGAAACTCAAGTGTGGCAACTGGCCAAAAGTCTCCGCCATGCATGTTTATTGTCTCATGAGCTGCTTACTGAGTAGGCCAGCACCAGTTAGTCCTCCGTTTCTGTTTCCGCGGGGGGCGTTCAGGTTACATTAAGAAGCGATCAAAGCTTGGCACACACTGACATTTAGTTACGCACACAAAAACAAGGCTGCATGCTGAGAAATGTGTTCAGAGGGAAGGTTTAGCTCTCCAGGGTTACGGGGGGGGGACTGGTTACATGTGAACCAGGAAGAATCTCCATGCCCCCTTTTTGTGTTGCCACGTATTCCAGGAGCAGCGGGGGACGTGGTGTGGCTGAGCTGTTTCATCATCTGTGGGCTAAATTAATGATCCAGTGCTTGTCTGGTGTTTTCAGCTGGAAGGTGAAAAATGACAACAAACTGCATGACGTGTTGCACGATGCATTATTCCTGGCGCAGCCTCTCGGGCTCTTGTTCTGCATGCCTCCCAAAAAAAAACAAAAACAACTTAAATTCTATGACAGCAACAATACCAACATGTTTCAGCACCTTTTTGAAGTGACACATGCGCTCAAGACTGGATGACAGTTTAAAGAGATTTTTTTTTTTTTTTTTTTTTTTTGTGGTTTTCTGGTTCATCGTGTCCTAATTTTATTTTGAGATTGTGCGCGCCGACTTGAAATTCGACTTTGTGACAGTTGATGCAACCGGTGGTGTCAACATCACTATCTGACAGAGGCAACTCCGTGCTGTCCGGACACGTCTGTGTCAGGTATTGGATTAGTCGCCTCGCCGAGCCCTTTAGACAAGAGTGTGTTTGTTCTCGCTGTAATGCTGTTATCTCCCTTTCTTTCCCTCCTCTAATCTGGACACCTAACAGCAACGCAAGTAAACGGTTCTGACAAGGCTTGTGCACAAATTGAATTTTCCTCGCCCCCCTATCCTTTTCGATTTATAATTCCCTCCCTTGCCCCTACAAGCAAACTCAATTTCTGACCCTTTAGACAAAAGGCTCAGATAAAGCAATTAGTTGGCGATTCTGTGTGAGCTCCTGACTCGGCTGACCTGACAGGCACTCCGAGGCACTAAAAGCAGCGCAAACAGGAGGCGATGACGGTCGCTGGCAGACGGATCGGGCTCCCCAGACGTGAACTCTGAGTCATCGGCAACAAAAGGATTCAGCCTCTGGAAAAAGCGCTTCGGCGGGAAGGTTGAACGTAACTATAAAAGCGTCCAGAGTCCAGACAACCCTTCCAATGTGTCTCACCTCTGATCGTGGCAATTTCCCCCCTTTGACTTCTCCAAGCTTTTCTCCCATAGAATACCTTTTTACAGCGTATTCTCTAATTTCACAGCACTCGCCGCCTCTTCGATGACATCTATCTTTCAGTGCAAAAAGCCCGTCTCGTATGAGGGCAGTACTTAAAGATGAAGCAGATGAATGTGTGTTTGGATTCTCTTTCAACTTGGACTCTAAGGGACAAAGACGAGTGCATATATATCGCTTTGAATAAAGAAAAGAGAGAAAAATTCATTTTTTGTCCACAAAGTTTATTTGACATTGACACCAACTTCCTTTAAAATGCACATTTTGATGCTGAAACATGCCAACCTTTTTGAATATTTAGTAAAAATTTCGAACAATCCCGCCTTTGATGGTGCATCTTCTGAGTGCTGGGAAATGCACCGGGTTCCTTATTTCCATTTGCGTAGCATGAAGTGCACAGCAGCTCTCAGTCTGAAGTGCTGCTGCAGACTATTTGCACTCTGGACAGTTTTTAAAGTCACCCTGGCCGTATCTCCAGCATAAGAATTCAATTTGGCCATCGCGGGAGCGAACTGAAAAGCGTAAAGACGGATTTAGAGTGAAATACATGGCAGCGGGGAGATTCGTTAAGAAATATAGTTATCTGGCAGTCTGGCGGGGGAGATATGGATGTGGCAGAACTGATGAGGCTCTCAGTCATTATCTTCTGGGCGATAGCATGGCATATTGCATGCGGTTTTTTTCCCAGCCCTCTTATCGCCATAATTTCCTGAAGGGAATATTTTTGCCATCAATCCTGTAGTTCTACGTAGGTAGTTCTAATCATTTTGCAATCTGATTGTTTCAGTGATTGCAGACAGCGTGTTACTTATAGTGCAGTGATCGCGGAATCTGCGGCAGTCCGTCGCGTAAGATGAATTACTTTGTGATTAAAGGGAGCGAATGAGGGAGAAAAAAAAAAGTTATTATTTGCGCTATTCACAAAGGAACTGGATTGCATTCGTGTCGGGATGGTCAATAGGTAAACATCTATGTGGAAGCTGGCAGTTTGCGGCACCGAGCAAATCCTGCTGCTTCAGTGAAATCTGCCCCAAATGACAGGCAGAGGCAGAGGGCCACGCTGTGTCTGCTGCCAGAGATGCAAATCATCGCGAATAAACCCCGACGCACCACAAAGACCCATTCACACACGTCCGTTTGAGCGTCCTCACAGAGCAGATTATTTGAGTCTGAACTTGCGATTAGAAGAAAGACAAATTCATCTTTCAATTCTTTGTCTTTCTCGCCATCTAAAGCCCCTCGGTTTCCACGGGGAAGACGGCTATCCACACAGTCTGAAGCGATTGTGTCGCTCCGCGGCCCAGCAGTCTGTACTCTTGACGTCTCCAGAGTCGAAAGCTCAAACTGAATCACAACGTCTGCTCAGCAGGGAGCCGGGATGGAGTACAATAGCCAAATCCCCGGAGTCGGAGTATCAGGTCTGCTGAGCGGCACTTTGTTTACAGAGCGCAGGGCCTATCTGCCGAGCGTGAGTCAGCCGGGCCACTGCTTGTCCTCACAGCATGGGATCATGTCCTTCTAAACAGACTCTTGGTAATACACTAACCAGACTGCAGCGCATTAACAAAGCTTGAACTGAATCCAGTGACTCACAATGTGGTGAATTCACTCTAAACTAATTTCCATATTGAAAAAGTCCCAGAAGACTCGCAATTAAGCTCAAACTCATGATACAATATCAAAGGTAATTTTATTTTTGTTTTTGTAAGCATATTGATGGGGATGCTCCCCTCACTGATCAATACATGCCCTCTTGTGCGTATTGATTCTTATAAAATGAAGTGTGTCTCAGTTTCATGGTTAAAGCTAGTTGACTACAAACATATGGAACACATGTATTTTAAAGTGAAGGGATCTGTCAACGCTTCCACATTTTTAGAGCTTTTAGATTTGGTTCATGCCTGTTGGGATTGTTATGTTATCTGTCACACCACTGGTCAATGTAGCTACTTTAAGAAAATTTAATTCAGATTCACTGTAAATTCGTTATTTTTACTGTACATTCAAATCAATTCCTTTTAATGAGGTGTATTATTTTAATTCAGAATGACTGATCAGTTTCAATAGCCTACTTTTACTTTTAATGCAATCTGAAATTATAAAGGGCTGTATGGAAAAAGTTACACGATGGAGGATAAATAGTGATAAAAGGAAAGCGAGGAAGTTGGTGATGGCTTGATTCACCATTTAATTCACTCTGCTTTTACACAAGGGGCCGCTGCCAGTGTCCCTCATTCAACTTCACATGCACTTACAAGTCTTAATTTCATTTTCACATTGCCAGAAAAGAAGAGGGTGTGTTTCACGAAGTGGACCAAATAAGAGCGCGCATAGCCGCCGCCCTGAAACTAGGTCACCTGAGTGGAAAGATGCTCGACGTTAAGCTGATTGCATTTTTGTTTTTCCCCCCTTACAAGTTGAAAGTTTTGTGCTGTGAAACCTTCTCACAGCGTGGCGCGTGCTGGTTTGTTTACAGCGCTGCGAAGAAGCACTCGACCACCCCCTGCTTTCTATTTCTGCGCGCATTTCATCATAAGTTGTGGCAGCTCTTAAATTTAACATGAAACAAATACAACCTGAGTTAACACAGAGCAGAAGTTTTGAAAGAGGTCTGGGTTTACTGAAGAGACGTGTCCCATCGGTTTATTTGTTATTATTAGTGTTGCATGGAGCTTCAGGTAATCTCAGCCCTGTTTCTCTGAATGCATTTTCAAGTGAAAATGATAAACTTTCACTGAGTTTTGGGTGTCCGTTTACAAGACAACGGCGTTTGAAGGCACTGAAAACACAGCTTTCTGGAAATACTCTAACTCCAAGGATTGATTAGTCATTCACATTGACTGTTTAAGGTCTTGGAGTAGTCTAAGATCTAAGTAGTCTTCTCTTATGAATAATCTACCAGGTATCTAAATGTCACAAGTAAGGGGCGAGAAAAAACAAATAATCGGTGGATTTAAAGCACGCCACACCACAGGTCACTAGACCAGAGTTCTCCGAGCAGGGGAAAGGGGAGGTGGGGGTCACTGTCGCCGGAGACAGTCGTGCAGATGAGAGTCGGAGCCAGTGGCAGGAGTCGGCGGGCGTGCAGAGGAAGGTCAGAGAGCAGCTGTCACTCCAGAGCGGGGTAGAAATGTAGTCAAAGTGAAGGTGCAACGACTCATAAAGGAAACAGACAAACTGGTAGCACGGTCCAGAACGGAAGCCCAACGTCACTGCTTCCTTTTGACTCATTCAGAACCCTGATTAATAGTGTTGTTCTGTCCCTGTATATCCTTATTTAGTAAAGATTGAACTCTTTATTAATCTCTTTTAAGACTTTTCGACTCTGTTTCCGTTAAGTTTCCATTACCAAAATGCACAAAAGCCTTTCAAAACACACTTAAAACATTTATTAAGAGAATCTCGTTTCTATGAAGTTTCTTACTTTCCAGGCAAACTAAAATTGTGACTGTTCAGCAGCACCTGTGTTCGTGTTGCAGACCCATGTCATCTTTCATTTTCATTTTTCTGAATTTTGTCCTAGACTTCAATCTTGATTTCAGTGAGGATTTACCGTTGAGACCTTTTAATCTTCTTGATTCTTGGAAAGAATTACTTCCAGTCATGTTCCACTAAACTGCACTGGAATCTGGTATTACCTGTGAATTGTTTCTTTATCACAAAGAAAGCCAGCTTTAGATAACCTTTATGCTTTAATTCGTTTCAAATAGTATTTCAAACTTTCTTGTCAGATTTGATGAGACATGCATAAAAGTAGAACGTGTTTAAGGGCCAGTTTTCACCAAGGTCATTACGCACTAAGATGAAACTCCACACTTTAAATACAATAATGGTTTGCGCTCGGATTTTTATGATTATGAATGATGGTTTCTAGTACTTACTGAACACAGACAAACGCTACATAAATTGCTCTTGACGCAATGTAATGCAGGTAAAAGTCATGTGAAAAGAATAACATTAAGAAAGCTGAAAGGGACATTAGCTGTTCTTCGGAACATAATGTTTTTTACATTGCCTTATCCTCCCAATTGAAAATCCTGCAGACTCACGTCGGAGTTTTATGTGAATTTGCCACATTTTAAATGACACATTAGTTTGCACCTTCCCTCTACTTTGTGGAAAAGGTCCATCTTCAATCATCGGACAGAATAAAAAAAGACTCCATCACTGGTTTTGGTCTCTGGGTTTAATATTCTGTCTCAAACTCTCTGAAGCATGCCAAATCTATGTTCCTTCGCATTGAAGGCTGGCACAGATAGAGAGTGCAGCTGCCAAGCTCCCTACACAGGAAAAATCATTTTATTTAACCTGTTTTTTTTTTTTTTTTTTAAGCCCAGATTGTATGTCCACCCAGATATCCCTCCCTGTTTTGTTGAGTTCATGTCGGGTCCCAGTGGTTTTCTTCAAACTAGAGGTAAGCAGCCAGTTGCACGTGACTTTCAATCATTACTAAAATGCTGACATACTGGCCTGACAGTGAACTCTCTTCTTCTTCCCTTTCATTTTTCGCTTGGTGCTTCGTGTACGTTTTGATGCATCTTGCTATGAGTAAGCATGAGGGACTCGCTACCTTTGATGAACCCACACAGTTTAGGGTAGTTACATGGTGTGCCAGGGGATAAAACTAATCTTTATATTATCAGCTTTCATGTCGTAACTTTATTTCCTTGTAACACATCATGCCACATTAGCATATCTACACTTCACAGCAGGGAGCGGCAGACTCTGTCACAGCAGAATTATGTGCCATAAATCAAAGAATGGGGAACGTTTCGCAGCGGCTCGTGGTTCAGCTCAGCTTGTGTCATGCAGCTATAATGTTTGCTTTGGTTTGTGTGAAGAAAAGACTTTGATGGTTTTAATATTAGCCGTGGTTCTGTCTTACAGTCACTGCAGATCTTCAATCACAACTGTTCAGTTGGAATTTCCATGATCCCTAGAGTATGAAGCCCCTAGACAGCAGCAACGCTTTTGCTTGTTGGTTTAGACCAGGGGGGGGGGTTTAAAAGTGTGGCACAATGATTGCCCCCCCCTCAGAAAGCTTTAATCAAACTGAACCACCAGACTTATCTCATACTCGAGTAATGGGTGTTGTGGAATTTAGTGAGTGAAGACAGAGCCAAAGATGAGGAGTCAGGGTTTCGACAGACTCTGGAGGTTTTCATTTAGGGTAGCAGAGAATACAAAACAAGCCAGCTGGCTGAGAGGAGAACCCGAACTCTGCTTTCCTCTGGTCTTTCCCAGCTTATATGGCAATTTGATGGTCTAACAGCAGCTCCTAGACTATTAGCTGGTATTATATGCTGTACTGCATCTGGCATCTGAACATGTCTATGGCTCAGTTTTATGACACACCGTAATAAAGTCATTTAAGGTCAGGACAGCTTGGCCCCTCCAACAGTGGGGACTGTTTCAAGGAAGACTGAAAACCCAAATGTTATACTTCAGTTCAAGTTTTGGTTAAATGCTGCACAAATGTTGAAAAGGACCTGTTTGTGTGTGTGTGGGACTGCTGTGATGGACGGAGGGTTTGTTCATGTCGTTCGCTCTTGTCAATCTCCAGTGTCCCGTGACCCTGAAGTCGTCTCAAGTGGTTTTGAAGTCTGGTGGAAGGATTATTACGGACCAGTGGGATCCTCATAACACAGAAGATAAATTAAATAAATGTGTCAAATTATGATACAAGCACCAAATTTGGGCTGGAGAGACATTTTGGCGATGTATATTTATAAAATCATGTCACATCAATCCATCACCTCATTTACAAAATTGTAGCATCATCGAAAAAATGATTTTGCTGATGGGCAAAATGGGCTGATTTGAGTTATATTAGCGTCAAAGTTTTTTTTTTTTTTTGTCTAAATATTCAGATTTGTTATTCTTTAATAATATTTATTTGGGGTGATTATTTATTTATTTATTTGTAATTTTGGCTGTTGTATTAATTTCATCTTCTTTCAATATTTTTAGACAGGACATTCAAACATGTTCGGAAAATTAACGGAAAAATATAGAATTTTCATGAATGTTCTATGGAGCCCCTACAGAGAAAGAGCTGTACGATGATGTGCTATGGGCAATCGGCGCCTCTAAACCTGCCTGCTGGTGTAAATATTGGTGTGTGTTTCTATCTGCGTTTGGTGACACGTCTACTGCCCTGCTGTCAATATAAGTTGTGATGGGCCGTTCCTGGCTACAACATCCTACACAAATCACATATTAAAAAGTGATGAACTGATTGGAACCAGTTTTGATTATCAGTTGCAGCAGTGACCAGATATTGGGTTCCAAACAAGAGAACACTTGGCCCAAGGTACTGGTTTTTAGTTTTTCCAGGTCTAACAAAGAACTCAGTCATCTTTGAGGAGTTACTCTCGCCTCACCTCACAGAGCCTTTTTGTATTTTTCTCTGACAAACTGAGCTCACTGAGGTCACCGCCACCTTTGTGAGACACTGACACACGTGTGCCACTCCGCCTCCCATTTGTCCCGACGAGGAGGGGGACAGGGGGAATTTTCTCTCAGTTCCTGCAAAAAGCAGCATTTATGCTTTGGTATTTTGAAGAAAGATCAGAAGCGATGCTGCTCTGAGGTCTGCCCCCTTCTGTTTGTGAGCATGGCACAGCCACACACATGGCACACACTCTTTGGGAGTGCATTCTGTGCAAAGTGCCAGTCCATTTAAACACACGCCAAATGGCTTCTTGAAAAACTGTTAGAAACCTCCACTTATATGTGTTATTATGTTTTCTTCTTTTATTAAAAAAAGACTGAATTACACAAATTAAATCGCTTTTCCTGATCCCCTAAAGCCCCCCCCCCCAAAAAAAAAAAAGAAAAAAAAAAAGGGAAACCTTGCCCTTTGAAAATTACTGCTAGCACAATACTATAGCGCAGATTTTCACCGGCACTGCTTAAAGTGAAATCATTACTGCTGAAACAGTTTGGCTGTTTAAGAATTCCTTTTAAAGAAAGGCAAGGGTAGAAACCTGCCTTTTCGCATGCAAAATTAGTCAAACATTGACACTGTTTGAGAGAAAAAGCAACATTTCATGCACTCAGTTCCAGATGCAAATAAAGATTGTCACTGTCTAAGTCCCCCCTCTCAAATGATAAACAAGTGCAGTTTTTGGGAACTGGAAAGGACTTGTGGCAGTCTGTAAACCACATCTGAAAAGAGCTGTCTTGCAGTGTTTAACTGCTTTCTCATTCAGCACATGTACCAAGGTCGTCAGGCGGGATAATGAGGTTTTAGCATCCAGTGACTCCCTTCAACATTGCTTGATTAGCTATGTAAAATAGGCAAACTCAGGCTGTTCACTTTACCGAGGATGCTGCTGTTGGTTTTTAGAAATTGAAATTTTACTTGAATACTCATGTCAAAAGTAGAGGACACAAACTTCCTCCAAGTCCAGAGAGTTATGTACAGTTTGTAAAAACCAAGACTATGAGTAATCATTCTTGGAAGCCAGTATACTTATATATCACCATGTTTTGAAAGAGAAACTGTGAGTGACTGCATGACGTAGTTGAGATTTATATTCTTCTCCATCACCAAGAGAAAGATATCAAGGGTAAAAATGACTCGGAGATTGTCCTTGGTAGATGAACGCAGTCAAAAAGAAGGACAAGGTGTGTGACGAAAACAAAAAAGCAGGACAGTCCTTTCCACTAGAGACTTTGCCATTGACCAGTCACGTGGAATCCTGAAGAAAAAGAAATGTCAAGGACATGAAACTAGGTCAGCTCGGTTCCCTCCGTTATTACATGATACAAGCAATGTCAAACAGAGACAACAGAACAACTCTAGAGGCTCAATACTGATCAAGATAAAGAGCAAAGACTATATATCTCTCAATATTTTTCTGCTTCCAGATGACAGGTCATGGAACCTTTTTTTCCCCTTCACAGATTGTCTGAACATTTCGAAAATATTGCAGTGAAGCCAAATGCAGGTGCACACACCAGCTCTCCGGAGCATAGAGAAGCAGGAGCCTTGGACAGTTTACCAGGTCTGCTCAAGGTTCCAGAAAGTGTTTTGAAATGGTTTTGTTTTTACAGAAAACTTTTCCACCGCCCGGTGGTGTTGTAAATGGAAACCGACTGGACGGGCACAGGAGGTTTTGAGGCTTTTCTGCTCTGTGTTTGCTTTCACAACTTTAAAAACAGAAAACTTTTGTTGCTTGTTTACATGACGGCAGTGCTCGGAGCTGCTGAAGACACAACTTTTTTGAAACGGCTCCCAAGGTGGAACTTCTCGGAAATGCTCTGATTCCATCTCCGCTGAAACTGGGAAAATGCAACTTTTTAAAAATACTGCAACAATCTCTCCATGATATTGAAGAACTCAGTTTTTCTGAAACACTGCTACTCCACATGTGCACCAAGGATCTTGTTTTGCACATGTGTGAGTAGATGGACAATAACAACAATGGCGGCCTCCAGAGTGTCCAGAGTATTCATATCTGTTATTTACATGAAACAGACATCATTTACAAAACGTTTCTGTGTAAATGCAGAACCTCTGCTATGTAAACCAAAACTGATGCAATTTCAGTTGAAAAGTTGTCGTCTCAACAGAGCAAAGCCTAATTTTTCAACGTTACACATTAAACTGTGGTAGTACTGCAGAGAATCTGTAAAGTTTCTGCCTCAGACAGCAAAGACAAAACTGTGTGTGAAACAAACTGAAACCGACCGGTTGTTGTTTACAACAATTTGTCTTTCAATTACAGCAACACTAATGTGTTTGTTAATGTGACTGAGAGTGAAGCGTTTCAGCGTATCAGTGTAATGTGTACTCGCCTAATATTCTAAACAGTTTTTACAGGTGGATGTTATTTAGCTTGGTTTTGAATGTGGCTGCACATAAAGTCACAGCCAAATGGAAACACAATAAAAGTGTCGAGCCTTACCAAAGACACAGTGGAGCCTGGAGTGAAACACTTGCATCCTGAAACGCTGACTTTGGTGTGTGAAGCAATGCTTTTTTTTCCCCCCTCAATAGGTAAATCTAATCATGTCTTAAATATATCTATCTGCCTCTTTCTATTTTTCCTGTTGTGACAACATTGTTCATTTCTGAATGGAGACTGCAGATCAGGGTTCGTTCCATCTCTTGCTGCACAAAAGATCACTGTTTGATTATAAGATGGAAAGGACAGAAGCATGAATAACTAACTTTGCGTCCTGTGTTGGGTGATTTTTTTTTTTTTTTTTTTTTTTTTTTTTTTTACCAGTGGAGAATTTTTGACAGCATCTGTGACAGGTCTTTAAGTTGATCATGTTGCGCTCGCGTGCCTGGAATTTCAACGCATCCCTCAACCATTTAGCGGATAAATTGTCTGCGTTACGGCTCACCTTGAAACGCACGCCGTGCGCTGAATAACAAGATCGAGGTTAGCAGGTGACTGAGGAACAAGACTCCAGGACGTGTTGCAGGGTTATATGAGATCGGCGTTGCATCATAAAAGTGGTAGTCTGGAAGTTAAAAGAGCATTTCCTGCGCTGCAGCAGTCATCATAAACAGCGTTTGCCTGTGGTGAGTTCTGTATTACTTGTGTCATCAAATGCTGGAGTGCTGATTCAGACCCTTTATTTTTTTTTTTCACAGAGCAGAGGTTTTGCCTCCGGGATCTGCAAAGTTTGAAAGAGGTCAGACTTCATCTAAAAGGAGAATCAGGATAAACTGCGGTCTCTTCGCTGGGACACAAACACATCAGGATTAAAGGTTACGTGATCGCTGCTCCGCGTGACGCAGAGTTGAGTTAAAGTTCAAGCGAATGTGTTGAAAGTTCACCGAGTCATCAAAAGGCTTCGTGCGGGCAATGTGCTCTGGAGTAAATTTCCAGGGGATGCAATTACATTTGCTGCAGAAATCAGGGGGATGGCAGTTAACAAACAGCAAGCGTGCAGAATCCAGCTCGGTTTCAGAAATAGGAAAAAGCAACCATGAGAGATAAGAGAAAAAAGCAGACTGCCCAGAATTTATGGTAAGTATGCAGGAAAAAAAAAAAAGGCCTGCAAGTTTTTCAGTTGGCCCAGGGATTAAACCTGAGACATTTTTATGCAGAATGATTCAAATAAACTATGTTATATAGATTTATGTCAATATATGTTTTCCTTTGCGAAGAATGCTGGAGATTTTTGCTCAAGGCTCTAAATCAGAGTTAGTGGCACATTTATATGTAACTGGAGCTGACTTGACTCATTTTAACAGTTCTGTATGGGTCGGAACTCTACAAGATGAGATTTTCACAAAGTTTTACAGTTCAATAAAAGCCTCGTTCATGTTTAACTGATGTTTTATGATGCTGATTTAAGATTTGCTTTTTGGGGAAAAAGCCAGCGTCCTCTCTGTTCGGCTCATTTCTGGGAGCTTCTCTTTACGTATGACTGAATATGCCAGTGACACTGCTGAGCGCATGTAGTTTGACACAAGCATCATAATCTTGCTGGCTGCAGCTGTGATTTAATGTATTTGAAATGAATTTGAAACTCAAGCATCCATCCCCAGTAGTAAAAACCATTTATATCAGGGGTGTCAAACACATTTTATTTCAGGGGCCACATTCAGCCCAATATCATCTTGAGTGGGTCGGATCGTCTCTGGTGAAATAGAGCCATGATAACCTTAAAGGTTGAACTTCAAATTTTCTATTTGTTGTGGTACAGAGTGCATGCGATGGAAATGTCTGTATTTTCACAAAATAAAACAATTTCTTCTGAAAATGACTAGAATCTCAACATAAAGCTAATTTTATTGAAACCCTCAGGTGCAAATACAGTGAAATGTCCAAACACTCTGACAACATGACATTAAGGCTAATGTTGCTTTGCTCTCTTTGATGGCAGCATCATGTTGTGGCCGCCACTGTTAAGAAATTAAGAGTGAATGAAGCAATAAAAACCAATGCTATCTCTGAAATTATTACAATTTGCCTGGTGATTTGAATCACTGGATTGGAGCCTTTTACGGGCCGGTTTTGACCCACGGGCCTTATGTTTGATCCCCCGCCTTGATTTACACTCACTGTGATTTATTTTATCCCTTCATCCAAAGATCCACTTCATTTGCACTGACATGTGATGAGCGTGTATCCTGGCAGAGGCGGTGCGCACCCTACACAGGTCACCAGTCCATCACAGGGCGAACGCACACACACACACACACACACACACACACACACACACACACACACACACACACACAATAACACCGAGGGGCAATTTGAAGTCAATTTCCCTAACAAGCATGTTGTTGGATTGTGGGAGGAAGCTGGAGTACCCAAAGTGAACCAATTAGGGGCCTGGAAGAACATCGCACTGTGGTATTCAAAGCAGCCCCATTGGCCAGCAGGCTCTAACCAGGTATCTTCTTCTCCTGAGGCCAAGACAATGCAGTAAATAAGAGAAAACAATTCCTACTGATAGATGTATTATATCGCCTGGTCCACTAAGTGCTGCTTGAAATTATGCTGCACTTGGAATCTGAAAAAAAAAAAAATGGATTAGATGATTGATTCAGTGCAATAACTCTTTGTTTCTGTAATCAAAGCAGGCCAGGTTGTTTATCTCCAGCTGGACTTGTAATTGCCGGGATTGAATGCAAATGGTCGCGGTATGAAATTGTAGCATTACCCATAATGCCTCGATTAATCTCTTATCTGCTGATGATTGTTGTTGGTACAAGATAAGACCGATGTGTGCACTCTGTTTTCAATCACAGAGGTGATGTTTGCTAATTCGCGTTTGTTGCGTCTTGAAATGCGGCTTGTTTGAGTAGCATTTCTGCAAGGAGACCGGCCGTTTAGCGCCGTGATTGTAGCTGATGAGACTGTAATGCCGAGCCGGTGACAGGCGTAGGCCGCACAGACAAACGCCTGAGATGCCAGGTACTGTAGAGAAGTGCATTGGCTGAGGGAAAGAAATAAATCAAGCGCATGCCTGTGAGCTACGCCGAGGCAATCGGCACAAGCACACTGCTCCACTCACATAGGATAATCTTTTCACTTCAACATGTATCCAGTGTATGCTTTTGATTATGGCGGTGAACTCGGGTTACATGCTCACCCTTTAGTTGGCGAGCCTGGAGCCGCGTGAAAGTCAGACCGTCACTGTCGGCCAGTGTTGCAGCTGCTGTTCAGATGATTTCGGCGCTTTTCTTTATAATTGCTACGCAGAGCACTGCCACCATGTTTTTATGAAACCAGAACTGATAAATCCAAAGCAGAAACTGGACGTATTGCAAGGAATTTGTGTATCTGCAGTGCAAGATGGTCTGAATGACTTTTTTTTTTTTTTTTTTTGCTGATGGCACAGTATGAAGAAAGCAGCAAACAAATCTAGTTGGGAGTCGGATCTCAAGGCTTCTTGGAAGGAAATTACTGTACCAGGCTCTAACTGGGTCAGAAGAATTTCAATTAATTCAGCCGTAAACTTTTGAGGAGATTGCAAACAATCTCTTTGGATGGAAATGCGGTGTTTGAGAAGAAAAATAAAGGAAAAGTTCGAACAGAAGCAGCCCAGTGATCTGTCTCAACTCCCTGTCTTTCTATTTACCTACATACAACCTTCCCAGCCCGCGTGCTTAACTACCTATCTCTCTGCATATCCGCCTGTCTGTCTGTCTGTCTGTCAGCAAGATGCCCATGAAAATATAATCAAAAGTCTGAGATTGAACAAATATTTTTCATGTACTGGCTGACCTATGGGCTTCGAGGCAGAGGGAACTGTAACTTTTCGACACTGAACAGGTGATGGCCATTAAAAACTCTGACAACTCTGCCTGTCAAGATTCTCACCAATCTTTCCCCGGTGATGGTGTTGTTGGCTGAGGAGCACGGAGCTTTCTACATAGGCTGACAGAGGAACTAGACAGGTTTTCCCCTCTGCACAAGGATTTCACCTCATTAACCACTATGGCCTTTGTCTTAATTGGGGTCCAGTGTCTGTCCCACAGGCTTGCAGTACGAGTGTATCTATGTCTTCCTCTCCATCTTCGACTCTGCCGAGTCATGATGGTTCGCTCAAGTCATGAACTCTGCAAACATCTTCGGCTACTTCGTGAAGTTTGCAGCTTGACAGATTTCTTTTTGGACTGTTGTTGATACAAACAGTGCCACAGAGTCGTGTCCTTAGTGATAGAACATCAGTGGTGCAGTCCAGGCTGTATGTGGGTATAGTGTGTATGTCCACTTATATTTCAGTCAGCATCGCATACACACACTTCTAAATCCCCCTGATGCACCACTCAGCAGTATCTATGAGCCAAATTGTTTATTTTTCCCAGAGGATGATGAAGCCATGAGCCACGTAACTCTGCCTCTGATTGGTTAGTACTCACTGCATGGACTGATATAATTGGTCAGTGTCTGTTTACCGTGCAGTATGTGGGCTGATGAGCCAATCAGAGGCAGAGAAGTGCAGGTCATGAAAAGAAAATACAACTGGTCAATATTTTTTTTTCCAAATTTATGTTAGAATTTACAAATACTATGGATGGACTTTCACAAAATGTCACTGTCTCTAAAAAAAAATAAAAAACTGATTTAAAAGATGAGAAAATATCAACTGTATGATATTTCTTACAGATGTGAGGTTTTTTTTTTGGCGTCCAGAACCCTAAAATACACCTTCATATTTTCACACATGAGCAGCATAGTTTCTCAGATAGATATTAAAATTCTCTTCTGCTCTGCAGAGGTGTGCATTTCTGTTAAATAGCATATGAGGTCCTTCCTTTAAATTTTATGTACTGGTAAGCAGTGCCTTTGATCTTTTTTTAGCTTCTCAGCTCCGGTTGAGGCTCGATGTACATTTCAGTTTTCATGCCTGATGTTCAGATCTATGAGGGCGAGACTGTAGCTTCTTTATTGAAATTTGCATGAGAATTGCATATTGTCTCTTGAAAGGGTTTTTGATCTATTCCGTTTGTTGTTAACCTTCAGGGGGGAATAGAAGCGGATTGCTTGTTAAAGAGTGCATGCAAAGTGTGGAGCTAAAACAATAACTTGAGGGACTGTGATTATGATCAAGAAAGACGTACCGCTGTGTCTCATTGATTTGAGAAGAAGCAGGTATGTGTCATTTGTCTATCACCAGCATGATTTAAAAGGTGTCTGTAATCTTTTCTACGAGCTTCAGCAACCAAACATGAGTTTTTGTGTCGAAATATCTGAAAGACGTTCATTTTGAAAGGCCAACCATTCATCCATCTTAATCAGATGCCTGAACCACCTCAATTGGTTCCTCTCAGTGTGGAAGAGGAGCAGGTGTATTTTGATTTTCTCACCAATGGTTGAGGTCACACAAAAGTTTCACACTAATTTCTACATCATTGACCACTGACAATAAAGTGAATAAAATTGAGTACCACTTTATTATTAAATCATTACAGCAATTAAATGAAGGGGCTTGTTCAGAAAAATCATGTTTTCTTTATTCCATTACATGGACTTGTACATGGCTGACTACATAATCATTTCTCACCTTGGGAACACAGGAGAAAAGAAAAACCTGCCTCAGCATCGTTACAGACCATACACACCGTTTAACGGCTCATGCCCCAGCCCACAAAAGGAAAATGGTTCATCAAGGGTTTTGAGGCACATAAGCTGTGTACATAAATGGTTATGTTCATAATGGCATGGCTAAGTGGTTTATATAAATATAAAAATAAAGAAAATAATGATAAAGGCAGGGCCATGGTGGAAAAACAGAACATAATATTTTCATGGAGTACAGTGTGTGTCTTCAGCAGAAATCAGATTAACTGAGGTGTGCTCTGGTAATCCATCTCTGTGAAATAATAGAATAATAATAGAAGATTCTTTATTTTCCTTTCCCATGCATGGGTCTTGAATTCTAATGATGATTGTATTGTAAATCAAGACAAACCAAAAACCAAATCTTCACTCTTTAAAGCATCTCTAAGACCTGAAGAGCCGAACAGCATTTCTGCTTGGCAGCTGCTCGGTGTTTGTTGCACTGTGTATTTAATAGCAGATAGAAAGAAAAGCTTGTATATTAACCTTTTTTTCCCAAAAGAGATGACTTTACATTTCAAAATTGTCATGAAAAAATGTAATTATCCATTTGGTTAAGGAAGCAGTGATGGGTTTCACATGATGAAATCATTGTACTGACAAAACAAAGACTACTCACCAAATTAGGGCCTTCCAAAGATAACCTATTGCATCAGCCTCAAAGAACTGGGCAGCAGATCTTTCAAGGCTTGTAAATTGAGAGGTATTTAGTAAGGTTAGAAAAAAAAAAGTTGAGATTTTTTTATATTTCTATTTTCTTACCTCGACCCTATTTTCATTGAAGTTCACAGCATGAATCTGAAAGAGGTCAAAGCCATCAAGCATGACTGCAGCCCTGAAGCAGTGTGCGTTGTCTGCAGCCGTATTTAGCAGCGTGACGTTTATGTCAGACTAACGTCGACGTGAATGTAGGATCCAACGTCATGTCCCGAGCCCTGCTGCCTCAATTATTTATTTATTTTTTTCCCCCCCCCTGTGCAAAGCTCCTTTCTTTTCACCATGTTACTTTTTCATCCAAGGTCACATTCCTTTGTTGGTCCATGATCCAGTTCAACCATGTTCATGTGCCCATTGCAGCACTTCCACTGTGTATCAGGGTCAAAATCTTTGACTCCATGAACCAGCTTCCATTCAATAATGTATGAGTGTTCCTCAGGTGGCCATGACCCGTCACTGATTCAATAGTTGTCTTTTCTTGGATCACTCATGCTGGAAAGTCCATGTTAGAATCATCTTTCAAAGCACACTTTCTTTCTAATATTCACCACACAAGGATATGTGCTATCGTGAGATAAGAGTTCAAGCTCTTGGTGGTTTTTATGATGTGCCAGGTTGATGTTTAAAGCACTTCAACACAAATAAGCAGTAAAGTAGTATCATTAGTAACTGTGGTTGAAAGAAAATTTTATTATTAATTGTACATAGAACACGTTCATATCGATATAACAAAATCATGACATCAAAATCCTTTCAATATATTTCCACTGACTGCAGCGCAGGAAAACAAAAGGTGTTTTTTATTACCACAGTTGGGTTTTTGTGAGCAAAATCTGTGAAGCTGACCTGACTGCTCAGATTGAGATGATTGAAAATAGAAAAACATCTTTGGCTCTCATGTGTGCTTCTCGTCTAGTTTTATGCATTGCATTTCTGAATTTATAAATTGTATCAAAGGCAAACCCATCTAAATACATTTCTTTTTTTGCCTTAAGCTTTTATCCATAGAAAAAGTTTGAATGAAAATGGAGTTTTCTCTGTGTTGAGGCCGATACGAATCCACAGTTGACTGACATGATGGAGCAGCTGGCCGTATCCGTCCATGTGGTATCCTCTGCTTTTCCAGCCAAGAAGCAGTCAATTGTTTTCACGGATCAATGAAATGCAACAAATGCCTGATTAGTTTGCCAACAAGGTGCTATCAGGTTTTGCCGGACAGAATTAGATTAGTTTTCCTGTGCCTCTAACACTTGGCAACACTAATCATGATGATGAAGTGAATTCACGCTGGTTCTCTGAGGCTCTCCTCGCATCGCTGTTGTTCTCGGCGGCCGTTTGCCATTTCACAGTGGATCCAAAACGCGTCCGTGTGTTGACAGTGGAGGATTTGAATCCTGGCGTGTCATGCCTTTGCTATCGGTCGGGTTTTGGAAGAGCGGAATTTCTATGCGATGAGTGACATTTCAATTTGCGAGGAAACCCAGACAGCCTTTACGGTGTGATACAGTGGGTATAACAACTTCTGTCTGTCACCGCCTCATTCATCCCTGCGGTTCCAACCTGTCTTTCTATTGTTGAGTGGCCTCGTAAGGACCGATGCTTGTTAATGATGTTCCAAATGAAGAGCTTCTTAAAACTTTAAATAGCAGCGTGGAGCAGTACTTGGCAAATCTGTAACTTTCTGAATCAGACACTTGCAAAGTACTTGAATTTTTTTTTCCTTTTTTTTCCTTTGGCATGATTGAGCTGGTTCAAGTTTTATGCACAAACACTCCCACACAGAACTGCTGCTAATTATGGAAGCATTAGCATTTGAAAGACATATCCTCATGGTAATCCATGTTGTTTGTGAAAAGGTAAATTTGTTCTTTTTTGCTTTTTCTTACTTTTTTTTTTTATTTTGTATAGAGCGACTCCGACTCAACTGTGGTAATAGCTTGGTACTCAATCACCCTTCAGAGCTGTTCCTGTCAATGAAATGGCACCCAGAGCTAAAAATCACAGAATTCAGCACACACTTATTGCAAACACGGCACCGCAGTCCCATAATTTCACTAACTTCACTCATAAATCAGAAATGAAGGGATTAAAATTCAGTCACGTTTCTCCAAAGTGCCGTTGCTAGCTTTGGGTTTCCAATTTGCGATGCATAAAACAAAGCTTTAAGACCTCGTCACTGATTGTGCCACACAGCCATTCTATTTCTTTCTCGGCTTGTGGCGTCGTGTTGTTTCTGGACCTCCTTTAGAAGAAGAGAAGAAGTTCTTTAATAGACTGGACACTTATTTTCTGCTTTTACTCTGCAGTCCAACTCAGCAAGTATATATATATATATATATATATATATATATATACATTGTTACGGCCGGCTCAAAGCCGCAACAAAACGAGGGAGACAGAGGCTGGGTAACGTGCGTAAAAGAAAGATTTAATGAAATAAAGTAAACAAAAGATCCAGTGCCCAAACACAAAGGTGCATGGTGGACGCCATCAGGAGGTCAGGAGCCCACAGCCAACAAGCAGGAGCAGGACGCCGCAGGAGGAGGCCATCAGGAGGTCCGAAGCCCACAGCCAACAAGCAGGAATGGAACCCTGCAGGAGGACGTCATCGGGTGGAACGGGTGGAGCAAGCAGAGGAGCGAGGCAGCGACGACGACCCACAGGCAACGACCACCAGACAATGACCACCCTGAGCGCATGCACGCTCTGGCTTTTATACTGCTCCATGGAGCAATCACCGTAATCTGGAGCACCTGTGCAGAGAGGAGAGGCAGGAGCAGCAGCAGAGCAGAACAGACCACTCCCCGTGACCTCCCAACGACCCTGGGTCGTAACACCCCCCCCCTACAAAAAAGGGACCCGAGCAGGGGCCCTAACTAACCCAATCCCAAGAACCTATAAAAAAAAAACCAGTGGAAAAAAAAAAACATACTAAACAATTCTTGGGTTGAGTAGTAGGACTCCAGAGTGTTCACCAACCCACCTACTCACATACAGGACAATGCGTCAACGATGACATTGTCCCGGCCTTTTATGTGCCTGATCTCCAATGTGTAGGATTGGAGAAAAAGGCCCATTGCACCAGTCGCCGGTTTGGCGACTGCAGGTTGCCGAGGAAGGTCAGCGGGTCAAGGTCCGCGGACACGACCACCGGACCACCACCAGAACCTCTGCCTAATTGGTGGTGAATCACCGACATCACTGTCGTATTTAATCAAGGTGTTACATGATGAAACAACACCAAACAGACACAGGAAATCCTCAATCCAACCCACAACCTGAGCGCCTTTATGCAGACGCAGATAAACCAAAGCCATGTCCAACTGTTGCAATAACCCACTGTTCCTCAATCGCCCAGACACCACAGCCTCATCTGGCTCAGGCGGATCTTCGGTCCCCAGCTCTGCCACCACCGGAGCCGAAGCCACACACTGAGGACGAGCTTCTGACGGGCTTTCCCCCCGTTGCAGCCTGGTGTCTGGAGAGAAGAACGGTTTCAACAAGTTGACACGACCAAGCCGAGTTTTAGCTCCACGCTCCGGAGTAGAGCTCAAACAATCCAGATCAGAGCACTTTTCCACCACCGTCAGCAGGAAGCTAGCACCTGACCTAGACAGTGGCAAAGGGCCAACACAGTCGATCAGCAGATGCTCAAAAGGCTGACTAATAGGTGGAATCGGACTGAGAGGCACAGGCTTGAGAATCTGGTTTGGTTTACTCGTCATCTGGCATGTATGGCAGGACTTACAGTATGCAGAGACATCCTTTTTCAGTCGAGGCCAAAAGAAATACCTCAGAACTCTGTCATACGTTTTCCTGATGCCCAGATGGCCACACTGGTCATGAGAAATCTGCAAGACAATCTGACGAAATTGCACTGGCACAACAACTTGGTAAATAGGTTCTCCAACAAAACCTTCAAACTGAGGTGTCCATTTTCTTATAAGCACGCCCACGTGCAAAAGGTAACAATGAGAACGGCTTCCAACCTCAGAAGGAGAGCCGACCTGATCCAAGAGCTCCTTCAAGGTGCCATCCGCCTCCTGCTCCTTCACAAGCTCACTGCGAGAAATGGACCACGGAGCCACAGGCAGTGCAAAATCATGAGCAGAATCATCATCTCTGACCGTGTTGACATTCTTCTTTGACCGAGTAACCACACAAGCCCCAAGGATTCCAGGCATCTGAACTTCATCTTCATGAGTGCATTCGCCTGGTTCACCGATTACTTTGACTGGAGGGGGAATACCGGCCCACACCCTGCTACCGGCAATGTCATTCCCCAAAATCAGAGCTACTCCATCCACTGGTAATGCTGGACGAACACCAATGGAGACTTCACCCTGAAAGAAATCACAGTCAAGCATCACTTTATGTTGCAGAACCCTCAAAACACTCATGCCCATACCCACTATAGGCACACATGTGCCGAGAGAGGTTTTTTCAGAAAATGGTAACACTGAAGCTACAATGAAGGAATCAACCGAGCCAGTGTCACGCAAGATCTTCACACGCACACGCTCACGACTGCCCACAAGAGAGACAAAGCCCTCAGTAATGAACGGCATGTAAGATTTCAACTCTGGAGCAACCTCAGTAGTAGCCTCCGAAAAACCAGGACCACCAGGACCAACAGCCGATGCAGCACACATCACAGGCTTGGAAGATGCAGATTTCAAACGAGACTTCAGTGCAAAACAATCCTTCTTCCAGTGTCCACACTTGTGACAATAGTTGCAGATCTGATCAGAGTCACGAACACGACCAGACGTAAACTCCGCTCCATCTGACCTTTTAAACTTGTCACGGTAGCCAAAATCGCACGTTTTGCCCAAGTGAATGAGCTGGTAATCATCCACACGAGCAGCAGCCTCAGCCACAGACGTAGCTCCACGCTCACTGACATAAACGGCAATCTGCTCAGACACTGAATTCTTGAATTGTTCCAACAAAATAAGCTCACGCAGATCCTCCTTGGTTTTCACACCTGCTGAAGAGCACCAGCAATCAAAATTCGACACCAAGACGCGCATAAACTCCAAGTGTGACTTATCACCCCGTTTCGTACCACGAAAACGTTGTCTGTACGCCTCGGGAACCAGTTCGTAAGCTTTTAGAACCGCAGCTTTAACCGTCGAGTACCGGGCGCCGTCAACACCACTCAAAACAGAGCATGCCTGCTGTGCTTTCCCAACCAGCACACACTGCAACAAAAGCACACGAGTCGAATCCGACCAATTCCTGGCCTCCGCGACACGCTCGAATAGAGAAAAGAAACTCTCAGGGTCCTCCTCATTAAACCGTGGAACCAGCCGCAGATCACTCAGATCATCTGACTGACTTCCACGCAGTCCCTGTGGACGCAGGTCACCCTCCAATCTGCCGTCACGGATTAGCTCCATTCTTTGCTTCTCATTTTCAAGCCTCAGTTTTTCAATTTCCAAACGACCTCTTTGCTCGTCAGCTTGTGCCCGTAACAGCAACAACTCCTTCTGCTGTTCAAAAGTTAACATGGCACCCGCTGATGCCCCAGGTGGATCCACGATTTGCTCCTCT
This sequence comes from Salarias fasciatus, assembly GCF_902148845.1. NCBI lineage: Eukaryota > Metazoa > Chordata > Actinopteri > Blenniiformes > Blenniidae > Salarias > Salarias fasciatus. The sequence continues at coordinate 13,125,509 of NC_043760.1, forward strand.
TTCAACACGCCTTTCTCCTTCAGAGCAGCTCTC